>NC_140591.1:336073285-337560785 GCF_964204655.1 Triturus cristatus | reverse complement strand
ACAGATAGCTGGGAACCCAAACGTGACGCTCAACTTATACTATGAAACCAACCTTCAGGAAAGGGCCATTTACCATGTGGGAATTGTGTTGTATGCCCCTTGAATAAGCATACTACGAGCATCAATCTAGGCCTCAAGTATGACTGGGAACAAAGAGACCACACAAATTGTAATACATCTAATGTGGTCTACATGATCATATGTCCGTGTGGATTAAAATATATCGGTATGACGACCCGGAAAGTGAAGCTATGCATTGGAGAACACAGGAGTACAATCAGAAGAACTATCACAGCAACAAAATTGACATCCCACTATATGGAGAAAAATCACACTGACAATGACCTTGAATGGACCATAACCGAGAAAGTAAAAGATGGCCCTAATATCTCCAAGAGACTTTTAGAAAAAGAGCAACAATGGGTCTATAAACTGGGAACTGACAACCAAGGTTTGAACAACACCATTCCATGAAATGCGATAAATAGAAACTAATAATAGAAACAACGTTCATTCCTTGTATCCGTGTATACCAGGGATTCACTAAGCACGTTATAGTAGGCTTTATAACTAATATCACAAAGACAAACAGTTAACATGTGTGGGTAATACACTGTGAATAGATACTGGATGCACTAATAAGCGCACCCCGGAAAATCAGATTTGGAGACTACCGGATAAGAAGGCAAACTTCACTCTGGGGCTACATACAATAAAATGAAGGGTGATCCCGGGTCAGGTTACCAGCAACCCAGTGAATAATGGGATCACGTGATCACACTCCCCGTTTGAGCTAGAATAATTGGACATTTTCACTATGGAATTGTTCCAAACTTATCCAGGGAACTTTTATTTCGATAAAATCATGAAGTATTTAAGGTTACGCCTTATTACTACCCGCAATGAGTATATAATAATATATAACTACCTTGGGCGCCTGATAAGGTCGTTTGAACATGATGGATTCTTCTTGTTAAGGGATTCCCATTTGAGAGTTGGGAAATCAAGAAACTACATACGCAAGGGTGGGTTGACATACTACAATCCCCATGTACCCAACGGGATTGTTAGTTCAAAGAGGTTCGACACAGTCGTATTTTTGACTAACACGGTGCAAAAAACTACATTTCCCATGATAGCTGTCGGATCTGTAGTTTGGGATTTCGTATTGAGAGTTTAAATCGAGAAATTACACATGCGATGGTAGCATGATATATTGCAATCCCCGTGTAACAAACGGGACTGTTAGTTCAAACAAGTTCGGCACAGTCGTATTTTTGACTAACATGATGCAAAAAACGACATTTCCCATGAAGGCGGTGGGATCTGTAGTTTGACAATACGCGTACAGGAAGTGACGCGCAGTATAGGCGGCAGGATGGGAACCACACCCCTCCCTGAGCAGTTGGGACACGGACGAGCCGGGTTACTTAAACAGACACTCGTAACGAGGAAAGTGATAGTGCCGGGATGCACGGGAACCGAATAGGTTGATAAAGGGCAGGACCTTTGGAGTATTAAGTCCCTACCGAAAGTGCTCCTACCAATAGAGGTAATGTTATCTTGGCCATGAGGAAAGCAGTGAGTCCTAACGCTATAGCCTTTTATTTTCTAACAGCGTATGACTACAAGGCTACCCCTTTTTCCGTGATCCGTGAGAAACGATCATTCTACTCTAATTGGGTAAGGGCATACCCAGATGCATGGCTTATGAATGGATGTTGAATAGATGTACAAAGGATGTCTAGCGAAATATAAAAATAACTGTGGCGGTTTGGTGTCACTTACGTGAAGTACAAGAGAATTTTAAGTACTGGAGTATGTGTATGGTTCACATTGGGATAAGGTGTTTGCTACTTACGATAAAAATGAAGTGCGAGAAATGTACGCATGCGGCCAAAAGGGCAAGGGGTGGTCAATAAGACTCGATATCGGCTCTGCTACGTGATCATAGGCTATAGATCACGAAGTGATGGGAATATAGGCTCCCCAAGCATGATGGGTGCAATTGTACAGAAGACAACAATTACTGTATTGCATAAATTGTATGTCTTTTTGTCTCCTGTCACATTACCTTACAGGTGCAATTTTTACGCACATACCGGGAAGGTAGATAAGTATAATCTCTATTTCTTCACGAAGGGACAGCTTTCTGTTCCTTCAAAAAATATATATATAAAAAAAAAATTCAATCATCACCAGGGAGGGAATGTTTGTTTTGCCCTGATGAATGTCCAGGACCGAGCAGGCCATTTTTATGGGCTGAAACATGTTGGCTGATTATTAGGGTCATAGGACCATAACCTCCAAAGAGACCAGTTTTTTACATTTTTCAATATCCGCTACGTCCCCGTGAATAAAAGGGATACCCGGGGAACGGAGATGGATTTTTATCTTTAAACTCCCTGGCCTACATCTCCTAACTGCTCACTGAAATAAGGTCGAGCCCACCCTGACATTTAGGAGCAGGGTGAACCCGATGATGAAGATTGACACCGATAGGGTGTGTGAGGGTTAAATAACAAAAAGGAATTGCCTCCTTTCTGCATTCTGCGGTGTACGCCACGTAAGGTTTTGTCTATTTTTAGTCCTTGAGCTATATGGTTCTTGGTACTTTTTGGTAATTATTAACCTCTTTCTCAGCCAAGGATTCTTTGTTCACATGTTTCTCAGTGGATCTCTGAGCCCTCATTGTAGGTTTGGACTTTGGTGATCACCCTTGACGAGTGTGTGACTACAGCGCTCGCCCCGCCTCCCCAGATTATCCAGGTAGTATATTACTACCTCCTGACAAAAACTCAAATAGAGTATCCCCCCAAATCTACATAAGGTATGCACTGAAATCTATTCACATGCCTTAACGTGCATCTGTATTTGGTCCTGAAGAAAGCCAAACTGCCCCCTTGGGGCGGCATTGATATTATGGCTAAAACATGTAGAACGTTTTATAAATTGTGACAGGTCACTAATTCCTTACCACACATTAACCACCGATTTTAATCTTGTCTAAGAGTACCATTAATAAAAATACACCATGTGAGGTTGGGAACCCAGAAGTCAATTTTAATTTACCCCTTCATCTCTTTTGAAGACAAAGAATCACTCCCAAAAAGAAACCTCCAGCTCTGCTATATTCAGTCATTAAAGCAGTCCTGTGATCTTCTAGGCGTCTCGGGTGGAACCCCAATGACGAAGCATGCCACCAACTAGGTTGGTGGGTGAGTAGTCTTTTAAGAAAACCTAAAGGCATTTTTTTCACACTCTGTGTGAGGGACATCCTTAAGATATTTGTTAGCATTGAATGGAAAAGTAGCCATAAAGTACACTGAAGTTATGTAACCGACCTAAATTGCTACTGTTAATTAATTGAAATATCAGCGGTAGTAGGTATTCCCCCTAACACCCTTTGACCACACACTTCACAGAGTTGACACCTTGTCCATCCCCTGCCTCTCAACATTCTTCTATTTGCTGCTGACGGTACTAGGGGACGGACAGTGAGTGGAAATTATGAATAGGAAACGTGAGTCCTGTTCACTATATAGTCCTGCTTCTGCTTTCTTGACCACTGAAGCCAGGGTTTGCAAGGCCTGTGTCAAGGGTACCAAAGGGCAAGTCAGGGGTACCAGCTGCAGCCCTGGTGACTGCTAAAAGGCATCCATGTTGAATTTCCCACTGTGCTCTGTCATTGTATGAAATTAACCTAACCCTGATGGAAGAATAGGTGAATACATGCTATGTGGCCAGTTGATCTGCTGTTGTAAATAAAGCACCGCGCAAAGCTGCCTGTTGCAACATTTGAAGAACCCACATAATGATGGAAATCCATTACAGTGGCCACGCTACCTAATGAAGATATATTGACTGTAAAGTGACTTCTTATTTACAGCCATCTTTATGAAGAGACGAAGATTACATTAAAATGTACATTTACTTAGCTGCAGCCTGTAGACTTTAGAAAGAAACTGCAGACTTGCTATGCTTGAAAGCTTTTCGGCAGGAAGCAGTGTTAAAGGCTGCTGATGCGGGACTACAGCAGGCTGCACTGCACTGAAGAAAGGATGCAGCCGGCAAGGAGCTCTCGCTCATAAAGGGGGCATCCGGGGCAAAGAAAGAAAAAAATCAATTATCATTCCACAGTCATGCATTTCTAACAATCCTCAACAATAGCCATTCTAGAATGTTCTTTTGATGTCTGCTTGAGCTTTGAAACCTATTGTAACTTTCACCCGATGGACCCTTCAAAAGGAAACTTATTAAGGTAAGGACACATTCTGCTGGTGCAGACATTTTGCTTTAATTTTTATTTTCGATGCACCTACAGAAACATGGGAATACAAAAAATAATTTGTGGAATATGTGGAGAATGAAGACCTGAGACGAACTGCAGAAATGTCAGCCGGAATTGCATTTGGTGCAGTTCGTGACTAATGCAATTGATATTAGCGACCACTGACCTCCTTTGCGGATCCATCAAAGGAGGTCTCCAATTACAGCGCGCGTGCAGCCGGGGATGTCTGGTCATGTGCGAAGATGCAAGAAGCGCTGATCTTCAAAGTCCACCATGTTCTACCACAATGGCCTCTTTCAAAGCCCAGGGCTGACAATCACCAATTTGACACATAGTCTAGAGGCAGTGTCAGGTGAAATGCCCCTAAGAGGGAAATATCAAAGACCCTTGGAGAGCTCTGCGCTAGGCAATCAAAGCCTGAACTCAAACGGGCTGAGCACCGCTTCGACAAAACAGAACAATACAAGGTTAATGCGTATGATCCTATGGCGTTGTGTAGACTCCCAGTGCAATACGCCAAGACTATCTGCTCGTTCAGGAAAAGATGAACAACATGAAACAGCCGCTCAAGGTGTTTGTCGGATTGCACTCAGGAGCTCCTGTTGATTAAACTATGTTGTCATTTCCAGGAAGCAGCTGCTAGGTAAAAGAATGCAGTCACGGCATCTGTTTGACTTTCTAGGGAGGTCAATGGTATCCACACTGTGTACAATGCTAAAGCACTGAAAAAGTGCAACGACAAACTCTGGATTGGAGGTTTGATATACAACGAGGTGGGCACTTCCGCTGTCGCCCTCGCCGCCACCAGCCTCGGGACCGTGGCTGAAGCAGCTTAGAAGGGCTCCTCCAAAGCAACCTTGGTACTGTTGGTTAATATGTGAGTAAAGAGGACTCTGAGGAGTGAGGGAGGATTTGATTCTCCAGTTCTAAGTGTTATTAGAGGACATGATGCCTTTATAATGCACCATCGGACTAGTACATGCATGGGCGGTTTGGCATTTAGCAGAAGTAAGGAAGTGTGCACACAAGCTTCTGGATCAGTGCATAGGCATTCCAACAAATCTTTCCTGACACATGCATACAAAACACAAATATGCAAGTACATACATCCTCCTGCAGTGGTTGCATAGGTAAGGGGTGAGTGTGGTGATTAATAGCCTGGTCACAGCCTCTGTTTTTGCCTACGTGTAGGCTTCTGTGGTTGGGTGTGTTGCTTCAAGGTAGTCAACTATGAGGCTTGTGCTGAAGAGTTTGGGACTGGAATTATTCAGGCATTAGGATTGTGCTTGTGTGTCTGTGGCTTGATATTGTGTGCAGACGTAAGAGTGGGTCGTGTTGATGGGAAAAGCTTGTGGTGCATTAAATGGTCATGTAGTGTTGTGGTGATTGACAGCACTGAATGACTGCAGTGTGTCTACCCTTATCAGTGTGTGTGGAGGTGGGTCAATCTGAACAGCCATTTTAAGGATTTCGGGGGCCCTGGGCTAAAAATATTTTTGGGGCCCCTGCACAACAAACATTTGGAGTTGTATTTCCCACTTCCTGCTAATTCAGGTCGACATGATGCCATACAATGCTGAATTATAAATTGAACTTTAGCAGGGTTACAAAAAACACAATTGAAAAATGTCTTGCCAGTGACCCCAAAACTCCTAAAAATGGCACTGGGTTAGAGGTAGATGTCGGCAGAGATAGAGAGAGAGATTTTAAGGGAGAAATAGAATCAACAGAGGTCTAATAGAGAGAATGTTCACTTTCCCGGGGGTGGGGGAGGCTTGGTAGGTGAGGGCCCTGGGCAATTGCCCATGCCTGCAAGCGTCCCTGAATCCATAGTGTACATGGTACGCATGTAAAAATGTATGGGGATTTTACTACAAACGTAGTTACAAATGAATAGAAAAAAGTATAGACTATGGAGCACTAAGGCAATCTCTGGGAGGAAAGCCGATGCATGATGATGGAGGGTAAAAGGGACAGATGGATGGCCTTTCAGGGGTGGGGCTGCAGGCAGGTCAATCTACATCAGTGTAAGGGAGCAGGAAGGCCAGGGTAAGGTTGGAGCAAGAGGTGACATGATGCACTCTTCTGATGTGTACTGTAACCAGGAGGTTACACTGTTACGCGGTATTGTTTGAAGAGTAAAGCTTTCAGGTATTTTCAAGATATGGAGGAGAAGGGATGAATTTTGATGGGTTTCAAGTGAGAGATCATTCCAGACGCTTGGATTGTAGCAGCAGAAGGCCTGACATTTCATCTACTCTGTCCTTCACTTTCTGGATTCCAGTCTGAAGAGGTTGCTTCTATGAGCCTTGTAAAGACTTTTGGATGCCCCAATCCTGATTGTCATATGTGGAGGTTGCTGATGTTGACTGCCTTGTAGATGAGGCATCAGGCCTTGATGCAGTCGGCAGTGGAATTTCCAAGGGAAATCATTTTTTTGTTGAACTGCCAAAGATATTTGATAAAGTGGACAGATAAATAAAGAACACATTTGCTTTGAGAATGTAGCCAACGTCATAGAGGAAAAGCAACATCAAATAGCTACCCATGTTACTGCTTTTACTGACCTGTACTAATGAGTTTGTCCTGTTCATACCTTTGCATTCCAAGAAAGTGGTAACAAATCACTTGATTATTATTGTATGCATATTTCAATTTTGTCTGTATCATGTATTACATGTATTTATGTGGCTCCAGTTATTTTATCATGTGGGTGGTACATTTATTACAAGACGTGTAGGCTTTTTTACCTTTCAAACATATATTTGTGTTATTTTTTAATTATAGGCCTGGTATCCCATCATTTTATTGGAACAATGGTATTGTTGCATTGAGAAAACTTTTTTTGGCTACAACCAACTATTTATCCTTTCTACATTTGATCAGGGCCAGATTTCGCCATGTTGGCACTTGTACAGGATGTTTGGTCTATATGGAGAATAACTGCTGGTAATATTGTTAGTACTAGTCATGTTCTGATCCTCACTCTGCAACCCTTGGTTGTTGGAAAGATTTGTAATTACTGGGAATATGGTCACATCACCTGTAATTTTTTATATATATATACACCTGCTAAAACTTAAAAAATGGCTGGCTACCAGATAGGTTTTCCAATGTCGCCGCCTCTAACTGAGTGGTTATGTAGGCTCTGCAGCCATTTGAAACTTTGATCAGCAGTCTAGGACATACTACAAAGTAGGTGCGTTAATTAATATTCCGCCTCAACAAAAAGCATGTTGAACAAGACATACATCTTAGACAGATAAAGTTACCTCTGTATCAAATATACCTGCATCTTTACAACGTATGCTATCGTGAAAAACAGTTGAAGATTTTTAGTGACAACTTGTGACTGGATATTAGAAATAAACACAGCACCTAAAATACAACACAAAGGGGCCTATTACGATGGTGGGCGGACTTTGTCCGCCCACCACCGCAACAGAGCATGGGACCAACTGCCGAAATTGCGGCTGTCCCACCATGCAAATTAGGATGCGCCCGCCACACTGGCGGGCGCATCCTCGACTTTGACATTGTGGCGGGCTGTGCTTCAAGCAGCACCCGCCACAATGTCAAAGGCCGTGTTGTGCATTGCCATGCACAACGTGACAGGCACTGCGCGATGCTTGCCACCTTGTGCATGGCAATAATGGGGGGTACCATGGGTACCCCCAGTGCAGCCACCCACACCCCCATCCCCCGGGGGGCCTCAATGGGCCCCACGGTGATTTCCCGCATGCCTTTCCATGGCGGAGACTCCGCCATGGAAAGGCATGCACCATTACCTGTGCCTTTTCCGCCCGGCCAGCAATCCGACCGGCGGAAAAGCGGCGGACGGTCTTTTCGCCCGCTGCGGTGCCCCTCGCCATACTAATATGGCGGGGGTGAGAATGGGTCATTTGGCGGGCGGATCTCCACCGCAGGGCCGGCGGTGACCACCGCCGGCCCGGTGTTGGCGATCCGCCCGTGATCATAATGGGCCCCTAAGTACTTGATTATGAGCTATGGATTACATTCAGATGTTGTGCGAAAATTATTGCACACTTGCTTTTTGCTCTAAAAATCAGGCAAGAAAATATCATGGAAAATCTCAAAATAAAGACAAAACAAGAGGTGTGATACAAGCCATTTCTTTGTGGTTATGCGTCCTTCCCAGGTCAAAAATGTATAACAGAAAGTATTTACCATACTGGTAAATACCTCAACCTAGGTTCATGGTATTTACTTGGTCATGTAAACAACCCCCCCCCCCACCCCTCCTCTTTCTGAGTTTCACACAACTAGACACAGGCCACACATGTATTTGGAATTTCACACCATTCTGTGAATAGTACTCTAACCTAGGCCAACTAATAGAATAAGCAGTTGCCAAATTGTAATTCACTTAGTATTCTGCAAGGCACAATAAACTACTGAAAATATTGATAGATGTTATGTGATTTACAGCATTGATTGCCAAAGTAATATATCTTGTCAACTTGAAGAACAGTAGAATTATTGACTACAGATATCTTGTGTCGTCCGGTAGATTTTTGCAATTATAATATTGTATGCTGCCCAGAAATTCAAGCACTGGCTAAGTGTAATGAGAAATGCTCAATTGTAGTAAATGGATTTTCAAATGCTTTCCTGCAGGGCAATATTATAAAGGACACACGAAGGAAGATTGCATCTAGAAACGTTTCTTAAGTGGGAAAGATGAAGATGAATAAATGTCTATGTGAATGATATGATCAGAATAAATTGTATAGCAACATTTCCCTTGTTAGATGAAAATAACTAGGACTGTTATATCACGAATCGAAAATTTACATATAGGCTGGATTTTGCTCACTGCTTTTTTATGTATACGCCATGGCGCTTAAAGTAAATGTGGCCAATAAGACATGTTTTTTAGAGCCACTTGTTAGAAATGGGGGTCTCTAGTTGGTATTCGCTTGCACCCTGTCCAAGTAGGGACCCTTCCTTCTAGTCAGGCTAAGGGGATTACACAGCTAAAATAACCCCTACTCACCACCTTGGTCGCTTGGCACGAGCAGTCAGGCTTATCTCAGAGGCAATGTGTAAAGCATTTGTACATAACACACACAGGAACACAGTGAAAATACTACAAATGGACACCACACCAGTTTAGAGAAATAAACAATCTTCATCTAAACCAAACAAGACCAGAAAGACAAAAAGCCAACATACATAACTCAAAATATCACTTTTTAAAGGTTTACGGTAAAAATATAGCTCTTGAAGACAATGACTCCAACCGGGGCTATCTCACTGTTGAGACAAGTACAAATCAACAGTATGGCACCGACCGTGAGGAGCGTGAGCCGCCCACGGAGTCACATGGACCCCCAAGTAGCAGTACCCAGGAAAATGATGAAGTCAAAAGACGTTGCACGGTGTCACGGAGGTGTGGCGTTGATGGGCCGAGGCGTCGTCCGTTCCTTACTGCCACTGGAGAGGCGAAGCATCAAGTCCTTTCTGTCACAGGGGAGGCGAGGCGTCAAGTCCTTGCTGTGAAGGGAAGGTGAGGCAGCATCAGCAGCGAGTCGATAGCTGGTGTAGTGTCGATGAGTTTGGGAAGTCACCAGCGTTGGTTATTGACTCTGCGATGGTGCGAGGGAGAGGCTGGCGTCGATAGGGGTTGGGGTGGTGCTTAGTTTGCTCCACTAGCTGTGCCCACTCTCTAGGTGTCGGCAGTGGCCTCGGTGAGGAAGATGACGTTGATAAGGGGCCACCCCTAAGAATCCACCATTCAGCCATCTCGATATATCCTGTACACAACCGGTTCGCTGCCTTGACTGATTTAGAGGGACAGGACTGACTACCGAGTAAATCCTTAAATATTGTAGCACAGCCCCGGGATTTATTAATAGCTAATTAGGTCACGATCAAATCTAGCTTCACCGGGAATCCTCAAATGGCCTGTCCAGTAGACTGTTTGCCTTCTTGTACTGCCATTAGTGAACCTACGTCCTCTGATCAACATCTAAAAATACTAAGTTGGAATATCGCTGGCCTAAAATCAAAAATGAATATAGCAGAGTGGACCAATATGGTTAGCAGTTTTGATGTTCTGATGTTTCAGGAGACATGGAGTACCAGTAGTTTGTTTCTTGAGGACTTTGTTTGTTATAACAGTACTGCCTTTAGTCCTGAAGCCGGCCGACCCAGCGGGGGATTATCCACATGGATAAAGATTACTGCAGGAAGTAACATCAAACCTCTGGAAACAAATGATAGTCACTTTCAGGCTACAATATACTCGAATGGGATTACGATATGTTTTATAAATTTTTATAATAATGATTTTAGATCACTGCCAAATAGGAATTTTATTACTTTATTACTTTATTTGATTTTATCGATAACCTGTTAGAAGGAAAAAGGTTTGGCAAATTGGATGGAATTTGTTTGGGGGGCGATTTTAATGCGCATTTGCACAAAAGAATGTATAACATCATAGCCACATCTGTACCGGCAATTCCTTGTAAAAGAGGGGAAGAATTGCATAATTACTTATCTTCTAGGGACCTAACCAATGTTATGGAAAAAGCTGGTTGTACATCTGATAAAGACCAATTGTCCACTTTTAGAGGCCGCGGTTGTTCATCGACAATTGATTATGTTTTTAGATCATCAGCCTTTGAGAATTGTCTAGTTAAGGCTGAAGTCTTATCTACTAGCTATAGCGATCATAACCCAATTCTGACAATCATTAGATTTGTTAATAAATTTACCAAACGAAAAGAAATAGGGGCAAAGAATCTGGTTGCATCCACCGACAAACTCAAAGTAATTTGGAAGGGCATAGATAACAAGGCCCTACTTGCACGAATTATAAAATCCTATCCTCCATTTGTGGAAACGTGCTTGTCCAGTGAATGCCATGATACAGAGATTATTCGGGCCTTTATTGGGTTATGTATTGGCATTAAACAGGAAATCTCTAAACCTGTCAGGAAACAAAGCAAGAATAATAGATGGTTTAACGGGATTTGCTCACGGGCAAATCGTGACCTTCGCAAGGCATTGGCCGAAAAACCTAGGGATATGATTTTGGTTACGGCCTTGAGAGGACGTTATAAAAAAGCAACCAAATTGCGTACTGATGAGATACTGAAGGAGAGGTGGGACTCGCTTGTAAGCACTGCCACACTTAAAGATGTAACTGGGTTCTGGGGCGAGGTAAAAGCTATGAGGTCCATGGGATCCAATGTAACTCCCATCAACTGTAATATACCTAGCAAGATATGGGAGGAGCATTTTGCAAAAATATACACAGCCCCAGTAACAACTACCGACTTCCTTTGCCCAGTTAATAAGGTTGCTATATCTATAACTGAAGTAGAAGATGCCATAAACCAAAGCGTAGGGAGCAAAGCCCCAGGCCCCAACGGTTTATCAATTGATCTTAATAAATCTGAACCTGATTTCTGGTCCCCTTTGCTTTGTAATGTTTTTAACAACCTGTCCAATACTACAATCCCGGAAACCTGGTCAACCAGCATCATCTTACCCATCTTTAAGAAGGACGATAGATCAAACCCCAGTTGCTACCGTCCTATATCTTTAATAGACAACACATTGAAGATCTTGGGCAGAGTGATCTTTAATAGAATCAGGCATTGGGCAGAGGAAAACCAAATTTTACATTCTTGTCAGCTGGGATTTAGAAGCAATGTGGGAACCGTAGAACAGTGTTTGAATTTAAACCTTATACTAGGCAAATACACCATTGCTAAAAAAGTCCCTTTGTACTTGGGTTTCATGGACTTATCATCAGCGTTCGATTTTGTAAATCTATCAAGACTATGGGAGATTCTTTTAAATTACGGGTTAGACAAGACACTCGTTTACTTTCTGGCACACTTGCATAGAGACCTAAAAGCTCGCGTAAGGATAAATAATGAAGGAGAGGTCTCCGGGGATATTTTAATTGGTAGGGGGGTCAGACAAGGTTTAATGAATTAAATAAATCCCTGTCTAAATCTACATGCGATGTGCCGAAAATTAATGGCAAACTACTCCCCGTACTCTTATACGCAGACGATGCGGTCTTGATGGGCCGCACACCTAAAGCACTTCGCACTTTAATTATGGTCTTTGTCTCTTTTATGGCTGATTTGGATTTGTGTACCAACTTTAAAAAATCATACATCATGTCCTGCGGGCCCAAAAAACATCGCATTGATCACATAGCATCAGGAGACAATGTTTTAAAAAGCACTGGCACTTTCCCGTATCTGGGTTTGATTTTTTCAGACTCTGGATCATGGTCAGCACATGTAGCTCATGGCAGAAACAAACTCGGCAAGGCAGTTAACTCAATCATTAGCCTACGACAGCCAAAGTGGGCTGAGGTTGTGATACCCCTATTATAAATCACAATGCTTACCAACTGCAACATATGGTGCCGAGGTGTGGGGGTACACAAATTGTAGTGGTATCCAAACAGAAGAAAATAGATTCTGTAGAAAGGTTTTAGGGGCTCAAATCTCATCACCCACCTATATATGCCATAAAGAATTAAACCTGTACTATGTTGAGGATTTTATTAAATCTCGGCCAGCATTGTTCTGGCTAAAGATATGGCAAAACCCGGCTGCAATTTTAACTCAGGAAATAATTATCGACTGCCTCAAATGTGATAGGGGCAGCTCCATACCTTGGCTTAATGCTGTTAAGAAAAGTTTAGCTAGTGTGGAATTGGAATATATTTTCTCCCATCCTCTAAATATAGAGGGCATGAATATCAAAACCATGAGAGAGGCCTTGTATGATTCATTCCGAAGGGAAAGAGAATATTTAGAGCTCCATAAACCATCAACAATCAGATACATCTCTATTTTGTCTTGCCCTGGCAATAAAAAAGACATGTTACAGGAATACCTCAAGAGAAATATCGGAAGATGGAATAGGAGCCTGCTCTTTCGCCTTAGGGATGGGAGCATAAAATACTCACTCTGCTTCCCACTTGGTTTTAATAAAAACTTAGAGCATTTGCTCTGCCCATGTGGAAATGGTCAAAAACAAACAATTTTACATTTCCTGTTCTTTTGCAATTTTTATACTAGATACACCAAACAGTATTTGATTCCTTATTTGAAGTCACATGCTATTATTGATTATAAATTGGCATTCAACGAAACATTGCGGTTAGGAAGTGATGACATGATCCTTAGAGTAAGTTCATTTCTGCAATCTGCGGTACGTTCACGAAAAACCATGGACACCCTATAGATTGCATTTTATCTGACGCTCCCATTTACTTAATTCAATGTTTACGGATTGCTTATTTGCACATTGATACAGTTAGGCTTGTTGCCTGTATAGCGTACATACTGAAATTGTCAGCACTTTATTGCTAGTTTGCACAACTGCCTTATGATATTGATGAGATTGATTGGATAAATTCCATTCGTTTTAATTCAGTGGTGATGACTTGCACTTAAAAGACACTTTACATTCAATGCTTTTGGATTGCCTATTTGCACAAAATGTAATAGTTGGTTTGATGTTTACATGTTATGTACATTGAATTTATTTGCACTCTATTACCATTTTTGCACACTTTGCCCACGTTATTAGTAATATTGTCATGAAATCGATCCTGTTTTTATTTTTTGTTCTATGCTATTGCATATTTACATCTTATTGGTGGTGATGACTTGCACTTTTATGGATATTTTTATCCGAATAAAGACCATTTGACTTGACTTGACTTGATAAGGGGCCAGCATCTGTAGGCATCGGGACTGCGTTGTCGTTTAGGGTTGATGCTGCGCTCAACCAGCAATAGGTGAACACAGGGTCAATGCAGGTAGCGGTGTCGGTGAGGACATCAGCAATCATTTTCTTCCGGTTTGCAGCCCAGAACTGGAGTTGGCACCACTGTGCAGGTCAGAACTCCCAGTAGTGGAGTTCAGGGATGCTGCAGGTGAAGTCTTTTATGGCCCTGAGACTTCCAACAGGAAGCAAGCACATACGAGCCCTTCGAGAACCTTGGAAAGCAGGATTCCAAAATCAAAGTCCAATTCTTTCACTGCTCACAGACCAAAGCAGCAACTGCAGGCCAACCCAGCAAGCAGCACACAGCAAAGGGGCAGTACTCCTCCTGACAGCTGTTCAACTCTTCTTCTTGGCAGAGTCCTTAGTCCAGAAATATTCTAAAAGTCTGGGGTTTTAGGTCCAATACTTATACCCCTTTTGGCCTTTGAAGTAAGTATTCTTCAAAAGATTGTCTTTGAGTTCCTGTCCTGCCTGGTCTTGGCCCCAGACATACTCCACGGGGTGAGACAGCATTGTGAGAGGCCAGGCACAGCCCTTTTCAGGTGTATATGAAAACTCCTCCCACTACTCTAGCTCAGGAAAGCCCATCAGCCTGGTGATGGGATATCAGGATATGTAGGGCTTACTTCACTTCCCTTTGTGTGGCTGTCTGGAGGGAATGCACAAACAAGCCTCTGTCAGTCTAAAACAGACATTAATTCTACAGGCAGGCAGAAGCAAAGGATGGTAAAACAAGAAAATGCCCACTTTCTAAAAGTGGCATTTTCAAAAACACAATTTAAAAACCAGAGAGCCCAAACTCCAAATCTCTAGCTGTTCCCAATTGAACGTTACTCTTCTAAAATGTTACAAGGCAACTCCAATGATAGCCTATGGGGTAGCTAGTCCTTGCAATAGTCAAAAATGAAATTGGCAGTATTTCACTATCAGGACATGTAAAACACACCAGTACATGTCCTACGTTTCACATACACTGCCCCCTGCCCATGTGGGTACCCGGGCCTATCTTAGGGGTGCCTTACATGTAGTAGCAGGGAAGGTTCGGGCCTGGCAAGTGGGTGTACTTGCCAGGTCGACATGGCAGTTTAAAACTACGCTCACAGACACTGCAGTGGCAGGATTAGACAAGTTTACAGAGCTACTCATGTAGGTGGCACAACCAGTGCTCAGGTCCACTAGTAGCATTTGATTTACAGGCCCTGGGCACACCTAGGGACTTACCAGTAAATCAAATATGCCAATCATGGAGAACCAATCAGAATTACAATTTACACAGGGAGCACTTCCACTTTAGCACTGATCAGCAGTGGGAAAGTGCCTAGAGTACATATTACAGCAAAAACGAAGTACAGCACGACATCAAAAATACAGGGGTTAGAGATAAAATGACGGGAGAAACCACGTCAAGGATGCCAGGTTTAACACCACTTGTTGCAAAGTCATCCTGTGCCCTGGAAACCACCCAACATTTTGCTGAGTGGTACTGGTGGTAACTGACTCTGACTGACCCTGGGCTCTGCCTTACCAGGCCCAGGGCTATGCTTAAAGACACTTAGAATACAGTGAAAACACCTACATACACTAGGGTACACTATGGGTTGGGGTACCCCTGTGATTGGCATGACCTACCCCATAGGACCCTAGTACATAATAGGTCGGGGAGATTGAAACTACCTCTCAGTCCCTGGTGGATAACAGGGCATGGTAGTTTAGAGGCCAGCAGCCCTTTTCTGTACTTGCATGTGTGCACTGCTGAGCCTGAGGTCAGTTTAAAAGTAGCCCTGTGTTGCAGGACTGCTTTAAAAAAAGTAAATTGTACTCAAACTCGACTTTGAAGTTAGGGGCACTTAAAAATGGATAACCTACAATGTTTGGGTATATTAGGTACCCCCCGGGTCTCCCCTAGGTGTCCCAGCGGTGGAAGGTGGGAGGTCAGGTGTCTATAAGGAGGACGCTTATAAAATGAGTTTTATATGCCCTGCACATTTCACTCCCCACATTGTGATAAAGTGCTACACAAACTCGACTTTGGTGCTGGGAGTACTGTGGAGGGAGGATCTGCAATATGTCTGCATATTCAGAACCCTTTAAGTCTCCCCAAGGTGTAACAGAGGTGGGGGCCCTGTAAATATAGACAGAGTACTTATGAAATATGTGTTTATGAGCCCTGGTGCTGAAAAAATGGCTCAAGTAATTTTTCCCATTGCAAATCTCCTGCCACATGGGTTAACATGGCAGGAAGCTATTAACTAATAACTCTTGATAGGCGAAGACTAAAAGTGCCATTCAAGGACTTCCCAGAATGGTATTAATAAATTCAACAATATGATATTGTTGAATTCCTCCTAAAATGTACATACAAGAATTTATAAGACTTTCTTGTTTGTAAGTCCAGATTGAGCCTTCCAGTGGTCTGTCCTGATTGGATTAGCCAGGCTTCTTTGAAGAGGTCGTAAAGAGCCCCCGGGGTTGACCATCTCTGCTGGGAGGGCAGTGTTCTGTTACACAGGAATGTCAGAGCAGGGGGAGGAGTCGTAAACAATGGACTTCAAGGGAAGGGGAAGACACCAGTGTCATTTACAACTCTACTCTTTTGAACCCCAGCCAGATGCTATGATTAAGGAAGGAATAAGCAGATGCAAGGGGAGAGACTATGGAGATTAGCAGTCCTAGGGGTGTGTTTAGCCAGCTCTTCTCTCCCTGCTGGAAAATCAGCCATTATGAATGTGGAGGAATTGGTGCACTCTGGGACAAAATAGTGCCACACCCTGCTGGAAGTTGTCAGACCTTGGGGCAGTACCCTACACCCCATTGTACAGGAGTGACCTCCTGCTTGACCCAAAGAACTTGGAATAAGTATCTGAGAGGGGCAGAGCCTCTCAGATCTGCTGCTTGAAACCTAAGAAAGCTAGACGGGCCATGCTGAGAAGTTTGATGTGCATTTCCTAAGGCCTGCACTCTGAAGATTGCACCTTCTGCACCATCTGAAACTACAGCCTGTGGATTACCTTGCTGTAAAAGGACTAAAGAGCACGCTACAGGTTAACAGAGCTCACCTGGAACATCACCCCCAAGGATCCTCAACCTGGAAAACTACCAGTGGATTTGTAAGGGCTTTGTCCAAGTGGATTTTGGGAACTAAAGCCCTCAACTCTCAAAGACCATCTTGAAGATTCCAGACCCTTGGAGTGAGTTTGAGATACTTTGGGACCCTTTGGGGAACTTCAGGAAGATGTTCTAGGAGTTTGGAGAAGTTTCGAGCAACTTTGGAAAAAAGCTCCATAAAGGGAAAGACCCAACCTGGCCAGCCAAGCCGCCTGCCTTCAACCGCGAGCTAGCCTGCCATCCAGATTCGTCCCGCTGAAAAGCTCCATAGGTCCTACTTCCAGAGTTTGACCGGGAGTATGCAAAATCCGAGGCCAGCTAACCTTCACCAAATCCGGCCCGGTGAAGAGCATCGAAAGACCCAGCGAGAAAAAGCTCCAGAAAAGTTTCTAAGTCCGAAGGTTAAAACTGTGGCTGAGACCTACAGAGAGTGATAGCCGAGCAGGGTTCCATCGTGGTCAGCCTGAAGCTTTGACTTTGACCTGGTCTTTCGCGACCAGATGTCCCGATAAGGCGCTATAGGTTTCTATGTGCTAGAAATGTCTAAATCTTTAAAAGTTCATATCTCTGGTTCCCTACATTGGATTTTTGTCGTTTTGGTGTCATTTTAAAGATAAAAATATTTCCCATTGTTATAAATTGGTGTTGGATTTTTATTGTGCATTGTGTCTTGATTATTTACTGAATTGGTGTTTTTAAATGCTTTACATACCTGTCTTTGAAGTTAAGCCTGCCTGCTCGCAGCCAAGCTACCAAGGGTTGAGCATAGGAATAATTTTCTAGGACCTATTCCGAGCCCTTTAATGTGTTAGTGGCCTTATTGCCAGTGGCAGACCTACATTTGCCCCTACCAATAATCCACTTTCCAACACCACTGTACTAATAAACGCACATTCACACCTTTTTTGCTACAGTTCTAAGCTCAAATTCCAATTTATTCTCGCAGTAATGTGAAATTCACATGAAAATATTGTATACTGTCTAACAGTTGCATGTTACATCAGGGAAACAGCTCTCCTAATAGACATCAGGCTTTTTCAGTGTGATTTTACCTTAATGCAGAAATGTAACCTCTTGCAATATTTTTTGTTGAAATATCTAATTGTGCAGCAAGTGTGGTAAATCCACAATTCTGCTGTAAATGTCTGCAGCCAATGAATCATTTACTCTGGCCCTAACCATTGTCCTTTGTTTTATCAAGAATCTCTTCATGAACTGTAGTCAAAAATTCAATATTCTAATACCAACCAACGCCCATAGGCTGCAAATATATTTGAATAGTTTCAGCAAACTCTTTTTTCAAGCGAACTACCCTTAAACATGTAACATAAAACATGTAACAGGTAACATGTCATATTGTCCTGTATTGCCATTTGGGGTTCTGGTGCTATCGGGGAAAGGCTCAGCCTTTGACATCTTTTTTTATGCTGTCAACAGAACTCCTCACTGGCAATATTGTGCGCCATTTCACAGTTATCAGTTATGTATCCTCGATATATTACATGTATTGCACAAAATGCAGAGGCGCCCCACTCAGGCGGCCAATCCCTGCTGCTCATGGCCTTTGGCTGTACTGGGGGATTTGGCTGTAGGGCATGTGCCTAACTAACCCTTTGCCGGTGGCCCCCCACCCACTGTGCACAGCCTTTTGCCAACACCTCTTGCAGCCTTCGTATATGCTCAGGCCAGACCCTACACCCCATCTACCTTGGGATGTCCAGCCCGGCTGCTGCATATGTTTTGTTCTTAATACTGTATCCGGCGAGCCCCATTGTACAACCCCCACTGCTCACAGCTGAATGGCTTGTGCAGCATGATGTTAGTGCATCTGAGTTTGGAGCAGGGGCTGGCCACAGGCTTGTCCCTGTGACCAACATCCACTACGCATGGCTGAAGGTTGTGCAGTGTGGGATTTAGGCTCCTGGGGGTTGGTCACATGGTGAGTTGGATGCATGACCTGCTGCAGCCAGGCCCTGTAGCAAACCCCTGCTATTTAAGGCTAAAGGCCATGTGCAGAAAGGTTTGACCTCAAATGAGTTGTGTGCAAGCCCGGTTGCCAGCCAGGTACTGCGGCCAACCTCTGCTGTGCATGGTCTTCTACCTTCAGCAGTGTCATCGATTAAGTCAGCATATGCTACGTTGAATAACTATTAACCTCAAGATATTCAAATATGAAAAACAAATCCTAAATCCTAAATGCCCTGCCAAAAATATTGTGGTTCAATCATAAACTACTGAAATTCCCCAGTTATGCATGGCTATAGAATAGTAAAGCCACTAAAGTTAGAGCATGATTTAATGGTTGACATGAGGGATGCTATCAGAGGTGAGATCACATTATGGCAATGCAAAATGTTTATTATCCGGGAAAGTTGGCAAGCTTGCAAATTCCTTAAGTGGTAATGTTTGTGTACTTTAGACAACTTCTTTGGCACACAACAGATAAAAAAGATTTTGTAGGAGATTTTTTTGCCAAATTTTCCTGAAGAAAAATATGTTTGCTTCATCTTTTCTTTCAGAAAAGTTACATTTAGTTTGATCGTTTTTGTTCTGTTCCAGACTTTTGCAACTTCAGATGCGAGGTTACTTGACTTCACACACTCCTACATCCCCGATGACATTGATAACATCGCCGAAGCTGCAAAAAAATGCCCTTTTAACATCTTTTACCCACCAGCAGAAACAGTAGCTTATGCAGCTACATAATTTCTGTGAAGAAATGTAATTGTTGAAATGCATCTGTATTTAGGGGCGTATTTCAAGCTCCCTGCTAATCCTGAGTTTATCAAAAACTGGAATTAAGGGTCGAATTGCAATTGCAAGATTCACCGTTAACTGTGGTGTTTCCCCCAGATGCCACCTGCTGAAAGCAGATGAATTATTGTTTGAAATACCAGCAGGAAATGAGGAAGTACAGCAGGGCTCAAGACCAGAATTACGGTCACCCCCCGCCCCCCGTTATTTCTATGTTCCAAGGGGACCCTCAGGGTTCCATTTGCAATCTTTGTTAACTTTGCCCCCCAGATTTTCTGGGCATTATGCAAGCCACTTGCAATAGGCGCTGTTGGATCTGGCCCTTTTTTCAGGGTTTCCCCAAATTGTTACCTTCTGTTACCAAGTCCATTTCTGTTGGCATTAGGACACTATGCAGTTTGACTGCTAACCAGTGCTAAAGTGCTGATGCTCTCTCCTTCAAACAAAGTAAAATTGACTTACACCTAATTGGCACCTAATTGGTAGATGGTACTACAGGTACATAGGGCCTGTAAATTAAATGCTACTAGTAGGCCTGCAGCACTCATTATGCCACCCACTAAAGTAGTCTTGTAAAGCACGCATCAGGCCTGCCAATGCGGCCTAAAGTGAAGTTTTAAATGGCCATTTCTATCTGGCAAAATACACTTTTGCCAGGCCAAAACCTTTTATTTAGTACATATATCACCCCTAGGTAGGCCCTAAAAGCTGAGAGGGCAGGGGGCCTTGCATTTAAAAGTAGGACAGTTGAATTTAAGTTTCACATGTCCTAGTAGTGAACAACTCTTAAGGTCGTTTTTCACTGCTGCAAGGCCTCTCTCTACCATGGACTAACACTGGGTTATCTTATTACATTTAATAAGTGATAACTTGATTCAGAGCAGATAGAGATGTGGTGTTTACAGTCAAATGAATTGTAATTTAAAATACTCTTTGATTGTAAAGTCATATTTAAATTACAATTCTGAAAATGCCACTTGTAGAATGTTTTCTTGTCCTGAACATTTGTGCCTTGTGCCAGTGTCTTGGTCACATAACTGTGAATGGACCTGCTGTTAGGGATTCTGTATCCCTTCTAGACAGTGACACAAAAGCCACTAAGGGTGGGTAAGATGGGCCATCCTGCCAGGATGGCTGGGGGCAGAGCTGTGCCTTTCCCCACTTACACTTCAAATGGCTTGCGTATAGCACACACAAAGGAATTTGACACTAGTCTTTTGTCATCCCAGATTTCCTTGTATCTTGACAGAGGAAGGAAACAACTTTCCAGAACCAGATGTGGGGGTAGTATAGGTAATACCCCAACTTCAAAGGCTGGCACCAGGTTTAAATATTGGGCCCCAAGAGATACTCATCATTACACTCCTGAATCTGTAGAAGGCGTCAGAAGGACTGCCTTGACCCCCATAAGGAATGCTCTGCTGTCAGCAGAGGACTCTCCTGCTGCTTGAAGACGTGCTTTGCTGCTTGGAGGAGAACTGGGTCATCTCCTTGAAACCAGGACCACTAGAAGTGACTTGAAGGGCTAGTCAGATGGCCTCCTGTCTGAGCTACAGGGACGTAGCAAGCTCCAGAGACCTTGAACCCTGCATTCGGCCTCTCCTTGAGTGAGTCCTAACCCCCCAAGTAGGGCCCCCCACGTCCTGGACCGTTGAAAATGGTGTTGAGGTGCGCTCCTGCCCAACCATACAACTTAGGACGTAGGAACTTTTTCATAAAAAAGTGCCACGAGAACCGACAGAAGACCAGGATCTACCTGCCAGCTGGTCCGCCCACGGTTCTCCGCCGGGCGGCCAGACTTTGCGGTAGGTCCTACTATGTTCTTCTCTGCAGCAGCAAAACCTATTCAGCAGGACCTCTTTGGTGAAGGGATTTTTAGGTCTCGCCTAGCTATTGCGTTTACGCAATCGCTATGCGAGACTCTAGTAAGAGGGGCATTTCAAAGTGCTCCCAAAAGTGGATTGCATGGCGAGCACGCGCACGATCACGTGCATCGTGCCGCCATGCAATCCGTTTGGGGAAGCGCTTCAGCCCACTGGCGCGTGCACGTGTAGCTACAGCCTCGGCATCATACTTCAAAGGGTCCGCTCCCCTGCCTGGAATGCGCTCCCCCGCCACAGCATGCCGAGAGATTGTTTCCTCATGGCGCCTCTCACAACTGTCCCTCCCCCACCACAGGGCTAGTCTCACGGACGCATTGCCATCCATCGATTTCACTTTTGCCCAACTCGTTTTCTTTTTAATACCGTGGCCTGCCCAAGATCAGAGTATCAGGAAGCAGGCATACCAAACCGGCACCTCCTCACCAATTCCCCTCGGCCAACAGCAACCCTCATGCCGGGTGTCACACTTAACATGTTAGCACGGCGCCCTTTCCTATTGGAACATGGGCGCCCCCGCATTTGGCAAGTCGTTTTTATATGTAAAGCCGAGGTTGCATTCCCAACGGCGGCCAACTTTGAAGCTGGGAACCAGGTATGAGTGTGGCGGGGGCTCGAACATTCTGTGATTGTAGGCAAATCACAATCTCCCGGTGCTGAAAAATGCGTCCCTCTGTAATGCAATTGGTGCTCATGTAAAGCGCGCCGATACTTTCAAGTCAAGTTCGCACTATATTAAAAAAACAGATGGTAACGTGTATCTTTTAATTTTGATATATTGCTCCAGTGGAGAACCTTCTTTTATTTACATTAAATGATGGCTGCCATGCATCTTCTTGTGCGCAGCTCGCCCAAATGTTTTTTTGTTTTTTAAAACTTTCAATAATGGCGCCCGCACATCTCCTTGCAGCGGGTCACCCAACACGTTTTTTTTTTTATAACTGTGGCCTTCCCAAGATTAGGAAGCAGGCATACTGAACCGGCACCTCCTCACCACTTCCCGTCAGCCAACAGCAACCCCCATGCCCGGCCTGCACAGAGGACTACACTGCCATGGCACAGCTGTACCGACTCCCTGCCTTCCTGCCCCGTACTGTTACCCCGCGGTGCAGCCACAGGACAGTGGCTACATTCCCCGCGTCTGCCCCACAACACGTTGTTCCTGTCATGGAGGTTACCCACAGCCGGGTGCAGTTAACCAGTACAGGGACCTGAAGGCATGTGGCATCGCAGAATAAGAACGAATGTGCTACAGGTAGGCTTTTTTATTTATTTATTTGCTTGCACTTTTTATATAGCGCAAACTTTATCCTAAGGTATTAGAGGGCTTTTAATCGGCACCAATTGATTTACAGTCAGACACAAGCCTAGCATTAAAGAGAGCAGGCATGCACAGCGGGGGGAGCGCCGGCGTTTATAAAGTATGTGCTTAACCACAGTGCATGAATTGTGTAAAACTGCGCAGCCTAAAGGTGGGATGCCGGGGTGGGCTTGTACTTGGTTCCCTGGTTCTACAGTGCACCACTTGAAGTGCACGGGTGTAACACAGTTAAATCCCACCATGGAGGATTGACAAACTCCTCAAGAATTTTTTTATTAAGGGCTGCGTGGATGGTTGTAAAAATGCTCCCATATATTAACAAGCATTTACAATGAAATAGGTCTCGCATTTGCAAGAGTTTAAGCTATTGGCATTGTACATGACAATGCCTTTTATTTATCAGTTTTTAAAAACAACAGATTAATGAAAGGCATTGTCATTTACAAATGCCAATAGCTCAAACTTTCGCAAATGCGAGACCTAATGCATTGCAAATGCTTGTTACTCATGGAGTCTTCGTCGGCTACAGCTTGCAGCTTTGTTCTGCTGGAGATTTTTGCCTGTATGAAGGTAAAAATATTTGTTTTGTCTCGGTCTAGCTGCTCCCCGACGATGACTCCACCTCCTCGGACACTGTCTGATGCCTTGCCCTGCTTAACTCTAACCTCTCAGGAACTTTTCTTCAAAATTGAAGTTAAGTCCAAAGGTAAGCCAAAACCGGGCCCCTGGACCCGTCCGAGCCTGGCCGGGTCCAGGGGCCAGAATCCCTGGAACTCCGGCCAGTAATCCTCTGGTATACTCCAACACAGAGCTTAAGTCCCTAAGACCCAAACCTATTTTGCAGTGTGCCCATACTTTGCAACCTGAGAAACATATAACCGCGTGTGTCACATGCAAGTATAAACTAGATGCGACTTCCAACGTACCGGAGGTACCTATTGGCACTAACAAGGTCAAAATGTTTCTTGTAAACTGTCGGTCTCTTACCAAACATGCAAATGAAATCTGCCTGCTGCTGGATGACGAAAGGCCTGATTTACTTTTCTTGACAAAAACTTGGCTGAATGAAGAGGGGGGTCCAGGGATTGTTCAAGCATTACCTCCAGGCTACAATTTATCCAGGCTTGACAGAACCACAGGCAGAGGGGGGGGCCTAGCCATTATTTATAAAGACAGTCTTAAATGTCGTACCACATCTAGTCCATTACTTCACTGTGAAAGTATTTTCTTCACGATTAGCTTATCCCAGGTTAATACGTTTTCAGGCATTTTAGTCTACCGCCCACCCGGCCCGGCAGGCAATTTTTGTAAACATCTTCTTGACAATATTGTAAGCCTGGCTAGTTCGCTCCCAAATTTTACGCTTCTTGGAGATTTTAATCTCCACCTAGATGAGGTTTTTCTCCCATTAGTAGTGGAGATGACTGAAGGTCTTGGAGTACTGGACTTAAAGCAACTGAGTAATAACCCTACCCATAATAAAGGACATACTCTTGACTCATTTTTTCTAACATCTCTAATCTAATGGTGGCTGATCCTATCCCTCTTCCTTGGTCGGACCATTTTTTGATCCCCTTTTCATGGACAATCCAAGGAGCTGATTTGAGGGTAAAAAAAAGTACTAAGTCAGTACGACTGTGGGCAAAACTGGCATATGATTCTTGGTCGAAGCATCTAGAAGAAACTGTTCCTAGATTAGACTCTAACCCAGCAATTGCCAATGACCAACTTAATAACTGGTTAGAATCCTCATTGGACTTGGTTATACCCCAAAAAGTTATAAAAAAAAAAAAGAGGGGGTCACCATAACCTATGGTACACTCCTACGTTACGTACCCTTTGACAAAACGCCAAGCAGCTAGAACGTCGCTGGAGGAAATCTCCGACAGCTGATAGGAGGGAGGACTATAGAAGCGCAATCAGAAGCTATAAGAATGAAATAAAATTAGCAAAATCTGCTTTTTATGAAAAAGAAATTCTTTTAGCTGAAAATAGCCCCCGCAAAATTTTTAAAATCGCCAAATCTCTTATTATCCCCCCGCCCCCCTTAGCAATGATAAGGATAGTTTCCAACACTGTAATTTAATTGCTAAATTCTTCAACGAAAAAATTCAGGCCATTTATCAATCATTTCCCACCGGCTTAGAATCACAGGTAATACCCCCTGCAAGCGCTGCCACTAATCAACTCGAGTTTTTTCCCCCTATAAATCTAACCATTCTTCAGAACATTCTTAACCAGGTTAAATCTGGAGCTCCGTCAGATGTTGCCCCCCCCCCCTCCCGATTCTAAACCGAGTCTTTGATACTATTGCTCCAATTGTTCTTGAAGTAATTAATACCTCCCTAGAATCAGGCTCTGTTCCCCTCTTATGGAAACAAGCGATGGTCAGAGCCTTATTGAAGAAACCCAATTTGGACCCTGAGATACTGTCTAATTATCGCCCTATCTCATTACTGCCAGGTATTGGCAAACTGGCAGAGAAGTATGTTAATACTACGCTCTCGTCCTTCTTGGAAACTAACAACTGCTTCCATCAAACTCAGACAGGCTTTAGAGCCCAGCAAAGTACAGAAACAGCTTTGCTAGTTGTGACGGAAAGTTTAAGAAGGATCACGGATAATGGAGGCTGTGCTGCATTGATTCTACTCGATCTCAGCGCAGCCTTCGATACCGTGAACCATCAACTTTTAATCCAAAGAATTAAAAGTCTTGGAATTACTGACTTGGCTTTAAAGTGGCTACAGTCCTACCTCGAGGACCGCTCATTTGTGGTCTTCGATGGGAATGTCGCTTCCGAACCATTACTTCTTGGCTGTGGGGTTCCTCAGGGCTCGTCCCTGAGCCCCACTCTATTTAATGTGTACATGAGTCCCCTTGCCGAACTGGTATATCCCCATGGAATTCAGATCGTTACGTATGCAGATGATACCCAGTTAGTGGTATCACTCAGCCAAGAAAATAAGTCTGCTCCTAATCTCATGCTGTGTTTGCAAGAAGTATCAAAATGGATGGATGCTTCTTATCTAAAACTTAATGGGGACAAGACGGAACTTATGTTTCTGGGAAATTGCCCCCCAACGTCGATAGCCCCCTGTTGGCCTAACTGTCTTGGCCCCTCCCCGATTCCAAAAACACAAATTAAGAGTTTGGGAGTCTGGATAGACCATGATCTGAACTTTAAGGAACAGGCGAATAAGGTAGCCGCTAGCTGCTTCGGATTGCTCAGAATGCTAAGGAAGATTCTCCATTTTCTTCCATCTACTGTTAGGAGAACAGTGGTCCAGGCGCTTATTTTGTCACGCCTGGACTATGCAAATGTTTTATATCTGGGAGCTCCTGGGGTCGCTATTAACAGACTTCAAGCTATTCAGAACTATGCAGCACGACTTCTCACCAATTCTGCCAGGTGGATCTCTGCCAAACCCTCTCTGGCATCACTCCACTGGCTGCCGGTTCCCCAAAGGATCCATTTTAAAGCCATGTGCATTGCCCACAAGGCACTTTCTAACAAAGAACCCCCAGTTGTCCGTTCTCTTATTCAGTTTTATTGTCCAGCTAGATCCTTGAGATCAGAACATAAAAACCTGGCCTTAGTACCAATTGTAAAACGAATGCGTAGTGGAGGACGGAGTTTAGGCTACAATGTTGCAAAGCTCTGGAATGGCCTACCATTGACCATTCGATCTGAATCCAATTACATTCTGTTTCGCAAATGTTTAAAAACTTTTCTGTTTTCGTAATTCCACCTACTTGCTCTGTGAGTTGCCGCAGCGCTGGGATGCTCTAGAGTAGCCATGCGCTTTATAAATGCCCCTTCAATTCAATACAATTCAATTCAAGGCACCACTGTGTCACGAGCCTCAGAGCAGCACAGCGGGAGCACAGAGCTTTGAGCATCACGCTGGGGGTTGCAGAAATATTGTAGCACCTCGGTCAGCGCAAAGCCTTGGTGCAAGTCACCGGAGCCCCGGGACAGCATCACCGGAGCATAGTCACCTTGAAGAGCAGGCAGGGGATCACGCAACCATAGAGGAGCGCACTGCAGGGTGTGGAGATCTGAGCAGCAGAGAGGAGTGAACTGTGGAGCACATAGAACGTTACCCCGGAACACCAAGAATCGAAGGCAGTGGTCAGTGCACCAGGAAACACAAACTATTCATAGCTTTCTAAGAAGCACGGGCACCCGGCGTAGCACACTGAGGTGCAGGGGAGCAAACAGCCTCCAGATAGCGCACTGAAGAACACGCATCCTCTACGCAGCGCACTCGGATGCACGGTGCCACCGGGCAGAGCCACAGGGAGCGCCGGGTCTGCCCCGAGCACCGGGGGTCACAGAAGCAGCGAGCAGCACTCTGGGAGCACAGACTCTACCACACCAAGATCACACTGTCACAAGAGGGAGCACAGGGCGTCTCCGGCTCAACAAGAGGTGAGAGCCTTTATTGAAGTCAGGGGAGCACACTGCCTTTGTGCAACACCTCAAGGTAAACTGGAACATAAACAATGACCCCAGAGGTCGGAAGATCGAAGATGGGAAGAGAGAGAGAGAGAGATGGTGAAGTGTGAGATAAACAGACAAGGAAAGCGACGTAGACTCGGGCACTGAAAGCTGCCGGCTGCACGTGTGCACGCTCGCGTAAACGCAAGTGCTAGGCCGTGTGGCAGCACTTTGAAAACCCGTACACTAAATGTCTCGGCCATAGCAGCGCATGCGCTGGATCAGGCGAGACCTAAAAACAGGGCATAACCTGTATCACTTGAAAATATTGTAACCTCTGAAGTCCTTCTAAGTTCATATCTACCGACCATACTCTACAGCTCTCCTGCATTTATCACTGGTGAAATAAAAGTATCCATGCCACATCCGCATCACACATAAAGCAACAGAATATTGATTGCATATGCTGATAAACATTTATATATGGTATTAAAAAGAATTTCACGTTAGGGGTATTAAATCATCCAAGAGAAGATGCCTTTGTAATTCTTAACGATTTAAAAACGAATAGTCTGATAATGTTTACATCTTTTATGTATACTGTTTGTTTTCTTTTGTGAAAATAAAGCTCAAGCTTTTAAAATGGAAATTCTTTTAAGGATCATTCAGCTTTTCAAGTTCCCCCTGAGGCTCTTTTTCTGTGCCTACTGTTTCTTGTCAACTCATTTTAATCCTCTTTAAATTGCCCTCGACAATTGGTGATTAGCTTCTCAACATGTATCTAAAACAAACACTTCTGGTTTACATAAAACAGCTCAAATCTTGCACGCGCAAGGCTGTGGACGTGCTGAGATGTGTTCTCCAAGGGTTCAAAGTGCAGCTCAATAGCAAAACACAATGAGATATAGATTCCTTATTTATTTGTTTCGGTCTTTAAGTTGATCACACTCTTTTGTTTTTATCAGAGCATTCTTAGCAGAACCCTAGAACTTCCCAAAGTCACGGAGCTGCCACAGTTCCAGAGTCGCTGGTGTCTATAGGGCTATGCAGATACCACCTGAAGCCTCCACCGGGAACCCTGTGGGTGGGACCTTGGGACAAGCAGAGACTTGTATCTGGTAGCATCTCTGCCATAGCTGGAATACATGGGGTAAGGGGAGATCAGCCCTCATACGCCCCACTTCTCTCCCCCGCTGATATTAAATGGCGCTTGGTGGCAAGTTACGTTTGCTATCAGCCAAGGAATAAAGAAGTATAAAGACCGGTGCAGCTAGCAAAGGAAAATTGTTCTTGTTAACACTGCAGAGATGAAGAATCACAATGACCCTGATTATGGGCATCAGTAATACCATGATGGGCAGCCTCGTCCTCCATACTTAGGCCAGCAGCAGCCAGTCGCTCCACTGGTAATTCCTCCAGCTTTCCAGGAAGTGAAGAGCTGCAAGAGGCGTGGCTAAGTATTACCAGGAAATGGGTCATGGGGCTGCATTATGAATACTTCATACTACTGGGGATGTGTTCAAATGGTGCACGGTGTAAATAAAGACCAGTAGCCAGATTCCTGGACATTGTTTTCTTCTCCAAACCACAGTCGCTATGAACATCATCAGGCCGGTGGTCTTTACCCAGCAGCTGTTGATTATGACTCCCCAGCAGCTGTTGATTATGACTCCCCGGCAGCTGTTGATTATGACTGCCCAGCAGCTGTTGATTATGACTCCCCGGCAGCTGTTGATTATGACTCCTACCCGTTCAGATCAGGTCGGATTTTGCAGCAGGTCTATTACAAGTCTCGGGCAGTATTATGAGGTTCATGCTAGACTGTAAAGTAGTTTTCCTGAAAGGCCAGTACAGACAGCGCTTGCATGCGTGAAGTAGACATTGAGCAATCCTGGGCAGTGTGTGAGGGGCGTCTCATTTAGCCAAGAATGATGCATATTTGGTTGTGTGTACCTTTGGTTTTTTGATTTGTATATGTCTTTCTAGCAGTCTAGTAACTGTTAGAATGGAACCGCTGAATCTTCATTTTTCATCTATGGCTCAAAATGCATCTTTTCTGCATAAGACCACACACCCAGCCCTAGATGTGGGTGTTAAAGGGTGAACAAATGAGTGAAAGCAGGGAACCACCAATAGTGCCATTGAGAAGAAAGACCCTCTACCAGCACAATATCAAGTTATAACATACTAACGAGTTCTTTGAGATCACAGCTATCATATATGTGTATATGTGATACCATTACAGTTATGATGTCATGATTTTATTTTTATCCAAGGGTGGCTGGTCAATTGGGGCATTTGAAGAGGAGCCCCAGCTGAGCTGGACAGGCTTGCCTGCTGCTCCCCCACTGCAAAGACGGGCAACAGAAAAGCAGCAGAGATACAAAGGCCCTTATGAGTGGCTAGCTAAAGTCCCTGCTATATCCCAGGCCCAGAATTACCTTTACAGAGGGTCCTAGTAATTCCAGGGAGAGGGACATAATGGGGTCTTCAGGTTTTGGGGGGAATAACAAGTTGGGAATTAGGGTTTCCTTGCCAATTCCCAGCAGCCAAAATCTCTGTGCTAACAAAACACAACTTGTAAGTCTAATGGGCCACTTGTAATGAGGACCACAATGGGCAAGAGAGGGCAAGCAAGGTCAACGTCACTCAAATCGAGCGTGCCTGTTGTCCGTGAGACTGCGGTGAGGCAAGGCAGGCAGAGAGCCATGACATATACTAAGCCCTGCCTTCCAGATCCATCCTCTTCCTCTTATTGGTTGACCCTTTAGATGATCAAACAATGAGAAAAGATAGTGGAACTAGGGAGGAAGAGAGCTCAAGACTTTGCTTCTTTTGTGTTGCGGTTTTTGCCCTCACAATTGCCAATCTTCTCCATCCTCTCCAACAATGTAGATGTCTGCTGTCATCACTTGCCATTCTTCAGACTCTCCTATGTGTCCTGATCTGCTGCACAATACTGCCAGGCCTCAGCAGTTCCCAGGAGATGGACAACTGCAACCACCGTCTGTCTGCACGCTGAACCCTGCTAAGGGGGAGGGGTTTGTTGCCTAGAGGCCAGAGATGCCGACTTTGGAACTGGGGAACCAGGCCTGAGTCCTGGCATCGGCTCAACATCCTGTGATTTTGGGCAAATCATTCAATCTCCCCGTGCCTAGAAAAAAATGAATCTGACCTTGTGTAACGTAATTGGTGGTCATGTAGAGCACTCTAATGACCGTGGGCGAAGGTCACGCTATGTAAAACTGCAAAAAAAGCATAGTAAAAGCAAGCACCTCATCTGCATCTCCCTCCACGCATTTCAGGTGCCCATTACACCATATGAGGGTGTGGAGCCAGGAGTAGCCAGTTTGGAAATGCAAGGCCTTCAGCACCCTGCTGTCTGAGAAATATGCACGGTGGAATTGAAGGACCTGGGTCAACAGCTGCATATGTGCTTATTTGGATATCAGTGTGTGTGGGAGTGAGAGTATGTGATTGTGTGGTTGTGTGCATCTTCCCACAGTGCACACGTATTACTGGTGAGCTGCCACAAGAGAGGGGTTTGTAGGGGTACTGGTGACAGCTCAATAGTGCACTGATCAATGGCATGTAATGGAAGCTTCACATTCTCGACCATGTAAGTAATACATTCACGGCAATAGTCTGGCCATCAGAGGCATAATGGACGCCACCCATAAAATAAAGTATGCATTCTGGCAATAAGAGGCATATTAGGCCCATTAATGACATTCTGTGGGCATTCTGGCAATTACAAGCATGATAGGAGCTCAGCAAAGATAGAGAGGGCAATACATGGAAAAGTCTGGTTATCACAGGCGTAAAAGTCTAAACCACATTCTCTCTGGGTAGCATTCCAACCCATCCTTTTTCGCCAGCTGTGCCACTCCGAGAGAGGCCCGTCCGATGCACATCTGTATTGACCATGGTTTCCATGGGGACAGTCCATCTCGAACTGCCGGGGGCGTTCACAAGCACCCATGAAACCAGTTTCGGCCTTCTTAGGCTCAGTCAGTGATACCAATGTTAGTCTGTATTTCTGGCCTGCCTGAGCAGCCAGACCCCACCACACGATACTAAGCCATTTCATCACCCTCATAAGAATAGAAGCCCGAGTTGGCCCTGCTTGGATCATACTCCATGACGTCGAAGTTCACCACACATTTCTGCAGCAGCTGCTTGAATCATGTGAGCTCTTTTATACTAACCCTCAGTGTTATCTTTTTTCAACATAAGTGCTAGATAGCCAAATAAAAATACAATTAGCGCTTCCACCACTTCAATTCAAGAAACAAATCACTAGCCAAACTCTTATGAATCTCCTGCCTCCAAAGAACCTATTTAAATTACCACATGTGCTCTAAGCCCTTCGGCCATACAGCCCTCTGGAACAGCGCATCACAAACATGCCAGGCAATCTCTCGCCTGGCAAGAGACTGCACATGCTACATTACATTAGTTATCAGAACCGGCAATGGAGCAGGAGACGCTACAAATAATGTTCATTTCTCCACTCAAATTACTTTCAAATGTCACTATACTAATCCACCACTAATCCTTTATGGGTTCCGAAGTAGCGTGCTACTTGCCGAAAAAGCACATCATCAGGGATAGTAAGAGCTATATAAATGCAAACCTTTTTCCCTCTTCTATCCCTCTAATTTCCTTCCCAAACCAAATAAGTATCCATATCCACCACTCAAATTACTTTTATATTTGACTATGCTAATTCACCACTATTACTTTATGGGTTTCAGAGTAGCGTGCTACTTGCTGCAAAAGCACATCATCAGGGGTAGTAAGAGTTATATAAATGCAAACCTTTTTCCCTCTTCTATCCCTCTAATTTCCTTCCCAAACCAAATAAGTATCCATATCCACCACTCAAATTACTTTTCTATTTGACTATGCTAATTCACCACTATTACTTTATGGGTTTCAGAGTAGCGTGCTACTCGCCGAAAAAGGGCGTCAACGCCTTGTATGGGGTAGTAAGCGCTACATAAATGCAATTACAATTACATGGTGGCCGGAGGTCAAGTCTTGAGGGCATTTTGCTAACGAGACAATGAGCAGAAGTTCTGTGCTTCAGCAGCACTTTGGGAGCTGGCATTCATCAAGCCTGGCAGCACCTCTGAGAAATGGCAGAGGCAGTTAACAATGCCCGCTGCCAGCAGAGAGCTGTGCCAGTGCCATCTGATTGTTTACTACAGTGTGCACCCAGAAGCAACATTCCAAATCCCCTCCATGCATTTTCTCCTAGTTTGGTGCCTTGTTTAGGACTATGGCACAGGAGACTTCTGTTTCCTTTTTGTGTTTTGCTTGCAAAGGTCCACATACAGAGAAAGCCATGAGGAAATCGTGTTTTCAACAGCAGGTTATAGGGTGTTCCCTGTACATGCTATGTAAGTTCAAACTGGCCAGAGGTAGAGAATGGAGGGTATCTCTGGAGGGAGGAAGGCTTGCATGTGGTTGAGCATCCCTACCTGTATATAGGAAGGGTGAGCCTAGCCAATTGTCTAGCAAAGGAAGTGGGAATATTAGGGCAACGAGACGAGGCACGAGGTGGTCAAGCCTTCTTCTGGCAGATGGCAGTCATTGATAGTTGGCAGGCTAGGGGGCGGCGTTGTGGTGGTTAAAACATTATTCCCACCTTGACCAGATGCATAACAAAACTTGAGGGGGGCCCCTAAAAGGTACACGGAGTGCCCTCCTCCGGTCTTAATTAGGAACTCTCAGGTCAGGGTAGTGTGCTGAGGGGGCCCCTGAAGCTTCGGGGCCAGCACCACGAGGGCTGCGGGGGCTTTTGTTACGCCTACTGTCCCATTCAAAGATGCTGTCTCCGGGCCACAGAGGACTCGTGTGTAGGAAGCAGCTGTCAAACTGATCTAAGCAAAAATTACCTCCATACTCCAAACATGTTCTTTGACCAGCCAAGGGAAAAGGACGGTGCCAGGGATCCTTCCATCCATGTCTTGAGGCTAAAGGCTTCCACCACCATCACACAACACTTCTAGAGCTCACTGAGTACCTTTGCTCCTGCAGCTGTCTAGAAGTGCAAAGCAGCAAAGGTTATTATCTCTGGGGGACATTGCAAGCATGTTTTCACCTGCATGGACCAGCACTTAAAAAGGGGACATTGGTCACCTTGCTCAAAAGAAGATGTGTGAGACACCAGTCTACAGTGGCTGAGGATGCTCTTGCCCACAGGGGCAGTCTTACATGCTTGCATGGTATATCAGCCTACAGTTATTCTTTGGAGGCTAATATTTTACAATGCTGGGCTGCTTGCACCAAAGCAGTGCAAAAAAACTACTTCACATCTCTGGGGCAAAGAAGAGAGAGCTGGAGAGAAAGAGAGGGAGCAGAGTCAGAGAAAGAACATCTTTTATTACTCCCATTCCCTCAACGTGCTTTATTTATAAGTTTATAACTTTTTGATCTAGAATTGTTAAATCCCAGGGTTGGTAGAGATCTGTACAGCATTGAGTTAAATGAAAATACATTTAAAAGATACAGATGAAAACAGCGGAGCTGGATACTAAAAATAACACATGTACACAATAAGCCTTGAGAAGAAATACAGCAGTAGTCAGGGACATGCACAGAAATTGCAATTGCTGAAGTGGAAATAAAATAGAGCGTGATAAACACATATCTTCATCACAGCAACATGTTCAACTGATGAGTCAGTTTTAGTAGTTTTAGTTTGTGTTTGATCCTGTCAGTGAAGAATCCTATGCCTGCCCCTCCTGTAACTTTCAGATTCCTCAGGTAAACATCAGGAATACTCCCACTGAACATCACTCTTCTCTCCTCTCCCCCTGACAATTCCTTTCTGGGCTATCCCATTAATGCAAGATCCCTCATTAAAAACAAAGCAGAATTCTGTGACTTTGTATACCTTTGTATGCCTGACTGGGTTTTCATTACTGAAACCTGGGCCGGGGACTGCTACGGTCCTGACCTGGTCGAGGCAATCCCTTCGGGATATGCCTTATCTAGATTTTACAGGGTAAGGAGAATGGGTGGGGGACTGGGCATTCTGTAGAAGGACTCCTTTTCAGGACACACTGAGTCGCTTACGACTCCCTCTGACCCCTATCAGGCGCGTTATACTTTTCATTGAAAATTCTACCGACTGAAAGCTTTGTTGGAATGGTGATCTACCGTCCCCCTGGACCGAGATCGTCGTTTAGTCAGAATCTTACCAATCGCATAGAACCATACTTGTCGAAAATTAACCTAACACTTTTGGGCGATTTAAATTTTCATCTGGACAGGGGTCTATGCAAAGAAACCCAAATCTTTCTAGAAACCATGAATCGCTGTGGGTTTTCTCAATTGGTAAAGAGTCCTACCCATAAGGCGGGACATATATTGGATGGTATTTTTTGATTCCCGGATTATTCAGCTTTCCTGATCAGATCATTACACCATCCATTTCTCACTCCAGATCCCGTTATTACAAACAGATCTACATATTAGGAATAGAAAGGAAAAAAGAGGAATCTAAGCCTTATTAGTAAGGAAGCCCTCCTCAATACGCTAAACAATCATCAATGGATCTATTACTCGGATGCTAATTTGGCCTTCACAGAGCTTTCCAATTGGCTACTAACAGCTATTGACCTTTTAGCCTCCCTTAAGGAGCACTATGTGGCCAGGAAAAAGCCCACTGCCCCTTGGTTCTCAGAGAGGCTGAGGAAACTAAGACAATCTTGCCGCCATCAAGAAAGGATCTGGCACCAAGACTTTAATCCCGCTGAAAGATCTTCACAAACAAAGATTAGGGTAATATAAAATCGCCATTAAAGAGGAAAAAGTATCCTTCTACTCTAGACTGACTGAATCCCTCAGATCCTCTAGGGAACTTTTTAACGTAATTATGTCCCCCTCTTACCCTCCAGTCTCTGCTCACACAGATAGTTCTCAGGATCTTTGCGACAGAATGGCCGACTTCTTCCATTCTAAGATTTATGAAATATATTCCTTGTTGGAATGCCTCAACTCTGAGGCATCCAAAATAGTCCCCGCTATGCCCCACTCTCCTCCTAATGCTCCTACAATCCACTAGGAGGCAGTTAAACTTATCTGCCTTCCCCCCTCTGTCTCAAGAGTACACGGATCACCTGCTAGGGGGAACTACCTCTGGTTCCCCGTTGGAGTCCTGCCCCCTGAAGATCATGAAATTAGGAAGAGAGATAATGGTCCCTCACCGTACCTCCACACTTAATGTAGCTATTTCATCAGGGCAGTACCCCATTATTTGGAAGACTGCGGTAGTTAAGCCTCTCTTAAAAAAGGCCTCCCTGGGTCCTTCTGAATTAAAAAATTATCGGCCCATCTCCATGTTACCAGTCCCAGCAAAAATCCTGGATAAACATCTTAATCTCCATCTTAGCTCCTTTTTGGATGAACACTATTTGCTTTAGGGCTCTCAGCATGGTTTTAGAAATGGCCACAGCACTGAGACTGCACTAACCTCTGTAATCAATAACATTCGAAATCAGGTGATGCTGGGCGCACAACGTTATTGATTCTCTTAGATCTAACTGCAGCCTTTGATACCATATCTCCTCTGAGATTGGTGGGCTTAAGGAAATTGGGGTCATGGGCTCTGCTTTGAAGCTGCTTACCTCATATCTTACTGACCGGTCACAACTAGTAAAAATGGATCAATTCTACTCGGACATTAATAATTTGATTTGTGGAGTCCCCCAGGGCTCTTCATTGAGTCCGACTCTTTTTAACATCTATGTTTCCCCCCTAGGCAAGGTTGTCAGATCCTTTGGGCTGGAGGTGCTGTCCTATGCTGACGACACCCAAATTATGGTGTCTATCACTAACAGCATAGAGGATTTTGCATCCAGCTTGCAGGCAGTGGCCTCCTGGATGGTAGAGAACTACCTTAGACTTAATGGTGATAAAACAGAGGTCTTGGTCTATGGAAACCAAACGTCTATATGGTCTCATGTCTGGTGGCCTGAAATGCTCGGTTCATGCCCCTGCCCAGGTCCCATAGCAAAAAATCTTGGTGTCATAGTTGACAACCCCCTTTCCTTTGGCCCCCAGATCAAAAGAACGGTTTGCCTTGGTATTGTCCAGATTGGATTACTGTAATGCCCTATATCTGGACATCAATAAGGGATCCATCCACCGACTGCAGCTTGTGCAGAACGCAGCGTCCAGGCTGGTGATGGGTTTTCCCAAACTCCACTCTGTCTCGGCATCCATTCGTAAGCTGCACTGGCTTCCTTTAGACAGGGGAAACTTACTTAAAGTCCTTTGCCTCACTCACAAAGCGTTCTACAACCTAGGCTCTGAAGGCATTAAAAGGCTCTTTCAACGATATGTTCCCACCAAGCAGTTAAGATCTACCTGTAAAAATTGTCTGGTAGTTCCTAGGTTTAGGAGAGCCAGATTGGGGGGGAAGAGCTATCTCCGTTGCTGCCGCTAAGCTCTGGAATACTCTCCCTCTGTCAATCACCGGACAAGAGTCTCACTCTCTTTTCCGCAAGGCCTTGAAGACTTGGCTCTTCACCATCTAAATCTATGTGAGCCTTCTATGTACCTCGCCTGCTGGCCCCTTCCACAGCGCATTGACGCCTTTGGGCAAAGTTCGCACTTTAGAAGATTAATATTCATTAATTTATTCAAAAAGCAAATGTAGCATGGGTGGGAAGGGATCCAAACCCATAGACCATTACCTCAAAAGGAGTGTTCAAGTATAGACATCTTCTAGACGCCTGAAGTGAAGAGTTTTAATGAGTAGAGTCATTTAGTCATTTACCTTCTAAAGTCCTACTTTTGCTGGAGAGTTCCATTTTCTGAAGGAGATATTGGGGAGAATTTAGATATTTAGTTCCCTTTATGTGAGGCAAGCTGTTTTGTGGGTAGAGTATGTTTCAAGCCTATGCCATTTTAAGAATATCAGAAGGAGAGTGATTCTTCAATTCAATTGTCTAGAATCATTAATCAATCTGGCAGCGGAGCGCAGAATAGCTTTGTGGGTGCTTAGGCGCGGCTTAAGAAGTCTATTTAATAAGCATTTCTGAACTCCAAACATGATATCACAAGAGTATGTACAGGAGACTTAAAGTCCTGTTCACAGATGTGGAGCCAGACGTTATGAAGTAGCTACCGTTGAAGTTGTGCACATTTTGTGTTCCCTTAATAAGAAGGTTTATGATTTAGGGATACATTTAATCTAAATTTGGAGAATCTTGGAGATGTTGTTCAAGGCCTCTCGCTTTCTCATCCATTCTGTATGCAGACCATAGCATTGTTGGGAGAAAGGAGTTCCTAGTTTTAATTGATTAGGTTCCATCAGCTATATATGCTTTAATTAAGGGTAGGCAAAATATTCCATTTCACCGGCAGAATTGGCAGAATTTTGACGACTCCGCAGTACTGTTGTAATGCAGCATTCTGGCCAAATTCCCCCAATCGACGTGTGGCAGACTATGTTCTCGTGTGCGACCCCAGGAAGGTAAGTTGGCGAGCAAAGTTTGGCATCTCTAAGCGCAATTTCCCGTCGCTAAGAGGACACCCGGCAAGATTTTTCTAACACAGACTGTCGTGACTGTTCGCAGTCAGAAGGCTGCCGCTCGAGTAAAAAATGGACTCGAGCGGCAGCAAAATCTATCGAGTCGCTGCGCCCTCTGGTGCGCTGTGTGGTGTGTCATTCACACTAATTTTTCAGCACGGAACCCACTCTTGACACTAAATCACAGTGCCAGCAGCACAATGTGCCTATTTCTGCCTATCGGTGGAACTTTGCGGAATCTCGCAGAGATTTTATGTAACTCAGCGGAATTCCACAGAGTGAAATTCCACAAGTTCCACTCACCCCTAGCTTTAAACTGTTTTAACACTATATCTTCGCCCATCGGGTCACAATTTCTATAGGAGGATGTTGTGGCTAATGCTGTTGAAGGCAAAGGATAGTTTAAAGAGAACAAGCATTAACTGTTTTCTCTCATCATGCATTCCCAAGGTGTCATCTATCCTAAACAAGGAAGATTTTGTGCTATAACCAAATCTAAACCTGCATTGAAGCAGTCACAACAAAAATAGTTGGACCAGCAATAGGTCTGTAGGTTTCTAGACTGTACACAATGTGCTTTTTAAGAAATGGGTATGCATGTCCTACTTTGAGAATTTATGGAGAAGTTCCTTGGGACAATGTTGTGTTAATGAGCTCAAGATATATGTAGGGTGTCAGCATTTTCTTTTGTAAAAGATGGAGGGATAGTGTTGGTGTAATAGGAAGAGAGTTCAGTTCTGGATATTGCTGCTCCAAGGGCTGATTCCAAGATATGGTTGAATGTTTATCATGACACAATAAAGCTATTTTTTTCTGGTAGCAGGATATGGTCAGGGTCTGACTGAGTAGAGACGGCATTAATGTCCAATCAAGTATTCTGTTGTGTCGGTCAAATATTTAGCAAGTTTGTCACAGTTTGGGACATTAGGAGAAGTAACCATATCATTAGGTGTCTGGTCAGAAATTATTTAAAATAATTATTTGAAAATTCACCTTGAATTCTGGAGTTTTGAGTTGAACAATGAGGATTTTGTGTTAAAGTGGATTTTTTGTGTATTTTGCTCGTATGTCTTAGAGAAGTGAACATAGAGGGAGAAGGGAATTTTTCTCAATTTTCTTAGCATCCTTCTTTAATTGGTAAGCCTGTGAGTTGTTGTTTTGGATTGCTTCAGTTACTATTGGTTGAAACAAGTTCATTCAGTATAATGGATCGTTACTCGTTATTCTGTATGATGAGGTTGGAAAGGCCATGGGTGAATGGTTCATTGAAAAATCAGTGAGCCAGTCCGATAGTCCAATTTTATGTGATCAATATTTGTTAAATCCGTTGATGGATAGGATTTATATAATCTGGGTTCTTGTGGGAATAGCTGGCTAAAGAGAACGTCAAAAGGAATGATTGCATATACTATCCAGTCATCTGGAATAGCGATGGGGATACGATTTGGGCAGTTTTGCAGATCATCAGGCCCACGGTGGTACCCTTAACAAAAGTGGGCCAGTTACAGTGCTGTGTTAGATTAGTCTCATTAAGGAAACATTTAGGTTGAAGTGGCCATTTATTTGTTAATTCCAAGGGACATTGGAATCTCCTTAAAAAACGTGCTTACACGAAGACGGCTGTTGGGTTGTCATGCAATCAAGGACTTCTCCTACAAAACCGTTGTTTCAGTCAAAAGGGAGTACAAGATATGAAGCACTGGAACATCTGGAATCAAGTGCAAGATCAGTGGAGAATAGAAGCTTCCTCCACCTAAGGTTGCATCATGATATTTTTTCCATGTGTTTAATTACTGTAAATAGTATGTATGTATTTATGTGGTATTTCTACAGCACAAAAGTAACCAAAAGGCAGCAGAGCTGTAGGGTCTAAGGCAATCATAAAGTCAACTAGTGATAGAGGTGGCTGGCTTGTGGACTGTAAAAGTATTGTGATGTATTGTTCTTTGAGAAGGTGCATCTTCAACTCTGTACTAATAGTAAATTAGATTTAACTCCAGACAGCAGTGATTTATATTCCACACCATTACAGAAGCACATTTTTGGTGGTGAAAATAATGGTTGCTGAATAACAACTAAATGGAGCTTATTTACCAATAGGGTAAAATAATTTTTATAGATATAGATATATATATATATATATACACATACAAAAAGAAGCAGAGAACTCTGGGTAGTTCTAAAGTTCACCTCTCTGAAGAGCTCTAATGAGAGCACAACACGTGTCGGGGATTGCTTTTATTTATTTCAGATTGGCTGAAATACTGTGCCTGGAGTAGTAAAAGGCTTTGGCCATTTTACAGCTGGGCATGGCTAGCACTGTGCTGCTCCTATGCTTAAAGACTTTGCTGTAGAAAGACTTTATCCCTTTCTATCTTGGCATGGATGGCACTGAGCTAATCCTATGCTTAAAGACTTTGATAGAAAAGCAGACATTTGAGGTGAGCAAATTTAGAGTGTCGCTGGTATTGAGGGTGCTCGATACAGGAGCTGCGTTCCACCTAAACTTGAGAACTACCCAGAGTGCTCTGCTTCTTTTTTTGCATAATTTATGCGTCAATCTATGCGTGAAAGAGTTTTGTTTTGAGATATATATATATATATATATATATGTATTATTTTTTTTACTTCAATCATCTACTCCTCGGAGTCGTTGTATACCACCTGTCACTGAAAAGAGAACATGCGCAAAAGGAAAGAACATTATTTGTGCATTAGTGAGAATGACAAATCAATCCGTTCCAGGTAAGACCCAAAAACAAGCATCCCTTGTACTCTTCCTCACTTCATGTAAGGGGTTTCAATGAACAGATATCCTGAACTCAAAAATACCTCCGGCAAAACGGAAATGCCAGAGACAAATTAGAAATCGCCTGACTGAGTACTGTTTTGGTATTTTGACAGCAGTCGTAAATCACAATATTCTCCAAGGAATACCCAGATTTCATTAAAAGTGACCTTGTATCTTACACGGCGATCATAGAGTACTGCAATGTGCGAGGAGTGTCGTGGACAAGTCAAGCGCAGTTCCTTACGACTAGTTTTTTAAAATTTTGTTTTGAATGATGGCCTTGCCTGAAGAGGGAAGAATACATTTATCAAAAAATCCGCATATTTCCGCAAGGCTCTCTAGTGTAAGTCTAAACTAAACAAGCAAGCGTCGCCAAGATATTGATGAGTATCTTGATTTTTCCGTCAGACCCCTAGTAAAAGTAAATGATGCCGTTAGTCATCTGGTGTTGTGTTCAAGCCTATTTTTGACACTTTTTATGGTATTCGACACGAGGAAAAAATGGTGTTTCGTCTTAATCACACGTGTTTGCTAGGCATGTTATGCAGTGTGGCGTGTGCCACATCAAAAGTCTTATTTCCGCTGCATAATATATTGTTCTCAGTGGTTGCAATGTGTCATCAAAAAGCATCCTTATAATACTAATTGCTATTGAACCTCTACAACGTGCTAAAATACATACTCACAATCTGTCTTTTTGTTGGTTCCACGTGAAGTCTTTAAGCATCAAAATGTGAGTCCGAATTTTACCAATGGAGAAAACTGGGTGGAATTGCGCCACTTGCCATTCTAAGGTCTTTGGGTCCAGAATAAATTAGTCTGCAAACTCTGGAGCTACCAATTCGAGGCCTGAAGACACCGGGTCCTTCTGCATGCTCTACATGCTGTGGGAAGCAGCACAGCCCCGTCCCTGAATGACCCTGCTTGTACTAGTGAGGGAGGCGCAGCCATGGCTCCTGCCTGACAGACTGAAGCCTGCTTTGACCCCCTGCCTGCCACCCCACTGGCCCTTCCACCGACACTTCTCACTCGCATTGGGCAGGTGGAAAATATCAGAGTGTTTCTTCCCAGACCCGGAAAGAAATGCAGGGGAAGGACCTGGCGTGACTGGGTCCTCGCAGTTATTCCCCATTCCGGGGAGAACCGTTGTAATTGCTGGAATTTGATGTGGAGATTCTGGCCAGAGTTGGAGATGTTGGTCCCGACATCACCACACCTAGATCTGAGACAGTCTGATGCAGAATGCAGCTCTTGCTATCAGTATGTGGTGCTTTGCTTTGATTGTACTGAAAAGTGTTCGTTTGAGGAGTTTCTTGGGTGGAATAAATAGAAATGGATGTGAAATGTAGGTGAAAGGGAAGCTGACAGAAGTCGTCAACAATCAGAAAATTCGTGTACTGATGGGGGATTAATATTAATGGGGAGGGGCATACAATGAACCCACTAAATGTCACCTCGCACTATTTTTGCATCAGTGCTACTGATATGCTTGACAGGCTACCTTCTATGTCCGTGCCCTGAGGAGGCTAGCTATCAGTGGTACAGCAGGTGCAGTGGCACCTGGGCCCACTTAGCGTTGATTATTGCTATATTTTACAACTTGATCAGGAGTCAAGGGTTCAACGGCACAATTGCTACACAAATGTGCCCTGAAGTAAGAGCGACATTAATGGGACCCATGCCTGATAGGGTATAGATAGTGCCCTCGAAGTCTTTTCTGAATGTAAACGTTACACTGCTGACTGACGTCGGGTCATTTTATGAACTTTGACCAGCTAAACTTGGGTACATCTCTTACGGTCCTTTTCAGAGTTAAACGTCACATCAGTGGAAACCTCACAATATTTTATGAATTGAGGACTTCTAACGATAGAATTCAGATCAGCTGTACTCCCAGTCCCTGTGATGCGTCCCGTGAACTAGAGCATTGTCAGGGCCGGACTGGGAACAGCAACCACCCCTGGCAGGGTGCTGCTCGTCCGGCCCTGGGAGTAAGGGGGGTTCTGGGGGGGTCTTAGCAAGAAGCACCCCCCCCCCTTTTCTTACACTGGGCCGGTATTGCAGCACTGCTGCAAAACCAGCCTCCTGTAAGAAGAGCGGCCCTTGTGGCCACAAAACCAGCCCCACCCCTCCGGCCCACCAGGGAAATGCCAGGTGCCCGCTATGGCCAGTCTGGCCCTGAGCATTGTACTCCTATACCCTAAAAAAATGGGGGACAGAAAAAGAATATCTGAAGGGCACCATGCTTGCTTTGAAACTGATCCTTATGGTGCCAGGCGATGCTCAAGGGAACTGGTTCCCACCACCACCCTCAACAGGTTCCCCGCAGAAGATGGAGCAAGATCACCGCCGTCCAGCTCACCACCTCCCTCAACCAGAATCCCCCACCAACCCTACGGACCCCAACGAAGCAGCCCGCAACCTCACGCAGTGGCTCACCAACTGCGCCGATGCCCTTGCACCACTGAAGAAACCCCCAGCAGACACGGCAGCAGGAAAGTCCCCTGGTTCACCGACGAACTCAAAATCTCCAAGAAAACCTGCCGCACCCTCGAGAAAGCCTGGCACCACGAACAGACTACTGATAACATGACAGCCCTCAAGAACGCCACCCGCAAACACCACCAACTGATCCGCACCACCAAAAGGACCGCATTCAAAGAGCGCCTGGACAACAACTCCCACAACAGCAAGGAACTCTTCAGCATCGTCAAAGAGCTCTCCAGCCCCAACGCCTGCAACAACGACATCACACCCACGCAGGACCTCTGCGACTCACTCGCCTCGTTCTTCCACCGCAAGATCGCCGACATACACAACAGCTTCGACACACAGACCACGAACCCTATCACCAATCAGGCGTTCCCCACCACCACCCTCCGCACCTGGACCACGGTCAGCACCGAAGACATCGCCCGCACGATGAACACCATCCACTCCGGCTCCCCTACAGACCCCTGCGCACACCACATCTACAACAAAGCCGACTCCATCATCGCACCCCAACTCTGGGACATCATCAACAGCTCCTTCGCAGCTGCTACCTTCCCGGAGAGCTGGAAACACGCCGAGCTCAGCGCCCTCCTGAAGAAACCCACCGCGGACCCCACGGACCTCAAGAACTTCCGCCCCATCTCGCTCCTCCCTTTTCCGGCCAAAGTCATCGAGAAGACCATCAACAAGCAACTCTCCGCCTTCCTCGAGACCAATGGAGCCCTCGACCCCTCGCAGTCCGGTTTCCGGGCTAACCACAGCACCGAGACCGCCCTCATAGCTGCCACCGACGACATCAGGTCCCTGCTCGACAAAGGGGAGACAGCTGCCCTCATCCTCCTGGACCTCTCAGCAGCCTTCGACACCGTTTGCCACTGCACCCTAGTACAGCGCCTCAGCAACATCGGAATCCAAGGCAAGGCCTTGGAGTGGATCATCTCGTTCCTCGCCGGCAGAACACAGAGAGTCTGCCTCTCCCCGTTCCGCTCCACGGCCACTGAAGTCATCTGCGGCGTCCCGCAAGGATCATCGCTCAGCCCACCCCCTCTTCAACGTCTACATGAGCCCCCTCGCAGCCATCGCATGGCAACACAACCTCAACATCATCTCCTACGCCGACGACACCCAGTTGATCCTTTCCCTCACCAACGACCCCGACACCGCCAGAGCCAACCTCCAGGAAGGAATGAGAGACGTCGCGGAATGGATGAAACTCAGCCGGCTGAAACTGAACTCAGAGAAGACGGAAGTTCTCATCCTAGGATCATCCCCCTCCATCTGGGACGACTTCTGGTGGCCCCCGGCCCTGGGCTCCGCACCCAAGCCAACGGACCATACACGCAACCTGGGCTTCATGCTGGACTCCTCCCTCACGATGACCAAGCAAGTCAACGCCATCTCGTCTTCCTGCTTCAACACCCTGCGCATGCTCCGAAAGATCTGCCGATGGATCCCCACCGACACCAGGATGACGGTCACCCAGGCCCTCGTCACCAGCCGTCTGGACTACGGAAACACCCTCTACGCTGGAACCACAGCCAAACTACAGAAAAGACTCCAGCGCATACAGAACGCCTCGACACGACTCGTCCTGGACACCCCCCGCTTCAGCCACACCTCCCCCCAGCTGAGAGACCTGCACTGGCTCCCCATCAGCAAGAGGATCACGTTCAGACTCCTAACCCACGCACACAAGGCTCTCCACGACTTGGGACCCACTTACCTCAACAACCGCCTCACATTCTACACGCTCACCCGCCAGCTCTGCTCCGCCAGCCTCGCCCTCGCCACCGTCCCACGCATTCGCAAGACCACCGCCGGAGGAAGATCCTTTTCCTACCTGGCGGCCAAGACCTGGAACTCCCTCCCCACCCACCTACGGCTGACCCAGATCCATCTCGCCTTCAGGAAGCAGCTCAAGACCTGGCTCTTCGAACAGTAGCGGATCCCCCCCCCCCTCAGCGCCTTGAGACCCTACGGGTGAGTAGCGCACTTTACATATACCTTGATTGATTGATTGATTGGTTCATGTGAGGGTTCTGGAGACGTGAGGGCTCTTCCATGTCTAGGATAAGATGGAATGCACCATAATGTGCATTTTATGTGAGGCACATGCAGGGCCGTCTCTAGGCAGTGGTGTAGCCAAACCTTGTGCCGCCTGCTGTGGTCCCTGCGACCCCAACGGCCACAGGTGAAAGCAGGGAGGAGGCCGCTGCCCCCAAAACACGTGCCGCCTGGGAGAGAACGTCCCCCCACCCCTCCCTTGCTACGCCACTGGCTCTAGGGAGGTGCGACCACACCGGGTGCTGACTTCCAGTGGAGGTGTCGTGTTTGCAAGTATATTAGGTTTGAAAAGCACCTGCTGCCGCGTTCCTGCCTCCTGCAATTTTCAGGCAACTGTAAAAATGTCAAATCTACTTTGGTGATTAATGTTCTTCCTAGAGAAAGATCGTAGATTTGTCTATTCGAAGTTTTGACTCATGGTAAGGTAGCACAGTGGGTTAATATGCCTGCTGCAAAGAAATGAACAAAGCAGATCACACAGTGCATATAATGTAAATAGGTCAGTGGGATGTTGCTTTTGTCTGAGAGATCCTTTCGTTACTTGCAGTTAAAATCCTAACATAGAACAGTGAGCTAATCACCGTCATCAAAGAGCTGCATGCAAAGTACAAGGTATAAATTAGAGCATTATGATTTTTTATCCAGTCTTTCATTATCCTAATGTTGGAAAAAGGACTCATTAGGATAGAAATACATTCTGAATGTTAAAAAGAACCCCCAACCATGGTGTAATGTTTTAAATGTTGAGTTTGTGCTTCTCCAGACCAAGCACTATTGAACTATACTGTCTACCAGTATGTATGGCATGTGATTCCTACACCTTGTACTCCTCTGTCGTAAAGTAACATTGCCTATACACTGATTTACACACCTAAGATTGATTGTCTCTGTGTAGTGTGTGTGATGTAAAGTGCTCTGACACCCTGCACTGCTATGAGTGGCGCTATAAAACTAATTAAATGCATCTGAGAGACAGTAGTTATGGAGACTTCATAGGGCCACGTAGAAGGGTAGTAGTAAAGCTGGCCCTGGGGGCTTGGCCCACACCCCAGTTGGGTGCCTCCAGAGTTGTTTGTATAACGTCTACTCCACCGTAAGCCTGGTACAAAAAGTTGAAAGTCGGTTTTAGAAGTCAGGATAAATGAGAGAACAACATTTACTTTTAGGTGGTGTTGTTTCAGCATGGATGTAAAGTGCCTTACTTGCAATGAAAGAAACAGGGACATTGCATGGGAAAAATCTCATATAGCAAAAAGAGCAATATTTTAAACAGTGTAAGGCGATTTTGAGAAAACAACTGTATTAAACGTAAACAGCAGTATGCAAGCAGTAAAAAAGAATAACTAAAAAGAAATACGTTGCGTTTATTGCTGAAATTAGAACACGCAGCGGTAAGATATCGCCATTAATAGTAGCCGCCCAGGGCTTCTTGTCATTCAGAATGAAAAGTGTCGCTAGCACAAATCTCAGAAAACACATGTATTCACCCATGAGTAGTCACTGCTCCTTTCAAGTGCGCGCTACTAGTAAAGCTGCAATGTAAGAATCACAGAGGAATGCATAATCCCGGAGCGTTTTATATATGTCTTACTCAGGAGGCACGAAAAGACTATTGTTAGCGGGTGTTATGCCCATCATTTCATCCTGTGAAGTTATTCCGAAAGGTTAATACAGGTCACAGCTTTTGATTACATTTTTTCTGTTTTTGGAAAAAACACAGTAATGAGAAATGTATTCCGGGCTGTTCCATGAGGACAGTGAAGCCCAAAGGACATACACTTACTATGTGGGTAAGTACTACTTACAGGCTGATTATCCTCTCTGCATTTTAGCTGCACATTTACAGAGAGGCAATATGATCACAATATGACAGAGAGCATGCCATAACTCTTTGGCTGCTCTGGATGTATACATATGCATTGCAATAAGTGACCTCGTACAGCAAGGGCATGAGCCGCGAAGTGCCCCTCTAATGTTTACCATAGGTCTGGGCAAACACTGGAGAAAGCGTGTGCAGACGTCCCCGATGTCAAGGGGTTAAGATGCAATTATAAATCTTAAGCTTGATGCCATACACTGAAATATAGCATTGTCACACTGCCGCGCAGCTTATTGTATAGGATGGAACACAACACAAGAGATAGAGTTGTGTATTAATGAATATTGGGATGGAAAAGTTCTCTGCCTCGTAAAGACCTGTACTCCTGCCCTGAGTGCCCAACTATGCTGTGTTCTGGATCCCTAATGCTGATTTTTTGCCAAAGGTAAACACGGATCATACTTGTGCGCCATGACATAGGCCGGTCTCACGGATTGCTGTCTTATAGGACCAGGAGGGGTGCCCAAAGCGCTACCCTCATAGTGGTGGAAGCCTGCTGCCTTCACCAGGAGTTAAGCACGGTGGTGGCAACGTACATGTAGTGATCAGTAGTAGTGAACAGGACCCTTTTACCCTGTGTCACTGTGTCAGGGTCACGCGCCTTTTTAAAAGTTCCGCTGCAGTGTGCTTAACTCACCCTCAACTTACATCAGGTAGATGTGGAGTGCTACGCAGTACAGGAGAAGTGACCCTGTGCTGGATGTAGTGTGCAGTGTACGTGTGGATAGTGCATGTACAGGGTGTGTGTATGCCTGAGAGGAATACATTACATGAGAGATGCAGTGCTGTGCCGTGCGTGCACAGTGAAAGTATGTGCTGGGTGTATGTGTGCTTGTGTGAAGTATAATACATGAAGGGTGAAGTGTTGTGCAACATGCTCATGATGAGTGTGTGTGCCGGCACGGTGTGTGTAAATAGCACACCTGGCCTGAATAAATGTGGAAAAGCTTAATTTCTGAATAGTGTGCAGACTGAGTGTGTGTGTCCCGCTGCATGTATGACATGTCATCTCTGCGATCCCCGCATGCCAGGAGAGTCACTGGAGACTGGGCCTGTACGTGCCTGGGTCAACTCATACCACTGCGCTGAGGTGACCCCATATGCCAGAGGGGACCACCACATTAAGTTATCACTGCTGACCTGTGACTGTCTCAGCAAGGGCATTAGCACTAAGAAAGTCAGCTCCCGTGTTTTCCAAATACTACGGCACCCCTGTATAGCAGGAGGGGCTTCCGGTACCAATGTAGCAAAGGATTCGGCTAGTTACCCGATGGAGAGACTGAGGCTAAGTTCCGCAGGTTGGACCAGCACTGTGAGGGAACTGCACCTGACTGAACATAGCGCTGCTGAAGACGCAATGGATGACATCAAACCCCTACTGGGCTCCAGTCAGGAGCAAAGAAAGGATTTCCCCCTGTCAGGTAAAGGCAGTTTACGGCATCTTTGTGAGCCAGGAGCTGATCCTCCAGCTGAGAAGGATTCCAGTAGCTCTGCTCAGAAGAGAGAGCCTGAGCCGCCGGGTGCTGCTGTGTAGGCCATGAGCAGCCCAACTTCTCCAAACTGAGCAGATTGTTTGGAGGGCGCCTGCTGCTCCGCCGAACTCCACTGTGCTGCGAGAGCAGGCAAGATGTGAACTGGGCCAGTTCGGATCCGGGAGAATTGCTGCTAATGGTGCTGCAGCACCATAGACAAAAAGAACTCTTAAGTGTGCACTAATAGAGTGCATTTCCTGGATGCGGCCACCAGTGAATGGGAAATAACCCCGAACATGAGAGTCAAGTGCAGAAGGGGATCTGGTCCAGTTGCTTGGGATCCATAGTAGGTCAGGCCTTGGGCTATCAGGAGTAAAAGGCCTCAATCAGCACGGTTGGGCCCAGTTACCCTTGCATGCCCCATGGCCCTCTTATAGGGGTTCTGACAATGTGAATTGAAGGTAGATATTCTATAGCTAGTACTATAACTATTGGGGAAAGAGAGATATTGAAATTCACGGACAGTGTCTAATTAAACCTTAAGTGACCCATGTTCAGAGAACCCTCAAGCCCATGATATTTTAGATACAAAAAGTCAAGGGAGGTAAAAACAAAGAACAAACTGACAAAATGTAATTACCACTTAAGGACACGTTTAGAAAGAAAGACTTATGAATACATGATACTGCCGAAAGGTCATTAAAGAAGTCCATGCACACCAGAGGGTTATTTCAACACATCCATTTCATCCATAGGACAGAGGCACCTGAGTCAGATAAGTCTTGCAGTTGGATCTGAACAGAAAACAGAATTTACCAGAGCCAGTGAGAAAGCTAGGTAAACAGATAGAATTGATTAACATAAAGAGAAGAAATAACTGTAAGGCATAAATTCATCGCAAACGAGCTGACTTTTTGTCCGGTCCACAATTGAGACAAACACCATCCGGCCTGGCAAAAGAGGAAAGACAGACTAATTCCAAAAAGATGATTCTATGTAGAAAAATATTACTGTTGGTAAATAATCAATCAGTCAATTTTCTGGTTCTGCTCACACATTTTCCACCAGGTACACTGGGTGAGCACAGTTATTACCATTGTGAGGGGTGGTAGGGGGGAGTTAACCCACAATTATACGGTACTGATGGGGTGTTACTGCACTGGTAATTATGGGTTGGAGTTTGTACCTCGCTAATATCAAGCAACTTTTTAATTGGAGCCATAGCGTTGAATTCCGTACAGGTGAATGGAGCCCCCTGTGCAAGCGTGCTATTTTTTTCATTTTATTAATGGGTAAAACATTGTCCTCATGTAGAAAGCCCTTTCCTGACAACCCTATAAAATGTGGGGTAATCCCTTCTCCTTGCCATCATGGAAGGGAAGTTAATCAAGCTGTTTGCTGGAGTAACTTAACTTTAAGACCATTTCCAAGATGGAAAAGGAAAAGTTTGAGAATCCCGACAAATGTACATGTTTGTGGGCGTTCCCAAACTTCAAAAGCAAACCATACTATGGAACAACCCGCAACCACCCCTTGGGTGGCATTTATGATTGCAGACTTCTAAACACTAGCAGGGGCGGCTCTCCCACGTGGGCGGAGGAGCGTCACCCCAATGCTTTCTTGCAGTGTGAGAAGCAGAAACATAAAATGGCATTTTAAATACAGTTTTAAGTTTCTGCTTCTTGCACTGCGACTAAGCAGAAGGCAGGGTTTGGTTGGGGGCGGGTAGGTGGGCATTCCTGTTTCAGGCAGGGGAGGAGTGGCTTGCTCACTGTTGTGGGCACTGACTGTTTGGTCGGCCCTATTATTATTATTTTTATTTATATGGCGCACGAATCATCCCCCAGGGGATCTCTCGGCGCCTGGGAGGCGGGCTTCTGCAAGCAGAGCATATCAGTTGAATAGCCAGGTTTTTAGGTGATTCTTAAAAATAGTTAGCGAGGGGCAGGAACGCAGCTCTAAAGGCAGCGCATTCCAGTGTTTAGGAGCCAGATAGGAAAAGGCATGGCCCCCTATCTTCACTTTTTTAATTCTCGGCACTAGGAGAAGCCTTAGGCTACTAGATCTTAAGAGTCGCGTTGGAGTGTTCCATTCCAACTTCTTCAAGAGGTATTTAGGACCCTGTCCAGAGAGTGCCTTAAAAACTAGGCACAAAAGTTTGAAAAGTGCCCTCTTTCTAATGGGCAGCCAATGTAGATCTCTTAATAGTGGCAAGGATGCCGTATGCGGGGGTTTATTTAAGGCTAAGCGGATAGCCGTGTTTTGAACGACTTGTAGCCTAGAAAGCAGGTCTTCCCTCAACCCCACCAGGAGAGCATTCCCATAATCCAGTCTGCTGACTAGCAGTGCCTGGATCAGAGCCCTTCTGGAGGAAATGGGAATCGATGGGAAGACCTTCCTTAACATACGTATCAGTCCAAAACATTTACCCGATAGGGTTTTGACCTGTTCTTCCATGGATAAATTATTATCCATTAAAATACCTAGGTTTTTTACCCCTTTTTTGCGGAGGGGAGATGATCCTAGTTCCTCCGGCCACCACTCATCTGTCCATATATCTGCAGCTTTGCCAAACTATAAGATCTCCGATTTGTTGGAATTTAGCTGCAGGTAGTTGTTTTTCATCCATGTGGATATTTTCATCATGCAGCTCTTAAATCTGTCTCTGGTCACCTTGGGGTCCTTCTCTATGAGAATTATCACCTGAGTGTCATCTGCATAGGAGATGGTTTGGAACCCACAAGATTTTATAATGGTAGCCAGGGACGACACATAGATGTTGAACAGGGTGGGGCTTAAAATAGAGCCCTGAGGAACCCCCTTATCCACAGCCGAGGTCTGCGAGACAAATGAGTCCAGTTGAACACATTGCGATCTATCCGATAGAAAACTCTGCAGCCACTCTAATGCTCTTCCAGTGACACCAATCTCTCGCAGTCTATCCAACAGAATTCTGTTAGAGATGGTGTCAAAGGCTGCTGACAGATCAAGAAGGACCAGCACCACCGAGGTCCCTTCGTCCTGCAGCATTCTGATGGCATCAGTTACTTCTACCAGCACGGACTCCGTGCTGTAACCAGCAAGGAAACCCGACTGCGAGGGATCCAAAAGTCATGCTGCTCCAGATGATCTGACAGTTGGCGATTGATCAAAGTTTCCATTATTTTAGAGCAGCCTGGGAGAAGCAAGATCGGTCTATAATTCTGTAGATCGGCACCATCTGCTGATGGTTTCTTGGGCAGGGGTTTAATAAAAGCCTTTTTCCATCTAGCCGGAAAAGAGGAGGTAGCTAAAGATAGATTACATATTTCTGTAATGGGATCAGCTAGTTCCATTGTTAGCTCCAATAACACATACGGGGGGGCTATATCAGACAGGGAGCCTGACTTAACGCATTTCAAAAGTGGTAGCACCTGCTCCCTAGTGATCGATGCAAAGGTCTCCAGCTTCACTAGGGAGGGATTTACTGTAATTGAGATGGTTTCCCCGTTGACTGATCCCTGCGCAAAATCATATATGTTATCTATTTTATTTTTTACATGCATGGCTAGATTATCGCAAAATTCCGGTGTGGAGGGGCAGGTAGGGGCTGCTACTCTGGGGTCGTAAATTCCTTAAGAATCCTGAAAAGTTCTTTCGATGAGCCCTTTGCCTCCTCGATACGAGTGGCTAGGAAAGTTCGTCTTGCTGTATTACAGTTCTTGAGGTACAACCTATGTGCTGTATTATAGGCCAGTCTGTCTTCTTCAGTTTTTGTTTTCCTCCATTTTCGTTCCTTTACCCTGCAAGCAGCTTTCTACGTCTTTAGACTGACGGAATACCAGGGTGTCGGACTCAATCTCTCATAGATTGTAGCTGTTTTACTTGGGCGATCTTGTCAAATGCCATTATAACCTCTGACTCAAATTTGCCTAGGGCTACATTGATGTCTTGACATTCATTAACCATAGGAGGAGAAAAGACCGTACTAAACGTTTTGGGTGTTATTTTCCTCCATTGTCTGCGTGTGACTTTCCGCCCTAGTGGTTTTCCCTGCCTTTAGGAGCTGAGAAAGAGAAACTAAGGGCCATATGGTCCAACCAACTAACTGCTTGCGGTGGTTCTGCGCTCAGGCTGGAGATGTTGGTAAAAATATTATCCAGCGTATGGCCTGCAAAGTGGGTTGGACAAACAACTTTAGGCAGCAAGTCTAGCAACTCCATTGCTGCTAGCAGGTCGGCAGTGTCCGTATTGGCATCCCTATCAAAATAAAAAAAATCTTTTGTTTGCAAAACAAACGGGGCAAGTATTTCTAATAAGGAGGCACAAAAAGCCTGGGGGGTGATATACCACTGCTCCTACAACCTTATAGCCTTGGACCGGTTCAATAGCTAGAATCATCAACTCCAGCCCGGGAGATGATACTGTTTGCAACACTTTAGGATTTAAGATGGGACGAGTCGCTATGGCCAGCCCTCCACCTCTTTTCCCCGTTCTGTCTAGCCTTACTACCGAGTACTCTGGGGGAAAAGCAATAGCTAGAGAAGGAGAGGAATGTGTGTGTAGCCATGTCTCAGTGAAAAAACAGATGTCGGGTTTGTGATCATCTAACAGGTCCCAGACTGCCGTGGCATGCTTAGATATGGACCTTGCATTGATATATAGCCCTTGAAAGATGCCACAGGCCAAGGTAAGTTTACATTTTTCAAAATTTCATCCCCCCTCCATACGCGACCCACTCCCCGCGTGACCCCTCCCCTACACCCTCACCTGCGAGTCATGCTGGCCACGACTGTACACTAGTGGTGCAGAAACCTCCAGCGTAAATCCATTTACACCTGCCAGAAATCCTTTTGTATTTGCATCAGGGCCGGTCAGGGAACCAAAACCGGCCCTGGCAAAGTGCTCGGCCGCCCCACCCGGGGGTTGTGGGTGAGGCTGCGCTGTTTGCCAGGGCCGGGTTCGGCCGATTTTGATACAGGGCCGATATTGCAGTTACGCTGCAACAACGGTCCTGTAACAAAAACGGCCCTTGGGGGCCCAAAATCGGGCCCAGCCCTAGCAGTCCACCGGGGAAATGCCCGGTGCCCGCTACGGGCAGTCAGGCCCTGATTTGCATTGCTCTTAGGACACAGACCTTGCCTTGCAATGCCTCAGACAATCAAAATATCCCTCAGTACTTACTAAATACACTGAGTGTAAATCATCAACAATCTAAATTGTGTTCTCCCTGATTCTATTTTGCCTCTCTAGAAATGTCAGATTACCACGCTGGACAGCAAATAAAACACAGATGGGCAGCTTTGAACATAAGGCTGCATCTATGTCCACTGCCACTTGGAACAAAGCAACTAATCTCCATTTCCTCAAAGTCCAAAATTTAAAAGTATTTTCAAAGTAAGGAAAAAGTGATTATACTATTGTGTATTGCTCGAGGTGTTTAGTTCATTTCATTTTAGTAATATTGTATGTGCCTGTTCCTGTGTGCAATTGTTTACAGTTTTAAAGGGCTTGGTGCAGACCTTTTCAGCAGTGTGAAGATTTCGAGCTGAAGCATTTTTTCTGAGCTATCCACGTCATCCAGTGAAACATTTATTTTCATTTCAGTGATAACAGCTGGTCTAATCATTGCCAGGTAGTGGAAAGATCAGTGGCCCTACCATTCATGAATGGAAAATGGAAACACAGTAATACTTGAGTACATATATTACAGCAGGCCTAGTCTTTGAGTCCTTGTGTGAGCACTTGTGCATGTCTTAATGTATTACTGTTAATTCTGAGGGGCCAATGCCACTGTTGATTATAATTAATAACTGCTGCTCAAGTATGCTTCCACCTGAATGTTATTATAAGAGTTTTCTTTAACTCACCTAATACAAAAAGATATCCTGTTTTCTTATTTACTCAAATTACTGTTTGAACAAAATAAAACCGAATCATTCAGAATGGAAATATAGCGGTGATTTTTCAATAGGCAAATCTGATTTTTTTTATTTAGTTGCAGTAAATGATTTCATAATGTAATTGACCAAGGTATGTATGCTTCAAAGAAAGACTAAAGGTTGGTGGGGAACATGGCAGAGCTTGGAACAAAGTTCTACCACAATTTCGAGTTTATTTTTTAAATCTGCAACAGTTTTGACTCCAAACATGTTAATTGCCGCTGAAGCATAAATATTTTTACAGGTCAATATTTAGTATCTCAATCTTTTAACATACAATTTATTCACACATAAAGTGGATGTACTCAAGAGAGTGTGAAAGGACATCCACTAAATAAAAGGTTCCAAAGCTGTTTTAATATTTGTATTACATTTTTTTTATAAGGTATGATCATTAGAAGATAATCTAGTTTCATGGCTACAAAATAAAGGGAAAAGAAGCTTAAAAAGTATATCAGTGTGGCTAGGGTAACCAGGGCCGACTTGAGGGCAGTGCGACTGGTGCGGCCGCACTGTGCGCTGACCTGTGGAGGGGGGCGCTGACCTCAGGGGGCGTCGCTTTCTTTAGCAATATCATATAATTGGAGAGATGAGGGGCACTTTTGCCCAGCGGAAGTGAGAGAATTCGAGGAGGCGGTCATGGGGCGCCAAAAGTAGTTTCGCACTGGGAGCCACCAGCGCTAAAGACGGCCCTGAGAGTAACATAACAAGGGGGAAGAGTAGATCAAGTAAAGGGGAGCAACATAAAACCAGGGTGCCTTAGAATGAGTAGGCTTGTAGGTTTTTAAGTAGTCTTCTTTGAGGTTTAGAAGCTCTTTCTTTGGTGGTATTTCTGTAAGACTGGGGGTCTTTTGTGTTGCCATTTGCCAATCGTACGTTTCGGATCTCTGGTTGAGGGAAGTTTTCTCTGTGTTTTGGCCTGAACAAAGAGCTCAGTGAGGTAGTTGGCAGCTTGGTGGTGAATCTTAGAGATGATGTGACCTAACAGCCAGAGCTGCCGACTTTGGAGCTCAAGAACCTGGTTCGAAGCTGTACACCAGCACAACATTCTGTGATTTTGGATAAAGCACTCCCGGGTCCTAAAAAATGAACATGCCCTTGTGTAATTTAACTGGTTCTCATGTATGTAGCTCCAAAACCTTTTGGGCACATTAGCACTATATAAAATGTGCCAAAAAATTAAAATAAGCGTACAGATTATGTTTAAGGTGCGCATTGTAACTTGTGTTTTAATCCCTAACCAGTGCAGTTTGGAGTAGGTTCTACAAAGGCGGCCATGTTACTTCAGGTCATAGCTCTGCTTGGCACAGATTATAGATAAAAACAATAAGTATTTTAATTATACTGAATGTGAAGAAACTATAGGTGTGCAAATGTAAAGTTTAAGAGGACACATGATATAAGTATGTTTTTGAGATTTCCAGAAACCTCTATGAATTGGTCCCTATGCCAGTTTCTTGAAAAAATATTGAATAATTGAGGGTTGCTATATATTCCTTAATACCACTACTGCCTCTATGGAATAAAAACATTTGCTCAATTATTTGAATGGACTTTCTCAAATATAAAGCCTATGAAAAGAAAGGGACGTCTTTCCGCAGTCTCCTAGCGGCATTAAACATGCTTTTCCAAATGCACAACAGATTAACACTGTTCATCAAAGCCCCATCCAAGGGGCCTTACTGGGCAAAGGTGTAACAGTGTTTGAACTCACAATCGCAGGACCTCATTGGCTCAGTAGCGGGAGGAGAGAAAGTAAACGATCACCACCCAACAGTCGAGCCGCCCCCCCCACCAATTCACCATATTAACTCATAAAAAAAGAACCAAGCCTCCCAAACTTACCCTGGCCACCACTTAGCCCCTGATGAGAAGTAGGGCCGGGGTCAATCTCAATCCCTGAGCTGATTCCTGTTGCCACAGGTATCAGAACTTCAAGAGCTGTAATATATATTGCACTCCTACAAATTTTGTATGATTCATTTTGGTAGATCAGCCTGCCAAATTTACAGGGATAAAATATGGCATGAATTCCAGTACAAGTGCAATGTGATGAGTTTCGCGCGTAATTCATCCATTTCCAGAAGTAAACTTGAATAGGACATATTTACAGCACACCGTAAATACCGAACCCTTTCCAGGTCCACTTATTAGTAAAGGCCTAGATAGCTTAACTGAGGCGATGAGGTGATGTAATTGCATGCAAAAAATGATAGAAAACCTACTGTAAATTACAAAAACGATAAAGCCACAAAACCTGCAATGAAGAAAGGCATTTGTAATGTATTAAGCAAAGAGACGAAAACAATTCAAACATGAAAACTACATATGCACAAGTAACTACAAACATGAAAGAAAGACTCCGCACATGACCAAGGGGAAGTCTCTATGAAAATAATTATCTCAAAACTAACTTATAGACATTGACAGAGCCATTAAAATATTTAACAACTATGAGACAGTGGGCAATAAAATACACGCACACGGCGTGCCTTAAATAACGAGAATGAAGAAAATGGATAGAAATCTAAGGAAATGACAACACGAAAACAGACTCAAGAAATGCAGGAAAGCAAATACAACACCGGCACATAGCAACACAATTTAATGCATGTTTACAGGTTGCTTAACGTTCGTGAAAGAAATGTATCATTCAAATAACTAGCAAGCTCGATACATAAATCAACAAGTATTGTGGAGCCAGCTTACAACACAAGAATGCCACAGACCAGTGATGGGCTGTAACCAGGCTCTTAATCTGGCCAGTGCCTGATGAACTCATGCTATGCCGAGCAAAGGCGTTGAGCTAAGTGATGCTCGACGCCTGTAAAGTGACCATTTTTTAACTAGATCTAGGGCTGCAGACTTGAAGGAGTACCACTATGTATGTAGGGATGATGGGCCCGCATGACACAACGGACATTAATTCCTTCATTAGTCATTCTAGAGAGGGTCAATGTAATCCGTGTGTCTTAGAATGTCAAAGAGTTTTGCATCAAAGCAAAGTGGGGAGGACTTTCCTAAGTCAGCTTTGTACAAAAAGCAGGTAGCACCAGACCAAGTGAAAGGGTTAGTGATGGTAGATGGAAAAAATACAGTGCACAAACGGACAGGACAGAGAAGTTAGCAAAAGTCTATTCCCTACCATAAGAGTTACTTCTCTTTTCCAAGGTTGCAAATTATGTTAATTCCTATAACCAGTCATTAATATTATATTAAAACATCTTCAGTTTTGCAGAATCGATTTCTTTCCTACCATAACTGCTTTTTTGTATCCACAGTTTTGTTAGGTGTGCCGGTACCCAGTGTTGGTACTCTTCGATTAATCTAAGCTATCAGCTTTAGTCCCTTCTCAACTTCGGTCTCACAAGAGTCACTAATGCACCGAAAATGCCTTAAACTAAATGATAATAAGGCTAAGGTTCTATTATGTGTCCTGGTGGGTCTTAGATTTCTGTCAAGAAATACTGGCTGAATGCCCACTGCCAAGTTCCATGGTAAGGAATCTGGGTAACCTGATTGGTAAGAAACTATGTTTCCCTTCTCAAATTAAAGCAGTGGTTAAGTCCGGTCATCTTAAATTTCAAATTCTGTACAGCGGTCTACCTTTTATCCCTGAAACAAAACAAAACACAGAGTGGCGGAGACAGCTATGGTCCTGTACAAGGTATATTATAGTGATGGTTTTTAAGGTGGTCTTCCCAATATCTTACTAAATTGCCATAAGTAATTGTTCAATGCTGTGCTAAACCCGTCAAGAAAGACAAATCAAACCTGAACATATAACCCTAGTGTTGTAATAAAGCTGATACCACACACAAGTAGAAGTTCTCAGTCTTTATTCCTGACCATCCGCTCTCAGCATAGATGGAACCCACCTGAACATTCTAAGGTGAGCTCCCTAGGGTCATACCATATACTGGTTGGGGAAAGGGGTGTTGGAACATACCAACTCATGCTAAGACATTAAGATTATAACACATCTCCCCTTGCAGGGATTACAACAAAACATTAGGTAACAAACATTGGTTCACTCAGTGTTTACAACTCTGTCTTTGCTCCATGTCTGTCCGTTGTCCAGACGAACAACACTCTTACTTGTGCTTTCCACCATTTGAGGTACTCCGAATTTGCTCGTTCCCGGTTGCACCCTACCAGGTTTCCTAACCCACACCGGGGTGTTGGGTTTTACCTCCACCTCTTTAGCTCCATGTTTCCCATCGTACCAAGACTTGTACTTCTGTTGATGAGACTCTACTCGTCCCTCCACCCGACCTAGGTCTGGTACGACACTTCTTCCTCCACCCAACCACCTCGGGTTCATTTTGGTGCTGGGTTCCCTTCCTCTGAGAAACACAAACGGGGATAACCCTGTGACCCCATTGGGCGTGGTGTAATATGCCCATAAGGCTTCTCTCAACGCTTCTTCCACATTCAACCCGTTGGTGGTGGCTAGTTGTATCTGCTCCTTGATCATACGATTCACCCTTTCCACCAATCCATTGGCTTTTGGACAATAGAGAGCAGTCCTCTCATGCTTTATATTGTGTTCCTCCAAAAACTCTCTCATGGTTTCAGAGACGAACTGCACTCCATTGTCCGTTACCAGGGTAGCCGGGATTCCTTCATACACAAAGATGTTTTTTAGAAATGCAATGAGATTGGTAGTTGTGGTGGACGCTGTGAACTTAAAATTCACCCAATGGGAAGTGTAATCCACCAATACAAACATAAACCTTTTCTGTGTCCCCAGGATGTCCATGGGACCCACTATGTCCATGGCCAGTTTTGTCCACGGAGTCATAGGTACATTGACAGGTGCCAAAGGAGCCCTGTGGATGATTTTGCTCTTGTCACTTCTCGCACAGCTGATACACTCTTTTACTGCGCTTTCCACCTCAGAATCCATTCTAGGGAACCAAAAACAACTCCGCACCTTGTTCTTTGTAAGGCTCCTGCCCAAATGCCCTTCATGGGCCAGGTCTATAACCCTTTTCCTCAACCCTTCCGGTGGGACAATTTTCTCCCCCCTTTGCAAGCGACCAGCTATGATTGAGAGTTCGAATCTAACTTCCCAGAAGTCTTTAACCATGTCAGGGACTTCCGACAGCTTGTCTGGCCACCCCTTGACAATGAGTTCTTTTAACATACCCATGGCCTTGTCTTCCTCCATGCCCTTGTTCCATTCTGCATCAGTTAGCGAGGGGAGATGCACCGCGCAAATGGGTACGTCTAACACTTCCTCACTGTGATTGCCCTTGATGGGTAACCTCGACAAACAATCTGCAATCACGTTTTCTGGCCCCGGTAAGTACTCCATTTTGAAACAAAAGTTTTCCAGCCCTAGCACCCACTTACTTATCCTAGGGGACATATTTTGTGCCTGTTTCGGTGAAAACATGAATGTAAGGGGTTTGTGGTCTGTGTGAATGGTAAACTTGGTACCCCACAAAAAGAATTTGAAATGATGTACCGCCCAGAAACACGCTAACGCCTCCCTCTCGATGACCGAGTAGTTGCGTTCTGACTCACACAAAGTGCGTGAAGCAAACGCTATCACTCTTTCTTCCCCGTCACCTTTTTGGGACAACATGGCCCCCAATCCTTTGTTAGAGGCGTCCGTGGTTAAAATGGTTCTCTTTTTGGGATCAAAAGACCCCAATGCTGGTGAATCTAATATGCACTTTTTTATCACCTCAACCATCCTACTGTGTTCTTCCTCCCACACAAATGCTGTGTTCTTCTTCAGGAGCTCACGTAGGCCCACACATAAATCAGCAAAATTCTTGACAAATTTGGACATGTACTCCACTAAACCCAAAAATGATTTGAGCTCCTCCTTATTAGTTGGGTGTGGGGCCTCACTGACGGCTTGGATTAAACTATGCTTGGGTCTGAACCCCTCTTTGGTGATGGTGTGCCCCAGGTAGTCCACGGATGTTACCTTTATCCTACACTTGTCCAGTTGTACTGTTAATCCTGCATAACTTAATCTGTGACACACTGCATGAAGGGTGGCATCATGGGCTTCCTCCGTCTCCCCGTACATCAGGATGTCGTCTTGGAAGCAGAGTGTGTTCTTTTTTTTTTTTTTTTTTTTTGTTTTTGAAACCGTTTATTGCAGTTTATAGAAGTTACAGGTATGGGCCTACAACCACCCGGCCGGCCGCTAGAGCATCAAAAGCATATTACATACATACAGCAAAAAGAAAAAATTTTTTCTCAGCGGTGCACAGTAGGAAAACAGGAGTGATCAATGGTGCAGGTCTCCAAGCTCCATGCCCACAGTACGGTTCCATTTTCTCAATACAAAACAACATAAACAAACCACAACCGCAAGGCAACCCTCGATCCAAAGTGACAACACGTGCTCCATAAGTGGGGGATCCACACCAGCAGCAAAATTCCGAGGAGGGGGACGGGAGTAGATCAGGGACTGGGGGACCGCGCGCCCGCGGCCAAGGGAGGGGCGCCATCTAGGGAGACGGAGCCGGCGAGACCGCCGGTAGCAGCGGCGGCTCACAAATACCCCCGCGGTAGGCGTTCCAGGGGCCCCAAAGTTTCATCCACGCCCCAGGTTTACCCCTCGCCACATACACCACCTTTTCACGAAACATACACCAATCCATATGCTCCTTCCAGGCCGACACCGCAGGGGGCCTCTGGGATCCCCACAATTGGGCAATATCACGCTTGGCTATCATGTATCCCAGAGTCACCCACCGCGTCTGCGGTACCGAGTAGTCATTTGGTTCCCAGACATTCAGCAAGCATCTCCTCGCTTCAGGCAGCAGCGTGACCCGCGTAACCATTCGTAGAACCTCATGCACACCACGCCAGAATCGCTCCACCTTCGGGCACTCCCACAATATATGCATGAAAGTTGCCAACGCACCACAGCCACGCTTACACATTCCATCACCGGCAAAACCCATACGTAAAAGCCTTGGCCCCGTCACGTAGACCCGGTGAAGGATCTTGAGCTGGACGAAACGAAGGCGAGCCGGGATGGCCACCTCTTTCGGAGAGGCCACCGCGGAAATCCAATCCTCGTCGTCCAGCTCCAGCCCGTCGGCAACCCAGGCCTCGCGGAGACTAGTCAGCAGACACGATCTATCGTTAATCAGTTTTTTATATATGAGGGAGATCGTGCTGTCCGGGACATGGCCATCTAGCACTCTGTCCTCCAGGGGGGAAGACTCCGGGATAGATGCAACATCCGTGAAGACGGAGCCCAGCGCATGGCGGACCTGTAGGTACCGAAAGTACTCACCGCCCTGCAGCTGAAACTCCGCCTGCAGCGTCTCAAAAGTTTTGAATCCCCCCCTCGTCCAGAGATCTCCCACCGTGCTGATTCCGATCGTGTCCCACTTCTCGAAGCCCTTCGACGTCCACAGGGAGCCCAACCTCTCAGATGCATACAGCGGAGACGCTCGGGTCAAACGGTCCTTCCACCCCATAGCTGCATTAGCCGCGTGCCAGACACGCACCATGACACGCGTCGGTCCCGTCAAACGGGAGTCGGGCGTGCCAGAGTAGAGCGCTCGATTATAATCGCCACCGGGCAGAAGCGTCCGGTCCATCTCGAATGCCGGGTTCAAGGCGGGCCCGTAAAGGCCATGATTAATTGCAGCTAGTTGGGAGGCCCAGTAATACCGTTTGATGTCCGGGAGGGCGACTCCTCCGTCATACCACGGGAGCGTCAATTTAGCCAGAGCAATACGCGGCCTCCCATCCCAGAACAGGCGCCGCTGGAGGCCCTCCACCTCGCGAAAGTAGCGTGCTGGGACCAAGTCCATGGTATTCTGGAGGGCGTAGAGGAGGCGCGGCAGGGACATCATTTTAAATAAGGCCGCTCGGCCGAGCGGCGAGAGCGGCAGACGCCGCCAGCGCACCACGTCCTCCCTCAGACGCTGGAGGGGGGGCAGCAAGTTCCGCTCATAGCGGGCCTCCGGGTCGAGAGTGATATATATACCCAGGTACCGGAACCCCTGGGAGGCAATCTGGATCGGACAGTCCCGTGGCAGGACCGGGGCCTCCCCGGAGAGCACATAGACACAGGATTTCGCCCAGTTGATGACCAGGCCTGAGTTGCGACCGAAGGAACGCAAAACATCAACCAGGACGATCAGTGACTTGCGCGGGGAGGCAAGATACAAGAGGATATCGTCAGCATAGAGAGACACGCGGTCCTCATGCTCGGGGGTCCAGCGGAGACCACGGATAGAAGGATGCCACCGCAGCCATTCCGCCAGGGGCTCCATGGCCAGGGCGAACAGGAGAGGCGACAGGGGACAACCCTGTCGCGTGCCCCGCCCCAGCGCGAATGGGGCAGATACTCGCCCATTCACCACCACCTGCGCCAGCGGGCCCGAATAGAGCAATTTGACCCAGCTGACGAAACCCGGGCCGAACCCAAACTTCGCCAGCATCGCCCAAATATATGGCCATTCGAGCGTATCAAACGCCATGGTGGCGTCCAAGGACGCCAAGATGGCCGGCTCCCGCACAAATGGGACACGCGCGAGCACCCCGTGCAAGCGCCGCAGATTAAGCGCCGTGTTGCGGTGTGGTATAAAGCCCGATTGGTCTTGGTGGACCAAGTCGCCCACCACGCCAACCAACCGGTTGGCCAACACCTTGGCGAGGATTTTGGGCTCCGCGTTCAAAAGCGAAATCGGCCGGTAGGATGTGACCCATTCACGGGGCCTCCCCTCCTTGGGGATCACCACAATTGTAGCCAGACGCTGGTCCGGCGGGAGGGAGCCCCGCGAGTGGGCCGCAAGGAACATCGCGCGCAGGTGGGGCGCCAACACATCCGGGCACAACTTGTATAGCTCAATGGGAATACCATTGGGGCCCATGGCCTTGCCGGATGCAACCGAGCGAATAGCCGAGGCAATTTCGTCCGAGGTGGGAGGGGCGTCCAGCGAATCCCTGTCCTCCACCGTAAGGGAGGGCAGTGCGATGTCCCGAAGCAAGGCCTGGGAATCTTCCTCCGAGCAGGGAGAAACCGGGGAGTAGACCTCGCGGAAATAATCCGCGAAGCAGGAGACAATGGCGTCCGGCTCAGTGACGCACACACCATCCACGCTCTCAATCAAAGGCACCACGCGGCTCGCTCTCTCCCTCTTGTCTAACCACGCAATCAATTTGCCAGCCTTGTCCCCCACATCATACAATCGCCCCTGCTGCTCTCTACTGAGGCCCCTGGCCGCCTCCGTGACGAGGGCCCGATAGGCCGCCTGCTTTAAATGCAAAACATGCAACTTGGCGTCTGTTACCCCGCTCCCCAGGTCACCCTCCAGTTCTGCAATCTCGGCCTCAACCCGGGTCACCTCCTCCCGCTCGCGCCGCCGGGCATTGGAAATAAAGGAGAGGGCCTCCCCTCTAAGAACCACCTTGAAAGCCTCCCACAGGGAGATGGCAGACGGGACCGACCCCACATTCTCATCGAAATAGCGCTGTAAGGATTTGATCAAGTCGGCACGAATGGTGGGGTCGCGCAAATACCATGCATTGATCGGGGCCACTCTGCCATCCCCCCTCGGGAAGACATCGAAATGCAACAACAATGGGGAGTGGTCTGAGATACCCCGTGCCAAATGGCGCACCTCCCCCACCCTCCCTGCATGGGCCGCCGGGACAAGGATGTAATCAAGCCGCGAGAGGCTACCATGGGCCCCCGAGTGGAAGGTGTACTGTTGCAATACGGGATGCTTTAAGCGCCAGCAATCCACCAGGCCCAGCGTGTCTAAAAGGCCGGGCAGCCACGCCTGTGCCCGGGGGAGGTCCCTAGGGGGATGGCGATCCATAGACCCAGAGGCAACCGCGTTAAAGTCCCCTCCAACCACCAACAGGCCACCCGGAAGGTCCAGAAGGAGGCGCCCCAGGTCCGCAAATGTAGTGGCTTGTAACCCAGGCGGGACGTACACTGATATGAAGATGAACACTCTACCCTCCATTCGTCCCACCAGAACAGTGTAACGTCCCCTCTCATCATGGCGCACCTCGTCAATCTCCAACGGGAGCGAGTTCTTGACCATAATACCCACCCCCCGCGAGCCCGAAGTGAAGCCGGAGTGGGCCGCTAAACGATATCCCCGCCGATTCATTGCATTGAAGGTGTTACCAATAAGGTGTGTCTCCTGCAAGAAGACAACATCTGGTGAAATACGTTTTAAATACTGCAGGACCACACCACGTTTAATCCTATCCCCCAGGCCGTTGACATTCCATGACAACACAATCAAATCCCTACCCCCCATGATACGTCAAAACAATCGGTCGCCCCCCACCGAGCATCTTAAAAACAACAAAACAGTTGCGGGTTTGCCTCGCGGTGTTAACAAACAACACACCCCCCCACCCCCCGGTCCCAACAGAACTCCCCCCTCCCTGCACCCCTGCATGAGCCCAGACAGCCCCCCCAAAGTGCAGTGTGCCTGTCGCCCCGTAGCTAAGTACTAACTAGTCCCCCAGAGGAGGAGGGAAGCCCCCAGCAGACCCCACCCGACCTCCATGGGAGGGGAACATACGAAAGCAATATATGGTAAAGGAGTAATATCCCGAGCAAGGCCTATACAGTCACCCCTCAGTTCTGATCCGGCGGGCCCTCCCCGCCAGCCGCGCCCCCCCCACCCCGATCTCCAGGCAAAGTATCTAACCAGTCCCCAGCCGCCTCGGGCCGGTCGAAGAAGTGCGTATGGCCATCCACCTCCACCCTCAGCTTAGCCGGAAAGAGCATTGAGTACTTGAGGTTTAAGTCCCTTAGGCGACGCTTGATACCGAGAAAGCTCTGTCGCTGCTTCTGGACCGTCGGAGTAAAGTCTGGGTAGAAGTGTACATCCATGTTGTCCAGCCTGACCGGTCCCTGTTGCCTGGAGGTCTGAAGGATGGCGTCTCTGTCCCGGAAATTAAAAATTCGGGCAATAATAGGCCGCGGCGGGGCACCGGTCTTAGGGCGGCCCCCAGGGACCCGGTGGGCACGCTCCACCGCAAACAGCTTACTCAGCCCCCGGGGCTGGAGATGAGTCAGGATCAATTCTTCCACAAAGAGATCCGCCGCCTCCGCCTCTCGGCCCTCCGGCACACCAATAATGCGAACATTGTTCCTCCGGGCCCGACCCTCGGAGTCCTCCAGTCGCCGGTCCATCAGGGCGCTCGCCTGGCCAAGCCGGCGCACCTCCTTCTGGAGGGCCACCACGTCCGTCGTGAGGCTCGTTGTGGTGTGGGCCAGGGAGTCAACTCGGTCGTTCGTTTTTGACAAGTCTGCCCTCACAAGGCCCACATCCACCAGGACAGAGTCAATTTTTTGCGCCAAGGTATCGAAACGCTGGTCCACCGAGGCCTTCATCTCTGCGATGGCGCCCATGACGTCCCGGAGGGTCAGATCCACCGGTTGGGCAGGTGCCTCCGTCGGGCCCACCAGGGACGACCGCGCTGTCTCCGGAGAACCCTTTTGGAGCGTATAGCGATCCATACTATTGGCCTGGTGCGCCGTGCCACGGCGGGTTGTCTTCATCTTCGCCCGGTCGCCATCTTGTTTGGTGGCCATGCTGGCCCTTACACCGTCGTGCCAAGATCTCCAAAACGGGCCGCCACACCAAATCACGGGTGTCAGGGGGGGGGACGGGTGCGACCACCGGGCAGCGGGTCACCCCACCGCCGGCGGGTCAGCCGGGCACCTGGACAAGGCAACACCACCGCACCCCGCTCCGCAGCCCGACCCCGCCTGAGGCAAGGAGGGCGCAAAAGCGAAAGTGAAAGTGCGGGGTATGCGAGTCGCTCAGCCCCGCTCGCCGTTGTTATTCACTTCGTCCCCGGATCGCCCCACTACTCCAATCCGGGGGGCCGGCGAGGAGAAGGCCGCAACCTTCAATCGATGCTCCCACCGGTATTCGGGGTCCGATTCGAGCCCAAAGAACGGGCGGCGCCTCAGCTCGGGTTCACCGACACAGTCCCCTCAACAAGGACAGGATATCGCCAGGATTAATTCAGGAGGTCGCGAAGGTCCTCGGGAGCCTCGCACCTACGCGGCCATCTTGGTTGCGCGCTAGGCTCCTCCCCCCCAGAGTGTGTTCTTGACCCCTCTTAGTACCTGCTGCATTATTTTCTGAAATACTGAGGCTGCTGAGGCGAGACCGGAAGGCATTCTCACAAACATAAACGCCCCAAACGGCGATGTGAACGCCGTCAACGGTCTCGACTCGGGATGCAGCTCTACTTGGTGATAAGCCCTGGACAGATCAATAACTGAAAAATAACATGCCTTGCCCATGGTGCTTATCATCTCATTTATATTGGGGAGAGGGAATCTCTCCACCCAAATATTCTCATTTAAAGAGCGTAGATCCACACATAGGCGAATGCCTTTCCCATTACCCTTAGATGCTAAGACTAAGGGCGCAAGCCACTCAGTAGCCTCGATGGGTTGTATGACCCCTATTTCACACAGCTTATCTAACTCTTCTTTGAGTGTCTCTCTCAAATGGAAAGGTACTGACCGTGTCTTGTGTACCACAGGTTTGGCTCCAAGTCTGATTTTAATTTTGTGCTGAAACTCACGTAGTTTACCCAATTCCTCAGTGAAAAGTTTGGGGAACCTCATCTGTAGACCTCTTTCATCGCTAGCTCTGTCAACCATAATCACCTGATTCTCTCCGTTGGGATCTAACCTGATACCCAATTCTCTTTGGTGCTGCCACCCCAGAAGATTGGCACCATGCTCAACAATGTACACACTCCCCTTTGTGGTCCTCCCTTTGAAATCAATGTAGCTGTTCAACATGCCCACCAGGGGAATGGGATCTCTCGTGTACCCTTCAGGTGTGATATCGGGGGTCTCTAAAACCTCTCTGGACCCACCCAATGACTCTTCGAAATCATGCACATTCACTAACGTGAAAGGGGAACAGGAATCCGCATACACTTCCAGCGGTTTGTTATTGAACATCACAATACATTTAGGGTAATTCTGTTTCCCCCCCACCGCCGTGCTCCTCACTTGGAAAACATACTTAGCATGAGATTCCTCACCACCACTAACCACGCTCACAGTGTTATTAATTCCTTCTCTGCACACTCTAGCTAGATGTCCTCTCCTGTTGCATTTCTTACACATGACACTTCTGGCAGTGCACACAGGGTTATTGGCGAGATGGTTACTGCTACCACATCTATAACACTTTGCAATATGCCCATCTCTACTAGCTTTTGTGGCTTGAGCCTCCTTCGTGCTCCATTTATCGGACACTTTAAAAACATCTTTACTCCTCTACCTGTACCTGTGCTACTACATCTTCTCTAACTTTCATTTCTTTTACACATTTCGCAGTATGTTCCACAGATTGCGCAATCGCCACTGCATCTTTCAAAGTGGGATTTTTAGCTAACAGTTTTTCTTGAATCCTGCTATTGTTTGTGCATCTAACCAGTTGGTCGCGTATGAGAGAATCATTCAAATCCCCAAACTCGCACAACTGCGTTAGACCCCTTAGAGCTGCAATGTAGTTACTGATCGACTCGCACTTCCCTTGAACTCTGGTGAAAAATGTGTGTCTTTCCAACACCACGTTGACCTTATCCCCAAAGTGTGACTCCAGCTTCATCAATGTCACATCAAAAACATCAATGCCCTCATCATCCTCCAACTCAGGTTCCGGGAGGGTTTCGTAAACTTTGCGACCATGTACGCCCAAATTATGCAGTAGAATATGCTGTTTCCTCAAGGCTGAAAATCTTTCACCTCCCATAGCAATTAGGTATGATTCGAACAGCTTGGCCCAATCCTTCCAGTGAATCTCTGGATCCCCACAGTCATTCAAAAAGGACGGGGGTTGACTCATGCCAGGTGTTCCCATGGTGACTTAAATGGCTAACCCCCGACCACAGATATGGTGTTGGACCAGATAAAGAGCGGGGTGAGTGTCCCTACAGCTTCTAGGAATGCCTAGGGGTAGCCACCACCTGCGCACTGACAGCTTCCCCTCCTACTGCTCTAGATACCAGAGTCTCTCTTTACGCACTGGCAGGATCGCTATGCCCTCTGATACAGATTAACTAATGCACTCACCCCAGTCACGATGCAGGACAGGACCGATAGCTTGAAGCCTGGCACTATCTCCAGCGCCTCTTGAACCTTTTTAACCTTAAATCGAGGAAACCCCTTGTAAAATGGAACTAACAGCTCAAAGAGGCTGGAGCGCCGGCAACCACTGACAGGTTCTTGTCAAAGACCGGTCCTCAGCGGCTGGCGCGCCGGCTCCTCAGGGAGGATGTTACCTCACAGGACGTCCGCTCGCTGAGGAAACTCTGGGACGAAGCTGCCTCCGTAGCGCGCTGCTCCACACGCCGTCACACCCAAGATCTGTCCGGTGCAAGGGAAGTCTCCTCAGCGGAAACCGTAGACTCTCCCAGATACTGCGATCAGGTGGATCGACGCTCGTCCCTCAGCGAACCTTCCTCACGGAGCGCTGCAACGCAGGTGTCTGCCTCAGCACTGCCACACGAAGCTGCCTCCGTAGTGCGCTGCTCCACATGCCGTCACACCCAAGATCTGTCCGATGTAAGGGAAGTCTCCTCAGCGAAAACCGTAGCACTCTCCCAGATACTGCAACCAGCTGGATCGACGCTCGTCCCTCAGCGAACCTTACTAACGGAGCGCTGCAACGCAGGAGTGCGCTGATCAAGTAAGTGCTTTCTTTGAAAATACGTCCCTTGTACAGCGGGGATCCACAGGGCACCTTTAAAAACTCTAGCACACTCACCGTGTAGTCCAAAGGATAGCCAGGCACAAGACCTCCTTCACAGGTGCCACGCCTCTGGGCAGCTGTTAGTCCATTTCTACCAACTCCTTCCCATATACTTCGAGTTGTTAGATAGCGCGATGTTCTTTATAGTGCTTGCCCTCCTCTGCGCCGTACTTTCCTACGTGTGCACTTCTCATTAAATCGAACACGATGAGTACTTCACCAAGTAGTCTGCCTTGAGAGAATATACAGAGGGGAGATGGCCAGCTGCCCCCTTCGCAGTTCGTCGCAGTGTTGTAATAAAGCTGATACCACACACAAGTAGAAGTTCTCAGTCTTTATTCCTGACCATCCGCTCTCAGCATAGATGGAACCCACCTGAACATTCTAATGTGAGCTCCCTAGGGTCATACCATACACTGGTTGGGGAAAGGGGTGTTGGAACATACCAACTCATGCTAAGACATTAAGATTATAACACCTAGCACGGGCACACTTTCAAGATTTCCCAGCCCTTTTTAAATCCAAGGCTTTACATATTGTATATAAGCCACACCTTGAGACGTGAACAGGATTTCTGGTCAACATATTCCTCAGCGTCATGCCTGCCCTCCACTGCTTTGTTTTGACCCTTTTGGGAATTCCAGCCTGATGGCAGAACGTTCAGAGTACAAGCCACCCTTCCTATGAACGCACGCCCACTCACTTTCGCCAAAAATGATCATCTCCGGTTTAGGAAACAATGAATGTGATAGTTTAAGCACTAATAGCTGCACTTGTGCTTGAGACTTTGGACACTGCTGGTACAGTGGTGGCATGAAATAAATAAATACATAAACTGAGCAATAACTACAGAGGCGATTAGATCAGTCAATGACCACCATTGGCATCTGCATTACTGAAACAGTCTGTGCTATTTTATCCAGTTATGGGTACAAATTAGGGTAAGGTAAGGGTAGCCACTGCTGCTCCTGCCTTGTCCCTTGGTACACTTGGCACTGCCCCATCTCTCTCTGGTCTTAGGAGTGATAAAAGCAACAGAAGGTAAACACCTCCCAGTAATTATTGCAATTTACAAGCCTTCACAGGCACTGGGAGACGTAAAATCTAAAAAACTGCTTTCATAACACGAAGCAAGAAATACCGAACGCCCTCCCAGCACCGTTTGAAATGATGTTCCTGGCTTAAACTGACTCTTGTATGGTTCCATAATGACCTTCTGCTTCACTGAATAATACATGATTTCCCCCTCGCAGCGCACTAGATAACACCACCACCGCCACTAATCCTGTTTATGTCTGAATAAGGGCAAAAGTGGGATTGGATCACTCTACAGGCTAAAATTAGATAGATAAATCCAATATGCATCAGAAATTCAGAGATATTGCTACCCTAACGTGCAGACCCTGAGCTGGATGCACTGTGATGCATCCTTCAACAGACACGAGAAGGATCATCAACCCAAAGGCATTCTAATCTGGCTCCGCTGTTCACAAAGCAAGTGTTAAATGCACAACAAGGCCACAGAGACACAGGAAAACTCACACAATATCGGTTTAGCACAAAACCATCCCTACTTTGCCTGGTCAGCAGATAACTCAAAAACAGGCTTCAGCTCAACAGAAAAGACAACTTTAGTCTATAATATTCAAGCCTGGCACAAGATACTCATTACTGCCTGATCACAAATCACGGAAGTCGATGAGGAAAATTCCAGGCACTGTGGAAGTGACATCACCAAGACCACATCACAGATTGGATCCCTGTGTTCCAAACCTAGCTCCTCCCAAGCCTCCTATTTGTTGCTGAAGGGCTTGGGAAGGGGGAAGAGATTAAACTACAGGAGGAAAATAGGGTTCTTGACCTCAACATACCTTCTATTTCTGCTACTGGCTTAATGACTTCTAAGACCAGGAGTAGCAGTGCATGGGTACCAAAGGGGAAGTGAAGTGTTGAGGCTGCATTCACTGGCGATCCTGATTAGATATTTATGGCAATAGTCACTTTCGCCTACTCTTGTCTTCTTTGCTGTTGCCAACAGATACACTATCCTGTTCTCTTGTTTTGAAAGTCAAGGGTGTTAACTGTTTTCATTAGCATTTACGTAGTAGTGGGTGATGTTTTCAGTTGGTGGTACCTTCTGATGCTCTTACGCACTCTTACAGGAGTGTAGCAATCTGGGTCACAAACCACAATTTTAGGCTGCTCCAAGTTCTGTGTTTTTTTAGACTTGCTTCCCTGCCATACGCTTCTGGTTGCATTTTCTCCACCTCTTCAAAACAGGCTGCTGTACGCTGAGAGCACGTACATACCTGCAGTCAGACATCGTGAGTAAAATTGATTTTGTTCCCTCCTTTGAATGAATAAATTAATGAATGATCTGAAGTCTCTGCTCACCCTCAAACTGCAGTGAAACCTGCCTCGGGGATCTGGTTTATTCTCGTACCTTCAGCTTTTTTAACTTCTTCATTTCCAGGATTCTGGTTTTGGGTTCAATGTTGTCAGTGAATTTTGTGTTCACACCTCAGAGAAAGGAACACAAGGGAGGTCCCTTCACGGCTTTATGAATAAAGAGTTTTCTTTTACACTGCTACTTTACATTACTCCTTCCAGACTGCAGTACAGAGTCGAACTAATGCCAAATCAGCCCTCAAATCAAAGTTGGCAATTAAGAATTTCAGGGGAGCCGCGGCAGAGGGTGTTTTCAGGATCTTCTGAGCTGTACAAGAAGGCTGAGCTACTAGAACTTCAAGGGTATTATAGAAGACCGGTTCACTGATGTCTGGCCAGATGGGCGGATCATGTCAGATTATTTTTCTTTTTGAATTTGCTACAATCCTTGGGCCCTACTCCTTAGGCAGAGAAATATCTTCCTAAGTATTTTGGTGGAAGGTTCCGTTTAGGACATTTTGAGGTCTGACAATGGTCAAATGATTTCAAGCCTTTTGATTGGGAACCAAAGTTACATCCTTCACATTCTGGTTAATATTCTTTGACAATGAAAAAATACAACTCTTGTTTCTTGAACTAAAATACCAAATTTCATACTTAAATTGTGACAGAAAATCATAATTTCTATTTTATGTTACACATGGTCCCACAGTGCAAGTTGGATGATGAAAAAAAAGTTAAATTAATTTCACCTCTCAGGTTTGTGTAAATAAAGATTCAATTGTGCCTGTGGGAGTGAGTTAAGAAGATCACGCCCGCCCTTTATCAAACGAGAGCTTAGCTATGCTATTAGGAATAACATTGCGTGTTAACGTCAATGTTGCCTAGTCAGCAATCGGACCGCAATGAGTACCCAAAGTTGGGTGCTGACACCTGGGTGCTCTTAGATCCTGTATTCTTTTCTGAAGAAACCTGTTTGTGTGTTTACTACCAATAGGGTTTCTCATCACAAATTCACTTTGAAAAAGGGTATTTTGGTCTGCAGCCTCAGAAGACAACAAAGAGCAAAGCAATCATAAAAGGGAAAGCAATCAGTGTGAGTCGGCCACACAGGGACAGTGGTGGCAATGCACACTATGTTGGGGTTGGCATTGCAGATGGTGGAGCAGGTGAAGAGGAACACACAGATGCAAAGACAAAGTTGGTGGTAATGTGTTATTTTATGCTATGTGTATTTGTAAAGTGTACTGTCACCCATGAGGATATCCTGGTGCTGAGCAGATGTGTGTGTGTGTGTGTGTGTGTGTGTGTGTGTGTGTACCCCTGTCTATGGTCGGTTGGTTAATTGAAAAGCCAAGTCTTCAGTTTCTTGCGGAATTCAAGCACTATAGCAGCTTAACTTAAGAAACACAACACAGAAATTTAAATGCGATAATAGAACACATTTATTCTATCAAGACTCACTTTAAACAGAAGTAGGTAATAACACGTGCACATTCTACTGTGTGGCCCTAAGAAAAACCTACACAGGTAAACATTCGGCTAACTCCTGGAAGCAGTATTAAAAGTACAATATTTAATCTTTAAGCATGCCTTGCTGCCAGAAACTTTGGAGTAAGAGACACCTGAGCCTGTAGTACGATACCATTTTTTCACATTCAAAATTCTTTGTAATTTATGACTATATATTCAGGAATAATTCACATGTATGAGACATATAATCAGACAAAAATGTTTCCCAGTAGGGTACTTGAAGAGTAAGGAAGCCATTCTGCATTTCATGCAGTCTTGAAGTATTCCACCCCACATGTGTTTCCTATGTAAAATCATTTACTTTATTTTAAAAATGTTTTATAGATGAGCATCTACTGTGAAATATATAATGTATCATAAGTACATCTATGATTTTTCCATAAAATAATCATGTGGAACATGATGATAATCACAATGTAGAAGAAGGTAAATACCAACTTCAATATAAAACTTTTAGTTATTTTATATTTTCATGTAGCACAAATCTACCAGGTAAGGACGTGCTTTACATAAAACAGCTATATGGGACAGTGCATCTTTTTACTTTGAACTCGGAGAAGTAACTAGTAAAAAACAGACTGGAAAATGCAACAAATGTCAAGCACATGATGGATTAGATCAGTATTAGCACAGGAAAAGAAAAAGGGACGAAAGCACTGGCACTGGAGGGGAGCAGTAAAATGCTGTTATAAAGTAAAAAGAGTTAAGACAAAGCAAATCTTTGCAGAAGATATTGTAACAGAAGGAAGAAGAGATGAAAAGTGCAGGGGTAAAGAAAAGTAAAGAAAAACGAGAGGCTATAGTTGGTGACATGAAGATGTCTGAACATCCACATTTCTACCGCAAAGGGAGAGCGTTGCAGTGAAAACAGAAGTAACTATCAAACTAGATTGAGAGAAACGTGGTATTCTTCCCTCTTTGAAAATAGAGTTTCTTTGTGAGTGTTTGTGGCAATACAGAGAACAAGATAGACTGCTGAGGCCCCAAAGACAAATGATTGGCCACCCTGGGCTTCCTTCTCGACTGTAGGGGGTGCATAGATGAATAGCAGGCGGCAGCGGATCAAAATATATGGATGAATGATGGAAGTGGAGCTTCTGGGCCAGAAATAGAAAACAATAATTTGACTTGAGGGGCTAGAGAAAGCATGAAATTACACCCGTGTGGCCACATGCAACTCGTCAGGCCTTTCAGAGCTGAAAAAAATGCAATGTGTGCATCTTAACCACATTAACCCCAGGCAGGGATGCCCAGCCCCATTCAACAGCCCCTGATATGATTTACATACCTACATAGCAGGACCAGATATGTGGGGTTTCTGTAATCCAAGCATTAGGGAGGGGATGTAGACTTAAGGCTAGAGCGGTCGACGTCGAAGCTGGGGAACCGGGTTTGAGTCTCGGCCACGACGCTCAACATCCTGGGATTCTGGGCAAATCACTTAATCTCCCTGTGCCTAAGAAAAATGAATGTGGTGCTCTTGTGTAACGAAACTGGTGCTATGTAAAGCACTCTGTTACCCGATATCTCGGGTCTAGTTCGCCCTATAAACACCCCCTCCCAAAAAAAAATTATGTACTTAATGCAAGAATCATTGATGCAGTTTTTCCTTAAGGCAGCAGAAAACATCCTTTGGTGTCTACACATGGAATCCTTGTATATGTCGATAAGGAACCATTTTGTGTCAATATAGACTCCCAGAATTTAAGGGAAAGATGGGTTTAGGGACACAAATCAAGATCTCCATCTTCTTCATATTACATTTCAAGAAATTCCAATACACTGGTATTCATCCTGCCAGCACCATCACCATTATAAAATGAAATCCAACAGGCTAGACTAAGGCAACCACAGGAAGCAAATAAAGGTTAAAGAATAAAGAAGCTATGTTTCTTCCCTGTAGAACACAACATGTGGAAATGCTAGTTGAGGAAGTTGAGAGTGGAATGGTAACTACGGATGTAAGGAAGACGGCACAACCCCACATGAAACCCAGTCAAAAACAGTCGAAGGCTGTGCCTTGGATGCTAAAGGAAGGGATACCTAGCCAAGATAACATCAGAGAGTAGGTTTAATGCTTCCCACAGTCAAGAAATACCAGGGTGTTGATCATCATTCAGTACTGATAAGATCATTGATTCTGTGCCTCTGCCTGGATGGATCAGCATCTGATAATGGTCAAGACTATTGTGACTCTCCACAAAATCTTGTAGGTCTTGGTTTATCACTTCTTACAATAGGTTAGCAGAGTATGGGAGATTCTAAATAGGCCTATAATTAGCAGGTTCAAAGGGTACAAGGACAATGTCTTCAATGGAAGCAACATCAGTGACTGCTTCAGCTCAGCAGTTACTAACCCAGTAGGCAAACAAGCCTTGATGATGTTATACTGGGGGTTGGACAAACCAGACATACAACGCCGTGCCTAGTAATTACTAGTTGCTAGAAGTTAAAAAGCACTTGAAGGGACAACAAAAATATTATCAAAGGGTCGGACTTTGGTCACACAGGATAAAACTTGTTGGGACATGAATTGAGAACAAAGACTTCATGAAATGGTTATTCTTGATAATGCCATCAGTGGATGTAAAGAAACCTACAAACGGTTACATATGGGATAAAGTACCCATTGTTGTACATTTTAAGGGTATTGTAAGTCAGCGAATAGTTCCAAGACCATATCGAGGTATGACTTCCTTTATTAGGGCATAGAAATTTGAAGTGACTTGCAATCCCCTTTTAATATTCGACAGTTAGCATTTTATTCCTTACAATATATCGACACACCATCACTTTGTCCACAAACCACTTTAATCCTCTGTGTGCTGCTCTTTCATATGAAATAGATAGCATGGTTAGACATGAAGAATAAAAGCAGAATCTATAGTAAGAAATGAAACACACCAAAAAGCATTTAGTAATTTGTTCAGAGTATGTAGAAACTTGCACAGAGATTCTATATTTTCTGTGATGACCTACAACGTACAAAAAACATTCATGTAGCCATAAATAATTCCTTTCTTCTGATCACGGTTCCTTTTAAAAAATCAGATCAGAAGAAAGCCAGGTCATGTTTACATTTTAAATGTAATTATGCTCCATGACCTGCCTTCCACCTTAGCTGCTTCCTCAGGCAGCAGGCATTATATCATCATACCACAACTGTAATTGGTTATTACAGATGAGAAAATAGGTCATACCATTACTACAGGTGACTACCTACATCACAACTTGACTGTAATATAGAAATTGGAGACAGGATTTTACACAGGGAGTGTAGGCTCCCATACATTATATAACTATTGCACAGAGCAAGGGTGAGTTGTATTGCTTAAATATTGAAGAGTTCCATTTAAGGCTCAGAGTTACACAGGACACACTTTATATTCCATTCAAATAGTTGGTCTTTGCATTAGTTTATATGTCCGTCACTATTTGCACCACAGGGACGTCAGCATCTGATTTAGGGAACTAAGCTGGTTTTAAATCCCATACTTAGCTGGCGGGACATACATTGCAGAAACGAAGGAGTCAAAGCCTACTTTGAGTTAGTTGATACATTCTTATTTAGGTATTCCTCTGTAGTTTCCACGTATAATTTTCCTAAGGAATATTGTGCTTTGCCATCCAGTTTCAGAATAGCACTGGGACAATTTGTCAACTGCAAACAAGGTAATGTCAGAATTATCTTCCTAGGTTAGAGGAATGAGAGGGAGCGGAGGCTATTTATATTGGTGCCATGATCCCCTGGGTGTCCCTTACAAGTGATTGGGCTCAATAAATATTTACTGGAAATTAAAGCTTTTCATATTCAGAAGTATTCTTAGTGAGCCGGCCTCTTCGGCTGAGAAACTAACATCACCTGTGATTCCAATGTAGAATAAATGAACCGATTCAATTTAACCCACAGAATGAAGACCATTAATCAATTAGCAGAATTTGTCATTATTCTTGGTGGTGAAAGCCAAGGTGTACAACAGTAGCTCACAATCTATTGTTGGCATACAATGAACTTCATATCATGTGCAACCTTTAGAAATTATGGTGAGAATAACCTTCCTCCATTTGTAGTTTGATTGCGAAAAAGTGCTCTGAAGCGAAGCAGAATAAGAGCAGTCGTCATAGGTTTAATGCATTCTGTAAGCCTCAATTTTGCATTAAACATGCTATCTAAGAGAGATTTGGCCATCAAGATGTGAGGTTGGATGTATTTCTGATGGGTCATCATATAATGAGATTAATGTTGCAGGCTTTCCACCTCAGCCCAAAGTTGTGAGCTCCGGCCAAAGGCACAAATGGCTCTGCTGTCTCAAACGTTCAGAGGATTACCGACCCCCTGGCACATGAACTGCAGTTAGGCTGGCCAGAAGCTTGAATCTGACACCCTCATTTAGCATCAGAGACTAAAGGGGCTGTTGCCCTAACAGGATCACATGTTCTTTGGCAGAGTGGCACCAGTGGGCACCTGGGTGGGAGGAGTGAACCTGCATCCATGTCCGTGCCTTGCGATCCAGTGCTTTGTATGGACATGATGGAGAAGCAATTGTGAATCAGTCTCTCTCTGCAGGTGGAAGGTGCTCAGACAGGGAGATTTGACCTCACTGATTGCCCTCAGAGTAGAGTTTTGCTAGTGCCTCTCATACTTAAAATTTTCACCTCCTGTTGTGCAGTTTTACTACTCTTGCATCACATGACTGTTCAATACATTGTAGCACTTCCAAACTGTGTGCGCTCTTAAATAACTGCTCTCCACAATTACAATCTCCGCACTCTTTCCTTCAGTGGGCAAACCATGTATGAACTTTACTGTTAACAGTGAAGGCCTGCTACTCGACCCTTGAATAATCATTTTTGCCTAATCCCCGCGATATACGAAGTGACTGACATCGATGATTGATCCTGGCCCCAATTCCACAACAGGCTGTGGGTTTTCGCCACACAAGAGCATAACCAAGTACCAACTTGCACAAGGGAGGTGTCATCAAATAGAATTTCCTCTTACAAAAGATATTGATATGATGGTGCATCATCTGCTCAGGTAGTTTGTGGTTTTCCCTGTGATGCGTGTGTGGTTTTGTGCTCACTCTAAAAGATGCTCCTATCTAATGCAAATTTTACTGCTGCCCCCATCATAGTCTGCTGATTGAACTGTTCACGGCTCCGAGGGCACAACATGGATCTACACAAAGCAGCTCTGCTAATCGCCTGCCTTGCCACAATATGGCTCTTCTGCTCCTGATCTTATTAAAATTTGTATCAATAATGTGTCTCATCTTCTGTGATCCCCGAGGTCATTTGATGATTCACTATAGGTCCACCCAGGATAACCAGTAGATCTTTTGGCGACAGCTCCCTGAGCACTGTGGTACAACAAACACTGTGTCTAGAGTCCTGAGTATTCCCTTTATAATTCATTGTTATTGTGTGTTGGTTCAAGTGAAGCACATGAAAAGTATAGGTCTCTGAATATACTGATTTGTTAAAGAATGCCCAAGACTGAAAATATGGTGTACATGTAATCAACTCCAGTTGCACCTTAAACTGTGTGTAAAAAGCTTACCTGTTTTAATTTTCTACACTCAACATACATTTGGTTTGTATGGTGTTGACAATTCCACATATTTTTATTTCCTTCTTTCAAACGGATTTAAATGTGTTTTCTATTCAGATTTCTCAAGAGCCCATGGAAAAGGGGAACCCACTTTTGATCCCGCTTACGATGTTGGGTTTTCAGACCTTGTCATTGGACTGTATTTAGTCTTCCCTGCAGATAAGAGACTCTGCAATAAATCTTTGCAATGAGACCAGGTACATAAGAACACCTGAGCCACCTTGAAATTGACGTGTTGTTATGGTCAAGCAACTTCCTGGTACTCATCTTTAAAACACATATATTATTGCAGTAAATGCTTGGTTCAGGTGATTTCTCTTAATGTGGAATTTATATAATAAGCCATACCAATGAATACAACAGATGTCACATATCATGGTTGAGCAGCTAAAGTCCATTCCTGAAACATGAAACTTGACTATAGCTCTAGCTGGAGCGTGTCTATACTACTTGAAACACCACCGCCCCCATTCCTATTTATCCCAAAGGGTTGGTATGACTGAATGACTCTAGTAGTGTTCATTAAACCTACCTTTACACTATATGAAGTGAACCAGCAGGATGCAAACCAGTGACCTGCAGGTTACACCCATACCTCTTAAGGAGGGACAATATTCCAACAATCCTAAGAGAAAGGTAATTTAAATTTCATACGCTGTTTCAATACTACTCTTTTGGGGAAAATACGTAACTTGCAATACATAAGGAACGATTCTGAAAAAAAGTAAGAAAACTACAGGTGAAGATCTCTGCTTCTGCCTAAAAGTGCTTTTTCCTAATTACTGGCATTCCCAGGTATATGCCTTGTAACATGTACCAGGCACATGTTCCCAGGCATAGTCCTAAAAAAGGTCACATTACTTTTACATCGGGTTCCTATGCCCACTGTGCGGCGCTATCCATAACACAAAATCACCCTTTTTTTCCCCTGCTCGGCTAATATTTGTCCCCATCGAGAAAGCCCTTCACCTAGACGTGCAGTAAATCTGGAGGTGATCAATTCCCCCTCCATCTTGGAAGAGTAGTTACACCAGTCCAGGTCTGGAGTAAATGTATGACCTTTTCCAGGGTGGAAAGAGAAGCGAGAGGACGTTGGGAGTGATCACAAACGTGCATTTGTGGGTATTCCCAAACTTCCAAGGTAAACCACGCCCTGGCATGCCCACTTTTCACTCCCTTATTGGGATTTACGTCAGCGAAGCTTTGCATACTCCTTAAGAAGCGATGTTAATATGAACAGCTTTTTGCAGGAATAGTCTCCTGCAATCCCTTTTGATGATGGAATAACCAAAAGGAATAGCAAATTTGTTGGATGCCTATATTTTCAAAGTAACATTCCAATAGAAAAAGACAGGTAAATAATGATTCTGCTTTTGCTTATGTCCACCACTAATTACCATGGAAGTCCTAGCTTAAAAGAGTGCCTCACCCTTGCATTGCACAGCTTCTGCTTCTCACTTGCCAACCACCCAGTCTCCTTCCAGGCCAAAGTGTGTGTGCAGACACACACATGCGCGAAAACACAATACACAGTCAAAAACAGAAAACGACAAAATACAGTGATAGGAATGCGGCCGCAGGCAAAATACACTGTATGCCGTTTGCCATCTCTAAATGTTAGGAGTCACCAGAATACTCATGAAAATTTTGGAACCCCAGCACAGTAGCTATGCAGGTAGTGTGTTGATGCTACAGCTCTAACAATATTTGCAGATATATCTACCATTTGAGATTACTACCAAATCATGAATAAAATACTGCGAAATAAAGGATGGCAGTTCTTCCACCACGTAGGAGTTATCTTTTTTCTGTTCATGATCCCACTAATTGTGAACACCAAAAACAAACTGAAACCAATAAAACCCCTCTTGCAATTGAAATACAAGCAAGGTAACCTGCAAGTGAAATAGGAGGTTCCTCAGAGTTCTAGGAAGAAAGATAAACCTATCTTACTGTTTAGAGTTAAGAGATGTTGATCCATTAAAATGGAGATATATTGTCACATGGAGATCAAAAGGCTCTGGGTCAGGGGCTGCTCAATAAAGGGGTGCACACCTTGATGAAGGGAGCAGATTGTCATCTGCCCCACTGACCGTGACTGCTCAATACACAGGCTGTGGGATAATGGCCCACCATCAGAGAGTGACCAATGTATACGCTACAACCCTTTTTGTATATTTTAGTGATGCAGCAAGATGACTGGTCGGTTTGACCCCATGCATTTGAGTCTTAGTGCTTTGTCAAGCTGAAGGTGTGGTCTGAGGTCTTCGCCACCATGACTCAGATTCTTGGGAGTCATACAGCAAATGAAAGGGCATGAGTGGCTGGGTCAGCGGACAGATGCAAGTGTGCATTCAATTCATCTGATGTCAGATGCATTCTACAGTGTATCACAAACCTGGGGAAATAGACCATGGCACCCAGGTCTTTGATGGGCAGCAGCGCTTCAATGCCCTGAGATCAACCAGACAATATTGAGTGTGCTCTTCATTGTAAAGGTCAGTACTACAATTGGCTGGGATACAACAAGCCTCCGTCAAGACTGGGAAAGTGGAGGACAGTGTGGGGTAGTGGGATTAACAGAGCAGAACATTCACCCTGCAACCTCAATATAAAATCCCTAGCTGAGCAGCCATGTTTTGTTCATTCATAGGAAGTGGAGATGTGCTGCGAAGGAACCTGAGCCTTTCGTCACTTCTGGACTTAAGGCGGAGAGAGAGCCCAGCTGTGCTGTAACGTCAGCACGACCTGTAGTGATGATGGCGGTGGTTTGTTCTCGTTAGTTCCTATTAAAAGAAGTCAAATACATCTTGGATATGTATTCTGCAAAAAAATATAAACAATTACATCTGTCAGCTTTTCAAACCCAGCCTCTTCACTCTAATTGCTATTTCAAAGCACCCTAGCAAGTTTATGGAGTATGTGATCTCAAGTTATTATATTAGGTTACATCAATCAAAGTCACCTCCCTGATAAGAAACTAAATTCCTGCTGTACTAAAATTTCATTTCCAAAATGTGGTTTCAAATTGTGCACTGACTTTTTGTGAATAGAATCTGATTTTGCGAACCAAACTATGTATTATAAAGTCAATTTGCGAATCACAATTCCTTGAGGACTTGGTAACTAGTCAGTGGTTTGTTACCAGAATTGTGATTTCAGACCATTGGTAGATAGGTTACCGAACTGCAGTTTGGAAGGAATACCCATTTCACACCTCTTACAAACTGCCATTTGGCATAGTTCGCAAAACCTTTTTTACGAGTTGGAAAAACCTTTCTGCCTCGTAAATTGGGTTTTGTACATAACAAATAGGGATCTTGCACTACACAACCCCTGCAGTTTTGCAACATTTTATACATCTGGAGTATCACATATGCTTTGGAAATGCCTTAAGGACCAAATACATTGCTCACCTGAAAGACTGCCTTCATCCTCCATTTTGTACACCATCCCAACAGAGGAACTCCAAGTAAGATTCCCTTTGTTCACAGACAGCAATAAAACACACTATCCTTACATGCTCTGCTTCACACAAACTGTGTAGTACATGCTGTCATGCAGTGGACATCACCTTCCGAACACATGCAATATAGTAGTAGTGTACCTTCAGCAGTAGTTTCCTGAGGCAGCCCTCTTCTGGACTCCTTGGGTCAGCTGGGGACTTCCATACAGGCAAGGACAGTCAGAGGGCATCTAGCAGAGCTTTAATGTGGCCTTCAGGCTTTTTATCACCCAAGAGTAGCTACGCAATCCACCGCTCCATATTAAGAAAGCACTGCAGCAGGAACTCCCACCTCCAGAGTGGTGTTACACAAACTGGAGGGAGGCTGTGGCTCATATATTATCTGTCCTAGCAATTGAGGTCAACCACAGCATGGGAATATTTAAAATTAAAGTTCAAAGATCCAAAGAACCAGGTTGAGGTAGACTTTCCCTCCTCAAAGTGTTTCTGGGAATGCCAGCCCTTACTCTCTTTCTAGACAGTAATGTGGTGACCAATGCAGATGTGCAGCTGACCAGGTGCAACTTCGAAGGCGTGAGAAACCTTGTGTATTACCCAGCGACGGCCCGTATAGGGCGTGTTACTGGGGCGGTGACATGGTGCAGAGGAGTGGCAGGGTGGGGGGTTGCAAAATGCGGCATACGGCCGATTGCAGGTAAGTTACGGGAAAAAAAACGAATTTCGTTGTGCGTGCAGCATCGCCAAATGCGATGCAGCGCGCGCAACAAAATATGTTTTCTTTATTTTTTTCGTAACTTACCTGCAATCGGCCGTATGCCGCATTTTGCAACCCCCCACCCTGCCCCTCCTCTGCCCCACGTCACCGCCCCGGTATCACGCCCTATACGGGCCGTCGCTGGTATTGTCCTCAAACAGATGTGTTGTCCTTGTTGTCTCCTGTCGGAGGCATTTGTCCTCTATTTTACAAATGTCATTCAGACAAACAGATATTTCATGTACAAGCAAGGGAGCTAAAAACAGGTGTAACACAAGGGGGCGCAAACTATCTTTCGTGCGTATGATAGAGCGTCATGATATTCTGAAAATTGTAGGGGCACATTATATTCATGAATAGTTTGTACCCGCATATTTATTTATTTATTTATTTATAAAGTTTTATATAGCGCGAACAAGATCCCAAAGTATAGCAGAGCGTTTTACATTGGAACTAGAACTAGAAGGACAATAATACAAAAACAACAACAGGTAGGGATAAAAACATGAATGATCATAGATTACACGTATTCTTTATATTATATTCTTATGTGTGTTAATTTTAGTTAGTAAATTGTGTTGTAATAATCAATGGTAAATGAAGTGTTAGAATGAGTCGTGCCATTCTAGAAAAGTAAAATGACATTTAGATGGAATTATGTAATTATCAATGTTTATTGCAAGTGCTTAATAATGTAGTTCATATGTAATGTATTAGATTTAAACGTGCATCATATTAAAGTCTGCACACGTAGAGATGATTTGAATGTGTTTTGAAATGTAATGAAATGTAGTGTTTGTAGATGCAACATTTATAACTGTGTTTAATTTGATGTTAAAGGCCTAGTTGGAGTATTTACAGAAATGCATTTTCCCTGGTAAAGCTCTCATTTTGAGGCAGTCAGCGAAATTCATGTGCGTGCAAGGTTGTTCTGTTCTCATGATTCTGTTGCAGGTGCAAGGACACCGTCCTCGTTAGTTAGACAAACGCCTTTTGTTTTAGGAGTTAGGTATGAAGGAGACCTGTTACAAAGTACTCAGGAATGTCGATAATTGGGAGCCAATATTCTTCCTTGCTGAAGAAGCCTGAGACCCAAGGACACTTCAACCGTTGCTGGACAGAGTACAAGTTTTGGTGGAAAATTACCTACGAGAAGCGCCTGACCAGAGGAGGTGTTTCAGGGGCGTGTTCTATCAATTGTGTATATTGTATTAGGGACAGAGCCCTGAGGGTTGAGAGGACAGAAGGGTTGAGAGGGCAGAAGGGTTGAAAGAGAAGAAGTAGTTAGAAGGGCTGAAGGAAGGATCGATACTGGAAAAGCGAGCTCTGTAGCTTTGACTACTGACCTTTACAACGTGAGTGTACTTCTTAGGAAGTCTCCACGAACTGACACCTTTTCTTGATCTTGCCTGGGAAATGCTAAGTAGGGATACCACTTTAGTGATAGTGTAGGGATAGATTAACAAATTTCTTTTACAGCCACTATTGAAGACTAACTTAGATGCTGGAGCAGTTATCGCTTGTTTAGTATTTTTGGAGTTGCTTATTCTTTTTATGCTGCACTGGATTAGACTGATTCATAGGATGAATTTTGTATTAGTGCCTATGTATTTTTTCAACCTCGTCATGAGGTGCTTGTATGTTCAGGTTTTTTTGGCTTTGTAATAAAATCCCTAAATTGGAATTCGGAGTCAGTGATCCTTTCCGAGTCTTTATTTGATTTGGCCCAGGTTAGTCATGAATGTATGGTTTCTCCCCTTTACACTTCTCAGCAGGTAATAAAGATCCAGTCGACCGAGGATTCTTAGTGAGATTTTATAGTAGAATCCGGCTTCATCAGGTACAAATTTTAATATTCTGAATAATTATTGCAAATCTATTCACACAATTTTTCATAAACATTTCCAACATACAAAAAACATGTAGGGAAAAATATCTGACCCAAGCCACTCAACATCTCCTTGGATGCAGGTACTCTATCCCCCCTAAAACCCTAGAAATGTTGCCAGTAGCTGGGGTCTGGTTAGGGGGGTTCGGAGTGCTACCCCAAACAGTACATGGTGGGGACACCAATGGAGGGTCTCCCAATCGTATGGCACACCCAAGCATTTCCATGAGGAGAAATGGGTGTGCAGTTTGAGGAACCCTTAGGATCAGGGGATGTAAATAGTATAAAATGTCTGGGATAGTATTGCTACACAAGTGGTCAGGGACTTCTATCCTTACAACATTGCACACGTAAAGAAGGCTTGCATACAGATCTCTCGGCATGGCAATCTTGCACAGTGCGCCTACAGTGCACAATGACTGATCATAATATTTCTTTCATGATTTGAAAAAGACTACTGTGAACTCCCTCTTTTTTCCTGCCAACATTTGTCTGCTGTAGGTGCTTGATAAATTGCACAGTTGCTTAGCAACTTTGGAGTGTGCGATTATGGTTCATTACCTGGCGGATAACTCACTCTGCTTGTTAGTCTGGCAGAGACTAATGATAACAGCAATAATGCAGCATTGTAGGGATTAAGGGCTCAATGCTGGCAGGAAAAGGATCTATACAAAATGCTGTGCAGGCGGAATGACTGCAGCACAATGTGTACTTAATTTGCTGTTTCACAGGATATCATTCTAAAGGGAAAACTGAATGCCTACCGATGGAAGCGGCAAAGCGGGGCAGAGCATCTATCACCTGCAATGTCTGCGTCTCTCCCTTCATCTTCCATTGTAGATGCAGGAAGAATACAGGACCAGTGACAGAAGATGGATTCCAGGAAGGCAGATAAGGCAAAATACGGCTCCATCATTTATGGGGACACATTTCATTTTCTTATCTTCTGTCCTCGCCTGGTTATCAATATTTCCAAGATATTTTATTATGCCGTTGACACTTGTAATACAGAGGGTACCCGTGCTTGATCCTAGCACTTCAAGGGCAACTTACTGCAGAACTAAGAAAGGATACAGGTGCTATAGAAAAGAACCTGCAAACTCAGACTCTTCACCCATGGCTTTAGGGTCTCCAAGCTGCACCAACAATAGGAAATGCAACTTTCCAGCTGAGGGACATTATCTGAATCCATACTAAACCAAACAAAATTGTTTCATTTTTGCCTGTCGGTTATCTGCCCGACCAGGGAGGCGGGAGAGAGGCCGAAACCTCGAAGTGAGCTGTGGCCGTCCTCTTACATTGCCCAAAGAGAAGTATCAATGGTGTAAAGTCACTTTTTTACCCAGGGCATACATAGTATACTTTATTATGTACCTTTAGCTGAGTTGGCACAACTTCCAAAAAGGTTGTGTGAGGTGACTGGCGCTAACAAAATAATAAACAACAACATAGCTGAAGAAATAAAAGACCCAACGTCCAATCCAGTTTTTGCTAAAAAGATACAATACATAGTTAAAATGGCACTAAATTAGAGACAGGCCAAGTAAACGTCACTGCCATCTCTTCGTATTGTTCAGGATGCCTGTGAGGATTGTGAGAAGCAGAAGGCCGCTGCAGGGACTAGTGCATAATTCAATTCATTTCTGCGCCAATTCAGAGGCATAACCCGTTACACCACATCTGGCCAGATACCATACACACCTGTACATCTTTCATGAGCTTGGTACAAACTGAGAGATCAGAAATCTGTTTTCAGACTTGACCCAAAGTACAGTAAAGTGAAAATAGAGTCCTGGGTAGGGCAGGAGGAAGCACTGATGGCCATTCTAGCCATCTGTAATGAACGTAACCAGCTGGTGGCACGCCCACTTGTGGTATGGAGGCCTTTGCATTGCCCTATGGGTCCCTGTGTAGGTCTGAGGCCTCAGTGTGCAAAGTAGAGGAAAATTCTCCCTGAACAATATGACGTTGCCTGCCCTCTCACAGCAAGGGCGAGCACTGCTGGAAAGCGAGATCACTATTTAGGAGACAGCAGAAGCAATATCTGTCCTACCCTCGTGCACGCTGCCTGGGGAGGATGACTTCCAGGGAGAGTTCTATAAGACATGTAAAGCACTGACTGCCCCCATGCCATGTGCAGCATTCAAGGAAGTGGAGACCTCGGGTTCTTTAGGGCCAATCTCAAACTGACTTGTTATATTCCTCAAATAAAAGAAGGGAAGGACCCCTTGGACTGTAGTAGCACTCCTCCAGGGATACCTCTAATCCCTTTTGCTTGGTCTTGCTGGCACTTAAACCCCTATCAGCCACCATAGATCTTCTGAATTTATCAAAGGCATCCCCTTCGCCGTGGGTGAGAGAAAGGCCCTCTTATTTGCAGACAACATCCCGCTTACCATCACCTCTCCTTCCACCTCTCTGCAAAACTTAACGACCTTGATATAGTTCTTTTCTACACTTTATGCCTACAGAATTAATTAGGGGTAGATGGAAACACGGCCATCATTGTACGCGGCTACTAGAACCTGTCTTTAAAGTCTCAACATGCATTGAACGCCCATGGCAGGGTCCATTAATCGGTCTTGATAATATGATGAGGGTCAATCTGGATCCCCTCACGTCTGGGAGATCTCTTGTGTTTGGGATGATTTTATCAGATGGCCCATCCCAATTTGCCCCTGTGGAGCAGAGAACAAGCAATCAATATGATAGTAATTCTTAGGTATAAATATATATTTGGCATGTTCCCTCATATCTTTCTCCAAATCACTGTTGTACTTGATCCATTCCGATAACAAAAGGTTAATTTCACAGGAGACCAGGACTCTATTGAAAGAAAATGAACTCCAAGCCCTTACTTGGGCAGTTGGCCCACACCTGCACATTGGGATATGTACTACCTAAGCACATCAACTCTCCTACCTAGTTTATCATATGGCACAAGACCCCTCCCACCCATCATGGGTGATACTGGAAAATGGACTTGTTGTCTTTAGTGGCTGGATCACTGCCATGGTACCTGATGATTCCCCTGATGATTTATGCAACCCGCTCATCACAGCAATGCTCCCACTATGGAAGATGGCCATAGATCGCTCAAAGTCAACCATTTTGTCTAATACTAAAGTTAGATAAGAGAATATAACACCTTCATTATATGCTGGGCCCATTGTAGTATAATGCTGTCGCTATGATGGCAATAAATAGATTTCTTGGCTGCAATGAATATCCAAAGGTTTTCTGACACTGGATCATGCTTTATGGGGGGGGGCACTCTGACACCTTTCCACACTATCCATGCTGAATTGTGGCTATATTTTAATCAGCGTTCACAGTTCAGGCGGCTGACTTACTGTCTAAGCAGCAGTGCGACTTCCCTCCCTGGTGTGCTTCAGGGTTCTCCAATACTGAAGTTCTTTAAGACTTGGCGGTCCTGTAAAGGAATGGTGCCTGGTCGTATATGGGTACCTATACAGGAGCTCTGCTCTAAACCTGCCATGAACGTGTCCAGAGCGGCTGGCCCGCTCTCCCGCTCAAACTTATGGAGGCGTTTCCAAGCCCACTGGGACCTCGGCCATACTCTTTGGACCTGCCCAGGTGTCTCTGAAACTGGCGGGGTCGATGGAGGATACTGTCTGAGATGTGTGGCCGTAGCATCCCTCCTCCATCAGCACCAGTGGCGCTACTGCACAATATGTCTACAGTAGTGACCGTCTCTAACCATAGCCATGTTCTTTTGTATCACAAACTCCAGTGACAAGCAAAGCTCCAAAGTCAGCCTCACTTTTAAACTAATTCTGTTTGGCTGATCTTTGTCCCTTTGCAATACAGTGAACTTGGTGGATGGGGTTGGGCAACTTCAGGAATTAACTTATTTGACACTTTAAAGGCTTGAAAGGAGAGCATGCAGGTGTGTACCATCTAACATTAAGAGACTATCCATGTCCCTCTGTGTGCAGGCATAGGGTTGAACTGACAAATGGTGTTTACCTGTCAAGCCCAGTGGGTTCTGCATCCTGCACTTGGGCACCTCCTGGTGTCTGCTGCCTGCCTTTGTTTTCCCTGTCAGGAAAGTGTAAGGTTGCTTCTAAAAGTGCAGTCATGTGATGTGACTGCAGGAAGCCCGTGGATAGCTTGCAGTGTGGCTACTGTCCCTGAATGGCTGACAGCACTAACACTGCTCGAGGCGCTTTACCGTGTGATCGCTCAAGGTGCCTGTCAATCCGCCGGGTGTGTTTTGTATATAGAAGAGAGTGAGTGAAGGTGACGCTCGAACCCCGATTATGAATTCTAGGAATGGGGAATAACTGTATGGACTTGGAAATACCGGGTCATTTAACCATCGTTTTCCCCATTGCAGGTAGAAGACCTCACATATGTTCCACCTTCTCTGAGCTGCATTTGTATTTTGTCCTTTAACCTCATGACGTCATAAGTGAACAAAGGCATTGTTAGATTAACTTGCATATGTAGGAGTGTCATTTATAAATGTGTGCGCGGGTACCCTTGTAGCATTACAGAGGCATGGCGTGGCAACCTAAAACAGAAGCCATTCAGTGCACCCGGAGGCAAGAGAATGCTCTTACTGTGACTAAATGTGGCTTCTGTGAAAAGCCTCAGAAAATACAAAGCTGAACAAACCAAACATTTGTATCCTCAGAACAAGTGTTAAAGAAATGAAGCACTGGCACCTTTCTGCGACCCCACTGTAAAAGAAGCCACTGAAACGTGACTCTCTTTACTGCACATTAGGAAGCCGTTCTCAAATGTAATATCAAAGTGTTATGTCCCTGGCAGCTCCCGGACCACTAATGACCTGAACTGGCCCATGGCCTCTAACGCGGCAATGGGCCGGTTTATTAGAGGGCGGGGAGGAGCGGGTCGAGATAGTTTTAGTGCAAGTTTTTAAATGTACTTATTCTCTGGGAGTGATGAAGTTTCACTATGCGGCCTGAAATATTTCAATGCGGCAAAATATTTGATTTTTCAACTCTTGGATTTAGCAGTGGCAGTTTCCTAACATGTGTCATATTTTCCCAATAAATAACATTTCAGGTTTCTGAACGCCACCTCTCTAAGCGGGCTTTTTCCCCCGTGAATGTGCCAGAAAGAGGTTGGTGCCTACATGAACCAGATCATTCAAAACCAAAGGTGACACCAGCCAAGGAGCATCTCTTGGACTGCAGGAGGGCGCACAGCAGAAGCATGGCCCCTTCCCCCAGTCCCTTTTCCCGGTGTAAATGTATTATTAAACACATTAGAAGGCTTGTGTCACAGCGAATGAAAGACTCATACCCCTGAGATCGAGTTATGATAAACACCGAAGATTGGTAGGCGCAAATGTTGTCAGGAACACAAAATCACATTAATCTCCGCCCCAGCCTTTAACATCTGACAAGTAGTTCGCTAGCGAGATTTTCAGATTTTCACAGTAAATTGAGTGAATCAAATCACATTCTTCAACAACAACAAAATCCAGTGAGCAGCGCTGGATATCACGTTAACACGTCTTTCAGTATACGAATATGCTTCAAAACTTGCCAGGCGCTATCGGATTCAAATACACACTAAAGTGTTGAAGGATGGCGCACTGTCCTAGGGACACATTGATAATCTTTTCAAGCTGATGCTTGGTAGAAACATCTCCTGTAACTTTTGAAAACATTAAGCAAAATGTCATCTACCCCAACCAGCAGCTCTCTTGTTGCAACCCGCGACTTGAAGCGACACATCGTACACAGGAGACAAGCACTTTAGTGATGTTATCCCTGTACCCCTAGCAGACAAGCCTTTTCTTTGACTAATGAATGTATCTGGCCATGGCAAGTGTCCTGGGGAACCCAGAAATTAAGGAATATTGTGGGTGGCGCGGTCATGCTTCCGTAAGAGTAGTCTACTTGCCTTGCAGGGATGTCCACACTCACTATAGCCATTGCTACATATACCAAATCATTGCCTCTAAAAGCTGGAAAAAATTAAGTTCTTCAGTGTGCACAGTATAAGCAAAATAAACAAACATCAGGGACTCCACCTAAGTGAACCCAACAAAGCATCTGGGCCCGAGGCTCGCATGATGGGTACCAGCCCACGCCTCCCTTCACACCAATTTGTTTTCTTCCATGAAAAACACAAGACAGTCCTTTGCCTGCATAATCCGCCCCTCAACATATATCCGTCTCTTATTTCCATAACTATTTGACATAGTGAAATGGTTTTAGTCTAATGAAAATTTCTAGACATTTTTAACATTTTAAGCCTCTAGAACAGTCAATATTTCATTTTACTCTGGTCGAGTGGCCTTCTGCTTTATTCTTTTTGAACAAAAGACGAGAAGAACGGAAGGGGTTAAAAATGCATTATCTTTTGTAAATGTTAACTTCTATGACGACATTGTAGCATTGTAGACATATAGAAATTCTCAACTCACTCTTGATGGCCTTGGTGCTGTCGCTCTGAACACTGTCATTTGAATGGTTGCTTGAGACAGAAGATACACTGGAAGTCCTTACGAAGCCGAAGGCTGGCATCTTAGCAGTAGGCAAGCGTGAGTAACCTGGCGGGCGGAGTCCTGACAGGCAAGGTTTTGGGTGATTCGCTTTGATAGCGTTGTGTAAATTACCCTTTTTCAGATCCACTGTGGAGAACAAAGTAAGCTACCTGAATTAAAAATTCTCAGGAGAATTTCATTTTAATAAAACTACAAAACAAAAATAGGACCACTTCTAAGCTTCCCAAATTAAATCATACCATACTAAAACAAATTTTAAACAAAGCCATATTTAGTGGACCTTTATGGCTGTTGCATAATAATGATAAATTGATAAATGCATGCACATTTTATTACTTGAGTTCTATCATTTTGAAGGTCAAGAAGAACAGCCTCCCAAATTACACGCATAACTCACTCCGGTAGGAATTGTCACATCTCATAGGGCTTTAATATTGTTTTACGTTCAGCAAACCATAACCCCTCGATGCCTTCAGCCCAGCTGCACATCGTCCTCAGTGCTGGATATTTCCCTGGTTCTGCACTGCATGGACTAGATTGAGTTCCTACCTCCATGAGTAATGGAAATCCCACACCTCTCATTGCCTCATGATAGACAAGCAAGCTCCTAATGCCCTCCCTGCTGTTGTTGACATGGTCCAAGCACATTATTTCCCAACCTTCAAAGTGTGGCTCTGCCAACAGCACAAACAAGCTCCTTTAAGTGAGATCACTTCTTTCCTTAAAAACGCTACCCCATCTGGTGCACCCGCACATCCTTTCCAACCTCAAGCTGTTAACAAGCTGGTTCTCTCCACCAACAGACAAACATATCTTTCTACGATAAGAAACCTATTCCTGAGTACCGTGGTCCACCTGCCGTGTTGCAAGCACACTTTAGGACTGTGTTGATGCACTAATCTTCTATTGTATTCACACCATTGGTCATCAGCAAAAAAAAAATCCAGAATGCCTGAGCAGGGACCGCTAGCGTAGAAAAGGCGGTGTAAGAAGGAACTGGTGCTGCCACGGCTTGGAGAGAGAATGAACGCATGCATTTCCAGTGCACTTGGCTGCCGGAGCATCAGCATCATCATTGTTGATGAGTTGCCAAGCCGTGAATCCATGTGCACACAAGCGGATGGAGAACATCAACTTCATTTCCCTAATCAGCAGTACATGCTTATACCGGCCGCTGAAATGACCAAGGATTACATGAATGGACACTACATTTAACAAGGAGCAGAGGAAACAATTTGCCATCCTAGACCTAAGGTTCCAAAGTACTAGTGAAACAGAAACATCTGGGTACGTGCACTTACTTTTTTGGCAGTTAGTGAACTGCCTGGAAGTGTACCAATACGTGATGATCCCAGCATGTGTGGAGAATCTCGCGGGAAGTCTCGAATGCACTAAAGAAGACCCATTCCACCACAAGCCGACGTGGTACCTCAACACGCGAGGTCACGCTGACCTTGTGTGCCTCCATCTCTAATTCACCTTCCACAAGTGACTTCTAAGCTGTGCAGAGGAGGAAAGCAAGCCTCAATAGCATGCCGAAGGACAACATTTTGCTTCCATGCCCTGTCTAGCAGCTCACTATCACTTGTAAGCCTATCAAACTTGTCTAACTTGACACTGCACCAGTCACTGATACAGCACCCAATGTAAATTAAATATGTGTGCCACAGGAAATCTAGCTTTGACTCATCCACAAGTCTTCATGCCTATTGATGACGATCCTGCTACAAAAAATGGGAAGAATGGTGAGTTATCTTTTTATAAATTGTATATCTACATTTGAAGAGGATGATACTTCACCAGTAAGGAAAACAAAAATATTTCTTCTCTGCTTAGGTCCAGGAGGGTTAAAAATATACATGAGAATGAAAAGTAAATGAGACAAGAAGGTGCAAGGAGGTATATTCTTGGATACCACAGAGCAGTATTTGATTGCAGCTTTTTGGTCGCCAAACACCAGGAATAATAATTGTTAAAACATTTGCCGCGTTTAAAAGATATAGATCAAATGTCAGGCTGTGTCTTGTTATGCTTATTTTTTAACACTTTTCTGGCTTTGCAGTCAGAGAAAGAAAAATAAAGTGAATGATGTGACAATCCTGCAAGGTTACATTATGTGTATAAGGAACGCTGGCGAATGTCATTTTTTTCTAGCACACAACAAACTGTAAATACCTGTAAATGAACTGTATTCATTCAGCAGTTAAGAAAGCAAAATGAAGCACATTTGTTTTTGTAATTCTGAAGTGTGATGGAAATAAAGATTTTAGTACGATAAGAACAAATCAAGACACTTTACTTGGTGATGGGCATCTAATAAATATTCACTGATACCCGATTTCCACACATTATTATGTGTTTGCATATAGTTGTATCTATAAAACTGTATGTCTGTGCAAATTTAGTGACAATTACAATGGAAAGTGTGCTGTTTGCAAATGACATTGAGCTACTACACAATGCTTTATTGCATTAAAAAATAGCCTGGCTCATGTCCATTAAAGCTAGTTTAGTCATAGAAGTTTGTCGTACTAAAAAAAGGGTCATGGTTCTAAAAGGTTTGGGAAGCACTGCTATAGAGGATTTAAACAACTCATTTGCACCAAGGGTAAGCATAGCAATTGATCGTTACACTTTCAACCTTTGCAAACAAGGGTCTAGAGAGAAGATCGGTGAATACGTTGCAGCACTGAAAAAACTAGCTATTATGTGTAGATTTAATATTCTTAATTTTCATGATGAACTCATTAGGGACCAGATAATTATACATTGTGGCAACTCTAACATACAGGATAGATTATGGGACAATGGGGACTCTGAACTAAAAAAAAGTACTAACTATTGTTTAAAAATCAGAACTTACAGGTAGGTGTGCGAGAGCTGTCCTAAATAGTGACAGTGAAACCATGGACTTCAATTCACCAAAATGCCAGAGGTAGCATAAGTGACATCATATACCCTTTGACCATAATGATGTCACAGACAGTGACATCATATGACCTTTGACTCTGCATAGTCTCAAGTAGTGATGTCACATAACCTTAATCCTGATGACATCCCAATAATTAACACTGCTGAAGTTTGATAATTGCATAATTAATATTACATATTCTTCTAGGGGAGAACAAATGGTGGGGCTTTCTCTTCCCTGAATTTTTGTTTGAAAAAAGTGGGCTTTACTAGTGCATTTTAATTCACAATTTTCACATACATTTGCTAAAATGCCATAGGCTCTAAAAAAACACTCACTAAATATTCAAGTCCTTTCATGGTGTGCCAAGCTACTGAAACTGACAGTCCCCATGAGCTCACCCAATTATGTTTTGAAAATGTCCTATGGGTGCCCCCTTATGTAAAAAATGATCCCCATTGCTAGGGCCAGCATTTTGCCATGATGGCCCCTTTTACCCAAACATCACATACAATAGGCCAGTGCCAGAATTTTCATAATACTGCTTCTCTTGCAGTATGGAGGTCCCTTATGTCAAAGGTTATTTCCAATATGTCAAGGACCACATTTTGTCATGGATGGCACCATGACCTTGCCACATTTGTCTTCCCATATGCCAGGAATTCCCTCCAATGTGCCATCGCCAACAATTTGCCATAGGTGCCAACTATTGCAAGAATTTCCTCCAGGAGGCCAGCGCTGGCATTTTTTCAGGGGTGTCCATGCCAAAATTTACCTACAGAGTGCCAGCAGTAGCACTTTGTCAAGGGTGCTTCTATAAGCCAAGAACCAATATGCAAGCCAAGTCCAACAGTGGATCTGCAAGCATAACAACACATGCTCACGTACATTCATGTATTCACCCTCATTCTATCATTAGCACGGACTTGCACTCATTCATTTTCACCTACTCTTGTGCACTTACTCTCACCCCGAATCACTCATTCACACTCTCTCACTCACTCTTACTCACATATACTTACTCACTCATTTTGACACACATCCACCCACGATCCCATATACAAACATACATGCTCACACACCCACATGCACGCACACAAAATACATTAAAACTATTTTATTTTTCTTATCTAAGATGCCAGTGAAGGTCCGGATCGTGTTACTCCACTTTTTATTACACTAGTAGTGAATAATGAACTATTATTCACTATTAATGTAATAAAAAATGTGCACAAACCGAGGTTGGAGCCAGACTCTGATAATGCAAGACACCCTCGTGTTCTTGGCACAGATGGGGTCGCAATTGTGACCCCTGGTGACCTCTAAAGGACGTCCATGAGTGACACTAAAGATACAGTAGCAAAGGTTACTGAAATAAACAGTAATATAGTACGGCTAAAGGAAAAAATCCATAACTAGCGGTTTTAAAAGTGCACGGTGGACTAAAAAAGTAGAAATCAACAAATTGCAAGGTAGATGTTGAAGATGTGGCAACCTTGAGCATATTGCATCTGACAAGAAATGTCCCTTCTGTAATGTGGGTATTCTTATAAAGAGGACTATGTGTATGTGGTTATATGTATTATGTTTCTACTGTATAGCTTGGAATTGCCTCGTGATGTGAGGTGGATTCAGGGCATTCCATGGTTGGAATGATGAGGACAGACGTTGGCTTTCCTGCGACAGGTGTTGGAGACTTCTGTCTGTTTCTGCATCCTTGTGGGCCTTTCTTCCACTATAACCATTTAATATTTCAAAGAATGACTTTTCTGTCTATGCCATTTATTCCGCACTGGACACAACAAATTGGCGACGAGGATTATACTGGTTTAGTGATGATTCTGGCATTTTTCCACTGGCGTGTTTGGCTCACCAAGGATTTACCTCTCTTTAACTAGTGCTGTGTCTTATTTTTACAGAATCCACTTTCCAGTGCAGCGTGTCCTTAAAGTGTGATTCATCATCGCATTCTGGGTAGGTGGAATCAGTGTATTATTTCAGACAGATTTACCTTGTTATGATTTGAACCTTTTAAATGCATTGTTCATGCAACACTTGTTTTGCATCGTACAAGTGTTCTATAATGCAAGACAAACAGCACCTGATCAAGCTGTGATGCATACACACCCAGGATTTATCAAGCATGCACATTGTTCTTATTACGACGTACTTCCTCGTCAAGTGACTAGCTGCTGCTACTGAAACCGGCGTCCAAGACAAACACGTCTCGTATAATTCGTTTAATATTTGAATCTCCTGCCTGGGCTTAGGTGTTTCCCTTTGTTTTTGAGGACTGCGGCAGTTGATGAGCCTTTTCTTTTGGCATCAGGAGCAATTTTAAATTATCATGGGTTTGTTGCACATGTTTAGCTAGCCTTGTCCTTTCTTATAAAATCCAGGAAGGCCAACAGTCAATTGGCAGTTATAGTGAAGTACATTTGAGAATTATTCTGTTGCCATTGACTGTTGAAAAAGACTCTGCTGTTGAGCATGTTGGGCGATGCTGGGTGCAAAATATTTGACAATTTACCAGAAGCGGATGCACCTCTGGGAAAGTTTGGTGTATGGGATAATTACAAAGAAGCTGTTTCACATTAGGTAAAAAGAGTTACAGAGGAACAAAGTGTAATGCTAGAACACCACTATTTTTTCAAAAGGAAGCAATATCAGCATGAGACCATAGAAGAGTATATTTCAAATTTGAGAATATTAGCATGTGAATTTGGCAACATTATAGCTACCTATTTACAATACCAATTTGTTTTTAATTGTTTCAGTAAGAAAATTCAAGAGAGGCTTTTAACATGCAGGAATCCCAGTTTGTCTCACTTATTAGACATTGCTAAAGGCATTAATGATCTACTAATTTGGCTAAGGCTATTTATTGCATCAGAAGACAGTAATGCATCTTCAATGTTTTCTCCACCAATTATGCAATATCAGAAAAAGACAGAAATAGTAAAGGGATGCAAAAGAAAATTGTTTGCTATAGGTGTGGATCAAGATCACATGAAGGACATAGTCCAACATGTCCTTATATAATCAAACTTGGCATTAAGTGCAAAAAAGTGGGACTTTTCAGAACATGTGCAGAGCTAGTCGGAGTAATGGGAGTGTCAATATCAATGCCATTGATGAATTGAAGAGTGATTTTGTAAGTAATGTTGTGTTGACTGTTGAGTGCGATCAATCTTCTGTGAATGCAGTGCAATGTAAGGAACCTTTGGGATTTGCTCATGTTGGTAAAGTCAGTCTTAGTGTAATGGATTATTCTGGTTCCCTAATTACCATTATTATGGATGTTACTTTCACAAGAATATGTCCAAAAGATTGACTCCTTCTGTTGTGATCCCAAAGCTTAGGGTGATCAGGACATCGAAATATAGGGCTACTTTGATGATCATTTGGAGTTGTTGGGACGCACAATATATACCAATACATCGAACTGTGAAAGGACGTGACATCCTTGGATGGTGTGATTTAGGAAGACTCGGTATAATTTTGAAACCAGGAACTGACTGTCCATTGTGTTTGGGAGAAATGCCCATTTCGAATGGTCAAGATAACGAGCTACAAAGGGTTTTGAGAAAACATAAGGACGTGTTTAACTGGAATGTGTGAAGGTTTTAGAGCATGATATTAATTTGAAATCTAATGCCACACTAGTTAAAAAAAAACATAAGACCTGTACCCTTAGTGTAAGGGATGAATTGAAAGAATTATTGGATTCTATATGCAAGGATGGTGTGATAGAAGCAATTGATTCGCCTGAATGGGTTTTGGCTGTTGTTTTGGCTAAAAACAAACAAGCAAAATACGTTTGTGTGTTGATTTCTGTGGGAATTTTCCTTTGTAGTGGTGTATCTGTAGGTTTGAACTTGTATCCCTTCACTGTCTCTAGGACCCAAGGGTCCCGAGTCATCAAATTCCAGTTTCCACAAAATTGGGCTAGTCTGCCTCCCACCTTTATAGGAATATCTGAAAGGTCTTTCATAGTTCTTAGCTGCTGAAAAGCCCCTTTGTCACCACTCACCTCTAAAGCCTGTCCTGCAAGGTCTTTGCTTCTGTGGGTAGAATGACGAGTGTAGAGCGAAGTTTGGGTGCGCAAATCTTGCACCACATCCCAGGTAGGGTCATGAAGAGCTTTGGTCATGGCCAAGGAACCGACCCTGTGTTCTCCTGGTCCTGCCAAAAACCCTACCCTGGAAAACTTTCTTAATGTCTTTCTGGGATTTCTGAATAGAGCTGAATACTCCAGTGTACTTAGCCATGTCCCTGATAATGTCATCCCTAAAGAGTAGCCCTGGGAGGCTGCTCCTCCTTCTCTAGTGGCCAGTCAACCAATTTGGGATACATTTTTAGCAACATGGGCAGAATTGAAATTACCAGAAGAAAAGTTAAGGAAACTTCGCAAAAGAATTGAGGAAACTCTTAGGGAGAAAAAATTGCCCTTGAGAGCTCTTGCAAGGATCCTAGGCTTTCTGTTCCCCAAGCAATCTTCCCAGGACCCTTGTACTACCAGGCACTCAAAACACCCAAAGCCAAAGCATTGAGAACATGTCACTCTTATACTCAAATGCTGTCTCTGGACACGGAAAGATAGTGATAGAATCGGACACGAGTTTAGAGGGATGGGGTGCAAGATGTGGCGACTCATCAGCAGGGGGATGCTGGACAGATCAGGAGAAGGAGTTGCACATCAACTGCTTGGAATTACTGGCAGGTTCATTTGCAATTTGCTGCTTCACCAAAGACTAAATGAAGTGTTCTGTGTTGTTACGCATGGACAATGTATCTGTGGTCAGATATGTCAACAAAATGGGGGCCCTCACTCCAAGGGTCTTGCAGATTTATCCAAGGTCTTCTGGAGTTACTGTCTGAGCAAGGCCATTACAGTAGCAGTGGAGCATATCCAGGGATTGAGGACAGTGTTGCGGATTGGTTCTCCCAGAATTTCAGAGACTCCAGCAATTGGAGGTTGAACAAGGGAATTTTCCTCAGCATCCAGTCAATATGGGGACCCTTCAGGGTGGATCTCTTTGGAGACAGTCTGAACACTCAACTATCAAAACTTTTCAGCTGGAGGTCGGACCCTCAGGCCGCCTTGGGGGTGGATGCCTTTCTTCAAAATTAGAAGGGCCTAGCATCTTATGCTTTTCCTCCTTTTGTCATGCTACCAATACTACTGTTGCGCGTTCACAGGAACACAGAGTTCATGATAGTGATAACACCACTTTGGAGGTCACAGGCCTGGTTCCCAATCCTATTAGAAATGAGCATACAATATTAATTACAACTTTCAAGGAAATAATTATAGGCCCAGAAGGAGAGTCACATCCTCTTGTAGAGAAAGGACTACTGACGCTGGTGCCTGGAGGATTTCAGGAGACAGTGGCAGATCCCAGGCCTTTTTGTAGACGCTTTCAGACTCATATCAGAGTCATGGGCACCTGACAGAAGGAAAGGATATAGCCTGGCTTGGAAGAAATGGGTTTGTTGGTGTCTTTGAAGGAACTACAATCCCGTTTCAACTGATTTAGTACATGTAGTTAATTACTAATCCGATTTATTTACATCTGGACTCTCTTCCAGAACAGTTAAGGTTTACAGATCAGCTATAGCAGCAGATCACTGCTTTGTAAACGGAGTCTCTGTGGGACAAAACTTACTGATTAAAAAAAGTCATGCAAAGTATGCAGGTACTAAACCCATCTTCTGCAAAATACGCTGCATTATGGGATGTTAGAGATGTCCTACAGGTCTTAATAAGTTGGGGCAAGAATTCTGGGTTATCCCTTAAACTAATCTCTTATAAACTCACTGTTTTGCTATGCCTGGTATCTTTTAGATAGACCTCAGATGCACAGGCCTTCGACATCACCAGCAGGGCATACCAACCTGAAGGGGTTTGCTTTTACTTAAAAAGTCGAACAAAGACCATGTCAACTTCTGTTTTCTTCCCCTTCTTTACACAGAATGAAAAACTGTGTGGCGAAATGCTGGATGGAATATAAGAGAAGGATTGTGAGTATGAGAGGAAATGCAGAACTATTGCTAATATCCTAGATATCGCCTCATGGAGCAGTGTCTTCTCCAACCTTAGCAACATAGGTGAAGGAAGTAATGAAAGAAGCAGGTGTAGAAATTACTATGTTTGTTGCACACTCCCTTAGGGGTGCTTCAGCTTCCAAAGCTTTCTTGCTGGGGGGAGGTCTGCAAGATATCCTCATGGCAGCAGATTGGTCCATCGAAAGTATGTTTAAAAGTTGCTATTTTAGACCTGTTAAAAGCGCTATTGACAATGTTTTAAATCCACTTTAAACTTGCATAATGTTATTGAAGTTCTATATTCTTCAGTTGTTGCTGCTGTGAGCTGCCAATAAAGGAGATTTGCAGAATCTTAGCCTCCGTGTCTTTAATATAATACAGATTTTCTGCCCACCAGGCTGTGAAAAATCTAAATTTCTGCTCACTAAATAAAAATATTATCATTGAATGCCATCCCCTACTTCACATACAAGACATGCTAATGGCGGGCGTTTTTTTTTCTCCATATTAGACCTAAAGTCTGCACACTATCAAGTTGCTCTTTCCGACCGTTCCAAAGATCTTACCACATTTGTAACCCCTTTTGGCACATATAGGTAGATACTTGAGGCTTACTTTTGTGCGGCCTCAGCTGTAAATGTTTTACAAAAAATAATGGATGCTTTGTTTAAAGACGTAGAGGGGGTCCAGGCATTTCAAGAGGACATCCTGCTGTATGCCAAACCTGATAGTAAACACAATGCTATCCTTTATCGTGTTCTGCACATTCTACAGAGAAGAGGTAGGACTGTTTCCAAGGAAAAATTGCGATTTTTGAAGAATGAAGTGGATTATGTGGTCCACACAATTTCGGGCAACAAAATTTGACCTGAAGGTGATTTGAAAGATGCCACTACATGTGCACCCAAATGTACTGATAAGGAGTCTCTCAGATCATTTCTTAGTCTGAGCGAATATTATGCCAGGATTGTTCAGAGGTATTCTCTCACTTTTGAACCATTGAGATGACTTGTACATAAGAAAGAAAAATGTACATGAGCAGAAGAACAAACGCATTCTTTTAAAGAAATGACATGCATGGTTTTGCCTGCTCCTGTTTTGAAGCCATGTGACAGTTCAGAGAAGTGTACAGTTACTGTTGATGTTAGTTCTGTTGGATTGGGGGTTGTTTTGTGACAATGGAAGAGAAAATACCATTTCATATCCCGCACACTGAGGGACTCCGAAAAACACTAAAGTGCTACAGAGCGTGAGTGTGGGCCGTAGAAAAAGTTTAAACTTATCTATGGGGAAATAATTGTAATCTTGACACGGATCATAAACCACTTTTGTACTTTATGAATGGCATTGGTACAGGTAGAGCTTCTTCCAGGTTAGTGAGATTTCTTTCTGAACTACAAGAGTTTCATGTTAATGTGAAGAACCTACCAGGCAGCAAGAACGCAAAGGAAGACTGTTTGTCACGATTGCCATTGCCTGATGATTCTGAATTCATTGATGACACAGAATGCGTTGTTGCTGCTTTGGATGCTTCATTAACTAGATGTAGGACCACAGGCTTGCAGACATCCGGCGTGATCCTTGCCTGGAGGGCACAATTGACATAGGTGTCTACCTAAATATGAAACATTCATGGACAGGGTTGCTCCTCATACTGCTAAAATCTTGTACTGAGGCTTTATAATTGGTTCTCTCCCTTTAAATTTGCTGTCTGTCAAATGGATGAAGAAACAAGGCGATGAAGGGGAATGCATCTTCTGTCCGCCGATCAGGGAAACTGTGACCCATTTTATATTTTTTTGTCCAAAGTGCACTTTACCACGCATTAGGTGGATTATTCCTATCTGCTGACATTTAGACGTTGGTTACTGCTCAGAGGTTTTGCGTATTTTTAGTCACGAGGCACATTAACCAATTGCCTTTGCGACCTCAAGATTTCTAAATTGGGTATGGTCATTGTTCTCTTAATGCCTATACCCTCCTAGACTGGCTTTCTTTATCTCCCATAGATTGTTTTACTGTGAGGGTTCTGTATATGCACCCTTTGATGAATTGTTAACACAATGAGAAAGCACATATCACTTTTGTATACGATTACTGTTATGAATGAGTCACCATTAGGTGTTTTAGCAATTTAAACTGACGCATTTGATTCTTTATTAAATTGTTCTTTGGCTTTGGAATTACATAGAGTTTGTATAATCACTTCTTGATAGTCAAATTGACATATGTTTTATTTTATTCTAGCCAGATCCATGGTTATATGATTTTATGCTTATTGTCATGAAATATTGCCTTTTTCAGGATACTAGTTTATCTAGTGCCTTAGCATGCTTAGAAAGCATGAGTTCTTTAGCTTAGGCCTACTGCTGTGTCCCTAAACTTGAAGAACATTGTATATCTTGCACACAACTATTTTCACTGTTCATGACTGCTACTTTCCATTATAGGAATCATCCGTTATTTAAAAAAGGATATGGCCATTGCATTCTAATTTTAATGACAACGGGCTACATGATGTGCAATCATTTTTAAAGTGCCATGATTTTACTATGTTTTATGCAACTTTTTTTTGGTATCTTTTACTGTACTTTTATGGTTATATTCTTTGCAACCGAATAAAGTTATTACTAACACTAATACTAGTGTGAGATGTGCTGGTGAGAAAGAATGAAAGATGTATGTGCCACCTGAGTGTTTGAAACATAAATCAATTGAAATTGCACATAGTGGGAGTCCAGGTATGACATCCACAAAGAACATTTTAAGAAAATACTATTGGTGGTCTGGACTGGATAGACAACTTGAAAATGTGTTAACAAGTGTAAAGAGCGTGTATTTTCTGACAAACATTGGAAACTCAGGAAAGAAAATGTTGTTTTGAATCCATTGCCTGATCGTGTATTGCAGAAATTAGCAATTGGTTTTGCGGGTCTATACAATTTGCTTCCACATAACATTAGATATATTGTAGTGCTAACAGATTACCATATGTGTACACTATGATTGTGTAAATATTCCCAATACAGAAAGTGTGAACGTGTTTTTGGAAAACGTTTTTTTAAAAGGAGTTTATGATGTGTTAGTTTCAGACAACAGCACAGATTTTGCTTGGAGAAAATGTTACTTTTTTAAATTTAATGGAATCAATCATGAAAAAACACCTCGTTATTCCACATCTTCTAATGAATTGGTTGAGCAGTGAAATAGGTTTCTTAAGGAGGGAATACAAACAACCATTGCTTCTGGACTGGATGTTAGAGAAAGTTTGGAGTTATTTGAACACTCCTCATTCTGTTACTGGTTTCACACCTTTTTCTTTACTTAGGGCTAGAGAAACTAGAACAAGATTGACTCCTAAGTGGTTTTCTGATTAAACAAAAAGGATAAAACCGTGAGAGAGTGTGGAAAGAAAACAATATGCGACTAGAAGGTATTTAGATAGAAACAGCAAGTGAAAAAGTAAAAATGTGGAAGTACGAGACAGGGTTCTTATTAGTATACCTTGAAAGACACAGAAAGGGAAATATGTGTGTGGTGATGCCTGTACGTCGTAGTGCTCTCTTTTTGAAGGATCATGGATGGTGGAATAAAGAGGCTATTGTCAAGACTGATTCTCATCAAAAGGACATTTTAGACAATCATAGAAGAGTATCAAGGGGTGCAGATTTTGAAGCAAATGACACTTAGATGGATTTTGAGCCAGTTGAGACTTCTAAAGAAACACATGGTGCTTCAGGCATTGATTCAAGTTCCGTGGTTAGTGAACCTGAAGTAAATTGTGAACTAATATTGAATTCTTTTAGTGAACATGTAATTGATTGTTCTTGTGATGGTGTTAGTTCACATTCTGAATGTAATAAAAGCATAATCACATTACCAAGAAATTACCAGGATTGTTATATTGATTCTTTATTCTGAGATCGTTATATCCTTAAAATGCATATGTTTTACATATATTTTTTTCCTGTGGCACGGGAGGTGTTGTAATGTGGGAATTCTTATAAAAAGGGTTATGTGTATGTGGTTATATGTATTATGTTCATACTGTATCGCTTCATAGTGCCTCGTGATGTGAGGCGGTGTTGGGGCTTTCCACGGTTGTCATGGTGAGGCCGGACGTTGGCTGGACTGTGACAAGTGTTGGAGGCTTCTGCTTGTCTCTGCATCCTTGTGAGCCTTTCTTCCAAAGTGACCATTAAACATTCAAAAGAGGACTTCTCTGTCAATGACATTTATTCAGCACTGGACACAACAGTGACGCGATTAACTATTGATGCTCATGGCGCAGCCTTAGTGGTCATTTCTTTAGAGTATGTCAGGTCAGGAAAGGCAATAGAGTATGGTGTGTCCTAGATTTGTGTCAAGGTGGTGTGGGAAATCTCAAGGAGAAAATGATTATACTGTAGACTTGAATGTAATCAAAGTTTTACAGGTTCAAGAAACAAGGAAGAAACCTGATTGTGACATCACTGTAGTAGGAATAAAATTAAATACTGTCATAGATTCAGGGTCCTGCCTAAACAACTATCAATAAGAAGGTATGAATCGTGAGTGATTTGGGGAGGAGATTGAAAACACAAACTTCAGACTGGAGAGTTTCACAGGTAAAACCATTGATATGCTAGGTATAGGAAACGTACATTTTTATTAATCTAGAATGACAGAATGCAAGCTTTATGTAGCATAAAGGGGGACATTGGTCATGGGTTGGTGGGAACAGGGCAAATTAGTAATGATGCTTGTCCCCTGTTAGAAATGGGGTTTCTGGTTGGCTAAGGGTACACCCAGGCCAGGCAGAACCCACCACTCTAGTCAGGGTAAGATAGACACACAACTAAGATAACCTTTGTCTACACTCTGGTAGCTTGGCACAGACTAGTCAGGTTTATCTAAAGAGGTAATGTGTAAAGTATTTGTGCAACACACACACACACACACACTGTAACACAATGAATACACCACAAAAAGACTCCAAACAGGTTTATAAATATTATTGTATTATAAACAAAACAAGATCAAAATGACAAAAATGCAATGTATACTTTTCACGTTATTACCTTGAATGCCCATGGTAATCACAAAGCTAAATAAAACACGTTTTGCGGTCATTAAGCAAAACATCATGCAAGTAGCATGTACGATTGCTTGGTTCATGAGAAGTGTTACTTCCTAGCCTTTGCAGGGCAAAGCTGTTCGTAAAATGGCACCAGAAGTTCTTTGTTATATGGGCCCCTCAGGACGGGGAAATTCAACAAAAAGCGAACCACCTGCAAACATGTGGGTAGGTGACTGGAACCTCGGGGGTCCGACTGCTTAGTACAGTGCCTTTCAATCGAGTTGTCGGCGGGCCTCATGAGCGAGCCCATATCATCGGCTGATCTGGGTCACAACATTTTGCGCTTCAATGGCTGACGAACCTCACACCACTGGACATAGCCCTGGTCACCAAGGCAATGCATCGCAGTAGAGCCGCGCTAAAAGGCACTGCAGCTGCTGGGACTGTCGCAAATAATTAGATTGGCACAAGCAGAGCTGGAACAACTTGAGCCTCATAGACAACGCTGGGGAGCGCTGAGACCTTGGCAAAGGGATAGCGCAGGTCTTTATGCTAAGATCGAGATATTGATCGGCTCACGAGCTGATCCATTTCCAAACCCACTTGCTGGACTCACCAGTTACAGAGTCCCACAGCAATGGAAGGGGGTGGGGTCTTTGATGATCCTGAAAGCTCCTGAACACGGGGCAAGCCAGCAAGCCCTTGGAGAACACTTGTAGTTACGCACAGTACTTATACTTAAATGTGCCTTTGATGTGGGGTTGACTTCAAAAGAATTCTTTGAAGTGCACAGGTTCCCCTTTCAGCCCACTCCTGTCTGCCAGCCTAGCGATGGGGGGTAAATCAGCCCTTTGTGTGGGGACAGGACACTACCTATTCATGTGAAGTGTTAGCTCCTCCCCTCCCTTTTGCCCAGTAAAACCCATCAGTATGCAGATGAATGCGGATGCAGTTGAGTGTCCTGTGTTGTGGCTGTCTAGAAGGAATGCACAAATGTAGCTGTCACCCAGCCCAGACGTGTATTGGAGACAGGCTGTCAGGCACACAGAGTTGTAAGTGCAAAAAAAATCCACTTTCTAAAAGTGGCATTTCTAAAATAGTAACATTAAATCCAACCTCACCAGTAAGTAGGATTTATCACAACCATTCCAAACATATGAAACAGGAAAAAGCTACACCTCTCTGATCACGAATTACCACTTAAACAGGTATAAGGAAATTCCCAATGCTAACCTATGAGAGGAGTAGGCCTCACAGTAGTGAAAAATGAAATAGGTTGTTTGTCACTACCAGGAGAGGAAAAACATAAAAGTACATGTTCCAACTTTTACTTAAATAGCACCCTGCCCTTAGGGCTACTAAGGGCCTATGTTAGAGGTGACTTATATGTAATAAAAGGGGAGTCTAAGGTGTGGCAAGTAGTTTTAAATGCCAAGTCGAAGTGTCAGTAAACTGCACACACAGGCACTACAGTGATAGGCCTGAGACATATTTGAAAGGCTACTTCTGTGGGAGGCACAATCAGTGCTGCAGCCCACTAGTAGCATTTGAAGTACAGGCCCTGGGTATAAGGTATACCACTTTAGAAGCAAATCAAATATATCAAATAGGTGTAAACCAATAATACCATGTTTAGAGGAGAGGGCATATGTGCTTTAGCACAGGTCAGCAGTGGTAACGTGCTCAGAGTCCTAAAGACAACACAAAGAAATCAGCAATAAGAGGAGGAGGAAGGCAAAAGGTTTGGGGGTGAACCTTCAGAGAGGGCCATTTTTCAACATCCCCAATAGAGGCCTGTGTCGTAAATACATAAATGGGCAAATAGTACTAAGGAGAATTTAGAAATGTTCCAAGCGGTATTCTTGGATACCTCCCCAAATGCCTGAGTGGCTAAAACTACTGCTCCTAGACTACTTGTTGGAGCAGGTATCAAGTCAAAACAGCCAAATCATCAGCGTATGCCAGAATTTTTACCTCATAGAGTGCAGTTTCAAAGGCGTCATCTCTACTAAGCTTTAGAGAGATTGGATGAATGGCTCAATATATAGTGTGAATAACTGGGGGGAAGAGGACATCCCTGCAATGTACCACAAAAAATATTAATGGGATCTGAAACTAGCCCCACGCTGTGAATCCGTGCCTTAAGACCAGTATACAAACACTTCACTTTGGAGCCAAAGATTGAACCTAAGCCCGGGGACTCCATCGTTTGCCAAAGGAAGGGCCAGGAGACCCGGTCAAATGCTTTCTCTGCTTCCAGACAGATAATGCCGACTTTACCCCCATCTGAAGAAGCAACCTCCAAAGCCAAGATTGCAGTATTGATATGTGATGTTGTGTCCCGGCCAGGGATGAAACCATGTGATTAGAATCCACCAACCCCAAAATAGTCACCGATAACCGATTTGCCAGAACGTGTGTGTACATTTTAGCGTTGGCATTGATTAGGGAGATTGGCTGGTATGATCGGCAGAGAGTGGGGTCTTTCCTCTTTTTAGGAAAAATTATGATGTTTATCTCTCTCTACAACTCAGGAACCCTGTCAGAAGACTCAAAGGAATGAATCCGATCCCTTAAAACCAGGGCCACAATCTCATAAAACTCTAATGGGATCTGGTCAGGGCCAGACGCCTTCCCACTGGTGAGAGAGCCAATGGCATTTTTAATCTCCAGGAGAGTGATAGGTGCCTCAAGTTTAGACTGCTGACTAACCGTCAACTTTTAGTCAAAGTTTTGACTAATATATCGACCAATCTCCTTGATGGAGGTGAAGCAATCCTAGTTATAAAGATCCTGATAGAATTGGAAGAAGACCTCATATGTTGAGGCTGGAATGGTAGTAAGAACACCATTAATGTCCCTGATCTGCTGGATGGTGTTATAACTGGTTCTGTCTCTGACCTTAAAAGAAAGGATTTGCCCCATTTCTTAGCTATTCTCAAAATAATCCATCTGGAGTGCCCTGTCATTTTTTACCACCCTTTCCCAAATTTGTTTTTTACAGGAGGCTTTAAGGATAGTGGACTGTTCCAGAAGATGATCGGACCGAAGCCCACTGTTAAACCTGATACTTTGTCCCAACTCTATTTCCAGTAGGCTAAGAGTCTGTCTGGATGCTGCCTCTTCTGCGAATAGTAGCCTCTGTTGCTGTGACACAAACAGGAGGGTCTGTCTATGACAAGACACCTTAAGGGCATCCCAGACAATGAAAGATGGTGGTGATCCAATATTAAATTCCAGAAACTCCATCATATGAATGTTCATTCCACTGACAAAATCAGATTCAAGCAGTAGTGTACTCTCAAAAGTCCAACCCCAGGACACTAATACTTGAGTAGGTTTACCGGTTGAAATAAGTAACGATACTGAATTGTGATCAGATAGTACCCGCGGGTTAAGTAACACCTTAGAGGAGGAAACTAAATTGTTACTGACCAAAAATATATCCAGCTTTATTAGGAGCAGAATAGAACATATATCCTGATTCTTTAGAACGTTGAAGATGCCAGATATCAACCAGCGCATATGAGGCAATTAGCTGGTTTACCGCTCCCCGAAGCTGATACTTCCCCCGGCGAGCTGAATCATTATTAAGAATGTCGAGAAATAAATGGTGAGGTATGGCCTGAGATCCAGAGTCCCTGACGGGACAGAGCATCACGTTAAAATCCCCACATACAATATAAGGTGGAGCCCATAGATGCAACTCAGACAACAGAAATTCCAGAGTCTTTGGTTCATCTGCATTTGGTCCATAAACTACAAAGATAGTGAAGCGATCCATATCCTTCTGGAAAGTCACAACCAACCATCACTCCCCCCCGGATAAATTTTATGTCGTAAAACCTGCCAAGTACTATTGCGAACAAAGCAAACACAAGGAGATGATGGACAGAGCGCTGAAACTTTTCAGACACTCACCCCCAGTCACAGATCTGGTTTGAATCCATTGTCATTCTTTAGCTCACTTTGCCACCCCAGTTCAGACACAGCTATATGCAAATCAGTCTTGACCCTGTACCTCATGGAAACAGTCCAGACTGAACTGCCAAGCCATGTCTTCCCTGGACTGGAAACAAGCATCCTGGGACCAGTTTCGGGGTAATACCCCTCATCAGCCAGGCTAGCTTGAATCCAACGGCAAAGTGAGCAAGGGACCCATGTCTGGGTATACCCTGCCAACTTAGGGTGAACAGAGCAAACACAAGGAGATGATGGATGGAGCGCTGAAACTCTGTACTATTCCGTGCCAGGAGCGTCACCCCCCTCTGAGCGAAGGAAAAGCAAGAAGTGGAGAGAACCTGATAACCAAACTCCCTTAACAGTACCGTCTCTGTCTGAAACAGATGCGTCTCAAGCAAGCAAAGGATTTGTGGTGTAAGTATATTCAGTTCTTCACCAGCCAATTTATGTTTTTGTGGTGACTTAATCCCATTAATATTCCAGGTTAGTATATGCAGCTGCCCACTCGGACTGCCACTGTTTCTAATTGGAACCATAATAATATAGAATACTCAAAAAGCTCCTCCACCATGCATATTGAAATAGACAATTTCTATGGATATAAATATAATACCGTTCCAAGGTAACCACTTTTATTTTGTCGTGCTCAAAATTGCTCAAGATCACATTATCGTAGATAATACAAAAAGGTGCTCTGCTTGATTAAACCAAGGTCCCCTTCCGCAACCCTTCTATCCTGAACCACCCTTCCAACCCCACCCCCGGCTCCCAAAGAGGCGAGCCAAACCACCCCCGTACCACTGCCCCTTAGAATCAGGGGCGAAAAACACCTCCAACTGAGGTATGTATATTGCTGGGCCTCCAAGGTACCGGGCCCCCCACCAGCACCAAATAATGTACAAAAAGAGAAGAGAGTAAAGCCCCCTAACCCCACCAAGAGAGGCAAAAAATAAATAAGTAAAGAAACCCTTCCCCGGCGAGACCAGTGCTCGATAAGAAGGTTAGGTGAGGGAGAAGAAAGAGAGGGGGGGAGAAAGAAGAGAGAGAAAAAAAGGAAAAGAGAGGCCAAATACAGAGTAAATCAGTTACATCCAGGTAACTTCGAGTAACAGTGAATGGTAAAATACACAAAATGACATAACGGAAAAATAGAAAAATGCAAGAGGGAGAGAGGAAAGAGAAAAGGAGCAAGAAAACAAATGGGGGGGGGAGAGATGAGATGAGACCTTCCCACCACCCATCAACCATGCTAAGCAATGAGCTTCCCCAAACTTCCTAAAGAGCCTGCCCTACCTTCATTTCCTAGCTAATAACCGGTATCATTAGTGTATCCCAAGACGTGCAAACCACAAGCAAAACAAAAAAAAGAGAAACAGGGACATCATCAACCACCGGGTTGCCACTTGGCTAGCAACTCCTGAACTTTTTGACCGCCGTAACAATATAGAGTCTGGCCATCCTTTCTAATCCGCAAGGTTGTGGGCTCCATGAGGGAAACAAAGGCCCCCAGCTTCTGAAGTGCTGTAATGTGCTCCCATAGCTGCCAGTGTCTAACCACAGTTTTGTACCAAAAATCAGAGTGATGAAGAACTTGATCCTGTATGCTTTGACCGGAAGCTTCGGAGTTGCTGCTCGGAAGATCTCTTGTCAGAGGATGAAATTCCCAATATAAATTAGAATGGCCCAAGGGTACGGGGAAGGCTTACTGGGAAGTCTAATTGGAAAGAGATGTGTTCACTTAATCATACAATCCATATCCCAGTCATTTAATGTAGGAAGCGCCTCTCATAACAGATGAACCATAAAGCCTCGGGGTCATAACCTTCTACCCCTTCAGGAAGCCCTAGTACCCGCAGGTTATGCCAGAAATACCTATTCTCAAGATCTTCCACCCTGGATGATAGAGCCATGATCTGTGAGTCATGCTGAGCAATAGCAGTAATAGTAGAATCAACCACCTTTTGGTGAACTGACTGGGAGGTTTCCACTGCTACAAGCCTTGTCTGAGCAATGTCCATATTTTTGGAGGGTTTTCTTAGAACAACCTGGATTTTGAGATGGGCAGCCTTGAAGGCCAGTGAATCCTTCCGATAGTTCTCTCTGTGCTGTAGAAGGAGATTGTAGATGGCACCGAGGGTAGGAGCTTCCTGTGCTGAGGCCCCAGCATAACAGCCTGCAGAGGAAAATGCATTGCAGTTGACGACCGGAGTTGCAGGCAGGCAGAGAAGAATCCATTGGTAGAGCGGTGGTTGGTAGTACAGCCCCGAGGGGGGAACAATTCGTAGGGGTCAGCTCTGTCCCTTCTGGGTCCCACAACAGATCTTCTTCCTCCTCCGGCAGAGAGACTGGAATCTATTACATCATGTTTGAAAGCTGCCACAACCATTTGCTATGTCTGGACACCCTGCCGACACCCAATCTGTGCTGAGATAACTGAGCTGGCAGAGTCCGGCAACAGCCCGCTCTGGGGAGTCAGATCGGATGCAACCCAAATTTGTGACCAGAATTGAGTTGGCATATTTGCCCAGGCCCTCCTCCCAATTGGTATCAGATTAATCCAAAAAAGGGAAGAACGTCTCTTGGCCGTCGGAGCCTGTCAGAACAGGCTCAGTGTTTTCTGCCCATCAGAGGTTGTGAAGACAGATAAGCTTGTGACGGCAGTTGAGGTTGCAAAGTCTGATGAGTTGTTAGAGTGCTCACAGAGTCTTGATGTGGCTCAAGTTGTTCCACTTGAGGTAGTGATAATGATGAAAAGACCTTTGAGCCCTGACTGCCAGATATAATTTCTGTCTGGTCAGAGAGGGGGGCGCCCAAAATAGTTTTTTTTCCCAACTCAGCTGCCCTCACAACCAAGGAGATAGATGTGCCTGTGGTCAGAAACAAGTCGATTGTGCGTTGTAGGCACAAAGTCGTGGTGATATCACGAGGTGCCTTATGGGAAGATACATCCTGGGTGTTACCAGCTAAGGGGCCGACCACAGTACCCTGAGTACTTATGGCAGAAGCCGGAGGGCAGATAGTGACTTTTTCCCCTCTTAATCCACTGCAGGTGTTCACAGCCTGTTTGACAGGAATCACTTGCTTTCTTTCCAACTTTGGAGGAGTGCTGCTCGGCGGTTCGGGCCTCTTTGCCTGGTTTCCCTATTGTACGGGATTAATTCCCTCCTCTCTCCATCGTCATTGAGAGAGCCCGAAAGGGATATATATCATATCTAAGCTATATAAAGCAAGCTCTGATATCATTGCGGTCACCGATGACAAGATTCGTAAACACTGGGAAGATGACTTAGGGCACCCCATCACAGACGACCAATGGGTCAAATGCTGCACAGTCACGAAAGAGCTCTCTTTAAATAGCCAGCACAAACTGCTTCATTTTAAATTTCTATCTAGAATGTACATCACCCCGGCTCGATCCCGTAGGCTGGACCCGTCCAGGCCGCACAACTGTCGTGAATGCAATGCCCCGTACGCCGACTTTGCCCATCTTACATGGACATGCCCCAAGATACAGTCATACTGGGAGGCTGTACACAAGGCGCTAGGTGATATGATTAAACTGACCCTGACCCCCACTCCTGAGATTCCACTCCTAGGCTATGTGGTGAGCTTCCCCAAAGGAATTCGGAGGTACGCCGCCATTAGTTTCCTGCTAGCTAAAAGGGAAATCGCACTACACTGGGGCCGCAAAACAGCTCCCACATTCCAAAGCTGGTTAAACAGCCTAGCATACTCCAACACTAACAGCAAAATCTATTCCACCACATTACCTCACTCCTCACGTCCTAAAGATATCTGGGGGCCATTCAGAGCTTATAAGACGGCAGAGCACCAAGCCACCGACTCTTAAATTGAGCACGGCATAGTCCCGTCCGGAATGGTATAAGCTGCTGTTACATCATAACCACTTGTCTACAAATGTATTTCTGTTAATTATTGGAGCTGTACTTTTCGCTTTCATGTACATTCACGTCATTGTCTCAATTACAGGAGGACGCAATGTTGGGCTGCTGGGAACGGACGGCCTTGTATGGCTGCCAAGGTCATTTCACTGGGATTGTATTTTATAAGCATTCATCATTTCTCTTTCTGTTCCTTTTGATTCTTGGCAGGTTTTGCTCAGATATGGACAACTTCCTTACATTGTCTGATTAATGCAACAGTGACAGTGAGCGCTCATGTTGTTGTACCACTGTAACCCATGAAAATGGTAAATAAAGTTTAAAAAAAGAAAACTTTGGAGGAGTGCTGGGATTTTGTAAGGTACCGAAGAGCCCTGGGCAAAGTCTGAATTGGATATGCACTACCCAAGGGATCCACTGAATGTCCACAGAAAGTTATCCTAAAACAAAACTGACATAGGACTGAGTTGAGCAGACTTAAATTTGAAACTTAGTAATGGAGCATCCAATCCTGAAGCTCTTTTGCAGTTTTGGCAAAAAGACAACCTCTTTCCCCACTTGGGATAGAAAAAATGTTTGTAGAGGAGGCAAAAATCTGGTTCCCTGATACCACCACGTCCAGCACTCTGTGTGTGTCTTCGAGAAGCCATGCAATGTTTCAGCTTTTTTAGGTCTCGGCTGAGCCAGCACATGCGCTGCTCTGCGAGACACTTAGTAAGTGGGGTTTTCAAAGTTCCACCCCATGCTTTTGGTGCCTAGCGCTTGCAGTTACGGGCGGGTGCACGCGCGCAGCCGCCAACTGGCATTCCTCTCGCTCTCCCATGCCTCAACACACGCCCCTCCCCCACCCCCACCACAGAGCGCGTCTCACACACGCTTTTCACCCCTCTCACTCTCGTCCTCTTTTCTTACCCCCACCACAGAGCGCGTCTCGTGCGAGCTTGTTTTTCACCCCTCTCACTCTCGTCCTCTTTTTTTACTAAAACTGCCTCCATGTTTCTAAACCCTTCTTACTACCTCTCTGCCCCTTAACGTTCTACTCTTTAGCAGGAACATTTTGCATGCTGGAACTTGTGGGCCAATAGGAGCAACAATATAAGTACAAGCGACCAAATGCACCGTGCTGCCATGCAAGGACTCTTCCCCGACCCACAGCTGACTGACAATCAATGTGGCCTCACCCCGAGCCTCGAGAGAGAAGTCCCTCAGACACCACCGCACAGATTCCACCTCTGCCATCCCACGCCAAATACAGCATGCCAGGATTCGGTACGCGATAACTGCTGCCTAGCTCTGATTAGCTGACTGCTCAAACAAACAAGTAGACCGCGGATGTATACAACAGAGCAGCATTTAGGTGGCCGCACCTCCTTTGCATAACGACGTTAACTTTACTTTGTCCAAACGAAGACTAGAAGTTAACATTTAAAAGTAAAAAATTCAAAGAAACATATCTTCGAAATCGCAATGGGAATAATTTGAGTTTTAGTAACCTTTAATCTCGTAATACCAAACGATAATTTTACTCTCGATAGTGCTAGCCAACAATAATTTTGTGAAAACTGAAAGCCATCGGCGAAAATTCCTAAACCTTAACCGAAAGCTCCCGTTTGTGAAACCACTTTCAGAACGGAGATCTCAGGTAATAACGAGGACTTTAATTATGCAACGTATGCCATCACGCGTGTGTGTGAGACTATGCCACGTAGGTGCCACTTTTGTGTAACCTTTTTTATTGTTGCACATTTCTATAGCGCGAACAGGACCCGAAGGATATTGGAGCGCTTTACATGAGCACCAGCTATGTTACACAATTGCCACTCTGCCCTTCCGCTCGCGTGCCCGCTGTCATGGAGCACAGCCAGGGCTGGTGGTACCGCCTGTTATTGATTGTGGCGCCTTAAAATACGGATTCTTTGTGCTGCTGCTGAAGAAACACTGACACAGAATCCCCTCTTTGAGATGCGTATTCCTCTGCCGCCGGTTCCAACCATCCTTTCCAACCCCCACGCCTGTGTCACGTCATGACATCACACAACTGAAGCAGTGTGGGGCCTGTTTTCCCTCCTTCACCTCAGTAAGGCTGCATTTCACCTGCTTATAGAGTCTTTTGGCTGTGAGGGAGAGAAGTTTTCCACCAGAGATCCCAGGAGAAGAGACTGGTGGTTCGCACGCCCCAATGGGTGGTTGCTCTCCGCTCGATCAATTTCTTGCCACTTTTTCTGTGTACTTTTGGGACACCTGCTTTTTTTGTTAGCTGCCTGGAGTTTTGGTGCTGCAACCAGTAGACCTGAGAGGATTTATGTGGTTATCTGGTAATATAATCTTTAATTTGATTCTGAGGCCCTCACTATACGCTCCTGCTCTGACACTTGGCTTGCTACTGGCCATGTTCTACTTCTCAACAGAGGAAGATGTGTGCACACTGCAATCTGCAACCGTATGTGATTCCACTAATTTTGAAATGTATGCTCCTAACATGAAGTCCTATCACTACGGTGGCCACTCCACGCCATGTTACTCCAGACACTGTTTCTAGTCCTGTGCTTCTCACAATTAAATAACGGATATCACGTGTTAGTTTAATTAGGTCCACTGAAACTAAGACTACAATACCCAGAATGCATTACGTTGTCCAGCCTCTCGCTCTCTTTATTAAAACAGCAAGGCATTTGGCGTCAATTTTGTTGGTTATTTATTTTTAGTGTATTGTTTTAGGTTTTTCAAGAGGGCACCTTTTAATCACTGGAAACGCGAACAGTGTAAAACTCTGCAGTGTCGTCGTTCAGATAGTGATGCACACAGATGCCACGGCGTGAGAACAGCTTTCTGACAAAACCACAGGTGTTCAGTGCATCTCCTTTAAGTCTTTGGTGTGTTCTCACTGTCGTTTGGTAGACGTCCTGCTTTAAGAGAGGAAACTGATGTGGTAGTACTTTGGTGCAGCTTTGTATCCATTTCCCTGTCTTGCTAAACCTTCTTTACCTCTCTACTTTCTGTCTGCCTCCCATTAACTTACTCTTAGCGCTTGTTTGTTTTGCCTCTCTACCTCCCACCTCTACTCACATTTGCCTCCTTCATCTCTCCCTCTTCCTCTCTTGTTGTAAGTTAACTCTCTTTACCTGACCAGAGACTAAATCCCTGCCCTTTTCTCTAACTTACATCTCTACATACCACACTCTGGGCCTCATGTAGGTGGCATACACTTTACCGATTCTAAAATACCGAATCATACCGATTCGGTATTTAAGAATCGGTAAAGTGTATGTAGGTAAAAATTCGGTAAATGTTACCGAATCGGAGTAAGTCGGTAATTACCGAATCGGTATTTACCGATTCGGTAATGAGGCATACCTTCCCATTGAGGTATGCCTCATTACCGAATCGGTAAATACCGATTCGGTAATGGGGGGAGCACATTCAAGGGTGGCAGGGTGTCACATTGACACCCTGTTGCACCCCTGATTCTTCCATGTGTGCACATGTGGCGCACATACATGCCCTAGGGGCATGTATGTCTGCCACATTGCACACTTCACAGTGCACAAAAATGCATTTTCACACATATTCGTCATTTACCACCAACTATTAGTTGGTGGTAAATAACGAATCCCCACACCCACCACACAGTCCCGCTACATCTCATTACTGTATTCGGTATTTACCGAATCGGTAAAATTACCGATTCGGTAATTTTACCGATTCGGTAAATTACCGAATACAGAAATGAGCCCCCTACATGTCAACAGCCTAAATACCGGTCGGTAACGGTATAATTACCGAAAATCGGCCGTTACCGACCGGTATTGGGCTACGTACATGAGGCCCTCTGTGACTAGCTGTCACTTCTCTATACCACCCAATACATTTCTTTCTCTGTCGCACCTTTCTGTCCCATGTCTCATTCCTTTACCTAAACACTCCCTTTTTACCTGTCTATTTTTACATGGCTACGTACCTACCACACTATTGCTCTACCTTTAAACTCTCTCTGTACGTCACACCTCTCTTTCAATAAACCTCAGTGCCCCACAGCAGTTACCTCTCATGATCTCAACTTGCCACCTCTCTCCGATCCTACCTCTAGATCTCTAGCTCTCTGGATATCTAGCTCTCGGTCAGCTCTCTGCCCCTCTCTTCTCCTCAAGTGCCCCTCAAGTGCCTCTCTCTCTCTCTCTGTCTCTCTCTCTATTTTCTCTCTCTCTCTACTATCTCTTCTTTCTGCATCTTGCTGCTCTGTTTGCATCTCATGCCCCTTCATTTCTCTTCCATTTACTTCACCTCCCTCTTAATTTCATCTCTCTTTATCTTACCTTTTCTATCATTTTTGCCATCTATACCTTACCTTTCTCTACCTCTCGCATGTCTCTTTCTACCTCACCATTATCTTTCATTTCTCTCTCTGCTTCACAACTCACTGCCTCATCTCTCTCTTCCCCACCTCTCATACACTATCTAGCCTCTCAATTTACCTCACCTATTGGCCTTCTATGTCTCTCTTTTTATTGATGTCCTCTTTCCCTCACCTTTCCCATTATTTTATTTCTTTCTCTCTACAATGCTCTCTCTACCTCTTCCACTCCATCTATCACTCCCTTTGCTTTCATCTCTCTTTCTATCTCATTCACTGTTTCCGTTCACTCTCTCTGCTTACAATGTCTCGCTCGTTTAACACATCTGTCTTACCTCTGTCTCTCTCTCCCTATTTCACCATTCTATAATTCTCCCTCGCCCTTCCTCTGTATTCGCCTCATCTCTCTACCTCATCTGCACCTCTTTTCTCTCTACTTCTCATATATTTCTATTTTTCATCCCACCGGCTCTACTTGCCTCTCTGCTCGCTACTTTGTTTACCTGACCTGTCATTCTGTGCTTCACCTTTCTATTTGTGCTATCTCATTATAACTCACCTCTCTTCCTAGCTTATTTCTCTCTAGACCTTGCCCCTCGGCTTGGCACCTTTCTTACCAGCCTACATTTAAAACTGCATGCCAGGCCTCTAAAAACAAGCATTGGCATACCCAATAGGTCTCGCCTTTGGGACCTTATATGTTTTTAGCCATGCAACAGTTGATGTTATTGCACCAAGGATATTGTGCTGCATAGCTAAATACTTATAAGGTCCCAAAAGCGAGACCTATTGGCTATGCCAATGCTTGTTCTTTTTTCTCCTACAGTACGAGGAGGAGGGAGCCCAGCAGGAAGTCTCAGGCCTCGCCTCAATCAGCAAGTGTTGGCCAGAGCACCTGGAGGGCGAGGCATGCGGGGGCGAGGTAGGAGTCAAAGGACGGTCTTTCCTATATACTTAGTAAGGCCGACAAGAGCTAGGCAAAGGTAAGTGCTTATGGGTGAAAAGCATGTAAGAAAGTCACTTACGTTTATGTGTTGAGCGCAATCAAATCTGACAGCGACTGAGAAAATTGTCATTTTTCAATGAAGGATAGTCTAGAAAGTAGGGCAAAATTATTTCTCTTCAAAAGCAGAAAGCTTGAAAATTGGTGAGGTGCACAGTGTAAACTACTCCTCACTGGTGCTTTTGGTGTTTTCCGTGAGCTTTAGATCCTTCACAGATGTTTCAGCACTTGTAGAAAATTATTGATCGTTTTTTAGTACGTTTCAAGTATTTCACTAGGGCAATAATGTAGTGAAAGTAGTTAAGAATCACCAGCGAAGCCACAGTTTCTGCCCCATTTCGTTTTACAGGAAACTCGTTTTCCCCAGTGCTTTTTAAATCTAGTTTTGTATTTCTTGCGAGAACAGGTTCAGTAGTTCATGGCTACTGAACGTCAGACCCCTTTGTTCAACAACTTGCAGCTCACAGCTTAATTACACTTCACAAATAAAAACACAGTATTTGAAATAAGCCTTCAGAGCGGCGTAAGATCTCTAGAGCTTGCCTAGTTTGAGGATAGAAAAAAGGCAACTTACTTTATCCGCCTTCGAGAGCGTGGGTTTGTAAGGCCCGACTGCCGAATACCTGCATTAGTCTTTTAACACTCATGAAACCCGGATGGAGACCAATTCGATTATTTTCTGCCAGGGTTTCATCTTATCTCCCACTGAACTGTGCCCTTTTTGATTGAATCTCCAGAGCTGCAAAGAGTTGACCTTGCTAGGTCGGTCTGGAACCGAGAGAAGCAGACTTATGACCGCACAATCTCTGACGTCATAATCAGGTGATGGGTCTGATGTCACGGGTCAGAGGTCCCATGTTGTAAAAAGTGTTCTGTTAGTTTCTGGTGATTTAAAAAATGACTGGGACAAAAACACTGCATTTAATAATGTCATTTGTTGCCCGCAATGGGTGTAACTGTCCAACAGTTTCTGGTGCTCAACTACTTGGGCACAGACACTGAAAATAAAGTATTTTTTGAAATACTTGACGAATAAGAATATATTTAGTAATAACCATATACGTGCTCCATATCTTTCACAAATCTTTAAAAGGTCATTCATATTCACAACCTCAGAGGGTTTGGGTGCATAGGATGAGCTGTGCTACAAGTTCATCATAGAAACTGTCGACTTTCACACCCTTGGTTATGAGTTAGTTGGCGATGGGAAACACCCATTACAACGCATGCATTACAACGCATGCATTACAACGCATGCTTTTACCCCACATGCCATTACAACGAAAATGGCTTGCTGTAGGGGGTATAAGTTGTTGGATTTAACTACGACACCTTCCCTACTGTTGCACAGACTGGAGTTGGCACAGTAAATTATACTATTCCAAACTCCAGCGCACCCCGATAGCAAGTCAGGGTAAAAAATGAAGTTGCAACGGCATGCGGGGTAAAAGCAAGCGTTGTAACGTCATTCAACCGTTAGCGATACTTTATTATTTTAACATGGCTTTATTGACCAGAGAGAGAGAGCTAGTACATAACTCAAGCCATCACCGTTCCAGTGGACATAATGTGAAATCTCTGGATATCGCTGCGGGCATGCAGATTGGAATCAGCGATTTTGGCCCTCCAGTATCCCCACACCTATATCTGGGGGACTCAGAATGAGGCACAATGTGTCGTACATTATATCCTTTGCTAAAAAAAATTGAATCTAGACCTATCCTTTACAAATATAAAAAATTCTCATCGTTGAAAGGCCAAATTTTTGTATAATAGAATGGTGGTGTATTATTGAGAAAAGTGAAACTTGTTTCCAGTTGTTCACCGCTGTGATATCACAGCAGTTCATTGACACACATTATCACAACACAGCTGAAAGGGAATGTGTACATTCTCACACAGGGAGTTTTCGTACAAGTGTGGGACAGAGTAAGTGAATCAGGCAGTGTCCAATAGGCTGGTCTGACAGGTAAATGTTTGGGCCAGTTTATTTACTTATTTTTGGGCCCGTTTTATGGTTTGCGGGGTCGGTTTTCTCTGTTGAATTCCATGATATAAAAACAAACTGGCTATAGCAAGCTCAAATCCAAGCAGTATGCCATACCTTGCAAAACACTTCTACAGCGTGTCTTTACCAGTTCTAAGCTGCCCCAATTTGCAAACAAGGGCCACTTTTTTAGCTAGCTCATTCAACAATGGGGGCCACTTTTATTTTGGCATCTGGTCTATTTTCTGTCCCAGGCGGGCGCTGACTGTAGGTGACATGATCAAAACAACAATTTTCCTGTGGTTAAAAGTAGGGCTGAGCATAATTTGCTTTCACGTAATTACATGAAACGCAAGTACGGTAATTTTTGCTGTGCTTTAGCACGAAATGTGTGCTAACATCCGTTGTGGACGTGAGAACGCAGCTCACGCTAAATAAATAGCACAATAACGGTGAATGATAGCCGCTTGTGTTCATAGGTATTTGGCTGTGCTATCATTTTGCCACAAACGCGCTCTAGTTACATGATGAGGTGTAACTGCGTAACTCAGCGGCGGCTCCTCCTCTACGGCGGGGGAGTGTTGCCCCTCCTACCGGCGAGCAGCTAACAAATGAAAAATAAAGAGATAACAAACGCTTGTTTATTGTTATTTTATTTTGGCTGGCGGAGCCAAGGCTTGGGGGCGGGCCAGAGATTACAGGCTGGTGGAGGAGGGTTTTGTATTGTAATCAGTGCGCATGACAGTTTGGTCGGCTGTCTAAGTGCGGCCAAGCCGTCATGCGTATTGAAGCTCTCAACAACCCCAGCTGCATTGCTGGGTTGGAGAGAGCAGGCACAGGCTCTCAGGAGCGCAAATCCACAGCGCTCAGGCTAATCATTTGGCTTCTTTCATGCAGCTTCAGGATTGGCCGCAGGGGATTCGGGGAGCCTGTGCCTACAGTGCACGGAGTCAGATCGGAGAGTGGATGCAGGCAAGTTATTATTATTTTTTATATATTTTGTTTCCGTCCCGGTTCCCCCCTCCCTCCGCCAGACCCTTTGCCCAGAGACCAGCTGCCACTGGCGTGAATTTGATAATTTCACCTAACCAGTGTAATGCAAGATTATGCAAATTACACCAGTGTAACTGAAATTTCGCAAGGCTATAAACGGTATTGGCTGTTGCACAGATCAAGTAGACAAAGGTTGATCACAAACAGCAGTCAATAATTAATTGTAGTATCCGGCAATCTTTACTTTCGCTAAACCAGATTACACCTGATAACATGGGTTCAAGTGCAGCTTTACTCTTGAGAAAGGTTAACATGCGAGACACTCAGTGGCGGCTGCCTCGGAACGGGGCTGGTGAGGCTGGGGGAAGTGGTTTACAAAAAAATTATAATAACAAAAGTAACTTACCTTTTCCTTCGCCGCCGTACGTCTCTCCTCCATCCTCTTACTCACAATCTGGCAAGAAGCACAGGAAGCACTCAGGCTTCTTGACTCTCCCAGCCAATCACGACGCTGTAGAAGCAGCGTCGTGATTCGTCTGAGCATTCTGTTTGGATGCTCAGGCAGTGCCTGGGGAGGCTGGGCATGTTCTCCATGGGGCTGCGCAACACAGCCCAATGGAGAACATGCTAAGTGCGCATGACAGTTTGACTGGCCCAAGGGGGCCGGCCAAACCGCCATGCTCACTCAGAAGAGTGTAAAGCACTCCTCACTCTGCTTGGTGTCACAGAGCTCAGCCCCGCCCCCACCTGGCTCCGAGCTTAGAAAAATAAAATGATAATAACGTTATATTATTATCATTCTCTTTTTCTTTTGTGCACTGCTGAATTAGCAGTAGGGCGACGCTCCTCCGCCTCAGCGGAGAAGCCGCCACTGAAGACACTCCAGAATAGCGTGCCAAGCAGGGATGCTATTCCCACTGGAATCTGATGTGTAGATTGTAGATTTGCTGGCATAATTAGCAGTAACCACTATTTTGCTGAAATTGGGGCAGCAGTACACGCAGCCATGGTGCCGGACACTGATGACACCCTTTTGTTAAATCACAACAACAGTGGGCCGGGATGATAAATGACTGCTTTGGAAACAAATACCAACTCTCATTGAAATGGCAAGGGAATACAGTAGTCTAAGGGGATGTTGAATGCATGGAAAATCCAGGACAAAAACAATTGGAAACACAGTGGTGGTGTTGCAAAGCTAGTGAATGAACATTCATATATTCATCACCATTTATCATAGTTACCACGAAGACGTTGTTTGCAATTCATACATGAACTCAACGATGCTAAGCTACGCTGTAAGGTTAATGAATGCTAATAAATTCATATTTTTACAGACGCATGCAACTATGTTTACATATGTAGAACTTGGAAATAGAGGTGTCCAATGTCTGTATTTCACTTGTCCTCGTAGCTAGGCGGCCCACATACCTTCTGAAGTCAGTGCACTCTCTGCACAGATGAGGGGTTGCACGGAAGGGGTTAAAGTGACCCGGCTGCTCATGGAAAAGGTCGCGCGCAGCATGGTGGCCCTGCTCCAGCTGTTCCCCTCACCTGCACGCGAGGTCTAGAGACGCATCCGCAGAGCGGCGGCAGGCGCAGGGCGCGCGATCCCCAGAGCGCGCGGAATGACAGGACTTTAAATATTTAAAAGGGTGAGCTTCAACACAGTTGGACCAGCTGCCAACACATACTTTCACAGCTCCAGACTCAACCAGGTGCCCAAACGCATAACGCCGCGGTCACACATTGACAGCGCGGAGGGAGCCAGCTAGCCAGTGATATGTAAACAAAATCAGCAAGTCAAGTGACAAATATGAAATGAAATGTTGCTTTCACCGAGTACCAGGTGTCGCAAGAGGCAGCCTCCGGGCTGTTGTCCTGAGCAAACAGTGCTTGAGTTCAGTAACAGAATAAAGTGTCCGGAAAATAACATATGGCCTTCTGTGCGCTTCCGCAACTAGGATTACTCGCAGCTATAGTTGCATACTATCGTTGACAACATTCCTAGCTCGTGCTGCGGTTATTTATTTATATTTGTAAAGTGCCCATTTATCAGAAGTTTGCTTCTTGGCGCCGAGGACAGCACAGTCTTCCACCGACATTACGGAGAGAAACGGGATCCCTCTTATTCTATGTAACTAACTGACCAGGGGGTGGGGGGACTTATAGGATTTTCTGATGACGAGAAGACTTTTAATATGGTGGGCAATTGTTCGTTCTAATTTTCAGTCGGGAACCTCCATACCATTCCTGTTTCATGCGAGCAAGTGGGAAGAGTCGAAGATTCTGAGTGAGCCCCCCTCGAGATCCGGTGATGTGAGGAACGCTCTATGAACCAGGAGCAGGGCTTTAAGTGGGATGAAAAAACTGGGGGGGTCTCTCAAAGGGGCGTGGTCAATGCAATTATGGGCGTGGCTTAAACACACATAAGCTAAAAATCTGTGTTTAGCCCAGTGTGCCGCCCGACTTGTATTTTGCTGTTCCTGTCATTGGGTCCAGATATATGATACAACAAGTCACATCATACCTACAAGTCAGGACTATTGGCTTTGTCAATGGTTGCTTGTTGCATAAGATAAATAAGCAGCAACTATGGCTTTTATATAATATTGAGAAAACTTCCACTTAAAGCCCTGGTGACACCACGACAATGTTGCTGCTCCTGAGTTTCAACAAGAGAAGGGAAATCCAGAAAGAAAACAACTCTTTAAAGGATTTCCCTTCCCCTACAACGCTCACCATGCGCACATCGATGGGCCTGCTGTCACTACAGTCCGGAAGAAAAAAAACGGACTGCCGTGCCAGGGCACAAAACAGAGCCCGATGGAGACCCGCTTCGAGGCCCCCTTAAAAAAACTGCCGGTGCTCAGACCCGGTGAGACCCGGCCCACTTAAAGCTCTGACCAGGAGGGTCCAAGTTCACAGGAACATTTGTAGAACAAGCAGATGCTCTTAAACAATGCCCTCTGACTGAGTACGAGCCGTTCAGGACTCTGCAGGTCTTCAGACACGGTCAAACTAATGCAGCTAGGCCAGCATTCAGAGGGAGGCACTCTGGACTCGCTACCACTTAGTTCTTATGTCAGCAACAGTGCAAGAAACAGTTTGATACACAAGAGAGCTTACAGGAAGACACTTATTTCACATGTATCTCAATAAAATGACGAAACGCAATCAATACGCGTAGTAAACGATATCGGGCGCGAGCAATGGAGTTGATTGTGCATGAAACAGTGAGATGTGGCACAAAATGACTCCTGATGTGTCCACATTTGGAGCAAGTGTGGGGAGATGACTCATAATCACTCCAAAGCCAAAGTAAAATGTTAAATTAGGATTTTTTTTGGACAAACATCATAAGCTCGTTGTTGTTGGCATTCAACTTAAGGGCGTGGTGGATGCTCCATTGAAGGTTGGCCAACAACATTTAATTAGGTAAGAGATGGAGCTTGCCAGCTGACCAAGTATTATTGGCATGAGAAATTGAACAGCACCCAAGGAATCTGACCAACCTGGCTAAAGGCCACATGCAGATGTTGGGCGGTATTGTGGACAGGGTAGAAAAAAAAAAAGGAACTGCAACACTCTTAGATTGGAATGGAGAGCAAGAGCGAGAGAGAGAAGGAGAGACAGAGTATGACCTTCTTAAAAACAAAAAGTGGTAAACCACTCTACAATATTTGATATTTCAATTTCAGACAGTCTCTGGTTTGAACTTGAGCCGTCCAGGGTGTTGAATATCACAGAAAAAAAACAACCATGTCACAGTCATTAAAGATTGTTCTAAGCATCATCTTTAAACTGTCACTTTGCTTGGCTGGATACCTGGCCGCCGAGGTGCCAGAGCACATGTAACTTATAAAAACACTGCTTTCCTCTTAGATGGAATTTGTACCTGAAGATAGGAACAATGTAATGAGATCGGTGACCTGCAATGAAACACACTGAACGAAAGATTTTAAAATCACAACCCGGCAAAGGCAACTTGGAGGTTTTAGACCTGGAACCAGAACGGCAATCTCAGTCCTCCTCGACAGCATAAAGAAAGACTGTTAGTATTCCAAACAAGTAAAGAATAATTGATTTAGAGATGATCTGAAGAGATGTTATTGGATTTCTTTAAATCCCTGAACAGGCACACAGATCTTTTGGATAAAAAAATATGCTACCTCATTGCAAATGCCTAAGACAAAGGAGCCTGGTTGATAAGACTACCTTGGATATAGGAACCATTTGCGTACTGAGAAACGTTAACTGGAGAACGTTGGATCTCAAGGATGATGGTGTATGGAGGTTTTGTTTTGGCAGTGTGTAAAGCCTTTTTATCAGTTTTCATAGCTGACACCATCCTTGCCAGAGTAGGTTTTTGACCAACTGCCATTAGTTATCAAATACAGATTTTCTTCTTTTTCTCTACCGCAGATATATAGTCTGTTAATGGTCTTACAGTCTTTCGGACAGAAGACATACATGAACTTAACAATTTCAGACATCTTTTAAACAGATAGTTTCGATTCTTCAAAGATGTATTTAAGTGAAATATATGGCAAATTTTTCACAAAGAGGAAATTAAGTCCTCACTAACAGCTGCAAGGTTATGTTTACCCATATTGTGTTTGGAGGTGTTAAATGTTTCATATTTGCACTGGCGTTTAATGGAAACAATATTATAAATAGAAAATATATATGAAATGCTCATATAAGCATATTAATAGTATTAATGTTGATCAGCTTTATTGGAGCCAGGACTAAGTCCAACCTATATATGATTGATGTGTTCGCTTATTTACTAATTGAACAATCTCATAAATGTCATGATTTTGTTATGAAGCTGAAACCATTAATGAATGCCATAGATTTCCACAGGTAGATTGAAATAACCCACAATAATCATCTTCGTAAGTATTAGGAATATTTATCCGTCCGTATCCATACTTTCTTTAAATATTTCTTGGCCGAGTAGTCCAGAACACAATATATCACAAAAAAAGTGGGGACACATTCAGATGATGTTTGATACAAGAAAAGGTAAGAGCCCAAACTGCTCCTATACGTAATAAATTTACGATTTAAAATATAATTAAAGAGAACCACACCTTCTTCTCTAGTAGAGTTGGCCTTTCCGATGTAGAAACTTGTCAAGACGAGTCAAATCATGGAGCCATGTTTCCGTGAGGAAAGCAAATCTCTGTTGAATGAATGGATTGATTTATAAAGTGCACTGCTACTCTAAGAAGTGTCCCAGAAGTGCATAAACAGTATAAGAACCAAGTAGACGATGTGCTAACAGGTTGAGAACAGATGCGTTTTAAGGGCTTTAAGAAAGGACTCTTACTGAGAAACAGACCGGAGAGATAGTGGTAACCAATTCCATTTCCCTCCTGCCAAGATTATGAAAGACCTATCGCCCAGTCTGGCATGGCAGAACCATTGAATGGTGACTAGCAAAGCCGTTGATGAGCGAGGGGATCTGATAGGTTGATGATGACGATTCCTCATAATCAGATACTGATATTTGCCTTATAATCGTTGTTGGAAATTTGCCCTTCCTGCAGCTTCACCCGGAATTTTCTGCCTGTTTTTTAACCCTATTTTTGTTAGCCATGCACTTTACTCCTAACTAGTGGTGCACTGCTCGCCTTACCCTCTTTAAACTTGTGAAAATTGGTATACTCCGGATTGCCACATTTAATTTGCTTTTAAGTCCCTAGTATATGGTAACACCTGTACCGAGGACCTGGAAATTAAATGCTACCAGTGCGCTGCTGCACTCATTGTGCAGCAAGAAGTGGGACTTAGTAACTTTTTGCCAACTTTCTACTGGAAGAACCAATGGATGATGTTCAATTGCTGGTTGGCCTCAACTTGCAGATTTGCCCCGCTGAAGGAGATCTGACTTCCAGAACAGTTTCAAAGTCCAAATGTATAGGGATTCATCGGGACGGACGCCAAGTAGTAACTGGGCAACGTCAAGGCCTTTCTGGAAACAAACTTCAGATGCTCAAAGCATTCCTGCCTTCTTTGTCGACTGCACCAGGACCCCACTCTTCAACATCCCACCAAGTCAGAAGGTTAACTTTCCATCTGGACTATCCTGGTGTCTGTGTTCTTACTCCATTGTGCTCAGCTTGCGTTTTTGACTTTGACCCTGTCTAGAACTTATCTGCAGTTGGCTTGTTGCGACTTTTAGCACTATTTTTAATTCAAACTTTAAACAACACATATCTCCTGTTCTACTTAATGGAATTTTGCAGTTTTAGTGCCATTTTTCTAAACTGTTTAAGGATTTTTCTTGTGTTGTGTTTTCACTTTATTACTGTTGGAGTACTGCAAAATTACTTTACAAATGGCCTCTAAGCTACACTTGACTACTTTGCACCAAGCTATCAGCAGAGGTTTAAGCACAGGCTTTCACCCTGACCATTATTTGAGGCGAGTTCTCACCCTGTCAACTAATACTCCAATTTCTTACATTGGTTTTTAGCTGTGGATTTCTGTACTTGTGTTTTTTGCAGGACAACTCAGCGATTCGTGTAAAACCAAAAATCCCTGTGTAATGGGATATCAAAATTGATTTTTGTTTTTTTCCATTTTCCTTTATTTTAATTGGGGATACATTTTATTTTACCTATTTTTCACTCCTGCACTCATATTTTGCACCTGTGATTTTTGCAAGAATGGAGGTGGATCTCGACAACACTGAAAGCTTCACTGTGGCAGAGGTGAAAAATGTGTGGATGGAGAAGGGGCTGAAGCTAAGAAAAGGCTCCAAGAAACTGGAGTACCGGATAGCCCTCAGAGCCTGGAAAGAGGTGCCCATATTGCAGTCCACATCGTAGGGGCCGGAGGATGATGGTGCAGAGGATGAGATAGAGGTTAAGGAAGTGAATACTGGACCTGCAAGAGGACTGGTTAAAGGCGCTAGAGGAGGGAGGAATGCCCATAGGAATGAGGGCCCCTGCTTTTTCCAGGACTGAGAGCAGTGTGTCCTCCCACAGGATGACCCCTCCAGAGTTGAAGGACATAAAAGCTGAGAGAGAGCTGAGCTGCAACTGGCCATCCGACCATGGCAGAGAGGAAAGCTGAAGCGGCTGCAGCAAGGGCCCTGGAGAAGAAAAAGTCAGAAGCTGAGAAAGCCTGAGAGAAAAAAAGATTTGGTCTGGAGGGGAAAGAAAATTCTGTTGGCTCATGAGGGGAGCCAGAAAGAACTGGACCTGAAAGCTAGGAGGGTCACAGAGTACAATTAAGATGAGGGCAGCGACACACAGGGACCTAAGGGTCCACAGTTCTAAAAACCTGGTACTTAGCTTTGTGGTGGAGGATGCCATTGACTAGTGCAGGCACCGCCGTGGGGATTACGAAATCCCTTTCCACCTGTCTTTTTGCGGCGGTCATCCCACCGCAAAAAGACAGGCGGAGGCTAGATTCGGGGGCCCATTGTGGGGCCCCCCTGTATGGGGTGTGGGGGGGTGTTTTGGGTGGTACCCGTGGTACCCCCTGCATTTCCATGCACCAAGTGGCAGGCACCACGAGGTGCCTGCCACGTAGTGCAGGGAAATGCAGTGCAAGCACTTTTAACATTGCATACGGAGCTGCAGCCAGCAGCACCGTCCACAATGTTAAAAGCTCAGGATGCGCCGGCCAGTATGGTGAGCCTGCCGCACGTCTGGTGGGCGGTCCCAGCACTGCAACGATGGCGGGCGGACATCAGTCCGCCCACCATCATAATGAGCCCCTTAGTGCTTTGACTGTCTCCAGTTGTGGTACATCTGTGGGGACTCTCTCTACTCCAAGAAATCACACAAGGGTAGGTACTCCCCAGGGGTGGGCAATGTAGCCATGAGGGGAGGTAATTCCCAGGAGCAGAGGGTGGCACATGCCCTAGTTTAGCTGGGAGATGGACCCAAAGGGTAATCTTGAGATCTCGGAGGTTGGAGTCATCACTTCCACCAGATCATAGTGAATGGTGTTCATGTCACTGCTCTAAGGGATACTTGTGCCAGTCACACCATGGTGGTGGAAAGACTGTTTCCCCCAGATCAGTATCTGCAAGGAAAGATATACAGGGCAACCCAAGCATGTGGGCAGGACTTTCTCCGTCCTTTGTCTTTGCACTCCCTGAAATGGAGGAGGGAGGGTTAGGTAGGAAGGAAGAAGACCTATGGGTCTTTGTCAACCCTCAGAGGATGGTCATTGTCAAATCCCAGATGCCCATTGATACCCATGATTGGCATATTTAATTTACTTATAAGTCCCTAGTATATGGAACCACTTGTACATAGGGCCTACAAATTAAATGCTACTAGTGGGTTGATAACCTCATTGTGCCACCCACCACCGCAGCACTGCAAAACATGTCCCCAGGTCTGCCATTGCAACAAGGCTGTGAGGTTGTAAATGGCAATTTCAACCTGGCAAAATGAAACTTTTAGCAGGATAAAACCCTCCAATTTAATACTTATAAATCACTCCCAAGGTAGGCCTTAAAAGCCCTTACGTGGTGTGAACAGTATTTTTTAAAGTAGTATATTTGTTTTTAATCTGGCAAGGTTGGCTCTCCCATAAGTGTACACTGGGTTACACTATTATTTTCAATAGCCGCTACATTTATTTTTGGAACAGCTATAAAAGTGGATCAAGGACTCATTTTGATAGTAATTTAAAATTCAACTTAATGGTCAAGTCACATTTCTTTTTCACACAAATTCTGTTTATTGTATTTTAGGGTAGCTGGACAAATAAATGGCACAGCAATCAAATACAGACATATATGGCATATGATCTTGTTAGAAACAAAGCGAGGCCAGTTGCTCACCGTACAATAAAAAGAAATAATGCAAAGGTGGGGGCCAAGGTACGCAGTACACAAAGCTGCAAGATACATAATGTTGCATTACATAAGGAAAGGAGAAAAACTAAGTAATAAAGACCTAAGCACCAACTACAGGTGCAAATCTACTGTGACAGATGTATGCACAGGGTAAGTCGGACTTATTATTACTATTTTGGAAATGACACTTTTAGAAAGTGCTCATTGTCTTGTCTAAAACCAAAAGGCTTTCCTGCCATTGTCCAACTGTCACCTGACCCCTAATGGCTCCCTTATGGTGAGATGTGTATTGCTCCCAGATAGTGGACAAAAGGGCTCTCGATTAGTGGGGGATGGGCTGGGGACTGTGTCCAGCCCCCTCCTGAGCTTCAAAGGATGCTTAACCTGTCACTGGCAGATGAAGTTCATACCAAGGCCTGTCTCCCTTTTGTCCCTCAAGTCAGGCTGGCACCAATCCCCATGGGAGGGGAGGAATTGACAAGAACTGGTTTACAAGTAGAGCAAAGGCTTGCGCTGCACCCACATGCTGGTACTGTGCATTAAAGTGGACCCCACACAACTCTCCTCAGAACACTCCTGGACCTGTGAAGATCAGAAGGAGGAGTGGCCTTCTGATTGAATCCTGAAGAAGATTGGACCTGCTTGTCTTGAACCTAGGATACCAGGAGTGACTCCGAGTACCAGTTGGCTGACCTCCTCTCTGAGCTGCAGGGACACAACAAGCTTCCAGAGGCCTCACTACTTGCAACTTTCAGCTGACCAGTTCCAACTAGACCTGCACTGGACCCTGCTGCTGACCTCTGTTGGAGTGAGTCCTAACACCCAAGTGGTAACCCCCCCAATCCCCCCAGAACCTGGAACTTGGCTGGAATTAGAGTGTATTCCTCCTGTCCCCAAAACTGCAAGAAGTGGGACTTAGAAACTTTTTGGCAACTTTCTGTTTAGGGAATCAACAGAGTATGTCTTTTAATAAAGGAGAGAGAAAACTGTGTTTAAACCAGCATAGGCATTCCATCACTACCACTTCCATTTGCATTTGATAATTCGTCTAGAACTACTTTAATCTCAGATGCAGTAATAAGCTTACTTCACCCTCTTTGAGGGTCCCAGTATGTTGGATTTCCTCAAAATATTGGGCAATACGATCTTCACTGATTGCTTTACTCTCTGATAAACTGATTTATACTGAATAATGAATGCCTTCTGAATAGGATCTTGTTCATGAACTGATAACCTGGCTTTGGATCAGAGTGAAGGAGGATGAGTGATTGGAAGAGTGAGTATGAGTAAGAATGAATGTAAGTGAGTGGGGGTCAATGATAGTGAGCATAAATGTGTGTTACTTAATGCGAGACTGATTTAGTCACTGTGAGACTGAGCGAGTCTGAGTTGATCTGAGTGAGTCAGAGAATGAGTGAGACTGAATGAGAATCAAGTCAGAATGCATCAGTCTGAGTGGGAATAAATAAGACTGAGTGAGAATGGGTGTTAGTTTTTTGGAATGCCGAGGAATCGTAGATTTGATCAAGGAGAAAGATGTTCTAGTTTCTTGTTTATTTTTTAGTTTAGTGATTTCCTTCCCATAGTCTGAGGAGGTGCTTTAGGTTTAGAGTGTGGAACCACACTAGGATTGAGTACTGGCATCAATGTAAGGCACTGTCTGGGGCCCCAATGGAGGATATGATGAGGGGTGTATATCCTCTGTGGCCTTTTAAATCTAGTTGCAGTGATGAATTCCATTTTATCAGTTATAGTGCCGGAAGAATGAGGTATTTGCTTATTGCCATCAATAGTGCCTCCTATTTTATCCATATTTAGTGCAGATGTGCCTTGATTATGATTTTGAGAGAAAAATATCTTTTGAGCCTGGTACTCAGGAGTCAGCTGACCAGGACACCAACAAAAGAATGTTTTTTTTGGAGGGGCCTCTGGAACATGCTTGCGTTTGTGTTGAGAACCACAGAGTCCTGCGGCATAATGAGACTTGAGGGCCCCCCTGCAAGGTACATGGAAGGGCCCCCTCTAGATTCAATCAGGAGCTCACAGGCTAGAGTTCTGTACTGAGGGGGGCCTCTGCAGCTGGGGCCCTACCGCACCGCGGGGGCTGCGGGGGCCTATGTTACGCCACTGACGGAGTCTTTCTGTCTTCATTGGGTTACTTTCGCACCGTCTGGGCATTGGCTAATGTCCAGATTCTTTCCCCCTTTCCATAATAGGGCTCCCTGGTACTGCCGGTAATGAGACAATCGGGGCTGTACAGTTAGTGTAGCAGTTACTCTTGCCCATTGTTCCATCAAGCTGCACCCAAACAATCTTACAATGCGTTATCCTTAATAGTAACAAATCAGAAATTACGACCCCCATATTAAGGGAAACTTTCTCCATACTAGCAATCACAGTCAAAGTCTGCCGCTACATATTCAAACAAACATTGGCATAGCCAATAGGTCTCGCCTTTGGGACCTTATGTGTTTAGCCAGAACCTTTGGCTATGTTGTAGAGCATTGTGGCTGCTGTGCATTATGATGAAAAGTTATAATAAAAAGTATTAAGCTTTTTTGTTACCTTTATACAAACAAAGACGACATTATATACAACTGAAAAAACGGATTAAAAAAAGATTTTAACATTAGCAGGACGTCCCCTTCAGCAATGCCTTGCACTCCTTCCATCTACCCAGAGACTATTGAGCAAAGCCACAGGCTGATCGTGTGTGGCCTTTGGACCGTACCTTGAACCCCGTCTCTTGCCCAGATTTCATTGAGCATGGTCTTCAGACACACCCAGCTAGCACCAAGCACAGGATATGGCCTACACTCATGTTTTTTGCCCAGTTCACCTACCCTCAGCACCCACTGGAAAAGGCCCCTGGGTATGCCTAGTTAGCCCTGAGCATGTCATGTGTAAACACGCCTGTACTTCTACACTTAGAAACATAAAAGTACAATTGATTGTGGCTGTGTGGGTGATGTCAACAGTGATGTGATATGTGGTCTTCATAGTGATGTCAACCATATTGTCGTTTCTGATGTCATCTGAGCATGTGTCTGGATTCCGAAGAGTGCTGCAATAGCTTTTAATCAATGGATACCCTAGTAGCCCATAATATAATCGGAAGGCTGTGGTACTACTCTGAGCATAAAAAATGCACATGCACAAGGCAGGCTGTATTTGTGGATAAGGGGCCATAAAGTAGTCAGACCTGATTCTGGAATAAGCGACAACTACTGAAAGGAAAAGAATCAGGTCTGGAAATTCAGGAGCAAATCACACCAAACACAACAGTAACAAGCATTAGCATAGCCAATAGGTCTCGCCTTTGGGACCTTATAAGTGTTTAGCCATGCAACAGTTGATGTTGTTGCACCGAGGAAATTGTGCTAGATAACTAAACACTTATAAGGTCCCAAAGGCGAGACCTATTGGCTATGCCAATGCTTGTTAACCCTTACTGTCTGCAGGTTATTTGTATGCACCAAAAGCCTGTGTCACTGCCAGCAGGCTTGTTATCAATTGGCAATTGTCTCTCGATTTTGGTGTAGGGTAGGCCATGACAGAGTGGGGCCTTTCATGGTTTTAAATCACAGTTAGTGGGATGGGTGCAGCTTATTGAGTCACCGTAGCAATAAAAGGACAAAGCCACATTAGTGCAGTGCAGGGCCCGTTACGAGGACCTTGTTCAAGTAGAAACAGTGCTATGAGGAAAAGCTTGTGGCATGCAGCGCTTTATAAAAATGTGAAGAGACCCGTAATCCACCAGTTTCGCAAGCCCGACTCTTTCAAGCATGTTGTGGTAGGAGGGTGTAAGGAAACGGCAAAACAATCTTCACGGACATCTCGCTGGGGGTATCTAAGTGAATAAATAAAATGCGCCCTAAATTGTGTAGGAGGACTCGAATAATTGGGTACACTATGGCAAAGAGCGGAAAAACTACCTTAATGTTCGACCATGCTAGGAATAAACCGTATACTTCACTTTGCGGAAAGGAATGGGATCCCTGCTGGAATCCGAAGGGGCAGTGAGCAAAGCAGGAAATGAGGGTGTGAGCACTCCCAGTTAAATAATTGAGCCACACACCTCTGGCGTGCACGACTAGAGTGGTTGGCATGAGGCGGCGGTGAGCAGACCACCGGGAAATGCCGTAAAACGCAGTGAACTGTCACCGGCTGGCAGCGCCGGTGTCAAAGTAATGAAAACAAGCATTGTCCACGAAAGTGATCGCGATCACGATCGCTGTGAAAGCGAAAGTGATCGCGATGACGCGCTAAAACACGCAAGGGATGCGCGCGCAAGCGTGCATGCTTGTTGCGCGTTCTAGCAAGCTGGCTAAAAAGCTGGGGGGAAAATGCTGCCGCCAGCCACAGCTTGCGCGCGCCCGCGCACATGCACTGCAAGCTGTAGCTGGCGGTAGCATTTTTTGAAGCCCTCACTTACTAAAGTCTCTACGAGCAGCGCATGCGCGCTGACTCAGCGAGACCTTAAAAGCTTCCAATACTAACAGAAAAGCTATGTGATCATTCACTATGAATTAACCAACAGATGGTGAACATTAGTGATAACAGCAGCATCTGTGATACACCTGAGAATGTGGATATTCTGAAAGTATCAAGACATTGTTAGTCCCTTTTCTAAAAGTCCAGGCTGAGTCATGCCAATACTTGTGTGAATCCCCTACTGCAAAGATCGAACAGCATGTGGAACACAGAAGAGGATAAAAGAAAGCCAGATAGAACAAGCATTGGCATAGCCAATAGGTCTCGCCTTTGGGACATTATAAGTGTTTAGCCATGCAACAGTTGTTGTTGCACCAAAGATATTGTGCTGCATAACTAAATACTTATAAGGTCCCAAAAGCGAGACCTATTGGCTATGCCAATGCTAGTTAGTGTTAGTGTGAGAGGCAGTTAGTAAGATAGAGTTTAAGGGAGTGTGCTAGTTAGGTGGGGATAGTGAGAGTGAGTGTTTTTGTTAGTGCGAGAATTAGTGAGATATAGAGAGAGAGAGAGTTAGTGAGAGAGAGAGATTTGGGGCCTCATGTAGGAAGCCAAATACCGGTCGGTAACGGCCGATTTTCGGTAATTATACCGTTACCGACCGGTATTTTGGCTTTTGAGATGTAGGGGGAGAATTTCATGATTCGGTATTTACCGAATCGGTAAAATTACCGAATCGGTAATATTACCGATTCGGTAAATACCGAATCATGAAATGAGATGTAGGGGGAGTGTGTGGTGGGTGTGGGGATTCGTTATTTACCACCAACTAAAGGTTGGTGGTAAATGACGAATAGGTGAAAAAAAGCATTTTTGTGCACGTTTAAGTGTGCAATGTGGCAGACATACATGCCCTTAGGGCATGTATGTGCGCCACATGTGCACACATGGCCGAATCAGGGGTGCAACAGGGTGTCAATGTGACACCCTGCCACCCTTGCATGTGCTCCCCCATTACCGAATCGGTATTTACCGAATCGGTAATGAGGCATACCTTCCCATCAATGGGAAGGTATGCCTCATTACCGAATCGGTAAATACCGATTCGGTAATTACCGAATTTTTCCGATTCAGTAATATTTACCGACTCATTACCTACATTGCATTTACCACTTCATAAATACCGAATCGGTATGATTCGGTATTTATGAAGTGGTAAATGCCAGCCCACCTACATAAGGCCCTTAGAGAGGTAGATAGGTAGTTTGGGAGTTAGTGAGTTAGTTTGTTAGTGAGAATGAGATAGTTTCTGAGTTAGTGAGAGTATGATAAAGTGAGCACAGTAATTTTAGTGATGTTTAATATGTTGGTTATTGTTACTGGTGCAGCATTGCTTGGGCATTGTAGTGTAACGGTTTGAGGGCTAATTTTTGTCTAGATTTTAGCTTTATTGTTCTAGATTAATCCACTATGAAAACCTAAAAGGAGTCCAAACTAACGTGCCGATAATTTTTATAGTAGATAAACATAAAGAGAGAATGCTAAGCGTCCCAGCAGACAACAGCCTAATTTAAGCTCCTTGCAAGTGCTAATATTACGGTTCTGATGTAAGTAAAAATGAACTGTTTTCGCCAGCATATTGCAAAAGAAGTTGAAAACAGTTTTTAAAATGGTGTTAACGGGGCGTAGCCAATATTTAACACCGGCTTAATGTTAGCCTCCTGCACATCATTACATTACGCGCATGGTTTGATCTATACAGAATAGCTTAGCGTAGTACACCCTGAAACATATAGAAAATATTTGCAAATATGTTTTTGGGGTAATGTGTGCAATATTTTTTTTGTATTGTAGAGGTTATTTAATTTTTTAGGGTGTTATGTACATTTGTGTATGCCCGCTGTAGTTGAGGTGAGACGTGGAACAAATGAGAACTTGATTTATTTTGTACATAAAAAAAAAGCAGTTTGAGGGTAAATAGGGGTTTTAAGAGAGAGAAAGGGTACAGGAAAGTGGAGGATGTTAGAGAAAGTACTGTACGTTGTGTGTGGAGATATGGCCATATTGGAAGGAAGCGGGTGAAGAGCAAACCACGGACGGGAGAGGAGGATGGTAGAGAAAGTGTAGTAGGAGGTGTGCTGTGTCTGCCTGCTGTTGATGTGGCATCGCTGGTCTGGTTCCTGTAAAGCTTTGTCACAAAAACTTGTTAATTGATGTTAATGGGAGCGCCTGAGGGCTTCATTACATTTGTGTAAAACTTTGGCTTAAGGTGAACCGAAGGTTATTGCAAGTGGAGGAAGTGTGCTGTGTATGCCTGCAAAAACTGTAAACCAGCAGTGTCGCAAAAGGCAAAACTAAAGGCAGGATGCTTAGAATATTAATACACTAAACATCCATTGGCAAAAAAGTGGAAACGCAGTACTTTTCAAGCTGTAGCCAAGCCACGCTGTACAATAAAAAAAAATGGTAACAAAACGTCTCATACAAACGTAATCTCAGTTTGGAGAACTCAGACGTTGATGCTCCAAGGTCGATGAACTGAGATGAGTTTAAATTACGCTTGTTCAAAAGTAGCACCTACCATGAGACGCCCTCCAGCAGGCAGGCTTTACTATATGATGTGACATAAGCATAAGTGTTACGTCGTGTTTTTTGTTTTCTAATTTCTTTAAGGTGGCAAATGAGCGTCCCGGTAGACACCAGAGTCATTTTAAAAGACTGCAGGCGATGACATAATGGCTTTGTTGGGCACTAATTGTTGTGGTATTTATTTTTTTTTAAACATGCCCCTGCGCGCCGCTGCTAACAGTAAACAGCCAATAGCATGGACTGCAGCCACTCTGTATAATCTAAAACAAGCATTGGCCACGAAAGTCATCGCGATCACGATCGCTGTGAAAGCGAAAGCGATCGCGATGACGCGCTAAAACACACAAGGGGTGCGCGCGCAAGCACGCATGCTCGTTACGCGTTCTAGCAAGCTGGCTAAAGAGCTGGGTGAAAAAATGCTACAGTCGGCCACAGCTTGCGCGCGCACATGCACTGCAAGCTGTAGCCGGCGGTAGCATTTTTTGAAGCCCTCACTTACTAAAGTCTCTCCGAGCAGCGCATGCGCGCTGACTCAGCGAGACCTAAAAAATGAAAGGTTAGGTTTATATTGTGCACACTAAAGAGTTAAAGAAATCGTTGCTCAGATTATTTTCATAGAAACCTCTCAATTCTCTGCTCTCGATTACAAGCAGCTGCCTGCTGTCATTGTCTTCTTTAAGAACACTGCTACAGCCTTAGCCTAAACATCCTATGGTAAAAGTAAAAACAATTCATTTAAAACAGTTTAAATCGAACAATTTAAAAGCAAGTACAGAGTTAGCACTGGACCACTTGGGTTCCTGCTCAAGCCACCGAGCCCGGAGGAGCCCCGACCTCAGAGCAATGCAATGCCACCCAGGGTTATTGCCAGACCCGGCTTCCATTGTAAAGACACGTTTAATTATTCCTCTTCTGAAATATATCGGGACTCAGACATGAAAGTCAGAGAATGCCCCCGCACTACAAACAGAATTACACGTCCAATCTTTCTGCTCATTTACGTTTTTCATTAACATGATTCCTGTTCTAAAAAGATTCATCCTCGGTGAAAATCGCTAAATGGCACAAACATATTTGTAGCCTCTTATTTGGAGAATTCTTCACCTCAGAATCAATGTACACACAGGAGCTGTGGTCATACAAACGGCCAGCGGGAAACACCCAGGTAGGTTGGGGTGGCGAACCTAAGCGAACGCAGAGCTCGTTATCCTAAAACGTGCCCTTAATATTAGTGTAAAGGTGGTTTCCAGCACCGCAGGTGGGTTGGGCACGGCCGATGGGTTCTGCCTGTTTGTGGGCATTAAAGTGGGCTCCGCTGAGCTACCACCCACGGTCGTGGTCCCACCTGGAGGATAAGAGAAAACGACCGCCTCCTCTGAGTTCACAAACCCCCGTTAGTGATTATTTGGCCATGGTTTGCCTATTTTCAGGAAGGGCTGGAATCAATCAGTTCCCCTCGCCTCCACCCTCCTGGCTGGTCCCTCCTCGCCCTCTCCATGGCTACAGACACCTGCCGGCAGCAGGTAGATAGCAGCTGTGAGAGGTATCCCCGGCTGGGGCCTCCCCTGCTATGTGCGGAAGGGAGCAGGGACCTCGGAGTCCACGTACACCCACACGAGCCCAGCATCTCACCCTGCCGCAAGGAAGGCGGTCTCGCCCCTCATGCTAGGGGACTGCCTGAAACAAATGTAATGGTGTCGTGTGTCAGGGGTTGCATGTGTGTGTAGCTGGTGCTGTCCACTCCTCTCAAACACGTACACACCCCTATCTGGATGCACGTACGTACGCACCCATGGGTGCAAATGCACTCATACAGCCAGATACTTCTCTGTGCACACTCCTTTTTTTTCGCAGAACTAACCCCAAACTCATCCAACATGTACATACATGTATGTGTATGCATATACAAAGTTTCATGCACACGCCCCTCAACTACACTGATCATACACACGTTTATAGTATTTTCCAAAACCATTCCCTACTCATTCACACAGAACACGCAGACTTCCTGAAAACAGCCGCTCGGATGCAACACTGAGCACACAGATTGCCAGGACCGCTTAGCTGCTGCAGCCTCGGCCAGGTCAGTAACCAGTGCTGGCACTGCTTCTTGGAAAAGGTAACTAGAGTCATGCAAGGACATAGACGGGGGCTTTCCAGTGGAAATGTTTGTTAAAGAGATGAGATTAATAGACACTCTGTGGGTGGAGGGGTGAGGGAGGGGGAGACTGACATGGAGGGAGTCTGGGCTCCGCTAGCAGCACATTACATGAAGCAGAAATTCTGTTCAAGCTGCACAGTGTAACGAGAGGGAGGGGCCCTCCGCGCACACGGAAAGGGTGCTGTTCTGCAGACAGGCTGGTGAATGTGCTTTGATTTCCTTCCAGGGGGCTCTGCGCCGATGCACTCTACAGAACAAGCCCGGAAGTGGTGCGCGTGCAAGCGCGCTTGTGCCCGCCGCGTCAAAACTTAATAAGCACTGCGTTTGCCCATATGTTTCCAATTAACGCGACTGCGAGATGCGGCGCGATAATTGGAAACATATGGTGCTCATGCTCGCTCCCACTGACCCTAGGTCACAGATTAGAGAAGGCAGGACATGCACCCCCCTTGGGCAAATTGCGTGCTGTCTTTCTTAGAAAGACCGCACGCAAAGCCCAATAGCAAGTGATAAATTCCAAGCACACGCATGAGCGTGTGTTTGGAATTTAAAAGCCCTTACAAAATGCCTCGCAGCGCCTGCGTGCTGGCTCAGGCGAGACCTAAAAACCACATTTCACATATGCAAGACACATTCACACCAAATACAATCATGCATACCATGTACAAAAGAACATGCAAAAGAACACATCACACAAACATGAACATCACTGAGACACAACTAATATAATCATTTCCCCACACAGACATTACTCTATATATGTTAGTTTGCTTTCAATCAAATAATTCTTGCCTTAAACGTCTTTCATCAGCTGCTTCCCTGCTCAGTCTTCTCTTTCCCTGTGCAGCTTTCTTGCAACAGAATAGCAGCACTGAACAGCACACGAGAGCAGCTCAGTAGAAGAGCATGCACACAAAAAGGGGCCTATTTAAAACCTAAATTCTGAAGTTCGTTTTTTAGTACTGCAAAATGCTATTCAAAAACCTATGCGCAGAGATTACACCTCCACCTTTCCTATCTTTTTCTGTGCGGATATCTCCATCCCGAGAAAGGAGTCTCTGCATACTATAGTATACGTTTTAGTAGTAAATGTGGGTGGGATAGAGGGGAGTGGCTGGAAATGGGGAATACTACTACTAAAGGGGAGGGTAAAAGGGAGGAGTAAGGAGGGGTTAAGGGTGAGTCCGGGCAGAACATCTACTGAACCACAAAAGAGTAAGCCCATTCCTATTCACAAACTGCACTTCTAAAGTTATTTCAACCAAAAATAAACCCTAAACAGTAGAAAACCACTCCAGCTTAGAGCTTGTTTAAGTCCAGCACCACACATGGCCAAGGACTGCAACACTCTCACATAGAAAATAACTAAGTTACGGGCTTCAAATAAGACCCCAGAGGAAATAATGGTAATTTAAATATTTAAACATATAAATAAATATAATTTATTGTTTAAAAATATGTTAAAATAATACAATTAAATTAAATGTAATTAATAACATTTTTACATTTAAAATTAATTTGCCAATCATTTTTATTAAGTAGAAGTAAATTACATTTAAATGAATTACATTTACTTTAACATTATTTCTTGTGAAGAGTGAACACTGGGTCCATGGTAAGGTTAGCTCACTTGAATACAGGGTTATGAAGAAATTTTGTAGAGTCTGTGTAGCAATGAGCTTAATAGATACAATGTGGTTCATGGAAACAAATGGACTTCGTTGCTGTTGCAAATGTTATCAAGTAAACAAAAATTAAATGGTTGTCCAAGTTTTATTGACCTTATTTGCAAGCAAAGGACCAACGAAAACCCAATTGAAAAGTTTTATTTTTTATTTTCACAGTAAGGAAACAGATACAAGTATACCGAAATTCCAATCACTGACATGTGATTTGTGTACTCAACTACTGTCTGCACATGAAAACCTTGAAACACCTTTTCGAACTTACCATCCTATTAAATGGAGTCCATCTATAAAGTCCTTCCTCTCTGTTGCTGGTGCCTACCTCTCACTGGTGAGGATACTACATGATAGCGGAAAGGGGTAGGTTTTGGTGACGTACTCAGCTGCCATTCCTCAGTCTTCACCCACCTTAAGTCACGGAACACTCCAAAACCATCTGATCATGGACTTTCAGGAGGAGAGGCTGCAGCACAAACCCATTGCAGCAACTGCATAATAAAATGTGCGCATGGCAAAATAAACAAGCATTGGCATAGCCAATAGGTCTCGCTTTTGGGACCTTATAAGTATTTAGTTATGCAGCACAATATCCTTGGTGCAACAACATGAACTGATGCATGGATAAACACTTATAAGGTCCCAAAGGCGAGACCTATTGGCTATGCTGGCCCGCCTGATGAGGGGATACAAAATTCCCTGAAGTTCCCAGCCCAGCTCTGGATAATGTTGGATGCGGCCACACTTCTGCAAAGACCCAGGTGCGGCTTGGGACTGGTTGCAAGCCTACAGAACTGGATCAACACTCCTGAAACTACGACCTAAACGTAGAGCTTCTCGGGCAGATCGAAGAAACGCACTCATGGAGACTTATGCGGCAGGCCCCTGAATCCTATTTTGAGCGCACAGATTTGTGTTCAGAAGGTGTATCAGTTTCCGAGTACGACCTCTGCGTCATCACAAGTTCTGCCACTGCCTGGAGAGCAGCGGCGCCATTCCTGCTTGGTTTGTGATACTGATGGCCTCTTCAGGGGCGGTAGCCGTGAAGTACTCCTACAAAAGTGTGTAAACTTGGCCGTAAAAATAGGCTTTCTAGCGAAATGAAGGAATGCGACGAGATGACATTTGAAACTTTGCATAGTACACAATGCTAAGGTTACTCTGCTTTAACCTCAAATTTAATAGGTTGTCCTCCAGTCAAGGTGAATTATAATTTTCAGGTGATAGTAGTATGTAGGCTCTGGGTTGGGAGCTGGTATCTTAGGGGAAAAAACTTGCAAAAGAGAGAAAGGTTGTTATGTTTCAAGCGCCTAAATACAGTGTTCCCAGTCAGAGGAGCTACAAACTATAGTTGAGTGTTTTTGTGTCAGAATAAATCCCCTCATTGATGAAAACTAAAAGAAGAACGACATGTATTGGGTATAAAGGCCTGTGCTGCCATAAGAAGATTGATTTTCTGTCTCCCCACCCCTCCTAGCCCCTCACTGTCCGCCACACCTGATAAACTTTCATACTTCTCCTGCCACTCTCTATTCTCTATTCCTTAGTTCAAACTCTCTCCTTTCCTTCTAAATACTTTTCAATTTATGTGGGAGTAACATTTGGCATACACGGCTTAATATCTAATAATGTTTTGAAATATATACTGTAACCTTTTTACACATAACCTGGTTTTGCCATCTACCTCACTACGCCACACAGTTTTTTCTGTTTTGTAGCACTGTTTCATGAAAAGTCAAATTCTTTCTAAAATTAAAAGAAGCTAGAACATCAATAACATTAAGGTAATGCCAGTTATTCAAATACATCGAAAACACTACATAGTAGCCGAAGGAGGTGCTGTTTTAGCAACAAGCGGTTCAGTTAAATACGATACTAGTTTCAAGATTTCAAATAAACGGTGTTAATCGTACCAGTTCCATTACATCTCATAATCACGAAAGTTATTGTTTTATTGCTGTGACCTCGGAGATGCCTCATAAACTCCATCTGATTAAAGGGGCTACATTTTGCAAAAAACACAACCTGCGTTAAGAGCAGTGCCCCAGAAGGCTTTCAAACTCATCTAAAAGGCAGACTATATTAAATGACCCATGCAGGGTGTCGAGGTCGGGGGCCGTGCTGGGGTATGGGCTCTCCTCTCTACATGCAGAACCGCTGTAACCAGGAGATACGGGGTGCTCACACATGGGATTCCAGCTGACAAGGAGGGCATGCTCTTAAAGAGCTCAATGGCATTAGCACACTTCTGAACACTGGCCTTTTTCAGCAGATAAGAGACCTAAAGAGACCTGAAGAGATGCAGCGTTTGTTCTGGATCATTCTGTGGAACCAAATGGCGGGGGAGCTGTGGCTAGAACTGGGGCTCTAAGTATTAGAGCAAGCAATTCCTTAACTAAACAGTATCTCTTCTGACAGCAAAGTCAACTTTGAGAAGGCGACAAAACACGTGGGTGGTCACGGTTTGACCTCATTTTGTCTGTCATGGAGCCACAATTTAAGAAAATGTGTGAACTAGGGAGTCCAATGACCGAAGAAGGCAGCGCGAAGGTATGCAGCTCCGCGACATACTGAATGCCCGTGAGAGTATGTTGTAATTACAGACCACGCCTTTCTGGCCTCCTAAATGCAGGTGTGCACATGAAACAGGCGCTTCCTGTAAAAGGAAAAAGCTGAACGAATGGTCTCGACTACACTATGGAAGGGAAGTGCGGAGTGTAGATCCTGGAGGATTGATAAGGTGACGCCTGTAAGTACTGCCAAACTATTACTTTGAATAGTTAGAAGAGGGCCCTGCTTCACCCAGAGGCAAACCGTTCATTATATGACAGTCACAAAGAGACAGAGACGCTCCCTGTGAAAAGACAGATCCGGTTCAGGTCTCGTTCTAACCCCTGTTAGAGAACAGAGGGTGTAAGAGGGACAACAAGCAGACATGGGCTCCTGTAGGTTGGAGAATATAATTTATTATATTACCGGGCACTTGTGCGCAAACACGTACAGTGAATCTGACTTCTTTCGGGTTTCAACATTTCAGTGGCTATACTATCAAGCACAATAGCAGTGTCAAGAGCGTCAAACCCTTTCAGAAAAATTATGCAGAACTGTACCTCCCCTGTTCAACAAAGTGTTTCATGTGGGCAGACAGCCACATTGTTCTTCTAACCCAGGCTGTGCTAAAAAAAGGTTCAGGCCGCTGAATCTCCCCAAATGTGCCCACGTTTACACACCCTTGATGCAAGGTCTAGAGCCCCCCCTCCCCTTCTACCTCCCCTCTCAGAAGAACTTCCTTCAGACAAGACTCTTGGATTCAAAACCTCTATGCAACAAGGGCAACACTTCCACCCCCTGTCCCTCACAGGAGGTGAAGTAATCCCTGCTTAGTCTAATCAGCCCGTAGCTCATGTGCGCCGTCCTCTGTCATTGTGCACTAATACCGGAGGTCAGGCAGAAGCACACCATTCAAGTGCCTTATATATTTTGTTTCACAAAGGGAAACGTCAAAACATTACAATGGGCAGGTAAAGGCTGGGGCTGGAGCTAATGCCCCCGTATGTTCTCCTTACAGCACTGCACCATCGAATAGTGAAGGGCTACACTGTAATCTGTGTTCTTTGAACTACCGAAGGAGCACAGGATGTCTAAAACGTGCCTTCACCGAGCTTCAGTGTGGGCCTCGATTCTAAGGTACAATCCACTGAAGGGCAAGCCACGAGGCGCGATGGATGTACATCATCAGGGATTTTACTTTCGGCCGCATTCTTTCCTGTGAAGGTTGGCATGGCGGTACTCACAGCAGAGTGACATCACAGGCACATGCATGAGTGCCTCAGAAGCGGCGAGGCTTCATTATAGGAAATGCTTCACGTGTAGGTGTGACCTCTGACTCACCCAGATGGCCGGCACCGGGGCCCGCGCGGTGAGGGAGTGGCGCACGGTACGCACTGCGCACCAAGAATCAAAGACAGGTAATGGGGCGCACGCGAGAGAGAAGCAATTAACGAATAAGCAAAGCATGAGCCATCTTCAAAGGAGCGGCTTCCAGGCTCAGTCCATCTACAGCGTTTACCTTACGGGAGCGAGCAGCAGCAGGCACGTTAATTGCAAACAGATGGCGCTGCTGCTCGCTCCCACCAGGTAAACACCGTACATACACGAGTGCCCATTGGAAACAGTGCAGAACATGCACGAGTTTCCACAAAAGCATGGAGTGATTCCAAACGGTCACTCCAAAGCAGGGCTTGCATGCTGCATAGGCGAGACCTAAAAACAAAAATCACTATCCCTATGCAAGCACATATATCCACTCTACTAATGTATGATGTGCACAGTCACTACTCCATACAACATGACCGACACAACTCCCTGTGGCTGTAATGTGGATTGTGGCAAAATGTGAATGACACTTGCAACAAACAATGTCTGAGAATGGCTGACCCATTGCACCTCACTCACTGCTTTGTTGATTTAAGCTCTGACAGATGTTAAAGCTGTCTCTAGCCAGAGCTCTGGCAGATGTTAAAGCTGTCTCTAGCCAGAGCTAAAAGGAAAGTGAATGACTAGCTTGAATCAGTTAATTTAAAGCTTTGGGTTATTATGGGTAGCATTCCACCTGTTTTAGGTCATCTGTGCCTATACAAAAAGGGGGCCAACCACATACAAGCCAACGCCTATCCTCTTCACAAAGGTGTTGCCTAGTCCAAAAGGCTAGACCATTTCACCCACTGTGCTGTTCCAGGCTGAACCCTAGATGCCTTACGTTCCTAATATCCTGTGAAGTATTCTCCCGTTCAATGAAATACGTTAGAATTCTTTGGAAAAGTGCCAGGAGAGCAGAGACGCACTCAGCATGAGTAATAGATATATATTTAGAGCATTTACTTAAACAGAGGCCACTGACTCACATTGAAGGATTGCAGCAGCCACATATCAATTCTCAGGTCAGTGGACAATTGGATGAGTAAGCACACAACTTAGTGATTAACACTTGCCAAAGTGAGACATCCATCAGCAATACCTGGCCAGTGAGAATGCCGAGCGGCCATGTTTGATTAACACCTAATGGAACATCAAATTGCTTCACACAGCCTGCGCAGCGGTGGAGGAAAAAAGAAAAGATAGGCCTTTCACAAGATCAAACAGCGCATCAAGTGGCTGGGATGCCCTATGAACTGAAAATGCACATTCCAACCGTGAACCACCTCACATTCATTTTATAATAAGCAAAACAAAATACACAAGCTGTGAGGCCATTGCCACGCTCTTCTAGATCTGTGACGAGATGCATTGGTGGCCGGCATGGATCAGGGGTGATGGGGCGGGGAGGCGGGGGGTTCTCAAATAAAAAATAAAATGTAACTTACTTACGTCCTCGCCACGTCTTCCTCGCTGGGTCCTCCTCATTGCGCTGGCTGGAACAACAGGAAGCACCCAGGCTGAGGCTACCCTGATCCGCAGCGTTGTGATTGGTAAGCACCCAGGCTCCCCTGACAAATCACAATGCTGCAATGCAGCATTGTGATTGGTCTGAGCGCTGTGGCTCAACCAGGGGATGGGGGCCTGAACATGTTCTCCAAGCAGGCTTTAATGCAGCTGGTGTGGAGAACACGGAAAGTGCGCATGAATGTTTGGCCAGACCAAAAGGGCGGGTCAAACATTCATGCACACTTAGAGAGTGAAAACCACTCCTCCCCTCCCTATGCTCTGTCAGCAGAGCAGCCGCCCGCACTGCCTTGCAAAGCTGCCGCTTCCACAAACAGGAAAAATAAAAATGATAATAACCTTCCGTTATCATTTTATTTTTCCTTACACTGCTGAAAAGCGGTGAGGCGACGCTCCTCCGCCTTAGCAGAGAAGCCACTGGCGAGATGTCGAGGAAAAAGAGATTCGAGTCCCAGAGCTGCTCTTTCCCACAGCATGTTCCAGTTCATTTGTTAATTTCTTACTTTGTTGCTCTTTTATTATGACATTTTTCTCTAGAGGGTCTTCACATTATCTTTGTCAGATTGCCTGCAGGCTCCTTCAGCATCCACCCATTATCACTCCCTCCTTGTCACAGTTAGGAACTCAACTAGCCGCAGACAAGGCCATAATATTAATCTATAGCAGACCTTCTGGGTTTCACCAAAGTACCTGAAGTAGAAGGGGTGAAGTGCATTCTCTTATCTACATATCCTCGACTCCAGTAGAAAAGATTAGATACAGTTATCATTTACAAATCTAATAACTACATTTAGTTCTGATTATTAATCTCTTTTACTTGACAGCATTCGCAGTTATACCTTTTTTAACTGAAAAACTCTGCAGAAAGATTGTTCTCTACTGCCAGTGCATTGCTGATGACATGACTGTGCTCTGCAGTCCCCGCCCAGGTCCTCTCGGATAAGCGTGTGTCACTAGATGCCTCTGAGGTACCCTGCCTATTACACAGAGTGCAGTACCACCCAAAAACGCAAGGGTGCAAATATATTACAGAAGAACGCAGACTCTGAAACATAGATTCAAAGAAATTCGACTTTTTAATAAATATATTTGTATTAATATATTCCTATACAATGTTCGACCAGCACATAATTCCTAATACATCCAATCTCACTTTCAGTATACTTAAGGATTGGCTTAATTTACTTTTTTAACTTCACTTCTAGCATATTTGGGAGCAAGTGCCTAATTGTGTGAATGTCAACATGATGGGCTTTTTGAGAGGTTTTATAATTTATGTTTCCACATGCTACTGTTCAAATGTTCTTCAACAATTACTCCACACCCATGTACAAATCCAAGTCTGTGTGTAAACTCACAGTTAACAAAAGCGTGATCATGGACGTCATTTAGGGGTCGCTGCTGTGACCCCTGGCTTGCTCCTTGCTATCCCTGGCACTGCTTTTGCAACCCCTGGCCGCAGAGGTGGCAAACTCAGTGCTTGCAACACAGGGGCAGCTCTTTCTAATGGAGGCTGGTTGGAGTTCCACTTGCCTGGTTTTCTGTCAATTTTTTTAATTATACAAATAGTGAATAATATTATTCACTATTAGTGTAAGACAAAACGGAGCACATTAGCTGGATTATGACCCTATCTGGAAGTTTAGGCAAGTAAAAAATGCTGTTAAATGTATGTTGTGTGCTTGCTTGCGGGAGGGAGTCTGTTTATGTGCTTTAGAGGGTATGAATGTGTCAGTATGTGTAAGCATGTGTGAGTGAGTCAAAGTAAAGGTCCAATGGTGTGTAATGTCACTTCCGCTACCCCTGGCATTTTTGTGAAATGACGTCCATAAGCATGATATTCACCATACCTAACCTAGCACTTGTAAAATCATTTAATTTTTTCAGTATAATCCCACCAAGGTGTAATATTGTGTGCAAATAAATACAAGTTTAATGGCAGCGAATAGAATTTATTTGCACTATATTACACCTTGGTGGGGTTATACTGATAAAGAGTAAATTAATTTACTACGAATTTACTTACGGGTACTAAGGGGCTAGGATGCTCTGGAAATTGTAGGCATTCTGAAAGTTTACTCCATTCTGAAAGGGTCAAAGATTTACTGCTGTCAGTCGCAGGATTAAATCTCTTTCCATGGTAAGAATGGGAAGAGGACGCCCCCAGAATTGGTGGGGTGTAGTGAAAGGGGTTCTTCCAAAGGGAAAAATATTTTTTCCATGAAGAATGCTTTTATGGTTTCATTGCAACATTGCAGCGGGATTTCCCCATGCAGAAGAGCCTCTGGAGATTAGAAAATGCAGAATCACACACATTTTCAAGAACTACGCAAGGGAAACCTTTCTGAATTGCAAAAAGTCAGAAATCTGCACCCATGTGAGGACTGCAATCTGAAAATGCAGATGCATGACTTTTTGTGTGTGAATCCTGCCTCCTTTATCAATGCAGCTGCTACTAGGACAACCTGACCCCCACTTGAGTGAAGTATGCCAAGGCCACCTAGATGACATGGTGAAAAGAACAAGGACCTTCCAAACAAGTAGGTGTGCCAAGTCCACACCCACAGCACTGATTTAGTGCTTGTAATTTTTATTTACACGATGAGCCAGAAACCAATGCTTGAACCTGGCGGAAGATCCAAATGGAGCACGAAATGGACTAGGAAATATTGCGCGACTGCAAGCCCCTTTGAAGGACCTCCATGAGCAGCATTGGAAACTACACTCGCTGCAGCTACTAAGAAACAGCTGTTCCAGGACCATCATAACTCTTGATAGATGTAGTGGACAAGAACATCTCAAGTAATCTGTGGTTGGTGCCTCAGTCCTTGTGGTCATTTCCCATTTTATACTGATTTCTCTGCTAATCTGGCACACACGTTACCATTGTGCCTTTTGCCATAATATTTTTAAGACATAAAATGTATGAACCCGATTACAGCCAACCACCACTAAAGGATTATTTTAGTTGTATCTATTGTATGTTGACAACGCTTTTGTACAATCAAGTCATTACTGCAGCGAAGAGGATGGATGTCTCTGGGTGAGGAAGGTGCTCATGATTAAGGAAATTTGTACCAGTATTTGAAGCACAATCTTCTCTGCCATCAAAGTGCCTGGATTCACACTTTCCTGCACTTACAGGTTTCAGTAAGAACACATTTTTCATCTTTAAGAGAATGCGAATTCTTTCCTCTGTGCATGTCCATTCACTAAAATGGTTGCCGAAGCGGAAGTCACATCACCTGCTCTTTGACATCACATGATAGGTGAGCCTTAGAAAAGCAGCGCTGAGGGACCACCAAAGCCTATTCCTGCCTGGCATGGACTATGTAGCCCATGCCATGCAGGAACAGGGGTAGAATGCACTCAGGGGGGCCTCACAATGTGCCCCCCTGCATGCATCCACAGGCTCTGAGGTGGTTTCCTCACGCCACACTTTTAATGGCGGGCGCAATGCCATGCAAACTGTGGCAGTGAGGAAACTCATAATATGCTTGGCAGTGCCGCAGCGGCACCACCAGCATAGTGCGAGCCTCGGACCGCCGCACCACAGCCAAGGGATCACAGATCCCTGGCGGTTGTGGTGGTCCCAGGGCAGGCTGACCGCTAGATTGAAAATACGGCAGTCACTGCTGTGTTACCCCGGGTTTGGCGGTCCACGGACCGCCAAACTCAGAATCAGGCCCTAAGTCTCTGTCATAACAACCACCTTGTGGGATGTCCTATTATTAGGAAGGAGGCAACAGGAGGCTTGCTGCCAGGTTATGACATGTTTAACATGCATGCAACTGGAAAAACCTCGGCGGGTGGGCCTGCTGATCGTCTGATGGTGGATGCATATTTGCAAGAAATGTGTCAGTTATGGGAAGTAGAATGCTGATCCATTGCAGTATTTATTCAACAAACTGACTCTGTGGTCGGTAACTCTTGTTAAATGGAAATGTCAAGCTGCCTCAGCAATTGTCCAATCATAAGGAGTGTTCATTGTTGCCAAGGCTACTGTTGCTGAATTTACAAGATCTCTCATCAGTTGGAGAAACTTGCATTTGTATCAGTGGACGAGCGTCATCTCTAGCTGAGTACTGCGCGATGTGCAATCCCTGAGGGAAGCAAACCGAGAATTTGAAGACAATTCGTATTTCGGTACAAGAGACAACTAAAGACTAGTGGAGGTGTGTTCGTTCTGCTCAGGTCACTGAAATTACTGGTCCTGGACTCTCAAATCTAGCGCTAGCATTGATTTACATGGTAATATTGATTTAAAGAGCAATGCCATATTGCTTCCATCTAGTCTACAAAGAAACATGCTGGGGAATCCCTTTAATTTAATAAAAGAAGCCACTGATTGCAATTTGAATTCACACGAGGTAAGAGCAGATATCATAGATTGCTTGGGATAATAAAGGACTGCCTGAAGCCAGGTGATCTAGAGCATGTCTAGAGCATATGTGTGGATCACAAACTAAAAGAAAGCCAAGATGGTGAATCATTAGACAACTGATGGCAAATTCAGTGTGAACGCCATCTTCTCGGTTAGAGAAAGAGTTCAAAATCACTGCAAACTCACTTTAGAAACACACAATCAACTAGGTGAACAGAATGCTAGCTCAGACATTTAATTTCGGGTAAGCTATGGAAACAATCATGTTCGGCAAGTCACCGGCCAATTAGAAGTTATTGGTTGCCAATTGGGTGAAGGAGGTTGAGTCCTGGGACCTACATACTGTGGATACTCGAATAGGACTCTAGTGTCCTTTTACTGTTTTTTGACTCCCAGGCTGACTCAGGGAGGTGCTGTGGGCTAGAAATCCAGAGCTAATCAATGCACAAAACAACACACAGTATATCATTGTCCAATCCGTGTTCTTTAATGCACACCCAGCTGAATGCAATGCACGGATAAGGAGCATTTACAATTTCATGGGTGGAATTACAAATTGGAAAAGCTCCCCGTGGGGCTCTGCAGAGTAATCAGGGTACAAATCACATATCCTCTAGAAATGTCAGGCGGCAACTATCACTCTAAAACTAGTATATTTCCTCTTGTCTGCAGCTACCATGTGACAATTGGTGCAGTAACTGGACAAAACATTAAAAGCAGGAACGCCCATATATGTGCCTATTACAAAAACATAAAAGACTTTTTACTATTTTCAAAAGTCTTGGTATTCACAATCAATATAACAGGTTTACAGCCTACGGAAACATATTTTCTTTTCAAACCATAAGGCTACTGGCCTTAACATACACAGTAGCTTTTCACTAAACATAACAGTACAGCCTACATGTTTTAACAATTACTTTTTGGTTTTACTACAGAGTGTACAGAAATCAATTCTGAATCCACAATAAAAGGGGTCAGCTGCCCCCATCTCCCTCCTGGGACACTTAGGGTCTGATTTAGTTCTTGGTCGATGGGTTACTCCGTCACAACGGTGATGAGTATCCCGTCCACCGAAATATAAATCCCACAGGATATGATGGGGTTTATATTTCGGTGGCTTTGTCGGGTGTACCACTGCTTACAGATCGCCTCCTAACGAATTCCTGAGGGCGTGCGAGCTACCGGGTCCATGGAGAATATCCACTTTCCAATATACAAGTTTTCTCCCTGCTATAATTGGCCTTTTGTTAATTTTCTTTTTTAAAGGGTGTTACGAACCAATGAAGCACCCACCACTCTCTTGCGTGATTATTTCTTGCTGTGCATGCCACTCTAGCAGGGTGCTCAATGATTGCAATCTAACAGGTGCTCCTGATTATTCATGGAGCACTAGAGAACATGCACATCCTCCCGCATGTCACAATGCAGACCCCACACCAGCTGCTGCCTGAGCTACACCACCCTGCAAACTCAGCTACTCTTCTTCTTACAAGTAGGGTGATGGGATGGTGAGGTGGTTGGTCGAGTTTAGAGGTATGGGATGGTTAGTGCTGTTGAGAACACAAGGTCCAGTATGTAGCTGAAATGTGTTGACTAAGTGACATGCTGTACCACATTGAGTTTGCCAATGAGGTTGAGGAATGTGTCTCTTGTTTTAATGGTGCTTGAGTTGCTTGGGAGATTGAAGTCACATAAGGTGGTAGTGTGTGCTTTTTGGATAGATGAAGCAGTGAGAAGATTAAATAATTCATTTATGAAGTCCTTGTACTGCCCAGGAGATCTGAAGATAAACTGGTAGGTGGCACACCAAGCTCTGAAGAGTGTGCAGTGACATGTTCGTAGCTCCATGGAGTTAAATGTGGCTTGCTTGCCTGTGAGGCAGGAATAGGAGGACTAGTTGATGGCAGGGTCTCTTCCTTTCTAATGAGCACCGTCCACGTGCTGGATGCTGTAGTCTATGGGAAAAAGGAAGTCTAACATGTGCAAGAATGTTGGGGTTAGCCATGTTTCTTTGATGAAGATCACATTGAGGCTGTTATAGATGATAAGATCTCAATCTCTGGAGCATGCAGTATTGCGGAGTGTGCATTAATGAGCAAGAGATGGAGTGTCTGTTTTGTAGTTTGAGAACGTGTGGTGGCTAGTGGGATTTTTATGAGGTTAGGTTGAGGGGGTGGTATGTGAGTGTTTGTGAGGCCTTGATCTGGGTGAGATTGTAAGGAATAGTTGGGGTAATTGTAGGGAATGTAGTTTAAGGTCGCAGCACATGAGTTCTCACGTTGTAGGTTGTAGTGGCGCAGGGGCTCAGGCTGGCCCAAGGCCCTTCATGGCCATAAAAGGCCCAAGGAGGAGGAGGCCCTTCTCTAAGCCAACCTTTTTGCTGGGGACACCTGGGAGGTAGGACACCAAAGAATGTACTGATTTGAGGAGAAGGCAAGCAATAGATGCTAGTAACTGCAGTGAAGTCACTTCCTGTGGAGATGGATGTCAACTATTAGCTCTTGTTTGGATTCTGCACAACTAATTTATGTACAAGGCGGTGATAATGATAATTCTAATATTCCAGTCTGGAGTTGGAGAAAAACGCACTTCAAAATATGAGGTATATGGTGAAACATTAAACATTCATGCACAATACTCAAGAGGGCTGGAACCATTCCTCTTAGTCTCCAATTGAATCATAACAGTTTAGGTTTAGTCCAGGCCCCATCTGTCACACTGCTACATGAGCACAGATGGCAGGCTGAGGCAAATTTAATATTCTTACTGAGTAACTGGAAGAATCATGGATTGCTACCTCACAAATTCTATTTTACAGATTGCTTTTTATGCTCATTTTAGACAGGAAAACAACTGGAGCTATTATCACATGGCCTATGAACGAGGTTTGTTTCTCTATGTGTAACAGTCTGCTTTCACTTAACAATATGTAATGCGACTCCGTTTAAATACCTTTATCTATAACGTCTCCAGATTCAGGAACAGTATGGCATACACTGTAGTAGAACTACAGATACACCAAGAGTACATTACAATTTACTTTAAGATTTTCCCCAACCCCACAAACTTCTCATATTAAGGTGGTTCCTCTGTCCCATAAAAAAACAATCACACTATATATTTTTCATAATATTTACAAATTAACTACTAGAAAGTTTGAGACTGGAGAAAGATCATTAGAAAAATCACATTTTCAAGTTTCACAAAGATGCATATCAATAGACGCTCTCCACATAGTCCACAATTGATCAGAATTTTGTATCTGATAGTGCATTCCTAAGGCGGACAAACCTCACCATCAGAGTCTCTTGATCGTTAACTCCACAACTATGGAACTTGAAGCTATCGATATCTTCAAGTTCTACAGATGTGGAGTGAAGAAAAGTGAGTCAATACGTAGCTATAAATACTTTCTTTGATGATGTAGTCGCAGTTGATATCCTGCACTTGACACTAATACAGGTTAATATTGAATACTTTGATACCTTGGTAGAACACACCATTCATCCATTCCTATTTCAGAGTCTGCATGTTCTAAGCCCTCTGTGACATCTGTCAGATAATTCTGTCATGTTCTCCATCCTCTTAGAAAGCTGCATCTTCCTATTGTTTCTGCGCCTTCTTTTATTTCTGTACCGCTGGAACTTTGACTTCTGTTGGGTGCTGAGACACAATAAACAGACGCACCACAGTGTAGACCTTACTACAGAGGGATTGGCCTGACCTTCCTGTCTAAGCCTGAGGCTGTTGCTAAAGAATGATAACATATTAATAAGTACCCATTATAAGACAACAGTAAAGGTGCAAACACCTTCACATGTTTCATCTGTTTTAGGTGTGGGGCAGTGCATCAGGATAGTGATGCCCACAATTCGAATTGATGTCATGCTCCTCGGATATTTCCCTGGCACTATCATACATGCTGCAAGACCCATGTTTGATATGATAAATATAATTTATCAATTTAATCTCAGACACTATTGGGGCCATTCATTTCAAAAGCATTTTTGGAAGAAGCTTGGGTTATATCAATCAGAGTTGAATTACCTATTGTAGTCAGGGTACTTTTGCGAAATGGGATAAATTATTCCCAAGACAGCATAAGTGCCTTAATCATATTCATCTCTGTAACCAGAGGGCTTCACACATACAGCTGTTCATAACTTTAGTTAAGGTACAGCTGACCCATGCTTTAAAGGGGCATAACCACAATACCCAGAACAGGTAGGGAGGAGTTGTCTTGAAGTCATTTCCTGAACATTTGTTCAAGCTTTGCATCCCTTTCTACTTCCAGAGGAAGGGCTGAAGCGAACATTCTGTCTCCCAGTGTTCTGCAGAGCATTGTGCCTGCAGTATGTGTTGGAATGTTTTAAGCTGGGCTGAAATGGATGGTGGTGGGTGAAGTTGTAGGACAATGAGGATCACCTTAGCCTAAAAGCTTCACTCATCAATGTTGGGTCTTGCTTTGCAAAGAGCTCTATGAGGATGTTGTCACTGTTAATATTTGTTAAACCAGGTGTAGGGAGAAACATGTTAGGCAACATATTAGGATCCTTTACCAATGGCATGCTGACTCCCTTTTTTAAATCCACGCATGCCCTACTGCCATTTGAAGACCAGCCAGGAAGAAGTAGGAGATTGACCTCCAGGTCTGCTGTGCTTAGATGACCCTTTACAGGGTGCTTCAGGGCAAAACTTCTACCTATGCCCGAATCTTCACCCTATAAGACCTAATTCCAATAACCCTGAGAGCCACGTTCCCGAAGTCATTCTTGCTTGGAACAACTGTGTGCTTGTTGGAGGATCTTCCTTCTGGAAAGATTAATGTGCAGGGGACTGAGGATGGTTTTCAAAACGAGGAGACTGTTGACAAGCTCACAGGAATCAATTAACCGGTTTGCTGTTGAGAAGATTTTGGAAGACCTGCATGATTTGTGAGGAGATTCATGCAAATTATAGAGGTTTGGCGACAGAGGCCAGTCTAGGCAAAGCTGGCTTGAAACCCCTTCAATATTTTAGCTCTCATTAAAACAGTATGCTAAATGCTCAGTAACTGCTTTATCAGAAACATCAACATGGAAAGCACTGTCTTAGTATCTTGTCATTGTCCAACCTGTTGCATAAACACTGGTGAGTGTGAGGCGCTACCGTCATATTTTTTCACTGTGGCATGATGTGCTATGGTTTGCATGTTGTGTGTTACATCCAAATTGTTGCTCTACATTACGTATATTACATCCACCTTGGTGTTCCTTTCATGGTCAAGTCTGACATTCAGTTCCAACTATGATGGTAAGGAAGCGGCACATGCCCGACCCTTGATTGTAATACATCATTTGAAAGCCACCACTAATAGTTTAATTTTTTTGCGAGACAATGGAAATAGCATCAGCCATTTTGGAAGGCTGATGGCCGTAAAAAAAAAAAAACACGTCTCTAAGGCACATCAGAATGCATCAGTACCCTGCAGGATCCTGTACTCTTCTCCGAAACCCAGTGGATCACTTTTGGAGTAAAGATAAATGAGGCGTTGCAGAAATGAACACTAATGTACCTTGAATGTGAATATTACTGGATCTAGACCTTAAGAGATTATGGTGTGAGTTAACTCACAAACTCCTCAGTACTATGAGAATGTAATATTGCACAACTGATATCACTCTACAGGTACAGACACTGAAACTGCACACTGTAGAACAGATAGTACAGGAACATTTGAAGAGAGATCAGTTAAATGTGCCTGAAATAGTTTGAGTACCATATTGTCATATTTTGTTTTGATCACTGTCTATGGTCTAACAACTTAATTTTACTGGCTGTTATCTATTTGAACCAAGCTACAGGAGTTTATAAATCACGCAAACAACAAAACGCATGTGATTCCTTTTCTCATGGTTCTTCCAGAGCAACAAAGCTGATAACCTCTGCTTTTCTGAGTGAATTCAGCAAAGTATGCAAAGACGTTTGTCAAGCACCTCTGACCAGCTCCAACCTTCCCTTTGAATGCGCTTTGCGGAGTGAGTTATGAGTATGACACTTGTACACCTGCCAAGTACTGTACGGTGAGCCACAGATTATGACTGAGCCCACGCCTCAACAACCACCATTTTGGTGGAGGGACCTCCAGGTTTTTCAGGATTTTGAAAAAAAATACAAATTACAAAAAGGTGGAGAGATTAGAAGACAATTCCCATGACTGAGCCCCCTTTCAAATTACCATATATTGCAATTGTTTGCTTACTATTTATCTGTCTAGAATCTTATTCACTTCATTTTCTTTTTCAGCATTCACCTGAATTTGTCCAGAGCACGGAGCAAGATATGTCCATAGAGAACAAGGTTTCAACAGGGACACATGAAATACAGGATTTATTTTTTTAGACTGGGGCAGATTCAATCGTGCAGTTACCGGGTTAACGATTTGTTCAATTGAAAATTGACCAACACATTTTGGTCCTAAGTTAAAAGATTTTTTTCAAGTGTAATTATTGTGTGAGCAACCATATTTTATCATCCATCATTTATTTGGGTGAAGAAGTTGTTTTACGATCAGCATATCATTTGAGTCTTGCTTGTGCTTTGTCTAAAGCTTCAACTGATTTTTGTATCTCCCTCAATTTGGTTTACATTTCTAGCTGATGTTGACAGAAGCAAACTTAATTGAAATATTTTTGGATGGTGTCCATACATACAAACCAGGTGACTTTCCAGTAGTGGGGTATTCAGTAGAATAGTAAATTAATTCTTCTGACCATGTATTACTCTAGTCCTTATCTTGTAGTAAGGCTTGCCATCGCAAATAATGTTGAACACATTTGTTCAACCTCTCAGTGTGTTTGTCTCTCTGAGTATCATGTACAGACTTTCATGTGTAATTTTTGCACAAAGAAGAGCAAAATCCTGAAGTAAAGTGAGACCCCTGTCAGTAATTAAAATCTGTGGGATGGCATGGAATCAAATGATTTGATGTACAAAATGTGTGTACTCTTGTGAAGTGTGCAACCAAGAGAAGGATTCAAAACGACCCATTTTAGTCAAAAAGTGTACAGCCACCAAAAAAGAAAGCAGTCCAGGTTTGACTCTTTGATAACTTTACCATGAAACCTATTGACACTGTATGCCATAATTTGGGTAGTACAGGCAGCTGTCTGAAAAACCCTACAAACCTAATACCACAACTTTTAAACTGTGCACAAATGGAACAAGTTTCAACATATTCGTTCACATCATCAAATAAACATGACAAAAAATATCTCCTAACTGAACCTAAACCTTTTGCAGGATGCCTCGTAGTGTTAGGATCATGAAGGGGAGTTATTAATTAAAGTTATAGAATGGTTGTTGAATTTCTTTGATGACAACAATGCTGGTGTATCATCACTCTGACCAATTTCAGACTGACTTTTTTACGACAAACTAGACCTTTGCTATTATTGGAACCTCACCTTTATTTATTCACAAAAATCATAATCAGGAAATAATAAGGCCCATCTAAGTTGTCTGGGGTGTTAAATCTCTAGCTGATGTTTACAAAACTATAAATGTATACACTTCTACAGTAGCTCCCATCAAAAGATATTTTAATAGCTAAAAGTTATTTATTAGTGATGGCATAGTTTAATTTTGTTGGAGAAAACCTTCAAGAAAAATAGCCTGCGGGATGAACCAGCCCACTTTCTGGATGTCTCTAAGAAAACACCCCCCAAACCTCGTTGCGCAGTAAGAGACGCCGGTCTGAACAAAAAACAGATGCTCAGCATCTGATACTGCAGAAATGGAGCCCTGAAAAAACATTCTTTCAAAATGACAACAGCTCCTTGATCCACAGAAAACTGCCCCCCCAGAAACAACTACTGGCAGCTCTTATAGTTTACGGAGAACTGATGAATGATTCTTCCATAAAAACTTAAGAAAACAAAACTGTGATGGTTGGAATGCTTGATTTTAATTCAACCACTGGTAATTATTCGGGCTACATCCCAGTCCATCATTTGTTGCACTCTATGACACCTCAGAACAGGCCAGCCTAAACTGCCAGACCCGTTTCACTCTACATGGGAACACAAGCAGCCTCATAATGGTTTGTCCATTTGGGTCTTATCAGTAGGGCGCAGCCTGAGTTCTATAGCACGGTGAGCACCAGACCCACATTTGGGCAATCGTAAGCATAGCTATAAATGTATACAACATATCAATTATATAAAACACACGTTTGTCTATATATATCTATATCTCTATATATATCTATATATATAGATATATATCAATTATCATAAAGTAATATGAGAAGTTGCATATTGACGGTACTCCAGATGTAATGACTCCCACTGTAGTGTCCACAATGTAATGATTCCTGATGCACTTACCAGTGGGGCAATAAACTACAACTTTCTGAAGTCATTGGCTGGAAGTGGGGATGGTAGTGCTGCTTACCATCAAGGCTGGTTCAAGGGTAAGGGAGCGGTGCACTGAGGCTTTCCAGCAGAGTACAGTCTGATGGTTATCACAGAGAGGTGGTGCTGATTGAATTCAGGCTTTGCACGCCAAAGAATACGTTTTGTGGATGAACACCAGCAGGGAACTATATTTCCCAGTGAGCAAGGTACTCTTTCATGTCTAGCTAGGTGGCAGCCATCTTGGGTCTTTAAGCATAGCTTTCCTCATGGTGCTCAGTGCCTAGGCCATGCGAATATGCTATTTTGTTGCTGGTGTCGGATCTTTCTATGTGCATGTTTTCAAGTATTGCAACTCCTACCTTCTCAATAACCGAAATATGGACATTTGTGTGTTTTCAAATGTCATCAGTGACTTAATACAAGAGGTCATAAGCAGTGCATTTTAGCGATGCAAGTTATACTTATGGCAATTATATCTAAATAGTGAATTTCTGTTTTTTTGGTTTTAGAACTGCCGTTTTTTTATTATCACAAGACCTAAGTACAAGTCCACTTTAACCTCTTCAGCGCTGCGCGGATTCCCGCGCAGTGCTGAAAGATTTGAGCGCGGGCGGGGCCATGACGGAACGGTTCCGTCATAAGCACAGCCCAACCGGCGTGCATGACGGAACCGTTCCGTCATCGGCATCGAAGAGGTTAACCTTTGTTTTTTTCTGAGAATTTCTATGGTTTTTTCCATGTAAGTTAAGATTATACTACTTTAATTACGTATAACTCCACTATAAATTCCACTATAAATTCCACGGACCGGATATTCTCGCCTCAGTGCCTATTCTAATCATGGGTCCCACGCTGCAACTCTGGGCAATAGCTTGCTTAATCTCCACAACGGCCCCAACAGCGCTGGGATGCCTGGCTTCACCCTGGGGATGCCCAGGAGTGGACATTTCACAGGGAAAAAGCCAGGAAGGGTTCCCTAGCGGTATGAGTACAGCGCCGGGAAACCCCGAACCGGGGTAGCTGTGCGCTATATAAGTACAAGCACATTTACATTTACATTTACATTTAACCTTTGTTTTTTCAGTGTATTTCTATGTTTTGTATGTAGATAATATTTCATTATGATAACTGTGACCAATGCTCCATGGGCGGCTAACCCCTGTGAGAGGTCAACTCCTCTCCATACACAGTCAGCAGCCAGGCCCTGCAGCCAACCTCGTTCAAGCTCAACCCCTTCCCCCCCTCGAGTGGCGAATCATCCACAAACACCCCACACCACCTTTTCTAAATGTCATTTTGTTCCCGTTCCTTCAGGACTTCCACAAGAGTCCCACAGGACCACACAGGGGCCATGCTAGTTCCTGCAGGACATTTTCTGGACTGTGACAGCACATTTTTTTATTTTGCGCCCAGGAAGGATGTCTTTCTGGGACCCCTCACAAGGACTAGGGGGTCAGGGTATCCCTACCTTGCTTCCTTCTATCCTTCTTCATTTTATTTTTCAGGCTCGAGGACTGAGCCATGAGTCATGTAATAACGGTCACAACATTTTTCTCTGCTGCATCCAGCCAATGGCATCTCTTTGTCCTGCTGGTGTCCAGTGGGACAAGCCAATCAGAATCCTTTGTAATTTTTTCTACAGGACTCCTGCAGGAGTCCTGCGCCATACAATGTCACTATTTCTGAAATGTTAATTTCCCTAAAATGACTACATCGATTTACACGAAATCCCAAAAGCACAGTTTCTTATTGAAGAGCTGGTATTTTGCCAAATTCTGTGCAATTCTGTTCAATTGTTGTCTCTGTATCACTGTTTAATTAATGCATTGTGAATGAATCCAAATTTTATGAAAATAAAAAATAATCCTTTCCACTTGCTTCATGTAATAGGATACAATAATGCTCAACACATATGCAGTTCTCTATTCCGTTAGAACTGTTCGGATTTCAGTACTTAAAATCTGTCTCCCAATAACAACTCTGTATCCTTAGACTACTTCTGTGTGTTTAGATTCCATTCCTCTCCAAAACACGTTACAAAGACAAGTTGTTTTAACCTGTTAAATGCGAATGTCCAGATGTTGACATCCTCTACTTTACCTTATTGTCTCTTTCTCCACATTTAGCGAGAAAATCGTTCTAGTGTATGCACCAGAAAAATTTACTTTTGGGAAATTAAGTTGGGACATTAAGGCAGAGCTTCCATTCGTGTTGTGTTAATTTTTTAAATTTCAGATTGAGTGACGAGCAGCGCGCGCGTAGCTGCTGATGTCACACAACTGAAAGTGAAAGCTGTGGATGCCATTAAGTGGCGCCTGCTTTCACTTACATTGTTAATTGGGGGCATACCTCAGCACCTGGGCACTGATCAAAGTGGCACAGATACTGCTGGAAAGGGGACAATATCCCCTTTTCGATGGTACCTCTCCTCAAGGAATTACCGGTTTCGGATAACTGCAGGAGGGCAATTAACAATCAGGGATTTGTTTGGGGGGGGGGGCAATTCCCTTGACATGGGCAAGTGCTCCCCTCAAAATGAAAAACTTTCTTTCTGTTGTACTGTGGGGGATATTTAAGGATTTACTCCTAATCTGCCGACTTTATAAACAAGCATTTGCAATGCAATAGGTCTCGCATTAGTAAAGGTTTGAGCTATTAGCGTTGCTGACAATAATGCAACGCCAATAACTGAAACATTTAGTAATGCAAGACCTACTGTACCACAGAGGTGCGGGGGCGAGGGAGCACGGCAGCGAGGCGAACGCACGCTGCTGAACGTAATAGACACCGAGAGGCGAGTGTGGAGTTCTCATTAACTTACATGCTGCAGGCCACGAAATGGGGAGTCACAAGCTGCCTTTATGTTATGTTGCGTTGTGTTCTGGAATGTAAAGGGGCGATGAGTCAGCTGATGCTGTGAAGCAGGCTGAGGTGTATTGATTAAACTTAAATCTAACTCGATCTGTGTACACGTGTAATTGAAACCCTATGCTACCTTTGGCGACGATTGGAGAAAGTGTCCTACCTACACCCCAACAGTTGCTAGAAGACGTGTCACGATCGGCGCAGGATCGTGCAGTTATCATTAATGCCAGCCATGAACCAAATGAGTGAAGGGAGGTGATGCGTGCAGTCTAAATGACTGACTTCCTCTGCGTGGTTCAGTCCACAGCGAAGGGGCAGGCGGTCGTTCCGGAAAGATGACCGGATATCAACGGAAGTAAGGCATGTGCAAGCGCTCGGCTCTGTGTGACTAACGTGCGTAAGTTTCAGCATCAGCCTGGGGGCCATTTTAGGTGAAGCGCAAGTCAGCTTCACAAAAGTGACTTTGAGCGCGTCATCTACTAAAAAAGTCAGTCACCCAATTTAGGTGAAGTGTGAGTCAGCTTCAACGAAGAGAAATCTAGAGTGCATGAAAGTCGCATTGAACTCAAAGCGGCGGTCATCTTACAGAGGCAAAAGCACTAATTGCACAGCGAGCAACAATGAATGAGACACAAAGCGAAAGCTATAGGGAAAGTTATGAGTACATTTAATCCAAGCACGGAATCGAAACCAGTGGTGCGCGCGCACCACAGAGGAGCGGGGGCGGGATTCAAAACCAGCGGTGCGCGCGCACCACAGAGGAGCGGGGGCGAGGGAGCGCGTCAGCGAGGCGATCGCGCGCTGCTGCGCGTAATAGACACCGATGGGAATGGGCGGAGCAAAGGTGGGACATGCGCCCACCTTTGCCCAATTGCGTGCCTTATTTTGTTTTTAAAAAACCCCTTATGCCAATTGTAGCAGGCGAAAGCAAAACCACGTGCACAAACGTGTGGTTAGCTTTCAGAACCACCTACATGAGGTCTCGCACTGCGTGAGCAGTGCTGCGCACTGCAACGCTAGGCGCGAGACCTAAAAAGGAACAGGGTAGCTCAACCTGGCATCAGACCATGCTCCCACCAACAGTCTTTATGTTCCCCTGGGGGGCAGAAGCACACTAGAAACCAGGGTTTTGCCTATAGAAGGGGAGTGGCCCCATGACATGGAGAAGAGCTCCGTCGCTTACAAAAATTAGAAAGTCTTGCTCTCAGTGATGGCTGAACTTAGTCCTAAATACTGCAGCTATCACCAAACTGTACAAAATTTCATGTTAAACTTTTGATATCCCCACGTTGCATTTTGTGCCCTTTCGTGTCATGGGCAACAGGCCCAGCCATACAATTGGTGTATGACTTTTATCTGGAGACCTGTGCGATCACAGAATAAAAGAACATTTATTGTTATGAACTGAAATTCTCACTATGTATGACTTCCAAATGTAAATCAGTTTTCACGAGAAAAAAAAACTGCTTAGTAAAATGCCCTCTGAATCACATGATGATATGTGTAAACTCAACTTCACAGTTGTACAAATTGCCACTATTGCTAAATACAGTATCTTGGGCACATATTAAAAATGCGTAGGTTTCCTTCATACACATTTTTCATTAATCAGATCTTACTATATAATTGCTGTATAGTCTATAAGTAGCAGCTTGGTTATTTTCTCTGGATATCATATGTTTTTGGACAACCAACAAACACTGTGTTTCCTTGCGACCAGAAGAATCTGTTGGAAATAATGATACATTACTTTAGCAAATTAGCCATTGTAGCAAAAAAGTGTGACGATGAAACATTATTACCTTTCTATTTTTTCAGATTTTTTTTTTATTTAACAATTAGTTTCTTTGTGAAAACCACTAGAGATTTACACAAGTGCCTTCTTGTGGAATTTGAATTTTGATTACTTTTCAGTAATGTATAGCTTTCTGATAGTTCAGTTTCCCTAACAATCTGCAAATATATAGAAATCACAAAAAATAAGAAAAATCAACTACCACTTAGAAAAATCCAAAAACTGTGGCAAAAAAAGTGGATTTTGTTCCTGAAAGCTGAGAAAAGGAGTTTCTTATCACATCCAACCTTTTGTTGTTGCCATCTCGGAAACTAAACTACGGTTATTTCCCGCAAATAAAATCATAATCCAGAATTCTCTTATATTTTAGCAATTTTATTAGTTACCTCCTAGGGAATCCACAAAACCTGGGTACCTTTAAAATCTCCAACATGTGGTAAAAAAAAGAACACAAATTTGACCAGAAGACCTTTAATGATAAAACGTTATGAAAGCTTAAGTGCAAAATGCCCTAAATAGCAAAATAAAATAGCTGGGGGTAGAAAAGCCTCATTTGTTAATACATTAAAAGTTTCACAATAAATGGAGGTAAGGGGCCAGCTGCAGCTACTTAGTATCCTGAATGTCTAACAAGAATGTGATGAACCCTGAGGACATTTATACCAAGTGTATTTAAAATTGCTACCACCATTTCCAAACAGCGTCATAGTTCACTGGAATTATGGGACATTTATTTTGTATTTGGACGCATAGTGAATTCTCCAAATAGGCAAAGCTGTTTGCAAAGCATCTCTGACATTTCGTTGCCGCCTCCAGCTTTTCTCTGCTTTCAATACACTCGGTAGGAGTGAGTTTGGAGTACAGCAGTTGCACGCCTGCCAAGTGTTGCAAGGTGACTCACAGGTTAAAGTGTGTAGAGAGCATATTAAAGAGTAGCACTGTTGAGAGTAGATCTTATCATAACTACTGTCCTATATTTTCTCACCATATATGCAAGCCCACAAGTCTCATGATTTAGATGTTTAATTTTAGGTTGTTTCTTACTCCTTTCATGCGACAATCAAGTGTCTCGCCATCTTTGTTAATTCAGTGGTGCGGTGATGATAAAGGGGGGCTGTTGGTATCAATGCTGTCTCAATCGTTGGCATTTGTTCAAAATAGAAACAACTACACCATAAAGTCCATCAAGAATTGCAGGGTACCTAATGGCTCAATTCTACCCCTAAAACGATTTAACCTCTATGTCGAGCCCCTATCAGATATCAGATATACTAAAAGAGTTCAACATACACATACTCAGTATGCGGATGATGCTCAGCTATACATGGAGCCCTATTTAAAAATACAACTCTAAGGGCCCGATTCTGATGCGGTTAGGAAAGCATTCCCACCTAGGGCCCAATTACGATGCGGTTATGAAGGCCTCCTAACAACATTTGCTCCTTCCAAATCGGATCGGGAACGTGTCTTTCCGACCAAAGGCCATATTATGATGCGGTTAGGAACATAGGCTTCCATAGAAGTCAATGGGAGTCCAACCAAATCGTATCTAGAGGCATCCGGATGCATCACACTCGGCCGGTCGGACTCTCCCGATCCGAGTCGGTCGGAAACCATTTCCAAACCGATTCGATCTGGAAGATTTCCTAACCGCATCAGAATCGGGCCCTCAGTGTCAAAAAATGTCCTCCTACTAAATACTCAAAAATCAGAACTCTTACTCATAACCTACCAAAACACAAACAAAAACGGGGCATATAATATTGAATGAACTCTATCCCAACAACTCTCCTCCAATCATCTCACGTATTGATAAATCCATTGTCTTCATTATTAACAGTAATCTAATCCCTTACATCAACACACATGCCCAGTCGGAAAATTAGTTCTTCATGGCCTGAAGAAAATCAATCATCTTGTGACCTTTAACCAACTAAGAATTGCGGTCCTCAGCCTAACCATCTCTTGTCTGGACAAGGCCAATGGAAGTTTATGCAGGAGTTTGTATCTTCTCTCACCCCCATTAAGATGGCCTCCCCTCTAACAGCTTGGCTGATCTCCTTATCAAAGACATTTTATCATGTGACTCCAGTGCTGAAGAAAATCCACTAGCTTCACATCCATGCAGAATCAAATCTCACTCAAACGCCATTCACCGCAAGATTGTTCTCTGCCTCTGAGTTCATGTGACATTCTCTGGTGGAGAGAGAGTACAGAGAAGCACAAACACTCTCATCCTGCTAACCTGGGTTTGGAGCTCTTCCTTAGCACTAAACAGTCATTCCCTGGAGCCACCATTCACCTATCAACTCCCTTCCAAAACACAAACAGATTTGCTCACCTTCAGGAAACTACTAAAAAACAACCTACTCCATCTTCACCTTAACTAATCAGCTCTAATATATCAAATTGTTTCCCTTTTTTCTACTCTTTATAATCTTTTTGCTGTTCTGTATCTCCTCTCTTTACATTGTCTCTTTCCCGTTATTTGTAAAGAGTACTTAACACCTTCCTAATATAGTTGCTCTGTTGATGACAATAAATAAATAACTAAACTAAAAATACTGCCTTTGACGTGCTGATTCCAGATAGCCACCCATATTCTCCAAAGTTCCCATGTCTCACAAATGTTTTTTGGTGATGTCTGACATTTCAAGGTCTACCATGAAGCCAAGCTAAAATTTCAGGTATTTCCTAAGACTTACGTTTTGGGGGTCAAAGTGGTCCAGCAGGAAAGCAGATTGTGGCAATATCCTGAACCAATTGCTGCATCCAATCAAGCCTCAAGTGCTTGTGGACCAGTCTCACTTCTCCCTCCTGTCTAATTTGAACTCTATAATCAACCTTCAAAAGGGCACATGGTCCCAAAGATGATCCCGCTTTCCTTTTTTGAAATCCAAATATATGTTGGAGTGCTTTACCACACCCAATCACCATCCTTGATCCTACTTCATGAACTCACACATTAGCTGCATGAGGTTTCTATGTGCCAGTTGGGCCATTGGGAAAACACATTTGTTTCCCCATTTTTCCATTTCCATTTTGCCATTGACTTTATATTTTCAACTGAAGCCTTTTGTATTTGTTATCGAATGGGGCACTTTTCTTTTGTAAATACATTTAGTGGCAATTCTGCATATTTTCCTTTTTTGTTATAATGTTAGGTGTGGATATATATATTTTTTTATTTAATTGTGTTATTGTTTGATACGTTTATTACACACAACATCTCACACATTTTCTCTCAGTACTGAATTGCTGACCAGAACAATTTACCAAAGAAAACGAATGGATTTCCATTTAGAAGCCAGTTCCCTCTAGGTAATCCTCTCTTTGAGCTATGTTGGTGCTCAACCCCAGCTTAGACCAATATGGTGGCCTTTCTTCCCTATAGCCTTCCAGTGAATCCATGGAGCAGTAATCTTAGAACCATCAGAAAGGGTGATAGCGGGCAGCTGCCATCTGTGAGTTGGCCCAGACCATTAGTTATTACCCATGATATAGTCTGCAAAATCAGAGCACAGGGTGCAGGGTGAGCCTACTGAATATATTTTGCAATATGTAAGCAGCCAACAAGCTTTAGGTCACTGCAGCTCTCGTCAGTCTTAAACCTGAGGGAGTCTTCGGGTTGTATCCATCATGATACCCATCAGGCACCTCTGACCACCATAGCTGCAGCTGACTGTTGCAAGCCCCTCTGCTCAATGAGTATCCCCCAAAGTCTTCATATCACAAAAAAGCATATGGCATACCCCATTAGTGGCCTCTAAAACTGTCAGCATCATTACCCTGCTGGAAGCAAGTACAGTTCAATTTACACCAACAAAATGAATATGCGCATGAGGTGGTCCAGAGACACCTAGGCCTCTTTTATCCTCCTCATCTGCTTCCATAAATGCTGCTCCGTTTATCACCAGTCCTTTTGAAGTAACACCCAAGTTCTCAGGCAGTACAACTACATTTATTAACACACAAGAGACTCACCACTTATTTGTGTGCTAGGAATTCCTTCAGGATAAAGGAAGTGATGGGACTATATCAACAAACAAATTGGTTTAATGACCTCAAGCGCCTGTACATAGCAAACACATGTTAACGAGCTAATCTACAAAAGAAAAAAAATCCCCACATAGAGAAGAATCTACCAATAAAAGAATATGCTTTCATATCTAGGAACTTCACTAATAACCCAACAAAACTGTTAAACTTAAAAAACACAAAGTGATATAGTTCCCACACTCCTGTTAGCTTGTCTTCTTCCAAATTTTCATTTCAACATTCAACCCTTCATCATCCCAATACAGCCCGTTCAAAATCACAAATGAAGAAGAATGCAATGAATCTAATGGGTCAAATTTCCCAAACCTTCTCACTAAGTGGATTTCTAATTCTAATGGACTCCTGAATATGTGTGAAAATGATGTTTCTGACTGAGATATCTTGCCAGAGGAGATGTGGAGATCTTTCTTGATTCCTTTGGAAGGAGTTACAGTTGTCTCCAAATTTCCAAGGAAGGATGTGGGAACCTTGTTGGCTCGTAAATATCAACAAATCACAATGAATTTCATTTGATCACTCCTGATTTCTGATAGCTTAATAGCATGAAGATATTTCACACCTAGCAAGGAGACAGTATATGCATATTTTTATTGCTGGAGGGGAAAGTAAATCATATTTTCTTAACATATAAATAGGCACAATTTGAGGCTTTAGTCAAACTGCATATTATGGTTCCTCTTTGGCATGTTTTGGGGGTCACACCAACGTAATTTTAATTTCATCCCGGCATCATGGCAATAAATCTTGGAAGATTGTTGGAGTTCTTGGCATGATGGCGCCCACTCCTGGCATATGGCTGTCCATCTTTGTCATTTTGTGAGCATCCACAGAATGACAGATATCACCCCTAAAAATAACTAGTCATCGTTGGCATAGTGTGGGCTTCCCCAGCATTATAGAGCTCAACCAAAGCACATTGGTATTACTGGAATAATAGTGCCCATCCTTGGCTTTTTGGGGGAAATCCTTGCATAGGTTCAACATCCATTGCTATCAGGGTAGTAAGTAAGCATGCAATCTAGCCTGGCCAAATGTTATGCATTACAGGAGAATATATGCAATGTCTAGAAATGATGGCACATATAAAATCGTACACAGGAAATCACTTATCATTTGACAATTTCTTGCCTGCAGGAGCCAGCTCTGAAAAGACAGACTGGGAGCACTGTAGTGGGACTGTTTTTGTAGGGGTTGTGGCACACAGTGGGATCCAGTAAAAGCAATTCTCATGGAGAGAGCGTTGGTCCAGCAGAACCTTACCTTTGGGGTGGAGGTGGAACCAGGAAGTCAGACATTGCCTATAGGGATAGGAGGATGGTACAGCAGAACTAGACAGGGCCTAATAGAGTGACTTTGCCTTGGGGTGTTTGCCTTGGGTGGTGTGGCTGAAGTTCTCTCCTTTATTCACGAATTTCACAAACTTAAAAAAAAAACTTCCAAAGGTTTGGAGGGCACGGTCTTTGCAACTTCTCACACCTCTTCTTGAAGGCATATTCTAGTCATGTTTGGCAGTAGTCCATCAGAGAAATTGATGGAAATGTCAAATTGATGTTGAGACATTAAGCCGGTACTGACCAAAAACAAAAATGTGGTAAATGGAGTTAAAAATGTGTTTTGTCCAGAATCAAATGACATGCTGTCTGTAGAATAAAATGAATATACTTCTACATATCCAGTGTGCACCACAAACATTTCAGACTATGAGTGGTAGTGTTAAAATGTACTTGATGCTAAAGTAAGCAATAGCTGAGCTAATATATATTCACTTTAGATGTACTCCATAATTTAGTTTTAGATTCACTCTAATTAGAATGCTTGGAATTTCAGTTCCATATGATTTCATTTATCCTCTCCAGGACATTTCCTAACATTGATTTAATTGTATGCCTTTTCACCATAATTGTATGCTTTTTCACTCAAATGTATTATAAAAAAGCTTCCTGTCTCTCCAACCCATAGTAGTATTACCCACTCCACCCTCCTCTCAGACCAGTTGTGCCACACCCCCTCCGTCCTGCCCCACTTACAGTTCTGCCTCCCTCAGTGGCATTCCAGTTCAATCATCCTTCCTCCTTCCCCTGTGAAGAATGGAGGGCACAACCCTTTCCACTCCTTCTTGCTGACTGACTGATCTGACCTGTCATCCCCTGGAAGACTTGAATATCCTATCCAAACCCCCTCTCTCCTAGCTTCTCTAGAGCTCTGCCCTACCCTCTCTTTCTTTCTCCTTATCGCTGTTGCCACCGGGCTATTGGCTTTTGTACACCACCTGTGTTTCCTGATCCACTGAGTATGAACCAATGAAAACACTTGAGGATTTCACCCAATAACAGATTTCCTATTTTTAAATACTATGTCGACATGCTGATTGAACTAAAACCTTTGAGTGAGAGCTAAAAAAGATATTCCGCAAAAAGAGTGAAAAATGTTCAAAAGATAACCAAATTAAAAAAACACTAATATACCTCTGACCAGATTCTGACATGGGTGTAATGAAAAGGAACTAATGAATTGAACTCAAAATGTTCACATTGAAAGTAAATTAATTGATCTCCGGTTTTCAATGGAATTATTTAAAGTCAGCAAGTCAACTAGCTTGAGGCATGTGTATGTCAGAGTGTGGATGGGGCAGATGGTAACAAGAGGCCTCAATCTTTCAGACTAGCATTGTGAGCATATGTTTGGTTTAAAATGGCAAGATCAACTTCCAGTGGGTACTAACTACATCTGTGAATAAACCTCCTTCTGTAAATTGTGATTGAGTTTTCATTGTCCGAATATTGGACAATCAAGTGAGGTTCAAGGGAAATGAATCTACGTATGATAGCCCTCAAAGGGCATTTGATTCTCCCTGCACTTCATAAACCGAGGGCTTCTACTGAGGCCTATCATGTTATTTTCACAAAAGAACTGCCTCTGCCTGCTAGACAGGAGACGTTTTTGCTAGATTTACCATCCTAATTATTCTTTAGTTCTCGTTGAAGTAAGATGACATCAATCCGACAGTGAAGATGGCGCACATGTATCCAAATCTCATTATGAGGCCATTACAGTCTGACATTTTGATGGTGAAAGAGCTTCGGTGAGGGACCAGAGAGAGCAGCAGTGTTAACAACCAACATAAATTTGATGTGATCCTACAGAGAGGCTTAGAACCGAGCCAATGTGCAATAACCAGTGGAGGTTTCCTGCTTAGAATGGAAAACTGGGAATCCAAAAGCTTTGCAGAAATGAAAGAAATAAGTCTAAATGTTCATGTAAAACACATTGTTTAGGTTCCTTATCTAGAGATTCTGGCCTGTGAGCAGTGATCTATGTGCTGAAAGTGCATTTGCGCAACAAACCCCTAATGGAGTTTGTTGCTGAGACAGAAAAATCAATTTTGACAATCCTTTCTACAGGCACCCAATACACTTCTGATGACACATTCTGGATTTATCGGAAATGTAGCAGCACTCTGAACTATATCATTACAGATCTTCATTCCGAATACCATGAAATGGCCATCCTCAGAAAGCATGTTAGGCAGAACCCTTACACCCTATTGCATGCAACAAGGCACCACTTCTATATAGTTGGCAAACACACTGCCAAACCAATAGACCGTCATGCCCCTCGGTGACATTTGCCTTAGAAGCACTTAATAAAGGTGATATCATTACTCCAGCTCCTCATCTGCACGAGACCCTGTCATAACAACAAACCAGGATTCACACTAGTCCACAAAAGCCACTTATAAAGTAACCATTGAACATACACTGTAGTAATGTAATTCGATCAAGCACCGACAAACGTCAGTCACAATCGACTGATGGTCTTCCTGGTTCCTCTATAAAGGGTGCTCAGTTACAGAATGTTGTCTGATACCAAGGAGACGGTGGTTGGTGCTTTGGAAATGTGAGTAACATTACAGAACATTCCACCTTTAGGTGATGCCTGCTAAGAGTCCGGTAGAAGGGACAGTGAGAAGGAGATAGGGATTCTAAGAGAAAGCACACACATCTGGGATCTGACATGAAATGTTGACCCCCATTAAAATGATTGGCTCAAAAGTACAGTTCTGGAATATGTACATCCAAAAAGATTTTACTGTGGTATTTCATATTTCTTCCATTTTTTCATTAATACGTGCCTTAGGAATAGGAAGGGAAAATTGTTGGAAAAAAACATTCAAATGGGCAAATTCGCAAAAATGGATTTGAACTCTAGAATTTGCTTTAGAATGACCTTGAGGTGTGTGCCCTGTTTCCGAAAAAGATGCCCTGGTCCATTGTTTTTCAATTTCTTTATCAAGTTTATAAAATAAATGTTTGAAAAGCATGTGCCCAATAACCTTATCATTTTTAAAGACTGAAGACCTGTTCAGACATAATCTTTCAGAATTGTCATCAAGTTTAACAGGTAGCACTAGCAACACAAATGTTGAAATCTATAATATTGATATCACCTGATATTTTGGTTTCGGGTGACTGAGTGGCATCCTCACGCCACTTACCCTCTCAGAGAACCAAAGAGTCAGATGCCCTGTCCTGTTTACCATAGAGCACCATCTATATGGCAAAAAGGTCACACATCTGGAGGCTTGTAGTATAAAGTGTACTTAAATGTTGCCCTGTTAAGTCTAGAGACCTTTTCAGTGACCCAACCCCCCATCCACCAGGAGCCACAATTGTACCATTAATCCTAAACATACACATGCAGCAATAGTGAAATTCCTACGTTTTCCTACGTTCCTTGTTTTTCTTAGGCACAAAACATTATTTTGATTTAGAACATAAAACACCCAAATCACATCTGCATGAACAATAAAAACTGACAGCAATAAAGCTCTCAAATGACTTTTTATTATGAGTATTATTATATCAGAACTCCGAGAGTTTCATATGAGATAGTGAGGTGGCTCAAAGCTAATTTTAATGCTTGTCTTTCCGATTCTTCCTTTTTATTTTAAAACTCTCTGCCCTCTATGGATGGAAGCTTGTAATAGCATAAGAGCCCTTCTGCCATGTTTTATAACGGGTATTAAAGGTCCTTTCCCTGGTTATCAGCCCTCACATGCAGCTCAGGTACATAACTCATGCAGTAGCGGCTGGTGTGGGGTCGGAGTGGTAAGTCAGGGGTGCTGGGGGACAACGGTGAGGTGGGGAATACAGACAATACACGTTAACAAAAAAAATACAGAACTTACCTGCCGCCCAATGGTCTTTTCTGGGTCCTCGCTGCCACACAGGCTCTGGATGCGGTCGCCTTCTTCCTCCTGGCGCTCTCCTTGGCTGACTCGGTCAGAATGGGAAGGACTTATGACCTAGTACAACACGAAACCAGCCAATCCTGGCTGGAGCAGGCTAACACAGCACTCATTTTGAGGCTGGAAGCCTGCGCTGCAATCCCTCGGCTGTTTCTTAGCCTTGGGATTGCAGGCTCTGAAGTGCGCTGGTCAGATTGGTCGGCTGTAGGCAGCCGGCCAATCTGACCTGCTCACTGGCAGGGGGCTGCATTGCTAGTGCAATTGCACTAATAAGCCCCGCCCACTGCCATTGCGCAGTAACAGTGCGAACCTGGAACACATTAATAAAATTGTATTTATTACCATTTTATTAACCCCTTCGATGCTCATGACGGAACGGTTCCGTCATGAGCATCGGTTGGGCTGTGCTCATGACGGAACCGTTCCGTCATGAGGACAGCCCCCGGGGGAAGCGCTGGCGCTCCCCCCCTTGTGCAGCGATCTTCACCCCCTTTACGGGGGTGGCAGCGGAAGAGCTTCCGCTGCCACCCCCGAGCCCCCCCGAGCCCCCCCACGCTTTCTGATGACGTCAGCGCGCACAGCGCGCGCCGGCGTCATCAGGAAGCGTTGGACGCGCTGGAATCCATTTCTTCCAGCGCGTCCAAGGGAGCAGAGGTAGGTTTTGTAGTCCGGTGGGGGCCGCGGCGGTGAAATTTGTAGTATTGAGGCATCGGGGGAGAGGAAAGAGTATTTCCTCTCCCCCGATGTCTCAATACAGGGCATTCCTGCTCCACGATCGCGCACAGCGTCGCGATCGTGGAGTAGGGATGCCCCACTAGACACCAGCGATTTGTTATTTCGAATTTGGGAAGCGACCCCTTAGGCAAGGGTCGCTTCCTTGGGGGTAAAAATTTGGCGAAGTCTTTTCTGCCCCCCCTGGGGGCAGATCGGTCCGCTTTCTGCGCGTTTCTGCCCCCAGGGGGGGCAGAAAAGCCCACTAGACACCAGGGATGTCGTTTATACTATGTAGGAAGCGACCCCTTAGGCAAGGGTCGCTTCCTTGGGGGCAAAATTTTTGGAAGTCTTTTCTGCCCCCCCTGGGGGCAGATCGGTCCGCTTTCTGCGCGTTTCTGCCCCCAGGGGGGGCAGAAAAGCCCACTAGACACCAGGGATGTCGTTTATGCTATGTAGGAAGCGACCCCTTAGGCAAGGGTCGCTTCCTTGGGGGGCCCAATAATTTGAAGACTTTTCTGCCCCCCCTGGGGGCAGATCGGTCTTCTTTCTGCCCGTTTCTGCCCCCAGGGGGGGCAGAAAAGCCCACTAGACACCAGGGATGTCTATTTCGTTATGTAGGAAGCGACCCCTTGGGCAAGGGTCACTTCCTAGGGTGGTAAAGTGATTAGAAGACTTTTCTGCCCCCCCTGGGGGCAGATCGGTCGTCTTTCTGCCCGTTTCTGCCCCCAGGGGGGGCAGAAAAGCCCACTAGACACCAGGGATGTCTTTTTCTTTATGTAGGAAGCGACCCCTTGGGCAAGGGTCGCTTCCTTTGCGGCCTAATTATTTAGAATACTTTTCTGCCCCCCCTGGGGGCAGATTGGTCGTCTTTCTGTCCGTTTCTGCTCCTAGGGGGGGGCAGAAAAGCCCACTAGACACCAGGGATATAAATATTATTGTAGGAAGCGACCCCTTGGGCAAGGGTCGCTTCCTTGGGCCCCTAAATGTTTTGAAGACTTTTCTGCCCCCTCTGTGGGCAGATCGGTTTTATTTTTTTGCCGTTTCTGCTCCCATTGGGGGCAGAAAAGCCCACTAGACACCAGGGAATTAGTTCAATTAGAAATAGAAGTGACCCCTCGCTTCCAGGGTGCAATTTGTTATATGTATTTGGCTCACCCGCCCCGGGACTGAATAGCCTTTTTTTTCCTGCTGTTTTCTGCCTGACCTGGCACACAAACCGATTGACCATTTGGGTAGTGACATGGCATGTTATAATGTTTATTGTTATATTTTTTGTGATTTCCAATTGTAATGTTTTTTTTGTTTACTTTTTTGTTCTAGGTGAAGGCTTTTCTTCTGTTCACGTTGACGTTTTGGTTCTGGTGGTTTTGCTGTTTGTGTAGTTTGGTAAGAGACTGTTTTTTTGTACAATGCAAATGTGTTTGATTTCTCTGCCTGTTTTTTTTTGCAAATGGTGTAATAATAGCAGTATGTTTGGTTTTTGAGTGTCAAAAACTTTTTGCATTGGTGCTCGATGTGTATTTTGTTGTCTTGTGAGTAATTTGTTTTTTTTTCTTCTTTCTAGTTTGATATCGTTGGTCTTTGCTGTGTCACTGCAGAGTTTGTTTCTGGTGAGTGCAGCTGTCTCTTTTGATTTTGGATTGTATAGTTTTTGAGTACATTGATCTTATTGATATAAGGTACACATTTCTTTACTTACTTGGTTTGCACATTGTTGGTTGTTGTTGACTTGTTTGTGCAGTCTTCTATCTTAGTAGGTATAATGGCTAGCCGCAGGATGACTGCTCAGCAGGTTGTTGGTTTGCTGTTTGAGTCTTCCTCTGATATTGGGTCAGAGACTGACTCTGCTTCTGAGGGAGAGGGGGAAGGGGACGATTCTGGCAGTGAGTTTTCTCTCCGTATGGGGTCATCGGATGATGAAGATACTCTTAGTGCGGATGAAGTGCCTGTGTTAGAGGAGGAGACTGATGTGCCGATAGTGCGGCAAGAGGCATCTGGGCTGCAGCCTGCGGCTGCAAGGCTTCCCGTTGGTGTAGTGCGGCAAGAGACATCTGGGCTGCAGGCTGGGACTGCAAGGCTTCCCGTTGGTGTAGTGCGGCAAGAGGCATCTGGGCTGCAGGCTGGGGCTGCAAGCCTTTCCGTTGGTGTAGTGCGGCAAGAGACATCTGGGCTGCAGGCTGGGGCTGCAAGTCTTCCCGTTGAAAGTGATGACCTCTGGGTTGCCCCTGGCATGGTGCAGCCGGAATTTCCAGAGTTTACTGGTGTTCCAGGGTCTAGAGTGAATACTGAGAACTTTTTGCCTGTAAATTTTTTTCAGTTGTTTATGGACGATGTGTTTTTGGCAGAGATTGTTGAGCAGACTAATTTGTATGCCGAACAGTTTTTGAGGGACAACAGTGCCAGTCTTAAGCCACACTCTAGAGCTACCCGGTGGACTCCCACAAATGTTGAAGAGATGAAGAAGTTCTTGGGTTTAACTTTTTTGATGGGCTTGTTAAGGAAGCCATCATTGGCTTCATATTGGTCTAGCAGTCCCTTGATGGCAACGTCTATTTTTCCGGCAGTCATGAGTCGTGACAGGTATTTGCTTCTGCTTCGGATGATGCACTTTGTTGATAATGGTTTAGCGTTGCCACGAGATCACCCTGATTGTGACCGTCTTTTTAAGATTAGGCCTGTCCTTGATCACTTTGTTGATCGATTTTCTGAGATTTATGCCCCTGGTAGAGAAATTGCAGTGGATGAGTCTTTGGTGTTGTTCAAGGGCCGCTTGGTTTTTAGGCAATACATTCCTAGTAAGAGGGCACGCTATGGAATAAAGCTGTATATGCTGTGTGACAGTAGGACTGGATATGTCTCTAATTTCAGGGTGTACACCGGTAAGGAATCTAGGTTTAACCTCCCTGGTTGTCCGTCCACTTTTGGAGTGACTGAGAAAATTGTTTGGGAACTTGGTAGAGGATTTTTTAACAAAGGCCACCATTTATATGTAGATAACTTCTACACTGGTGTGCGGTTGTTCAGGGAATTGGCCAAAGTGGACACTTTTGCTTGTGGCACAGTCCGCTGTAACCGTAAAGGTTTTCCGAAAGAACTTGTTTGTCAAAAGCTTGTGCGGGGACAGTGCAGTGCGTTGCGTTGCCAGGAGCTTCTTGCTGTGAAGTTTACAGACAGGAGAGATGTCTACATGCTGACTTCCATCCATGATGAAAGCACTGCACCTGTGACTGTTTGGGGTCAGGTCGCTGAAGCGCGCAAACCTGTATGTGTTTTAGACTATAATAGGCACATGGGTGGTGTTGACAGAGTAGATCAGAGGTTGGAACCTTACACTGCTCTTCGTAAGGCTTACATTTGGTACAAGAAGTTGGCTATCCATCTTTTCCACTTGGCAATGTTTAATGCTTTTGTTGTGTTCCAGGATTCTTGCCCTGAGTCAAAGATGACTTTTGCTAAGTTTCAGGAGTCTGTAATAGGCAGCCTTGTTGTAGTGGAACAGGCAAGTGTTCCTAGAGTTGGACTGGTGGAGGATGTTGCTAGATTGAAAGAACGCCACTTTCCAGATCACATTCCTCCCACACCCGCAAAAGATTTTCCCAGTAGGAGATGTAGAGTCTGTTGGCGAAGAGGTTTGCGGAAGGAGAGTCGTATGTACTGCCCCGATTGTCCCTCTCATCCTGCACTGTGTCTCTCTGCTTGTTTCCGAGCGTACCACACGCGTAAAAACTTCTGGGAAGATTCATGAGTGGTAAAGTGAACTGCCTGGTCTGTATTCTTTGGAAATTATGATTCTGTTTCAAGGTTGGTGTTAGTGCAATGTATTTAGTTGCTGATTTTCTGTTAGAAGATTTGTATCTATTTGCAATTTGTTTGTGTTTTTATTTTTTTCTAAAAAAATCCAAAATGTGATGGCGGTGTGTGTAGGCTTGCGCTTGGCTTGGCTGTTGGTGTGTGTGGACTGGCACTTGGTTGGTGGTGTGCGTGGAATGGTGCTTGGCTGACGGTGTGCGTGGACTGGCGGTGTGCATGGACTGGCGGTGTGCGTGGACTGGTGCGTGACTGGTGGTGTGCGTGGAATGGTGCTTGGCTGGCGGTGTGCGTGGAATGGTGCTTGGCTGGTGGTGTGCGTGGAATGGTGCTTGGCTGGCGGTGTGCGTGGACTGGTACTTGGCTGGCGGTGTGTGTGGACTGGTGGTGTGTGCGGACTGGTGTTTGGCTGGTGGTGTCCGTGGACTGGAGCTTGGCTGGTGGTGTCCGTGGACTGGAGCTTGTCTGGTGGTGTGTGTGGACTGGAGCTTGGCTGGCGGTGTGCGTGGAATGGTGCTTGTCTGGTGGTGTCCGTGGACTGGAGCTTGGCTGGCGGTGTAGGTGGATTGGCGATTGGCTGCCGGTGTGCCTGGACTGGCGATTGGATGGCGGTGTGCCTGGACTGGCGCTTGGCTAGCGGTGTGCGTGGACTGGCGTTTGGCTAGCGGTGTGTGTCGACTGGTGCTTGGCTGGCTGTGTGTGAGTAGTGACTTTCTGCTGGTCACTACACACACTGCTAGCTGAGTGCCACTCCACGCAATCCTTCAGCCTGTGTAGTTGCTGTGTCTGGATTGTGGGCGTGTGAAAGTGATGGGCCCTTGAATGGCGCTGTGTGCTGGTGTGAGTTTTGTTATGTGATGGGCCCGCGGCTGGCGGTGTGAATGGTTTTGTATGTCTCACACGTATGAAAGGTGTTTGAATGGCCTGTAAAGAGGTTGGTGCCTTGTCGTGGCTTTACAGCTCACGAGCTGTGAGTCAATGGTTCAGTTTCTTGCCCTTTCAATTATTACCAGTGCATTTCATGTTTTGTGAAATCACTTGGTAATACAATTTTATCTACTGAACCATCACTCACCCTCGTGCCAAATCCAACCAGTATGTGTGTGTGCTTGCGGGTTAGATGACTGTGCAGTAATATTTGTCTTTCTGAAGCAGGGTGTACCTTGTCCCTTTTTGGTGATTTTTGTACTGTGTTGCTTTTGTACCTGGTGGTGCGAATGGTCTTGTTTGTATCACGTATGAAAGGTGTGTGAATGGCCTGTAAAGTGGTTGGTGCCTTGACGTGGCTTTACAGCTCACGAGCTGCAAGTCATTGGTTTGGTTTTTTGTGAATTTAATTATTGACAGTGCATTTCATTTTTGTGAAATCTCTTGTTAATAAAATTTAATACACTGAACCATGACTTGCCCTCGTGCCAAATCCAACCAGTATGTGTGTGTGTTTGAGGAATAGATGGTTGTGCAGGAATCTTTGTCTTTTGTTTCTCTGCCAAGGTACACTTTCCATGTAAGAATAACCCACCAACTGTAGATATTGTCGAAAACCCTTGGGAGTTCATGGTGATGTCTCTCTAGTGATTTGAAAAATATTTTTTATCCCCATTGTCCTGTAAACCTCAAATTGTCTGCCACATTTTCTTTGCAGTATTATTCCTAAATTCTCACGCTGTAGTAACAATAGGTAATCTGGTTTTGCAAGGGGGGTTACTTTGGTTTTTTGCCCAGGGCTCGGCGGCCATTTAGGAAAACCTTTCAAACCCACGCATTTCTGAAAACTAGACACCCGGCGGCTTCCAGGGAGGTATGGCTTGCGTGGATCCCCCAACGTTTCCTTACCCAGAATCCCCTGCAAACCTAAATTTTTGCCCAAAAAATCACTTTTTTCACACATTTTGGGGTGGGAAAGTAGTGGCATCACCGGGCTCACACAAATTTACCACTACCCAGCGTTCCCCCAGGTCTCCCGGTAAAAATGGTGCCTCACTTGTGTGGGAGGCCCAAGGACCCGCGGCAGGCAAGGGCCCCGAACGTAGTGAGGCGACATCAAGATGGCCTATCGCCAAACCACCTGGTTTTTCAAGGGGGGTCACTTTGGTTTTTGGCCCGGTGCGCGGCGGCCATCTAGGGAAACCTACCAAACCCAGGCATTTTTGAAAACTAGACACCCGGCGGCTTCCAGGGAGGTATGGCTTGCGTGGATCCCCCAACGTTTCCTTACCCAGAATCCCCTGCAAACCTCAATTTTTGCTCAAAAAATCACTTTTTTCACACATTTTGGGGTGGGAAAGTAGTGGCATCACCGGGCTCACACAAATTTACCACCACCCAGCGTTCCCCCAGGTCTCCCGGTAAAAATGGTGCCTCACTTGTGTGGGAGGCCCAAGTACCCGCGGCAGGCAAGGGCCCCAAACGTAGTGAGGCGACATCAAAATGGCCTATCGCCAAACCACCTGGTTTTGCAAGGGGGGTCACTTTGGTTTTTGGCCCGGTGCGCGGCGGCCATCTAGGGAAACCTACCAAACCCAGGCATTTTTGAAAACTAGACACCCGGCGGCTTCCAGGGAGGTATGGCTTGCGTGGATCCCCCAACGTTTCCTTACCCAGAATCCCCTGCAAACCTAAATTTTTGCCCAAAAAATCACTTTTTTCACACATTTTGGGGTGGGAAAGTAGTGGCATCACCGGGCTCACACAAATTTACCACCACCCAGCGTTCCCCCAGGTCTCCCGGTAAAAATGGTGCCTCACTTGTGTGGGAGGCCCAAGGACCCGCGGCAGGCAAGGGCCCCAAACGTAGTGAGGCGACATCAAGATGGCCTATCGCCAAACCACCTGGTTTTTCAAGGGGGGTCACTTTGGTTTTTGGCCCGGTGCGCGGCGGCCATCTAGGGAAACCTACCAAACCCAGGCATTTTTGAAAACTAGACACCCGGCGGCTTCCAGGGAGGTATGGCTTGCGTGGATCCCCCAACGTTTCCTTACCCAGAATCCCCTGCAAACCTCATTTTTTGCTCAAAAAATCACTTTTTTCACACATTTTGGGGTGGGAAAGTAGTGGCATCACCGGGCTCACACAAATTTACCACCACCCAGCGTTCCCCCAGGTCTCCCGGTAAAAATGGTGCCTCACTTGTGTGGGAGGCCCAAGTACCCGCGGCAGGCAAGGGCCCCAAACGTAGTGAGGCGACATCAAAATGGCCTATCGCCAAACCACCTGGTTTTGCAAGGGGGGTCACTTTGGTTTTTGGCCCGGTGCGCGGCGGCCATCTAGGGAAACCTACCAAACCCAGGCATTTTTTATAACTAGACACCCGGCGGCTTCCAGGGAGGTATGGCTTGCGTGGATCACCCAACGTTTCCTTACCCAGAATCCCCTGCAAACCTCATTTTTTGCTCAAAAAATCACTTTTTTCACACATTTTGGGGTGGGAAAGTAGTGGCATCACCGGGCTCACACAAATTTACCACCACCCAGCGTTCCCCCAGGTCTCCCGGTAAAAATGGTGCCTCACTTGTGTGGGAGGCCCAAGTACCCGCGGCAGGCAAGGGCCCCAAACGTAGTGAGGCGACATCAAGATGGCCTATCGCCAAACCACCTGGTTTTGCAAGGGGGGTCACTTTGGTTTTTGGCCCGGTGCGCGGCGGCCATCTAGGGAAACCTACCAAACCCAGGCATTTTTGATAACTAGACACCCGGCGGCTTCCAGGGAGGTATGGCTTGCGTGGATCCCCCAACGTTTCCTTACCCAGAATCCCCTGCAAACCTCATTTTTTGCTCAAAAAATCACTTTTTTCACACATTTTGGGGTGGGAAAGTAGTGGCATCACCGGGCTCACACAAATTTACCACCACCCAGCGTTCCCCCAGGTCTCCCGGTAAAAATGGTGCCTCACTTGTGTGGGAGGCCCAAGTACCCGCGGCAGGCAAGGGCCCCAAACGTAGTGAGGCGACATCAAGATGGCCTATCGCCAAACCACCTGGTTTTGCAAGGGGGGTCACTTTGGTTTTTGGCCCGGTGCGCGGCGGCCATCTAGGGAAACCTACCAAACCCAGGCATTTTTGAAAACTAGACACCCGGCGGCTTCCAGGGAGGTATGGCTTGCGTGGATCCTCCAACGTTTCCTTACCCAGAATCCCCTGCAAACCTCATTTTTTGCTCAAAAAATCACTTTTTTCACACATTTTGAGGTGGGAAAGTAGTGGCATCACCGGGCTCACACAAATTTACCACCACCCAGCGTTCCCCCAGGTCTCCCGGTAAAAATGGTGCCTCACTTGTGTGGGAGGCCCAAGTACCCGCGGCAGGCAAGGACAACAAACGTAGTGAGGCGACATCAAGATGGCCTATCGCCAAACCACCTGGTTTTTCAAGGGGGGTCACTTTGGTTTTTGGCCCGGTGCGCGGCGGCCATCTAGGGAAACCTACCAAACCCAGGCATTTTTGAAAACTAGACACCCGGCGGCTTCCAGGGAGGTATGGCTTGCGTGGATCCCCCAACGTTTCCTTACCCAGAATCCCCTGCAAACCTCATTTTTTGCTCAAAAAATCACTTTTTTCACACATTTCGGGGTGGGTAAGTAGTGGCATCACCGGGCTCACACAAATTTACCACTACCCAGCGTTCCCCCAGGTCTCCCGGTAAAAATGGTGCCTCACTTGTGTGGGAGGCCCAAGTACCCGCGGCAGGCAAGGGCCCCAAACGTAGTGAGGCGACATCAAAATGGCCTATCGCCAAACCACCTGGTTTTGCAAGGGGGGTCACTTTGGTTTTTGGCCCGGTGCGCGGCGGCCATCTAGGGAAACCTACCAAACCCAGGCATTTTTGAAAACTAGACACCCGGCGGCTTCCAGGGAGGTATGGCTTGCGTGGATCCCCCAACGTTTCCTTACCCAGAATCCCCTGCAAACCTCATTTTTTGCTCAAAAAATCACTTTTTTCACACATTTTGGGGTGGGAAAGTAGTGGCATCACCGGGCTCACACAAATTTAACACCACCCAGCGTTCCCCCAGGTCTCCCGGTAAAAATGGTGCCTCACTTGTGTGGGAGGCCCAAGTACCCGCGGCAGGCAAGGACAACAAACGTAGTGAGGCAACATCAACATTGCCTATCCCAAATGTCGCCTCACTACGTTTGTTGTCCTTGCCTGCCACGGGTACTTGGGCCTCCCACACAAGTGAGGCACCATTTTTACCGGGAGACCTAGGGGAACACTGGGTGGTGGTAAATTTGTGTGAGCCCGGTGATGCCACTACTTTCCCACCCCAAAATGTGTGAAAATAGTGATTTTTTGAGCAAAAAATGAGGTTTGCAGGGGATTCTGGGTAAGGAAACGTTGGGGGATCCACGCAAGCCATACCTCCCTGGAAGCCGCCGGGTGTCTAGTTTTCAGAAATGCGTGGGTTTGCTAGGTTTCCCTAGGTGCCGGCAGGGCTAGGGTACAAAATCTACAGCTAGTCACTTTGCCAAAAAAAGGGTCATTTTTCACTGCAAAACCACGTTGCGTTTTGCGCCGTTTCCTGTCGCGGGCACTAGGCCGACCCGCACAAGTGAGGTACCATTTTTCTCGTAGGACTTTGGGGAACGTGGGGTGGGTGGAAATTTGTGGATCCACGCAGGTTACAGAACTTTCCATCACAGAAATGTGGGGAAAATGTGTTTTTTTTGTCAATTTGTTATGTTTGTAAGGGATTCTGGGTAACAGACCATGGTGGGAGGCAGTCAAGTCACCCCATCCTGGATTCCCCTGGGTGTCTAGTTTTCAGAAATGTATAGGTTTGCTAGGTTTCCCTAGGTGCCGGCAGGGCTAGGGTACAAAATCTACAGCTAGTCACTTTGCCAAAAAAAGGGTCATTTTTCACTGCAAAACCACGTTGCGTTTTGCGCCGTTTCCTGTCGCGGGCACTAGGCCGACCCGCACAAGTGAGGTACCATTTTTCTCGTAGGACTTTGGGGAACGTGGGGTGGGTGGAAATTTGTGGATCCACGCAGGTTACAGAACTTTCCATCACAGAAATGTGGGGAAAATGTGTTTTTTTTGTCAATTTTTTACGTTTGCAAGGGATTCTGGGTAACAGACCATGGTGGGAGGCAGTCAAGTCACCCCATCCTGGATTCCCCTGGGTGTCTAGTTTTCAAAAATGTATAGGTTTGCTAGGTTTCCCTAGGTGCCGGCAGGGCTAGGGTACAAAATCTACAGCTAGTCACTTTGCCAAAAAAAGGGTCATTTTTCACTGCAAAACCACGTTGCGTTTTGCGCCGTTTCCTGTCGCGGGCACTAGGCCGACCCGCACAAGTGAGGTACCATTTTTCTCGTAGGACTTTGGGGAACGCGGGGTGGGTGGAAATTTGTGGATCCACGCAGATTCCAGAACTTTCCATCACAGAAATGTGGGGAAAATGTGTTTTTTTTGTCAATTTTTTACGTTTGCAAGGGATTCTGGGTAACAGACCATGGTGGGAGGCAGTCAAGTCACCCCATCCTGGCATCCCCTGGGTGTCTAGTTTTCAAAAATGTATAGGTTTGCTAGGTTTCCCTAGGTGCCGGCAGGGCTAGGGTACAAAATCTACAGCTAGTCACTTTGCCAAAAAAAGGGTCATTTTTCACTCCAAAACCACGTTGCGTTTTGTGCCGTTTCCTCTCGCGGGCACTAGGCCGACCCGCACAAGTGAGGTACCATTTTTCTCGTAGGACTTTGGGAAACGCGGGGTGGGTGGAAATTTGTGGATCCACGCAGATTCCAGAACTTTCCATCACAGAAATGTGGGGAAAATGTGTTTTTTTTGTCAATTTTTTACGTTTGCAAGGGATTCTGGGTAACAGACCATGGTGGGAGGCAGTCAAGTCACCCCATCCTGGATTCCCCTGGGTGTCTAGTTTTCAAAAATGTATAGGTTTGCTAGGTTTCCCTAGGTGCCGGCAGGGCTAGGGTACAAAATCTACAGCTAGTCACTTTGCCAAAAAAGGGTCATTTTTCACTCCAAAACCACGTTGCGTTTTGCGCCGTTTCCTGTCGCGGGCACTAGGCCGACCCGCACAAGTGAGGTACCATTTTTCTCGTAGGACTTTGGGGAACGCGGGGTGGGTGGAAATTTGTGGATCCACGCAGATTCCAGAACTTTCCATCACAGAAATGTGGGGAAAATGTGTTTTTTTTGTCAATTTTTTACGTTTGCAAGGGATTCTGGGTAACAGACCATGGTGGGAGGCAGTCAAGTCACCCCATCCTGGATTCCCCTGGGTGTCTAGTTTTCAAAAATGTATAGGTTTGCTAGGTTTCCCTAGGTGCCGGCAGGGCTAGGGTACAAAATCTACAGCTAGTCACTTTGCCAAAAAAAGGGTCATTTTTCACTCCAAAACCACGTTGCGTTTTGCGCCGTTTCCTGTCGCGGGCACTAGGCCGACCCGCACAAGTGAGGTACCATTTTTCTCGTAGGACTTTGGGGAACGCGGGGTGGGTGGAAATTTGTGGATCCACGCAGATTCCAGAACTTTCCATCACAGAAATGTGGGGAAAATGTGGTTTTTTTGTCAATTTTTTACGTTTGCAAGGGATTCTGGGTAACAGACCATGGTGGGAGGCAGTCAAGTCACCCCATCCTGGATTCCCCTGGGTGTCTAGTTTTCAGAAATGTATAGGTTTGCTAGGTTTCCCTAGGTGCCGGCAGGGCTAGGGTACAAAATCTACAGCTAGTCACTTTGCCAAAAAAAGGGTCATTTTTCACTGCAAAACCACATTGCGTTTTGCGCCGTTTCCTGTCGCGGGCACTAGGCCGACCCGCACAAGTGAGGTACCATTTTTCTCGTAGGACTTTGGGGAACACGGGGTGGGTGGAAATTTGTGGATCCACGCAGATTCCAGAACTTTCCATCACAGAAATGTGGGGAAAATGTGTTTTTTTTGTCAATTTTTTACGTTTGCAAGGGATTCTGGGTAACAGACCATGGTGGGAGGCAGTCAAGTCACCCCATCCTGGATTCCCCTGGGTGTCTAGTTTTCAGAAATGTATAGGTTTGCTAGGTTTCCCTAGGTGCCGGCAGGGCTAGGGTACAAAATCTACAGCTAGTCACTTTGCCAAAAAAAGGGTCATTTTTCACTGCAAAACCACGTTGCGTTTTGCGCCGTTTCCTGTCGCGGGCACTAGGCCGACCCGCACAAGTGAGGTACCATTTTTCTCGTAGGACTTTGGGGAACGCGGGGTGGGTGGAAATTTGTGGATCCACGCAGATTCCAGAACTTTCCATCACAGAAATGTGGGGAAAATGTGTTTTTTTTGTCAATTTTTTACGTTTGCAAGGGATTCTGGGTAACAGACCATGGTGGGAGGCAGTCAAGTCACCCCATCCTGGATTCCCCTGGGTGTCTAGTTTTCAAAAATGTATAGGTTTGCTAGGTTTCCCTAGGTGCCGGCAGGGCTAGGGTACAAAATCTACAGCTAGTCACTTTGCCAAAAAAAGGGTCATTTTTCACTCCAAAACCACGTTGCGTTTTGCGCCGTTTCCTGTCGCGGGCACTAGGCCGACCCGCACAAGTGAGGTACCATTTTTCTCGTAGGACTTTGGGGAACGCGGGGTGGGTGGAAATTTGTGGATCCACGCAGATTCCAGAACTTTCCATCACAGAAATGTGGGGAAAATGTGGTTTTTTTGTCAATTTTTTACGTTTGCAAGGGATTCTGGGTAACAGACCATGGTGGGAGGCAGTCAAGTCACCCCATCCTGGATTCCCCTGGGTGTCTAGTTTTCAGAAATGTATAGGTTTGCTAGGTTTCCCTAGGTGCCGGCAGGGCTAGGGTACAAAATCTACAGCTAGTCACTTTGCCAAAAAAAGGGTCATTTTTCACTGCAAAACCACATTGCGTTTTGCGCCGTTTCCTGTCGCGGGCACTAGGCCGACCCGCACAAGTGAGGTACCATTTTTCTCGTAGGACTTTGGGGAACACGGGGTGGGTGGAAATTTGTGGATCCACGCAGATTCCAGAACTTTCCATCACAGAAATGTGGGGAAAATGTGTTTTTTTTGTCAATTTTTTACATTTGCAAGGGATTCTGGGTAACAGACCATGGTGGGAGGCAGTCAAGTCACCCCATCCTGGATTCCCCTGGGTGTCTAGTTTTCAAAAATGTATAGGTTTGCTAGGTTTCCCTAGGTGCCGGCAGGGCTAGGGTACAAAATCTACAGCTAGTCACTTTGCCAAAAAAAGGGTCATTTTTCACTCCAAAACCACGTTGCGTTTTGCGCCGTTTCCTGTCGCGGGCACTAGGCCGACCCGCACAAGTGAGGTACCATTTTTCTCGTAGGACTTTGGGGAACGCGGGGTGGGTGGAAATTTGTGGATCCACGCAGGTTCCAGAACTTTCCATCACAGAAATGTGGGGAAAATGTGTTTTTTTTGTCAATTTTTTACGTTTGCAAGGGATTCTGGGTAACAGACCATGGTGGGAGGCAGTCAAGTCACCCCATCCTGGATTCCCCTGGGTGTCTAGTTTTCAGAAATGTATAGGTTTGCTAGGTTTCCCTAGGTGCCGGCAGGGCTAGGGTACAAAATCTACAGCTAGTCACTTTGCCAAAAAAAGGGTCATTTTTCACTGCAAAACCACGTTGCGTTTTGCGCCGTTTCCTGTCGCGGGCACTAGGCCGACCCGCACAAGTGAGGTACCATTTTTCTCGTAGGACTTTGGGGAACGCGGGGTGGGTGGAAATTTGTGGATCCACGCAGGTTCCAGAACTTTCCATCACAGAAATGTGGGCAAAATGTGTTTTTTTTGTCAATTGTTTACGTTTGCAAGGGATTCTGGGTAACAGACCATGGTGGGAGGCAGTCAAGTCACCCCATCCTGGATTCCCCTGGGTGTCTAGTTTTCAAAAATGTATAGGTTTGCTAGGTTTCCCTAGGTGCCGGCAGGGCTAGGGTACAAAATCTACAGCTAGTCACTTTGCCAAAAAAAGGGTCATTTTTCACTCCAAAACCACGTTGCGTTTTGCGCCGTTTCCTGTCGCGGGCACTAGGCCGACCCGCACAAGTGAGGTACCATTTTTCTCGTAGGACTTTGGGGAACGCGGGGTGGGTGGAAATTTGTGGATCCACGCAGATTCCAGAACTTTCCATCACAGAAATGTGGGGAAAATGTGTTTTTTTGTCAATTTTTTACGTTTGCAAGGGATTCTGGGTAACAGACCATGGTGGGAGGCAGTCAAGTCACCCCATCCTGGATTCCCCTGGGTGTCTAGTTTTCAGAAATGTATAGGTTTGCTAGGTTTCCCTAGGTGCCGGCAGGGCTAGGGTACAAAATCTACAGCTAGTCACTTTGCCAAAAAAAGGGTCATTTTTCACTGCAAAACCACGTTGCGTTTTGTGCCGTTTCCTGTCGCGGGCACTAGGCCGACCCGCACAAGTGAGGTACCATTTTTCTCGTAGGACTTTGTGGAACGCGGGGTGGGTGGAAATTTGTGGATCCACGCAGATTCCAGAACTTTCCATCACAGAAATGTGGGGAAAATGTGTTTTTTTTGTCAATTTTTTACGTTTGCAAGGGATTCTGGGTAACAGACCATGGTGGGAGGCAGTCAAGTCACCCCATCCTGGATTCCCCTGGGTGTCTAGTTTTCAAAAATGTATAGGTTTGCTAGGTTTCCCTAGGTGCCGGCAGGGCTAGGGTACAAAATCTACAGCTAGTCACTTTGCCAAAAAAAGGGTCATTTTTCACTCCAAAACCACGTTGCGTTTTGCGCCGGTTCCTGTCGCGGGCACTAGGCCGACCCGCACAAGTGAGGTACCATTTTTCTCGTAGGACTTTGGGGAACGCGGGGTGGGTGGAAATTTGTGGATCCACGCAGATTCCAGAACTTTCCATCACAGAAATGTGGGGAAAATGTGTTTTTTTTGTCAATTTTTTACGTTTGCAAGGGATTCTGGGTAACAGACCATGGTGGGAGGCAGTCAAGTCACCCCATCCTGGATTCCCCTGGGTGTCTAGTTTTCAAAAATGTATAGGTTTGCTAGGTTTCCCTAGGTGCCGGCAGGGCTAGGGTTCAAAAACTACAGCTAGACTCTTTGCAAAAAAAGTGTAAATTTTCAGTGTGAAAATGTGGTGTGTTCACCTTAGGTTTTGAGCCACTTCCTGTCGTGGGCACTATGCCTACCCACACAAGTGAGGTACCATTTTTCTCGGGAGACTTAGGGTAGTTCAAATTTGTAAAGCAACTGTTATTACCTATTGATTTTTGATGCATTTCTCCCTTCCAAATGAAAGACATTGTGTAAAAAAAAAGTCATTTTGAAAAATGACCAATAATTGTCATGCAAATATGAGTATTCCCAATTTCGAAAATGTGCAAATATGCACTGTTTCTGAACTCTGTAATTTGTTCCCATTTCAGAAATACATAGGTGACTTTCATACCGATTTTTCCATGTATACATTTTCCCACAAAAATTGCTATATACCCGGACCAAAAAAAAAAAACATTACAAAATGCTGCTCATTTTTCTACTCTGGGTTCGTTGGGCTCTTGGTGAACCTACAAGTCCTATATGTCCCCACAACCAGGAAGGTCTACCGGATGTAACGGTACATTGCTTTCAAAGAGATGTCATAATTCAAAGAAGTTACAGGTAAAAACGTTGACTCAAAAGGCTGCTTTTTTCAACAAATTTTTAATTTTTCCTATATTTGCCTGTAAATTTCTATAAAGAAACCTTGATGGATCTACACAAATGACCCCTTGCTGAATTCAGAATTTTGTCTACTTTTCAAAAATGTATAGCTTTCCAGGATCCATTATTGTTTTTGTACCCTTTTCTACCGTTAACTGGAAGGAGGTTGAAAGCACAAAAAATAGCAAAAATAGGGTATGTCCCAGAAAAATGCCAAAACTGTGTAAAAAATGTTGGTTTTCTAACAAAATTCTGTCATTCCCTAAAAGCTGGAGAAATTGTGATTTCAGCCCCACAAACCCTTTTTTGATACCATTTGCAGAGAAAAACCCAGAAGCTTTCATTTGCAGCCCGTTTTTCACATTTTACACAAAAAAAAAAAAAATTGCTGTATTTTGACTAATTTCTGGGAACCCTCTAGGAGAATCCACAAACCCTGGGTACCTTTAGAATCCCCAAGATGTTGGAAGAAAAGGACGCAAATTTGGCGTGGATACCTAATGTGGTCAAAAAGTTACAGGGGCCTAAGCGCGCACTACCTCAAATAGCCCAAAAAGGGCTTAGCACAGGAGGGGAAAAGGCCTAGCAGCGAAGGGGTTAATGTGTGTGCTCGCTGCACTCGCATCAGGCGGGACAACGCTTCTCCGCCATAATGGAGGAGCCGCCACTGAACTCAGGTTTTTGGCCTTTAACAACCGTTAAAGACCTCAATAGCAGTCAATAATGCTTATTAATAACAATAATGATATACATGATAACCATAATAGTATTAACAATAATACAAATCAATGAAGAGCAATTTTAAAATGTATGAGCTTTATTTACAATTTGGTGCTCCACCCACCAAATTGGCCACTCCCCGCTCGATTTAGACTTGGGGGACATGCTATGTGTTTATGCCAGTGGCGACCCGGCTGGTTCTTCCACTGTAAAGTTCGGACCTGGTAGCCTGTCCACCAAGGGGCTTCCAGATCACAATCACGGTTGTCCCAACATATTAAGGACATTCATCTTCTCTGTCCGTGTCTGCCAGGCATCACAGAGAATTGTTGATTGGCCCATATGCATGAAAAGACTCCTTGTGCATCGGGGCCATTTTTTTGTATAGTGAAATTAAACACCCACTTCGGGAGTTTATAGATTTATTGTAAAATAGTTTGCCTAGTGGGCACTTGAAACATTGCCCATATTCAGCAAACCTTCTCGTCTTCTTCAGATTAAAATAATGATAATAATATTTGTAAATAGTAATAAAAAATCATCATAGCTGTAATAGCACCTGGACGTTTATAACTTGTGCTGATCGACCCTAAAACTGTGATCAGTTCCAGAATGCACTCCGACCAAGGATGGCAACATCTCTTGGAATAAAAAATGCAATCTGATGGACTCCTGCATCTTTTTTTCATAACCTTCAGCGTTTGCGCCCTCTGCCATATTTTCCATCACTGGCTGAGTAATTACTGCATATTTTGTCACATTTAACATGCTCAGAGGTGAGATCTCATAGCGGCGAGGGGGCTTTCATAGCAAACGAGTGCCAGCCCCCCTGAAGGCGTCAAGAAGGAGCCCAGGATAACATGACACATTTTTATAATGGGAATCACAGCTTGTAGGGCGCTGCGGGACAGCTATGTGTATATTCCCACATAGGGCCTTCAAATGGAAGATGGAAATTTGTGATGTTTCCGAAAGCTCAATGTGCTTAACAAAATGTTAGCCCAATGTGCTGCTGGATTTTTTTTTCCCTTAGCATCCGATGCAGAGAGAATGTGTGCGGGAAAAAAACACCGACATCTTGTGTATAATGAACGGTTTTCCTTTTCAACTCATTTCTTTGTTTAAATAATGTTTAGATCTTTTCTTCTGACGTCTCATCCGACCACAGGACCCTTTAAAATCCACCTTGTACTGTGCTTTCCGTTAGCTGCTGTGAATAGAAGACACATGCGCAAAATGATGCAGGGAGAAATGCACATGCAAAACGGTGCAGGGTAAAACATCTGAAAACTAACGCACGTGCTATAATGGACAACATACACAGACCTCCCTAAAGAACGCTTGTATGCATGAGTATGGAGTAAATCTATAGTGTAGATGGCTACAGACAACAACCATGAATCTACAGCCAAAGCAACTTCGTTTACTCTTTGTTTATGTGAGTGCAGTTTCAAGATGAACATTTTTAAAACTGGTTATCTTCCAATGCTTAAAAGAACGTTTATGCAAGTACTGAGAATGGAGCTACATGACAATGAGAAAAAGCATGAATACAACACTGCCGGTGCCCCTACTGGTCGCGGTGTCAAAAATAGCCTTCTTAAACATGCTTCAGGCCTGCCACTGCAGGCTGTAGTACAGTTTTAAACTGCCATTTTAACCTGGCAAAATAAATATTTTGCCAGGCCTTAACCGTTATTTTTAATGCTTATAAAACATCCCTAAGGTGGGCGCTCAAGGCTCATAGAACAGGGTGCATTGTATTGAAATAGTAGGACAATGTTAACTTAAGTTTCACATGGCCGGTAGTGAAAAAACTCCAATTCAGTGCTACAAGGCTTATGTCTCCCATTGACTAACAGTGGGTTAACTTGTTACATTTAATAAATGATAACTTTTGATTCGGAGAAGATAGAGACAAGCTGTTTATGCTCCAATAAATTGTAATTTCTTTAATGGTAAAGTTGGATTTTAAGTCAGAATTCTTAAACTGCCATTTTTAGAAAGCTTTTTCAAGAAAAGGGGGGTTGGGCCCTGAACTGCACCTAGACTGGTCCTCTTTAATATTTACCAACAACGAAGTGTCAGGGTGTGCGTTCAAATTATAGACACTTATGAAGAAGCCACCTCAACTATTGGAGTGGTTTCGTGTTTTTATTACACTTTCATGAATTATTCATATTTGGATCATTTCAACAACAAGAAAAACAATAAATTTGAAACAGTACACTTAACATGAATAACTATGACACAATTGACATTTAAACGATTACAAATGCAAAATATACGGAACAATGAAAGAAAACATTATGAAACATACAATTAACATAATGACCAGTCCTTCAGTTATACAGAGAAATGTGGCGGTATAGACAATTTACACTTTTAAAGGCTGTAACCTGCCAACAACAGCTAGACATATGTAACAAAAGCAACAGGCACTTTGCCTTGTTTGCACACTGTATAATTCTGTGGTTGAAGGAAGGATTTAGGCTAGCTGAGTAGGGTCAACACGTTTCAAAACCCCTTATTTCTTTAAGGGTTCTTCCTCAGGACTGGGACTAGGTCAAAAACATTGGGCAATGTGGAGTAAATGCGGCATTGTGGACCCCCAAGTAGCACGAATGTTCTCCTTATTTTTATATATGAATTGTTTTTTAGACTTGTTGTGTCCAGACTGGAAGTGGAAGTGTGCCACTGTGTTCAACTTGTGCGTTGCGGTTGCTGTGCACCGGAAGGGAAGCTGTGAATGATTGTCACGATGTGGTGCCCTTCGTGTTGTAAAAAGCCACGGACTGATTCGTGGCATGTCGATTGTTCGGTCGGTTCCTGATTTTCAAAACTGAAGCAAATCCAGCGTTCCTCCGGCGTTCACGAATCAAAGCATCCCGGGAATGTGGAAGTAGGCATTTTCTTGTCCTAACCATTTGTGCCTTCTGCCATTGTCCTGGATAACATGAATAGGAATAGCTCTGCTCTTGGGGTTTGTGTATTCCTTCCAGACAGTGACACAAAGGGGACTGAGGTGCAGACAGGATGGCCATCCTTGCAGGATGAGTAGGAGGGGCTGCACCCAGTCCCACTTGCACTTCAAAGCACTCTGACTCACACACAAAGGAATCAGACACTAGCCTTGTCCTGTCTTTTGACACCCTAGACTTCTTGAAACCTTGACGAGAGAAGAAGAACTTTCCAGAACCAGGAGTGGTTGTAGTATACACTCCTGGACCTGGGTATATTACAGAAAAAGGACTGCCTTGCTGCCAGAGGACTGCCTTCCTGTCTGAGAAGGAAGGCTGGACTTGCGTATTTCATCCTAAAGTAACCTGAGTGACCTGAAGGATCAGGTGGCTGACCTCCTGTCAACAGGAGGTTCGAGAGGCCTCCCTGTATCTGACCAGATGACCTGCTGCATTGGACCTGCAACTGGACCTACCTGGAGTGCTGAGCCCCATGAGGTGCCCCCAGGTCCTGTACCCTTGGCTGGCATCAGAGTGTACTCCTCCCTGCCTGTCGTTTCAGATCCGATGCAGCACACTGCAGCTTGATGCAGGACCTTGCATTGCATCACATTGCAGCTCCTGATTGACTGCTTCATCTAAACTGACGCAGCACAACACAGGACCTAACATCACAGCCCTCGCAGCTCCTGATCAGACTCGATAGAGTGTGACATAACCCGACACAAGACCATGCATTGCAGCAATGCGCAGCTCCTGATCCTGAAGCCTTGCATCAAGCGCACAAGGTACAACTCTAAGCAGGGCCTGCCTGGTCCCCGTATTTGCCTCAAGATCCATGCTCTACTGTGGCCGTCCTGAACTTGTGACTTTGCCCCGGTCCAGATCGACCAGATAACCACTTTTGGCACTTTTTGCTTCTAATAGCTAGTTTCACGTAAAACTTTGAAATTACATATCTCTGGTTCTATTGATTTTTTTTTGTAATTCTGGTATCATTTTATTTATTAATATTTTACTCAATATTTCTAATTTGGTTTGAGATTTTATTTGTGTTGTGTTTAAATTTTATTACTGTTATGCGCTGCATGAATACTTTACATGGTGCCTCTAAATTAAGCCGGACTGCTTTCTGCCAAGCAACCAAGGGGTCAAGTATAAGCTAATTTAGTGATTTGTGGGCATGTGGCCATTGACATGGCCGAGGAGCCACACTCTTCGTGAGCTCTGGTTGAACGAGAAAGATCTGACTCTCATCCTGCCTTAACATGGGCCATCCTACTATGCTTTGCTGACACCAATTGTGGCGCAGTCATCCTGAATTGCCAGCTGGCGATTCCCAGCCCTAGGGTAGCTGCAAACCACTGTTGGGCACCCGTAGACAGAAAGCCGACTGAAGAGGCACAAAATGAAGGCGTATGCAGAGTGATTGACTCACCGGCTGGGCCGTCTGCATACAGTTGCGCCACCAAAACTGAGCAGGTGAGTGCCTCTCCAGTAACAGAGGGGCGAGAGAACCCTCCCTGAGGGTTCTCAACCCCGGAAAGAAGTGCCTGCTTCCTTAGCGGGACCTGCTGTCACCAAGTGGCTGCATGGGGGACCTTGGGCTGTGCAGTCAGAGAACGGCCCTGTGAATACAGGCCTGGAGTGGAGTGCAGAGGCAAGTCTCAGGTGTGAGGTGTGGATCAATGAAATAGCCATAGAGGCACACTACGGTGAAAATCAGGCAATCACTGGTTCCACTGCCCAGCCACCCTCAGTTGCAAATGCCACTAGGAACGAGGCAGTGAGTGTCCCCTTCAGTGCAGGAAGGTCATCCCTCTTTGCCCTGGGACAACGTAAAAGCCTACTGGGGGCCTGCAGGTGCCAGGGGGTCGCACGGACATCAGGAGCCGTGCTGCGGGTGAGCAGCCTTCAGCGAATTAGCCCAGGGTGACTACAGAGAAGCCTCCCTCCTAGCAATCTCCCTGAGACAGAGTGATACCCACCATTTCTGCACCCCCCTATTGGACAATAAAAAAAGCAGCAGCGTCCACGTAGCTGAGCTGTGGTGGACAGCATGAGATGTGGGTGAGGGCCCAGGGCAGAGGCCTACGATCTGGGGCCTAGTGAGAATACTGGTGTTTCCTGTTACAGACCAGATGACGTGGGCCGCAGTGGCGGTGAGAGTAAACTGGTGGACGACCTGAAGACCGTGATGGCTAACTGCAACAGCGGATTCATTGGGCACGGGGTGCCACACATGCAGCTGGCTCCATAAGCAGGTAAGGGCTATTTCTGAGGATACTCCCAGGGAGCTAGTGAACTTCCCCCGGTGTCCTGGACACAACAAACATCAAGGGGGAAATAAAAGGTTAAGTAGCTGACTCTGCTATACATCCTGCCTCACTGCCTGATACTGCAAGACAATAAGGCAGGGGCGGCTCCTCCACTAGGGCAGAGGAGCATCGCCCCACTGGTTTCTTGCAGTGCGAGAAAGCCAAAACATAAAATGGTAATACAATAAGTTATTACCATTTTATGTTTTTTTGACAATTACCTGGGGCTGCTCTGCTTTTGCCGCCCAAACCAGTCATGCGCACTCTGCAATTCTACATGCAGCCTACATGGAGAACATGGCCACCCCATTAGCCCCTGGCTAGGAGGCATCCTAACCAATCTGATTGGTGGCTGCCTGCTTCCTGTTCCTGTTGGAGGCAGGAGAACCGGAGCAGGAGCCAAGAAGGCGCAGGACCCAGCGGAAAGGTAAGTAAAAAAAAAATGTATTTCCCCGTGAACCCCCCCACACCTCTGTGAATCGCCCCGCAACCCCTCGTGCCTGCCCCCCCCACCAGCAATACCGGCCGCTACTGCACTAAGGCCTTGACTCGGTTGGCTGCAGTCTTCCCTCCCCCCACACTTGTCCCCCTCTTCCCTCCAGGGACATGGTGTGGGAGTGAGAACAGCATAGCGTTTGGTGAGGGGAGAGCGCATCCCCCCTCCACTTTTGACATTGCCTGCTGATCGACTACAGACCTTTTCCCATCACTGGTGAGACTAATGTGCCCTCAGAGTCACAGGAAAGGATACAGGTACTAATCACCCTCGACAGGGCAAGATGGACTGCTATATCAAGGTTGTGTCTCCCTCGACGGACCAAGAGGAGGATATTCATCCTATGCCAAACTATGCTACACTACTACATGCAATTCAGTCATTGCAAGAGGTGTTGGAGGGCAAGATAGGGTAGATGTGCTCAGAGGTCTCCCTACTGCGCCAGGACCTGCGCAATGTATCAGAGAGGGTGTGTGAGTTTGCCGCCCTTCCAGGGCCTACAACTGACCCTCTTCGCTAGTAGGTAACGATGTACTTTAGGAGGCAGACGGAGGATGTTAGGGTTTTTATTTTTATTAATGGTTTAAACAAGGTCCGAATAGGGGTAACTGAGACACCCAGTCATAAGGGCAAAGAAAATGAGACGAAGTCCCAGGTCCGGTGGTCGCTTCCTTGGCTCCCTCTTCGTCTATCCGCTTTACGTCAGCCTCTTGGGGTTCTCTGGGTAACGTCGTGTCTCATGGAAACAAAGGAAACACAGAAAAAACCTCCCGTCAGACACAGGACTTTCATTTGGGTGTGATTGACCCTCCACCTGCTTGTACTGTCACCACGGTCTGTGAGGGTGGGGTCGTGAGGGATATGACGGTCCTGACTAGTGCCCTGCTTCGTGGGTCCTCCCTGCTCTCCCCCTCCCAGTTAAGCACTTTAAATAGGTCAGGAAAGGCACTGACCTGAAGCTACAGTCCTCCGGGACTGTAGCATGGGGTGTCTCGGCGTCCTGGTTCTCTGTTGGACGACTGGACACGAGAGCGGTATTGGCTGGGTCCTCACGGTCCTTCTGTTCTCCCTCTCCGGTTCTCCCTCGATTCTGTCCGCTGTACGGGTCTCTCCTCGGCGCTACTTCGTGTTCTTCTCCTTCTCCGCTGTCCGACGCGATTCTGCACTCTCTTGGCTCGGCGTGTGACATCAGGTCTGCGCCAGCCGGGAGAACTAGAGCGCTGCCTTCATCCTGGTGGGATGGAGCCGCCGCCATCTTGAAGTTCACGGAAGACGAGTCTTCCGTATCGCCCGCATCACAGGGTGACAGTGCAGAAAGCAGACTTTCGGAAATGAAGGACATAGTACAGGACCTAAAGAAAGGGATAGAGGAGCTATGAACCAAAACAAGGCTGTTGTGTGGCACCTTGAAGATGCAGAAGAAATAACCTTCGCTTTGTCAGCTTCCTCAAAGGGGTTGAGGGCACCGATATGGGTGAGTTCTTGTCAAACTGGTTGAAAGACACCCTCCCCTCTTTTGTGATAGAACGCCACCCCCAGGAGCCCCACCTCGACCTATAACAGCGAAATTCCTCAACTTCTTAGACAGTTATATGATCCTCCGAGAAATATGCCGCAAAGGGGAAGGGCGATACAACAACTAAAAAATGATGGTATTCTTCGACTATACTTGAGGGTATAACATCAACGCTGCACATTTGAATCAGTAATGACACAACTGAGAACCCTCCAAATACAATGCATGCTGTTGTTTCCTGCAAAGCTAAATGTTCTTTATCAGGGAAAGTTAAACTTCTTTCAAACACTGGAGGAGGCCTGGGCCTGGATTGGTGAGCTGCCTGACTACCATCCCGAAGAGGACAGGGATCTGGACTGCAAACATTCCTGGACACGGGTGCCAGACCCAGAGAAAAACAGCAGAGGCGATGGAGGAAGGGCCGTGCATCTGCACAAAGCGGCAGTTGGACCCTGTACCCAACAAAGGGGCCAGGCTGCAGAAGGAGACTGTCATCAGACACCGAGGGAGAATGCAGACAGATATATACTACACACCATGGGCAGGGCAGCAGCCCGACATATCTGCGATGCCAGGCATCAAGGGAAGATTTTATACACACACTATGAGGGTGCTCCCACATTCAGGCCTACTGGACCGTGATTATAAAAGTGCTTAGCGTCATCCTTGAGGTCACTCTCCCGACAGATCCCAAATATATACTTTTGGGAATCCCGAATGACGTAGACGCTCCACGTCCCCAACTCATCTTTAGTGTCCTGGGCCTTGTTGTTGCCAAGTGGGATGTGGCCAGGAGATGGGAAGCAGCAAAGGTACCCTCTATCCAAGAATGGAAGAGAGGAATAGACCTCTATGGAGTGGTTGGATCGACTACAATGGACTGGGCCTGATCGATGGGGCTGAATGACTCTCAGCTAGCACCGAACCTTGCACAACTTACGGGTGGTAGGGTCAACCGACATACGAGTTATACGTCTGCACTGCAATGTGTCTGTGTTTTATAGTTTCAATTTCCACTGGCTTTTAACATTTAGCTAATTAAAAAATATATATATGTTTTTATCTTTTCATTCAATGAAGAGAAATTAGTATTTTGTCAAAGAATTATGCTTTTGTTAATTCACTTTAAAACAGTTTATAAATATAGTTTGTTTGGCATAATATATTTATTAAGGTGTGCCCGGTGTTCAAAGGAAACAATTGATACCTACTACTTCGAACAATCATTGGTAATGCATCGGTTTCACCAATGTGATGAATAATAAGCTGTTTTTATCAATAACCGTCCTGGACGAAGGAAAAAGCTACCTGACCAGTATCATAGTAGTGGAGAGGATGTGGCTGCTGAATCAAGAGCTGGGAATCCTGGTTCGGGTCTCAGCGGCGCAACATCCTGTGATTCATGGCACAACATCTTGTGATTTTTGGTAATCTCTCCAAGTGATAATTTGCACAATTTAAATCTGCTGCAAGACGAAAAAGCAGAAAGAATCAAAACTTTATGAAATAAATAGTTCAGCCAAAGTGGATGTTAAATGTATTTCACCTACAGGAAACTAATAAAAGAAGCAAACGGGGAACAAGCATTGGTAAATGCTGGAAAATATGCTATAGCCAATAGAAATGGAGGAAAAGTAATTGGCAAGTACAGGAACCAATGAAAAGACATGAATGCGGGGGAGGGCGAGAAGTAAGCCCCTTTTAAGATTTATATTAAAAACAATTGCTTTCACGAGCACAGCACAAGCACTGTGCAGGCAAAACCTAACAAGGATACTTCTTCGGATTAGGTTACCAATTTTTCCAGGGGATTTACAGGGATCTTCTGTTGTGACTCCTTTCTAAACTGGTAGTCTCAGAGGGTTAGAATTTCAATACCAGGAGATCTGTCTCTAAAATGTTTTTTTGGGGTGCGCCTAATCTCACTTCTTTCACACACATTATTCAATCTATTCATTGCACCACTGCTGCATCTGGTTGCTGAGGACAATGCTTTACCTGGGATTTCCCTTTGCCGCAGAGAAGAAAAGGCTAAGTCACTGGTCCCAAAGGATGGAGCCGTGGTTAGTTAGTGTGTTGGTACTAAAATGAAACATGAGAACATTCACCATGCCTCCCAGTTTCCTGTGTGAGTCCCTTCCCACCTGAGTGACGTTGCAGCAAGTGAATGCATTGGTCTTGCAGCCAGTTTGCTTCTATGTTCTTTGTATATGCACATTCTGTTCACTGTTATTTGGGGCTCCAATGGTGACAGGCTTGGCTGTATGTTTTTTATGGTTTTTGTATGTCTAGAATAAACCTCATTTCCTTGATACCCTGGAGAAGAGCTTAAATGAAATACACTACATATTGGAGACAAGTGTATTTGAAACACTTGTTGACATTGATGCACAGTAGGTGAAGATGCAGGTGTCACTGGAAAAAAAGAAACATAGCGTGGAAAGAGAAAAGGGGCATACACTTATATGCAGCTACTGTTGCTAGGCAAGTCACTTTCATAGTGTAACAGTTTAATGATAAATTAGCACTAGATGTTGAAAGAATAGGACGGTGCCCGGGAGGCCAACAAAGCTCAGGCAAGCAGGTGGCAGGGTACAGAAATTACATAGTTTCCGAAGACTGTGATTAGAAGCACTCACAGGCACTCGTTATGAGTGGCACGGTAAATGGCCCATCCTCTGAGAAACTGCTACAAGGGGTACCGGTAACTCAGAGGTTGGGAAAAATCTGGCCCATTACGAGTTGAATGAAGAGGGTCCACTAAGACATACAAAATTACGGGGGAATTGGTCAATTCTTATTTGAGTTGGAATTTCACCAGGAGATTTCAGCTGCTTTCAGGTGCCGAAATATCCTGTTGAAAGTTAACTTAGATGGGACCAGTAACTGCGGTTACCGGTCCCATCAGAATTAAGAGACCACTTTGAATGAGGGCATAGTGTTGAGAACAAGGGCCCGAGCTGGAGAATGAGAGGCTTACGGTTGATGCACAGCTGCATCAAATAGCAACATAGAAGCAAAGTACCAGCGGGAGCCATCATGTGAGAAAAGGATGCTGCCAGGACATTGCTTAAGAGGAAAAGTGCCTAGCAGACCCTGACTGCAACAGTTGTGTGACCATGACTCTCAGTCTTGGTAAGATCATGCTCCGGATTGGACCTTTGCTCAAAGGTAGGAAGTCTGAGATAGCAACAGTTGGAGGAGGGCACCAACAAGCAAGTGGAAGAGCTAGAGAGCAGCCGACTCTATAGCACAATCTTCAAACTAAGGGCTCCATGAGCACTGACATCTAGTGGCGACATTTATATTACCATTACTTTTGAGTTCCTTTGTGTCTTCAGTAAAATGCATGCCTGAGCTCATGTTTTTTTTTTATTTCTATAGTGTTTTTATATTTATTTTGGTGTTTCCTGGCTTGGAAAACCAGTTCTGGGTTAGTCCCAATTTCAGGTGGGTGACTCCCAATTTTTGTAGCCATAAAACGGCTTTATATTGGCTGCCACTGCCTGCAATTGCCTCTGCTTCAATAGAAGTCAATGGAGAAAATACATTCTCCCGATAATGTTTCCAAAATCTTTCGATTACCTCTTTTTAAATATTGGCATATATGCAGAGTGTAAAGGAATCCAATTTATTTTTATGAAAGTCGCTGAGAGAAGCCTCAGAGACAATGGAAAGAGTAGAAAATTATTTTCAGTGGCCATTCAAAGACTGTTGACATCCTAGAACAATGTTTTCCAAAGTTGGACCTGGAGGGCCGGATCCATGCCAGATTTTTAAGATAACTACATTTATCTAAATGGGGATATGGTAAAAGTCTGGCATGGATCTGGCCCTCCAGGACTGGCTCTGGAGAACCCCATGCTAGAATATTTAGTATTGGGTGTCAAAAGGGCACATTAATGACTGTAAAAGGCGCAGAGAGTCCTCAGGCTCTCAGCAGCAAGGCATGAGAAAGGTGTTCGAAGATAAAATATGAAGGGGCAATGAGTCCAATGTCAGGATCTCCACTAACCGGGAAAGTGATGCCGCAAGTAGTGGCAATTGGGATTTCCTTCTGCCACTCAGGTGTCAGCAGGGGGAACACTTTCCTGAAACCCGCTGTATGTCTATTCATGTATGTGGGGCTATCCGGCAGCAAGTAATATTGGAATTGGCAAAGCAGAACTAGCAGGGGCGACTCACCCGCTAAGGCGGAGGAGCGTCACCCCACTGCTCAGAGCAGAAAAAAATCAAATTATAATAACGTCTTTATTATCATTTTATTTTTCGTAGCTGCAGGGCTGGGTTAGGGTGGGGCGGGACTAATGGCATAGGTGGAGGAATGGTTTGCACACTCCCTAAGTGCACATGACTGTTTGGTCAGCCCTCTTGGGCCGACAAAACAGTCATGCGCACTTTGCATGTTCCCCACCAGGCAGCATTACACAGCCTGGTGAGGAACATGCAAAGCCTCCCTGTCTAAGCACCGAACCACGGTGCTCAGACCAATCGCAACACTGCATTGTAGCGTTTATATTGACTCAGTGGAGACCCGGAGACCCCCTGCCCCTCCACCACTGTCCCTGCCGGCCGCTACAGAGAACTAGGTAGGCCTCAGGCTGACTTTGAAAACTTTGTACCTTTTGCTGAACATCAAAATTCTGAGAATTTTTCTGGCCATGTGAATGTAAATACAACTAAAAACAGCTTTAAGTATGCTAAGTTTACATGCCCATAATATTGTGTGACTTGGGCCTTTGGTGGTCTAATTCCAGACCACTTTCCTCCAGAAAGCCTAGAATTCATGATCCTGGCCTGTTCATCCAAACAAATGTAGCAAAAAAAACCAATGTCACATCACTCATTTTAATTTAGACATGACATGCGTGGGGAGTAATGTTTTGGAAGGGATAAGGCTTCAAACAGACTTGCATATCAGCATAAGAGGTGCCCGTTAGGCACTTTCCCTGCCTGATATTCTTGCATTCAATCTGCTTTATTTGAGCTCAGATGGCAGACAACTCCCTGGTTGCCTGCATGACAGAGAGTCTCCCTGAAGACATTCTTGACATTGCACCGGTGATGCTCATGTATTCCTGGCGAGGAGTCAGACACAGAGAGCCTTGTCTATTTTCAAGCAGAGTTTGCTGACATTGTCTCATTTCACCAGTAATTACTGGGACGCTGCAGGATCTCCCTGCATCTCCACTGAGCCCCGAGAGCCAGCAGATATCTATCTGTTTATTCATTTCTCTTTCCGCTGGAGAGCTCAAGGATGTCTCCCATGCTTCGATGAGTCCAATTGAAGGAGAAAGGAAAACAGTACATAGCGGGGAAGGTCTGCAGATCTGATTGGACGCTTCTCCCATGTCCAATATTATAGGAAATGCCAATTAGGACATTATTATACTGTGAATATCTACTTGTCGGTGCAGAAACCGATGCTGCTTGAAAATGGAAGGGTAGGCTGAATTCTCGATGAAATGCAGTCCCAGTGACTCATTGGTGTGACATTAATGTAGAGCAATCCTTATCGACCACTATCAACAATGTATTTTCTTGTAAATGCTACCAAAGAGACAACAGTGGACATTAAACACACATACATAAATCTAAAGCAAATGACATAAAATAATTTGTCACAAATAGAAAAGTATCTCGAAGAAATAGTGTAGTAGAAGAACCAAACACTCTGGCCCCAGTTTCGAGGGCCCCACATAAGGTTGAAGTATATACCGCACCTTCTAAATACTGACGGAGCAGGGTGGGGTAAATACCTCCTATTCTGAGTTTTCAATCAGAAATGAGCAGTGCTTAATTTGAGCCGGTGGTTTTGGGTGCTCAGCATTGGCATTTAATTGTAAACACTGGCAATTATGACAGTCTGCCATATGGTGGCGCTGTTAGTCTACTTTAGGGACGAGCGCAACAGTTGTTGATTAATTCAATACACATAAAAAATTACTAATACCTGGCGCCGGTGCCATTCTTTTGGACTGGATAGCCTGAATTGCCACACTTGTAGGAGTGTGATGGTTAGTGGTTGTACTGGTACTGCTATTGGCAGCACTGGCAAAGGTTGGTGAACAATGTAGAGAACTCCTGAGGAAGGCCCATGCGCTTATGTTTTATGAATTTATTTGCAACTTTAACACTGTAAATGAGATACAACATGTGGAATTGGGTACCTCCCGCACACAATTCCACTGGTCTCTGGAATTTTCAGGTATGTTTCACCTACTGAAATTTAGATGTACGAAAAGATGCAGTTTTTGAAATTTCGTGCACCTGGTAATTGCCACATTTAAGAGAACACCACAGGGCTGAGAATTCCAATCCCCGTGTAAACAGGAGTGCACAGAGATCCGAATTGTCTTTACTTTCTTAATGGAAGACTGTGAAGCTGAGTTCGCTTCAGTTCAGTAAGTAACACACTCTACTCATGCAGTGTGCAGTAGGAGGCCTTTTATCTGAGCAGAAGTGCCTGCTTTGTGTCACAGCTTTATAATGCACCAGGGTAGACAGGGATACCAAAGCAGCACGCCCAACCTGAACCTGACAAGAAACTCCATGACGGTTGTGTGCTCAGATCGCCAAGTTTACCTTCACATCTGAGAATCTCAAGTCTGTATCTGGAGTTTCCTAGTAAGGCACAAGGGAAATGGTGCCCATCGTTCCAGAGTTCCTTGGGATGCCAGAATTTGACCCTCGTGCCTCATTTCGGCCTTCTGGCAGCCCCGGGTCTCTTTTCTCTCTCTTTCCGCACTAGTTAGTTTACTGTCCAGTGCATTCTGCTTGATTCACTCCTGTGGCCGCAGTTTTCCCACTCCAGCCTGTGGTGGGTCTGTCTAACTGGTCTGTGGCTTCTCTATCCCACACTTGATGTGCTGTTAGAGCCACCTGTAAGATGAGGCTGATGCCTCTGCCATGCTCCAGGCCTCTTCTCATGGGTTGTGGAGTCTGCTCTGCTGAATGCTGTACTGACAGAGGTTCTTTTGTCCAACCCGTGGAATACTCACTCATCTGTTTTCTCCTCATCACTGGCAGAAGCAGCCTCGTGCCCATACTGCTAGTACCAAGTTCTTGCAACCAGCTCTTTCTCGCACGTCTCCGTTGAAAGTTTCTGCCACAGATCCGAGTTCAAATCTTAGGTCTCTTGCATTGTCTACAACTCATCTTGCTCTTTTTTGGCACCATTGTGAGGTTGATCTTTCTAATCTTGCACAATATTCTCCATTTGCTTCCAGGGATGGCCCAGGCTTCTTCACTCTTTCGGCGACATCTTCCCAGTCTAAGTTCCAAGGACCAGACACTAATCTCTGACACTTAAGCAGCGGAAGCTAGAGTCCTAGTTTTTCCGCAGTATTGGTGCATCTGGGTTACAATACCGGATGCTCTACTCCATAGTCTCATTAACATTTTCTGTGTCCTGGTTACATTGAGTATCAGGAATCCTTTGTACTGTGCACATATTGCCACTCTCCATGTCTTATCATTGATATTGCTGCCCAGGGGATGTCCCATACCTGCCTTTGTGTACATCTTGATGTCCTTTTCTAAGGGTAACCAGACCCTGCACTATGTAAGACCTTGACCCACAAAACATGGCATGTGGGAAAACCATTACTGGAAATGGCTCATCAGTACTTACTGAAAGTGCGGGGTTTGGTAGTTACAGGGGTGTGGGTCCAGCCAGATCTGGATTACTTATATACCCAAAAAGAGGGTCTTCATGAGTTGTACCAGAGACTGAGAAATCCTGGTTACCATGCCTGCCTTTTTATGATATTGCCCCAGCTGTTAAAAAGGTTTCTAGGCACCTTTCTTTATAACTGGCTCATTTATTTTTCTTATTCACTTCACGACCATACTGGAAGAGAGATGGTCCCTCCTCTGGGTAGAATGCGATTCATAATCCTACATCTCATCGGAGGAACCTTCAAATATTTGTTTTTGTATCTCAATAGTACCTTGACGGTGTCCCAGAGTTAGTTGTATTAATGAACATATGGAAAGTATAAACTTAATTGGATTTATTTAGTTGTGCAAAGATTTGCTTTGCAAACATATTTTCAGAATGTAGATAGAACCACACTAGGGTAACTCAAACTGAGTAAAATTACTGGTAAAAATAGATTTTTTACAAATGAAAATTGACAATCCGAGCTAGGGGAAATATTGGAAACGATGCATAGTAGAATTGAACGAACAGGAATTATGCTAGGGCAAATGTTCATGATTTTACAAATGTGTCTTAATTAAGCGATGGGACAGTCAAACTACCCCATAACTTTGTGGTGTCATTATCAGAGGAAGACTGCAATTTATAATTATCAGTCTTGCTCATGGATCATCCCACAGAGTCATTCTTGCCATGTTGTCAACTTAAGGAAAAAATACAATTAAACCAGCACAATGGCATCTAAATCAGCCACAGATCTCCTCTTGAAAACTCCTCACTTATGGCCATTTTTAACTGGAGTATGATCCCCCTCTGGTTAGAGTCAGCGGCGTAGCTATCAGTGGTGCAACAGTGGTGCAATAGGTAGCGGCAATAGAGCCCCAGGCCTAAGAGTCCCCAGAGAACGCTAATTATGGCTGTATTTAACTACATGAACAGCTGTCAGGGGGCGTTTTCTTTGCTTACACTAGGGTCCATGGCACACGTGCTACGCCACTGACTGGAGCCCAACCGCTGAATAGAAGTCCAGACATTTGACCTTCTCCTGACTTTTTGCAAACTCCTAAACATGTCACCTTTTCTGTAGAGCCGGCAAATGTCTCTGTTACCATTATCTCATCTTCACCCTTTCATCTTGCTAGTCTACTCTTAAAATATCCTCCCAGAGGCAAACCTCAAATAAATAACTCATGATATGTAAACTCATGACATGGACAAGGAGGCAAGGATAGACAACGGTCTGAAGGGCTCACCCTCGAAGGAGGTCTATCTTATGCAGTAGACACTGAATCACTAAACAAGTGTTGATGATTTCCTCGCATACTTCCTCGTCACAAACTGATCCAATCCCAGCCAGAAGGAAAGTTCTCAAGCAATGAGCGTTTCAATCTATAATGCTGCATCACTTTGACCACCAATGCACAAACTGTGGCACCAGATGATAATAGAAGGGAAGAGAATTTTAAACACACACAGTTCCCGCACTTCAGTCCATCATATACTTTTAAATAGATACGACTATAGAAAGGAGAATTTGACAACTCAGTAATTATTGCACTCAGTGTATGCTTCTCTTTCTTCATTGCAAAGTGTTCTGAAGGTAAGACGTCTTTACAGAGAGTCATTTTGTTATCACCATTAAGTATATGTTCTTATAATGCATTAACATGTCATGCATCATTTCCCAAGGAAAAGCGTTGCCTCTTGTACATCAGGCGTCTGATCCATTATGTCCTGTGTTTTTGACTGGCAAATCAATTACCCAGAATTTTAAAAATGAAAATGTGTATGCTCATTGGAATTCGACTGGGATCCCGCGGTGAATAACAAGGATTCTTTGGTAATCAGTATATGTTTTTTACAGGAAGTGGTTAAGGGCAGAGTCTTGTGGTTTGGGCTTTGGTTGGGGTGTGCTTTTTTACATCCATTATTTTGTTTTAATGACTTATTGTATTTGAACCTCAAATGTGATTTCCCTTTTGAGTTTGGTGAATTGATTTATTTGACTGAATAATCATAAATAATTTGCTTGTCGCCAATTTTGCCCAAGAGCAATTTATCCATGGACAATTGGCAGTGTTAAAAAGATAAATAAAAAAAATAAGATGAGTGCAATGGTTCACTTATGAAAACACTGGCCATGGTGATGAAAACTCTGCACTTTGGCATCATTTCAATGGGTTCTTCGAGAATCAGATGTGTGGAGGATTTCCTCCGCAACATAAGGTTTAGCATCTGGCCCACACAAGGCATCCAGACTCCACCTGGCTCAAACCCTGTGGCCTAAAGCCAGAAAGGAGAGTTCTGCACCATCTCAGCTCGCTGTTCTGGAGTGTACCCTGCTAGTGATTTCAGATACAAACAGCAGCATCCCTGATGCTACTTATAGGGCGCACCCAACCTACAAGTCACTGCCCCCCTACTGCAAAGACTCGCAGGGGAGAGACAACTTTAATTGTGGTTTAACCAAGGCATAGCCCTTTATCTTTATTAAAACGTAGCTTCAGTGAGAAAAGACATAAGAACCATAGTTTCACAAACATTATAGTTATGAAAATTCTAGGTCATAAGATCAGCACAAAAACAGAGTAAAGATTGACCAAGTAATATAATTGTGGATAGTGCCAGAAGACCCCTATTCCCTATCGATTTCTGGGGATTATTGACAAGCATCCCTTAGTGGCAACCCGCACTTACACCCCGTCTCTCAGAGGGATGGTCAGTAACCGCTGTTCCATCCCACTCAGGGCACCGCATAACGCTCCACCCCTGCCGGGGTACCTGTCTCCAGGCGAATACCCCCAAAATGTTCAGTTCCAGGCATCCCTGGGGTTGATCAGAAAGGTCCAGGACCACCAGCAGGTCCGTCCCCCTTCTCGCTTGCCCAGTGCACACACACAATAACAAAAGCAAATCTCCCAGAAAGTTCAACTCCAGGCATCTTGCCCACAACTCTTGGCATCTCGCCCAAAATGTTCAACTCCAGGCATCCAGGGGTAGGGCAAAAAAGTCCAGGACCACCAGCAGGTCAGTACCCCTCTTGCCCAGTGCCCACACAAATCAACACCCTTCCAAGGCGTAAGTACAGTGACTCAGTCCAAATTATTTTGCTATTCCCCTTTTTCTGCTGCTTGAAATTCAGCCAATTCCGCCTTACTCCAGGGGTGGGTGGGTTGCAATGCGGTGTGCTGGAGCACAGTGGAAAGGAAAAGAGGCCGTTCTCTTGCCTCACGACGCCTTAAATATCCTGTCCCAGGCACCTCCTGATGACGTCATGACCTGCCTTTGGAGGCAGAACAAACAACGGACTCCCACCTTGGCTCGCTCCATTTTGTGGAACGATTAATGGCGCCCCTCAGTATTTGCCTGGGGCGCCAGGGCATTCTGTGCTTCGGTGAATCCCCAGATTTTTTCCAACTCCCTTCTTGGTTTTTAGAACTTGAACAAAGCCCCAGACAAGCAAAAGATTTCATTGCGTTTGCTCTTTTTCGATAAAGAGTGAAAATAAGCCTGTTTGTTAGAAGCTTAGAAATACATTGGCATTAGTTTGTGTGTGGATGTGGGAGGAAATGAAAGATCTGGATGACCAGTTCCCAAAAAGTAAAGGAGGGTAACAGCGACCTTCTCGGTGCAAGAGACTCTGGGCAGTAATCAAAGAGTCAGATTTACTTTTTCAGTGGAGATCAAGATGTCCTCTCAGACACAGCACACACAGAATGAGCCTGATGGCCGTGGAGTGGCAGCTGACGAGTTATTAATATGATATTTTAGGCAATAAGCAATTCCAAATGAGAGAGGAAAAAGCAATTTACCTGAAGTATCTGGATTGAATAGGTTTTCCGTGCTGGCCACTTGTCCTTGCTGATGGAGAGTGCTGCTCGGAGCCCTCTGGCTGGCAATCAGAATCCTGCTCTTTGCAGATGGCAACCTGGAAACAGCACCCAGGCCCAGCTGAGGTTTCAGTATCATAGCCGGCCGATAAAAGCCGGATGTGACGTCATAATGCGAGTACGGTGGGGAGCAGAAGTCCTCTTTTCCAGACCGTTCAGCCACCTATGCAAGAAAAATATTTAAAAAATGCATTCAATACAAGTTAAAAATGAATACAACAGATAGATTCCGCCTGGTCGGTTTCAAACAGGTATAACAAGTATTGTAATGTTCTGCCAATACAGAAAAAAATAGGAAAATCAACTAAACCGGTTATTTTTCTCCTTTTCTGTACATACTACAAAAATTAAAACATAGAAACACTTTAAACTGTGTTCTACAGCTGCCTTAATGATCCAATGCTGATAATTAAAATAAACAAAACCAGAAAGGCCATGTGAAAATGAATACAGAGATTTCATATACAGTTCTCAGTTATTATCATGTCCAGTTCTTTGCAGAATCAGGAACTGATGGCCGGAATCTTTCCCTAGGGAAGGAGGCAACCCTAAACAATAGATTCCTTCCTAAGTACTGACTTCCCGTAAGCAGCCTATCCTAAAGTGGACCTCGTATGTGATTTATCTTAATCTTAACTTTAAGATAGGTCCCCAAAGGTACTGATTTAATTTTTGTAATTAGGGTGTTCGGTAGAGTAGCCGTATGCCATCCTCTGGCCACTTTTAAGACCTTCCTCTGTTAGTGGTCTCAAGGATACGACTTGCAGTGTGAGGGGTAAGGGGTAAGATAGAGTCAAGAACACGGCCCCTTGAGGCCAGGAATGGGACAATATCACTGGTGATGAAGGATGCTTGTCCTGTTAATGGGTGGGGTTGTTTTGATAGATAAATAACAGTTAAAGAAGGCTAACCCAAAGAGTTCTGTTTTCAGGTTCGCCTTTTCTTTCATAAAAATGGTACATACTGATGTATACGCACTGACGTACCTTATGCACTATCCTAATCTATAACAGAACATTCAATCATTATAATAATAATACTTCGTCTTGTAAAGTGCATAGCTTGTTCTTGCGAAGTGTCCCTGTACTGGGTTACCGATTTCTGAGAGAAAAGGTGTTGCCCTTACAACTGGATCGGTCTTAACCAGACCCGAAGAGCCAAGATTTCATTTTTTTTCTGAAAAGAGTTTCAGAGGGATCTAGCTGGATTCCAGCCAGGAGAGAGTTCCAGATTGTTGGTGCATGGTGACTGAAGGCGCTACCTCCAATTCTAGCTCTTTTACATTTAGGAATGAAGACCTGTTTTTTTTCGGCCGATCATAAGTTCCTCGTTGGAACATAAGGGGGATTCATTGACTTCAGGTAAACGGGGCATTGAGAAGCGAGAGCCTTGTAGCAATAGCAGAGAGCTTAGAACATAACTCTCTGCTTCACTGGCAACCACTGCAGGTTCCTCACAGCAGTACTGATGGAGGCACGCTTAGGAAGTCTGAGCCATGCACGAGCAGCTGCGTTCTGGACCCGCTGAAGCCTGTTCAAACGGGACTGAGATACGCCCATGTAGAGGACATTACAGTAATCCAGCCTGGATATGACCAATATCTGGATTACAGTTTTCTGGGGCAGATTCAGGTAAGAAATTAAGAATTTTCTTCAGTGATCTCAGCATCACAAAACATTTCCCTGCAAGGGCATTAATCTGGGCATCAAATTATATTATTATCGCAATATACTACGAGTGTGATTATGCAGAAAATAATGGAATGGAACTGTGGCTTTTCATAATTGTAGTTTGATCATTAATGCATCACATATGCTATACCACTTGAAACCAACTAACAGCCCAACATATAATAGATTTTAGTTTACCCATTTTTTACCCCAAGCTATATTTTGGTAAAAAAGAATTCAAGCTGGATAGCCATGTCATAATCGTATGTTCAAGAGAGCAGCTTTCACACACCCGTCATTTTATGACATCTAGAACATCTCAAGATGTCTCTAATGACAGCCTCGTACACAACCATCATACACAAAAAAGAGTATGCTAATCTTAGATTTTCAGAAGAAACACGAGCTTAAAAATAATGGTCAGGTGTACAGATGGTGGTTGTGTTCCCCACCATCAGTTGCAAATGCATCACCAGAACAAAGACAATCTGGAAATGCACCACATGCACGGTACCTTTGCTGCCATGTCTGGTGATCTCCTTCCCGCTTAAAGGGTCATTCCTTGTGGCCCTACTCAGCCTTTTCCATGATATCCAATCGTTTGTAGGAGGCCTGAACATCTAGGTTGATGACGTTAGGATATGTAAGAGTTTTGAACATTGACAACCAATGTTGTCCTCTGTTGGCGTTCTTATAAACTCAAAAAAAATGAAGCTTTCTTTCAAGAAATGTGTTTCTCTTTCTCAGACTGATCATCTGAACCTCCCTTTTAACCAAAATGAGGATTTTGTCTCTATTCTTCTATTCTTGTCTCCTCCTCTCAGTGGCACTAGGTTAAGTAATTTGACATTAACACAGATATTTTCACTCAAGCATCATCCGTTTTTGAAATGCACAACAGCAGAACACTGAGTAGTAATAGTTTGAGAGGCAGAAACCTGGACACACTGTAAGCATACAAGACTTCATGTCACAGGCAGAGACATTCACAAAAGCAGGCACTGCCCATCACTAAAGAACAGTACCGACAATGCTGCATCTATGATGCTCGCAAATCCTCCAATGAGAATATGTTGCTTGTGCAGGAATAGGTCCATTGCCTACACACAAAGGAACACCAAGATTAAAAAATGTACTGTTTTGTTTTATTCAAAGCACCTCAAGACCAAATGCAGAAGGGACTATTGTGAAATCAGAAACTTTCATTTTCGGCACATTTCTGCATGTTTCTATGCTGTTGCATTAGTCAAATTCATTAGAATGTTCAATCAGTGGGCTTGCTATTGCTAATGTTGCTTGTTTTCACTTCGGAGCTGTACAGACCTCCCATTTTCAGTTTCATCCATTGTGGGCTTCTTGCCTCACCATTGGATGCGTGCCCCATTCCTTTCTTTCATCCTACTAGGGTTTGCTGCGACCTTCTACTTTGATTTCCTTTCAAGGGTACTCATTTTGAAGAATTGGTTAGTAAGGGGGGATAGCAAGGTCAGCACTGATGAGAGGTGGATGACAGTGAGTTGTTAGAGAGGGTTTGGGTCCTGTAATTGATAGTACAACGGATCCCCCAGTGTTAAGGGCCTGTCTTGAATGTGAAGTTCAGTTGTGGTCCTGGAATAAAAGGTAGGTGTAGACAATCTTTACTGGCAGCAGTGCAGGCTATAGAGGGTAATCAGGCCCCCATTTAAAAAGCTTCCACCATGGGAGTGGCATGAGTGACTGAAGAGGGAGAACCTTACTGATCAAGATGCCACCCTTACAGAACTTTTAAGGAAGGGTCTTCAGGGTATCTTATGCCGGGGGTGGACTGAAGGAGCCAGAGAGGGAACTAGGGCAGCAGTCAGAGTCTAGGCCGTACTACACTTCCATATGCATCCCTTTAAGAAAGGGCTGTCTGATTAAAGCTCAAACATGCCGTTATCACTTCGCTCATGAAAAACCCTATGACTGACACTGTCTAAAAGCACTCCTGTTTTTGGTCTCCCTGGTGGTATCAAGGTCCAGGAAACCATGATGAGGCACCACTCTCACTGCTTCAGGAACAGGACCTGCAGTCTTGGGATTATTGGTGGGGTAAATGCATTAGCATGCTGGGAGTCTCCTTCCCCTTCAGCCTTGCCATTGACACCACAGACCAAGAGATTCTATCCGTGAAGCTTTAGGTAGCTCCCACATTCCTATATGAAAAACTGTCAGCTTTAACTGTTGATAGACAAAATATGGTGCCTCCTTGGGGATGTAAACCTATAGTTTGACTCCTTAAACAGTTGAACAAATTTCAGAAATAACATGGCACCCTAAATTTTGAATTGCTAAACAGATCTCACTCACATTGCCATTTTTGCCTCAGCTGATCTGATTACAGTGCACACAACAATCCATCTAATTTCGTCTGACTTCATTGAAATTTCATGTTACACAACATTACCAAAACCCATTGGTAGCTATAAACGCGTAGTGAAGATCAGTAGACATAACTTGAATCTCTTCATCCCAGAATAAATGGATGCAGAATTAATACCTCTATCAGCCCAACAGGGCACAGGACCACAGATCCAAACCCAAACATTCCGCTTCGCCATTTCAAATTTCCATTCCTTGATGCCAGTGATGAAAGAAACCAATTTGTGCACCCAAATCTGCAGACACGCTAAGAAAAATAATCCTTTGTTTTTGGGAGAGCCAAACAAAACTTAAACAAGAAGTTTGGAGAGCCAACGGAAAATGCAGAAGAGATTACTGCATCTGAGATAAAGAGGCATACCACTCTATAAGGCTCTCATAAAAGGCCAAAAGTTAAGCAGAGTAAATGTAACGGTATGAAAGTATTAGTAATATCACCAACCTTTCCAAAGGATTCTTTTTTGCATCGTATCTGAACCTCAAAACCCTGCGGCCATAAAATACGAAATACCCCATCAGAAGTTCTTTGTGTCAACATTACTCTTTTTTCTCAGAGAAAATTTGTAGCATCCAGGGCTCCATCAATAATGATCACATTTAAATTTGATTTGCAGATAGGAGCCCTGTAAATGTATTTGCACAAACTACACAAATGGAACTCTTGCAGACCATAATAATAGTCACTCTTTAAGTTCCGCAAATTATCCACTTCCAGCAGGCCATCTAAAGACACTCAATAACTTCTTTAGTCTTAATTCACATCCTCCTAGCCAACTTTAACAGGGCCTCAATGCATGCCATTTTTCAAATCTCTGGAAAGTAACCGTAGCGCAACTTCTGCTCTATGAGTCAATGACACGAACAATCCTAGACCCATCTCTTTGTTGCTTTATAGGGGAAAACTACAGGAAAAAGTAGACTTGCATCAGCTTCAGGACATTGCAGAACCTAATGATGCAATGGGCGGTCAACAAGCAGGCTTTCATCCTGATCAAAGCACCAAGCTGGTTGTCCTATCAGCCCTCAATGATCTTCACCAGCTTATTAATAAAGACAAACCTGGCATGCTATTCCTCTTAGAGTTGTTGTTGCATGTCTTACCATTGACACATGCTTCACGAGCCACGTGTTCCTATCCATAATGAAGCTTGAATGGGCATCGGGGACATCTCAGAAGGGGTTTTTAAAAACATAAAAAATCCAGAATTCCTTGCCATACATGCACATGTACCTTGATGCATTGGGTTGGATGCCAGTGCCCAAAATCATTGACAGAGCCAACAGCACAGCCTTTAAAAGAAGAGACCTAGTGGCTTTGCCAATGCATGTTTTTAATATTAGAGACTCATAATTTATGAATTTGCTGAATTAATCTCCAGTGCGTCTCAAACACTAGACAAAGGTACTAGCTTTTATCATGTCTGTTTTTGGAAAAGCTCAGATATAGCTGTCAACTAATTCATCATGTCACATTTATCTTGTACTGCTTTTAGCCATGAGCCGTTTTAAATGCAGTTTTTTTACAATATATAAACCATTTGATTTTCATCTGTGTGCATTCTCCAGGTAATTGAACCCAAACTTAGTAAGAAAGCTCAAGGGCCCCAATTGTTCAGTTTGTGGTTTACATCTTTACTTCCCAGTAAATACCTCTGTGATTTCAAAGCCTATTGCAAAAGTGTATGTGTGCGTGTGTCTATTTGGTCTGTCTAAACAGCCCAAAAACAGAAGAGCAGCAAACGAGTGTGATTGGTAACGTCACCATATCCATCATGTAAACTGGTCGTTAAATCCTACTTGCTATGAGGCCTTAAATGTATCACTACAGTTCCCAATCTCTTAAAAAAAACATGTAAAGTGGTGTTTAAATCATATGAAGCATCGACCAGTTTCACTGCCCTGAAGTGCCTAGCAATGCATAATTTTCTCTCAGTTCTCCTAATATTCCTTGGAGAAGCAATTGGCCCATCCCCTCTGTAAACTGATCTTCAATTATACCCTGCTTGTTCAAAGCGCCTATCCTCATTTACATAAATTACATTAACTGCCAATATATTGCTCATAAAAGCTTTGCTGATACCCCACACACATCTGTATGGAATGTGGTGCTACATACAAAATAACAGAATTTGCATGGAATGTGGTGCTACTTACAATAATAACCGTTGTACGTCAAGATAGTGAGGCCAAGAATATCGACCTGCACTTCTATGGACCTCAGTATATCATCAAGGGAAGCAGACATAGGGGATGTTTGTCCTGTCTGACTTAGGGTGGCCTTCACTCAACTTTCTTATTTTTTATTTTTTTTCTGTCTTATCCCCAAGGTCGTAAATTCTGCCCTGCTTCTCCCTTCCCAGCTCCTTAGTCCCATCCGTCATTATAGCCCTATAGCTGTCTCGCTTAAGCTGCAGGATGTGCATGTCATCTGGTGTACTGTCTTCCCCTAGGGCTTCTTCCAGCCGGAGGATTTCGTACTCCGCTTCCAAAATGTCTCTTGTTTTTTCTTTCCATACCCCAGGTATCTGGGAGAGGGCCTGTCCTCTTATCACAGTTTTGAATGCCTCCCATAATATCTGTGGGGAGTGAACCGATCCCTCGTTCTCCTGGAAATATAACTCCATTCCCTTATGTAGCTCTTTACGGACCAGAGGGTTACAGCGATACCAGGGGTTAATGGGTGCTATTCAACGCACTCTGGTTTGTCCAATCATTGTCTGAGGCCACACTGGGGAATGATCTGAGATGCCTCTTGCCCCATGCCTTATTTCTTGTATATGTGTTACCTGTGATGCTGGAACTAATAAGTAGTCAATTCTCGACAGGCTATTATGAGCTCTTGAGTGGGACGTGTGTTGGATACTTTCGGGATGATAGGTTCGCCACGTGTCTACCAGTCCCATTGTCTCTAAGATGTCTGGGAGCCAACGGATTGCTGGGCTCAATGCCCTGTGTGGATGTCAATCTAAAGTCCCGGAGCCCACTGAATTGAAATCTCCTCCCAGCAATGGAAGGCCATCTGGGACCGACAGTAACAAAGCACCTAAGTCTCGAAACGCCAGGCCCTGGAGACCAGGTGGCACATATACCGATATTAATGTTAGCAGCTATCCCTCCCACTGTCCCGTGAGACCAGCGTACATACCCCCTGTGTCTGTCCAGATTGAGTTAGTAGTCATTGGGTATTCGCTCAACTTTTTGCTTTCGTCCTCAATTTTTTCTGACTTCGTTTTGCTGGCCTTAGCACTTTGAGTACTTTAACACTGCTGACCAGTGCTAAAGTGCATGTGGTCTCTCCTCTAAACATGGTAATATTGTCTAATTCCTAATTGGCACATTTAATTTACTTATAAGTCCCTAGTTGTTATATTCCATTTGGTATCAATAGCTCGATTAATCTTCCCGATGGCCCCCAGCGCCTTGACATCTTCGGGTATTGTTCGCACTTTACAAATACTGGACATTTACATTTACACCATCTCACACCGAAGGTAACATAACATCACAAGAAGGGATTACATTAAAAGAGATCATGCAATACAATTGATCAGACCCCGATTGGAAGGGATGGTTGATTTGGCCCACAGACACCAATAGATGTCAGGAAAGATTCATGTTTAAAACCAAAGGGTTTAATATCCACAGGCCAGATCCATGCTATGTACAGAAGGAACATCCAGGGTAGTGACATCATACAGTGTTGGGAAGTTATGCCTCGATTGGCTAAAAACCTCAACACTGCCACAGGTGAAACAACACTTATCCTTACTTACAAAGGATGTGGATCTACGGGATTTTTTTTATTAGGTCCTAGAAAGCCACATCACAAACATTTCTATTATGCTGTCTACAATGAAATCTGGAAAGCATTCCAACAGGAGGCCGTGGAGAGATTACATGAAATAGATCGTACAAACCTAGAGAAAGCTCTGGCTGTGGTTGACAATGGTTTAACTACACTAACCCCCAGGATACATTCACTGGGCAACATTGTTTCTTCTGCAGTAGATATATTAGAACAGGATTTGTCAATATTACAAGACGGGCATTCACAATCGTGTTCTATTACATTGTTAAGCTGGACGCTACAATCTTTGCCCGCAGGCTATGTGCCTTGGTGTTTCATCAACAGTACATCTCTGTTTTTTTCATACAACCTAACAGAAAAACAGATAGAAATGGCACAAAGGAAAGTACAATGCTGCGTATTGAAAAACTGGATAGATTAACTTTTACAGTGGCAGAATCACCGTCCACAGAATGGTTAATCCATGGCCACATAACTCTACCCGTCACTACTTTTCAATTTCAATATTGCCTTGAACAAAAGAAGGCAGGCAGCTATGAAGAAATGGGTAGGGAATTCAGCAAGGAATCTTGGGAATTACCGTACAGATTTCGATGTTGGTGTGGGGATAGAGAAGTGTCTTTAAGCGGTACAAACTGTGAGAACACTAAGTGGATCACTCATATGTGAAGATATAATGCTACAAGGGGCCTGTAACAGTTCAGTAGCAAACTCATCCTGTCACTTGAGGGGTGCCCCAGCTGGCGTGATCACTCCAGTGTTCAGGCTACTTTTGAATGGGAGTTACTTGATGCTGAACGATCAAGGTTACTGTGGGATGCTTCCGGGCATCACATATCTGGTGACCGTCAGTTCCAGGGTTACTTGCTGTATGCAGATATTGTTTCCACCAACACATACAGTCAGGGAGGCGCCGTTATGGCCTCCGCTAAATGTCTCATTAATGCGGTTTGATGCTTTGAGCAGAATGAAAGCCATGATTTTACAGAAGTCTGTGCCCTTAACCTTGGCTCGAGAAACTTTTGCTCTCCAGATCGCAAGGTCTTCAGCAGAGATACAGGCGCTCATACATAAGAACTGCCCCTTCCATTTAGCAGAAATGGTAAATCGTATCTTTAACATGTCTGATACGACAGGCATCATCCACCTATGTAAGACTATAGGTTCTGGACTATTAAGCACCTTTCAGACGGTCCTTGGAGTTATACCAAACTTTATAAACTCTGTATTTGGAAGGATTTTTGGAGGACTGCCACTGATCCTGTTTCTAATAGCAGGTATCCTGATTGATATTTTTCTGCTGCGCAATAGACGTCCCAGCCACCAAGGAGATGGAAACAGTACTCCTTGAGAGAAAATACCGTGATTGCATGGTACAACATCTAGACACACCTCGCCTGAGAGGACTAAGTGCGTCTTGGTTCCTGTCATTTAGACCAGTGTGGATGGACTGCATCTTACCCGTCCTCCGATGCCTGTTTTGCGGAGAAGAATGCGTGTTGGATCTCTGACACTCCCATCATGTGCGCAACCGGACGTTGATGCTTTACTGGACCCGATAACGGCCCATGTTCTGCAGTGTCCCAGGCGTATTCCACTGTTGATGGCAGCATTCCTAGAGCCACATCAGGTAGTATTGGCTCCTGTTGGTATGGACATCGGCTCCTCCTCTGACACCCAGGCCTTGGATGGCACACAGGCTGCCCCAGCATTGGCTGTGGACAGTACGAAAGATCATCTGTGCTCAATTGACAATCTGTGAGGTGTAACAGGGACCGTCATCTGCAGAGGCAGGCAACGATAATGTTGCGTCTACCAGCCAGGACACAAACATTTGATTCATTTGGCTCATCGTGTGCTGGGAGAAAATCGACTTTAAAAAAACAAAAAAAACTAAAATTGGGAATCCAAAACAAAATTGACATTCTTTTTGGGCATGCATGGCTTTCAAATGCTTGTAGTAGTTCGAACTATACCTACGAACACATTAGAGCTATGGCTTGAGTGACAATTTTCTATTTAAACTTTGTAAAGATTTTTTTATAGCTTTTAATAATTTTTAAGTGAAAACTAATGTTTTTATAGCTATTAGCGTACCAGTATCTAGTCAACCTAGTGGTACGTTTAGAATTTAACTATGTCGTCCATTCGGAAGAGGAGTGGGTGTTATATTCCATATAGGTATCCTGATATAGGCCCAAGTAACTTCATAAACCTTCACCTATATTCTTCACTACATTACACTTATAACGGTTTACAGGGACTGACCTTTTACCTAGATACCAAACTGAATGCGGGTTTTGCCTAGTTCGAAATCTCATACATTACGCATGAGGATTCTTGGAAGCACAGCAGGACTACCATCTCCTGTATAATATCTATATAAGGTTCATGCCCGACGTCATCTTAGGCCGAAACAGTAATACAGCGAGGTAGGACCCCTGGGGAGAGCTTTGGGTATATATACATCACATCTTGCTAAGATAGACAGAGGAGACTATGACTTCCCAGCCGACACACTGACCAGAGATGCTGAGGTTCCTGCATGCAGATACTCCAACTCGCAGTGGTCTAACATCCCTTGCGGGGTGTCCAACCCAAGACCAAGACAGGGTCCCACAGTCTCTCACTTCAGGTAATGGGGTTGACTTTATCCTAGAGGGATTCTTGGCGTAACACCTACACATATGCAAGGTACACGTGGGTACATCTAGTTAGAGAGGCATCGTAGGAGTACGCATCTTTTTATTATCATGTATTTTATAAACTTGTATGTATTCATGATTTCTGCAAGATGGTAGAGCTTTACCATCCATTTACTTTCATAGTGCTTCTAATCCTATATATCTGCTACTGTCTAACGGTTGTTGCAGCTCATCTATTTTACACCAGAATAACAACTGTTCAATAAATACTCATTGAAAACGCCCAGCCTGTTTAATCTGTGTACCTCTCGAAGACAGACTAAGTAAGCACGAGTGACTGAGCGAAAAGTGGTATATTGTTTCCACGGTCCTGAGGGATCAGGGTTCTCATGGTCGATGGTTGTCGAGTACTATTCTCTCCTTGGTGAGAGGAGATTCTAGTGGCACTGTGAGCTAGCTGATACAAAAGGCCAACATACCCGGTGGGGATGTTCAGAATCAGTCTGACACCATTCCTACAGTGTATGCTGTCCGAATGCGCAGATCCTGTATATGTTTTTATCGGAACTACACAACAAGTAAAGTGGTACTATAAGTGCCCAGAGCCTGTATTGTAAATGCTACTAGTGGACCTGCAGCACTGATTGTGCCGCCCACTTAAGTAATCACTTAAACATGTCTCCGGCCTGCCATTGCAGAGCTAATGTGTGCAGTTTAAAGTGCCATTTTGACCTGGCAAAATAAAACTTTTGCCAGGCCTAAACCTTCCTTTTTAATACATATAAGTCAACCCTAGGGAATGCCCTCGACTGCCCACAGGGCAGGGTGCAATGAATTTAAAAAGCAGGATTTATACTTTCAAGTTTTACATGTCCCACTAGTGGAAAAACCTTAAAGTCATTTTCACTAATGCAAGGCCTATATCTTCCATAGGCTAACATTGGGATTTCCCTATTACCGTTTATAAGTGTAAGTTCCAAATGAAAAGATATAACTGGTTACATTTTGGTGTCTTTGGAATCCTAGTTTAAAATCTTAACTTATGGTTAGGTCTGATTTTAAACTGCAATTCTGAAAATGGCACTTTTAGAAAATTAGTATTGTCTTGCCTTAGCCATTTGGTGCCTGCAACCTGTCTCTGGTCACATAACTGGGTGTAGTTGGCAGTTGGGCTTTGTGTATTCCTCCTAGAAAGCCACCCACAATAGAAGCCTTGTGTGTGACTGATCGAGCCCTCACTGGTAGGACGGGAGGGAGGAGCAGGGCACAGATTACACCTGAATAGGCTGTGTCCTGTCCACACATAAAGAGATGCATGCCCCAAGTAGTTAGTCTGGAGCCAGGGAAGGCAGGGCATCTGTGTGCTTCAAAGGCATGCCTCTTGAAGCTTCTCCCCTCTTCAAAGGCAGAACCATGTATAAAAAAAGGTCTTCAGACACCACCACTTCAGCACAATTTTGGATCTTTGGTGTGGTGACTGCTGTGCTGCTGAAAGACTGCCACCCTGATGGACCGAACTCTGCTCGACTCCTGCTGTGCTAACCTGCTGCCCTCTTACCTGGGTGAGAAGGACTGAATCTGCCTCCTGATCTGAAGCCTCAGGGACATAACAGGCTTCTAACCACTGTGCACCTGGACTTTGTGAATCTATACTGCTAAGTGTTGCCAACCCAGTCCTAGACCCTTTGAAGTGGGTCTAAGGTGCTTGCCAGCAGAACCGATGCATCTTCTCTGCTGAAGCAACGCATCCTGAGCAAAACCAATGCATCTCCTTGGCTGAGCAGCGCATCCCCGAGCAGAAGAGACACATTGCTGCTGCTGCGTGGATTGGACCAGTCGCAAAACAGGCATCGTCCACCGCAGTCCTCAGAACTGACGCATCTCCCCACTGGTGCAGCGCACCCACCGCCTAGCACCTTGCATCTCTCGTTGACAGCAGCCTCGATGACGATGACCGATTCAGCATCGCGGCCTCATAATTCCTCGGAACTGATTGATCTCTTGCTGGGCGCCGCATCCTTGACGCCACACTTCACATCATAAGCCCTGTCAATGGGATCCTCGGCGATGAAGCCACAGGACCTCACAGCGCAGCCTCACAACTCCTCAGAACTGATTCATCTCCTGCTGGGCGCCACATCCTTGACGCCACACTTCACATCACAAGCCCTGTCGATGGGATCGTCGGTGATGAAGCAACAGGACCTCACAGCGCAGCCTCGCTGCATCTTGGCACCGGCGGAATGCTTCAGCTGAGCAGCGCATCTTCAGCAAGGATCCACACAACACTCTGCAACTAGGATGTTCAGCAGGCCTAACTGGGTCTCTGTAGCCAGCCTGCACTCAATCGCGGTTGGCCTGAACTTGTGACTTTATCCAAGTCCAGCGGCACAAGATATCTCCAGTTGGCCCTTTGTGCTTTTTGGTGCTATTTTCAATACAAACTTTAGAATTCAGATTCTCCTGTTCTATTAATTGGATTTTTGTAATTTTGGGCCTGTTTTATTTATTAAAAACTACTCTATTTTTATAAATATATTGTGGGCTCTTTTTGTGGTGTTTTTTACTGTTTGAAGTGCTGCACAAACACTTTACACATGGTTGATGAGTTAATCCTGACTGCTCTGTGCCAAGCTACCAAGGGGGTGAGCACAGGTTAATTTGGACTTTGCTTGTGCCTTACCCTGACAAGGGTTGTGGTTGCTGCCTGACCAGGCTTACACCCGAGTTGATCAACAGCCAAATTGCTTACAGGGAGGTATAGATTTACTATCCTTCATTCCACAACTACTTACCTAATGATAAGCAGTTGATACTGTAAGAGCAGGTTGATGTAAAATAATTCAATATTTTGATAGAACACAGACATTAACTTATTTAATTCCATAGTTTCTTCTTTTCTTAAGCTCAATGCCTAATATAATTACCTGGAAAGGATGAAATGCTGGGCAACCATGGTAGGACTCAAAATTATGTTGCCTGGGTCACACACAGATGTCAGTCAACACACATCTTGCTGCTTTAAAAGCATTCTTTCTTTTATCCATGCATTCAGTCAACCACATCCTGTGGCTAGCCTGCTCTACATGAAGTGGGTCATATATAGAGTGGGAAGAAGCAAACCTGTTTGCGTGTGTAAAGAAAATCAAGAGTGCAAGAGTGAAAGAAATGTCCCTCACCTATGGTGCCTAAATATCTTAAAGCAGACTTTTGTGGCAGCAGCACACACGTTGTGCAGTCACCTGGTTTGCCAAGGGGTGCATATTATGTGATCTGCTGTTTGTTTGAAATGCATTAAAGCGGAGTATGCAAGATGTGTTTGTACATTCTTTGCAAACACGCCAGGAGAAGTCCCTGACTTAAAAAAAATAAATAGCTATTGTTAACCCATTACTGAAAAAAACAGGTGATTACCCAACAAATCTTAAGAATTTGCCCCCTATTTTTCTGCTGCCTTTTTGTTCTAAATTATTGGAAGCTCATATAGCACATGAAGTTAGCTCTTTCCTGTCGGATTTGAACTATCTGGACCTGCCCCAACCTGGCTTTCGAACACAACATAGTACTGAAAAAGCGATCTTATCAGTTATAGATGATCTGAGGAGGGACCTGGATGATGGCATATTTCCGCACTTATACTTCTTGATTTATCCGTGGCCTTTGACATGGTTGATCACAAGACTTTATTGGATCAACCGTGGATGGCAGACTTCAGGGGAAAGAACTACCTCCTTTTCGAAGAACAGAGCCCAAGCAGTGTAAATCTCCTCTTTCAGGGCACCAGAATTAATGATAGAGTGTGGTGTTCCACACGGATCTGCTCTTTCCCCTACCGCTTTAAGATCTATATTCAGCCACTTATTAAGGAGCTTTCCAAAGGAGGCTGTCAGATCCTCAGTTATGCTGACGATTGCCAGAGCTGACTTCAGCTTGATACTCCGGATCCACACAAGACCACTTTTGGAATATGATGTGCCTTATCATTGATTGGATGACACAAATCATTTGAAGCTGGATGCTGAAAAGACCAAAATTGTGGTATTAGGTCATACTTCCTCTCTATCGACCAGCTCCTTTTGGCTGTCCAAAATGGGTGTGTTACCTCTCCCAAAAAAAGTGGCAAAAAGCTTTGGGAGTTATTAGTGATCAATGTCAATCTCTTAAGCCACAAATTAGTGTGATTGTTTCTAAATGTGCATTTATGTTAAGACCATTAGGAAGATCCAGATGTTTCTATCAAAGCCACGACGATCATCATGGTGGCCGTTATCAGCGCCAGAATGGACTATGCCAAAAGCATATATCGTGGCCTTCCTCAATGTGAACTAAAAAGCTTGCAGTTAATTCAGAATGCTGCTGCCAGGCTGAATTTTAGAATCCCTCAGAGAATGCGAATCACACCCTATCTACAGAACCTATACTGGCTACCAATTAACTAGTGGATTACATTTAAAACTTGTTGTTTAATTTGCAAGATAAGGAAGGGGATGGCCCCAAGTTTCTTAAGAGACCGCATAGTTAGATGCTCTCCAAAAAGGACTCTCAGTTCAGCATCCACAAGCTTTCTTGTGACCCCAAGATTCAGGGTAAGCAGAACTCCAGGGCAGAGTTTCTCTGTAGTTGGCCCTTAGAATGGCCGCCCAGTCAGAGACGTTATAAGGCAGGCGCAAAGTGAGCAATTGCCCAGGACCCCACTTTCCATGGGGGCCCTGCCAAAATGAAGTTTCACCCTAGCTCACGTGGGTGTATTTTTATATCTTGACCTTTAACATATAATTCAATACTGTAAGGCAACACGGGCTTTGAATTAGCAAAATATGGGTGATAAAATTCCAAGTTGTTCCAAACAGCGGCCCCAAATTATTTCTTGCCTGGGGCACCAACAATCCTTAAGGTGACACTGCTTCCAGTACAGATTCAGTCTATCTCTGAACTGGTTCAATTTAGGAAAGTTTTAAAGGCATGCCTCTTTAATAGGCTTTTGACAATTAGATACAATGAACTCTTCTCCTGTTATTTTACTCCTCTTTTCCTTTAGCGCCAAGAGACCTCTGGGTGCACGATACGCTCTATAAATATTGCTTAACATAACACGTTTATTGGGCAACATAAAGACATTAAACACTTCATGTGCAGGGCTCTCAAGTGAATTTGCCAACCAGTTATAACGTGTGTAATGTGCAACACAGAGCACAAGAATCTGCGCCTTATTGTAAAGGTTTTTTTGCACGAAGTTACGGAAGCACAGACAGGTTTAAGCGCTAGATGGAGCCGAGGACTTGATAGACAATAAGCACATAATCAGAGAAAGGCCCTTTGAAGATAATCTCTTAAATCAAGAACAGAGAACAGAATCCCCAGATGTGCTACTTTTGAAATTCTGAAAATAAGGATATTCTGCAAATCTAGGTCAGCTAGAGTGGGAACCGCCTGTTCTTTTACTGTGCTGTGCCCCACTTAGCTCCAGTTAAAAAAGACTTCTAAAAAGCACAAGCTCACACAATATTTTGGGTCATTTCAGACTAAGTGCAGTTATCGATTCATTAATCACTGCGTCACTCACTGAGTATCACATTGTGTGGCAGATCAATTCTCTGCGGCAGATACATGAACAAGTAACAGTAATGCTTCTAGATGTGCGGATCCTAAATCAATATGGCCTTAATAATGCCAGTGTGGCCTCATTCTCACAATACACTCCGCAGGAAATCACAAATACCATTGACTAGGCTGCATTACATTCTATTATGATTGCATCTGAATATTTTATGTTGGTGTGGTACAGTTTGCTAAACCGATGATATTGATGCACAAAGTTGAGCAAAGTGCAACATATTTGTACCTTATGACGCTGCAAAGATTTTGCACTGACTGTTTCCCAGTCCATTTCAAAAGGCTCCTCTTATCACTCAGCTGCTGTTCTGCAGTCCCTTAACACCCCTTTTGCTCTCAAAGTGTCCTCCACTCCCTTTTACAATTGGCATCGGCACACCATCTCCCTAACAGCAAACTCATTCTTGTCTCTAAATTGCAATCTAAGGTCCCATCACAGTTTCACTGATAACCTTTCTTGTCAGAACTGTTGTACTCTCTTCCTCTGTGTCGTCCTCTTTCACCATTGTACTCCCACTTCTCTCCTACCTCCCCATCTCATTGTCATTCTTCCACAGGGGCCTGTTGCTTTGTATGTATGTATGTATGTATGTATATATATATATATATTATCTACTGGCGGTCGCCAGTAGATAGTTATAGTTAGGACCACGTTTCCATAGGAAATCCGCAACATTCTATTTTGAATAACTTTGGCGCCAGTCCACGAATCCTCGCAAAATTTTCAAAATAGGTGGGGCGCTACGCTCCGCTCCTACCCTGAAAGTCTCGGGGTGATTCGGCAAGCGGGGGCCGAGAAAAAAGGGGGGTCCCAAAACGCGTTTTCCCCATGCATTTTTCCATAGGACCTTTAGACACAGCTACAGCCCGAACGGCTGAACAGAATTATGTGAAATTTGGCAGAGAGGTAGCCATAAGGTCCATGAAGTGCCTTTTGCAGGTCTGGTGTAAATCTGTTCAGTATTTCCTAAGAAAATAGTATTTAAATCAAGATATATATCTGTAAGCGCGCAGCGTGCGCGCTGGGTGCGCGCACCTTGCCGTGCGCGAGCGCAATTCTGATTGGTTGTTAGATCTTAGTAAACATTCGAATCGGTGGAAATCAGGAAGCGGCGGCCGCCATTTTGTCTCTCGCATAAAGAAGGGGTATAAACAAAGGGGGAGAACTTGAAAAGGGGGCAGAGTGGGGAGATATTGACCCACTAGGCATTGTAAGGGGGTCACAGTAGGACCTTGTAGGGCAAAAAAAAAGATTTATATTTTGTTAAAAAATATCGCTGAGTGCGCGCACCCAGCGCGCACCCGAAAAAAAACTTTATTAAAAAAATCAAAAAAAAATCGCATTTAAGTGTTTAGATATAAGGTGGCTCTAAAAAGAGCCCTTGTGTTTATTGTTTGTTTTTTGGTACCTACAAGTAAGTACCGATGCAGAGTCTAAAGTTCAAGAGGAAGACTCTGTTGCCTTCATCAGTGAAGTGTACACCATCTCCTCTATAAATGTCTTGCATGTTGTAACGCAAGTTGTTGTGGTATATAGAACCCATACCATAGTCTCTGAGGAAAGCAGAAATAGATTTGTTGACGTGCTTCCTTGCTTTGTCAATCTGCGGACAAAATTGGTTGGACCAGTTCCACTTTTGCCTTTGGCATATGTTAGAATATACGAAGGCAGTTTGTGGAAAAAGCGTCATCAATTGCACAAAGGTGTCCTTAATAAACATTTCCAGACCTACCCCAGTTAAAGTGCCTAGGTCATTTCCACCACAGTGCACAATAATAAGGTTAGGCTGTGGGAGATGTAGAAAGGTTTTCACCAAAGGCATTAATTGGTGCCACTTTAACCCTCTCTGACCAATCCATTTAATGTCTACATTTGGCAAAGCAAGGTCTCTCACCATACCTCTTTTTTCTGCAAATTTTTCACTCCAGAAGACATAGCTGTGTCCTACAATCCACACTGTGAACATCTTCAAAGGAGATCTGGATGCACTCAGGAGGTGTCTTTCAGTAGCAAGGCAAAAAGAAATGAAAGACAGTTGAAAAATGGGGGCACACATACTTTTTTTATAAAAAGAACTCATTGGCTGTTTCAAACCATTCTACACTAAAAACTAGGCTGTATGTTTAAATTTTAAAAAGCATGTATTGCATTGGTTCAGAAAAAAGTGTGAAAAAAGAACATTAGTTTGGATTTGCTGTTAGGTTTGAAAAGTCAAGCACTCTTGCTCTTTGGAAATGAAACATTGTCTGTTGAACTTCTGACCTCTCTGCTCACACCTGTGTTCTATGACCTGTTGCTATGGTAGCAGGCAGAAGTTAAGTTGGGGGAAGGGTACATTTGGAAAGGGGTTGAAGTTTTCATCCAATAGAAATGTGTGATTTCATTTGAAAAAATGTGGGAAGTACTGAGATTGAAAATTAACATGTATATGTGTGAAAAAAGAGAGGGAAACTGTGCCATTAACTGGTTCTGCTGAGAGGAGAGAGGTGTGGAGCTCAGTGATTCTGGTCTGATAAACTGCTGTGTGACTGCTACATTTCTTTCACAACTAACTAATTTTAAAGGTGAGTTATGAGTTTGAGAGGGGGTGTTTGTGGTTAATTTTGATATATAAAAAAAAATTATGATTATTTGTTTACAGTTGTGATTTACATTTTCAGTTTTGCAAGATATTTAACTGTTTTGAATATGTAAAATATTATGGAGTATGTTTTCAACATAAGATAATGTGTACTGGTAACAATGAGGAATACTGTTTTGTGACTACCATCAAACCATGAGTCTGTGTGCAGAGAAGAATTGTGGGCAGAGATTTAATTTGTGTTGCTGTTGAAAAGTAAGACTTGCAGTTGAAAGAAAAGGACAGCTTCTTTTTAATTGTGATGGTTAGCATTTAGCAGAAATCACTTTGAAAAAAAAGAGAGGAAAATGGCAGCACATTTGAAAAAAGCATGCACACATGCACTGTTACATACATCCCTGCAGTCTTCATGCAGTTCTGGAAGTCTCTTTGCTCATCTGTCAAGCACCAGACAATCCACAGTGTTAAGAAACACACTCTTGGCACACACGCAGCAGCTTCTCCAACACTCTCATGTGTAGTACACAGCTATGTGTGCTGTTTCAGATAGCACTGTGTAATGCAAACACATTCAACGTCACCAAGGCAAAATTTAAATTGATCTTGTTTAATCACTCACTCTGTAACATATGGACATGGTCTTAAGGAGCTGTTAGGAAATGTGCTGTTTTCTGCTTCTGTAAATAATAAGGGAAATGTATCAGGCTGTAACAGTAATTTGGTACTATTCAGGGACACTGTTTTGTTCAAAAAAACATAGCATGAGTCTGTGTGCGCACAGAAATTGTGGGCAGAGATTTAATTTGTGAAGTTGTTGTTCTGAAAGAAATGCAGCCCATGAAAGGGGCAGCCTGTGTTATGTGCTCAAAATGATGGCATGACTCTGTGTGGTTCCATTTCTTCACCTCTTTTTGTATATTAATTTAAAAAAAAAAAAAATTTAAAAAAACCTTGGGTGCGCGCAGGGTGCGCGCACCTCAAAGAAAAAATTCAAAAAAAAATATCTCAAAAAAAAATTTGGGGGGTTTAGTTTATAAGTGGCTCTTAAAAGAGCCCTTGAGTTAATGGAGGGAAACAGGAAGAGAAAAATGCAAAAAAAGAAAAAACATCTATGGCCTAGTGCACGGATGCGCATCAAATTTTCTCTGAAGGAGATCAAGACTGGTCTCCCCCACAGAAATAAGAGAACCGCAATCAGTGCACCGTGTAGACAACCTCGCCAAACAAGGTGGACCAACAAGAGGTGTAGAAACAGGTGAAGGCACCATCGCAGCTGAAGTGCTCCCCTGAGCTGCCGAAGATGTGCTCGGCTGAGCTGCTGCTGATGTCGTCGGCTGAGCAGGTGGAGGGTTTTCTCCAGAAGCTCGACGAAAAGTTACTGGATGCATTTTGTTAACATGTCTCAACATAGTGTGAATGCTAAAAGAATATTTCTTGTTAGGATTCCCACGAGATAAGACTTTATCACAAAGTACACATGTAACTTTCGGTGCATTTACCTTTTTCAGACCTTCTGGAAAAGTGAAAAACTGCCATATAAAGCTGTCTTTCTGCTTCCTGTTTCTCTGCCTCTCAAGAGTGTCCTGGTCACTGTCTGAAGTTGGTTGCTGTTCAGCCATTGTCTCTCAACAACAGAATAGCTCCTTCTCCAAAGGAATCAGAACTAATAATGAGGGGAGTAGGTGTGGTTTGGGAAGAATCTGGAACTGAAAGTACTTCAAACCAATCAAAAGTGATGATTCTTGATCACATGACTTGCCATGAGGGGATTGGGTGTGGTGTTGAAACAATTAGAAACTGAAAGTAATGATAACCAATAAGAAATATTGTTTTATTATGCATAAACCCGAGGTGCGCGCACTGCGCAAGCTCCGAGCGCGCACCTCGTGATTACGTATTCGCGAACGCGTAAGAGCGCATGTGCATACGTCATATGCGCGTACCTAGCGCGCATACGTTGAACACGCGTATACGCGACCGTTATTGCGCGTAATTTTAGCGTATGCGGAAGTAAACCGCGTAGAGCGCGTAGGACGCATGCACGCATGCGTACGTACGCACACATACGTACTGGGTGCGCGCTCCCAGCGCGCACTATGACGTATATTTGTGTACGTAAATAACGTACGACGGAATTCATAAAAAACTTACGAAATAGTACTAGGAGCGCGCTCAGAGCGCGCACCCCAAGAATTTATATTAAAAAAAAAAGTGGACAAAAAATAATTTAAAAAATTAATAATAAAAAAAAATTATCCTAATTGAAATTAAAAAAAAAAAAAAAAAAAAAAAGATACAGATAATATATAAATGAATATATAGAAATTTTATTTTTATTAAAAAATAAATATCATTAATTAAATAATACAAAAATTAACATATAAAAAACCGTACAAATTCACTGAAAAAACCAAAGGTTTCAAAAACGTTATAGTTAGGAATTAGCATTTAAAAAACCTTGCAAATTCACTGAAAAAACCAAAGGTTTCAAAAACGTTATAGTTAGGAATTAGCATTTTAAAAACCTTGCAAATTCAATGAAAAAAACCATAGGTTTCACACATGTTATAGTTAGCTGGACATTTCACTCGTGAAAAACCAATGAAATTCCCCCGTTATAGTTAGTTCAGCTAACTATAACTCGCGCACCCGCAATCCACTGCTGATGACGTCACATATTACATCACTCATGACATGGTCAGTGACATCACTCATGACATCACTGATGACATCTCAAATGACATCACTGATGACATCACTGATGGCATCATCCTTGTGATTGAGTAGCAGACCTCCTCTCACCCTAATATAACCTTTGATACACACATTCAAAATTAGAAACTACAATGTTCAAAATAATGGACATACCAATACCAGTTACAACAACCCATTCAATAATTCAAAGATCCACATACAAATCCACTCATTCACCAACAGTCCTATACAGTCACTCATACATGTACTCACTCATCATATGTACTCATACACCTATACATCCTGTTACATAATGTCACTCACCCATAGAGTTACTCACACACATAGTCACTCATGCTAATAAAGATTAAAACATACAATTATATGCATATACAGTTATACACACACCACCACACTTACTTATACGGAAACTTACACATAGTCTTTTAAACAGTCACTTATAGAAAACCATACTTATTCATACAGGAACTCTTTCAATCTCTTACTCTCACATATACTCAATTAAAAACACCAATAATCACATATACTACTATAAAACATATGAAGTTACTCATAGAGACACTATTGAGACAGTCATTCACTCACTAACACACCCATACACACACTCATCCACCCATACAGTCCTGCACACATGCTGTCTTCAAAACATACAAACAGTGAGTCACTCATTCATGCACCTATGCACTACGTAATACCCCCCACCGAACCATGCAGACACTCAGACTGATACTCAAAAAACCAACTAATAACCTATATAGACACCCATGTAGCTACTCACCAACTCATGCAGCCACCTATACACAAAGTGAGAGACTGATACAGATATTTACAGACTTAAACTTTACTCACAAAGCCATGTATTCACTATGATACACTGAATCAGTCACATAATCAATTTTTCATAAAAAAATCATCCATTTAGACATTTATATACCCATTTATTCTTCCATCGACCTTGAGATATACATATATAAAACATATTTAATTTGAAGAAAAACACACATACACTAGATGATGTCATCAGTGATGTCATCAGTGATGTCATTTGAGATGTCATCAGTGATGTCATGAGTGATGTCACTGACCATGTCATGAGTGATGTAATATGGGACGTCATCAGCAGTGGATTGCGGGTGCGCGAGTTATAGTTAGCTGAACTAACTATAACGGGGGAATTTCATTGGTTTTTCACGAGTGAAATGTCCAGCTAAATATAACATGTGTGAAACCTATGGTTTTTTCATTGAATTTGCAAGGTTTTTAAAATGCTAATTCCTAACTATAACGTTTTTGAAACATTTGGTTTTTTCAGTGAATATATATATATATACAGAGCAGACAACTCTCCAACTTCCAATTTGGCGAATAGAGAGAAACGGACCACTGGAAGGTATGGCTTGAATTTGTTGTTTTAGTCCTCAAGGATGACGCGTTTCGGACATCACCAGTCCTTGTTTACATACAGAGAAAATGTAGTTCGCCAATTTTTTAACCATGTTGAAACACCACGTGATTAATGAAAATAGTAAAAATACTTAAGCCTTTCCAACATTTAGTATATATATATACTTCGTAGTCTGTTTTTCAAAAACGATCTTTTAACGGTAGAAGCACATTTGATATATTGGTAAAATACTCTTCACTGAAAAAAAATATAGGTTTCAGTGTCGTTATAGTTAGAAATTAGCATTCAAAAATCCTTAGAAATATACTGAAAAAAGCCTTAGGTTTCAGGGACGTTATAGGTAGTTAGACATTTCACTCGTATAAAACCAGAGAAATGTGTCTGTTCTAGTTAGTAGAGCTAACTGTAACTCGAACACCCGCATTGCACTGCTGATGATGTCACATATTACATCATTCATGACATGGTCAGTGACATCACTGATTACATCACTGATGACATCTCAAATGGCTAGTTGGCCACCAGGGACCTTCAGTATTCAAGGGGACTTAATTCCCCAACTTAGAACGAGCCAGGGGACGCGTTTGCAGAGTGGTGCAGGGAGGGGGTGGGGCCTCCGGCAAGATGCCGGCTTTTAAAAAAATATATTTTTGTAGAAGGGGTTCTGTGTGGCCCCCCTTCTTTTACTATTTTTGGGGCCCTGGGGACCCCATCCCCCAGGGCCTGACCCCTTTTTTAAAAAAAAAGAAGTTTAAAAGAAACGGGAAGGGGGCTGCACGGCCCCCCTCCTGAGGCCAATTTTGGCCTCGGGGACCCCATCCCCGGGGCATGGCCTACTTTTTTTAGTTTTATTTATAGAGAAGAGGGGGCGCGTGGCCCCACCCGGGAGCTTTCAAAAACGAAGGGTGTGAATGATCAGCAAAGACCATCTATATGTTTTTCAGAGAGGGGTTTCACTTTTTCATTAATAGTTTGTCTGTGTTTACGAGTCGGTCTCTCTGGCCAATCCAACAGTTTTCTACAAATATGCTTGAGAGGCTAAAGGTTGCATGTCATAAACCAAGTGACATGCATACCTCATTTGTAGCACTGTACAGACTTGCACAATACTAACATTTGTAACGCAAAGCACACCGTAATGGAAACGGCTTTAATAACGCCGACAGAGTCACACGTGCCATTTCCCCGCAAGCTCTACCACGCATGCCTTAACCACACATATGTCTTAACCATGCCTAAACGTGGTTAGGGCAGTGCGTGGTGTTGATGCTGGGACGTGAAGACCCAGGAGCAGGAAGGATCGGGAGAGGACGCAGTGAGGTAAGTGGGGCTGGGGCCTGGTTTTGGGGTGGGTGGGGTAGCTTTTAGGGCTCAGGGGGTTGAGATAGTGTTTAGAGCTCTGGGGGGAGGTTGAGGTAGTGTTTAAGGCTCAGGGGGTATCAGGGTGGTGTTTAGGGCTATGGGGTGGTCGGGTAGTGTTTAGGGCTCGGGGGAGGGGTCAGGTAGCGTTTAGGGCTCAGTCGGGAGTCTGGCAGTGTTGAAGGCTCAGGAGGGGGGGAGTTGGGGTGTGATCTTTACTACAAATCCTTTTACCAGTCATGCCTTTACAAGGAAATTGCCTGATAAAGACATGCGTGGTAAAGGCATGCGTGGTAAAGGCATGCGTTATTTATAAGCATTCGTTGTTGGGGCTGCGTGGTAAAAACATGTGTGGTTTTGCCATGTGTGCCTCTGTCATACACACCTACCGTACAGAAGTGCATGCCAAATGATTCCTTAGCCACCTTCCAGTCTCAGTTTGTTGAAGTCAAATGTGACCTATCCCCCTCCAGCACACTGACTGAACTTCCTCCAAGTGATGGTTCACATTTGTGAAACAATATGTGGAGCTTGTGACCACCCAGTTAATTCTCTCTACTAAAATGACTGACTGATTTAAACCACCACTGGGGTAATGAACATGACAATGCCCTAGCCAATCTTTATTCTTCCTGCTGGATTCTGGCCCCATGCTACCAAACCTACTCCTGAAGAGGACTTTACACTGGACCTCATCACTTCTAAGGAGGACAGCTTTGGGTAAATAGTGCTTGACTCGTCCGAGCCTTTTCATATTCTGTTCATCCTTAATTTTATGTGTTCTAGGGTTAGTGGCCGGACAAAAAGATCGCAGACTTGGATCCAAGACATCAAATACTTAATGTTACTGACATGAGATCTACAGTCTCTACTTCTTTGTCTGGTTCTAATTAGAACCATGCTAAACATGTCAACTTCATTACAGGTCATTCTAACGAACAAATTCTTGCGCCTTAAAACACATAATGGGGAGGCCATAAGAAATCTGGAAAATGGCTTCTGGTTAAACTTAATACACATTTGAGTCCAAGATTTTCTATGATGAAGACCAAACTGGCTCCCGCTCAGAACATTCTGAAAAAATTCTCTTTGACATTGTCACGCTATCTTTTCATCGGACCCTAACAAGCACATCTACAAAAGGTCCTAACTTGGTTCATAAAGTTCTACATACAGATCTTTCCACTGGTGCAGGCACTGAGCACCTTGGGATAGAGGGAGGTTGCTTTCATCATTGCTAAGCTCAAAGACTTCTTTTGGAGAATAATGACTTTGAGCAGCACTGCATCTTGACAAAATTGTTGTCAGGCTGCACCATGAGAATCAGGAACTCACTTCACCTCCAGGTTTGTGTGTCTACCTTGTATGCGATGTTCAAAATATGTCTGTTGTTTGAGAGTTCTCTTGCCTGTGTCTTCATGTGTCATAGTTTTATTCTTGTAGAACATTTTTAATTTCAACTTTGCAATGTCCTATTCTTGGTCTATATTTTTGTTCTGCAGTGAACTCAAGATGCACTCTTGTTTACATCCTGTTTCCCCTGTCATGATTTTTTCGAAGTTATGATGTATTCTCCTTCGTGTCTTGTAAATAGTAATTTTATAGCTTTCCCTTTCCACGTTGTAAACAGCAGTTATCATGCTATTCTTTTATTCAACGGAGTGTTTAATACTGTATTTCTTTTTTGCATAATGTCAGTGCTGTACGCATCCATTTAGTCTTTTGTCAACTGTAAAGAATACAAATATAAGCAATATGAAGACATTATGAGCTGGATACATTCAGATAAACATAGAATGAAATTTAAAGCGTCCACCACGAGATGGTGTCGTTCAGGTGATATAAATAATAAAATATTAACAAAGTTGTCATTTTGGGTCAGGGTGCACATCTATACCCAATTGGCAGTCATAACCATCTATTTAATCTTGTCACCTTTAACTCACTTAACTAACCTCTTAAGATACTCAACATACATTAGTGATAGCTAGGAGGGGCAGCAGCTATCTTGTGCTTGCTTGTTGGTACCAATGGCACTACACTGACTATCGGTGTCCTCTTTGGTCATAAAGGTAGCTACAGGGACATAAAGTAAAGAGGGCTCTATTGCCTTCCCAGTGTCCCTCTCAGCAGCCAATAAGAAGCCTTTATAGAGTGGAAAAAGGAGCAACCATGACTCTAAAGTTGTTAGTGGTTAGAGGGTGAGAGATATCATGTCCATTACCCCTGGCATTTTGGTGAATCGACGTCCATGTATAAGACATGCAGATTTTTACTCCTCAGTGACACAGAAAATCTCACGTTTGTCCATGTGCACTCACAACTTAATAGGTCTATTTTAATTGGAGATACTGAACTAAATTGTGCACCGTTTCATCATAGCAATCGGTTCCTATTGACACAAATGTATCGGTTTTATGATGACATGTTTTTAAAACAATAACAAAATCGTGAAAAATCGGTTTTTATATGAGTTACATGTGCTACCTGCGGCTGGGTGCGTGCTCCGCCTTACATCTGAGAGACAATTTTCAAACCTCATAATCATCCTCCATTTAACATGTTTAGAAATAACAAATACACTTTATACCATTGAAGATAATACATTAAAAAAAAGATGAAACTATGAGGGCCTTATCCATGAGACCATTGCCATCCTAATTGAATATAGGTGTGCAGAATGCGAAATGTCTAGGCATACTTTACAAATCACGAGTCACAGAATTATGATCTTTATAATAAACCTTGGTAAGTTTCATTTTTATGTACAAAATATTTTATTAAAGTGTATTAAGAGTAGAAAAAAAGTAGACAATACAGAATATAATAAGTAAATAGCAGCATGCATAAAGGTGTTGTATTAATAGTAGTAGAACATGTTGCTAAGCTACTTCAAAAAATACAATTAGGTACATAGAATAGATCAGACATCAGCAACATAAAAAATACATTAACTGGCTGCTCCAACAAGAGGTTTCCCAAAAAGAGGTAAAATATCAATAATGATTGAAGATTACAGAAATAAATATTATGACCTTTCCTGGGATAAGAAACCCAAGGACACCAAGAGGGAAAAGATCGGAGTTTAGCATCTCTCCAACTCTAAGTAATTGATCCAACAGCAGAAATAATAAGAAAATCAAACAGCTTCAAAGGAGCAGGTAATAACTATGACAATTCAATTGACTTACAGCTAAATAATGTATACAGGATATTACCTGACATCTAAAAATGTTGTCATTATTTCTGACACCTCAAACCATAAATCCAAAAGGACTGAACCGTCGTACAATAAATGTCTTAGAGAACCAGAGAGATCTTTACAGTATCAGAATAGCAAACTCCCCAACGACTTTTAATAACGTACATACGCTCTATAGACAAATATATAATGTAAACGTATCAGTGTGATAAGAAGAGACTGGCAACCAGCCAGGAACATTCCAAAAATCTCTAATACTGTTTAGATTATCCATAGGGCAAACATCCCACTGATCAAAGTTATTAAAAAGCAGAAAGTTGCAAAATATTTATTTTTGAAACCTTCACAAAGATCTCTGTAGCGCTTTGTGTAGGGTGCAAAATATATTACGAGGCCACACCTGTCACAATTTTGACATTTGTATCAATTTATGATTCAAAAACTACACAGAACACAAACAAAATGGTTCTCTATATTATATAGTGCGCGTTAAACGGGTGGTGGTGCTTTCCTATACAATGCCTTTGCGCGTCGAAAATCTCAACAAAAGGTAAACATGCACCCAAACATTCTGAATAAATGTATCTTCGCTAAAGGTACATTTGGAGAGCAAAAACTGCATACTTTTCCCAGCGTGGCTGGGTTCAGTTACAGCAACAATTATCCTGCCGTACAGTGAAAATTATCTTTGCATTTGCAAATGCCACAGAAAACCTGGAATCTTACCAGGCTTTGCAAAGGGTGAAAATTGGAGTCACATATTCGAATTAAGTGAAATTCAGACCAAGTAAAGTATGCTGGTAGCGCCAGAAAAGGTGTAAATAGATAACTAAGTACAACACTTGAAAATACTTCACACTGTGTAAAATGAAGTAATGATGTAATGTGCTGTTTCGAACTCGCTAATGTGCAACATTTTTATTTTAAGCCCGCTTAATATCTTAGGACATGAACTCCAGTACCTGATTTTACATGCAATAGTATGATACTTTTTAGTCTGTTTTCTGTCTACATCAATTTTCGATTTGCTTAGATTATACAGACATCTGATACACTCGCACACCAGGTTTAAAGCGAATAGCTTAGAATAAACGAATAGAAACAGGAGAGGAAGGGGATCTGGTGTCCAAGGGAGTGAGACACGAAAAAAAATGATAGCAAACGAGAATCAATCATATCTATAATATTATTTTTAATTTTGTCTAGATGCAAGATCACCAAAACTAAGCGTCAAGTTATTGATGAGTGGTTTCCAGTTGCTTTTAACACTCTCTACAGATTCTCTTATGCCAATAAAACACCAAGTGTAACAAAATCTCTCCCCTGCTAAAGGATTATAGTTTCCACATCTGTCCCTTTATGCAATTGCTTTACTTGAAATACATTTATTCTTACAAAATTCCTCTCTTCAAGTCCCAGCATTTGGAAGATTTCCCTAAAGAGATTTTCATACCCAGCAGTGGTTTTATAACAAAAACCTGATTTAAGCATTTTTGAAACGTACCAGTGACTACTTTTCCATTGAATGAAGAGAAAAGCTTGATCAGATGTGAGAAGGTAGTAATACGAATTTCATTAAAAACCTTATTTATATATTTGACTATTGTGGTGGCTGATGCATGGCGTGCAAATAAAGCTGTTCTTGGCAGCCGTTGTAGACAGATATATACACACATTATCTGACAGACTGTTATATCATATATTATATGTTCAAAGTGCACTGACTGAAAAACAAAGATGTTGTGGGCTAAGACGAGCTACTTTGAGCCAATAGCATGGACCCGCTGCCATGCCTATTGCGCATATGAGGGCCGTAGTTCAGTTCTACATCATTGACCTAGGTATAATTCACAGTCAACATGCTGTACACGTTCCAAAGAGTGCAGTGTGTTGGTTAAAGGAATCTAATGGGTGTGGTTCATGTCTGTTCCCATGCGCCGTCATAAGCAGGGATGCAACCGTGGCGCTCGCATTGGGCTCTTCATCCCAAGAGATACACGACACAAGCTTGTTTTGGAGCCGGGACTGATGAACGGGATCCTACAGCAGCTTGCTATGGACTCGTTTTCTTCAGTTGAAGGGAGGCTGTGGGGCAAAGGAGATACAGATGGTAGAGTGCAAGCAGTAGCGGCTAGTGACATTTATAAATGTAAATGTAAATTGATACTTGTATAGCGCACTACTCACCCGCAAGGGTCTCAAGGCGCTTGTACGAATACCGCTGTGGAACCCATCCTGGCTTTCCCTGTGAGGCGTCCACTTCTGGGCACACCCAAGGTGGAGGCCAGGCATCCTTAGCGTTGTGGGGGCCGTTGTGGAGATTAAGCAAGCTATTGCCCAGAGTTGTAGAGTGGGACTCCATGATTGGAATAGGCACCGAGGCGAGAATTATCAGGTCCGTGGAATTTTTGAGCCCAAGACCCGCCGAGGCGGGGAATTGAACCCTGGTCCCGGGCCAGACCTCTGCATCAGGGTCTGCCGCTCTAACCATTGAGCGTAGGGTGGTGAGGCGTAAAAGTTGGTAATGACTTTTATGTAGCAAATGATACGAGCATGATTAATAGACAAACATGGGGCCCAGTGTGGGTTCTTCCCCCAAGATTTTTTTTTTTAAAGATTGGCAACTGGTGCATTTTAAAGCAAATTAATTTAGAAATAAAGCAAGGCTTCTAAAGCAGTTGGAATGTATAGTCTTGAAATATCAAATACAATAAAAAACTGCCCCATATCTTACTGCATTAATATGTTCAACAATTACTGTAATGTGTAAATTGTACAGCATGACAACTTTAGCCCTTTAAAATGTGTGCTTGTCCAGTGACTTGCACTGCATGCAGCATCAACTTTGGAAGAAAATGCTCTAACCAGGCTTCAGGAAGCACCCACGGCTGCGGGCTGCAATCAGTCATATAGAAATATGTGCAGACAGGTCTTTAAGTGGGATGAAAAAAGTGGGGGTTCTCTAAAAGGAAACATGTAAAATACATTGCTGTGATTCCTAGTGTGCCAGCCTACCGGTATTTTGGTTTCTCTCTGAGATGTAATTGCATCCAGATACATAACACAACAACTGACGTACACCCAAAACTTGTCAGTACGATTGGGTTTGTCAGAGGTTAGTAGCTCTTTAATATAAATGAGTAAAAAAGTTTTATACATAAATAACATTGGAAATTATTCACATCTGAAATTGTGAGTCTGCGCATTAAATCGTATTGAGGCTTGTGGAAGAAGTTTTGCCTTTCATTTATGTGCACTTTATGTTAGATATGTAGGCCCTTTTTTCACTGCATATCTCGTCCATCTGCATATCTTTAACTGCCTCTCTTTCCTCTTCTGCACCCTCTTTTCACTCTTCCCTGAATGCACTTCCTCGCATCTTCCTCATTTCACCACTTCCAATTATACACTGCACTCACATTTAAGCAAATTATTTCCTTTTGCTTTTGCATTGTAAATATTTTCCATCTGTGAACCCCCTTCACACATGTTTAAACAGAATTTCAATTGCAACTGGTAAACTGGAATACATGACTATTGTTCTCTGTGCTCTGCAGAGAGGCCGACCCACTGACAGCCACTTTGCTTTGGCTTCAGCCTCAGCGTCGGAACTCTCAATCAAAGCCCCTCATAAGCACCTGGCACGGCTCAAGGTATCCACTATGCAAGAGTAATAAGATGCTTGGAAAAAAACTCACTCTTGGGGAATGCAAGATTAAGTAAAACGTAATATAAGAGAGGAACTAAATCACTGAAAAGCATTGCTTTAATGTGTTTAACATTCACTGTGAGTAAAGCAATCCATGTTTTTGGCATTTATGTTAAGGGCATGAAGATAGGGCCAGTTTTATCACCATCGAGCAGATAACTGTCTTTGTTATAAGCACATATTTCTCCCTTTGCACTTGACTCGTATACTTGGATCGACTTCGCAAGGGAATAAAAACCCTGGTTGTGTTTTTGGATCAATTACAGGGGAAACAAATACAGCAGTTATACTTCTGAAGGGGCCGGCGAGGTGTAGCCAGGGCCTGGGGTGTCACAGCGGAGGAGGTTAGTGTGACCAGGTGTCTCAACACAATATACATAACGCAAGATTAGCATTATAACACTTACCTTTACCAAAGACAAGGCACCAAATCACAAGTGCTTACATCCCCTTGTACTTCTGACGAATGGGAAAGGGTGGGATCTATGCCTGTGAATGACGGACAGCTGCCCTCATGCAAAGACAGAGACTTCAAAGCACGAAACAATGACGTTGAAAGTGTCACTGGCCTATAGTGGATACTACCATAGACTACAATGGCAATGGAACGGTAAGCCCAGTGTCGTGTGTCACAATTCAGAAAGTTGATTTAAGGCCTGGCTGGCGTCTCCTGCTTCAGAGTGAGGTGGGGCAGGCAGCCTGGGACAGCCAGCCCAGACTTAAATACATCGATTTGTTTGGAGATAGGATTGTGCCTCTAAATAAACTGTTCTATTTAATATTTGTACAGGAATATGTAGGAATTTCAGTGGGGCACAGCCCCAGAGCCATTATGGAGGGTTTCTCCTCCCTGGGTGCCAGTAAGTTGTAGGTGCCTACATGAAGAGTGTGAGTGTGTGTTGGTGGTGTGAAGGAGTTCTGCCTTATGGCATTTCCTTATTCTGACCTCTCTCACCCCAGAGCGTCAAATGATACTGTCTCAAGCCTCGCTCTTATTGCTGAGGACCAGTTGCAGATGGTCGAAGGGTTAGCTGAGGGGTTTAGAAGGTCAGGTGAGAGTGTCAAAGCATTAGAGGTGTCACAGGGCCAGTTTGTGGTGTGCTAGTTGAATGGAGGTTTCCACTCCCATCCTGAGGGCACTCCATTGTCTCCCTTTGCCAGCCCACATCATTGGCTGCATCATTTACCAAGTCATTAAAACCAGCACACATGCTTATCTTGTGCACACACACACACCAAGGATCTCTGGTGGTTCTGGGCTGACCCAGAGCTAGGAAATCATTAGACAACTGACTAAGAAGTTTAAAAAATGAGAACAAGGCAGCAAGCCTGTACCATCTATGCACTCAGAATCTGGCTGGAACAGCATCCCTGTATCCATCAGGACTGCTCCAGAGCTGCTCTAATTTTCAAAAGTGTTGAAGACAAACATCACATCATAATACATTAGCAGTCTACAAACAAGCTACATCATCTATCACTTATTGATTTTATGCTCGTCTATGAACCTGTATTGTGCTCCACTGCTGTTTGGCTAGTTTCATGCAATAGAAATACCATATACATATAAGGAGGATGAAAATATCACATGTACAGCTGAGGTAGTTAAAGGGGCTAAATGAGAGTGTATGTTTCAGCTAAAGGACATAGGGCCAAGCGAGGGTGACACTCAGGTTGGCTTAGGTCGAATGCCTGCTGTTGATATCTTAAGAGTCCATGGGATGCCAACGTGGCTGAGCATGTCTGAAGTCTATCAGAGTTTCTGAGGGCCAGCTGCGGGTCAGTAAGAGCAGGTTTCATATAGATATATAAATATATTCATATGAATTCCCCATTATAGTTAGGGCCACATTTCCATAGGAAATCAATTTTTTTGGTTTGCTAATAACTTTGGCTATGTTTGACAAGTCTTCCCAAAACATAACAAAAAAAAAGTCTCATCTAAAGTCTCATCAACTTCAGCTTCTTCCTGAAATGTTTCAGAGTGATCTGTCAAGCGGGGTGAGAAAAAGGGGGAGATCCCATAATGCATTTTCCTCATGCATTTTTCCATAGAAAAATTGAACACCAATACCGCAAAAACAGCAGAATGGAATTACACAAAATTTGGCAGAATGCTAGATCTTAATTCAGAAACCATGAATTTTGTGATTTGGTGTACTCGGTCCCAAGTCCTACCAAATGAAAGAAAATAATATAAGGGGGCAGAATAGGGGTACCTGATCCCTATGGGAAAAAGTTAAAGAGAAACAATTTTTTAAGGGGATCCATGAATCTGTGGATACACCGCGAGCCCAGCGCATCCCCCTGGAGAATCACGGCTGGGTGCATGGCTGATCAAATGATAGAGCATTGCTTTGCTCTATGTGTCAGCTAAGTGCGAAATCTCAAACATGCTATGGCTTCTCTAGGTGCCATAATAGCTGTTAAGACAGATTGAAACTGCTTAATGTGCCAGGGACTGCTCAGGGTGCCTGGGCTGCTCGGGTTACCTATTGGTAATCTTCATTACCCTGATTCTCCTTACTCGGCTCAGTACTTACTTGATGAATGAGCCCATTCACTATAATTTCTCACCCCCTCCCAAAGCTGTTTCCTATATCCATCCAAAATATGAGAAACATCCATAAAACCTCTACCTCCCCCAAGCCCTTCCTGCTTCCTACCAAGCCCATAGATAGAGGCTGATGGAGAAAGCAGGGCGGGAGGGAGAGTCATAAGCACAGGGACAAATAAGGAGAATCAGAGTAATGAAGATTATCAGTAAATAATCCCAGCATTACCCTAGCTAAGAATTTCTTAATGAGTCCAAAAGGAACACACACAAATAATGTTACACCATCTCATGCATATCTCCTTTCAATATATTTGTGAAACTGAAATGAAAACACAACCTACGTCAGATATAACACATCATCCTTCCCTCTTCTCTTGCTCACATGAGACACAAAAAGCCCAATTCCCACCAAGAGGGATTAGGAATTTAACATGTAAATTACCAATAGCTCCTTCATCTGACTCACCCAGTTTAAAAAAAACAAATGATTTTATCACTCTACAGTTTCTTTGTACTATACTAAACAAAGAGAGTACCAGTAAAAAAAACTGTTCCTAGAATGTACACAGAAAATCTGGAACCCCACAATGCGAGTGCAGGACCTGAACACCAGGTTCTAGCTCTCATTTGTGGTAGAACAGAAGGTAATGCCACGCCAAAGCAGCTGCGTCTTGAAGGAATAGACTAACTAGGAATATGGTGGTCCTGCAGTCGTCTGACAGCAACCTTCCCGATTAACACCGGTATCTGTCAGGAAATGGCACCCGAACAATCGTACTGTTCCAAAAGGCAACAGTTCCTCTGCATTTGTTAGAAAACTGCACCCCCAGCAACCTCATTCAGGAACCCGAAGGAAGAAAAGAACGCCGCAATACTAGCCCCGGCGCCGAACTGCAGCTGGAAAACAAGCATGTACTGAAGTAAGGGAGGTTGGAGAACAACTAAAGAAAGAGTTCCTACCTTAGGTCAGGAACTTAATCCACATGGCCAAAGCACTCTTAAATTAGTACAAGATGCTCATGCACACTCCTCACCCCCCTAGGAGTGAACCAGGGTACGTAAAAAACATTAAGTGCCCTGGGGAGGGAGGGTTTTATGGGTAATTCCCATACTTCATATGGACAAAGGAAACAGCATTTGGGAAGGGGGGGAGAGATGATAGTGAATGGGAACATTCACTCATCAAGTAAGAACTGGCACAAAGTCAGAGAAGAGGAGGTAATCAGGACCTGACTCATAGTGTGGTTTTGGGAAGAACTTCTCTTTTCCTGTCATAGCTCAATGACTTGAGAAGGTTAGTTCTTCCCAAAGAGTTAGCGCAGGGGTGTGCAGGTGTCACTGCTGCCTCATCAGAGTCACTGCATTATTTACAGAATGCAAGATAGTAAATCTAACCTATGAGTGCCTTGTGATAATTTGTAAAGGAAACCTCAGAGGAGCTTAACATGCTTTAAAGTGATGACCAACGATATATGAAATGGATTCTGATCTAGAGATTATAAACGTTTTCCATATGGTGGTCATTATGGTGCTCTAAGGATTGATGTTTTCGAGTGGCATAATTTTTCACCCATCAAGAAGCCACCAAGAAGCAGATCTCCATACGTTTTTGCCATTTGATCTCAAGTAACCCTGGGCGTAGTTCGTGTAGTAGTGCTACGCGTAGCTACGCAAAGTGCACTTCGCACTACTCGAGATACGCGTAGCTCTACGCGAACTGCGTAGAGCGCCGTTCATGATGATTGCACAGTGCCGGATGTTTGTCCACACTGTGCAATAATTGAAAACGGCATCTTGCACAGTGCGAGCTGTCGTTTTCTGCCGCTCGAGTAGATTTTTACTCGAGCGGCAGCTTTCTCAACGCGGACTGGTAGGTTCTCATCACGAGCGATTACGAGCATACGCGACCACTCGCAATGAGAAACCTGACTTCCCTATGTTGAGAATCTCGCTGGGAGGTTTATTTTCTACGCTCGCGATCGGCAACTTGATGTTGCTGATCGTGAACGAGGAAAAAGTCTCGCCGGGATGTCATTTTGCTCGATCGCGGTCGCCAACTTGACGTTGAGGACCGCGAGCGAGCAAAAAATGCCAGCTACGCTACGCGTGTTTTCACTGTGCTATGTGCAATTCGCGTAGTGCGAAGTAGCACAAACTACGCAAACTATGCGAGCGTAGCTGTCCGCCCAGGGTTAATCTCAAGGACCTTCGTTCATATGACGATAAACCTATGATGACACCACTTATTAGAATATAATTTAACTATGACTCACTCCAGTAAATCACAATTGTCATTAGTTCTATACAATAATGTCAGCCCTTCCTCTCCCGTCCAGCTTCTTTAGACACATCAGCTGGAATCCTGAGTTCATTGAAGAGTTCATTGCGGAATTATTCTTGTACAAATAAATTACTGCACTAATAAATTAATAAATCAAACACCATTTAGCTTTCTGGAACTTAGTGTGCATGACCTGTAGATTCAAGGACTTTACTAGAGAGTTTAAAGTTGAGGGAGATCAGGTCAGGCTCACTCTCGGACTCAGTGACATCTCAACCATCTGATTGGTTGAGGTTTACTACTGGTGCCTACAGTTACATAGCTGGATACATAGAATTTTGGACTAGTTTACTATGGCTGAGATATCGCAGCAAAAATCACTAATTTCTCAGGTTGATTCAAGCACTTCCACCTATCACTTTTGTGTTAAATAAGTGGTGCAGCTGTGCTCACATATGGGTCCGGATCTTGCTGATCCATGGAGGCTGAAGATGTGCCTTGTTGTAGAGGCTCAACAAGTTTAAAACATGAAGGTGAGTTAAGTACCCAACATGCGGCTGTACGACGGGGCTCTTTGACATTCGGCACGGATCCCAGTGCCTACACAGGGGTTGATGGACCCCCTGGTCTCCATAGTTGGAATTGTTTGAACAGGGCGGTTACCTGACTTCCGCTTTATCCCTTGCCTATACACACAGCTTCACTTACCCAGTTGATTTGTTTTTATGGCGATGCGACCAACATAATGTGTCAGGACTATATATGGATTTATCTCTTGGATAAGTGAACCAACAGGATCCCAGCATTCATATCATTGTGATCTTTGCCCTGAAGAAGTCCAGTGCTGTATATACCCTTTATATATGAATACTAAAAGAAGATCTGCACGCCTCTTTTGAAAATCATGTTGGACTGTTTGGTTATTTTCAAGGAAATGACAAATTATCATATGGTGTACCTTTGTATTAGAATTGAATTTGTATAGTCCTGTAGTGGGACTGCACATTGGCAGCAGGTGCCCAACTGAGTGCACAAGTTAGATAGGTAAGTTTACTGTAATACACTGGGGATAATAGGTTAGGTGCGCTGCTAATAGAGGTCCCGATGTTTTGCTTGTGCTCAAGTTTAAAACATGCTAGAGTCTTTGGCGTGCCCACAAAAGGGATATAGTATGACAGTCTCAAGTTAAATAAATAGAAATTAACTAAAGATACACATAGAACCTCGCATTCTATTTGTGCATTCAGAAAGTGAAACTCGAGAAAGTCAATATTAGTCCATAAGACGTAAAACATGAACTAAGGCAATACATTATATTTCTAGCCGTTTTTTCTTGTAAGCTCACATAACATTTATGATGAAATGTTTATTGCTAAAAGTTTCACTCCTAATCTTTCACTAGCCCCTCAAGATCTTTTTATATGGAGTGGAGAAGAAGACATATGAGGGCATCTCTTGTGTGCTGACATCTACATCCTCGTCTCCTCATATGTCCTTTACAGAGTGCTCGATTGCCCACACTCCAACTAGATGAGTTCAAAACACAGTGCAATTCACCTAGAGTAAGAACCAGCGGTTCTGACTGATTCAAGCATGTCCATCCATTACTTTAGTGCTTCCTAACATGCTTTTCTTTATACATTTTTTTGTTCTTGCTTGTCATTTTATGTTTTTCTTCATTATGCATAACACCAATAATTCAGTGAAAAACAACATTCCACTGGGAAACTTATGGTAGGCATTTTAATATTTACTGATCTCTATCCTGTGTTATCTCTGTCTCGTGCTCATTCTCTGTTTCCTGCATAGCTCACGTTTCCAGTTTCAAAGCTTGTGCTCTCTGTCTCGTGCAGCTGTCATTACCTTGTGTGGTCTTTTGGGGTTCCTGGGGGTAGTATCTATCTGGATGTCCACCCAGGGGGTGCCTTGGGTGGGCGGTGCAGTTCAGGCCCCAAGTGGAACTGGATTGGCTAGCTGGGTGCCATGGGAGGGGCATTAGTGGAAGTAAGTTAGAGGCTTTGTAGGTGGTACAAAGACATAATGCACTGTGGTTTTGCTAGGTAGGAGAGCAGTGGGTTCTTTGCTTCCCTGGGCGGGCAGGATAAAGTGAAAATTTAATTTTCACTTTGGAGTTTCTGTCTAGCTTGAGACCACATATCGTGTCTAGATAAGAGCATAAGTGAGGGAGGCTTTGAAGGTGTTAGTTAAAGCAGGTTGGGAAGACCTGATTAAACCAGGAGTTTTGTCACAAGCCTAGGCTGGCCTTACACGACCTAGAAGAGAGGCACAGAGTGGGGTTGCCATTTTTGTCTGCTCACCCCCCAAATCAAAATATACAGTGAAAACTGAAGGTGCTGTGTGGTGCAGAATGCTGGTGTAAGCGCCCATGAAGTGTGGTATCAGTTATGACATGCCGCCATTACCAGTTGCCGGCCCTAGGGAAACGTGGTTAGCGCCTGCATGCGGACGGGCTCGCTATCTATCTGGAAAAGAGAAGCGGCCGTTAAGCATAGGCGGAGCAAGAAGGAGATGCGGAATAGGGCAATCCAGCTGAAGAGTGATGTCCGTCCTGCCTGCGGTAGGTGTGGTGCCACATGTCTGCCACAAGAGGGCAGTAAAAGGAATGTGCTTTGAATGTGGTGCAAGAAAGCTCATCTCAGAATGAGCACAAGTTAACTTCAGGGGCAGCTTGGTATGATGTGGAGCACAGGCAAACTCCAGTGCAATTGAGGCAAAAGGCAGCTGTGGGGGGAAAGAGATCTGGCCAATCTTTATTAACTGGGAAATTAAAAGTGGATAAAACACAGCTCGCTCCATAGAAAACAAATGAAAATGGTTACAGGCCAAGTGAGTGATCAAGCTAAAAACAGTTCTTGACTGGAGTGGTTCAGCAACTGGCAGAGAGGAAGATGTTCAGCAGACGGGAGCGGACGAGGACATACAAAAGAATACAGAAGAGTAGCATAACAGGTGGATTGGGTGCATGGGTAAATTGGAAATGCGCATGGCATCAGGGGGGTAATAGAAGTATGAAGCAGGACCACAGTTCCCTCAGGCTGGAGCGACCTGGAGGTCGACAATGGTCCAATCCTGAAAAAGAATCCAGGTTTCGTGAGCAGCCTCTGGTCAGGTTTTTAATGGCCTGTGAGCGCTGGACTGAAGAGAGGAAGTGGTTTGCAGCAACCATCCTGACATTGCACAAAGAGAAAAAACGAGGAATGTTCGTGCTACTACCTTGAAGATTGTTTGGCCTGGAGTGTGATGGTGGTGTGGGTGATGGCAAGAGTCCAGGTGCGAGCGCACAGCTGAGTTGGGGCAGGGTGATATGGATGAAGTTATAAAGGTGGGCTATGAGAATGAAGAAAAGGCTTGGAAGAGGGGGCGCTTCCGCACTGGCAGGATGTGAATTCCACAGGGAGGTTTACCGGGTTAGCAATGGGGGGTTACTTTTGTATCACAGAGCACTGATCTATTGAAAATTAAAGAACACCATGGAGTGACATTGACACAAAGATGGAGGTGTGGAGAGGAATTCGACGCGGGTACAAGATATCTGGCAAGACAACAAAGATTGAGCCCAAGTGAGGCTCGGTGGTGGCATTCCGGGAAGATTGGCAAAAAATGTAAAGGAGTGACATTGGTTGAAAAAGGTGTTGAGATGGACACCATGGATAAAGGAGTTGGTAATCTAGATGACTCAGCAAGTAATGCATCCAGCAGCGAGGTAGTGGAGATAATAAGAAGAACAATACGTTGGATAAGGAGAAGAGTGCTAAAGATGATGAGGTGCAGGCAAAAGCCAATGAAGGTAAGAGTTAGTCAGAGAGGTTAAGAAGTTGCCTTACACAAGTGTGGCCATGCCGCTGGGGGCCACACCTTTCTATAACCACAAAAGAAAAGATATGGCAGGGATAATGTATTGATGTGTACAAGCTACTTCACAGAGAGCTGCAATTGAAGGAGAGGTCCAAAGAGGAAGCATGGGAATTGGCAAAAAGGTCTTGGGTCGCAACCACAATTGACACATTGACACCAGTGTTGCTAGTCTGTGAGAGTCTCTATTGTGAAATTTTCCTAGATCATTCGGTGTCCATAATTACATACATGGATATGATCAGGAAAGCACCCAGGGGTTTTGCATGTTTGCATTATGATGAGGAATTAGAGTTTGTCTCGGGTTGAAGCCGGACAAATCTTGAGAGAGGTGGATAATGCACTCTGGTTACAATGGATGTAACCGACGCACACACACCCAACTTTACATACGGCAAGTAGTTTGGAAGTTCAATACCAGCCCTTTCTTGGAAGGCCCACTCTTGGAGGGATGGGGACATTGGGTAAAGTTCAAGTGCCTAACCTAGAAGCATGCTAGAGTTTCAACAGTATTCCCTGTAAGTGCAAGCATGAATGTGCTAAATGTGTGGGGAAGCATGAAGTGCTGCAGTGTTTTTAAGAGCAGGCACCTTTCGGGATCAGTGGACAGGGAAAAGGATGTGGGAGACCCCTACAACACGGTAGCAAGGGCTTCTACACCAATTAAAGTGGATGACTTTCATACATTGCTTTTTATCCCAACAGAGAAGAGGCACTGACAATGGTGCGGAGATTTAGGGAAGGTTGTAGGTTGTTACCAGAGGCAGTGGACATTTGCTAACAATTTTAAATCTGTTAGAGAACAGACACAGGTGGTGAGGGATAAATTGTGTGAAGAGTTAGCAGAAGGGAGACTGGCGGGCCCATTTGGTTCATGGCTAATGGCAATTGTCTTCCCTTTAGGAGTCGAAAACAGTTGGTGAATTTCGGATGATCCATCACTTGTGGTGGCCAGAGGGCTCCTCAGTAATAGTTCTTATTTCGAAAGAAGATAGCGCTGCACAATTTGCGTCAATGAATGTGGCTTTGTCAATGCACATTTTGCTCAGGTACAGACCTAGCAAAATGTGATATCACCGAAATGTTGCAACTGCTAGACTACGCTATCACAGTGCCAAATTTACAGCTTTGGCTGATTCAGAGACTACTGGGTCACCTTAATTTAGCATTTTGTGTGGTGAGAGCTGGCAGGGCTTTTTGTCGTAGACTTGGTTTCACAATGGCTCAGGGAGGGGGGCGCTGTGTTTAGCAATAACTTAAGATTGGAGAGATGAGGGGCACTTTTGTCCATTGGTAGTGAGGGAATTCGAGGGGTGTAGGGGCGCCAAAAATGATTTTGGCACCAGACGCCACCAGCGCTATAGCCAGCCCTGCACCACAGGATAAGGACATCAGTGGCAGTGAGGTCAGATATGAAGGTTTGGCGGATGTTTCTGAGAGGTTTAAATGTAGTGACTATTTGGTCGCTGAAGGAGGATTTTGTGTTGCAGATTCAGATTTTCTCAGATGTAGCCAGATCAGATGTTTTTGGTTTGTTTAGGTTAGATAAGTGGTGTTTTGGATGGTGGCCTGCAGCATGGAGAGGCGGGGAGAAGTATTGCCTTCTTTGAATTTTGTCTGCTACTGGTAGCAATTGCTTTGTGGGGCAAAGAGCTAGCTCATTAAACAGTGACTTTCAATGAGGACAACAGCACAGTGGTGGCTTTGGTGAAGGATCAGAATGCAAAACCTCTGAAATTGTTGCAGCATTTCATGCTTGAGGGTTTAATGTTTAACATTGTGTTTAGCGCCAAACAAGTGCCAGGTGTGGACTTTAACGTCACAGACACCTTGTATCGTTCACAGTAGCAGAGATTTCACGGTTTGGCACCTGGAGCAGATCTCCAGAAGACCGAGGTACAGAAGGAGATCTGGGAACTGGGAGAGTGGGATTTAGGACTTTGTTGAGAACTCGATTGCTCCTGGTACCAGAACTGCTTATAAGTAGGCTTGGAAAGAATTTTTGGCTAGTGATGCAGGTAAGAGAGGACACTATACAAAGGATATGGAGTCCAGAGGAGAGGATTTGGTACATTTCATCATAACATTGACAGGGGCATTTCAGCCGCATCCATTGCTGGGAAGCTGGTTGGGATAAGTTTCTATGGAAACATTTTCTGGGGATATGAACCCAAGGCAGGCAAAATGGGTAAGAGGCTGTTACAAGGATAGGGAGAAGAGGAGAGGAAGCAGCTAATGAGAACTGGTGACAAAGCTATAGTTACATTTGGTTAAATATTTGGGGGAAATCTGTACATCTGCTTTTGAGATGCAGTTATTTAGATTATGCATGCTATTTTTTTTGTACATTTAGGGTTTCAGAACTGTTCGGAAGGGACAAAGAATGGGGTCTGAGGGTGAAAGTTGTTGAAGTGACGATGGATCAATTGCGTCTGTATTTGAAAAAATCCAACACAGGTCAAACTGGTAAGATAGTGAATAAGATGCAAGGTAGTGTGTGCCTGGCATAAACATGGCAGACATTTACAGCGGCCAGGGGAGTACGGTCAGGTTGGGTGTTTTGTCATAAGGATGGGAGAAGGTTATTGGCATTTAAAAAGTTGGCAGTTATGAGGAAAGTGTTGGCCCATGTGAAGGAGAGACCACAGGATTTTGGTACACATTCCTTTAGCATTGGAGCGGCACCTGAAGCTAGCCTGTTAGAGGAGGATATGAGGTTGGGTGGATGGCTATTTGCATGTTGTTTGCTCTTTATTTGAGACATTGAAGGGTCACAGTGAGTCCAACGTAACCTGTTTCCTTTCGATCCTATGCTTTGTAGCGGGCCTACTATGGCAATTCTTTTATATGGCTCATTGGCTATTCGTTCATCAAATTGGCAGCAAAACAAGCGGGAGCTTGTCCTTTTGGGGAAAATGTAGGGTTTGGATCAATGGACTTTAAAATTGAATGGCGGGGTAGGTGGGGTATGAAGTGGTGATAATTGTTACAGTGGTTATCCAATTTTGTGAGTATGTGCACTGATCATACATTTAGGGGAGAATGATTTGGTACAATTGTCAGGTTTGGGTTTAATTAAAGCTATAAAGAAGGATTTGGATATGATTAGGTGAATGTGGTTAGGGACATATGTGTGTTGTACATCCTTGGTAGAGAGAAGAGTGTGGTGTTGGCCTGTTCAGTACAGTGCAGTGGAAAAAGCATGACGTAAAGGGAATAGGTATTTGTGGAACATTTGTCAAGGCAGGGGACTAGAAGTTGTAGAGCATGGAGACATTAAAAAGAAGATTTATTGTTCTAACACCAGGATGGGGTGCATCTGTCCTTTATGGGGAATAAGCTACATTTGCTGAAATTGCTGGACCTTTTGGCAAAGAAGTTTGCAGTGACGATATGGTCCTATTGAACTTAAGGCTGTTGAGGCAACAGCCTGTCAGGAAGACAGCTGTGCAAGTGGGGGAAGAGGAGGGGGACAGGAAAAACACCTGTTCAGGGTTTTGGCAGAAAAGCATAGGGTGCATGCACTAGGCAGGAAGGGTCCGGGCCTTGAAGGGCAGATGTTGGCAGAGGGACAACAGGGAGTGATGTTTGGGTCATGTGTGAAAGACCGGTGTATCGAATAATAAGCGAATGTTGTGGAATATTTAGATGGTTTGTTGGGGGGTTGTTCATGTTGGGGGGAGCTTAAGGGTGGGGTGAGTTAAGTTGAATAATTGTATTAGTGAGGTGGGGTTGTTATTGACATATGTTTCAATGTATATACTTTTCAGCTGCATATCTGTCCTACTTAAGCAGCCTTTTGATCTTAAATTGGCCTGGTCATCTGTGTCGTCTAGGCCAATGTTGTATTCCTCACACCTTGTTTACGTGGAACCCGGTAACATGGTTCTGAAAGCTGCTGAAGTGTCAGCTGAAAGCTGCTCCTACTAGGAAGAGTTGCTGTGGGCTTGTATCTCAATTAAAGCTTCTTAATCACTGCCAGTCTTAGATGCATCATATACCATTCCAAATAAACTCACCACAAACAGCAGTTGGAATTACCACAAAAAAGTAGTCTTCAATATAATATATTAGTGGAATTATGTTGACCATTTTTTTGTTCTTTATTTACATCATTGCAGGGAAATGGACTATTTTACTTGCTAGAAAATTATTATGAGATGTTCCCTCTCATATAAACTAGTTTTTGTTATATGAATAAGTGCTTTAAAAGCACACATATACATTAAATACATAACAATACAACTCACATCAACCTTCTAGCGGGAATAAAAAGAAGAAGGAGGAGGCTAATATCTGAAATGCTAGACTTTATTTTTGTTTTCTAAATAACAAAAGAAAAGACTGGAAAGGTAAAGAACTCAACAGCCTCCCTGCAGCAACAGAAATAGCTCTATCGCCAAAGCGAACCCCGTGATTAGTCACAGCAAGGTGAAGAATTGGAAGAGAAGATGATGGAAGGGTATGATTAGGAGTATGCTTTTTTCCAATTGGAAGCTAAAATACCAGAAGTTTACAAATAGATTAGCTACTGAACAATACCACGAGACTTAAAGGGCACTCTCTTGGGGATAAGGAGCCAGTGTAAGAAGGACAGTGTAGTAAAGATGTGCTCCCACGGAGTCTTGGTGCCATGTTCTTGATCATTTGGAGGCTGTCCAGATCTTTCTGAGCTTTTCCTAGATAAACACAGTTATTGTAGTCCGTTTTATATTGTATGATGGCACTGGCTACAGGAGCATGGAGATGAGGAACTTTGCTTCAGGAGTTCGATAGAACGAGAACGTTAAACTACAAGTCCCAAAAATGCAAAGTGCAGTTGGTTGCACACAGGGTTCCCTGGGGTGAGGTTGGCTACACACAGGGTTCTCTGGAGGGGAGATTGGCTACACACAGGGTTCCCTGGGGGTGAGGTTGGCTACACACAGGGTTCCCTGGGGGTGAGGTTGGCTACACACAGGGTTCCCTGGTTTGAGGTTAGCTACACACTGGGTTCTCTGGGGGTGAGGCTGGCTACACACAGGGTTCTCTGGGGTGAGGCTGGCTACACACATGGTTCTCTGGAGGTGAGATTGGCTACACACAGGGTTCCCTGGGGGTAAGGTTGGCTACACACAGGGTTCTCTGGTTTGAGATTGGCTACACACGGGGTTCTCTGGGGGTGAGGCTGGCTACACACAAGGTTTTCTGGGGGTGAGGTTGGCTACACACCGGGTTCCCTGGGAGCAAGACTGCTCCAGTTAGCTGATGTGTCGCGTGTAAAAAGGGGGGCAGCCATTTAGCAGCTGTGCTAGATGCGCATGGCACACGTTCTCGGGAATGCCTGCTTGTCTACTACGTCCGATGTACATGATTTTTTTAAGGCAGGTGACTGCACACAACGGACGCTGTTTACACTGTAGCTACTAGGCCCTGATCTTTAATGTACTTTTAATTATCTAGAAATAGTTTGACGATGTTACATTAGAATGTATAGATTGCACGGGGCTTACGAAGGTATTTGCATTTTAACTATTCACTATCTTTATGCGTAGAACTACGGTTGTCCTATGGCATCCACGTATTGCTTATTTAAGCATGTTCAGTTTTTGCGTTCTGGTAGTGGTAGCTGTGAAATTCCTGGCAGAAAACAGTGCATTAAACTCACACATAATAGTTTGCATGGAGGTGTGGCGTGGGGGGAGTGGGGGTGCCGGTACTTTTCAATCATTCCGAATAGTGAGTACCTCTACTACCGCAGTCCTAGCGCAGGCACTGTACAAGTACCAATATGCAAAGAGCAAAACAACGCTTTGTTCACCCACATGGAACAACCTGTGCTCATAATTGTTTTGTGTGAATTAATAACTAAATATTATTAAGGCACAACGTTTGCAGTAGTCGACTTTATTTTACAGCCCGGTGCAACGAATATTTTACTGCAAAGGATTCAGGTAAAGTGAACCAAGACTGTAACTCCCAGAATGCATCAGCAAGTTAAAGTCCAAACCTGTCCCCATGATATACCCCTGGCGACGTGGAATCACATGCCAACAGTAATTAAAAGAAAAATCGGACAGGAGCCTGAACACGATGCAAAGGTGCTGTGTACATACAACAAATAACCACATTTAAAAAAGCTGATCAAATTCTCACTTCAAAATACATGCAGACCAGGAAGCCCGATTGTGAAGTCCCGTCTCGCGCTGGGAAAATAAGGGAGAGGAGATATATATAGTCAACTCACCAAGGAACAGACAGAATCCGTTTCGGAAAACCAGGCCGATTTAGTTCATGAATCTCTTCTTAAATTACTTCCAGGCGTTTGTCAGCAATCACATGGCTCCCGGGTTTAACCTGTTAAGTGCCATTCCACCGGCAGTTCGAGTTACTGGTTTGTTGTTTCCATGGACTTGAAACCAACAACAACGCGAAGAAAAAAAAAACCACTAAATCACCTCTCGAAAAAAAAGAAAAGACAACAAAAAAGCACACAGATGTTTCACCAACAGAAACACAAAATCTTCGCAACATCCACCAAATGTGATAAAAATATATTAAAACAACTGAATAAATGATATTGTACTCGGTTGATCGCAGGTTGGTGTCCTGAAAACCAAGTCGAACAAGAACCACAACAGACAAGCGCTGAAACACAAGCGCGGCCCCGCAGCCGCGAAAGTTAATTGTTGTGAGAGAGAGGGGGAACAGGAGGTGAGCCCGCGAGTGGTGCGCACGCGCGCTTGGGAGAGTCTTCACTTTCCAAGCACTGCACTCGTGCTTGTGGCGCGCTCCTGCTCGTTCCCGCAAGGTGGATGCAGCCACAAGTACGAGTGCAGTGCTTGAAAATGAGCAGAGCGACAGCTAAAGGCCCTCCTATGCAGCGCTGCGTAGGCGAGACCTAAAAAGTGCATGAATGGTCGAGGCAGGGAGGCACCCAGAGAGACCTTTGAGATGCAGGGGGCCTGGGGAGGGTTTGTAGGACAGACGAGGTATACAACATGTCCGCAAGGAGCAAAGTGGAACACAGAGGGCCAGCAAAGGTGAGGTTCAGCACAACACACACTGTGGAAGCCGGTGACACAGAGCAGATGTTGAGCAGTGGGGACAAAGAGGCATGCAGTGAGTGGTGAAGGGCAAACAGAGGGACTTTAGGGCCAAGGTAACACACAAGAGCTACATGGAAGGGTATGGGCATACAAGGGGTCCCATAGAGGGGAGGCGATAATACACAGAAATGTTGCAGAGGAGTGGGGGTCATATAGAAGGGGCTGTGGGGTTGGTAGGGGCGCACAGAGAGGCCCTAGAGGGGGCAGAACAGTACACAAAGGGCCAGCAGGGAAGGGTGGCTCACAAGGGCTGCACGAGGGAAGGGGCACACATAGGGGCTTCAGGGGTCGGGACACATAAAGAGGATTCAGAGTAGTTTGGAAACAGAAAGATGTTCTCTTTTTTATACATTTTAATATTTAATGGCTTATGAAATATGTACAGTTTTTGTATTTTATTTTGTGCTGTAATGGCTATTTCATAGCCGAATAAAGATGAATTGAATTGAAACAGACAGAGGGGCTTCAGGGGGCATACCATAGAGGAACACAGTTGGATCTACAAGGGTAGGGCAACACACATGTGCAGCAGGAAGTGCAGGGGGGACACACAGGAGAAGCTGGAGGCCCAGGGCACCCAAAGGTGAGGGGAGAACACACAGAGAGGCTACAAGGGGAGTGGGTCCACATAAAGGGGTTGCAGGTGTGTTGCACACAAGGGGAGTGTTGGAGCAGAGGGGTACAGAGAGGTCCAACAGGGGTGGGATAGCATTACACAGGACCGGTGCACACATATGGGCATGGGGCGGGGCTACAAAAAGCAGATGCAGGGGCGACAGGAGGCACACAGGGGGACAGCAGGGCTTGGAGCAACACAAAAGATCATGCACTTACAGAAACAGCAATACACTGACCATCATACACCGACACAACCACCATCACACCTAACACACCCACCACCATAAGTCCATACAAGCAACCAGCAGCGGTTGGTAGGGGACAGTGGCGGGGGGTGGGGGATAGGATATGAAGGAAAAACAACACTTATCTGCTGGTTGCCGTGCCGTTGCCGTCACCAGCCGCCGCCTCTCCTCAGCAGAAACAGGAAGCACCCAGGCCTCCAGACTTCCCTAGCCAATAACGATGCTGCTGATTGCAGTGTTGTGATTGGTCTGAGCGCCGTGAATCGGCTCTCAGAGAGGGAGTGGAAGCCTGGGAATGTTCTCAGCGCAGGCTGTAATGCAGCCTGGGTGGAGATCATGCAAAGTGCACATGACTGTCTGGCTGGCTTGAGACGGCAGGCCAGTCATGAGCACTTTAGGTGCAGCATCAGCCACTCCTCCTCCCTGTGACGCAGGGAGCCCAGTCCCGCCCCACCCTATCCTTGCCGCAACTCCAATACAAAAAATAAAATGATAATAACGCTCTTATTATCGTTTTTATTTTTTCCTTTGCACTGGTGGGGCGACGTTCCAAAACCTTAGCTGAGGAGCCACCGCTTACAACATCATTTATTAACACACACAGGAGAATGTTAATCTGGCCGCCGAAGATTTTTCAGGATGGCCTAGCATGGCCTTGTACGCAGTCACCCCTTTTAAGAGTACAAATTGCCATAGGGAATCACCTTCTGCACCTTGGTTCTCTGACCGACTTAAATCATTGAGGCAAACCTGTACAAGAAGGAGTTTGGTGCAGAGATTACGACCATCAGGAGAAAAACGTAAGGAAAAAGCCATGATTAGTGAGTATAAACAGGCTATCTTCAAGGAGAAGTATAAATGTTGTACCACGAAAATCACTGATGCTCCCAACAAAATCATAAATACCTTGTCCTCTTTTACCACTCCTAATCACTCAGAAGGCACGCAGACTTTCTGTGACAATGGTACAATGACTTTGCACAGGGAAACAACTCGTCTAACAGTCACAAGAACTCTTCAATGAGATTTAACATTAGTGCAGAAATGTAACCCCTTGCATCCTGGTTGTGGCTGAGTACATTTTTAATAAAAACACATAAGTACAACTAAGAGTGTTCAGTAGGAGTCTCACATGAATCGCAACTTATGTTATTGCTTATTGCATGCATGGTTTATGCAGTGCACGTGACAGTCAACCTGAAAGCTTGCACTTTTCCAGAGTGGACTTCACTGTAATGTAGGAACAATGGGCCGATTCACAAAAGTAATCTGAGACAAAATCCTAACTTTACAACTTTCGGTATTCACAAAAGGCATTTAGAAGTAGTAAAGTTAGGATTCCTAACTTTACTACTCCTAAACTGAGACAAAATCCTAACTTTACGACTTTCGATATTCACAAACGGCATTTAGGAGCAGTAAAGTTAGGAATCCTAACTTTACTACTAAATGCCTTTTGTGAATACCGAAAGTCGTAAAGTTAGGATTTTGTCTCAGATTACTTTTGTGAATCGGGCCCAATAATCGTAAAATAGGCAATCTTTTAATCAAAAACAGATTAAGTGTTGTAATCGGTTGAGCACAGGATTTATAATGCTGTCATTAATAGGAGATGAGAAGTCTGTATGTCATTTAACCGATAAAAATAAAGAATTTGGAGTATGTGAAAAAAACATAAGCACTTGGAGTGACCGCTTTCTCAAGTTTTCAAAGACTCTGTGCGTTCTTTGGTATTGCATGTTGTAGAATATCATTAGAAAACAAGGCATTCATGTCTTCACTGCAAACGCACAGTTTGTTACGGTAGGACCTTTTCTCAGAGGCAGTATCACGGGTCACAAAGCACTCTAAATGAGAGAATGCTGTAAGTCCCTATTACCCAGTGCACAAGGTACTTGGTCAGCAAGGAAAAGAAAGACTGGCAGGTGCAATAAAAAATTGCAAAAGAGTTAAGCTCATAATCTTTGTGAACATCCTAAATCAGGGGTCTCCAACCTTTTGTGTAGTGAGAGCTACTTCTGGTCAGTTAAAATCGTTGTGCGCTACTAAACCCCAAGGAACTCACGCATTTTTCCGAGAGACCCCCCACGCCCAGTTTCATTGACTTTAAGCCTAATTTCTTCAGTGCCCATACTGTGATTTGAACAAAATACGTTCCCTAGAAACACTGAAAGGATTGACTTTGGATTTGTGTTGTGAAGAGTCGACCCATTGCAAGTAATAGTGCACCCCTGCTAGTATATCAGCCCCCTCATATAGTTGCTTATAAAATTAATGAATGATAATGAGCTTCCCGACTTCATCACAAACTACCATTCCATCTCTCATCCTAATTTCACACGTGAATCATCTCACTTAGCGTGTGTTCTGAGCCTGTTGGCAAGTTGCTTTCATACAATATTCAATGTTCTGTAAAATGTTTGTTCTGAATGTAATAATCATTCAGGAGCAAGGCAGTATTTGCTCCACTGTAAGCATTTTAGAATATGGGGAGTTAAGACTAATTAAGCATGCTTCGTTGTTTATGTTCACTTTCTCTAACACAGGCCTGCTCGAACATAAAGGCTCAGTATAAGTGTAGTTAGTAATTAACTGGAAAAATAATTACTTGTGGTAGGAAGGCCGAGGCTTTGTGCGAGGGGCACATTGTGGAAGTAGAAAGGGCGCAGAAAGGGTAAGATACATTGTGGTAGGATGAGGACTCCCTACAGGTAGGGGGAGTTTGGTGATAGATGCAAAGACTAGCTCCGGTAGCAGCGATGTTGGCACTAGATAGGTAAGGACTTTGTGTGGCAGTTGCAAGGTGGGCGCTATAGAAGAGGAACAAACTGTGGCAGTTGCAGGGTGGGTACTGTATGGAGAGGTAAATGTTGGTAGTATCAAGGAACCAGGGCTTCATAAAAAAGAAGCAAAGTTGGTGCTACATGGGCAGTAGCAGGGGGCACTAGTGAAGGGACGTTGGCATTATCGCAGGAGCATGGGGTGTGAGCTGCACACGTCATTGGGAAGGCCTTGTCCCTTACACCAATTTATTACTATTACTGTGAGATTAAACTCGAGGCTTTTTACCCTGTAACTGAAACCTACTGTGCGTGCAACACAAGATGGCCCTGCAATGATGAATGGGCCCGGCCTCACCCTGACTCCCAAGGCAGCTATCAGAAACTTGCAGTCACCAACCCATCTCTGAAGTAAACTGAGAATAGAACCTAAATGTGCCCATGCTTTCAAAGACGCAAGTGCTGGAAAACTGCCAGCTACATTTCAAAATGTAAGACGTGCACAACATTCAAATTCTTATACATTGGAACAACCAAATATGCGTGCTGTAGAAAATTCACCCTCTCCCTCAAACCCAAAACAGTGTAAAGTTAACAGTCTGAATCCCGATCTCGGGTCCACCCAAACCACCTACCGACAGGCCAGAAGCTCTAGTAGTCTAGCAAAGGAAATTGTTTAAAGATGTCCTTCACTAAGGCACGCTCAAGAACAGTGTTTAGGAACGTCTTCCATACAAATATACATACTCCTGTTTTTTAATTTATAGCACTTGCTGGTACAGTTCAGTCAGTGGCTTCATAGCGCTTTAAATATGTCACAAGTCTGCGTTACCATGTTATCGACTTCAGGAAGATTAAAGGCTAAGTTTGCCTGACCACATTAAAGTCTCACCCAGCTGGCGTGGCACATGTCCTTTCAGCAAGTGCCGGTACCTCCTGCGTCCCTCCAGGTCTGTGCTGATAAACCCCATGCATAACCGCTGTGTAAGCTTGCAGGCACACTTTTTTTAGACACCAAAAGACAGGTGTTGGGGTGGAGAAATGTCCCCTGAATCGCTCTGGAGAGCACGGGACCTGCCTCCTCCAGGTCATCAGAGGAAAGTGTGTAGATTTGTGGCCCCAGCCTCAGCACACTTGACGCGCTGGATTCAGCATTTGTGTCACGGATTGAGAACCAGAAAATGGTCAGTGGTTTGGAGCAGTACACCCCGCGTGCCCTCCTCGAGTTTGACTACCACCAGCTCCCCGGGCCTAATCTATGGGGGCTGACAGCGGTGGCAGGGAGATGAATCATACTGCCAAGGTAGGTCATCTTACCTGACCCTTACATCAATGCCTACCCACAAGTGAGCCATTCAGCAGCTTGAGAGGGCGGTAAGGGGCAGCACTGGGCAGTGTCTGACTGACAAACGCTGTAAAAAGGGTTCTCATTCCTAACGCTACGAGTTATTTTCTTAAATTGGCATCCACGTGACTTGACTAATATTAAACATCAGTGTTAATACCACAGAGCTGCCTCTCCTATTATCAGGCTCCCATGACCAACCGCTTCATGGCAAGAAGACTCTGTCCCTGGCCTGGACATTGATGACAGGACCCTGCATGCTGGAGGCTTATATTCAGTTAGTAACTCCACCGTGGTGAATGGAAGATTCAAATGAAAATTACCTCCCCAGATATGGCGCCTCTCTTTTTGAAATCTCATTATTCAATATGTGAATGTTCACCTGTGATACGTGTGAAGGGTTACAAATTAGAGCCCTTTGAGCAGAATTATACAGGGCCCAAAAACTGGTAGTATTCCAGCTTCAACACAAGCACAAAAATAGGGCACTCTATGCCGTAAGTAAATATGGTTGCAGATGTGCAACAAGGGAATGGAATAAAGACACCCACTACTAAAATACGAACAAAGCTCTTAAACAAGTGTCTTAGCTGACCATCACCCATCTGACACATCAAAGTTTCTATGCCCAGGGTATACTTCCATCGCCCAACTCTGCTGGCCAGCACTTGAACTTTTTCAGGGAAATGTCCTCCGAATAACTTGCAAAATAAACCCAAACCTTCAAACTAGCTTTTTAATGAAATTATCCTCTTTTTGAAGAAAGAAATTCTGAAATTAATGACAAGATAAGGAGTACTCCAAACCCTCCAGATGTTTCTATTCCAGTTGCTCCACATCTCGGCTTTCCCTTTGACAAAGTCAAACCTATGTATCTGACCCAAGCAGTTAAAGCAGCTTTGAATATTAGGGCATCCAACATCACTGCTTAAGCTTCTACAGCTACGTGGATGAAAATCTTCTCCCATTTATTGGCTTCTGCGGTTTAGAAAATCAAGAAAACCTTGATTCAACAAGGGAATGTGTGCTCTTTGTTAAACAAAAATCACTCATACTCTTGCTTAAAACAACCTTCAGCAGAGCCTGTTACCCTTGCTAATTTTAGAAGAATCTCCAGTCTGCCATTCATCAGGAAAATCTTGGAAAAAGGGAATCAGCAAACAACTTCAGGACTGCCTGGAAACAAACAACCTATTATATGACAACCAATTGGGGTTTAGGACAGGGGAAAGGTACAGAAACAGCATTGATAAATATGTGAGAACATCCTATCTGCCCTTGACGCTAACTAAACAGCAGCAGCAACTCTCTTAGACCTACCAGCTACCTATGATGCAGTAGATCACCATACCATGATCAACAGATCGAAAGAATGGTTTGGCCTATCAGGTATGGTCACAGAGCAGATAAAATCATGTTGATGCATAAGAAATATCATATCAATCTACATCAGCTCCATTTCCAACTATATGCAGATTACGTTTTCAAATCTTCCTCAAACTACATAAAATACCATCTGAACAAAACAAATTCCCTGACTGCGTGGGACATATTATTTCCTGGGAGACAGACAATTGCCTATGTCTCAAATGTGGTAAAACCTAAGTATGTATGTACAACTACAGATTGAAAATACACAAAGCTCTCCTATTTAGTTGGTGTAAAGCATACAAACTGCAGCAAATGCAAAATATCTAGGACTAATCTTTGACAAGGATATGCCCTTCGAGCCCCTGATAAACTATGTGGTTAATAATGCCAATCACCAATTATCAATGAAGAGAAAAATTGCATCTCTCCTTCTGACCTATCATCTCACTGAAATCGCAAAGGCATTCCCTAAATCAGACTTTTGCAAAACTTGTTATGCAGGCCTAAAAAGCCTCAATTTCACAAGCGTCAAAGGATTGAAATTGAAGCATGCAGAATTCCTCTTCACCTCAGTAAATTTGAACCAATCTTACCACCACTGATCAACCTCCGTTGGCTCTCAGTTTAACACTGGATAAAGTTCAAAATACTACATATATAATGCACAAAGCCTTACACAGATCTGGCTCAAGATATACCCAACCATTGACCACACAATACCAACCAGCAAGGAATCTCATAACAATCAAGGCCTATCAACTTACTCATTTCATGCTAACAGTCTATGATTATGAGATAAATTATTGAACAAATAGACCCACGCCTCTGGAATGTCATGTCTCCTTCAGTAAGATGTCAAAAAGACCACCTCAAGATCAGAAAAGCATTGTACACCTGCCCAGCGGTGACAGTATACACATTTTTGCAAATTAATAGTCGTGAACAGACCCTTTTTCTGTGTTAGAGAGAAGTGCAGGCAACTGGGCCAACACATGTAAAGTTCCTCTTCGATGTAACATTTACACCTTTGCACTTTTATTCCGAGTGTGGATTGTATGATTGTATGCACAGTGGTTGTGTAGCATAGACAAGTTAACAATCTATATTCCATGTGAGACATGAATATGATTGATGGGACATATGGGATCCATTCTAAATTATGCCTGGTTGAACAATTACTTATATTTATGTGGCTGGAGGGAGGAAACTAAGACAATGAAGTCTGAAGAATGGAGGAAAATTACATGAGTAAATTTGAGCAAGGGAAAGTTTATTATATTTTCCTGAGCAATGTCATTTGGTGGATGTTAAGGGGGAGAGGGTTGGTCAGCAGACCGTTCTTAAGGATGAGGACATTTTGAATCCGGTCTTGCCCTTTTGTTAGCCCCTGTTTGCTACTTCAATAAGGCAAATGGCAGCTAGGTGCAGAGTCTTCACACTTCACTCATGTTTTGGATACTCCTGCTTGGAGTCAGCTTCATCACTGTCTGACGTGAGAGCGATCACCTTTCATGAAGACTGTCAGGTAATACAGCTACAAAATGACATTTGAAAGGGTTACACCCCCCCCCAAACCGGTGCGCGACATTAGACAATGGATCCACATCTCCCGTCTGGAAAAAAAAGTATAAAAGCAGGACCAAAACAACAACACTTTGTACCAGCTCCAAGGTATTTTTAACTCAAGAAGAGAGTGATCTACAGAGTACTCAAAGTGCTATATACAAGATCAGCACTGGAGTCTGCATGACAGCTAATCTCCTTGAGGTGATAGGACTTCACCTGACATCTGCTCCATTTACTGAAGAAGAAATGGGTCTGCCTAGTGCCTAGAAGCCTGTCTGCCTGCATGGGCAGAGATAGGAAAGTACCTGGCTCTGCAGGAGGACTCACTGTGCAGGAAGAAAAGACCAGCCATGCTCCTGGTGTGGAGCACTCAGAAAAAGCTGACTGCCTTTAGAAGCAAAGTTGGTGCTAACCCAAGTCAACTGTATCGGGTCTCTCAGAGCACAACTTATGTGGTGAACTGTATGAGGAAACTAAAGCAAGAGCAACAGCATGCTGTCCAGCACCGCTGCAGCATGCCCAAAGGACTGGTGCTGCTGCTGTCCGGCGTGGGTCACATCCTGCAAAGAGCTACCATCATCACCAAAACAAAAAAGAGCTGACCTGCCACAGCCCAGAAGATTTAACCACTGAAGATGATTGCTTTCCAATCAGGCCCACCATGCTGATTACCTCTGGTGCCCGAATGAGGCCATTGACAGCGGTCCAGGCATCCAACCATCGAAGTGGAAGTCCTTCTCCATGACACAAAGGATGCAACTCCTGAACATGTTCAGTCACCAATTAGTCCTGTTGTGTTGATCCCTTTAGCAGCCCATGTAAAGAGTGAGGCCACCATTTGCTGTCCTGCAGCACTAGGGAAGATGCCTATGTTGCAATCCTGATAATTGCACCATCCTGTACTACAAAAGCTGCACTTCCGCTGTGCAGGTAACACGAGGGCTGATCTTGAAACTGAAAGACTAAGGCTGTGTCTTGAAAGCACAAAGATAATCCTGCCATTAGGATGTTACCTTTTTGCTAATATGAACTCTTTGGCTCAAGAACTGTCTGAAATGGCCTAAGAATTGTCAATGTGGGAATTACTTAATGAACTCAAACTTGTGCTTAATCATTGCCAATATCCATATCTATGAGAAAGTGCCATAGATATTTGGAGAGCACCCTGTATTGGCAGAGGGCACCATAAAGGGTAGAGTGCTAGACAAATGGTCTGTATGTGAGATTATATACCCTGTAGCTGTACTCCAATGAAATTGTGCAGCATTTTGTTTAGCTATGAAATTAAAGTACTTTATTTTTAGAAAGACAAGCACTCGACTGGTCAGTGATCTGTTGTGCCTGTTTGACTGTTTGAGGATAGTATCTGACCCCCCGCACACTACCTATGAGAAGCTTTTGACTGCTTCCCCTTGATGTCCTTAAGAGTCAAGTGTGAAAAAGATGTACTTGCCCTAGTTTCCAGAGCCAAGCAGGACAGACTCCAGGATACTAGTGGCAAATGACACCAACCGCCACGGTTGTGGCCCAGGGGCCTTTGTCTGTCATGTGGCCAAAAGCAGTCTGGCACACTGTATTGCACGTTTTAAGTACTATACACAACAGAGCAGAGACAATGAACCAATACTGAATGGGAAAACCAGGACACAAATGTCAGAAAACCTTTCAGAGTGCCAGAGGGCGGGCAGGCAAGCATTACTGGGCCTAACCGTGGAGGTTGATACATTTCACTCCTGGTGGTCCAAGGCTCAGCCTACTATGGGGTCTGAGCATCTGGCCCAAGTACCCCCCTACAGCACTTGACTCTCAGTGGTAGCGCAGGTCGAGCAGTCCAAGGCTTCTCAGGGTGGAGGTAGATATAAGGTTAACACATGCTCACAGCTCAACATACATTGAGAAACCCCATTAAATGATGGTAAATAAATAAATCATTGTTTAGTCCAATACTTGCTTTTATGAAATAAGAGTATTTATCTACTAAAACAAAGTACAATATGGCACAGCACAAATGATATACACAAACTTCGTAAGGCAGACAAGCTAGTGTTACCTAGGTCAGCTCGAGTCCCATTTCCATTCCAAGGACAGAGGTTATGCGGTAGGTCTCTCTGAATCCTGTGGCATTTCTTGGGGGCACCCATTATTGGATAGTTGTATTGTTGCTCTTTTTCCCCAGCTTTTGGCCCACTCCTTTACAGCTAAATGGTGCTTCAGGACGGTGGCCCTTTCACTTCACCATGGCCCCTTCTGGACTCACTGAGAGTTGTAACAGCGCACACAGTGTGACAGCCCCTACACAGGGCAACTTCCCTCTTCTTGATCTAACACTGCACCAGGGCAGGGGCCCTCAACCTTTGTTGTGGCCCCCACCTAGTATACAGGGGTCATGAACAACATCAACAAGGTGATGGCCCTACTCGGGTCATAGCACTGCACAGGGGGATGGCCCTTGACGTGTTCAGAGCTGCACAAAGGGCGATGACCCTTATTTTTCACTGAGGACCCCCCGGCATACGGGGGTTATGAGGTACACCCACTGGCAGACGGCCTGATCAGTGGAATGGTTCACACGGACAGACAGTCCAATCAATGTGGTGGTTCTGTAGGACCAGAATCTCACACTCAGCTCCCGGGATCTGCTGTTTGACAGAACCATGCATGCCATTACCACGCATGCCTTTACCATGCATCCATTACCATGCATATGTCTTTACCATGCATGCCTTTATCATGCAAGTCTTTACCACACATACCTTTACATCGAAAATGTAAGTATATCACAGGTTAGTTAAAACCATTTTTATAAATATATATTCCATCTTTTTCGATTCGCTCAGCCCGAGCCTCTTTTCTTCGGCGAGCCAGCAACGGGGTAGTGAGTCCCTAAACACAGACCTGTTCCTTATGACTGAGTTTCAATTCTTCACAGTCCATAAAATAAAGTACCGCAGCTTCAGTTTTCAGGGTGATATATTTAAAGGGCAGCCTGCACCAACCCAGCGAGCTTCGATGCTCCTTGATCACGGGTGAGTTTACATGTTTCTTCCTGTTCTTAAAAAGAACTTGTCGGGTGAAATGTGCTCATCATAAACAAAGAAAAAAGACTTTTTTTCCGTATTTCACAACAATTCATTTTGCACCTTATTTAGGACGCAACATTCGAGATTTTAGTATGAAAACAGTATTGTTAAACTGGCTGCAAAAAATGGGTGCCCTAATACAGATATAAACAGCAATCACCAATTTGCTACGTTATCTAAACTTTCCCCCATCAACACGCTGAAAACTGAAGCCGCTGTGCTGTATTTTATGGACTGTGAAGAATTGAAACTCAGTCATAAGGAACAGGTCTGTGTTTGGTGTTTAGGGGCTCGCTACCCCACTGCTGGCTTGCCGAAGAAAAGAGGCTCAGGCTGAGCGAATCGAAAAAGATGGAATGGATGCACATTGCCCCTGCCTGCCCCTGCTAACGGCTGAAAATCACTGGAATTGAGACGTGGTGTCGGGAAGGATTATAGCTGGATTGGAAACTGTGACCACGCACAACATCTGAAAGTGTGCTGGCCAGGAGTCGGAGGACCCCCGTCGGACAACAAAGCTGTTAGGTGAGAGGTTTCCACATTATGAACAATCCCGATAGTATCTTCATTAAAATTGGGGAGCTATCAGTTTCAAGACAGAGTGAATGAAAATAATTCAGGAGTCCTTGTAAAAGCGTGAATTCACAGCAAAGTGCTGTAAGATTCTTCGAAATAAGAATCAACAGTTGTTGCAGTATGGCAGCCATGGCAACAAGAGAAACGAAATGAAAAGAGGCAGAAGATAAAATGTATACACATGTAACGATGCCAAAGGTTAATGGGGACAGCCGGAATAATCAAGATGGTGCACAAAGAAAGAAAACAGATTTGGGACTGGTTGTGGAAAGCTTAAAAAAAAGAACAGTCAAAATGGTGGGAGGCCACCACTTTGCAAAATATATTGAATGTGATAGAGTACCACGAGGCCTGAGAATTTTTATCACGCCAACCTTTAATGACCCTGACCCCGAAATGACAGCAGAATGGGAAACGAATAATCACGAGTGTTCAACCACCATGCTCAAAATTTTGGTAAAGTACGCAAAAATGGATTGTGATAAATTGGCAATTGAAGTTGAAAAATTAACAACACAAATGAAAGAACAATATACTAATGAGGAATATGAAGCAGAAATGGCTAAAGTAGAAATAAGATTGGGAAAAATTGAAGATAAAATAAAAATTAAAAAGCAACGAAAATTAAACTGTGACGAAATAGATTACGAACAAGGACAGATCTTAAACTTTGAGAAGAAATTCGACCACCTACGGAATGTTATAACAGAAATACAGCCAACTATCAATCGAGAACAACCATCAACCTCTACGGATTCCATTGAGGATAAACAGACGGGAAAAGAGACTATCACAATAGACAATCCAGATAGTGACACCAGCGAAAGCAACGTGTCGGTACAGTCCGACACCTCAGGAGCAAAAGTCCGTATTTTAAAGGAGTTCAGCCTCATGGCAAAATGAAAGTTCAACACCCAAGCCAACAGAGGCACACCCATTCAAAAAGGTCGAGGAGGCAGCGGAGAAACAAAGCAAAAAACGAACAAGAAAGACAAGCAAGGAAGCCCTGTGGGAGTTCTAACAAGAGGGCAAAAGGCTGAAAAATGAATGACACGAAGACTGTGGTGAATCTCTCTAATCATGTTTTAACCGATTATCAACTAGAGGTTTTAAGTCTGGGCTTATCATTCTGTCCAACGTCAAGTTTTAATTATACTGAAACACGTATCGATTTGTTTCAGTTCACTAGAAAGCTAAAGTTAAGAAAGTGATCTGCCACCAAGTTTACAGCTGGGGATGAGCAAAACACTGGTAAACAGAAAGCTGTAACATGGACTATTAGGGATGTTGAAACCCTTCATACTATGCATGAATCGGAGGGATTGGGGGATTTCATTGATGATCCTTTTTTAAATCTAATCAACGAAGATATTAATGTAAGTATGGGTTTTGAGAGTGAGTTTAAACCCAAATCGGTATTCACTCACCAAATGAAGCCATTGAATTTTTTTTTAAACGTATGATTAAAGAACTGAGAAAGATTGATCTGAAAAAAAACATATATGAGAAGCAACCTAAAAAAGAATCACATTGAGGCCATTAAAGAATTGGAAATGAAAAAGGACATAGTCATAAAAAAATCAGATAAGGGAGGGAATGTTGTGTTATGGCCATTAGACATGTACCTTATTGTAGGTCAAAAAAAATTGAGCGATACAGATCGAAATAAAATTACTACAAACACTGAATATGACAATGCGAATAGAATGTATTATGATAATCTGATTGATTGGCGCGAGAAGGGAATCCTTGATTGGGATGAATATCAATTTTTGCTGTGCAAATTCCCTAAAATACCGGCGCTTTATCCGTTACCAAAATTACATAAGCATTTACACAACCTCCCCAGGAGACCTATTGTCTCATCGAGGGGCAGCATGCTGGAAAGTTTGTCCAAATATGTGGACTACTTTCTTCAACCATCTGTGCACGCTCTGCCCTCGTATGTGTGAGACATGGGTGATGTTTTAAGACTGATTAATGAGATCACTTGGAATAACAGTTACCTACTTATGTGTCTTGATGTGAACAGTTTATACACTTGTCTTCCCCATGATTTGAGGATAGATGCCTGCCGATATTTCCTTAAAGGAAGATCATTATAACATCTACTTCACAGGGAGATGATCCTTGATATGATAAACATTTGTCTGAAAAATAATTTTTTCATCTTCAATAAAACACTGTACAAACAAACCCAGGGAACAGCGATGGTAACCTGCTTCGCCCCCAGCTTTGCCGGGCTGTACCTGGGCTGTTGGGAGAAGGAAGTGGTCAAGACATCAGACACTTTGAAAGCCACGTCGTCCTCTGGGTCAGATACATAGATGACATCTTCTGTATTTGGAACGGTACACAGGATGAAGCCTATGAATTTGTCAGTATATTGAATAACAACCTAAATCTGTCTTTTAGCAGTAACATCAAAGAAACTACCATCAAATTCTTAGATCTAAAACTGGAAGTAATAGGAGATACACTAACAAGTAAATTATATCGTAAAGAAACAGTGGGCAACAGTCTGCTTCATGCAGACAGCTGCCATCCTAATAGGCTCATTCAGAGTATCCCGTATGGAGAACCCTTACGGGCAAAAAGAAATTGTAGAACGGAAGAAGGATTTCAAAAAGAGAAAGAAACCATGATACTTAGATTTGCTGAAACAGGATATGCCAAGAAAATGATCAAACTTGCATGTTTGAAGGTAGACAAACTTAACCATAATGAATTACTTATCTGTAAGAAGAAGAAAGACGGAGAGGGGGAAGAGCCAATCAGATTCATCACATCATTCAGCAATCAATCTTGGGAAGTAAGAAGTAGTTTTAAAAAATATTGGGACATTTTGAAGACAGACCCTGATTTGATAGAACCCATAGGAGAAAATCCAGTTATCACCTTCAGAAAAGGCAGATCCTTAAAAGATAGGCTAAGCAACTGTTTGGTTAATTCCAAAGAGAATAAACCATCAAACTGTCTGAAAATCTAGCAGAACATACAATTCTAAGGCATTTTACATGCAATACAGAATTTGCAGTTTATGCCTTAAAGTGTCCATGTAATACATTTTACATTGGAAGTACTATCCATAAGGCTAAAATCAGAATATTAGAGCATATGCAAGTAATTCGCAATGATGACAAACAGTATCCCATCGCTAAACATTTTAAAATTCACCACAATCAGAATTGTAATCTGTGAAAATTCTGTGTGCTCGATAATATCCCTATCCGAGAAAGGGGCAGCAACACAATTCTAGAATTACGAAGATTAGAATCCAAGCTGATTATAAGGTACAACACCTTATAGTACCTTAGTTTTGACATTAAGCTGAATCTGTAAACTCTCTCTCTATGGATGTCTAGTTCACATGATTTTATTGGTTATTTGTAGCTATATTAGATTTTAATCACAATCTTTTGTCTATTTTTAGAGTTAAAATATCTCACTACTGATGTACAGTAAGATATGTATTGTTTATTTATTGATTAGTATTATGATTTCATGTAAATTGTCAATTGATGATATTAGTGAAATTGCAAAGGTTGCAGTTCCAATAATCATGGCCCAAAGGGGAGGTAATTGGATGAAACATATGTATATTATCATGTAATAGAGGCTGACAATTGCTGCCAAATAATGTGACAGGATTATAAACCCACTTGGGTTGAATTGTTGATGGGGGCAATTTTAGATAACGTAGCAAATCGGTGATTGCAGTTTATATCTGTATTAGGGCACCCATTTTTTGTAGCCAGTTTAACAATACTTTTTTCATACTAAAATCTCGAATGTTACGTCCTAAATAAGGTGCAAAATGAATTTTGGTGAAATACGGGAAAAAGTTATTTTTTCTTTGTTTATGGTGAGCACATATCACCTGACAAGTTATTTTTAAGAACAGGAAGTAACATGTAAACTCACCTGTGAGAAAGGAGCATCGAAGCTCCGAAACGCATTGGGTTGGTGCAGGCTGCACTTTAAATAAATCACGCTGAAAAATGAAGCCGCTGTACTATTTTTTATGGACTGTGAAGAATTGAAACTCAGTCATAAGGAACAGGTCTGTGTCTGATATATATATATATATATTTATACACATATATACACTTGTAGATATATATTTAAATATGTGTGTATATATCTATATCACTATATATTACCTACTGGCGGTCGCCAGTAGGTAGTTATAGTTAGGACCACGTTTCCATAGGCAATCCGCAACATTCTATTTTGAATAACTTTGGCGCCGGTCGACGAATCCTCGCGAATTTTTCAAAATAGGTGGGGCGCTACGCTCCGCTCCTACCCTCAAAGTCTCGGGGGGATTCGTCAAGCGGGGGCTGAGATAAAAGGGGGGTCCCAAAACGCGTTTTTCCCATGCATTTTTCCATAGGACCTTTAGACAGGGCTACAGCCCGAACGGCTGAACAGAATTTAATGAAATTTGGCAGAGAGGTAGTCCCCAGGTCAAGGAAGTGCCTTTTGTAGGTTTGGTGTAAATCTGTTCAGTAGATTCTGAGAAAATAGCCTTTAAATCAATATATATATCTGAGCCAGCTTACGGTGCGCTTACGGTGCGCTTACCGTACGCGTACGGTGACGTGCGCGAGCGCGATTCTGATTGGCCGTTAGATCTTAGTAAACATTCGAATCGGTCGAAACCAGGAAGCGGCGGCCGCCATTTTCTCTCTCGCACTCTGAGGGAGGGAGGATAAACAAAGTGTAAAAAGATGTAAAGGGGCTGTTTAGACAGCTCCCAAGCACCTAGCCATGTTGGGGGTTTCCCCAACGATCCCCCAAGTGAAAAAAGGCAATTTTTATTTTTTTGAAAATTTCGCCGATTACGCTTACCGTACGCGTACGGTAGCAAATAATAATAAAAAAAAAATATATCCAAATTCTCGCCACCCCGTGCGCAAATGGTGCCCGTAGGGCCCCATTTGTGCATGGCTTATGGCCACCAAAAAAACATATATTTTTCCATTCACAACAATGCTCATCATATGTTTCCTCCATGTGCGCACGGTGCGCGAAGCGCATCGTGCGTTTATGGCCCATCTAGCGTAACGTGGACACGCGGTGCGCAAAGCGCATTCGCGCACCGTGCGCGCACGGAACGAACTGCGTTAAGTGGGCGCGCACGCCACAAATGGCGTAAAGTAACTTAGCATTTAAAAAACCGTACAAATTCACTGAAAAAACCATAGGTTTCACACACGTTATAGTTAGGAATTAGCATTTAAAAAACCTTGCAAATTCACTGAAAAAACCATAGGTTTCACACATGTTATAGTTAGCTGGACATTTTACTGATAAAAAACCAATGAAATTCCCCCGTTATAGTTACTGTAGGCAACTATAACTCACGCGACCGTAATCCTCTGCTGATGACATATGTGTCTTTATGAAAAAAAAATATTTGTAATATATGTATAGCTAAAATTTAATGGAAGAAGACATGGGCAAATAAGTGTCTAAATACAGTATTAGCATCAGCAGAGGATTGCGGTCGCGTGAGTTATAGTTGCCTACAGTAACTATAACGGGGGAATTTCATTGGTTTTTATCAGTAAAATGTCCAGCTAACTATAACATGTGTGAAACCTATGTTTTTTTCAGTGAATATATATATATATACACACACACACATATATAGATTTTACTTTATCGACCCCAACTCCTAAACTAAAAACCCCCTTGCCACCCAAATTCCCTTATTAACCATCAACCCTAAAACACATTTGCCACCCGAATATCCTTACCCACCCTAAACCCTAAAAATACCCTTGCCACCCAAATACCTTTACCCACCCTAAACCCTAAAAACACCCTTGCTACACAAATACCCTTACCCAACCTAAACCCTAAAAATACCATTGCCACCCAAAAACCTATACCTCCTAACCCCTAAAAAAAACCTTGCCACTCAAATACCCTTACCCAGTCTAAACCATAAAAAATACCCTTGCCACCCAAATTTTCTTAACCACTCCAAACCCTAAAAATACCTTTGCCACCCAAAAATATTTACCTTCAAACCCTAAAAACACCCATGTCACCCCAAATACAATTACCCACCCTAAACCCTAAAATACCCTTACCACCCAAATACCCCACTCAGCCTAAAACCTAAAAATACCCTTGCCACCCTAATACCCTTAACACAACCTAAACCCTAAAACTACCTCTGCCACCCAAAAAACCCTAAGCCACACTAAACTCTAAAAATACCCGTGCCACCCAAATACTCTTAGCCACCCTATGTTATGTTATATGCATTTAGTATAGTGCACGACTCACTCCCGAAGGAGTATCTTGGTGCTTCGCTCCAGAGGGCAGGGGTGAACTTATTTGAAAGTCCCTAAACCCTAAAAACACCCTTGCCACCCAAATACCCTTACCCACCCTAAACCCTAAAAATACTGTTGCCACCCAAACACCCTCACCCACCCTAAACTCTAAAAACACCCTTGCCATCCAAATACCTTACTAACCCTAATAACTTAATATTATATTGTAGTAAGCTTGTTTGTTATCTTTGAGCCAGAGTTTTCCTCCAGGCGTAACTTTTTGTTTGCTTTGGCTCAAAAACAGGACGTGGCATGTCTTTGCTATTGTTTAGTTTGGTTAATTTATTTTGTTTTTACATTATTACACCAAGTCCATCACAAATTGGTAAGAGCCTACGCATTTCGGCCGTAGCCTTACACTGGGCCATAGAAATGTGCATCTAGAGTGTCTTTTTAAAGGGGACCTCCGCCCCCAACCATCACCACATTTAAAAACATATTTCTTAACCTTTGCATCAACATGACCACATCATTACGGTGTTTCATTCAACGAGTGGACTGTATCACCGTAATTTCCTTACAGACATTGATTCGCACATTTTTTTCTTATTTTTTCTTTTTCCCAGGCATTTGTAAGGGATATGTTTACTGCTAATAGCTTCAATGTCTTTTTCACCATTAGGCCAGACTATTCTTACCAGCTCATATAATATTGGATACATCGCTGACTATTTCCATTTTGTTCCTAAATTGCTCATATAAACGTATAAAGTACACACTGATTCTGAGCTAACTTTCACAGTAAGTCATTGTATTGTACCCTTATATAAAGGCTTGGAATGGGAGGGGGGGGGGGGTTTAATGTCCTATACTTATTGGCAAAGTACCATTGTGTTGACTTTCCACCCAGAGATCTTGCTCGCTCTGTGTTACCTGAGAGGCATCACCTCCTCTCCCTTAAAGTTATTGTGTGCTCCCGATAATGTGTTTATATTTGACTGTTTTTTTATTTTTATACCCTTACCCAATCTAAACCTTATAAAATACCCTTACCACACAAATATCCTTACCCACCCTAAACCCTAAAAACACCCAAGCCACCCAAATACCCTTACCCACCCTAAACCCTAAAAATACCTTTGCCACCAAAATACCCTCACCCACTGTAAACTCTAAAAACACCCTTGCCACCCAAATACCTTTAATCACCCTGAACCCTAAAGCTACCCTTGCCACCCTAATACCTTTGCCCAACCTAAACCCTAAAACTACCTTTGCCACCCAAATACCCTTCCCCACCATAAACCCTAAAAACACCCTTACTACCCAAATACCCTCACCCACCCTATATTCTAAAAATGCTCTTACCCTAATGTATATATAGGCATTTTTCGTTTATAGTTTAAAGGCTATGGAGGAAGCCTTTGATCGGCACCGCTGACGTTCGGGAAGTACGCCGGGTAACTACCACAAGCGAAAGAAGGAGAGCCGTCACGAAACAGGCGTGCCCCCTTCAATCCACGGAGGACTGTGAGAATGGATTGAATGTACGGAGAGAGAGACAGACGACCAGGGAATCGAAAGGGTTCCTGATGGCGACGGTCTCAGAATCCCAGTAAGCAGAGCACACCGTTGGATAGTGTGTGTCAGTAATGCAGCTGTTGGCTCCTGAAGGCGAGAGGGAGAAACATAACAGCGGGGTGAAGCAAGACTAAATTGGCAAAGAATTCATTATGAGTGAGGATGAATGTGTGATGCGAGAGCAAGAGGCATTAAAATTATTTATGGACTCAGTTGCCCAAAGGGCATCATAGAATGGGGAAAATAGCTCCTTGCAGGGAATGAACAATGATATTGGCAGAAACTTACAAAGGCTGGAAAAAATAAAGAAAAGAGAAATATCACGCTGGTGGGAGATAGCTTCTCTGAAACAGTATCTAGAAGTGGGCTGTGTACCCAGAGGACTAAGAGTAATGATTACTCCTACTTATGAAAACCAGCACCCAGGGCTTTTAAAGGAATGGGCTGAAAATAATGCAGAACGTTCAGCAAATATGATAAGAATGCTCATCAAATATGCAGAAATCGAAAGGATTGAAGTATTGAATGAAATAAAAGAAACTCTTTCTGTATTAGAGGGAGAAGCAGACCAGACATGAATTAATAAATGTAAAAGTGACATGCAGAATCGTTTAGAAAAGTATGAAAAAAGGATCAAAGATAGAAAAGCAACAAAGTTTTTAAGAGATAGACTGGATTACGAGAATGGGCATATTTATACTTTTGGCAGAAGGTTTGATACCACTAGAAGACAGAAAGTCCAGAGTGGTAGTGTGAACAGGGAAGTGAGCTCGCAAAGTGAAATCAGTTCAGACACAGGGTCTGAAATAGAACAAGATGAGAATACTAGAAGAAAAACTGGGTCAATGAAGATCACCGTCTCAGACAAATTAAGTTTTTTACAGTTAGACAGGAGAACAGACCATTGTCCCAAAAGAGAGAGAGGAAGAGGCAGCAGAGGAGAGGAGGCAATGGATACCAAAGAAACAACAAGAGAAAAACCAAGGAGATCAATGTGATCAAACACAAAGAAATCGAGAAAGGGAGTGTGAAAAATAATACCATTATCAATCTGAGCTCAACATTACTAACATAAGATGATAAAGAAACCCTGGAACTTGGCCTATCGTATTGCCATCAATCTGACTTCAACTATGCAACTAGCAGAATGGATTTATATCGGTTTGTCCGGAAATTGAAACTGACAAAAATACATAAATTAAGAACTAAGGAAACTAATCAAAGTGAAGAGCCAACTATTCAATCGTCCCAATCCCTAAGAAATCTAGCCGTCTCAGACCTACCTATCTTAGAGGACATGTGAGAATTACAAAATGAGAATAATGAAGATAGTACAAGAGTCTTGGATCAGCCTGTAGAATTGTCAAACCTCACGCTACTGGAAGGAGACCACACTCCCTTCCGTCCTAATTCCAGATTTACCCCACAGACAATAAGAGACAACGTGGATGTATTCTCGGACAATGTCACAAAGGATTTGAGGGAACTATATCAGAAGGAAGAAAATTGTAAAAACCAGAGAAAAGCTAAAATTAAGAAAGATGCCAATACAATCATAAAACCCTCTGACAAAGGAGGGAACGTAGGCCTTTGGGGGAAATATTTATATGAGAAGGAAGCCCTACTTCAATTGAATAACACGGGGTGTTATAAACGGATTGCAATGAGGGAATATGAAGACATGCAAGAAAAATTAAATGAAAGGTTGAGTAACTGGAGGGAACTCCTGACATGGGACGAATATCAGTTTGTACGGCAGAAAAACCCGGTCATCCACATTATCCCAAAGGTTCACAAGAACTTGGATAATCCCCCTGGGAGACCAATAATATCCGCTAAACAAGGTATGTTTGAGAATGTATCTAAATATATTGATTTTTATTTGAACCCACTAGTAAGAACACTTCCGTCATATCTGAGAGATTCAACTGACTTTTTAAAAAAGAAATATGACATCAAGTGGGAGGAAGACATGGTGCTTGTGACACTGGACATATCAAGTTTGTACACAAGCATCAGGCATAAAGATGGCATAAAGATGGATTAAAAGCAACAGAGCACTTCCTAAGGATGAAACCCATGAGATTTGTCAACGATAATCGTATGCTCCTCAAAATGATGGAATGGTGTTTAACTAGGAATATTTTTCTGTTTGTGAAGGAGCTGTTCCAGCAAGAACAAGGTACGGCCATGGGCACCTGCTTCGCCCCCAGTTATGCTAATCTACATCTGGGTTGGTGGGAGGAGCAAGTGCTCGGGCCGGCCGCTGGAACACTGGTCAGAGAAGATTCTTATTTGGTCCAGATTTATTGATGATATCTTCGTGCTGTGGCAGGGCATAGCGACTGAAGTAGAACAATTCATCAATGAACTGAATGATAATGACCTGAACTTGAACTTTGTTGGTCAAATGAGTAAACAATCAGTAGAATTTTTTGATATTAGTGTGTGTGTGGAAGGGGAGAGACTTTAGAGTAATATTTTCAGAAAACCCACCGCTGGAAAAACTATCTTGCATGCAGAGAGCTCCTATCCCTCACCCCTTATCAGGAGTATCCCCTTTGGGGAGTTTTCCAGAGCCAGAAGATGACATGAAACATTGCTTCTTAAAAAGGGGGTACTCTGTAGAAATTTTGGAAACAGCACCTAAGAAAGCTAGAAATTTAAACAGGGAAGAGGTGCCTAACCAACCCTCTAGAACGACATTAAGGACGAAAACTAGGGGTGAGAGTAATACACACAGTTACATAACAACATATAATGTGAAACACAAGATAGTGAGACAAGTTTTAAATAAGCACAGGCACTTTATCAAGGAAGATCCAATATTGGAGCAAGAAGTGAAGAAGAGACCAGAAATCACTTATAGAAAATTAAAATACTTGAAGGATTATCTAGTGAGGAGTGAGTATGAAGGGATGGCCCCACAGCAGAATTGGTTGAGGCAGCGAGAAGGTTTTTATAAATGCACTAAGTGCAAAGCCTCCCAACATGATGAAATCCTGTCATCATTGCAGACAACTTTTAACAAAACTATAAGACTAAGAGGGGTCCTGACATGCAAATCAAGCTCTGTAGTGTACATTCTAAGGTGCCCATGTGAAAAGATGTATGTGTGGAGCACTACACTAACTGTCCAAAAAAGGATACTTCAGCACAGAGGGGCCATTGTCAATAAGGATAGGAGTTATCCAGTAGCTAGGCACTTTTTAAAAGAACATCAGGGTCATACTATATCTATGAGATACAGTTGCCTGGCACAAGTGCCCAAGAAAAGGAGAGGAGGGGATAGAGAAAGAGAACTGAAGAAATTGAAAACGTATTATACTCTTGAACTGGGTGCTAAGGAACCCAATGGTTTTAATCTGGACTAGGAGTTCTTTACATGCCTGTACTGATCCAAACTCTAATGAAATTTCGCACAACATCTTCATCAATAAGAGCAGCATAAGAAAATTTAGAACATTATTTTAATTGTTAATCACGGAAGCACAATTTGAGTACTAGCACTTTAGAAAACTGGTATTGAATACTCTTTAGGTAATGGTAGTTTTTTTAGACATGAAATTCATGTAAAGAAATAAGATGAATTAAATGTATTATTTTTTTGACAAGGGGTATTTGACCCAGATATCAATATGAATTTTATTGAAAACGACCATGCACTTTAGAAAGAACTAGAATTGCACTTTAAATAATAGCACGAGAGCACTAGCACTTTATAATTATTGAGCACTAGCACTTTAGGAATATAAAGAATTTCAAAAATAGAATCAAAATTTGTGGTGTCATAGCTGATGATGACTAAGAAATCATAAGAATAAATGTGGTCGCCAAAGGCAGCTATTATGCACTTTAATTGAATAATAAAAATACTATGAGGTCTTTTTAAGTATTTAAATGGAACCTTGTATGTGGCTCGACATTGTGAGCCAGGCCGTGAGGTAACGTCTGAAACGCATTGATGTTACACCTAATGGAATAAAAGCCAGATTGAAAACCTGCTGAGTGCCGATTGCGCTTTCATTCGTGCAAAGGAGGAGGTATATATATATATTCACTTAAAAAACCATAGGTTTCACACATGTTATAGTTAGGTGGATATTTCACTCGTAAAAAACCAATGAAATTCCCCCGTTATAGTTAGTTCAGATAACTATAACTCGCACGCCCGCAATCCACTGCTCATGACGTCACATATTACATCACTCATGACATGGTCAGTGGCATCACTCATGACATCACTGATGACATCATCCTTGTGATAGAGTGGCGGTCGCGCGAGTTATAGTTATCTGGTTATTGGTTTTTTACGAGTGAAATATCCACCTAACTATAACATGTGTGAAACCTTTGTTTTTTTAAGTGAATTTGCAAGGTTTTTTAAATGCTAATTCCTAACTATAACGTGTGTGAAACCTATGGTTTTTTCAGTGAATTTGTACGGTTTTGTAAATGCTAATTTATTTATGTATCATTATTTTTTTATATATTTATTTTACAATAAACTACGTATTGGTTTTTCACCGTGCGCGCACGGTGCGCGCACCCCCGCGATTTAAAAAAAAAAAATTCTGCCTTCGGGGTCCTTCAGGGCTCCCCTGACAAAGGCTAGGGGGTCAGGAACCCTCTACCCTGCCCCCTTTTCACGTTCGCCACCTTCCTTTTTCACTCTCGCACTGAAAACAAACAAAATGGCGGCCAAGACATCCTGATTTCGACCAATTCGAACGTTGACTAACATGTAACCACCAATCAGAATTACGCTCGCGCACGTTAGGGTGCTCGCACGGTGCTCGCACAGTGTGCGCACCCTGCGCGCGTATAGATATTGATATGCTTTTAAATGCTATTTTCTCAGGAAATGCTGAACAGATTTACACCAGACCTGCAAAAGGCACTTCCTTGACCTTATGGCTACCTCTCTGCCAAATTTCAAGTAATTCTGTTCAGCCGTTCGGGCTGTAGCTGTGTCTAAAGGTCCTATGGAAAAATGCATGGGGAAAACGCGTTTTGGGACCCCCCTTTTTTCTCGGCCCCCGCTTGACGAATCACCACGAGACTTTCAGGGTAGGAGCTGAACGGGGCACCCCATTAGTTTTGAAAATTTCGCGAGGATTCGTCAACCGGCGCCAAAGTTATTCAAAATAGAATTTTGAGATTTCCTATGGAAACACGGTCCTAACTATAACTATCTACTGGCGACCGCCAGTAGATAATTTTTTTTTTTTTTCTTTCAATGGAAAAAATAAAGGTTACAAGACGTTATAGTTAGGGTCACGTTTTACCCACACAAAACCATAGAAATTCAGCAGTTATAGTTATACTTATAGCTATACTTATGTTAAGAAACTACTACTTGTGGCATAAAGTTACTTTACTTAGTGCCCATTGCACCATGCACAGCAGGGGTTTGGTGTGTAAGTGGGATTTTTTTTTATTTTTTATTTTGCTTCAGATCCACCGTATGTATCGCAAACTTACACTAGGGGGTCACGCTGTGCACTGCGGGGTGTTTGTGGATCCGTGCATAGGCCCAAACAAAAAGCCTGGGGCACTTTCTGGCCCAAGAGGGGTCCCTCAGGGACCCATCCATGTGTCCCATGGGGTCAGGATACCTGTATCCTCTTAATGAATCACCCCGAAACTTTCCACAAAGCAGCTGAAATACGTTTTACACTAGTTTTGAACATTTTGTGAACATGCGTGATACTATGTCAAAGTTATTAGCAAGGCAAAAAAGGCCTCGTCTATGGGAACAATTGCTCCTAACTATAACTACCTACTCGCTATCATCAGTAGGTAATATGTATATATGTATGTATTTATGTATGTATTCAATGAAAATTAAAGGGTACAGAAACGTTATAGTTAGGAAATAGAATTCAAGAAATCTTAGAAATTCACTAAATAAAAAGTTTACAGGGATGTTATAGTTAGGTTTAGATTATACATGCACAAAATCATGGAAATTCAGCAGCTAGAGTTTTCTCAAGTAACTATAACTTTTTTCCTAAGGTAACTATAACTAGCGCCATGCACTGATAATTACCTCAAATATTGCATCACTCATGACCTCTTCTTTTACATCATTGCAACATGTTCAGGGAAATTATTGATGCGAAACCTGTGCATGGTGGAGGCGTGAATTTCATTGGTTTTGAATGAGTGAAATCTGAACCTAACTATAATCTCCCTGTAACCTTTGTTTTTATATATATATATTTTTTTCACAGAAAAAAACAAAGGTTACTGGGACATTGTAGTCAGGCTCTGATTTCACTCGTGCAAAACCATTGAAATTCAGCAGTTATAGTTACCTGACCTAACTATATCTTATGCACCTACAATGCACTGCTTATGACTTCACATAGTACATCACTCATGACATGGTCAGTGACATCACTGATGACATCTCAAATGACATCACTGATGACATCATCCAGTGAGTGAGTATTTCCTAAAGGTTTCAGAGACTTAAAAATATATAGTAAGCTACTGCATAAGTTAAATTAATATTTGTCTTTTTCAGTTTCCTCACCGCCAGCTTTTTCATGGTGTGAGAACCGCCATGAGAAGACTGGTGGTGAGGAAACTTGTAATATGCTTGGCAGTGCCACCATCAAGCATATTGCGGACTCAAGTCGGATGCGACAACACCAGGGATTGTGGATCCCTGTTGGTTTCAGCAGTCCAGCCGCTGTACACAAAATATGGCAGTTGGACCCCTGGTGCGGCGGTCCCCAACAGCCACCGCACCCCTCCACTGCGTTTGGCTGTCCTATGTACCACCAAACTCGTAAATAGGCCCTACATAAAAACAATGTGTTTCAATATCTCTCTATGTTTATTACTGTATATTAAATGTCTTCTAATTTTGTGGCTTACATTAAAAATACATAACATTTGACATTTTGAAAGGAACAATAGTATTCATATAGTATCTGCACAGTTCATAAAACTTGATGTTAACTTACCTTCTTCTTTTGTATTCGATTTCATATATTACTAAATGTGCCTGTAAGTTAAAAGTTAGCCAATAACCAGCCCTTTATTATATTGAATTTGAAAATAGTTCTTCTCTTTTTCTTCTTTTTTTGTTCTTTATTTGTTTTTCTTTTTTTCTCCATAAACTAAAGGTCAACAGGACCAACTATACAACAAAACAAAAATATACCCAACATGTCACCGAGAAACCTGCACCAAAACTAAAAAAAAAAACGGGTGTAGGACTTGCCCCTTTTTGGCTAAAGTTCCCTAAACTTTTTGCTTTTCCCCTAGACCTTTTTTTTCTGACATGATGTTGCCAACTTAGATGCTTTGGGCACTTTACCACTGCTAAACAGTGTCAGTGCAAGTGTTCCCTGTATAAAGTGTAATGGTAATTGGTTGTTCATGATTGGTATGTTTGCCTTAATAGTAAAGTCCCTAGTAAAGTGCACTATGGGTGCCAGGGCAGTTAATGCAAATGCTGCTAGTGGGCCTGCAGCACTAATTGTGCCACCCACACAAGTAGCCTTAAAAAAGGAACTCAGGCCTGCACGCACGCAGTTTGTTCTGACAACTGTACTCATCTGCCAGACCTTACCCTTCCCTTTCTATGCACATCAGACACCCCTGTGGTAGGTCTAGGGTACCCCCTGGGCAGGGTGCAGTGCATATGAAAGGTAGGACATGTACTAAGGTGTGTGTCATGTCCTGAGAGTGAAATAATCTCCATTTCATTTTTCACTGTGGAAAGACCATCCTGCCCATAGGATAGAATGGGAAGGCTGTGTAATATGTTTTCCAGCCTATCTTCCTAAAGGCTTAAGATGGAAAGGTGAAGTTTAGTATGCATTAACTCACAATGTAATAACTCATCTTTCTATGAAGGTGGTTTTTGCATTGTGTGTTTATAAGCCACTCTTTTAGAAGTGGCTGGGTTTTCGTGCTCTAACATTTGTGTGTGTCTCTGCCTGGTTGTGGATTGACTTTCTGGATTTTAAAGTGATAGGATTTGGGAAATGTCATGACCCAGGGGAGGAGGTGAGACGGCAACAGGCTGACCTGCATCTGGAGTGTAGGGGGAGGAGTAGCCCCTAGAGGTGAAGAGGCCTGGGTTGCTGCTATAAAACAATTGTCCCATCTCCTGCTGAGTGATTGAGAATCCAGACCCCCACTAATCAAAGGAAGAAGGTGTCACTGGCAGGGAGGCACCCAGAACTGGTTTGAACAGGGGTCAGTGCCCCCTGAACACAAGGACTTCAAAGCCATTGAGGGGTACAACTATGAGAGCTGAATCCCCTGAACTTTGGAGACTGGCTTGATCAAGATTGAACAAGACTGGAGCTACTTCATGGTCAAGAGGAACCTTTGCCAAGGAAGAAACAACTGAATAGACTGAAGGAAAGGACTGACCCTTTCTGTGTATTCTGGGGCTGGCCTGCAGTTTGCTGTTTTAACCAAGGAAAGGCTGAAAGGACTTTGCTGTGTGCTGTGTCCCTCTGTTGAAAGGACTGTGTCCTGAAGTAACTCATTCCCAAGGGCCTGAGGTGAGCTGGCTCCCTGTTGCGGAAACTCGGGAGCACAACATTTTCCAGGAGAGTCTCATCGGCGCTGAGTGCACGTGCTTGTTGCAGCCTGAGACCCTCGTAAGCAGTGCCCTGTGATCGTGGGTACCTGGAGTCCAAGCGAGGATCAGCGACGCTGTGTGCGTGTGCGTTTTGCAACCTGAACCTTTTGTTAGGATTGTCCAGTTATTGTGTGCACTGGAATCCAAGCAAGTCTCCACGACGCTGTGTGCATGTGCTTTGTGCAGAGCGAGACCTTTGTGAGGATTTCCCTGTTATCGTGCACCTGGAATCCAAGTGAGTCTCAGTGACGCTGCGTGCGTGTTCATCGTGAGCAAAAGACCTTCGTGTGGAGTGCCCGGTGATCGTGCACCCGAAGCTAAAGGAAGTATCAGCGACGCTGTGTGCGTGTGCCCTGTGGCAGCCTGAGATCTTTGTAGCAGTAGCGGCCCGGACCGGCAGCCCCGGAGGAGCTGAGCCGCCAGCCTGAGCCCGCCGTTGCCAAGTCCCAAAAATTGCATCGGAGGCCCAAGTCGCTGGACGAGGAGAGGAGAGTGAGTTTGCACCCCCCAGGTAACGTGTGTTGACTACTTGGGCGGGGCGCGGGCTCGGAGGGAGACACACTCAGCCTCTCTCTCATTTCAGCAGCGCAAGCCTCTGCTTTGACGTATCGCGGCCCGTATTGCCAAGGGAGCGTCAGTACCGGGACCGGAGTGCGGAGCTGCACTTTTTGTGTTATACCATACCTGTGTGGAGGGCAACTGTTGTCAGAGGCTACCTGCGAGTCAGAACGAGTGGCAGAGGGACCGCCTAAGGCACCATGATCGGTGCCGGAGTTTATTACGGATTACTCTATTTCTGCATAACGGAGTACCTGATTGTCGTATTACACATTACATCATTTCTGCATAACGAAGTACCTGATTAGAGTATTACGCATTGCATTATTCCTGCATAGCGAACTACCTGAGTTTCGTATGACGCATTGCATTGTTTCTGCATATCAAACTACCTGATTAGCGTATTACGCATTGCCTTATTTCTGCATAATGACGTATAGGGTGGTTGTATTACGCATTGCATTATTTTTACATTGCAAAGTACCTGATTGTTGTGTTACGCATTGCATTATTTTTACATTGCAAAGTGCCTGATTGTTGCGTACGCATTGCATTATTTTTACATTGCAAAAGAGCCTGATTCTAGCATTACGATCTGCATAACATGGTGTTAGGATTACAGTAGAATGTTTAGAAGCGCTCATTAATATCGCCAGAACTTGCAAGTGCTGGCTGGCCTAACAACCGGCTAGAAAGAATATTACCAATGTGCACATGTTGGATTTATATCATGTGGTTTTATCGTATATCTTTTTTTAGAAAGTTTATACTTGTTTTTATAAAACTTGTGTGGAGTTTATTTGTAGTGTCATCATTGGGTTGCTGTGAGCTTGGTTGCAAATACTTTACACATTTGCCTTGAAGATAAGCCTGGCTGCTCGCGCCAAGCTACCAAGGGGGTGAGCGGGGCTAATTCAGAAGGTGACCTTCCTTTTCCTGACATGGAACCGCGGGTCCCTATTTGGCCTAAGGTACCTACCTCAGCCAACCAGGAATCCCGGGTCTAACAACGGGTATCGATAACTGTTTCACAGTAAAGATAGTAAGTCGCAGTCCCCGGATAGGGCTCTACAATATTGTGCTGCTGCCGGAGCCAGGCAAAAGCAACTTATGAGCCAGCTGCTGGAATGGCAGCGGGAGATGAAGTATAATGTTGAGGTCATGGCTGAGTGGCCATACCATACGTTGAAGGTACTGCAGTAGGGGGACAGTCCCCAGGTGCAGCAGAGGTTCCCTCTTCCAGGTGGGCCAAATCCAACTGGCTCCTTTTTTCTGTGTACGCCAAAAGGGTGGCATACATGGCGTTCTGGTGCTGCCTCATTCCCGTTGTCCCTAGGGAGTACTGCTGTCCTGTTCCATGCAAGATTACTTTATTGCACAAACAACAAGTCACCTGCACTTACTTCTCCCCTGGTGGAATTTTTAAAGAATTGCCAAAAGACAGACCCCTTGAGTTTTTTACGGCGCTACAACTCCTGCTCCTCCGTGGCAATTCCTCCTGTTCCTCTTCCAATGCATGTTGAGCAGCAGCAGGAGGTTCAGCAAAATCTCCCCCATCAAAGCAGAGTCAACGGCAGAAAGGCTTGTTTCAGTTCTGAACAGCTCAAAACCACAACAGAAATGCCCCAAAATATAAACCGCATTTCTATTGGCTAGTAATAAATGTTTCCAACCAATCAGATTCGTTATAACTATTGGGGAGTGCCATGGTACTACCGAGATAGTATCGTAGTACCGGTGAAGCCCTGAAAAAAAAAAAGATAGTGCTGTCTATTTTCAGTATATAACCTATATCCTAATTACTAGTACTACTTTTAAGCTACATAATCTAACAGAATTCTACTCAATAACATTCTGAAATACAAATAAATGTTAAGTTTCTAGGTGATGGAGGATGGGCTAGATCCCCAGATGGAATTCAATCTTTTCCCCTCTCATATTTCTATCCAATCAAAGTACCCAACCTTGAAATAGGTTTTGTGGATCAAAATGGGGTCATGAGGGAAAGGTGTAGGGGCCCCTTTGGGACTAGAGGGGCCCCTCATCATGACCCATGCCCCCCTATCCAATGCCACAATAGGTTCAGTACCCTTGATCTTGTTGATTGACTGCTTCCTGAAGGTGAGGCCACTAAAAACATCAGACCCCAGGGGGTGGATCACACTCAGGTGGGAAGACAGGTAACTTTTTCTGGACAGAGTAAGGCATGTAATAAACAGGAACGTTTAAGGGTAGTACCCACTGCTTCACAGGGGCAACTTCAGCAAATAGATTTGGCCTTGGAATATGCTCGACATCCCAATAGAATTGAGACTAGTATAAGTATTGTTCCCACCCAACCAATGACTGTCAGCCTCCCCCTAACTGTAGAGTCAACAGATAATGGGGGGGGACACATTTGGACAACCCATACAGTTCTATATGGGCCCCCAAACAAGAGCCAACCCCACCCAAAAATTAGAACATGGAGCGGGCCTAAAAATCTTATCCTGGAATTTGGCAGGTATTGGCCCATTGTTGGATTCCCCGGACTGGGGAGAGTTCATAGATGGCCACGACATATGCCTTTTTCAGGAAACCTGGGCAATGAAAGCATGTCATCGCCTTGGGTTTGTTACGTATTGGGAATCGGCAGTAAGGGCCCTAAGAGGGAGGCCATCTGGTGGATTGTGCATTTGGGTGAAAACACATTTGGGCTGTGCAATTAGAATAATAGACACTGGCTCATTGGATATTATGTGCATAGCCCTAAAATTTCGGGATCATCCCGAGCTGAATTTAATTAACATTTATTCCCGCCCCGTGAAGTATGGACAAACATCTAGCACCCTGTTAAAACTAGAAGATTTCCTGAGTATACTACCCAAGCAGGACCAATTGCTCATAGGTTTTGACTTTAACTGTCATTTTGACCCATTGAATGGTGTGTCCAGCTCAGTCACCCAAGAAGAGGACCAAGTATGGGCAATCCCCCCTTGTAACTCATACCCTATGAAGGGATGAACACCCCTGGTTCTTCAACTCACCGCATTAACCCTTACCCACTCATTAAGGGCATGCAATGGAAGGCACCCAGCGGATAATCCTGGTAAATTTACATTCCAACGGAATAGTTCTGCCTCCACCATAGACTACATAATGCTCAAATTGGGAATGTGGTCTAGGGTTTTGGAATTCCAGGTAGTAAATCGCAGTGAAAGCGATCATAATCCCCTTGTCATTACTCTGGAAGGCTATGATAACTTCTTACATCAGTCTAAGGACGTTAATCATTTACCCCCTCTGGTTACTTCATGTGGTGGTCGGAGAGTTAGATGGGAAAAGATTGCCCAATCCCAAACTGAGCTTGGAGATATGTACAGGGAGATTTATCCGCTTTTAGAGCGAGAACTGGACCCTGCTGTTGCGGGAAATGGCCCTTTAGATCAGGGCAATATAGGCTCCACTCATGTAGAGCTATGTGCTACCCTAGAAGGGTACTTTTATCGGGAAATAAGGAGGAAATCCCAAAATCTGAGAGAGAGATCATTATGGTTTACCAAAACTTGTAGAGAAGCAAAGTTATCACTCTTAGTAAACCTAAAAGGGGGGAATAAGGTATTGATTAAGGAGGCGAGGGGCCATTACAAGAAAGTGATCATAGACGCAAAAAAGGAATGGGAGTACAATAGATGGGAGGAAATCTCTAATACACTAAGGAAAAAGGACTCCAGGGCATTTTGGAATTTGGTTAAAACTGGGTCCTCTGTCTCCCAAGTTGCAGTCCAACCTAATTTAGGGGAGGACGTTTGGCGTCGGCATTACCAAGACCTTTATGCCAGTAATCCAATAGCCCCAGAACATTATGAATCCCTAACTAGGCAAGTCCCTTTTTTGACTATGGGTGATAATTATTTATGTTCACTAGAAGAGGTTAAACTGGCCTTGAATAAAGTCCTCCCAAACAAAGCCCCAGGACTAGATAGGATACCGGGTGACCTGTATAAGAGCGAACAGGTTGTATGGGCTCCCTATTTACAAAATCTTTTTAATGCAATTTTTACAGGAATGCCACCGCCGCATACATTTGCCGGTGCTGAGATCATTCCGATACACAAAAAGGGCTCCCCCCTGGATCCGGCAAACTATAGGCCGATTAGCTTAATAGACGTGGCACAGAAGATCTTTGCACGTGTTTTATTGGGGAGGCTCCAAGCATGGATGGAAGAGTTCAACATCCTGACCCCTCTACAGGTGGGCTTTAGAGCTAAAATGTCAACAATAGACCAACTGTTTAGATTACAGATGATCTATTGGAAATCTATCAAATTGGAAGGAGGCAGCCTTTATCTTTCTTTCGTTGACTTAAAGTCTGCCTTCGATATGGTAGATCGACGACAGATGTGGGACCTTTTGAAGGGAATGGGTGTTCCTCCATACCTATGTTATCTTTTGGAAACTCTACATAAAGACACCTTTGCCAGGGTAAGGTATGGTCAAAACGGCGAATTAACATCTCCCTTACCCGTTGAAAGAGGTGTGAGGCAGGGCTGTGTGCTTGCACCGACCCTCTTCTCTCTTTTTTTAAATGGGCTTGTGGAAGAACTGCTAGCTTTAAGAGATATCGATGCACCCAGGCTAGCTGGCAGGAAAATACCTGCACTAATGTTCGCAGATGATACACTGCTCCTGTCCAAGACCGCCATGGGGATGGAAAGAGTCTTGGAGGGCTTTGCTACATTCTGCAGAAAAAGGAACCTGGTCATTAACGTTAATAAGACCAAATATATGGTTCTGCACGCGGACACCACTAACTGTCCTATCCCAAAATTGGACAATCTGCCGTTGGAGCGAGTAACTGTTTTTGATTACTTGGGGTTAACATTAAGCAATAAAATGGATTGGGGACCCCAGATTTTGAAGGCTAATTTGAAACTGGTTCAAGTTTCTGGGGGAATCCTGAAGATGTATAGGGACAGCCCGTTAAAGTTAATTAGCCCGCTTGTAGAGGTCTATAAGGTCCAGGCAAGAGGTGTGGCGGTCTATGGCGCTGAACTTTGGGGCCATAGTGTAGTTCAGATTTTAGCAAGGTCAGAAAACCATTTTATGAGGCAACTTTTAGCATTACCCATGAGCACTCCCCTTCAGCCCCTCAGGATGGATCTTGGCATTCATCCAATAGTAGATCTGGTTGCTTCACGCCCGGTTATGTACTGGCGCCGATTGTGGAGCACACCAGAACTTAACAATTTTAGGGAGAAATTAAAATCAATTATGACACTCCCAAGGGCTGGTACCATCTCGTGGCTTGCATATATTAAAAAGTCTTTAGGTGAAATTGGAAGGGAAGACCTTTGGCTCAATCCAGAGGAGACTTGTGCTGTCCTATCAAAAAAATCTCTGGTCAAAGCGATAGAGGAACATAAATTGACAGAAATATTATGTTCAGAGTCCAGTACTAATCTGACCTCTGTATTCCTCGAAATGAAAATAAGCTATAGCTTTGAGCCAGCACTGGATTTGATCCAATCATTGTTTGCCAAGAAGCTTTATATACAGTTTAGGCATGGATCCCTTCCCCTATTCTGCAGGACGAATAAATGGGAAGGATCTATAACCCGACCCTGCCCAGGGTGTAGTACGTACGAAGAATCAGAGGTCCATGTAATATTCTTTTGCAAGGCTTACATAAATCCACGCAGAAAATGGATCATCCAACTTGCTAAAAACCTTGGTGTAAGTAACTATAGAGATCTATACAGGGTAATGAAATATGATACTTCTCCCATTTTCGTCAAAGTAACTGCTAAATATCTATTCTCAATGTGGGTAATAAGAAAACATCTTGTACTGTAATGCTTTTTTTTGCAAGCTATGTCCCTTTTTAATTTATCTTGTGACAAACATCATTTTTTTTTTTTTATACTTTATGAATATATATTGTCCTAAATTATTGTTTTATGTGAGGTTTTAAGATAACTGTTTTCATGTGTAGATTTTTTTTTTTTTAAATCTGATGTCTGTACTTTTATGGCATTTTCGCCGAAATAAAGTTTTCTGACTGACTGAATAAATGTTAACATGAATAAACACAATTTATTATATAGACACACAACTTTGGAAACTTTCACTTCTAAAAACCCAACAAATTCACACAAAAAAAACCTAAGATTACAATTTAGCTATAGTTAGGAGTTAGTACATTACAACAAGTTATTTAAACTACAAAAGCATTAGAAATAGCATAGTTATAGCTTTCTTTTTAAGGCTTTCATTAAAACTTTATTCATACAAATGATACTAAAGTCCATCATCGAACATTACATATATACATAACTGATACAGTTGAACAACTATGACTCACCATATATCTAGCAACTGCAAAAGAAAAGGTTTCCATCTTTTTATCACAATGTATATATGATTGGTACATTAATATAGGTATTAAGAAGCTGTTGTTTAATGGTGTTAAGAATACAAGTACAATTGGCGAGTTATAGCAGCTCGACTGTAACAGTGACATATATATAATGTTCGATTATGGACCGTAGAATCATTTGTATAAATGAAGATTTCATGAAAGCCTTAAAAGGAAAACTATGACTGTGCTATTTCAAATGTTTATGTAGTTTAAATGGCTTGTTGATGTAATGGAATGACCCCTATCTATGAGTCAGTTGTAACCTTTTTTTGTGTCAATGTATATATAAACAAACACACTCACACTCTTACCTTGCCCCACCAGTTTCATCTGTGGCCTCGTGTTTGTCCATTTTTTTATTCCTAACCGCAATTTCATCGGATGCTTTATTTTGTTATTGACTAGCAGCCTCACGTGCTCTTTGGCAGCACACCGCTTTTCCCAGAACACATTAGGGCACCCAATGTATTCAAAGTCACAACCCTTTTTTTATTGCTTGCCTTACAATAAATACGACAAATCGTTAAACGATAGAAACACTGCAAAACAACCAAGCAGAGGTTGTGCATTATTAATGGCCTAGGTTACGCTACGAGACAATCCTTCAACGGCTCCCTTTCATCCCTCCTGATACTGTCTCACAGGTAGCAAGGCAGGGCCATAAACTCACAGCCGCAGCAGAACAGAAAATTCCCCAGCCTGGAAAGAAACAGAAACAAACAATGCCTCGCAATGCCCGGGGGAGAGCGAGGCTTGCTGGCTCGAGAGTTCATCTGCTCATTGGCCAATCGACCTTAGTGCAATCTATGCTCAACTAAATATCAACAATTAAAGACGAAAGCATATGAAATAAGTGGTTGCCTCACTATATTCCCAAATGTGTAGAATTATCGCTATGATACTTAATGTAGAACTTCATGGACAGCTGTGCATCTATGCTATGTAGAGAATGTCAAATATATAAATTAAGGACGTGTTCGGGAATCAACAGAAAGAGCTACAGAAATAAAAAAGATTATGTATACGAGTTTGGAACATAATTGTGAGAAAGTACATACAAGAATAGGAACATGTAGGGAGAAAAACAAAGGTGTAACATTAAGAAATAGAATATTGTGAAAAGGGAAATAGTTTACGAAAAAAGAGGGTAACTGAAGTGCAGCAATAAGAGAGGGCACTGATAAAAAGTTGAGGCATAAAATAGACGTAGTGGAATAAAATTATCGAAACATGGGCATGTCATGAGAAATCTGAATTAAAGATGGAAACCCATAGGAAGATAATCAGGAGACTGTAACCATAGTAGGGGTGTTTCAGAAATTAAACAAGAGGGTCTTTGAACATAAACCAGAGGGATAAAATGGGAAACTGAAGAATGTGTACACAGATATAGTTGAATGAAAGAACCCAATGGAATTAAGATATGATTTTGGGTACATGTTTGCTAAATGGGTGTTTGTTTTGTCAACGCTGCAATGCGATGCGATTCCATTTGAATTTCTGCTGTCTTAGTAGGACATTATCTTAGTTAAAATACATGTAATTAAATAGATGGTAAAAAGGAGAGTGAAACAACAAATATATGAAAAGTGCTTGAGTAAAATCAAGTGAGAGGAAGACTGGGTGTAGGAGATAGTATGATCTGAGACAAGGAAGACAATACAAAAATAGGTAGGCATAGAAAAGAATGTGATTGCAAAAACGAAAAGAGGAGAGTCTAACAATATATTCAGAAAAATAAACATGTAGGTTGTCAACTAAAGGACAGCAAAGAAATCTATACAGCAAAAATAAAAAAGAAGAATGTATGAAAATGAAGATGGCTATGAAAGATGTTTGAGGGCATACAGTTAATTGCAATTGTATTTATTTAGCGCTTACTACCCCTGACGAGGCTTTGAAGTGCTTTACAGCGAGTAGCAGGCTACCCCGGAACCCAGGGTTAGTGGTTAATCTAGTGGTTATTGTGATTAGGGATGTGCTCTCCAGAAAAATTTCACACATTTACTTCAGTTACTTGTGACATACTACTACCAATTAGGTACGATCATTAGTGGGGGCTTCAGGTGAATGATTGGTGAGATAGATAGGATGACATATATTAGGTAATGTTCCATTACAGGGATAGGGTTGTAAAGAGAGGTTGTGATTTATGAAATGAGGTTGTGATCTCTGAAATTATGTATCAGCAGAATTACAATAGGAAAGATTGAGGCAGGCGTGAGATTGAGGGGAGACTATTCTCAAAACAGAAGGCGTGCAGACGATGCAAGGTACGAAGAGGGAAAGAAAGGAGAAGAATCAAACAAGAGTTAAGTCAAGGTCAATATTTCATGCAGGGTTTAGGAATATAGTAGGAGAAGGCTTTCTGAGTTGGTAAGCAATTGGAGAATGTAAGCTGTAAAAAGAAACAACATTCTACATAGTGCTCTATATCAGGGGCAGGCAGCTTAAACATGTGATTCCAAGTGTATACCTCATTTAAACATTAAAAGCCCTAACCTGCTGCGTCCCAAGCCTAGGACAGCCCTTTTAAACATAGGTGTATCCCAACATTGGTGCAGGGTCTGTACACTGCACAAAGGGAGATGGCGCAGAAAAGGATATCTTATTAAAAGAGATTCCCTTACTATTGTGTAAATAGAAGGTTTTTTACTCACTTATTTGGCACTGGCTGAGAGTGTCCCATCCGAGTGTATTCTGTGCATGTGTGTGTGCATGACTATTTGTAGTAATGTATAAGCTAAGCGAATTTTGGATGCTCCCGGCATGTCTATGTGCACAAGTTGGGGGTGACGTTGGATTCCCAGACAGCAGAAGTGTATAAGGAGGGTGGAGACTTAGACATGAGGACACATTTTCCTATAGATATTGGATAAGGCCCTTCCCGTAGCACTGCCACTTTATAGATGGTGGGGGTGAAGGGTGCTGGAGTCTGGTGTTCAGAGTGAGAAAGATGCCTTAGGTGAGACCAGCCTTTTCTCTCTTTCCTGATCACTGTCTTTGTGGCTGTTCACAGCCAGGAGCAGATGTTAACACCTCTTTGTGCCCCTGTTGTGGGTGCTCCAGGCTGCAGACTACCCTGCTGTGAGGTGGCATCACCTCACACAAAGGCTGTGTCAACAGAACGGCATAGAGTTACCTGAAAAGGAAGCCACCCCAAACCAATTCCCCTGCCTGCTCCTTTTGTTGTGATCATTTTTTGAATCCTATTTCAATCACCCCTCAAAACCACAAAAATGTATACAGCCCACCCCCGGCGCTACATCCTGCCAGAGGATTATTCAACAAGGATGGTGCCGCTGCTGATCTCCCCGGTTTAGTGTAAGATTCCGGCAGAGCAGAATCTCCACCGACTTCATTCTATAACTCATGCCATTTAAGTAACGCCGAAGCAGAGGAGCCGCCACTGCCTGAGTGGCAGTCATGGCTGGTTGAAGGAGTTAAGATGCTTTGACCAAGATCACAGAGTCTGTTCATTCATGCACTCAGTTTAAAATTTTCACCTCTGTCAGAAACGTTTTCTATATCTAACATTTGTATAATGTTTCCGACACGCGCCTTGAAGGGACCGAAAGGCAGTGTCTCAGCGCTATATTAACATGTCACAATAAATATGCACCACACTTTGCCGGACTGAAGGCTTTTAGCAACCACGACGGCCTCTTCCTAAGTAATCTCAGGTCATTGCAGTTGTTTCCATTTACAAGCTTCTTTTGTGGCTATTGATCGGAATATGGTAAAGAATATTGCACACACTGTTTAAGGTTGCTTTTTGGATTTAACAACACAGCATGTAACGATACAGAAAACCGCTTAATGAACACAGCGAAGGTAAGGTATGAGTAATATATAGCGCTCACTACCGCCGAAGCGCTAAAATTCATAGTAATTAATGGTTGTTTGTGTACATAGACAGCGACTTCGGGATAAAACAAAGATATCTGTTGGATTGCAGACACTTGTGCATTGCGCTACCATGGCATTTTATTTTCAGTTAGTCCGAATAAGGCCATCACGACCCGACACATCTTGACTTCTACCATAAGCCTCACACAATGTCCTTTTCTGGTTATCATCTGTTTGTGAGAGTTACTTGTCGAGAAATGCTCAAGGAGGTGAGAATGAGCGTCCAGCCCAAACCAAAGGCAACCTCCACACCACAACGGCCCTGCCACCCCGTCTGCAACCACAACACAAGCACAGCTTGGCAGTCAATTATGAAGCAATCATGCAAATACCCGGGCACAATATAGGCATTTCACTGGTAGTAAACGTTGTAACTGGAGTGCTTACCCAAGGGCACCAAGAGTAAAACAAGTGAACAACTAGCCTCCAGCATGTGGGATTGAATATGTACTAGTTTTTCAACATGTGGTTTTAAATATATCTTGCTAGTAGTGTTGAGGGTGAAGTGCAGTGTTGTATTTCTGGGTAAAGAGAAAGCTAACAAAACAATGTAATATTTAGCAGTTTTTGACATTACAAAATATGAAGGTCTGTCGACCTTGCCAAGGATGGGAGTGCTTACCTGCGGAGGAGGAGTCCAAAATGACGCCCTCCGCATACTGAGAGTGGACGAGGACTTTTTTCTTGAAAGAGTAAGAATTGTCACCCGAAGAGGAAGTGAAAAAAGAAATAGGGAGAAATGAACTGAAGGAATTTAAAAACAGAATCAAGAAAATGGAATAGTGTAAGACAGCTAATAAGGGAGGGTGAGAAATTAGAGGAGGAAATGAAGGAGAAGATTGTTAATTCTGCTTTTGCACAGACGGGTGTTAAATTACCTAACTATGGGGCTCATTATGATGGCGGGAGGATCGCGATCCTCCCGCCATCACAATGTGATTCACCCACCGCCAAGCTAGGATGGCGGTGGGAATCACATACGTTCCGCGGCGGACGGATTATCCGTCCGCCATGGTCCCGCAAGGCTGTCCTTTTCTGCCCGCCTTGCGGAACCAGGGCATCATTGCGGCGGTGCCGTGCAGGCACCGCCGTAGTGATTAGGATTAGCCCTTCTGCCTGTCTTTTTGTGGCGGATATCCCGCTGCAAAAAGACAGGCAGAGAATGACTTTGGGGGCCTGTTGCGGAGCCCCTCTGTTGGGGGGGCACTGCGGGGTACCCATGGTACCCCCCTACATTTTAATGCACAAGGTGGTAGACACCGCGTGGTGCCTGCCACGTTGTGCATGGGAATGCACATCGTGGCCTTTTAACATTGCGGACGGTGCTGCAGCCACTCACAACTATTGATATGTGGCAGTAAATATTTGGATGTTTTTCAATTAATCAATAATCATTTATACTTTGATGTATCAAAATAAGATGTGTATGAACATCTGTAATGCAAAATGTAAATCTTACTAGATACTAACAAAACAGAGTTAAATACAAGTAGGTAGATTTTTTTATTTTACAATTTTGACCGACTAATTTTGATTGCTCAGATTCTCACATGCACTACATCCAATCAACCATGGCCCGTGCAGGTAAGAGAGGTGGGGTGGTAGGGCCGGGTGGGGAAGGGGGATGTTGGCAGACGACCATGAAGGAAAATTAATTTTTTATTTCATTTTCCCTCGTGGTCGTCTGACGAATCCCCCCCCAACCCCGCCGCATCGCACTTACCCGCACGGGCCGCAGCCGCAGCCAATACTCTGAGCGAGCATCCTTTAATAAACTTCTCAAAGAAAGCTGAATGAGCTGTAGCTAATACCATCAACTAATACTACTCAGAGTAGTGATGTATTATTCTGCAGCATTTTGATTAGCATGCTACTGGAATTCTTTTGCTTATGTTAAGAATGTATATAGCCACAGGAGCAGTGGCACACTTCACAACAAACAATAAGACAATCACATCTATCAACAATGTAATGGCACAATTATGTAAGAAATCTGTGGGAAAGCAGAGCACCCAAAACAAGAGAACTGGCAAAGTACAAAAATGATTTTTTAAAGATGTAAATCTTAAATGCTTTGCAGAAACCCAGGAGATAAGAGACTCTTCAGATCTTAACTTGTTAAGACTTCCAAAGTCTGGGAGTGGTACAAGATAATGCTTGAATTAGACGTTTTCATCGTATTCTAGGAAGTATGTGCATACTCAATAATGCGTTTTCCTTGAGAAATAGGTCTGCCTGTTTGGTGTCTTGCTTTCAACATGATGTACATAGTTTTAAAGGCTAGCCTCTACTCAAGTGCCAGTGGAGATTGGCACAGAGAGGACGTCTGGTGAAATGCTGTGCTCTGGAGATTTGATGGGGGAAAAGAGGACTTTGTTAGACAAGGTGACAAAGTGTTATTTCAGTAGAGACATGAAGAGGCGACAGATTAGACCACAGTTCTGAAGTGCGAGGCAGACATTTGTGAGTTCACTACTGTTTCTACCAACCAGGACAGCATTGTTTTTGTGAAGTAGAAGATGCTCCGATTGTTCCAACAGAATTAGTTTATTTAGCTATAATTTGCACACATAATTCTATTAAGATCTAACAAAGAGGAGGAAAATTACAATACAATTTTTTGTGTGTATGGTAGAACAAGTTCTCAGTCTATGTTTTAATAGAATTAGTGGCCCTCTGAAGTAAATTAGTTAGTAGAATGCAGCTTGTGAGATGTTTTCAATGTGGGATCAGAGGGAGAGATGGAAGACTGGACAAATCCTAATGATTTTTCTGAGGTGACATTTGGAGGGTGGGGAGAACATCAAGATTCCTGATCAGGTTACGAGAGCTTTGTAGTGGGGTGAGCCAGTACAGTTGAGTCAGTTATGTTTTTTTAATGGGGACTGGAATGAAGGCTTGAGACTAACGGATGGTTTATTTTGAAAGAGCAAGGGAAATCAAGTCATAAAGGTAAGTCTGAGGACCTAGTCTTAGTGTCCCAGAGGGTGATGACACTGTGGAGTGAGGCCAGGTCAGGTCTAGCTAATACCTCTTATTCCAAGTTTTCTTAAGAAAATTAATATTTCTGCATTCATGGAATTTACTAGGAATTTTCACGAGTATATTTCAGCAGTTGGGACCTACCAAACTTTATCTGAGGATAAAAAGAGGTGGGGTAATGACTGCAGTATGCAAGCCAAGTTGTGGCATATACTGAAATCTATCAGGGCACTCGTAATCCGCACCAGAGTGTCATCTACATTCTGGTGCGTAGCGCTGTTGACCTCAGCGATTCAATTATCCTGTTAAATAGCATAAGTGATAGGATAAAGCCTTGCAGTACAACACAACTGAGCACTGAGCAAGAGACATGGAGTTATCTATGCTCACTAACTGTGGGAAGAACAGAACCAGATTAGAACCATGCAGAGAGAGCCTATCCAGATACAAAATAGGGTCCCACACAATCAATCAATCATTCAACAGCATTTGTAAAGCACAGCACTACCACCCTTAGGGTTATCTGGGTACTGTGTTTCAGTCAAAGAACTAGACCTTCAGTCTCTTTCTGAAATCTGTCAGCAAGGGGGCTGTGTGGAGATGGAGTGGAAAATTGTTCCAGGTCTTGGCAGCGATGTAGGAGGAGCGGCCCCCTCTGCAGTTGCGATGGATTGGGGGTGCGAGGGAGAGTAAATAGGACGCAGGCGTCTAGCGGGTTGGTGGAAGTTCAGTCAATGGCTGAGGTAGGCAGGTCCTAGGTCGTGGTGGACAATGCTTGTAATGCATCAAAACGCACTTCAAGATCATGAAACACTATTAGACATGCATCACCATTATCAGCAGATTTGAGGGCCTGGTGCAACATTTAGATCTGAAAACAAGTTGGTATGTAATGTGCCTAGAAGGTTGTGCTTTTAGATGTGTAGAGGTAGTTGGGAAGCAACTATCTCCCCAATCATTTTGTCACAAAAGAGCATACTGTAGATGGGTCTGCAGTTTGCAGGTCTAAGGGTTAAAATGTGTTTTTTTTCAACACTGGAGTGATTTGACGAAACTGAGTTAATAGGAGTGAAGAGTAGATTAATCACAGGAAAGAAAGTCAATTTAAGATTTCCTCGGATAGCACTGTTCACAGTAGAGGTAGGGTAATTTCAGCTGGCATTTGTAGCAATAAATGCTCTAAAGGCCTAGATGAAGACCAGGGAAGTTTTCCACTGAATATTGACTGGGTGGATTTTCCATTAATGGTTCTAATGTCCATTGGATATTTTAGATTTTAACTGAACATTTTTGTTAAGAAACTGAAAAAAGGCATAGCTTCTTTCTCATGTTATGTTATTTATTTTTATAACGCTCACAGATACTCCGAAGAGTGTCCTGGCGCGAGCCTTGAGGAGTAGGGTGAGTTGAATTAAACAAAGAGAAATGTTTTCAGGTTTTTCTTGAAAACAGTGAGGTCTTAAGTGTTGTGTAGAGCAAATGGCAACTAATTCCAGGCCAGGGCAGCTTTCAGGGTAAGGTTGCTGCCACCCAACCTTTGTCATTTGAAGCAGCGAACCTGGGCCAGGAGTTGAGAAGTAGAGCACAGTTGTCTCAAAGGAGTCTAAAAGGAGAACCGCTTTTGTAGGTAGGTAGGGCCTAAGCCATGAAGGGCACGATGAGCAGTGATAAGAAGCAAAGGTAAACTGCCAACACGTGAAGCTTTCATCGTAGATAATCTTTGTCAGAGAACGTTTTGGTAGACATTTTGTGTTTGGATAGGACATTATTTCGCACAGCAGATTGATCATCCTCTGATGGTATGCGCTTTATGTCTCTTGGCAAGTGGAAGAACTCTCTTTTGCTAGACAACCTAACCTTACATGTAAGCCTTCAGACGCATCTCATAATTCAAGATCAACCGAAGACTTTAAAGGACGTACTTCCACTTTGTTTCTAGTTCCTTCCAGTCTTCTCTCAGAGCCCAAAGCCAATCTCATGGTATCTGTGCTCTCGGCTGCAATTTTCATTCGAGCCTTGTGGTATTTCTTTCTATCTTACTTCTTTCTTTCTTCTGCAGTTTTTTGGGATGGTTCCGGATATATACCACTCCATTTCAGATTCTTGATGCTTTTGCATAGGACGATCCAGAGCAGTGTTGGAGTATGCACAACCCTTCAGACACCAACATCTGGCCAACCACCTCTCCAGGAACCAGCTCCAGCCAGTCACATCTCCCAGGTCGAGTAAGCACTGTGGAAAGGTTGGGGGATCCAGGTATTTGACTTCTCCTAAGGTGTACATTTTTGTAACTGCCACTCATAAGTGTTGTGCGTGCAATGCCATGGTGAAATCCGTATCCCTATTCCAACAAAGTTCTGGAGGCCCATGAAACCAGAGAAATTACGACAGTAATATTTAAATAAATCCACAATTCTGAATACTCATGTTAGGGGTGGAGACTTCATTATAAGACTAATGCTTCTATTCTGTACGCGAATGCTTTATCAGGGAGAGTTGGTGAACTGTGGTAATATTATGTTGCTGTTCTGCAAAACGTGGAATTATTGGTCATTTGAAATCATCATTTATACTTAGTGTGTCCCTTTGGAATTTTACAGTTTTCGTGCAAGGAGAGCTGGAAGATCACAGAGCCATGCAACCCCCTCCGGATTCCTGGGTGCATCCACCCACTTCTCTACTGACCAGCTAGTCACATCTCCGGAAGACCTTGTGCTGAGGATAGGTTGGGGGTTCTAGACCTGTGACTTTGCATAAGGAGATCGTGCCTTTCTAACTGATCCACGTGTTATGAGGAGTGAAATGCCATGTGAAAACCCCTATCCCTTTTCTAGCAAAGTTCTGCAGCCCCATGAAAGGAGAGAGATTATGACAGTGACATTATGAAAAGTTCATGGTTCTAAAATCCGATTTTTGGGAGGAGACTTCATTATAGGAACAGTGCTATATTATTCTGTTTAAAAGAAAATCTTGATCCAGAAAAGGCTAGCTTTGAACTGTGAACTGTGGCTTTGTTTTGTTCTGGACTATATTGATCATTATGTTTGGGACACGACACTCCAAGTGCTATACCTGAATTAAAAGATAATTTATGCCCATGCAGAAATAAGAGACAATTGCTTGCACCACATCACTGAGGACCTTATTGGAACTCCAACCACCCAAAATCTGGGTGACTGTACATCCAGAACATTGCAGTAAACACTTGTATGGGCATCAAAAGGTATTATTTAGGTTTAAATGTAATTCTTTCAATTCTTAATTCACAACTGGAAATCATAAAACAAGAGAAGGTAACGGCTACCATAGAATTGGTTTGATATGACTAAGGCACCGGCCCCTTCAATTGGTATATCATAACTTCAAACCAGTTTTAGTCACTTCTAACTCCAAAAACTTTGAGTTGTAAGGATGACTTTAAAAATGAGTAATGCTGACTGACTGAATTCAAATTGCTGAAAACTAGGTGGAAAACACAAATTTTAAGAAGAAACGTGTGTGCCCTAAAGAAGTGACACGCTACAATTGCTGAAATCACAAAACACAGGCTGGCAAACTAACAGAGTAGCATTTTGTATACATAAGTATAACTGTTAATGTACTCAGACTACTAATTTGAAATATTAACTCAAAATTGAGATCAAATATATGAAATAAATCACTTTAAAATTCCAAAGTGTCTAATTTTGTTGTATAGTACTAGGATCACTGATTAGCCTAAGGTCTGCTGAGTAATGCCCAAGAGTCTAAAAAAATCTAGCCATAAATTGAAAATCTGATCATTCATTTGCTGTGTGTACAGAACATGCGTAGGAGGATCCCAGGGCAGACAGTGGGCACTGGAACCCTGCTGTAACAACTGGCGTCCTCCTAGTCCCCATCCTGCAGAGTAGCCAAGTCCCCCCAATGCGAATACAGGACCTCTTCTTAGTACTAGAGGTTCAGAGGAGGGAGGCAGATAAGTCCAAGGTTTACTCATGGGAGGTGCTGTGGGCTAGAGACTCAGAACTCAGCAAAACAATGAATAACACTTAATAAATTATGGTGCAATCAGAGCTTTTTCTTAAAAACTAAAATAAAAGAACAGTACTTTATTCCGCACACCTCTAAAAACTATGCACACATCACAAAAGATATATGCAGAGTGGCATATGGGAATACAGATGGTAACAACTTCTAAAGGACCTGACTACGAACTGGAAAGTCCCCACAGGCCAGATAATCCCCTAAAGGTACCATGGACACCCTGAGCCACCTTTAACTGTCTGTGCACCAGCAAGCTATGAAGTCTAAAAACACAGTACCCTTATAAGCCTAACACAGCATGAGGAGTGCATTAATTAAAAGTCAGGTCTACTAGCTTTGGCAGTATGCCATCACCGTAATTGCAGTCAAAATATAAAGTCAACAACAAAGGGAATCAAAACTGAAACACTTCAGGATGGTACTGGCTTTCTGTGAACAATCTTTGTGCGTTTCTGCATGTTCCCCCCTGTTGCATTTCAAATGCTCATAAATATTAATTTGAGGGCCCATTTATCATTTATAAATGAGTGATGTATTTAGTGTTTGATGAAGTAAGTTTGAAAGTTTCCATCTGTTTTCATGATGATACACTCAGTAAAAAAGAAAGCGAATCAGAAGCTTCTGCTGCTTGTCTGCACAGCTGTGCTGAACCAGTTCCCTTTTGGATTCATATTTTGGTTTTGCTCCAAGTCACATAGTCAATTTAAGCACACAGCCTTTGCCTGTTTTTGCATCAGTGTATGGATATGGCATTTTAATAGCGCAGACCTGGCCGAAAGGCAGTGGTGAACTGTACATGGTCAAAGAAAAGCATAAAATTAATTAGTAACAGGAGAGGAACCTGGGTGTGGACTGTTAATGCATTGTGATCTATTGCTCTTCAAACAGGTGAGTCTCTTCAATTTCTCATTTATCAGTGTGCATATACATATATAAGCATATGTTCATTAAAAGTGTTGCTCTGTCGTTCTAGGGATGACATAATTTTTGTGCTGTTTTGTTTAAATACCCCCAAATTGCATTTCACATAGTCACATATATTCATTTATTTGTGTGGAAATTTCTAATTTACAAATGTGTACTGTAGTTAGTGTTGTTTGTATGTGTATAACATATAACATTTGCTTTATAATAGTGTGATACTGCGTCAATTATTCATATGTATGTATTTATATGATTTTTAATGCTTTACAGAAGTGAAGGTGCAACAAGATTAATATGTTAATTCTTGCATTTGCTATCGTTTATTGGGAGGCTTGCCCCTTTCAAAAGTCAGAAAGGTGTATTTAAACTTGGTACAAACAAGTATTCGGTAGAGAGGAGAATCTTCGACTTCGCCAGACACTTGGTTGGCGCAAGCAGAACTGTAAGCATCCTTGCTGAAGGCCATTTGCAGGCTTCTTGGGGTCAGCTTGGCCTTATCGGCTTCCTGGAACAGTTCAGCAACAGTGCGAAGATAGTGAGTGACCTTTTCGAAGTACAGAACAGAACTGTTGCTCGGCTAAGGTATGTGGGTGAGAGGATGAAGACACTCAGACGGGCACTTTTGGTGCTAAATCAGTTTAGCTAAGGGCTAGAAGGCAGGGGATTAGTGAAAAAAAAGATTGGTTCAGTCATTCTATGAAATGAACTTCTGAAACAACTGTTACAATGTTGCAATTCTTTTTATTATTCTATTTACTAATCACTTTATTTGCCACTATATTGTTTATTTTTTATAGTTATACCTAGCCAACATTATTTGCACTAGATAAGACATTGAAAGAAAGTCTTTAAATATATAATTTGGAGTTGTGTGTGTCCTTTAATGGTGAAAGAAGAAGTCAGAACTCATTAATAAAATAATCCTGTAATTCTCACAGAGCCGATGCTGATCAGAACTCAATCCCCAGGTACTGTCTAAGTGGCTTATGGGTTACATTTCACCAGGTTCCTGTCTGATGTTTGTAAAGTGGCATAATGAAGCCTGCGCATCACCAGAGGGTCTAGGGAAGCTAAAACTGGGCAGTATTTTGAATGAAATTACAAAAAACATCAGCGGTGCCTGGCTGCGGGTATGATCTTTCAGTAATCCTTAATGGCACACACAGTACTATACCAATAATTACTAATAGCAGAGATGTCAGTTGTAATATTTGTGTACTCTCTCAGTTCAGATCAGAGCTACCTCTCAGCTGTGGGACTCTCGATTGCTTCACTAGTTATTAATTCCCCTTATTGATTTGCATTTTTTAATCTCTTTCTCAATCTGTTTTACAATGGATGCACAATCTTTTAAGTGGTAGGAATAAACTTCAGGGCCCATTAGCACAGCCCCTCACAGGAAGAGGTTTTTTTGAAGCGATGAATGAAGTAGTTTTTGTCCTAAATGCATATGCTGCATACCTCCTTGAAATATTCTACTCATACGTCGTGTTGCAAGTGGGTTTGCCCATTTAGTATGCACAGATTTAGTTGTTCACCTGGTTTTGGACTATTTACTTTGGCTGAGACTCACTAATTGTGTCTCACCCATGGCAGTCACTTTGTAAATGCACTGGGCATCTTTACTGCCAGTGTACACCATCTAGAAAAAGGCTGCTGTGATGCGGCCAGGGTAAGGAGCACTTGGCTGTGCACATGAGTGAATGTGCACATGCATGATGGCCGTGTGTTTGAGACTACCGTTGTGCGCAGGGTAAATGCAAAATTAGTTGGCGACCTGAACTAGGCCTTATAGTATGTAAATTATCTATCCCTGTAGGAGAGCAACGGAGGTAGACCCTCAAGAATATTCTCCCATAAGCAGAAAAACACACAAAAATATTTGAGGATAATATAGTTGCAACTGTTTTGTTGCAGTTCAGACTTGTCAGAGAAAAGGTCCATCAAAAGAATTGGAAGAGGTCATCCCACCCTTAACGTATCAAGGCGTGCTTCATCATTTGACAACCTCTCTTTCTGGGGAAGGAACAATGCCACCCCAGCTGACTCAACCGAGGGATGCTATTTTATGCCCTGTGTGTTCTTATAAATCTGTTATCAGGACACTGTATTGGGTCCTGTGTGTCTTTTGCTTTCTCGCCCTAAGTGCGCCGGGTATGCCTAGATGTAGGTCCCGGGCTTACTGTGCCACTGGATTCAAGCTATCCGGGCTGAAGAGGGGTGAAACCCCGAAACCGGTCCTAGGATGCTTGTTTCCGGTCCAGTGAGGACCTGGCTTGGCAGTTCGGGCTGGACTGTTCCCATGAGGCACAGGGTCAAGACTGATTTGCATATGGAAAGGTCTAAACTGGGGTGGCATGGTGAGCAAAAGAATGATGGATTTAACCCAGATCTCTTGACTGGTGAAGAATGTTTTGATTTGTTCTGCATTCCGTCCATCAATTGTGTGTCTTTTGCTTTCTCGCTCTAAGTGTGCCGGGTATGCCTAGACGTAGGTCCCGGGCTCACTGTGCCACTGGATTCAAGCTATCCTAGCTGAAGAGGGGTGAATCCCCGAAACCGGTCGTAGGATGCTTGTTTCCGGTCCAGGGAGGACCTGGCTTGGCAGTTCGGGCTGGACTGTTCCCATGAAACACAGGGTCAAGACTGATTTGCATATGGACAGGTCTAAACTGGGGTGGCATGGTGAGCAAAAGAATGATGGATTTAACCCAGATCTCTTGACTGGGGAAGAATGTTTTGATTTTTTCTGCATTCCGTCCATCAATTGTGTGTCTTTTGCTTTCTCCCCCCTGGGTCCTGTTTTTAGCATAGTAAAGAATACAAAATATACCTAGAGGTATACTCAAATGCTTTCTTCATTAGTGAGTACCCCTGGAATGATTACAAACATGTACCGTTGGTCGTGAGGAGAAATACAAGAAATCACCTGACCGAAATAAATCCTAAAATTACCAACATGTTTCAACTCCTATAACAGCCTCTATAGGCCTTGGTTCTTCTTCATGGTAAAGGAATAATCAGCCATGGGATACAGTCAAACCATGCAGAAAAGGTAAATAATAAAACCCTACCAGACCCTCAATTGGATTGGAGAACCTAAAGAAAAAGGTACATGAGAGACAAGTGGTATTTTGCCTTTATGTATTTTGGGCAAAAAATAGAAGTATGGCACAGTTGGTCTTGTCCAACTATGGTTTTCGTAATCAGCACGGTTATGGAGAGCAGCAGTGTACAATCTTAATCTCCCGGGGCTACACACTCCCTCTAGCCTAATCTTCTAGGACTACATTTCTCTACAGGGTTGTAGTCCTTGACAAAACTGTCACATAGGTAACGTGTCATCACATACACGCCCATCGTAATATCAGGGTTACTTAAACTTTCCTACACCAGAGCCCACCTCCCACTATTCAGCAGTGGAGAGGACTCCACTAGGTGGTACCGATGCATCCTCCTTCTGATGAAGTGAGTGTCAATTTGAAACTTGTGAGCCAGAACACGTGTATTCACTGCTCCGACATCCTGGTGTGCGCCTCGTAACTATCAAGCTACAAAGACTACCATAAAATCATGCTCTGACGCTCACCCACTTGTTTTTATATTCACTACGCAAGGTCCTAGCAACAACCTAGCAAAATAATCGGTTGATTTTTTAAAACAAAGTAAACATGGAAATCATGACAAGTGGGTGAGCGTCAGAGCATGATTTTATGGCACGGCACGGAAGCCAACATTATACAATAATTCCTTTATTGCTACCACCCAGCAGCAAGAAACAAACATCATGATGATGCATGTCAGAACACACAAGCACTAATGACGGATAAAGGGAACAAAATCTAGCGTTACTGGTAGTTTCTGTAGAGGCATGCTCCCTACACACTATTTGAAAAGAATGCTACACTGTAATTGGTGAAACCTGAGCTTTGCTTCTCTTTGTTTGCAAACAATTTTGGATTACTAGTGTTCGACTACGAAGGAGACATCCCCCACACTTTGCTATAATGCCCGTAGTACAATATGACTAGGGTAAGTGATAATTTACATTTGAATGCACTATCAAGATGTTTTTTTTCTAGGATAAGTTTTTTATCAATAATGTGTCTCGTGTCTAAAAGAAACTGTCTCCCTACATAAAAAATGCGTGGGAATCAGCCAGTTGATGACAGCTTTGCCTGTATTTAAAGGTTAGTCTGCTGTCTTAGATTTTTATTATTTGTTTAGGATTAAAGGGTGCACCGGGACGTTGTTGTGTTTTTTTTTTTTTAAACAAAATATATATGTCTAACACCTTATAGAGTTAGAATATGGGTGTTGGTCACATATGTTTTATCTTGTCCCTTATGTACCTTTTTCTTTAGGTTCCCCAATCTGACTGAGGTACTTGTAGGGTTTTATTATTTACCTTATCTGCATGGTTTGACCGTATCCCATGGCTTATAATTATTTTACCCTGAAGACCCGAGACCTATAGAGGCTGTTTTAGGGGTCAAAACATGTTGGTAATTTTAGGATTTATTTAGGTCAGGTGATTCATTGTATTGCACCTCACGACCAACGGTACATGTTTTAAATCACACTAGGGGTACTCGCTAATCAAGAAAACCTTTGAGTATACCTCTAGGTATGTTTTGTACTCTTTTCTATGCCAAACCACAGGTCCATTGTCCTTATAACAGATTTATAAGAACTCCCAGGGCATAAAATAGTATCCCTCGCTTGAGTCCGCTGGGGTGGCATTGTTCCTACCTCACTGTGAGGGGTCGTCAAATGATGAAGCATGCCTTGATATGTTACAGGTGAGACGACATCTCCAAAATGTTTTGATGACCCTTTGCTCCAATAAGTTTGAACTGCAATAAAACAGTTGCGACTATATTATCCTCAAGTATTTTAGTGTGGGGTTTTTCCACTTATAGGTAAAGTGAGTACGGTTAACTATTTTGTCTGCAGTGACACTATATTATACATGAAGGGGGAAATCTGCCTTAGAGTACAGTTTAATTTCCGTGGCTCCCCTCTCACACATACACAAAAGGGAGAATGAGCAGCGAAAGGAAAGGAACGCTGAATCAGGAGGACAATGTCAAATAACACTTACAGAATAATACACCTTGTTCCTTTCATTAACCATTAGTTCAATGCCGAGTATTTAAACCTAACAGGTGGAATAATGGTTCTTCTGGTGAAAACACTATCAGTAAGGTTGGTTGCATTCTTAGATGAAGATACATCGATTGAACAGTAACCATTCATGCCTGCATTACACATATTACAATGTTCTTTGTCATTAGCTTTATCACCTAACACAGGCAGGTGATGTTGAACAGTTTCACTGTTGCTCAAAGGGTCCAGAGTTCAAATACTAACAATGTTTGACCCATTCCACTTTTGCCTATTGTCTGAAAAGACCTCTGTGCCACTGGTTTTTATCACTCATCTAGGTTTACTGTACCTGCTCATATTTCCTCATTTTAAAAATATTTTACTATCATCTTGTCACCAGCACACACACATTCTTATGACTGCATTTCAAGTGTCACAGTTACTGCACATGTGCCCCTGATGCTTCTCCGCCAAGTTTCTCATTTTGATTTCCTTTTCCACCATGCTCTCATTTCTTCCACGCTAATGACCAGTATGACTGCAATTGTGTAATAGCTAACCTACCCCTAAGTAAGTCAAAGGGGATTCTACCTGTGGTATTGTGGGAACTAGTGCAGTATGACCATAATCTGGTCCTAAGGGCTGCTACGATTTGGATGCAAGACTTTAATGTTATTTGAATAGTCTCCTTCACTAAACAATTAACTCGTTCGACCTGCCATTGCTTTGGGAATGGTACAGGGATGACCTTACATGTTCTATGTCATTAATCCTCATGAAAGTAACTAACTCTTGAAACACAAATTGTACTCCATTGTCGGTGACTAATTAATGGGTAACCATTCTGTGCAGAATAACTCCTTTAGAAATTCAATCACCTTGGATGTAGTGGGTTGGGATAGAAACTTGACTTCAACACATTTGCTGAAGTAATCAATTGCAACAATGGCATGATGAATCTCAAGGGGTAATGCATTCATTGGTCCAATAAAGTTGATCATGACTTTTATACATGGACCCTCAGGTAATTCTACAGATGTCATAGGACATCAACATGTAATCAGAGTTTTAGCCACATTATTGAAGATAGAACATCTGTTAACATCCATGTCGAAAAAAAAAGATACAGGTGTAACCAAGGTGTCTCCTCAGAGAAAGACATCTTCAACTATAGTGATGTCATCTCCTATTTTCCAATATGGCCGGATAGCTTTGTTTGATATTTTTTCATGGGGCCATCCCTTGATAATGTATTTTTAAATTTCTGTTAACGCATTGTCATTGCTATCTGCCACCTCCCATTCTTTTTTGTTATGGTGCCATTGGCATCATCACAGTCATACAAACATGCAACCAGCAATTAGTCATCATCCTCAGTTCCATCACAATCTCACTTATTGTCACAAGCGGCTTGCCACAGGTAATGAGCGGAAACATTCACTTTGCCGGAGATACGCTCCATTCTAATTTGGTACTCTTGCAATTTAAACACCAAGTATGCTATTCTTGGTAACGTTTACCCGATCCTTTACTTTCTAAAATGCTAACCAGTGGATTGTGATCTGTGCTAATGGTAAACTCTTTTCCCCAAAGAAAGCTTTTGAATATGGTAACAGCTCAAACACAAGCCAATAATTCATGTTCAATCACGGAATATTTTGTTTCTGGGCCCCTTAATTTACGTGATGCAAAGACAATGGTATTTTCACTCTGCTCTGTATTTTGGATCAGTATTGTACCTAACCCAATCTGACTTGTGTCAGTAGTTGCAATACTTTGTAATTTTTCACTAGATGACTGCAGGGATGGTGTATTTCTTATTTTTTTTTACGGCGTTTTATATAGCGCGAACTTGACCTGAAGGTATCAGGTATAAAGCGCTTTACATAGCATCAGTTGCATTACATGAGGACACATTCATTTACGGGGAGATCAAGAGATTTACCCAGAATCACAGGATGTTCAGTGTCATTTGTGAGACTCGAACCCAGTTCCCCAGATTCGAGGTCGACCGCCCTAGCCCTTAGACCAACTCCTCTCCCCTAATAGGGAAGAGAACCCCCGCAGGTTCAAGATCTTTTTCTATGTCTTTCATGCTCTCCCCACATTTCACATTCCACAAAAATTCTGAATCTTTCTTTATCAATTTTTGAAGTGGTTCTACCTTTACACCGCAGTTTTGAATAAACTTAGAATCAAATTCACACAAGTCCAAAAATGATTGTCCCTTTTTGTTAGTTGAAGTTGGTGACTATATGATTCTGTTATAGAGGATGGTTTTGGTCGAACACTATGGTCTTCAATGAGGTGTCCTAAGCACTCCGCAGTTTTTTAAAAAAACGTATACTTGTTTTTCTGTAAAGTCAGACTGCTGTCCTGAATTCTTCTAAGTACTTTCTTTAATACAGATGTATGTTCTTCATTTGTTTTTCTGTAAATTAATATATCATCCTTAAAAGTTTTTATACCTTTCATGCCAGCAAAAAGTTGGTTAATTACATGCTGAAATACTGATGATGCAGAAACATAACGCAAAAGGTAGGCTGCGAAACTGGTAGGCTTCTTCGGGAGTGATGGATGCTGTATACTTTTTAGACTTTTCATCTAAATGAATTTGGTGATAGGCTGCACTATCAATCAAATCATTTTATTTTGGTTACAAATGTGACCATAAAAGCACATATAATGAACAGTCCATCACTTTAAAATTATTAAAAGAGAAGTTAATGTACAATTGTGATAAAAATCTGCAGCATGCAATTCCCCAAAATGCAATAAATTAATTTACAATAAAATACAAACTTAATAATGTCTGACACAGCTAGCTGCTACATATAAAGTGCAATGAAAGTGCCATGGTCACAAAGTTGATTTAATATTGTGTGTGTTACTTTTATTGCAAAGTAGGACTTTCCAGCTAAAACACCAGTGATTTTGTTCTGCTAATTGCATATTTTAGGAAAGAACAGATGATAACACAATTTAATGGGGAATCGAGTTATTGCAGATTTACCAGGGCTAGTCTAAATGTTCTAATCCCCCGCTTTTGTTTGATTGGATTTAGAAACCTATTTGTGCGATCAGTATATAATTTACAAAAGAAAGTAAAATGCAACAGGCTTTGTGGGGAGAACTCATCGCAGGGCCATACAAATATATTTGAGGGTTTGAATTGGCCATAGGGGAAACCATGATGCCACCACACAAATTCTAGCCTAAACCTACTGAACATTTGCCTATCCCAGGAGCCTTCAATACACTCGAACTACAGTTCCAGCGATGGAAAAGTATGACTCTCCACATGCTTCTTGACAGACCATCTGTTGAATTCATGGTCTAATTCGACAAATTCATGTCTGCACTAAAATCAACTGTTGTAAAGGTTTTAGCTAGGTCCAATGTCATCACCATTTTGGTTATTAGGGGCAATGGTTCACAATCAGCTACAAAATGTCGAGTAAGTTGGGGAAGAACGATATGTAGGTGAATTGTGCCATTTTCTTTCTTTGCAATGACTACTGGTGATAGCCATTCAGAAGCATTAATTGGCTCTATTATTCCACTGGTATACCAATCCTCTAGTATGGCTTTAACCTCTATGAGGGCCGACAAGGGTATATTCCTGACATTGTTTGACTGGTTGTGTGTTTGTGCTGAAGATTATTCAATTTTTCAAATCCTTTAGGCATTCAAGCCTTGTATTCCTCAAGATTTGTTCCCAAATTATCTTTTTGTATGCGTAACACATGAGATGGTTGACATGGATTTATCATCATTCTGTTTGCTTTTCTAGCCACCCAAGAATGTTAACATTGTAATTCACCATGAAGACTTTTGTAAAGAGACTCTTCTCCTTGAATGACAAGTTTGCTTTAAATACTCCTACTTTATTTTGTGGCCACCATAAAATCCTGGAATACTCCTACTGGCTTCTCGCTGAGTCTTGCATACCTAATTATTATAAGTGTCCTTTGATAGTATAGTAATTCTTGATCCAGTGTCAACAAGCATTTCAATATTTTCTCCACTCACTCGAACACTGATGTAGCAAAAGGACCCTTTCTGAAGGCTCACCAAACTTTTTGCCTTTCTCCTCTTCTTTTTGCTGAATTCTTATTGTTGGTCTAAGGACTTTGAGCACTTTACCACTGCTAACCAGTGCTAATGTGCATGTACACAGTGCTTAATTTGTAAAATATGAAGTTCAGGCCACGCTCACTTTCCCCTAGTTACACCCACTTCCTCCACTGGCTTCACCCAATTACTCTATTGGCTCCGCCCACATCCTCACTGGCACCGCTGAAAGTCAGATGTAATACTTAATCTGAATTTCAGCAAGGGAGCCTTCCTCCAAGTAAGGTTTTTAAAGGAGGTTCCCCTGCCCTGTGAACATTTAAAAAAAGATAAAATCAAAAGTGCACAATTTTGAAATAAATATCTAAAACGACTAATGCATTGAAAAGGGATACGTGGGCAGCAAAGGCGGTCATCTCTTAAGTAAATCTTTGGGCCTTTGCACTTTTTGAATGCTAATGTCCATGGGACATAAATATAAAAAAGTAAACACTTCATAAAGTGTAAGCTGGAACAAGTCTTAGCTCCTAATAACTCTTCATTTTATTCCCATACTTCGTGGTACTCATAATAACGATCCCAAAAGACAAAAGGCACCTTGTAATAAGATGAGCTTACAAGACAGTCTGCTTGTATTAAAACATTAAAAGCAAATCTCAAATACTAAACGTTACCAGATGCAAGGCTGCAGTCTTCAAATGAGGCTCCAATACACAGTGAGAAAACAGACGTTCTGCTGCACATCCTTATTAATTCCCAAATTGGGTTGGTTACCCTGGAGAGGAAATCCTCGCCGTTGTTTCTTTCTGTTAAACATTTCAATATCATTTCCAGCCCAGTGAGGCGGCCACCAAACACGAATGCATAGTTACAGAACTGAGATCTGATTTAAAAGAAGGGGTAGGCGCGTTTCCATTTATGTCCCTCTCAGAAAACACTCCTGCAAATGCCAAGGATCTCCGCTATTAAAATGGCACAGCATAGGACATGTTTGCTAATAATACTTCATCGTTAGACAAGACCATAAACAACAACGTTTATGATGAGAAATCTGGCACTTCAAATCACTGCCTAGCCAATCCCCAGAGCGCTTGAAAAGTGTTTGTGGGAGCGCACAAAAGGTCACGTACATTATCTACATGGAAGTTACCCTTGTGCATATTAACATTACTAGAGGGTATTTGTAAAATCATAACACGGCAGACTGTAAAGATACACGCCAAACAAAATATTTACTGGTTTACACGTGTACCGTTAAACCAGCATTTGATTTCAGCAGAAAATTCCGAAGAGAGACACTGTGGGAATATCTATACACTATAGAATATATCAAGACATGTTCCCATTTTTGTCTAAAAACCCCTCCTCTTGCTCTTCTGTACTAGTATACAGGCCCGTGGATTGATGAGAAAAAGTGAATGTAAACGGCAAGGCCCTGCCCTTCCGGCCGCCTTCTGGCCCGGGGCCGGAGCATTGCACACGGTGCCCCGCCTGGCGCCAGTGGCATAATTGCATGGGCCTCTGACTCAGTTCAGATGACCATCATCAGTCACCACGTGCAAGAAAAAGGAGCGTTGGTTTTTATAATTACTTACTGCAGTTTCTAGCTGTGACACTGCCTTATTAAGAGCCTTGCTGCGCTGCTGTTTTAAAGTGCAATTTAAAACTACTTGCCAAGCCTTAAACTCCTCTTTTATTACAAATAAGTCACCCCTAAGGTAGGCCCTAAGTAACCCTAAGAGCAGGGTACTATGTAAAGAAAAGGTAGGACATGTACCTTTATGTTTTGCATTCTTGGAAATGACAAACAGCTTATTTTGCCTTTCGCTATTGTGAGGCCTGCCCCTCTCATAGGCCAGCACTGGGAACTCCTTAATACACTTTAAAGCTGTAATTCCTGATCAGAGAGGAGTGCTTTTTCATGTTACATATGTTTGGAATGGTAATGGTGAAGTTGGATTTAACATTACTGTTTTAGAAATGCCACTTTTAAAAAGTTAACATTTCTCAGTACTTACTGATCTTTGTGCCAGACAGCAGGTGTCCAATGCACCTCTGGGTTGGGTGACAGCGAGAAAAGCCAAGTCCTGGGCACACGTTTATACAGTAAAAACAATGTTTGCTGGTGTTTTGAGCAATTGTAGAGTTGTTACTTAAAGTCCACTCGGATAGTAAATGTTTATAGTTTTAATCTCAATAGAAAATGAACAAAGGACAACCAGCAAACACGTGTTTCGACACAATGGGAAGTATCCTGTGACTTCTTCAGGGCTGTAAAGGAACCGTTGCCGTCGTTGAGGAATCTAAAGAAGAGAAGGTGAAGTAAGAAGAAAGAATAGGACCCATATGAAACGAAAAACATGAGAAGGAAAAGTAAGCTCTTCACTGCTCCGCCGTGATAATTCTGACCCGGCTGGTCTATTTAAGAAAGTGACAATGAGATCCAAAATGCTGGCGGGGAAGCTCTGAAGTGTGGAGATCCCAAGAGTGAGTAAATGAAAATCCTTCCGTCTGTGGGTCAGCGTCTATCCGTATCTTAAAAACCACCTCTGTGGATTGACTGCGGATACTCCAGGGTAATGGAAATCCCGAGTGGAGTGCCTGCAGCCTGTAGAGGGGCGGGTCAGCCTATCTAGAGGATCTTCAGCATGAATGACGTGAGGCACCGGCTCGTCTCTGTTTGGGTGACAGCTAGACTTTGAACATTCCCCCTAGACAGCCATAAACACAGGAAGGTGAAGCTCATCTGCATTCTGAGCACTCAACTGCATTGATCTGCATTCTGATTGGTCTTCCTGGGCAGGGAGGAATGGGAGCGGCTGACACTTACACTTGTAGTGTCCTGTCCACACACAAAGTACTGATTTACCCACCAGGATTAGCCTGGCAGACAGGACTGAGTTGAAATAAATCCTTGTGCACCTCAGAGAGTTCCTTTGAAGTCACCCACTACATTAAAGGCACTTCTGGGTATACGCACTGGGTCTCTGACACCTAAACACAGACACTTCTGGATCTTGAACTGGACCTCTGTCAAAAGGACTGCCACACTTAAGGGACTCACTGGACTGCTTTCCTGGAAGGACTGCTTTTCCACTTGTAGCCCTTTTGACTGCTGCTCCCTGACTCAGCTGGAAGGACTTTGCCTTCCTTCCAAGTGATCACCAAGGGCTTTCTGGCTTGCCTTCTGTTTTATGAAGTCTCATGGACACAAAAGACCTCCTGCAATTGTGCTGGTGCTGCTGGACTACCCTTGCCTGAGGAGCCCTCTTCAAGTTCTGGGCCTCAGAAGTGGGTTCTTGCAGCTTCTCCCACATCAACGGAGCTGTGACTGTGCCGATCAGAACAAACATATTGACTTCAACACCAAAGCAGGGGCCGCTCGACGACAGATTACAGCCGACGTGGCTTGACGCCGACGGACAGCGTGACTCGACATTGACACAGCACCTGCATTGCAAAGGGGTTCTACTCCAAAGCTTCCATCGATGGTGCAGATTGCCGCTGATGCTCGCCTCCATCCATGGATCAACAGAAATGCGGCACCTTCTCGACTCCTCACCTAGAGTATTCAATGTCGACACTTTTGTTCCATCCAAAGTACTTTGTTCCATCCAAAGTACTTTGTTAGCGGGATCTGTCTGAGTCTTGAAGTCAGCCTGCCCTCAATTGCGGTTAGCCTGAAGTTTGGATTTACCCCGGTTAACCTCAAGTAACCTTTTAGCTGACTTCTAAACACTGTTGTGCATTTAATCTTTATAAATTCAGATCTCGGCTTCTACTGATTGGATGTTTGTTGTTTTGGTCTCATTTACTCAGATAATTAGTCTCTATTTTCCTAAACCTGTGTAGAGTCTTTTTGTGGTGTATTTTTTGGGTTACTGTGTGTGTGTTGCCCAAATATTTTACACATTGCCTTTGTGAGAGCGCTGCTTGGGGAAGAATTTGTCTGATACTGTAATGTGATTTATACTGTTTGATTCACTAGAGTTAATTTAATTTTTAAATTTTGTATAACAACGAATTTTAAGTGGGGATTAGCCCTTTCAAAGCGCAACCATAGAGAGGTATTTTTGCCCTCCCTACCATAGAGTTGTGAGAGAGCAGCTGTAAGGTTGGCGTGCCAGTAATTCGACACTCACATCTGAATATGGTGGCTGGGGCGTGCCGCTGGTGCACCAAAGGCGCACCACAGGCAAGCCTGTCTGCGCCCACCCACACCTGACCGGGATCAGGGGCCAGAAACCCTGTCTAAATTGGGCCAGATCGATACAAATACACAAGGGAACTGCTGCTGTCGCTTAGACCCTCCCCTGAGTCTTGGTGCTCTGCCTCTCTCAGGGTGGACAACCTGGACAAAAGCAAAGAGATGTGTGCACAGTGTGATTATGTAGTAAAGAGTAACACAAATCAGGACATAACCATAAAATCCATACAATTCGGAAAGGAACTATGGAAGATGGGTTTGATTAATAGTTGGTCCCTTCCAAGGAATACAACCGAGATCAGGATATTGACAGAAGAACAACATTCGGATACATTGTTTATTACAGAAACGTGGCTTAATGAGAGCTCCAGCCTTATATTTTAATGGCTCTTCCTGTGGGATTCCAAATACGCTGACAGGATCGCACAGGAAAAATAGGGAGTGGGATTGCTATTGTACTAAAAGAAGAGTTTAGATGCCTCATCATTACACTTCCATTACCAGAGTGTGAAAGCATTCAATCTGTCATCACACTCCCTCCCACATGTACCTTTAAGGGAGCTCTAATCTATAGACCACCAGGTGCAAGCATGAAATTTACGGAGGCTCTACCAGCAGTCTAGAGGTGAGGACATCTCAAATCACTATCCTGGGCAATCTCAATATACACTTTGATACACTAAACACCCCTCTAGTAAAAGATTATTGCAGGACTTAGAGGTAGTGCAGCTAACTCAACAAGTTATTGCACCCACCCACAAAAAAGGGCACATACTTGACTCAATATTTTTCAATGACCCGAAGATTCAAGTTTCCACCCGATCCCCGTACCTATCACTACTTCATCCCTTTTACACTACCTACAAACCCAGGAGACATACATATTCAAAGTTTCGTCTAATGCAACAAGGAGCTGGTCAAAACTTGTCCCTGAAGCATGGATCAAATCTCTGGTGGCCTGGACTCCAAATCTAAAGGGCAATTTAGAGGAGGTTTACGCGCAAATGGAGAACTGGATTGCACAATCTCTTGATGATTGCATCCCAAAAATGGGAAAAAACCCCCAAAACAAATACTAAAAGAGCCCCTTGGTTCAATACCAATCTAACTTCCCTAAAGAAAGACTGAGAAACTTGAGAGGAAAGGAGGAAATGAAGGAAGTATTACAAACTATTTTTAAAAATGGAATATAAAACAACCATTAGGCTCTACCATAATGAAATCAAGAAAGCCCAAGGTTGTTAAAGCATTGACCACAGTACACCAGAGTAATACCCTTCTGCAATTCACCAAAGAAAGATGCAACAAGAAAGCGACATTCTTCCAGAAAAAAGTTCTAGATATTTATGATTTATTTCAGGGCAATATAGAAAAAGACCCCAGTCGCATAGAGGATATTAGGGAGAATCCGGCTTCCCCAGTTTAAACTTTTTTGAATGCTATACGCATCCTCATGAATGTGATTAAATCAGGGCCCCTTCTAGAACCAGCACCCTCCCCCCCACATTCTATCTAAAGGCATGGATGCCATTCTTCCATCATTAGTAGAGCTACTCAACCGATCACTAGACTCAGGGACCGTCCCAAAAAATTGGAAACATGCAATTATCAGGCCTCTACTCTACCTAAGAAACCCCATCTAGGCCCGTCAATAGGCTTGACATATCCGTTAGACATGGGTATTTAAAGAGTTACCCCCTATATTGTGATGTTCTATCGGGAATAGGTGGGGAGTTACTGTGATTTTGGGAGTCATAAAACTTTATGGGTCAACTTTGATTATAGAGTGTCACCAAGGTATTTCTATATGCCTTTGTTTAAATTGGTAAATTAATGCATAGTATTCAATAGTGTGTGTGTGTGTTTTAAATGTACTTTTCCTTTTCTAAAGAAAAATCACTGACTGGTGAATCATTTATTGAGTAATAATATTGCGTGTCAGCAATGATGATTGCTAGCCCGTACCACCTGCCCTGAGGTGCACTTGGAATACTCTGCTTCGCTACCCTGAGAGAGTCAAGAGCTACAATGGGGTGCTTGGTTCCCAGTAAGGGAAAATTATGGATCTATAACTTATGAAGGCCTCACATACTGCACAAGTAATAGCTCAACTTCTTACAGGTAGAATTTGAAGCTGTCGATCCAAACACAAGGGACATTCATACATAAAAAGCAGTACCTGCAGTATATGAACCTTATCACAACCTAGAAATCCTGATAGGCTCTCAGGAACACCAAAGTTGGTTTGAAGAACATTTGCCACATGTTGAATGCTAGAATAGGTCTTTTAAGTAATAGGTCTTTTAAGTAATCTAGGGGTTACTTGGCCTGTTTAGATGGTTACACTCTGCAACCTGATACACAAAAATGTAGTTGCTGAGGATATTATGACAGTTATTAAAGTCAATTAGTGACAATATATAACTTCAACTGTATGTTTTACTGACCACTGGAGTATTGGTTCCAGGCCCTGCACAACAAAGGCAATTAAAGTGTTCACAGGCAAATTGCCCACAAAGCGTGATGAAATTCCATTTGTATGTTGCTCGGTAAACCAATTATTTGGAGGCAGTCTATCTTCACACAACCTCAAGACAAGCATAGAAGGCAAATGTGTGTTCTACTTGGTGTGATACCACCCATATAATAAGAACAATCTTTGCGAGTATTAATATCATTACGCATGGTACACCTTCATTAGAAGTATTGCTGGAAGTGTTAAAACAAAAAAAGAATGAGCATGAAGCTGCACCATATATTGATTTAGGGATGAAATTGATATTTAATTGTGAGACTGTCTCTTGGCTAGTTCGAGGGGAGGCAGTGGTTCTGGCAGTGCACCTTAGCGGTTCTTCTGGTTCAAGATCATGGACAAGAGCTTCATTAAATTATCTTTGAAGTATGTATTTCTGTAGGCTGGTATACGTTAAATTCTTGAGCCACAAAAAACACAATTTGGTACACAAAACAAGCTGGAGGGTCCTGGTCAAGAAACAGCAGACTCGGAGAAGAAAAAGCAAAAAGTTAAACAGAAATCCAGGTCCGGATTTCCACCACAGCAGGAGTCCAGTAGGGGTGGAAACAATTGAGGCATTGTGAAAATAATAAAAACCCAGATAGAGATCAGTATTTTGAGAGCTAATCTTCCCATTCTTTGCAGGACTGTGGGTAGAGTAAAAGGATAGAAAGGAGCCACCAGATTGAGTAGGACAAACATGTCTGACAGAAAGAGAGCCAAGCTCACGATGTTGAGGTAAGCATGAAGAAAGAAGAAAAGGTTCAGAAACAAAAGCTCATTTAATAAAATGAAGGTAGGTGAACTAATAAATAAGAAATATGCCTCAGAAACTGTACATACTTCTGTGGAACAGGGCTTGGGCATTAGCGTTACTGGACAGCACAGCGGAAGTAACAATAATTTGCCAGACTCTCAAGGGCACATCTGGTAGTGACTCCAACAGAAGAATACATACAGGTTTAAACACTGGTTGAACACGTAAACTCTCGTGATAGGGTTCATGATGTAGTAATACAAATTGAAGGCGACAGATTGCACTAAATTAAAGCAGTATTCTGGTGACAGACGTGTATGACATCATTCTCACTAGGAAGTTTGGCATCTAGAATTTATAAAGGATGCACCTCGATGTGAGACGGTACTAGTTTAATGATTTTTAGGTCTCGCCTGACCCAGCGCATGCGCTGGTCTGGCGAGACTTATTGAGAGGGCTCCAAAAAGTGCTACCAGGCCAGCCTAGAGCCACAGTGCATTTGCGCGGGCGCGCACGCCGCGCTTTACCGCGATTACTTTCGGCCGCTTTGATGTTGATCGTAATCACTTTCACTTTCACGGCTGCTTTGCATAGCCAATAGGTCTCGCTTTTGGGACCTTATAAGTATTTAGTTATGCAACTGTTGCATGGCTAAACACTTATAAGGTCCCAAAGGCGAGACCTATTGGCTGTGCCAATGCTTGTTCTCCTTAGTGCTGGGAGGATTCAGGAAAAAATGTGCACATGAGTGAGCTATAAACAGACTCCAGAAACCAAGCTAGGCGGGACAAAGATTCAGTACCACAGGCGACACCATTAAAGAGTGAGCCACAAGTTGAAGCAAGTAAAATTAGAAGCAAAGTGCCATATAAGGGCCATCCTAGATCAATAACGATATCAAGGTATAATTATGCCTGGTAGTTAATCCCATGAATACCCCCCTTTTTCTGGTGTTAGAACCAGACAATTCATAGAGAAAAGTTTCAGATTATAGAAATTTAAATGCACATACATGCACATATGTGGTGCAAAACGCTCACAGTATTTGCCAGATAGTGTAGACCACTGGGTCTTAACTGGTGGTGCAGTGACTCCTGGAGAGTCCGTGAGCCCTGCTCAGGCGGTTTGCAACTGTTTACAAAATCAAATAGCAAAATTAATATAAATAAAGAAGCACAATTTAATTTGATTATACATTTTTCCATATTTGATTGTGAATTAAAAAATAAAATTCAACATTTAGGCATTTGTTTTGTGTATACTGGTGTTTGTATTTTTGTGTATAGTTTTAAGTTTCAAATCATAGAAATTGCTTTGGCTGGGGGCCCCTGGCTTTCAATAAGGACTTATGGCCAACAAATACTTATATGTGCATGTACAGAGTTCTGTCTAAAGCTACTGGTCTATCAGTAAACAGGCCAGGTCATAGGTATAATTCACATTCCCCTATGTCTGCAACTACATACAATGTAGAAGACTTGTGTCTAAGATGGTGGTCAACATATAGGGGCCGATGCCGATCCTGTAAAACCCGGGTACAAATGGTCGTACGGAGCATTTTCTCCGTACGACTCGTACCCGAGAATTCCACCGTACAAACCAGCAAGTACGATTCGTACAGAAATACCATTTCCGTACGAATCATAAAAAACACCGTACGGCTAAAAAATACATACAATTCCGATCCTGGACAGCGCGTACGCGACGTCCGCACGGAGTCAGGCAGCGTTTTACGGACCAGCAAGTACGATTCGTACTTAAAGCACTCCGCACGGCTATATTTTTACGGGAGCTAAAAAGTGCCGGAAAAGCTAAGTACACTGCGATGCACGAGGAAAAGGGGGCCCGCTACGCGACGTACACGCCATCACCCACATCATACGAGTCATCATGTACGGTGCGTACCCCAACATTGCATATGTACGGACCGTACCCCCCCACCCGCGTATGTCCTCACCGTACCCCAGGCGTACCCCAATCCTTGCGTATGTACGGTCCTACATATGCGAGGATTGGGTACGCCTGGGGTACGGTCCGTACATACGCAGGTGGGGGGTACGCCTGGGGTACGGTCCGTACATATGGGGGGTGGGGGGTATGGTGCGGACGTACGCGGGAGGGGTGGGAGGCTGGGGGGGGCGTACGACTCGTACCCCGGGCACAAGTGTACTCGGGGGAGGCGATTCATATGTATTTTCCACGTGCGAATCGTACTTCGCCGTTTGTACGGGACTTGTACGATTCGTACGTAAAGAAATACGGATACGAGTCGTATGGGAAAAAAAAATCCAGGATCGGAATCGACCCCATAGTTTTAGTGCTGTAAAGAAACATATTTCAAAATTAACTGAACATATGGATTTTAAGTGATTTTCTTTTGAGAAAATATCCTTCTAAGAATAAGATGTGTATAGCTACCATGGTCTATGCTGCTATAAAAGAGGAACAGGCATACGCTGAGAGAGAAGCTGTGGAGAGATTTAGAGAAACAGATAAGGAAATAATGCGAACTATTTAAAAAGAAGCATCATACAATCTTCTCTCAAATGAAAGCTCTACCTCTCTTTCAACAACATCCATGGAGTTTCCTTTTTAAGTATCATTGATGAACGAAAGACAATCCTGCTTTCATATACAAATCCACTAGGACACAGACATTTTGTGATTCTATTCTATTGAGGTAAAAAACAGCACTTGAAACCCTCTGAGGCCTGACCTTGCTTGTAAACTCCTCTCAGTATCTGCTTCTTCCATTCTTTCTTATGACATGCTTTGAGGAAACAGATCCTTAATAATTAACTTGAGCAAAACAAATCCTGTTGTAGATTGGTTCAGGGCTTTCCAGCATAAGTTAACTTTTCAAAAAATAGTAAAATACTTTGAAAATGCTTCATAACCAAAAGTATACATGATAAATATATGCTTTGATAAATTAAACAAGCTCTTTGCACTACCTCAGACTCAAGCATTCATCAAAGCAATGCAACTGTCTATTATTAAAGTTGCTGTGTATTATATTCACATGTGCTGATTCATGTACCAACACGCATGGCACCACTCATCTCACAATACTTCAGATGCATTCAGTGTTGCTTCATGAAGTGCATCAACTTTATCTGCTGCTTCACGGATAATCAGAAAATCCAAAGGCTTTGACTGAAGCGAAATCAAATTCTTTTTCCTTCAATGGCGATATGGTATTCTCAAGGTCTCTGAAAGCCAGACTTTTGGGTGGATTTATATTATGTATATACATAATACAGTATTTTCCTGTGGCAGAACAAACAACTGCATTTTCATCAAATAACTTTTCAGCTTGGCAACATACAACAAACTTTGTACAGGGGAAATTGATTTTCTCACGCTAATGCTCTTTTAAATGTTGTTTTCTCTGCTGCAAAAATATTTTACAGATGGGAGAAGTCCTTTCACTACACTACAACAAAATGTGGGCATAATCCAGCCCAGTACTGCAGTAAATATCCGGCTAATTACAGGGTGGGAAGAGGTCAGATCATAATTCTGGAATGCTGAGCAATTTTCATGTTGTGGACAATCCAAACCCTTCTAGGCAAGATCTGTCTTGAAGCTTCCACTCTTTTAGTGGATTTACAATTCCAGAGATCTTCACATTAGCAGTAGAAATTGCCACCTTTGTAAATGGAAATGGACTTGCCAGGAATCCCTTTGTGAATTTCTGCCTGGAATATAACAACATGAGTTTACAACCAAATATATCCTTCTGGACAGGGCTCATTGCCCGTAAACTGTACGCTGTCCAAACATGCTGGTTGTGAAAGGCCGCTGCTGAAAGGAAAAATAATTTAAAACTCAAAATTGGGAATTGCCATTAGACATATAGATGAAGACTAACTATATGGTTTTAAGGACATTTGTACCTTATGGGTCTACTATTTGATACCGTGAACTTTAGTGCATTACAAATTTGTGCATTTCCCATCCTGCTATATTTGGCCCCCAAGATCGAATTAAACACTCATAAACTATTAAAATCAAAGGTAAAATTTAAATTCAAGATTAAAAGCAGACATTAGAAAATGTGAAAACAGCAACAGGAAAGTACAACATCAGAAAAGAAGACTGCAAGATTACAGTGGAAAATTAGTAAAAGTGTGTAAGGCAATGGCTAGGACAGTGCAGGAGTAGAAACAGGAAAAGTCTAAAGATAAGCATGAAAGATATTGTGATAAAATAGAAATAGGTATTAAAGCACAACTTAATAGGGCGGAGCTACATACCCCTAAGGTTTGCTTGCTAAACAACTTTTTGAGACCTAATCCCTCCTCCCCCCCAAAAAATAGAGAACAGATTTCTTGACCTGGCTTTGGTTCTCACTAAAATATGTATTGCGATGCATTGCGACTCCTGGTGGCCGTCCGCACTGTTAGCAGCACCGACACCCACCGCCCACGCGCGCAACCTGGGGTTTATCCTCGACTCAACACTCTCCATGACCAAGCAAGTCAACGCCGTCTCGTCCTCCTGCTTCAACACACTCCGAATGCTCCGCAAGATCTACAGGTGGATCCCCACCGAAACAAGAAGAACGGTCACCCAGGCCCTCATCAGCAGCAGGCTAGACTACGGAAAAGCCCTCTACCCAGGAGCTTCGGCCAAACTCCAGAAACGACTACAACGCATACAGAACGCCTCTGCTCGCCTGATCCTCTACATCCCGCGCCACATCACACCACACCTGAGAGACCTGCACTGGTTTCCCATCAACAAGAGGATCACCTTCAAGCTCCTCACCCACGCACACAAGGAACTCCACAACACCGGGCCGGCATACCTCAACAGGCGACTCACCTTCTACACCCCGAACCGACAGCTCCGCTCCGCCGACCTTACCCTCGCCACTGTCCCCTGCATCTGAAGAGCGACCACCGGCGGCAGATCGTTCTCCCACCTCGCCGCCAAGACCTGGAACACCCTCCCCATCCTCCTACGGCAGACCCAGAACCTACTAACCTTCAGGAGGCTTCTCAAGACCTGGCTATTCGAACAGTCGCAGTACCCCTTCCCCCCAGCGCCTTGAGAACCTCACGGGTAAGTAGTGCACTCTACAAATGTATTGATTGATTGATTGATTGGAGAGCTCAGTCCTCCCCTCTGGCTGATAAATGGCAACATGATGTGTGCTTATGGATTAAATGCAAGGATCTTGTGTCACATGCAGGGAAATGATTGGCCCACCAAAAATGCCCCATTGCACCACTCTGGAATGAGATTCTGTTTGTGTTTTAAAATACTGAGACAAATCATATGGAAGTGGCTCAAAGCAAAAATTATGAATGATTATATACATTGCCTGTTTTTTACCTCAAACTATTTACGTTATAAGGATATTGCTAGGAACTTGACTTGAGCTGAGAAACAAAATATTTGGATTTCATTTCACTGAGAAATATTTAAATATTGGGATTGTTTTGTTGTTATGCATCTGTATTAATCAAAATTCGACATAATATTGTTGGACTCAAACAATATTGTATTTCCTCCATATGTTTTCCACATTTTCAGTGTTACTCTGACATGTTGATACCCCAAGGAAGTTGCAGTCATTGGAATTGTGATTATTCACTATTAATGTAGCATGCTCTTATATTTTCATCGAACACCGATACCAAAAATCAATAAACCGATTAAAAACAAATAGTATGGAAATAAGTGAACCTATGCAGAGAAATGATAAAATGTAATGAGAGAGATCAAATTTGGTACAAATCAAAACATTAATCTAGGATCTGAAGTAGCACTACTTTGAGACAGAAAAGTGTGGCTGGGAACAACAATAAAAAAATAACCAAGTATGCATATGAGGGCTCGAACAGAAAAGTAAGAATAGGACTGTTGAGCTCTAACATTGCAAAAAGAACCAAGTGCCACATGTACTATTTTTTGTGGTGACAAAAAGTGGTGGTAATTAGCCACCACTCTTTTTGCAACCAAAAACGTACTTTGCAAATTGATCTATGTACTAACTGGTTGGTTAATAACATAAGGAACCAAAGAGGGTCGCAGTCCAAACTACCAAATTAATATTTAGGTAGGTCATAATTTGCAACTCACTGTGATTGGCCAAAATAACAGGGAAGTGGCCTTAAAGTATCAGCAGACCACCATTTCTGTGATCGCTTTGAGAAAAAAGGAAATATTTTAGTTTTTAAAAAAACAGTCTGATTTCCTTAACCTCTTCAATGCCCATGACGAGCTGGTCTCGTCATGGGCCGCGGTTGCGCTGTGCCCATGACGAGACCAGCTTGTCATAAACCCCGCCCGCTAATGCAACGGCCGGCACAGGGCGGGGAAAGGGGCGGGCACTGAAGGGGTTAAAGCATAGAGAATTGCTTTGACATTTGTTTTTTAAAGTTTCAGTGTGAGTTGGCAATGGTACCATGGACACTAATTCCCAAAAGGGAAAAATGTCGAAAGGGGAATAAGTTACCACCTCAGCTTGAGGGTCAGTATGTTATTAATAGTTTGCAGCCTGAATTCTGGTCACAAATCATTAATACATAGGGTACCAAATAACTATTTGATAGGGATGCCCACAACATGCCCCTTTCAAACAGCAATTTGTTATCTATTTATATCATTTTAGGAGTCCATAAAATGTACTGACTCCTAAAATGGGTTTAATACATTGATTTGGCATGACTGCAACCGCTAAAACCTTTTGTACATCTTGTGTCAGATTCCGATATGAGGTTGTAAACAAAGATTATCCTTCGGAAAGCTCTAGAACTTAAATGGATGTGATAATTTATCCGCTCACACTCTATCCTCATTCATCAACATTCAGGTTCTCACCATACCACAAGAGAAATATACATACAAACCCCCAGTTGAGCAGACTAGAAGCAAAGTTTATATGAAAAAATATAACTCTATTTATTCATTTTAATATCATACATAAAAATTCATCCTTAGTCAATATTTTCACAATGTCCTAGACATTAAAATATCTTAAAAAACAATGTGACACTTGATATACAATTGATATTTAAAAAGAAAGGACATCAAATAAAACAAATTGTAACTGAATAAAAGGAGAGTACATCAGAAGAAGACAAAGAAATATGTCATTGGAATGTAAACATCCGTGATCCCACAATGATTAAGGCAGGAATCCGAAACTATTATCGCAAAATTCTGGAATTCCAGCCTAAACACGGATTGTGTCTCTGTGAAGTGCGTCAACGCGTTTCGATGGTACCAATTATAAAACCATCTTTCTCAAGACTGTGATATGTAACTCTCTGTTAAAATAATTGTGTCCAAGACATGTTGTTCAAACCTGTATAATAGAACACACGTCACTATATGCTCACATAAAAGGAAAAGCATACATTTTATAGACATTGCTTGTTAACAACTTTAAGAAACTACACATTAAGGGCTATTTATCTAGAGTCAGCATTGTTATTTATAACTAACATTCTCAATCATTGGTTAAACTAAGAGAAGTTGTCATTCTACCCTCTATCGATTTGAAAAGGATCCCAATATTTAGCCAAAACATTTTCCTTCCTATGGTATTCTGTCATAGAAATATACTTTCCCAGAATTATCCACAATCTTTTTATCCTCAACTATCTTCCCAACAGAGAATTTTTAGTTTATATATACATTTCTCTCTAGGCAGCACGTGTATCCTCCTTTTGCACTATATCACTCACTCATGCAAACTAGCACAATCTTTCAAATTATCACATCCATTTAAGTTCTAGTGCTTTCCAAAGGATAATCTTTGTTTTATAACCTTGTTGCTCTGAACGCTATTCCTTTGGAGTAAAGGGGTCCCTCTCTTTTTCTTCTGAAAGATTCCGACATGATACAGACTTAAAAAGCTAAATTACAGTGACAAGAAAAGGGGCTAGTTTGCAGAAACAAAAATACCTTATTAGGGTTTTATGACAGCAAGAGAACACCAAGAATAGAAATAAGAGAGTGTACAAACTGAAACAACAAAGAACAAACATAGTAGTAGATGGGAACACAAATGTAAAAGTTAATAAAGAATAGCTTTGGTTGAGGGCAAAACTATGGAACAAAGTATAACAATGTAGTAAAGTGAGAAGGGCAACAAGTATCTGGCATATTTTCAAAACTTTGTAGCTGTCTATGCTCACAAGAACAGTAGGCAAAAATAGCAAATTAATAATATACATCCTTACCTCCTGTACATATTGCTCACTCATTTGACCAAACTGGTGTCCTGGAGGCTTAATACCAGAGACCAGTAATCCAGAGGCATATATTCTTGGTTTCTGTACATCAGGCTTAAATTTATCATGTGAAACATTAGGTGCTTTAACATCACTATTGAAGGTTCTGTGATCAGCAAGAGAAGATGCAGTACATGTCTGGGCACCAGTAGATGTGATTGATGGTTCAAATGAAGCGTCAAGCCTGTCCACTGGCTGCGGACTTCTCCTAATGTAGGTAATGATTTTAGGTCGAACATGCTTAGGCTTCGGCATCAGAGGCTGGGCTTCAATCTTCTCCTCTGCCATTTCCCTGTGACTGCTCTCCACATTGCTTGTGATTGTTAGGGAAGGTTTGGAATGTACAAGTAAGGGTTTGGGGATACCACTGTTGCACACAGCTGTGCTCGCTCCTTGAGGAGAAATGTTTAACAGTTGTGTACTGTCAATGGGAGGTAGGACGGTAGAAGGCGAAAGTCTGTCAACATGAAGTGCATAAAGGTTCCTTAATGTTGAGGTCTGTTTGCCAATATTCACTCTTGCCACTGGGTATAACTGACCCGGAACAGTCAAAATGCCATCTGTACTTGTGGAAGCTTTATAACTCCCCTTTGATCCATCTGAAGTCTGTGTCTCTACAGTAGCTGCCATCTTGGTGCGAGTAGCAAGACCTGGTTCTTCAGAATTATTCTTATTGCTGCTGGCCTGGACATGGCTGTCATTATTCCTGTCCCGATAGCTTGGACATTCAGTCGATGCGGTTTCTTGACTCCAAAATCGCTGGTAATCAGAAAATTCAAAGGCTTTGATTGAGGCAGAATCAGGTTTTCCCTTTAATGGTGTTATTATGTTCTCAGGTACTCTGAAAGTTACACTTCCAGGTGGATTTACATTATGTACAAATAAATTAGAGTCTCTTGCTGCAGCAGAACAAGCCACTGCATTTTCATCAAAGAATCTATTTCTGCTTGTCAACATCATGCCACTGTCTTGGCGATTGGGCTCACTAGAAATAGGGCAGGTAGGTCTATGCTCTTTGCTTGCGGTGACGTGATCTTGATTTGCTTGACTGACCGGCCAATTCACATTGTCCCTGCTTTCTTCAGCTAACAATGCAACTGTACTTCCACAAGTTGGTCTTACGTCAGCACCAGCTTCTGCTTGTTTCACACGGAAGTTGTCTACTTCACTGAAAATGTCTTGCATTTGAGAAGGACTAGACTCTGCCACATCAGTCCCACACTCCTGCTTTCCTCGTACACTTCCATCTCTTTGACATGCAGCCATCTCTACCAGCATTATGCTCTCAGCTCTTGATTGCCAACTGGTCTTGTGTTGTGGAAGCCCCAACCTTCTACTTTTGTCAGTCTGACTCACCTGTGCTTCTGACAGATTACAAATTTCCTGAGTTTTACTAATTGGGTTCAAGTGCTGATCTGAGCATGTTGGGTGAAATGTGCTTTGTCTGCTAGAATTCTGCAACTTTATAGAATCTATTCGGAGCTCTGATGCAGGCAATTTCCTGCTTTCTGAGGTAGATGTTTTAGTATAAAGCACAGTCTTGTTTTCCTCTGAGGTATTGTCAAGGGGATGAAATGTCAGACCTAAAAATTGATCTGTAGGTGTTTTGGGGGATTTTGGTGTAGCACCAGTTCTGTCACAAGATGTGTCTGTGAAGGCAGGAGATACGGAACGCAAATCAATGTGTGATGGGTGTCCAAATGCTTGTTTTGGAACAGTTTCTGGTCCACCAGAGGGATGAATTGATCCCCCGTAAGATACATGAGAAAGTCTTTCAGTCTCAAATGTTGTAAATGATGTTTCCTTGTCACAACATTTGACCTCATCAGAACAGCTTTCAATAGGGGTCTGAGTCCTTTCTGTTTGTCCCTGGCTGATGGGAATGTGTCTCAAATTGTCCTTATGGTCACGGGACATAAATTCGTCATTAATCCTCCTGATTGTAGGACTATACCTCTTAGGTTCTTTTAAAATGACACCACTAACCTGAGACTCTTGAAGCCAACTTAGACATTTTCTCTGTTGCTTACCCGACCACACCAGATTCTCACATCCAACTTGAGACAAACTTCTCACCTTTTCTGCCTCATCAATTTGCTTTCCTTCTTCTTCAGGGCTTTTATCACTAGTCATGATTTGATTTGCATTTGTGTCCCCTAAGCCAAGCAAACTTTCATTATCGTTCTGGGAGTCATTCATATTGTCATGTAGCTCTCTAAATGAGGCCTTATTCGGGATCACAGGTGCTGCCATTTTCAGGTTACAGGGCTAGCCTTCCAGCACTTATTCTTCAACACAAGTGTTTGCAGGTATAAACATAAATGCAGGATTCACTCGCAAAATGTTACATCAACTGAATTGGGTCAGCTCATTATGTTTCTAAAAGTATTCTTTTACTCCTTTCAAAAAGACTTCTTTCTTAAAACAGTCATTGTGTATACGATTAACATAAAATCTCTGTGGATCCATTATAGTCTAGACGCATATTGCCTCTTCTTGGTTTTCACCTAAAAAAGCAAAGAGATAAGCAATTGTGAGTAATTGTCTGAAGGTTTACAATGGTAGACATTTCTGTGAGCAATCTTAATACAGGATCATTAGATAATGTGCAACATGAATGAATTTAAATATATTTCTAATCTAAGGTAAAATAAAATGTATGAAATAAAATAAAATAAGGCAGAAGTACAAAGAGTTGTAATTTAAATTAATAATCCTATATTTAGCAGAGGAGGTGAAGATGTTAAAGAGGTAGAGTTATGTGGTAGCAAGCACATACTACAGCATTATCACTGCACATCATGTGAGTGTAGGTAAGCAGGGCCTATATTATAGACAGGGCACACAGTCCCTATTAGCACCACAACATGATTTCAAACAGGTGCGCCGGGCACAAATAGAGGCAGTGCGTCCTACTACAAGTAATGCACTGCCTCAGGGCAGCCATGAACCTGCGCAGCACTAGGGGCACTTCATTAGTGAAAGTCAAACCAGATAATTGAAGCTGCTGGTCCATGTTCCTCTATGCAAGCTGAAACCGCTTGCACTTCAAAGAGGAGACAGGGAGCCCTATGCAGACTGGGGCAGTGAGAGACTACATTCGCCCTCAAAGGTATGCCTGGAGTCCCCTTGGACCTCCTTCCTCCCTTGCATGAGTCACACAGTCAGTGGGCCTCATGATGATCTCTTTGTCTCTGCACCTGTGTCCATAATAAGGCATGGGCATAGAGGCAAAGTGTTACTCTGATTATCACGGGCCAAACCCCATGCAAATGAGGTAACTGCCCCTGAAGATAGTGCAAGCGCTCAATATGCACTAGTGCTATCTGTATAACACAAATAAGGGGGCACAAACATCTATGCCTTCTTCTGTAATACTATGGTGCCCTTGGGTGTGGAAATTTGGTGCACGTGCCCGTTGCAAACCCATTGCATTGTTTACAATATGGCCAGAGGAAGTAAAACATTCCATGTGCCTTCATCAAAAGCCTTCCTATACAACCAGGCCTTCAGTTCCCTGTATAATGAATGGAGGCTCCAATTCTCCTCAATTCTTGCGAAAAACTGTAAATGATCTGCCTATGAGCTTATGCTGTCTAATATTAGGGACCATCACTAGCCTTTACATTTGCTCTTTACAGTTTTGAGATATTTTTGATTTTTAGTTTGCCTTACAGTTAATGCTGATTTTTAATTTGCCTTACATTAAAGTTCAGTTTCCCTTGAAGTCCCTGTGAGCAGACTTGTTTTACTGGCAAAATTCCTGTCAGGCAAATCATATTTGGGCCTGATTCACACAGAGCTCGATTCAGAAACTGTATTTTGTAGTACGTAAAGTTGGACAACTCACATACAACAAAATACTATTTACAATACAGCCGGAGACTTCTGCCTCCCCTGTCCGTTTTGTGCGCCGAACTCACTCATGTAGGTAAACACTTTAGTAGTAAATGTGGGAAGGACGGGGGAATGACTGGAACATGGGGAATGCTTACTACTAAATGGAAGGAGCTTAGAGAAATTCAAGAAGTAGTTTGGGAAGGACATGCTAATACAAAGCACACACACCCTCAAAAGAGTAAGACAATTGCAATTCATAAAATAGACTTCTAAAGTTTCTACAGCTCTATAAGTGTCACAAAAGGTTAAAAAAAACACTCCAGCTCAGCAGTGGAATATGCCAAGCACTACACATGAACAATGATAATAGCCTGAACACCTCAATGTTCTAAAGCGTCAACTTACTCTGAAGTTAAACGACTTTTGTCTGTTGTGTGCTACCTTGAAACCTGACCTGATCCTGTCAGGAAGACTAACTACTGAATGATTTGTACAAACTTTGTCACATACTTCTAGGTGCACTACTCATGCCCAAAAAGTTGCAATCGAACTAGACTTTATTTATTTAATATATAGAATTGTTCTTAATTTCTGATTTATTCCAATGAGTCTCATTTATTTAAAAACTTAAAAGATTATCACAAATGTGAAAATATATAAAACAATGATCATCGACAATTGCTTATATCATGAACAATGTACGTATTGAATTTTTACATTGAACTAAGTTGAATGTACAATCAAGAAAATAAAGTTTTCAATGCTGTGCACCCACTGCATTTTGGGAAAATCCCTTCGTCAGGGAAACTCGGTCATCATTTGACCTTGTGCTTGCAATAATGCAACCTTCCTCGAGCAGTAGTGGCCCCTGTATGTGTTGCTAATCCGTCATTAAAGTCCAGAGCACATTAACTATTTTGTTTCAAGCATCCCTCGTGCCCATACTCGCTCTCGCCCATGTCGAAAAAATTGAGACTCATTGGAATAAATCATAAACGAAGAAAAATTCTATACATCAAGAAAAGTCTAGTTCAATTGCACCTGTTTGGGCATGAATAGTGCACCTTGAAGTATGTGACAAAGTTTGTACACATCATTCGGTATTTAAGCCTTACACATGGCCAGCCACTGGCACTGCAACACACTACCATAAACATCAATCGGGAATTAAAATAGCACCCCATATCAACTCATTTAAAATTACATTTGTTCAACATTTAATTACAATTTTATATATATAATATAATAGTGCTCAGTACAACAGAAGCAGCAGCCACCTGTGCTAGCTAACTTTGTTGTTCCTTTCTTCTGCTGTAGGATTTCCGGGCTAAATTACTTGTAATCACGTAAATTCCGAACATTTTGTGTCAAAAGAGTACTGTGAAATTACCAAAATTACTCTGATTATTTTGGTGTAATATAGATTTTGCAAAGGCCTAATCATTTACCCACACACATTGAGTTTTTTATGTATATATTTACTACTTATGGTTAGCAACGCAAACAGCACATTCTATAACTCATGCCACCCACCGTGGCGCCATGATCTTATATTGACTGCTATTTTGTTTGTTTCTATACCCTTACCAAATTGGTGTTTTGAGCATCGCTGTGGCACAAGTTATGGGGCGTTTTGTGTGCGTTGCTAGACATAACTGTTGGATTTAAGTGCTTTGATGAGTTTGAACAAGAACCAGAACTCCCTTTTATCTGTGTGTTTACTAGTGAATGCCATCTTTTAGGTTGAGCCTAGAGCAGCGCATGCGCTGCTTGCTCGACTTTTAGTAAAGGGGTAAAAAAAAGTGCTACCAGATGCTGCCATGGCCGGCCTAGAGCTCGAGTGCCTGTGCGCGGGCGAGCGCTTTGCGTGCCTCTCTCCACGCTTCAATTCCCTCCCCCTCCCCCACCACAGATCTCGTCACTCTGCTGGCCTCATTAAGTGCATTGCGATCGCGAGCACTTTCACTTTCGCACTCAACTCCCGGGCTTCTCTTGCGTTTCTTCCCCCACTGTTCTTCCTTTAATTCTGGCTTCTGTATCAGCTCTTGTTTTCTCTTTCCTACCATTCGCCGTACTTCTCTTCACCTACTGCTTCTCCCTCTCACCTTGCGTCTCTTTCACTGCTGGTTTCTCTCGTCCTATACTGTTGCTCTTGCTCGCTATTACCTCACTAAGGTAATAGGTGCCTCTCTGTCTTGCTCGCCCCACCCTCTCCCCCACCAAAGAATGCGACTCGCGGCCGCCACTTTCGCGTGCACCCCTTTTTGTTTTATTTCCCACTCCCGGGCTTGTTTAAACTTCTGTGCAGTCTAATGCGAAGTTGCCTCCGGTTTCGCATCCTCTTACCGACAATCAAAGTTTGAAAGCGTGGCTGATTGCTTTTTGAGTGTTTGCTTGAAGGAATAATCTTCCCACCGCTTATGCAGTAAGCTCAGAGGGGGTCTCCTAAATCCTCCCTCGGCGGTGTGCGGGCTGAACTTCTGAAGGTGTAAACATTGCTGGAATTTCATTTATGAAGGTGAAGGGAATGGAAACGCTGGACCCATAGACTCTCTCCTGGCTGTGCTGGCGGAATCAATTAGAGGCAGATGGAAGGGGTCGTATGTGTTTAGTTTTAAATGATAAAATTAAAAACAAGCCTTTGACAGCCAAATTGTCTCTCCATTTAAAAGCAATGCAGCCTCCCTCGTTAGCTAATGTTTTTTTCCTGATGCCGTTTGCCCATTGGCAAAAACAAAAATACTTGCTTTCTGATGTTGAAATGCATCAGCAAAGAAAGAAAGAAAAAAATACAGTGATGTGCATGCATTCACATGCGTCACCAAGCATGCATGCAGTTATGGCACGAGGCATCCACCATTTTGTTTTTTATTTAAACTGCTGCTCAAAGATAACCGGTGTGTATCTTGTTTTTCTCTTCCTGTCAGTTACCTCTTTTACACTACTATTTATTCAACTTGCTCTATGGATCAGAAATAGGCTATCTAGTCTAGAACCAAATGCCAACCACAGTTTTATTCTTTTTTTGCTTGCAGATAACACCGATTTACTTTTCTACAAAAGAAGACTCTGTCTATGCTGCAGTAAACTAGCCACCGAGGGTAAGGTTACACCCTGAAAACCAACTGAGAGCCAACTTTAGGGTCTTGGTTACAAAAAATACACCTACGCCACATTTTATCATGTGAGAAAATGTGCACCTTTTGATCTTGCATGTGCCAAAAACATTCAGCAAGGCATTTACCTGACGGCTGAGGCACGGGTGTTATCAAAACACTTCCAGGAGAGTTAGGCCACAACCAGGGCATGTTTCCGGGCCCCCACTACTGCAGTGAAGAAGTGAAGTAGCCTTTATAACCTAGTTTGACTGGCCGACCTAGTCTGATGCCAGCTGCCCCCTTTTTTTTTCCCTTTCCTTCTCTAGACCCTTAAACCCCAGGACTCCTCTGCTGCTGTTCATGAATTTCTCTTTCAACTTCCTGCTGAAAGCCCCCACTGAAACGGATCTGCCTGATAAGGTGATATTTATTTTATCTAGCCGTGTCAGACTCCCCATTTTTCCTTGCCCCCCCCTTCCAGGCCTCTCAATCAGTGTCCCTGATCAGCACCTTCCTGGCATTGCGCCTTTCCAGTGTTTATTCAAGGCTGCTGACGAGGGAGCTGCTGGTGATAAGGCATAGGTAGGGGATAACTCCACCACGCAAGTCACCCCTGAAGCCAGACCCAAATCCTAGCAAGAATCTGATCCCCATTGGTGTGGACACTTAATTCACTGTCCTTGCACACAGTGGCGTTGCCACAGCCGCACTATTTATTTTCTGCTCCATGCTGCTGAGGGGGGCAATGTTGTGTTTCAGGGGGGCTATGTTGTATTTCAGGCTTGTATAGTTATGGGCATGGCTGGAGTTTGCAACAGCACCCAAGTTCTTGATCATGCTACCAGTTGGACTATATGGCTGGAAGTTTGCTAAGCTATAAAAAATTTGCCCCACATTTACTATACTTTGCGTGGGCGCTCACACGTCCTACATGCCCACGCATTGAAAATGATAAGTATATGATGCCGTCTTTTGCATCATGCCAGTGCCTGTTCAAATCTTTGGAAAATGTGGGGCACAATGTTTCCCAGAGGGCATTGGGATCAGCTAATACAACTGGCATTGATCAACTAATATTTTTATTTTTGGATGGCTTATTTGTATGGTTTTGTCCCTTTGCGACAGCAATGCATCAGGGCCTGCTTTCTGATCTTCTCAAATTATTTGAAGGTATATAAATCATGTGCAGTGGTTTCAACATGCCATTTAAGTGAACAAGTGTCAGTTTCAAGTATGGTATGGGTCTTTATATAGCGCTTGCTACTGCTGAGGAGGCGCTGAACTGCTTTGCAGACCGGTACCACGCTACGCTGTTGGGTCCAAGTGTCGGTGATTAGTTCGTGCCGCGTGATTACAGTTTGTCAAGCGGTTTATCCTGAGGCCGCCGTGCAGTTTTGCAGCTTTATCCCACTCTATTAAGCAATTCCTTCTGCAAGCTGATTATATATTGTTGTCATGTGCTTGAGTAATGGATGCTGCAGTTGACCTCAGCGTGGCTTCTGCAGTTGTCATGCAGTTTGCTACCTAGGGGTCCTATTATCAAGTGTCTTGTGCCTGTCACTAAGTCTGCACAATGGATTCAGTATAATCATCACTCCACCACAGCATCACTCAGGGCCACCACATGATCACTCACCTTCACCACAGCATCACTCAGGAACACCACAGCCTCACTCAGTACCACCAAAGCATCACTATGCGCTACCACAGCATCACTCTGCAGCAACACAGCATCAATCAGCATCGCCACAGCATCAGTCAGCACCGCCACAGCATCAGTCAGCACCGCCACAGCATCACTCAGGGCCAGCACAGCATCACTCAGGGTCACCACAGCATCACTCCAGGCCAGCACAGCATCACACAATGCCACCGCTGCATAACTCAGGGCCAGCACAGCATCATTCAACAACACCACAGCATCACTCAGTGCTTCTTACACTTTTTAATTGCAAATTCTCAGCAAGCTGCACAGCAACCACACTTTACAGAACAGCTAAAAAACATTGGCAAAGTCAATAGCTCTACTTAGAAACTTATAAGGCCCCCCAAAGCATAGCCATTAGGTCTTGCCTTTAGAACATTAAAAGTGTTTGGTTATCCAGCACAATATCCTTCATTAAACAACATCAAGTGTTGCATGGCTAATCACTTATAAGGTCCCAAAAGCGAGACCTATTGACTTTGCCAATTCTTGTTTAATGATTTACTTGATTTCAAATACCCTGTGTGCACAGTCCTTGGCGCAGTGAAGCCTGTGGCAAGGCACTGCTCCCAACTCGCCGTGACCTCCCAACCAACACTGTGCTGAGGGTATTGGCTCCAGGCCCTGTGCACCATCCATCGTGGCGGACCAACCCCCACTGAGCATTGCCTGCAATGTACTCATTCTGCATCATGCACAGCCTCCCTCTCTGCTGTGTGCCCTTGTACCTTTAACTGAGTGCAGCAGTGGTTGGTTGCAGGGCTTTCTTGCCTTTCCCAGGGCTTAATTTGGTATCTGCCAAATTTCATCCATATTAATTGAACAGCGTTAAAATTATTAGTGAATGAATCTCTAATTGGCTTCCCATTTATGTATGCTCTCGATAGATCTGCTCAAAATGTGACATAACCTACAGTAAGCTAAACTGATTAAATGCCTCCCACGTTTTGTGTGAATTCATCAAATTGTGCCACATTTATTAGCAGATTAACACAATTTTACCATCCCCTTGAAATCATCCCCTTGATCGGCCTGCATGAAATCGAGACAAACAAGAGTAGGCTAAGATGTTACGTCTCTGCTAAATTGTCATCAGATCCATTACTTGATGCCCAAGTTATTAGTAAAGGAAAAATATTTTAGATCCTCCCCAGCTTTTTAACTTTGCCACCTCCACACACTGGCTAGTCATGAAACCTACTATATACACACAAAAGGAAGCAAGATGAATACAAGTCACAATTTTTTATGTATATATAAAGTTAAGCCAGGAGCACATTCACTTTGTTAAAACTGCCCTCACCCACAACAAGTTGTGGCATGCTTCATCATAGGGCTTCTGCAAAACGCCTTAGCGCAGACCAATGCTAGAGGCGGAGCAACAGGGAGGGGTAGACGATACAAACAATTAGAAAAGGAAAAGAAAAGGATCCTAAATGGGTGCAGACGATAAGTGTTAAAACTGACGAAGGGATATCGTCATAACAATTTTATTCCTGGATTCCCTTGTCAGGAGTAAAAAAGGGTGAGAAATGCCCTCAGATGGTGGTGGCGTGAGTGAGTTATGCACTCTCCACCCCTCCGTGCTGCATAGAGGTCAACATGTTTCTGCCGGATTAGGTCTCTCTACCGGCATTCATCAGGACAAAAGGGATCCCTATGCTAATGTTCCTTGTTTTTACATATATATCCCTGTACTAAATGTTACTGCACCTGTTAGTATGGTGCAGTCCAGTACACTTACTCATCTATGAAATCTGTAAGTGGAAAGAATAAAAAAAACAGTGAAAACAGTCTGTACAGTAGTAAGCCGACAACCAACAAATAGTACAAGTGAAGGAATTGTGCTCTCTGTGATAACTTCATAAAAACAACCAATTTGGTGCAACCTGGGCGTTCTGTAAAATATAGATTATACACCCTTTTATTGGGGCAAACATGGGACCTACTTCATTAATTATGACCACTCAGTTCGAATGTCATATTTCCAAACATTATGTGCATATGTCTCAATGCTATCGTGGACACATCTGTCTAGAAATGGTTATGGTGGCTCAACAAGCCCCACACCATACTCATAGTCTTAGGTGTATCCTTAAAAGTGCTTTAGGGTCATACATATCACTCCACTCGGCACACATTACCGAGTTTACTGAGATGAGCGCTAGAAAAGGCACGGGAATAGAGGGCAACCCCCTGTAGTCACACTCTGTGAGGAGAGGTAGTCGTTAGGTTAGTATTGGTAATTGCCCTGAGTACACGCTTAAGGTCAAGCTCGCCTTGTTCATAGTGCTAATATGTCATGATGCTAGTACAGAATGGTCTTAGAGTAGAGCCACTCACCCATTCAGCAAACACACAAGACACCAGGACAGACTGCTAATTCCCGTGGTCTTCGTGTTCACGCACACTGTTTCAGCTCCAAACCCCCCTTCCCTCCTTACTTTGTCAAGGGTGGTCAGCTGTTACTAAATCCGTCTCTGCAGGTAGGTACACGTCCAAGTGGAAGACCGGTAGCAAAAATAAAAGCAGCTTCCCGTCACGTGGGTAGCGTGTGACGCGTGATTAGCGTATTGCGGGTGTGACGGGAGCCAAGACTAAAGCAGTAACTTGCCCTCTATTTCATCGGTATGCCTTCGATTCCAGAGCGCAGTGGCTTCTGATATTTACCTAAAAATGGGAAACGAAAATAAATAAAAAGGTATAGAAAGGTCCTCAACCCCTAACTAAGGTTGCTAAAACAGGGGCATGGTGCCTTCTCTTTATCAGTGCATATACAAACTGAGGCAGAGGTGCTTACTAATGCAGAACTGTATGCCAAAACGTCATTGTTCCCTGTGACTAGAGCAGACACACGAAAGTTGAGTTTGCCTAATTAATTAAGTCAATTAATTAAGTCAGCTGATGGAAAACATACTATCCAGTCACACCATGACATCTGGAGTAGTGACTCAGAGGAGGTATTCACTATAACAGGGCTCTCTGTGTCGATAATGTTTTAGTGGTCATAATACTGAGTCAATGGCACAAAAAATTTAAAATTATTATTTTATGCCAATAAGCAGACACACTTGAGTCGGCTCGTCTGACACTAACGAAGTGTTAAGGCTAGTGCAGAGCGAATATGGGTCTGGAAGTGAAATTAATAAAAAGTGGGAAGCAAATCGACCCAAAAGTCACTGGGTATAAATCATGGATACACTGCAGGTCGGATGCAATTACTTATGACCTGCCCAGGTTTGTCCATGGGATGCCATCGCATCGTTGAGGCCTGTCTCATGACTCCGTATCCTGTAGACTCACTTCTGTTCACGTATGAACAGTGTCTGAGTGGGGTCTCTGGTGTTGGATGAGATGTATGGTTTATCCAACACGGTCCAATACATGTCTTCAACAGTGTGTCCCTTCTCCGCATAATGTGATGTGAGGCGTGTGGTGGTCCTAGCACAGCGGATATTACTCCTGTGCTCCATTATTCTCACTTTAACCTTTCTGGAGGTCATTCCCACGTAGATCAAGCCACATGGGCACCTAATCATATAAATCACATTTGTGGAGTTGCAGTTGGTATGCATTTGTTGTACCCATGGGTAACTAAGGCCCACGTCTACACTTTTGGTGTCAGTGTTTAATCTAGAGACATCACACGAGCCACATCTTGTGTGCCCTGTGACAGGTGGGAGGTCCCAGGCGCCCTGACGAGCCCCTCGGGGACAGGTTTGGAGTCTAGAGTGCACCAAATGGTCCCTGATATTTGAACTCCTTCTAAAGGAGAACAAAGGTTTCTCAAGGTGGAGGCCACTGAATTTAGTATCCGCCAATGATTTGTTTTAGGTGGGTAGAGGCTATGTTAAATGTAGTAACACAGATAGTGTTCTTCTTCTCTGGTCTCTTTACTTTCTCCAGAAGGGCTTCCCTGTGGCAGTTCCATGCTCTTTTATGTGCTCTTTGTACCACTCGCCTAGGGTAGCTCCTGTTATCCAGTTTTTCAGATAGAAGAGCTGCTTCTTCTCTGAAATTCTCAGGTTCAGAACAATTCCTGCGCAAGCGTAGAAACTGCCCCACCGGGAGATTCTCCCTGAGAGATTTGGGGTGAAAGCTCCCAAACAGTAGCAGTCCATTTGTATCTGTGGGTTTATGATAGACCTTTGTGGATAATTTCCACTCATGTGGAAAAATGACCAGGTCCAGAAATGGGAGGCCCTCCTTCGTGATGTTGGTGTTGAAGTGCAAAAAGGTGTTACGTGTGTTCAACCATTGCTTGAAATCTGTCATGGATTGTTAGTCTCCTTTCCATATGAGGATGACATGATCTATGAAGAGTTTCCAGATACGGATGTTCCGTGCACATGGATTACCAGCATCAAATATATGTTTCTATTCAAAGGCCAAGACATACAACCCCGCTAAACTAGGCGCAAAAGCACTTCACATTGATTTACCATGGGTTTGTAAGTAGTGAGTACCCTTGTATTTAAAGAAATTCTTTGCGAGTGCTATCTCAGCCAGATGTATTATGAGGGGCCTTGGAGTACAGTATTGCCAATCCTGCTAAAAAAGTACCTCCTCCACTACCCGCAGGGTTTCCATCTGAAGAATATTGGTGTACAGGGATTCTATATCTAACCCCACCAGGTATTCTTCATTGGGGTTTAAGTCCATGTTAAGGACCTCTGTTGTTTCTTTAAGGTAAGCTGTTCTACTTTGGACCAAAGGTTTAAAAAAGAAATCACAAAATTGTGACAAAGGTTCAAGAATTGAACCTATGCCAGCAACGATGGGTCTCCCTGGTGGCAGTCTAGCAGCCTTGTGTACCTTTGGTAGCGTATAAAAGGAAGGTGTGACAGGGTCTTTTTGCTACAAGAACCTGGCCTCATGTTCAGAGACCTGCGAGGCCACCCAAACCCTTGGCCTAGGTAGTTCTGGTACATGGGATTATAGCTGGGTCCAGGGCCATGGTACTGGCCACAACCTCTGCCTCTCCCCCTTCTCCTCGGTCAATACTTGAACTCACTGCCATCACTGTTAGAGCTCATGGTGTCCGAACGACCATGCCCTGCTTGTTGCCCCTTCTTCATTTCCTCCATTTTTCTTTCCACATATTTGTCTGTAGTATACGGGTACACTTTTTCTTTTGAGAATTTTTAAGGTCCTTCTGTAGCTTAGAAATCTTAGATTGCATAAGGTAATCTTTGTACTCCCCGATCTCTTTATTTGTCTCTTCATGTTTCTTTTTGTACGTGGCCAAGATAACACTGCCTCCAGCCCCTGCTCACTAGTTTGAATTTGGATAAGCAGGGTGTCTGCTATCCTTTTTGCTGTGGTTATAATTAGCACTAAGCAATCTCTGGTGCATTTCTATGCGATCAATGCCCAATCCTTTCTGAACAAGGGGTCTTCTAGGAAGATAAGAGGTTCGTTGATCACTATTAAACCCCTCGGGGCAGCATTCGCCCTCAAATATTCTGTAAGGATGGCCCCATGCAAGATGGCCTTCACATGTGTCTTCCTGAGTTCTATCAAAGTATCCCACCCGTCCCCTTGGGTAAGGACCTGGTTAATGTTTTTTATTCTTTCCACTTAAAGATTTCATAGATGAGTAAGTGTACTGGACTGCACCATTTTACTAGGTGGAGTACCATTAGTTCAGTGGTAATACCAGGGGTATATATGTGACAACAAGGAAAATTAGCATAGGGATATCCCTTTTGTCCTGATGAATGCCGGTAAAGAGACGGAATCCAGCAGAAACATGTTGACCTCTATGCAGCACGGAGAGGTGGAGAGTGCATAACTCACTCATGCCACCACCATCCGAGGGTATTTCTCACCCTTTTTTACTCCTGACAAGGGAATCCAGGAATAAAATTGGTAAGACGATATCCCTTAGTCAGTTTTAACACTGATCATCTGCACCCATTTAGGATCCTTTTCTTTTCCTTTTCTAATTGTTGTATTGTCTAACATTGGGGTTCCCTTATTACATCTAATAATTTCCAAATGGGAGCAGGTAAGTTTGGTGTCTTTGGAACTGTCATGAAAAAGCCTATCTTATGGTGAAGTCAGATTTTAAATTACTATTTTGAAAATGCCACTTTTAGCCGTTTAGCGCCTGCCGCCTGTCCATGGGTCACATGACTGGGTGTAGCTGACAATTTGGCTTTGTGTTTTCCTACTAGAGAGCCATGCACAATAGAGAGCTTAGGTGTGCCTGGATGGGCCATCACTGGCAAGGATGGCAGGACGGGAGGGCAGAGCTGAGCACAGCCCTATTTACACTTGAATAGGTTATGTCCTGCCTCCACACAAATGGCTGCATACCCCCTGTAAATAGTCTACAACCAGGACAGGGAAGGCAGTATGCCTGGGGACTTGAAGGGGAATCCTCTAGAAGCTTCTCCCAACTTACAAAGGAAGGGCACCAGGTATAAATATTGGACCTCAGACACCAACTCTTCTGTACACTTCTGGACCTGTGGATACTCTGCCAGAAAGATGGACTGCTGTGTTTCTGAAAGGACTGTCACTTTGCTGGACTGCTGCTCTGAAGGACTGCTACCCTGTTGTGCTGACCTGCTGCCCTCTTGCCTGGGTGAGAAGGACTGGGCCTGCATCTGTTGAACCCAGGACCCCAAACTGACACCAAGGGCTAGTTTACTAGCCTCCTGACTACAGTCTCTGAGACAGAAGGCTCAAACAACCTTGAATACAGCACCTGGACTCTGCGATCTGTGAGTCTACACTGCCAAGTGGTGCCACCCCAGTCTGGGAGCCTTGAAAGTGGGCCTAAGGTGCTCTGCCAGCGGAACCTACGCATCTCCACTGGTGTGCGGCGCAACTCAAGCAGAACCACTGCATCACCACTGCTGCATGAATCCATTCCGTCGCGAATACTCGCATTACATTGCAGCCCGTCGCCTCATCAGAACCGCCGCTGCACACCACATCATCGGTGCAGGCCCTTGCATCCCTCATTCATGGCAACCTCAGCATCGAACTCTGCATCACAGTTCCTCGGAATTGATGCATTGCCCCAACTACGCGCTGCCTCCTAGACTTTGGGCTTCACATCGCAAGCCCTAATAGACGGGATCCTCGCCGATGACACAGGGCCTTGCACTGCAGCCTCCCCGCATCTCGGAACCAACGCATCGCTTCAGCTGCGCAACGCATCATCGCCGCGGACCCTGGCAAAAATCCACAGTTGCCGCTTTGTGTTTTTTATCATTATTTTTACTGAAATCTTTAAACCTCCAGTACTACTGGTTGAATTTTTGCCATTTTGGTCTTGTTTTATTTATTAAAAATGACTTTATTTTCCTAATCTAGTGGGGGATTCTTTTGTGGTGTGTTTTTACTGTGTTACTGTTTGAAGTGTTGCAAAAATACTTTACACATTGCCTCTGAATTAAGCCCGACTGCTCTGTACCAAGCTACCCGAGGGTTGAATACAGGTTAATTTAGGGTTTGCTTGTGACTTCACCCTGACAAGGATCGCGATTCCTGTTTGAGGAGGGTTTACCCTCCCTCAACCAGAAACCCAATTTCATACACCTGGCATGGAATGTTGCTGATCCAGGATTCTGAGGTCGAGCAAAACAGGTTCCTGGGGGAAGAAGGCGTAATCAAGTATTAAGCCAAGGCTCTGGCTGACTTTTGTGGAGAAACACCTTACTGTCGTTTCAACCCTAAATTTCAACAGTGGGAACCATTTTGAACGGCAGTGTATTCTAATGGAAACATGCACTCCAACTAGCTTTGGTGGCCACTTTAAAGTTGGTTCTTTGTGGTTATAATTGTCCCAAGACTTCAAGAAGTAATTAAAACAGCTGAACCGCTTGAGCAGTATGTGTCCTCGATCAAGGAGGTGAATGTTGACATATAGAAGAGACTAGGCAATTAAATATGTGGGAAAAGCAATGGTCAGAATAAAAATGATTCTGCAAGCTACAAAAGAAAAAATATGAGAAAATCATGGTAGAGTCCTTTACATGTGAAAATGTTTAAAGGGTGCCCAGCATTAGGCACAGAGTACACCAACAGTGGACGATCTGAGCATTTGAGAAGTTTGCAGTGAGAACAAATGCTACATGAAACAGAGAGTGTCTCAAGTAGTTAAGGAAATATTTCCAAAATGAAACTAGAAGGGAATGAAGAGGGAGAACCTAGGGGCATGGCCCTTCTTGTATATAATGATAGTACTGTTGGGATGATGGTAGTACTGTTGAAGGTGAAGAGGATGTTAATCCACCAATGTGTGCACTGCTTGTGCCTAACAGAGACAAACAGGTCAAGACTGGCTCTGGTTCACTCTATATGATCATTACTAAGCCATGTTTTGATTTAGTTCTTGCACAAAAGGTCAAGCATCTGAATGAACCTCATTTAAAGGCTGTTACGTTTTGATGGATGCAGGATTAATTTTCCTAGAAATTTTGCAACAAACATGGGGCTTAGGTGGGACACCACGGATCAAGATTTATGTGGCATAGAGAAGAGTCTGTGTCTTGGGTTGGAAAGACTAAAGACTGCAGAAGATAACCCTTAACGCTTCTGACTCCTGATCATGTGCTATTTGTAACAGGAGAGTATACAAATTCTCAATATTTTCTTTTAAGATATTTGAGAAAGATTGGGAAAGCTCCATGGTCCACTCATCTAATTAAACTGAGAGGTAGATCCACTCCAGTAAGGCATACATTTAGAAGAGTGGCTATATGTGTGCGCAATGAGTTGCAAACTGTATTCGAGGATTTGCAGAGAGAAGGAATCATTGACAAGATTGAATCTGTCGAATGAATTTCACCTTTAATTTTGGCTAAGAAGAGCATGCGGAAACTTCACCTTTGTAAAGACTTAAAAGCTCTACATTCTTTTATCCTTGTGGATACGTATCCATTGGCAATTTCAGTGAAATCATAACCATGGTGGACGGGTCCACTATGTTCTCAACTTTAGATCTCCATGGTGCGTATCATTAGATTAAACTAACTGGGGTTTCCAAGGCATTAACATCAATTAAATACTAATTTGGGGCTTGATGTAAGAAGCAATTTTGAGTTAGCAAACAGCTCAATTCTGCCAATCGGGCTCTTTGAGACCGCAAAAATGCTTTTTGTGGTGTACAAAGCCCATATTGCGATTTGGCAACTTGTTGAGGGCGACCCTTCCTAATACTGAATAGTAATGGTATGTCCAAATGTTTTGTAACTGAAACGTGGTTGCAAGACATTCACAATTTATCGCCAATTAAAAGTTGGTGTTAACCCATTGACAAATGGGAAGGGGTTCACAAGGGACCCCTTCCCCTTTAAGAGTGGTTTGAAAAATATTTTTAAGGGCAGGCAGTAGTCCAAGGGACCGCTGTCTAAATGAAACTTCAAAGTTACATTTTTGCTTTTTAAATGCATCCTATTTTCCTTTATGGAAAACAAGATGCATTTTAAAAAATAACTTTTTTAGAAGTAATCACAGACATGGTGGTCTGCTGACCTCCAGCAGACCACCATCCCTGAGATGGTCGCAAATGTTATGTTATGTTATGTTAAAGTGCATTTTTATAGCGCTCGGCTACTCTAAAAGAGTGTCCCGGCGCTTTCCACAGGCAGCTACAGAGTATAACAACATAGCAAGAAGAACAGAACCCAAAAGAGAAAGAAAGAAGCCCACCTAAACAGAATGATTGAAAAGCCAAGTCTTCAAATTCTTCCTGAATTGAAGCAAGTTGGGAGTGCTGCGGAGTGCCAGTGGAAGCGAGTTCCACAGCTGGGAGGCCTTGAGGCTGAAAGAGCGTCCCCCAATGCGGGCCTTCCTCACGCGTGAGACCACAGCAGTGAAAAGGGATTCCGAACGCAGTGAGCGAGCAGGGCGATAGAAAGCCAATCTTTTCTGCAGATATCCTGCGCCTGAGCCAAACAAAGCTTTGTGCACCAGCGTCAGGGATTTAAAAATAATCCGCTTCCGGATCGGCAGCCAATGAAGCGTCTGCAGCAGCCCAGAAGCCCGTGCTCATCTATGCAGACCAAAGATCGCACAGGCTGCAGAGTTCTGTGCCACCTGCAAACGCTGGACCAAGTAGTCCGGAAGGCCTAGGAAAAGAGCATTGGCATAGTCTAGCCTAGATCCGATGAGCGCCTGCACCGTAATCCGTCTGTGCTCCGCAGACAATAGAGGAAGAAACTTGCGGAGCATTTTCAGGATGCCGAAACAGGTGCCGGACAGGCCAAGGACATGCGCTCTCAAAGAGAGCTTGTTGTCAAGTTTCACACCAAGGTTCTTGGCAACCAAGGAGGATTGTGCCGGAGGACACATGGCGGCCGGCCACCACTGCCGCCACTCGGGATCGATGGCACAGCCGAAGAATAGAACCTCCGACTTACTGGAGTTGGCCTTCAGGCTATTCCGCTGGAACCAGCCGAAGACCCTGTCCAGGCAGTCCCGAATTCTCTCCCCATCAAATGTCTGGTCTTTTCCACATGTGAAGAGGAGTTGCGTGTCATCGGCGTAGGACACGATCTGGGCTCCGTGAGCCTCAACCGCAGCCGCCAGGGGGGACGTAAGATGTTAAACAATGTCGGGCTCAACACAGAACCCTGTGGAACCCCAACTCCCAGTGGCGGCATCTCGGCGGAGCTCTGGGAAACCCAGACCGTCTGGCGGCGGCCCTCCAGAAAAGATGTAAACCATCTGAACACCGTCCCCCTTAGGCCGATGTCATAAAGCCTGGCGAGAAGCGCCTCATGGGGGACGGTGTCGAAGGCCGCCGACAAGTCCAACATGACTAACATGGCCTTGCCACCCACATCCAAGGTCTCCCTGATGATCTCAGAGACCTCCACCAACGCCGTTTCCGTGCTAAAATTCGGACGGAAACCGGATTGGGATGGATGGAGCAGATTGTTGGACTCTAGGAAGCTCGACAAGACGCCATGAACATGTTTCTCAGTGATCTTAGCCAAAGCCGGGAGAAGTGAAATTGGCCTGTAATTGGCCAAGACCTCGGCATCAAGACCAGGCTTTTTCAGGAGGGGGATTACCATCGCCCTTTTCCAGGTGCGTGGGACACTCCCCTCCCTCAAGGAGGCATTGAGGATCGGGTTGACCAGGGGATTCACCACTGCCACCATCCCAGCCAAAAATTTGGCGGGGCAGGGGTCAAGTGGGGAGCCAGATTTGAGACTGGCCAGCAGAGTCCGGGACATGTCACTGGAGACAGGAGGAAAGTCCTCCAGGATAGCCGTAGAGGTGGATGATGTTCCAAGTCCTGCCCCGGGATCACAGCAACCCTCCACCAAGCTCTCCGAGAAGGAGGCCAGAATTGCCTTAATCTTGTCAGTGAAAAAAGTGGCAAGATCACACGTCCACGCATCAGATGATACCGGCGGGGGTGAATAAGAGGTAGGGGACATGAACTCCTTCACGATCGTGAAGATCTCCTTACAGGAGTTCGCCGACGCCTCAATCCTCCTGGCAAGATATTCCCGCTTGGCACCAAGAATGTCACGGTGATAGGCCTTCACCACCGACCTATAGGCGAGTTTAGCCTCCCCATCATATTGATGGCGCCAGGCCCGCTCAGCGACCTTACATTGGCTGCGAGCCATACGTAGCGCCTCCGTAAACCATGGCGCTGATTGCCGTACCGCCGTGGACCGGGGGGTTGCCCTTGGGGCAAGATCATCTAACCTCTCAGTCAAATCCCCGTGGGTCACAAATTGCGACCTACCTTATTAATATTCATGAGGTAGGTCTACTTGTGACCCGCTACGAATCACTTAGGAAACTCAAAAGAGTTTCAAACATTTGGAATATCGATTTCCTAATTGTCACTCATATAAAATTGCAATTAGGTAATCACTATTCCTATTTTCTTAGATCTAGTCCTTGTTCTCTAGCAATACAACAGAATATAATTTGGCCTTGCTCCGGCGGCATCTGTCTCCCAACCTGCAAAGTAACATCTTTTCAAGGATGTTGTTGACACTGTAAGATGCTTCCGAAACGATGTGTTGGTTTCCTTGAAAGACTGTGGGCCTGATTTTGACTTTGGCAGATTGGGATTTCTTCTATCAGGGAGAAGGAGTAAAATAATTTAGTGATGTCAGCGGACCCAGCAGGACATCTCTTGCATTGGCAGGAACCACCATCATAGCGGTTCGTGTCAATGCATGGCTCCGTCAACATGAGCAGTACCACAAACTTTCAATTATTTTTCCATTTTCAAAAACTAAATCCCAAATTGGGATTTCTGTGAGGCTACTTTTTTAGTTTTCACTGCTCCTTCCCAGTAAAATAAAAATCGCAATTTGTTTGCCAACTCTAAACATGGCGAGTAGACAAATGGCAATACTTCCAACAGCCCTTTCTCCATCGGGCCATCTGAGGTGTATGTCTCCGCTGTTGACATACGAAAGGTTTGTCCAACTCTAAATGACGTAGGTGGACCTTCAGTTTGGTGATCTTTAGTTTGGTGGAGGGGATACTCCATTACCTTTGCAATGAAGGGCCCTTAGAAAAGCATTATGATGTGCTGTGGGAGGTTTATTTAAAGTTTTAAAAAAAGCCTAGGTTAGTGTGCACAAAAAGGTAAATTGTTCAAGACCCAAGTTGAATATCTGGCACACATGATTTCTGCTTAAGGGGTAGTCCTAAAGCAATCCTTTGTGAGAGCTGTTACCGAAGCCCCACCAACTAATAATAGAGAGAAATTGATGCCATTTGCTGAGCTTTGTGATTGTTATGGGGCATTAATTAAGAATTTTGCTACTACCATTGAACCTTTGGAGAAGCTCCTTCGTAAAGGAGAAGAATTTGTGGAAGCATGATTCACAGGAAACCTTTGAACGCATTAAAAGACAAATTGTAGAAGCTCCAGCCCTAAGTCTCTTCTTCATTGGTAAACAGTGTATTATCGCTATGGATGCCAGTGCATATGGACTGCGGCAGTTTTGGCACAGAGGTGGGAAAGGAACAAATGAGTGATAGCCTGTACTTTAGAACCTTAAATAAAATGGAGAGACATATCGTAGTGATTAAGCAAGAGTTGCTGGTCAGCATGTGGGCTTGTTTCCGGTTCAGGGAAGACAAGGCTTGGCAGTTCGGGCTGGACTGTTCCCATGAGGCACAGGGTCAGACTGATTTGCATATGGCCATTTCTGAACTGGGGTGGCAGAGTGAGCTAAAGAATGATTATGGATTAAACCCAGATCAGTTGAATGGGGGCGAGTGCTTGCAATGTTCAACACTCCGTCCATCATCCCTATTGGTCTTGCTTTGTTCGCCCTAAGCTGACAGGGTATGCCCAGACTTGGGTCCCTTGCTCACTTTGCCACTGGATTCAAGCTAGCCTGGCTGATGACGGCTGATTAGCCAGAAACCGGGCCCAGGATGCTTGTTTCCGGACCAGGGAAGACATGGGATGGCAATTCGGGCTGGACTGTTCCCATGAGGCACAGGGCCAGACTGATTTGCATATGGCCATGTCTGAACTGGGGTGGCGGAGTGAGCTAAAGAATGATGAAGGATAGAACCCAGATCAGTTGACTGGGGGTGAGTGCTCGCAATGTTCAACACTCCGTCCATCATCCCCTTTGGTTTTACTTTGTTCGCCCTAAGTTGGCAGGGTATGCCCAGACGTGGGTCCTTGCTCACTTTGACACTGGATTCAAGCTAGCCTGACTGATGACGGCTGATTAGACAGAAACCGGTCCCAGGATGCTTATTTCCGGTCGGTCCAGGGAAGACATGGGTTTGCAGTTCGGGCTCTACTGTTCCCATGAGGCCCAGGGTCAGACTGATTTGCATACAGCCATGTCTGAACTGGGTTGGCGGAGTGAGCTAAAAAATGATGATGGATTAAATCCAGATCAGTTGACTGGCGGTGAGTGCTTGCAATGTTCAACACTCCATCCATCATCCCCTTTGGTTTTGCTTTGTTCGCCCTAAGCTGGCAGGGTATGCCCAGACATGGGTCCCTTGCTCACTTTGCCACTGGATTCAAGCTAGCCTGGCTGATGACGGCTGATTAGCCAGAAACCGGTCCTAGGAAGCTTGTTTCAGGTCCAGGGAAGACATGGCTTGGCAGTTCTGGCTAGACAGTTCCCATGAGGCACAGAGTCAGACTGATTTGCATATGGCCATGTCTGAACTGGGGTGGCGGAGTGAGCTAAAGAATGATGATGGATTAAACCCAGATCAGTTGACAGCGGGGGGGGGGGGGGGGGGAGTGCTTGCAATGTTCAACACTTCGTCCATCATCCCCTTTGGTTTTACTTATATGTCAGCACCAGCACTTGTGGCTGTCTGCCACATGGTGGCACTGGTTGTCTGATTTAGAGAAGAACACAACAGCAGTTGTTTATTAATTCAAAATATATTACAAGTGACTAATATCTTGCATGCAAGCTATTCCTCTAGCTTTGGAGCCTGGAAGAGTCTGTTGCTCTTGTAGAAGTAGGATCGTTTGAAGTTGTGTTGGAACTGGCGTTGGCAGCACTGGCAGAGGCAATGGGTAGTGCAAGCTGCAGTAGCCTCCTGACGAGGGCCCTGTCACTTATTGTTTTACAAATTAAGCACTGATAATCTCCTTACTCGAAGAGTACACTTCGGGGCGGAGATTCCGCCTCGAGTGAGGATGTAAAGATACTACTCATAACTTACCTTTGTGAATACTGAAATTCGTAAACTTATATTTTTGCTCTAAGTTTACCTTTCTGAATACCGAAAGTCGGAAACTTAGACTTTTGGTAAAAGTTTACCTTTGTGAATCGGTCCCTAGGACTGTTTCTTCATTAGCCATTGACTTCTCATTTCTCCTCGATGATTCACACAGGGCATCAGAGCTAAATTGCAAGTGACATCCTCCCATACTTATTCTCTTTCCTTTTTGGTGGTTCTTACTGCCAATCTCTGTGGCTACTGTGTTTTGCAACTTTATAGTGTTGCTCTCCATTTAATTCTTTGGCTCATTTTGCTATGTTCTTATTCGTTTCTGTACCCAATAGTTACGCAGGAGAAGCCAAGTAAAACCAAAGGATTATTTTTAAATGGCGATCAGCGCTGCCGCGTTGTGCAGCAGCACAGCCTGAAAGGCTGGTTTTGGTTTGCAATGCATGTTAAGCAAAGCCTTAAATCTATAATTTCATGTACATTTATTTGCTTGCCTTCGATGCTAATTTAATTTGTACCAGCCACAGCACAGACAACCTCCAACATATAATCCGATAAAGGATTCCAGTTTCAGCAAGGGCTCAATTCAAAGGGAAGGAGGGGAGAGTATCTGTGGATCACAATGAAAGCAGTAATTAGCTTCACAGGGAGTCTGTATCTCTGGGAACACATTTTCCCAGGCGCCCCTTGGGGTTTTCCATGCATTCACAATGAAAACAGATACTTCATCAAAGACTTCTAGGAAGAAATGTGAAATTAATTTTTAACTTGTAGAATTTATCAAGGCTGCAGTAAAACCTCATAATTCAACGTGTCAGGTTCAAGTCCCCTAATGAAAAAGTCACTGTTATCGGTCACGTCAAAGGGTGTATTCCGATGATCAAACCTGACATGGATTTTCAGATACAATTTCTAAGGGCTGTAAATCGTGAAATTTGGCACACTAGAATTGATTTTGAACATTTTTTATTCTTTAATATTTTAGATCAGAGAGTTTCATTCAGCCTTCTGCAAGTCGCCCTTTGTGCATGTACGCCTTTGTGCTTGATCTTTTAAATATATACAGCTCCGAGCTAATTACAGACCCGTAATGAGAAGTGCTAATTAAGGATCTTCCTCAAATGATCATTCCTTTTTAAGTTTGTTGTGGCAGCATGGAAGTGTATATTCATTTCAAACAGGGCTCACATCCTCCAGGGAAGAGCTAGAGCCAACCAGAGACTGCCGCTCCAGGCATATTATAAGCGTAGACGCATATCAGGGTGTTACAACGGATTGTGAGAAATAAGGGCCCGCTTCACAAAGGGCCTGCTCTTTGATGGCGGAGGCTCTGTAGTCGTGGCAAAGGCCCCACACTCGGTGGCGGGACCACCGCATTGCAGTTTCTTATTACAGAGCTCCCGCCGCGAGTGCGGGCCCCCGCCACGACTGTTGGGCGTCTGCCACAGGTGTGGAGGCCCTTTGTGAATCAAGCTCTGAGTTTTTATCCTGACGTCAGCACCAGTAGCGGCTGCTACCGAACAGAGGTTGTGGAGCAGGAGGAAAGGAGTGGGGGGGAATAAAATATTTAGAAAGCACTTACCTATACTGCTGACCGCAGCCTCTTCTTCCTCCATCCTCTGTCCTCCTTCCCAGGAAGCACACAGCCTCCCAGAATCCGCTGACCAATCACAACGCTGCCTTAGCTGTCTTACTGCTTTTTAATGAGTTGAGTGTTTTTCTTGCATTAGACTACTAATTTGCATAATTACCTGTTTAGATATGTCTCAAATATTGAAATTTAATGACAGGGTTATAGTCATACTGACTAAAAACCGTTTATATTTATAGTATTTTGTGCTGTTATGTTCATCCTGTAGATTAACTATAATTGGGTTACCTTGCAAGACTGTCCTGCTGTTGACTTAATGCTGGTGTTTTGGTGTCTAGATAGGGCTATAGTCTTTAAGCATCTCGATTTGAGAATTTTACTTGTTTGGCATCCAACCCTGGTACTGGTCTTTGAGCAAGGACTTTCATCATTAGAATTGCATACTCATGGGGTGTGACGGTATCTGAGGACATATCAGACAGAGACGGGGGAAAAGAAAAGGAGAAATGGCAACATAGGCAAGGAAGGAGAAAGCAGTAGTTGGTAACTCAGGTTGGGCTCACCAAGACTGTTTAATTAAGTGTTAAGGAGGAGTGTTCTTTTTTTAACAGCTTGACCTGCCGAATTCTGCCAGAGACAGAAGTGAGGTGGGGTGGTGTTGCACAGTTTGGAATCCTGAGCCCTGCACCGAGGAGTGTTCGCACAGGCATCAAACTTCAGTCCACAGCTTATCATGGCCTTAGGTCTACTCAATAACTATCGATCAAGCTAATCGCACACAGGGACAATGGAGGCAGGAATAGGGCTAGCTGGAGGAACCTGTCCGGGAGAGGTGCATTGTTTCCTGGTGTCCAATATGCATTGCAATTACATACTCACTCGATGAATTCATAGTTGGTTGAGTTATTTAAGTCACTCCCTATCTGCTAGGCATAAGGTATGGTGAAGTGATACTTCAGCACTGTTTTGCTCTACTTAAGCTTTGGGAGCGCTGCATTAATGAAGCCACTTTAGGAGCAAAATGAACAAAAGCCATGCAGCTGCGAGTCGCTACAGTCAATGACATTTCTATACGGGAGGCAAGGGGTGAGAGGCTGCCAATGACGAGCACACTTTGTAACCCTTTGGAACAAAAGAAGAAAACATGATTAAATAAAGAGGGGATGGGGACATTGAAGAGAACAAGGAAAGCAATATTCTACCTTGGAGTGCAGAAAGAAAACAAACTCCCCAGTGTAAGGAAACAATTCATTCAATCAAAAAACATGTAAAGAAAAAAATGCTCCAGAGGTGGGATGAATACAAGCATAGAGAGAAAAATTATTGAAGGAGGGGCAAGGAATTGGGTATGGTATTTTATCTCCGCAGTCTTTATGCAGGTACCTTTGCCACGCATGGTAAGTAGAGGTAAGTATGGGGAAGATATAGGTATAATTATTTTAAATGGCTTTTGGGGGCAGTGGCGATCCCTTAAAAAAGTAAGAGCAAAGAAATTAAATATAGTTTAAATATGGGAGTTGAGGAAGATTGGAACGGTGACTCTCCCCCATGAAGTAAGAGCTAAATTTATATTTAAATTAATATTAATGTTAATGGGATTTTTGGGTTTACTGCCCTAAGAAAGATGTCGTTTTCCTTAAATTATTTTTTTAAATACATATAGTAACTACAATCATTTTTTTAAAGGGGGTTGAGAATTATGACCCCAAAAGTAGAAGAGAAAAGTTAAAAAAATGTAAGAAGTGGATTTTTTAATTTGGCATTTTTTCAATAGAAATGTTTTCAGTATTTCTGGTACTTAAATACTCAAGTATCTATATACAATATTAATCATTCATTTGTTAATTAACAAGCATTTTAAAAAACATACAAAATAAAAAAAATTGACATGTAAGGGTTTTAGGGTTTATGGGTGGGGGAGTGTATTTTTATTTGGATTTTTTTTAATGAATTACGTAAGTTACTACTCAATTATTCATTTGAATAAAGACATTTTCAATGTCTTATAACAAATAATTATAAGCAAATTTTTCTTAAACAAAAATTAGGAGTGGGATGATAGGGCTATAGGAAATGAGTATAGCAAGCATATTAAGTTTTGTGGGTATTTTATTTTAATTAGATAAGGTAATACTCAAGTAACCTTTTAAATAGTAATATTATTTTCAATAGAATAATTTAAAAAATGGTTACAAAGTAACCATTAAAAATAAATTGGAGTGAGATATAAGGGCAATAGGGGATGGGGGAGAATGTTCATTTTTTGGGCTATTTTAAAAATGAAATTACGTAATTTAATAATTGACTAGTCTTCTACAGTAATATGTTCATTAAATTATTAAATAAAAATTGGTTCAAAGTAAGTATTTGCAAAAAAACAATTTAGGATCAGGACATTAGGGTTGTAGTGGATAAGGGTGGAGAATGTATTCAGTTTTTGGGGAGTTAATTAATTACTAAATGTAAAGCCCAAGAACTCTTAAAGTAATAATAATCATTTTATTCAAACATTTAAATTGCAAAAATGTTTATTAAAAAAATTCACAAGATATTCTGGGAGCGCAATATTAGGGGTTATTGGAGATACGTGTGGGAAGCATATTATTTCTGGGTACATTTTTTTTGTAATGATTATTTTAATAATCAAGCATTAAACCTAAGTAATAGTATTTATTCTTTAACTTTTTTAACATATTGTTAAAAAAAAAAATTAAGAATGTGTAGTAAGGTTGAAAATTAATTTTTAATTAAAATTAATATAAATGTACAAAACAAAAACTTCCAAATGTTTCATATTTTGTATGTAATGTTTTTAAATTGATAAGAGTATGTAATGTTAGAAATAAATGTAAAGCTAATTGTATAGTTAGATAGGTGCCTTTCTACGAAGTAGCACTCAAATATTTAGCTACTGGGATGGCAAAAGTAAGGCTGCAGTCGGACCTCAGCAAGCAAAGGACAACAGAATGTCTACGCTCACCTAGGCGTCTGCAGGTGGGAGCTATCCAGTAACTACGGCACAGGCGCAAAGTGGGCAAGCAAAGAAAACGTGTGCAACACTCTCCACCGAGGAAGTACAAGCAAGACAAGTATCAGTGGCCCAACATGACCACTTTGAGGTGAAGAGTCACAGCGGGAAGGTACCCACTTTAAACTGAAAGTATAGCTTCCTGTCTATGGGGACAGTCATCTGGTCGCAGTATGACTCATACCCACTCCCAGACTTAATGTCGAGGAAGTTACTGGTCACCTTGGAAGAAGCAGCCTTCCGGGAATCGTTGGCCCCTGTGGCTGCCAGTAGAGCATCTTCAGTGAGTTCCTGGATGGAAAGCCGGTGGTAGCAGGGTGGTCCCAGAGGTCTGACAACCGAAGAAGATGGAACAACTGTTTGATGCTCAGAAGCCAGGGAACTTCATGAAATTGGGCAGCTTTCATTACGTCCTGGAGGGCTGTGACATAATGGGCAAGTTCTGGGGCAGTCCACAACCACCTTAAATATAGCAGGGGGCGTAACCTAGCTTGGCCAGCAAGACTTTTTACTCCCATATCCTGGAAGAGCGGGTGCAAAGGGGTGCTGGGAGGCACGAAATCAAGGCGGAGTAGTAATTTGCTTTAAGCGCCAATTAATAACTCAATGTTAGTGAAACTTCACAACTCCGACCCATAACGAACCAAACCCGGAGCCTTGGTCTCTGAGATGCGGAGTCCGAGTGGAATGGGCTTGGTGTAGGAGGCACAGTGTTCTTGATCTATTGCCCCTGTTGTTTGTTTAAGCTTTTGGGCTGCTTTCATTGGGGTTTCTAGGACATGCGTCCACTAAACATAAAGCCCAAGTAAGTAAAACTGTCCAACGTCTCAAGAGGTGCCCCCCCAAAACAATGCTCTTCAAGAAAGATTTGTGAGGGTTGAACGACATCAGCTTTGTTTTGGTGGTGTTGATCGCCAGACCCCGAGCACAGGAAAGCACCTCAAAAGGTGAAAGTTTTTGTAGCCCCCTCAGCATCTTCGACATCAACAGGGTGTCATCAGTGAATAAAAGAATATAGGTTTTGATGGGTGCCAGTGAAGGAGCGTCGGCTTCAACCTGAGAGAAAAGCGTAGGAGCCAATACGCAACCATGGCGTACACCTATAAGGACCGGAATCCTATCAGTCAGTTCATCCTGTTTACGCCACCAGATGCTGGCAAAATTATCCACGTGGAGGTGCATCACCAAAGACAGAAGATACAGAGGCATTTTCATGTCATTCAGGACCTGCCATAAGGTGGAAAGTGGGAGCAGATCAAAGGCGGATCTAAGGTCGACAAAGGCAGCATAAAAGGTTGCCCTTGCTGATGATGACAGTGCGCCCGTGGATCAGGAGGAAACTGAAAGCCTGATCAATGGTAGAAACTTTCACCTGGAAAACGTCCCGGAAGGGCCTAAGGATGGCCATCTCGGACATCCAGTCCTGGATTTTAACAAGCATACAGCGACAGAAGGCTTTCTTAATACAGTCAAGTAAGTTAATCAGTCTATAATTGTATGGGGGAGACCTTTTGCCTTTTTTGTGGATGGGTATTACAGTGGCACCCAGGAGCGGCCCATGAAGGTAAGAGCAGTGGGGCCTGGTTGGGGGGTGGGGGGGGGGTGGGCTGGTTCGACAGACGACCACAAAGGAAAATTAAATAAATAGCAATAGAATATAATGGGCCCAAACCAGGGGTGGCTCATCCATTTGAGTGGAGAAGCGTTGCCCTAAAAGCCCCAGAGCTGAACAATAAAATGGTAATAAAGTTTATTTATTACCATTTTATTTTTCAGCAACCAGTGACCCGTCCAGAACTAAGTGACAGGGCGGGTCTGTGATGCTGAGTGGCAGCAGCAGGTAGCTGTGTGCTTTAAAATGCCCATGTCTCTTTGGTCTGCCGTCTTGGGACGGCCAGCCAGTCATACACATTTTAAAGTTCTCTAGCCTAACTGTCTTAGACAGTGGGTTAGAGAAAGTGCAGGCCTCCAGTTCTCTTAAGAGTGCTGAGAGAGCCTTCTCCATCCAATCCTGGGGCTGCTCTCATGCTGTGAGAGCAGAGCCAGGATTGGGTAGTGCAGCTTCCTGGTCTGAAACTTCACAAGGAGAGAAGACAACGGCGGGAGGACGGAGTCGTGTGGCAAGTAAGAAATATAAGTAAATATATTATATTTTTTAATTGTTTTTGTGCCCCCGCCCACCACCCTCGGTACTAGCCAGCCGACACTGGCTAAAACCTTCATGCCTGAAATCAGTAAAGCTGTTTAACCTTAATACTTGTTTTACATTGTAATGGCGTTACAACAAACAAATGATGGACGGAATGCTGACAATGCAGACATTCTCCCCCAGTCAAGAGATCTGGGTTAAATCCATCGTTCTTTTGCCCACTACGCCACCCCAGTTCAGACATGGCCATATGCAAATCAGTCTTGACCCTGTGCCTCATGGGAACAGTCCAGCCCGAACTGCCAAGCCATGTCTTCCCTGGACCGGAATCAAGCATCCTAGGACCGGTTTCTGGCTATCAGCCGTCATCAGCCAGGATAGCTTGACTCCAGTGGCGTAGTGAGCACGGGTCCCACGTCTGGGAATACCCATCCCACTTAGGGCGAAAAGCATTACAACAAACAAATGATGGACGGAATGCTGACAATGCAGACATTCTCCCCCAGTCAAGAGATCTGGGTTAAATCCATCGTTCTTTTGCCCACTACGCCACCCCAGTTCAGACATGGCCATATGCAAATCAGTCTTGACCCTGTGCCTCATGGGAACAGTCCAGCCCGAACTGCCAAGCCATGTCTTCCCTGGACCGGAATCAAGCATCCTAGGACCGGTTTCTGGCTATCAGCCGTCATCAGCCAGAATAGCTTGACTCCAGTGGCGTAGTGAGCACGGGTCCCACGTCTGGGAATACCCATCCCACTTAGGGCGAAAAGCGTTACAACAAACAAATGATGGACGGAATGCTGACAATGCAGACATTCTCCCCCAGTCAAGAGATCTGGGTTAAATCCATCGTTCTTTTGCCCACTACGCCACCCCAGTTCAGACATGGCCATATGCAAATCAGTCTTGACCCTGTGCCTCATGGGAACAGTCCAGCCCGAACTGCCAAGCCATGTCTTCCCTGGACCGGAATCAAGCATCCTAGGACCGGTTTCTGGCTATCAGCCGTCATCAGCCAGGATAGCTTGACTCCAGTGGCGTAGTGAGCACGGGTCCCACGTCTGGGAATACCCATCCCACTTAGGGCGAAAAGCGTTACAACAAACAAATGATGGACGGAATGCTGACAATGCAGACATTCTCCCCCAGTCAAGAGATCTGGGTTAAATCCATCATTCTTTTGCCCACTACGCCACCCCAGTTCAGACATGGCCATATGCAAATCAGTCTTGACCCTGTGCCTCATGGGAACAGTCCAGCCCGAACTGCCAAGCCATGTCTTCCCTGGACCGGAATCAAGCATCCTAGGACCGGTTTCTGGCTATCAGCCGTCATCAGCCAGGATAGCTTGACTCCAGTGGCGTAGTGAGCACGGGTCCCACGTCTGGGAATACCCATCCCACTTAGGGCGAAAAGCGTTACAACAAACAAATGATGGACGGAATGCTGACAATGCAGACATTCTCCCCCAGTCAAGAGATCTGGGTTAAATCCATCGTTCTTTTGCCCACTACGCCACCCCAGTTCAGACATGGCCATATGCAAATCAGTCTTGACCCTGTGCCTCATGGGAACAGTCCAGCCCGAACTGCCAAGCCATGTCTTCCCTGGACCGGAATCAAGCATCCTAGGACCGGTTTCTGGCTATCAGCCGTCATCAGCCAGGATAGCTTGACTCCAGTGGCGTAGTGAGCACGGGTCCCACGTCTGGGAATACCCATCCCACTTAGGGCGAAAAGCGTTACAACAAACAAATGATGGACGGAATGCTGACAATGCAGACATTCTCCCCCAGTCAAGAGATCTGGGTTAAATCCATCGTTCTTTTGCCCACTACGCCACCCCAGTTCAGACATGGCCATATGCAAATCAGTCTTGACCCTGTGCCTCATGGGAACAGTCCAGCCCGAACTGCCAAGCCATGTCTTCCCTGGACCGGAATCAAGCATCCTAGGACCGGTTTCTGGCTATCAGCCGTCATCAGCCAGGATAGCTTGACTCCAGTGGCGTAGTGAGCACGGGTCCCACGTCTGGGAATACCCATCCCACTTAGGGCGAAAAGCGTTACAACAAACAAATGATGGACGGAATGCTGACAATGCAGACATTCTCCCCCAGTCAAGAGATCTGGGTTAAATCCATCGTTCTTTTGCCCACTACGCCACCCCAGTTCAGACATGGCCATATGCAAATCAGTCTTGACCCTGTGCCTCATGGGAACAGTCCAGCCCGAACTGCCAAGCCATGTCTTCCCTGGACCGGAATCAAGCATCCTAGGACCGGTTTCTGGCTATCAGCCATCATCAGCCAGGATAGCTTGACTCCAGTGGCGTAGTGAGCACGGGTCCCACGTCTGGGAATACCCATCCCACTTAGGGCGAAAAGCGTTACAACAAACAAATGATGGACGGAATGCTGACAATGCAGACATTCTCCCCCAGTCAAGAGATCTGGGTTAAATCCATCGTTCTTTTGCCCACTACGCCACCCCAGTTCAGACATGGCCATATGCAAATCAGTCTTGACCCTGTGCCTCATGGGAACAGTCCAGCCCGAACTGCCAAGCCATGTCTTCCCTGGACCGGAATCAAGCATCCTAGGACCGGTTTCTGGCTATCAGCCGTCAACAGCCAGGATAGCTTGACTCCAGTGGCCTCCATTGTAATGGAGCAGAAGTCCATTGAAAAAAACAAGCAATTCGACAATGCAATGTGATGGCTTGAGAACATTTTCCGCATTTCAATCTTTGCTATGATTCTGACTTCCTAGTAAATGAAATAGTGAATGGCTTTAAATGCCATGACAATGTTTTTTTGTCGCGTCAGAACTGCCAGCACTACTGAGTAACTCAAATTAACAATGAGATGTGTTCAAAATGTTTTAATTTCCTAATGCAGTCGGCAAAGAGAACAATTGCCAAGTCTGTATGCATATTGTCCAGAATATATTAGCATAGACATGGTTTATTTTTATCGACTTAACCTGTAAAACAGATGCAAATGAGAAATGGCACTTGAACGTGGAAACTCGCCGCGCGCTTGCATTAGCATGCGAGGCACTGATGCCAGATGCAGACCGTATCATGAAAGGGATAATCGGTGCTGATGACAGAGACGGGTAACATCCGCGCGACGGCAACGGGTCCATTAGACAGGCAGCTCTAATAAACAGCGACGCGTCCTAAGTGCCCGATGCTAATAATACGCGTTTTAAAAATACACGGATTGATGGAGGCAGCCCAATTATTGACGGCATGACAACAGTGAAAGAGTTCAGTTAGTATTAGGATCAGAACGAACTAACGAGAAAATCATATGCGTCAAACAGAAGTGACTCAAAAAACCGGGTCTCGAAGAAGCCAGACTAACACGCTCTGTTTATAGCAGCGACAGGCCAGTTTACTGACTTCCGGTCATTTTACACTTCAAATATTTCTGGAGTATAGGGGAATTGGGAGCTAACCCACATCAAACCACATTGGTAAAAGCTAAAATAATGATCACGCTTATAGGCAGGGCACGAGTCGGGGGTACACGCGGGTGGACGGCGCCCACCCACTATTTTCACAGGGCGGACGCCGTCAACCCAGCCAAGAAGTTGGGCCCCACTGAAAAAGATGCTGAATTTGTCCTGGTGTAATTTTCAAGCACCGGGACACTTTCAGTAGCGCCTGCCCGTTGTTGTCTGCTTTCGATCGCAACAACGTGCAGGCGGGAGTGATGGGGCTCTCTTATTTCTGACTCCTGCTGGGCCCATAACAAAGGCCGAACTTGAGGGGTCATCAGGCCTCCTTTTGTTGGAGTCTCCTGGCTGGCAGCAGTCAGGTGCCTCACACTAGAAGCAAATGCAGAAGAGGGGAAACAAAGGCTCACACCTGGTTAGCACTTCACACATACTTAAGAGAGGCAGCTTTTCACTTCCATCAGGCTCTGTTTAAGGAGATATGCATGCACTGTAAGAACCTCAAATGTGCTGATCTTTCCCAGTATTTGCACAAAATAAATAGCATTTATATAGCACTTACTACCCCTGAGGAGGCGTTATAATAATTTAAATATCACTATTTTTTATTTTAAAGCATTATGGGTGGAGGAAGCTTTATGCTGACAAAAGGCAACTTTGGTTTATGTGTAGCTTACAAAAGTGTGAATCTTCTGCCTAAATCAGGAGGGTTTGCCAGTATACTCGAAATGTGGCCCAATGTACTCATGATTGACCTTCTAAACATATATGCGAGGGCTTAAGATCTGATGTCACGTGCTGTGATGTCACACGCCTCGATGTCACGTGCTGTGATGTCACGCGCCGTGATGCCACTTGCATACTGATTAATTAAGGTAGTCCCCCCACTTCCTTTTTTAGGTCGAGGGACCATCCGGTCTGCCGAAGGCAGAACCGGAAGTCCGGAGATTTAATGTTTCTGAGAGTGGCTCTTTAGCCCGCCTCTCTTTTTGGCTCTCCTCCATTGGCTGGCTTCCTAAACGGAGGCCAGCCATTGGAGGAGAGAACCGTCCCTCCAAATAGGCTCCGTCTTTTTCAGATTCGGGGGCGTGTTCCTTACTCTTCTTTCCACTTTTTATCCACGCCCTTTTTTAGGCGTGTTTTTCTCTCCTCCAGCCAATGGCAAGAGGAGAGAAAAAGAAACACGCCCCCGAATCTGAAACCGCCGCTGCGTTTCTCCGAGGCATTTCTGCTTCGCCTCGGAGAAAGGCGGTCGTGTGCGTGTTAAAGATTAGGTTTCTAGCAGGTGAGCTTCCGCATTCTATCATCGCCTATTGCCGCCAAATAACGAAGCTTGTCCAGCCAGGTAATGTGGGTGGATGTGTATAGGGGCAGGGGGTGATGCATGCCGTTTTGTATGCAGCCTTGGCTTAATTGGGAAAACAGTGAAGTGTTACCACAATCGGTGAAACATGGTGATTCCTTTTGGTCCCTGAGACGAAAAGTGCTGCCCGGTGGAGCACCCGGTGCCCTGGTGAAGACGCTTCCACCGTTTCCTACACTACTGCGTCCTGGCTTCTGATTGGATGGATTACAACGTTCCAGCCAATCATGTGCGACGCTCGTTGAAAGGACGTTACAGATCACTTTGCGTCCCAAGCCTCGTTTGGGGGTTACAGTCTGTTCTCATACGTTTGTAAACAACTTACGCGGGGGATACCTGAACAATTGATTCAAAGTACAACTGGGCGATTATCGTAGCCACAATAACAACACATATGTTATTAAAAGGTACATTAATTATAACATGTACTTTTACTTTAAATGCAATGTTTTGTTATCCATGCATTATGCACATTTTGTAATACCAGCTAAGGTTTCCGAAGGTCATTTGGGTAACCTATGCAATAGACTGTGGGCATTTTATTTACGGTGCACATTTTTTGTTCCTTCTATTGCATTTTATTTTTTTCAAGATGGCAGCCTTATATACCAAAAGCAGACGCCATCACTCTGTACCGTTGCTAGGCGCTTGAAGGAGGCGGCGCCCCCAGGGTCGGAGACACAGCCCACTCCACGCACCCCCGCCTCTATCTCACCTTGCGCATCCTCCCCCCTGCCTCGCTTCTGGTGTCCCAGCTCCAATGCAACAAACAGCCGCTGGGGCACAAAAACACCCCCCACCCCGCCTCAGTTAAAACACGGCGGCACGCTACAATCACTCTCTATCTCACTACCTCACTCTTTCTATCTCACTATCTCACTTTCACTCTCTCTTTCACTACCTCTCTCTCTATCTCACTACATCACAACATCACTCTATGCTTATATATCACTACCTCACAACATCCCTCTCCCTCACTACCTCACTCTTTCACTACCTTACTCTCTCTATCTCACTACCTCACTCTCTATCTACCTCACTCTCTATCTCACTACCTCACTCTCTATCTACCTCACTCTCTATTTCAATACCTCACTCTCTCTCTATCTCACTACCTCACTCTCTCTCTGCTAATGCAATAGGTATCACATATGCAAAAAAAAAACTAATGCCAATAGAAATGACAATGCCATTTATTTAGGGATACAAAAATGATAAAAAAAATAATGAGCAATACCAATAGCTCTACCTATAATATTGCCGAGACCATTGCATTGTAAATGCTTGTTAAGACTTGTGCCCTGCTTATAGGGTGAAAAGATGTATAGTCCAGCGCCATTTTGGGGCCTCTGTCCCGGTAACGTGATATTTTTCCCCCAGATTAAATACACGCCTCTGTTTTGAGAGAAAGTAGGTATGGTGAGCCTGGAACCACAATGACTATGCTGATGTACCCTCACTTTCAGTCTTATTTGGAAGGCAGGCATTTGAGTAAGAATCTGCCTGCTAGATTCTCTCACTGACCCCCTAAGAGAGAAGGGGTACAGTTTGAACTGAACAAACCTGTCAAGCCATGACTTTCTTTTTGCGGAACTTGTTTTATGTCTTAGGAACATAGTATTACCAATTTTGGAAAGGGTACAACACTAGATGGGTCTTAGACTGGTTTCCACCCATTTACAGATCTTCAGATGTCGTGTCAATTACCCAGGGATTTCTGATGGGTATCCACGAGTGAATGTGAACTAGAACTCTAGATACATCACCTTTCTTTCTAAAACCTGATAATTGAAAGTGCACTTAGGCGTCACCCATGAACAGTACATTCAACATTAACAGATACACTGAAAAATACGTATGTTACACCTAAGTATGCCTAAATCAGAGGAGCGGGTTTAAAATACTTGGCCCTTTACACAAGACAAAGAGCTCTCAATGTATACTATATCAGACATTCACAATATTGCTGAGCACCAAAGTAAACCCAGTAAATGATCTGAGTCAAGTCAATATAATACCCGACATGCGTGTCGTTGACTATGTTACCCTGGAAATACATACTACAGAATTGTATGAAAAATGGTGAAAAACAACATCATCAGAGACTTCCTGTAGTGGCAGGAGTGAAACCAGCATATAGTGTTGATGTTATAGTAAGTATGTCTCTAGTTAGATTCTGCTACTGTGCAGGTAATGTTTCATCACAACAAAAAGCAAAGAATAAAAATCAACAGCCCTTCTTCACCACAAGCTATACATAACCATATATATGCACTTTATGCTTTCAAATAAAACTGTGGTGGCACAAGAGGCAGAATGGAACAGACCCAGAATATTGCTGCTAGGAGTTTAGTGTTATTTATGCAGCAAATGGAAGTTCCATGTAATTATGTAGTTGAAGTAAGAGTCATGGTTATGGTGCCAACGTATGGTGGGCACTGTGCAATCCAAATATCTTCTCAGTTTGCTCTTCTCGGCTTCTCCTGCCATTCATGGTTCTAGAGAGTTAGCAGCGACAAGTGTGTAGGTGACTCGCTTTGCACTGTTCATTCTCTTAGTTTACACATATCACAACAAATATTGTCAAAATGTCCTTTGATTGAGTAAATTACGAGCTGCTTGCTAATCAACAATGCTTGGTAACAAGGGAAAGTATATACAGTGCATCTCAATGCTAAGAATATTTCTAAAGTTTTTTAAAATATATTTGCCATTAGAATATTTTTTCCTAAAATATGTTTGTGAGATGGTATGTCACCTACAGCAAGGATGTCTTGACCCCATTGAAATTATACAAACAAATTAACTTTCAATGACTTCCCGGTATTTAGAACAAAGAACAAATGTATCCTCATCAACAAAAGTACCAAATCCCCCTAGATGCAAAACTGACTTAACAACATGAAACTTGATGGATTACTACGATAATTCTCAACAAAACACTGCATGGATTCAACATGTATAACGATCTATTATAAAGTACCCAGTTCACCAAGAAAAACTAAATACCTTAATCATCTCTGCATAAAATATAACCACAGATGTCCGAAACTCTATCCAAGCCCTGGTCCTGTCCACCTGGATTATTTCCAACATGTTACTGACTGGCATTGACAACTTTTCCATGCTTCCACTCAATTGTGTCTGTACGAAATTAGGCTAGTAGTTGAAAGGGGTGGAAGACACATTTAAATAACATACTCCTTGTGTGGGTGAACCACAAAAGTCACTAAATAAACCTGTGCTTAACCCCCTGATAGCTTGACACAAAAGCAGTCAGCCTTACATTAGAGGCACTGTGTAAAGACGTTCTGCAGCTCTCAAACAGTAATAAAGTGAAAACACAACATAAGAAAAATCTCAAGCTAATTTAGAAAAATAGATTTCATTTTATTAAATCAAACACCAAAACAACAACAATCCAATCAGTAGAACCGGAGTTATGTATTTTAAGTTTCTAGTGAAAATAGCAGCAAAAAGCATAAAGAGTCAACTGTAGTTATCTGGCCGTGCTGGACTTGATCAAATTAACAAGTTCAAGCCGACCACGATGGAGCGCAGGTCAGATAACAACAAAGAGCAGGTAGTTGTTGGTGATTCGAGTCAACAGGCATTATGGATGGTCACGGAGCAATGTAAGGAGTCTGTTCCCAGTCGAGCAGAACTAGTGGTGGGCAAGGAATTTCGCAGAGTTTTAGCCACTCCGCGTTACGCTTGTAAGGGGGAGTTCTGTTCAAACTCTGATAACCGCTGTGCGGCAGAGTTTTTTCCTTGTGTGTGGCTCGCCAATAGAATGTTGGAGAGCTTGAATTGCTGTCCCCTAGTGCCATTTTTGGGTGGGAGGGCACCGGGTGAGGTTTCCTCAATGCAGACGGTCACGACGGCTCACTGTGAGAAACCTGCAGCTTGAGTAGAAAATCTACTTGAGAGCCAGGAAAGAAGCATCGCCCTTTGGCGTGCCACGAGGTGCCGTTAGTGCTGATTTTGCAGGGTGGATCAAGCTCCCTGTGCTAAAAAGTAGTGCAAACAGCCAATGTGTCGATTTCCGCCCGCTTGTGGAACCCCACGGAATCTAGTAGAGTTTTCATGTAACTCCACGGAATTCCACAGAGGTAAACTCCACAAGTACCACCCACACCTACCAAAATCATCTGTATCTTCACTTGGAGCTCATAACTTGTGATTCTGAGACAGGAGGAGTGCCAACTGACACTTGGAGTCATTTCTGGGAGCATGGGTTCAAGGCAAGCAATATTCCACCTTCAAAGAGCAGGGCGGTCCTTCTTCAGAATCTTCCACAGGTCCAAGAGTGTTCTGAAGAGAGGTTCTGAAGGTGCCACTTTTATCGCTAGCTCCAACCTATGGGTGGAGGATGCCCCCTTTTGTCTAACCTTGCCCTTTCCTGTGTTTGGCTCCAACCAGCCTAGGGTAACAAAGGGGAGGCAGGCCTACGTGTGGGCTGCATTTTTCAGTGGCAGGGCAGGCAGCATTTAGAAGTCAGGGAGGAGGTGGGTATAGCCCTGAGGCTCAGGTAGGCAGGAATACAAATCCCCAGGACATTCTGCAACACTGAAAAATTACTTTAGGAGTTTTTCACTGTCAGAACAGGTAACATTTAAACACACATGCCCTAATTTTTAAATATCCTGCACACTGCTCTAGGAGTGGTTAGGGACTACCTTAGGGGTGACTTATAAGTAATGAAAAGTAAGGTTTATGCCTGGCAAAAGGTTTATTTTGCCAGGTCAAAATGGCAGTTTAAAACGGCACTTTAGACTGCTGTGGCAGACCTGAGACGTGATACAGAGCTACCTTAGTGGGTGGCAAAATAAGCGCTGCAGCCCTCTAGTAGCATTTAATTTACAGGCCCTGGGTACATGTAATACCATTTACTAGGGAGGTATAGATAAATTAAATGTACCAATTAGGGGTAGGTCAATTTAACTTTGTTCAAAGGAGACAGCAGAAGCACTTTACTACTAATTAGCAAGAAAATAGTGCACAGAGTCGCAAAAGGCAACAAAAATGGGTTCTACATAGGAAAGCAAAAAGCTGGGATCATCCTTCAGTGAGGGAGAGGTCCAACAATGTCCAACACTGCAGCCCCTAAATGGGCTAAGGAAATGGGACTACATCATTGCTACCTTGATGGGCTTCCACTGCCTGTCCCTGCAGTTTCACATGGTCTTCAAGGCCTGTTGAATAATGTAAATGGCAGTAATAAACAAAGCACCACCCCATTTAGCAGACAAACTCACCATCTCAGGAGGCTTAAGCAATGACATTGTTGGACGTGAACTCGAGACTGGTCAGCAGGAAAAGACCATAGGTAGAGTCTTTTCAAGCTATGCATCGACCAGCCATCTTTAATTGTCCACTAACAAAAAAAGGTAAAAAGTATCTGTCCAAGTAGCAGTTAACTCCCATTTACAAGGAAAGCCCCACCTCTTGTTATCTCTTGGATCAACTATGAAGTATACTTTCCATCTCCACCTCAACTTCCTGTGCCACTTCATGCAAAGATCTTGAATCCTTCTTTACCCCTACTACTACTTACAGTGCTCCATTTCTTCCTAATGAGATTTGTAATATGTACTTTTCACTAGAGAGATACAGACATTATACCTCACTGAGCTCAGATTAACAACAATACATTCTGCTCTGTGATGAAGAAAATCATCCTATACCTTGAAGGCACATTTCAATTTAAGAGATTGACTGTGAGAAGAGTTCATGATCAAAAACAATAATTTAAATATCAAAATGTGCGGAGTAAAAAGTAACTCTAAAATGGTTCTTGCAATTCTACAAACATTGAGCAGCATTTTCCTTCATGTAAAAATGTTCATTTAAAGTGAGAGTTTAAATATAAAGTTTACATTCCCAGTAACTGATAATTTTCCAATGAATCATATGTGATTTTGTATGGTGAATTTTGTCAACAACTTACTTTAATGTAATGTTAACTATGTTTTTCATTCACTTTTATTGGGCTTTTTCAATTATGCAGTCTATTAGTTGGGTATCTCTTATCTTGTTAACTTTCACAATGCCTTGTTAGATACCTATCTAGGCATTTTTAATACATTACCTGATTTGTTTCTAACTCAATATGAGCACACTTAGAATTATGTTTTATCACGCACTTGGTCCGTTTGATATGTACATCTGGAATAAAGAACAATTCAGCCTAGGTAGACTATAAAAAGCAGTACTGTGTTACCTATTCAGGATTACATGTAACATGATTACTTTCAACAGCAAACATTCTTTGATATGCCCTAAGATGGCATGCAGAACAAGTCCCTGAATACATTAAGGTGGTGAAGAACAAAATGTCAACTACATTGGCTCTTCAGTTCATATTATGTATTACATCAAAAGAAATTCTAAAGAGGGATTTCTTTAAAGTAGTTGTTGCTATTCCCTACACACGATGCACTAAATGCTGTATGTCACTCGAAGAATAAAAGTTGCAAGGTACACAGGAAATACAGGAACTATTGTGATGCCTTGTTGGACCTCTCCTCTTTGCTACTACAATGTAAAAGTTATAATAAATGATTGCTTATTTGGAAGCTTTATGATGGAGTGCCTCATTTAGGCTTATGTGGCCATGACAACTCCCCTGATTTCTTAGGCAAGAGTTAAATCTGGAGCAGATTCCACAGTAGAATTTCCTCCTCCAGAGGGACTGAATTGCAGAGGAAATTCTGGCTTTGTGTTGCTATATCTGGAGAAGAATCGGTGACTAATATTATGCACAAAGTATTGTGTAAAAAGTGGTTAATTTCAGAAATTTTTCTGAAATCATTCAGCCTTACAATTCTCCAGCCCTAAAATAAAATGGTAGCTTGGCTTATGAGATCAGACTCATACCGTAGAGAGAGTGTGTTTCCATAAAATAGCATTACTTAGAAAGTATGCTAACAACAATATTCAATTACTCTGATGTTAAATGTTCAGAAACTGCATTCTGGTTGAGCTGGTATAAATACTCTACCATCCCAAAAACATTATGTCGCAAATCTAGGTTCCAGGCCAAAGAGGAGTCTTACTTTATTCTATGGTTCTCCATCAGATCCCACAAATATCACTAGTAGCTGAACATTCAAATACCTCATAATCAATCTTACACATGGGAGAACCAAAACAAATGTTCTATTTGTATGATGCCAACCACTGAGAATGGAGCCCATTGTTTAAGCAATTGTGTGAGTTGTTGAGTGCAATGAGGCTAGGGATACCTTTCTGTCCATGCCTCATTTGGAAAAAGAAAAGTATGATTATTGTCAATTATGGAACTGCAGATTGCATTAACTGTTCCTTAAAAAAACTCTACATTTGATGAATCCTTGCTAGTCATTACTGATGCTTTTCATGTTTTTTTATTTTTAGTTTCATAATGCTGTCTTATAATGCATTGTACTATAATTATGCTGTAATTATTTGAGGTATAGAGTTGTAAAAGTTTAAATAAATTAATATTACTGCCAACAAGTTAACCTATAACCTAGAGCACTGTGAAAGATTTGATCTCATGGAGAAAATGTGAATGACAACTGTGAGGTCATATCAAATAGCATTTGTATAGCGCAGCACTGTCACCCATAGGGGTATCTGGGTGCTGAGGGTGCGACATCTCACTCGAAGAGCCAGGTCTTGAGATTCTTTCTGATGTCTGCCAGGAGGGTGCTGTGCAGAGATGGAGGGGCTGGTCGTTCTAGGTCTTGGCAGCGATGTAGGGGAAGGAGCGGCTCCACTGTGGCGGATGCAGGGGGCGTGCACATGGATTAGTAAAGCGGAGTGCAGGTGTCTTGCGGGTCAATGTAAATTCAATCAATGGTTGATATAGGGCGGTCCTTGATTGTGTAGAGCTTTGCAGGTGTGTGTGAGGATCTTGAACTGGCATCTCTTTTGGGTGGGGAGCCAGTGAAGGTGTCTGAGGTGGGGATGATGTGGGTCCTTTTGGCGAGGTCCAGGATGAGTCTGGCTGCTGCATTCTGTATGTCTGAAGTCATCTGAGGAGCTGGGTGGAGATGCCAGCATGGAGGGCATTGCCGTAGTTGAGGCGGCTAGTAACGAGGGCCTGAGAGACAGGTTTTCTGGTGTCGTTGGTATCCATAGAAAGATTCTGTGGAGCGTGCGAAGGATGTGGAAGCAGGAGTTGGGAAAAATCACTATGAAATAATGCGACTCTTTATGTATAATAGTATATTAGACCATCCCTTGTGTTCCCCATTCCTCAAACAAAGATTTTGAAATAGATTCACAAACTCTTTGCAGGAAGATACAATTTCAAGGATTGAAAATAATACATATCAAATGGCCCCAAGACCTTTGATTTTCCTAATTAATGCATAGATACTATATCACTGGAAAGAGAACTATAATGCTCTCTTTGTTTGATTACATGTAAATAAATTTGGGGTTAATGACAAATCTGGGCACAAGTTATGTTTACATCAAATTTCCCCACCTAAAAAGAAACATTTTGATCAATGACAGTGATAATTAAGATTGATCAGTGTTATTAGTAGTAATATGGTGTGTTGCTCTAAATCTGCAAAGAACACTCTGACCACTAGGATGAGTGTGAAATAATTTATTGAGAAAAACACTCTAAGTAGGAACACAAGTATCAGCAGGTAAGATAATTCATCTGCCATGTCTCCCACTTCAAACTCCATGCACTCACCAATATTCCACATCGCATTACGTATCACATAAGTATTACACATTCTCGCCAAGCACACACCACACATTTGCACACCAAAGTAATCAATGAACCTGAATCAAATATTACACACATACTGCCTACTTTCAGGTACTCATTCCTCCCTACTCTTCCGTATACTACATGGGGAATACTAAGACCAGGAGTCCCACCAGGAGTACCTTGGTACATTAACATCAATCACATGATGAACAAAGTTGAAAAACATATAACCATCCTCTGACTTAATATCCTGTTTCAGTTCCTTTACTGCGTCCCTCTCCTCCGTACTACTTGTAGAAAAGTGAATGCCTAATTGGGGTGGACGGTAGTCCCCTCAAGTAATTAAGTCACTATTTTGTTAGATCTAGTCAAAAGTTTTCGATAATTTAAACCTGAGCTCAACCCCTGGTAGCTATAGTACCGACCAGGCAGGCTTAATTTAGAGAAAATGTTTAGAGGGTTTAGAAGTACCAAGATAGTTAAAAAGTCAAAAACACAACACAATTAAAATCCCACTACAATTTATAAACATTTAGGAAAATTATACTAAAATAGCAAAATTCCAGTAAGGAGAATCAGAGATAAGAAAACGTCAATGGTCGTAGGCACAGCTTAAAGGCAACTTTGATGGAGCACGGGTTGGATAAAACATGTAAATTGGCCCCACTCGGGCCAGGAAGTAGGGAAGCTTAAAAAGGTTTTTATGTCCCAACCTGAACAGGGATTTTGTTGTTTTTCTGAAGAAAAAGTGTTGTCACTCGGATCCTACCTGAAATTCAGTCTGACACCGTAGCTCTGCAGGTCAGATATTGTTTGCAGTTGGCCATGGAGCTCTGGATAAGAAGTTTTGAAAAAGTTCCCAAACTTCTTTTGATGCCCAAACAACCACAGGAGTACACCTCTAAGCCCCCAGGCACGTTCTGTCTGTCAGGCAGAGGGAAACAGCAAAATACATTCCAGGACCATTTGCCACAGGTCAGCAGGGATTCTTCACAGAAATGTCCTCTTCAACTTTTTATGTTCCTGTAGCCACCCAGGGGATCAGTCCTATTATACTTGAAGCTCTTTCTGCCCCTGGATTCCAAGTTGAAGGGGGTACAACATCTGCAGGATCTTCTATATGGTCACAGATGACAAGTGCAGCAGGTTGAGTTCACCTGGTATCGTTTTGCAAGTCCAGAAGTGTTCTGATGGAATTCCATATTTATGCCTGGCACTGGTTAGCGGGTGAGGATGATCGCCTTAACCAATGGGGTAAAAGTTCCTTGGGGTAACCCAACCCAGTTTTCCAGTAGTTTCTGTTTGGCTTACTGCAAATAGGACCAAAATGCTAAGTGGCAGTGCATTTTCAAGGTGGCAAAATTCTTCTGCCACACTAAACTTGGGCTGTAAGGGCTGGGGGTGTGAAGAAGTGTCTTAGGGAAATCACCAGTGTCTTACCACATCTAACTATAAAATTTATTTGAAGCAGGCACTGTACCCACAAGAAGCCCAGAGATAGGCATCTGGTAGGACAAAAGTAGGGTCCTTCAGTAACCTGATTGGGAATACACAAAAATTGTCTTGGAATCCTGTGCGCTCCCTTTCAGGTGTGCCCAGAGTGTTACATGTGGTGCAACAGGCCTGTCAAGCAGGATCTGGCAGTTTTTTGTGAACAGGATGCCCATGACCCCCCACTCTGAATATTCTGTTGACTTCAGAGGAGTCATTGCTTCCCATTCAGGTCAGTCTGTTTGCACCTGAGAGGCATTCATACCTATTTCTGGGCTTCAGCACAGTTTGAGAGCTGGCAAATGCATATGCCAATTAACCATCTGGCAGTTCAGGCAGGTAAAGGGTAACTTTCTAATTGTTACTTTCCCTTACTGTTCATTAAAGTCCATTGCATTTGATTTTTAATAACTATTAAACATCGTGGTTTAATTATGTTTCTAGCATAACTCTATCCGGAGATAGCAGTATTTGTATTTCAATGTATACTCTGGTTTTCTACATAGGTCAGCTAGGTCTGACACGGTAAAAATAACCTTTTCACTGAATTAGCATTCTGCTTAACATTTCTATCCTTAAATCATTACATTTTCCAAGTTAACTCTTGAATTCTTCTGCAAATTACTTCTCCTACCTGGAATATTCTTCATCAATCAACTCTTCTGCTCACAACTCTCAGTCACATACTGCAGGAGATCTGCCCATGGGTGTAACTTCATATCCAACTTCTCTTGCTGGAGCCAGCCAAGAACTGATTAGCTCTTGACCTCAATATATATATATTGCCTCTTGTTCTGTGACATTTAAAATCCAAATTGGAACACAAGAATCAGTTTGGCTCAATGTTATGCCTCATGTAACTCCCAGGATGTACCTTAGTATATGTTTTGCAGGTCTGCACCTCTGAAATACTTCAAACTCACATGCACACACCAACATTCCACATTCCAATATGTATCACAAATGTATTCCACATTCTCGCCAAGCACACATCACACATCTGCACACCAAAACAACCAATCCTCCTGAAGCAAACATCACCTAGAAGTATGATGTGTATATGTGTGTGTGTGTGTAATCAATGCTCCTTATTCTTAAATCCACTACCAAGTGGGATACTAAGACCAGGAGCCCCGTCAGTCTACCTTGCTACATTATCAATCACATGATGAACAAATGCCCAAAAACGTATTACCATCCTCTGATTTAACATCCTGCTTCCTTTTCTTTACTTCCTCCCTCCCCTCAGTACTACTTGTGGAAAAATGAATTACTAATTGAGGTGGATGGTAGTCCACCACAAGTAATAAAGTCACTATTTAGAAACAATGTTTTCCTGACAATTGTGTACAGTGCACCCAAATCTACCGATACAGTTACAACATTCCTGTCCAGAAATAATTCACATCTGGACAAATTGCTCCCTTATTTCTCTGGACCCATTCATTCAAATGAAAAAAACAACACCATCATCCGGTGTGCCTACTTAATCTACCTCGATCACACAATTGATTGTTTCTCCATCATCCTACCTCCTATCACACTTGTCCAGATTGTCCATTAGTCTTGCAACAATTTCACACTCTATCGCATTAGCTACATGGATAAAACTTCCACCCTTACAACTGTTGTCCTTCAACTTATCTTACATACTTCCACCATTCTTACCTTTTTTCTTCTGTTTCTTTACTGGATTCACCACTCTGATACTATATTTACCACCATGATACTTGTCTCCCTGTGCAACTCTAGGACATATTTGTCTGATAGTTCAATAGTTCTAGCTATTCTGATGCCACCTTTAAATGAAATATCGGAATCATCCAAAAACCATTACTGCACTTTTTAAAAACTTTTACTTCATCAGTATTTGGTTCCATACAAACCTCTCAAGGTGATGTACTCAAAATCACATGCCATTGCTAAAGCCCTAATCATTGCAACATGCTGGTCGGAATGTTCACTCTCTCTTGAGCAAAAGTATCTCCTTTGAATTTGCCCAATAGCAACATTTAAGCCACCTAGATTCTTCAGAGCTGGTAAGTTTTTAAACTCCCTCGACTCAACTGCACCAAAACAATGAGTCAATAAAGATAGTTACCTTTCTGGATTACAATCACCATCTACCAGAACTTCCAGCAAGTCAGGAATAAATTCACCCATCTCTCCCATTCAATTGGAGGTTCTCCGGGCTCAGTTAAAACATGGAGGAGGCACTTGTACACTGACATTATGAAAAAAATAAAAATGAAAAGAAAGAAACACTGTACTGTAATGGCACAATGCATCTAAACTTATTTTCCCTTCCACGGAACTCTGACAAAATATTGTTTCCAAATGAAGATGTTAATCCACTAGAGGTTTTCTGAAGTAGTTGTACCTCCTTTGTCAGTGGTGTAACGAAAGTTTAAGGGGCCCCCGTGCTATGTTTTTTATCCAGAGCGGTCAGGCCTGAGTATTGTGCTGAGGGACCCCCCGCACCGCGGGGGATGCAGGGGCCTGTGTTACGCCCCTTTTCTTTGTTCAGAAAAGTAGCTCACTAGCACTAGTACCGTATTTCAAAAGTCAAAATGTGAGGAGAAATACAATTGATCATAACAATGTACACACACCGGGCCCGATTCACAGAACTAATCTGAGACAAAATCCTAAACTTACTACTTTTGGTATTCACAGAAGACATTTAGTAGTAGTAAAGTTAGGATTTTGTCTTAAGCCTGTCTTAAGTCTGTCTTAAGCCTGTCTTAAGTCTGTCTTAAGTTTGTCTTAAGTTTGTCTTAAGTTTGTCTTAAGTCTGTCTTAAGTCTGTCTTAAGTCTGTCTTAAGTCTGTCTTAAATTTGTCTTAAGTCAAACTTAAGACAAAATCCTAACTTTACTACTACTAAATGCCTTCTGTGAATACCAAAAGTAGTAAGTTTAGGATTTTGTCTCAGATTAGTTCTGTGAATCGGGCCCACCATTTTCACTCCGTACATTTCCAAAAGTACTTATGTGAGCAGAAACACAAAGAATCCAACGAAGTGTGCACACCAGGTTCGCAGTATATTTGTCTCAAAATGTGTGCTGTCCTCTTTACTTTGTGCTGACTAGGTCTTGTGCCAGATGTGGTTGTTACTGATGCCTTTGCAAAGTGTGAAGTACTGGACATACAAGCTCTGTTACCCACAATGCACAGTGGTTGAATGACACACTGACAGCCCACTGTCTTAGAAGAGCCTAATCATAAGGATAAATTGCCGTTCTTTTCCAGCAGATGGCGTCCACCAGGCGTGAGAAGAAGAACCCCAAGTTTGATATCTTTCCTCTGATGCAAATCTCTGCACTCCAACTGCCCATCTTCCCGCTGACACTCCAGGTGAGTCGCAGAACACCACTCCAGGTGACCACAACAACAAAAAGCACTGGCAAATACATTCAGATTCGTCTATGTGCAATAATAGTAAGTTTTTTTGTTGTTGCAAGTTGTAGCTTGCTGAGTAGATGTACAATATAAGTTCCAGAAAGTCTGTTAAAGGGTTATGACTTGTTTATATACAAAAAGGCAATATATTGTGCTGTTACTAGTGGTACTAGTGGTATAGTGTGTGTAAGCAATAGCAACGCTTCGAAAAATGAAATAAAAGAGGGAAATAATAGAATTAATTGATGTATTAGCAATATTATTTGTTTAGAGGAGTTCTGACAAGTTTTGGGCCTGGTGACACTGTACCTGCTGTACCATTCAAATCATGCCCCTAGTGCCTGCAATATAACTGCATTTGTGACTGCATGTTTAGAAGCAAAATATAGCAATATCTGGTGTTTTGAGGCGTCCCTAGAGCTTTGGGCCCCGATGTCACTGCAACTGCTGCACCATTCAAATCATGACCCTGGTTCCTGCAAGATAACTGCACTCGTGACTATTTAGTAGTAAAATGTAGCAATAGTAGGTGTTTAGAGGAGTTCTGACAGCTTCTGGCCCCGGTGCCACTGCACCTGCTGCACTATTCAAATCATGACTCTTGTCTGCAAGGTAACTGTACTTGTGACTGTCTGTTTACTAGTAAAACGTAACAATAATACGTGTTTAGAGGGGGTGTCTAGAGCTTTTGGTCCTGGTGCTACTACACCTGCTGCACCATAACCATTCAAATCATGACCCTATTCCTTGCTAGATAATTTCACTTATAACTGTCTTGTTTAGTAGGAAAATTTAGCAATTGCCTGGATTTAGTGGGGTCCCTAGACCTTTTGACCCCGTTGCCACTGCCACAGCTGAACCATTTAAATCAAGTCCCTTTTAACTGCACGGTAACTACAATTGTGACTGCCTGTTTAGTAGTCATAGATAGCAATATCATGTGTTTATGTCATGTGTTTAAATGAGTTCTGACAACTTTTGGGCCTGGTTGGGACTGCACCTGCCGGACCATTCAAATCATGACCCTGTTGTCTGTAAGACAACTGCACTTGTGGCTGCCTGGTTAGGAATAAAATATAGCAATATTAGGTGTTTAGTGGGGTGCCTGGAGCTTTTGGTCCTAGTGCCACTGCACCTGCTGCACTATTGAAATCACGGGCCCAGTGCTTCCTAGATAACTGCACTTATGACTTCCTGTTTAGTACTAAAATATGGCAATCTTTGGTGTATAGTGGAGCTATGACAACTTTTGGCCCCAGTGCCACTGCACCTACTGCGCTATTTAAATAAAGCCCCTTTCAACTGCCGGGTAACTGCAATTGAGACTGCCTGTTTAGTATTAAAATATCGCATTATTAGGTGTTTAGAGGAGATCTGAAAACTGTTTGGCCAGGTGCCACAGCACCTGCTGCGCCATTCAAATCATGATCCTGGTGCCTGAAAGATAACTGCACTTATGACTGCCTGTTTAGTCGTAATATATATCAATAATCAGTGTTTAGTGGGGTGCCTGGAGCTTTTGGTCCCTGTGCCACTGCACCTGCTGCACTATTGAAATCATGACCGTGTTGTCGGCAAGGTAACTGCACTTGTGACTGCCTGTTTAGTTTTACATTTTAGCAATAATCGGAGTCCCTAGAACTTTAGACCCGGTGCCACTAGACCGGCTGCACTATTCAAATCGAGTCCCTTTTAACTGCAGGGTAACTGCAATTGTGACTGCCTGTTTAGTAGTCAAATATAGCAATATTATGTGTTTAGAGGAGTTCTGACAACTTTTGTCCCCAATGAACTGCACCTGCTGCACCATTCAAATCATGACCCTGATGTCTGCAAGGAAACTGCACGTGTTTACTATTAATAAATAGCATAGCTCTTGTATATTAACAATATTTTCAACACACAATGTGTATTACAACATTTAGAATTTGATCATAATGACCAAATAGATTGCATTGAAAAAATCAACCTGATAATGCCTACAAAGTGCAAAGAAAGTTACTGAGGCATGAATAGGAAATGCCACAAATGTTCTAAGGCTAAAGCATCTGCTTCACACAGCTATGTAATAAAAAGCAAACATTCCAGCATACTGTTAGGAGCTCAGAGCTTTTTCCATGGGAAGAGATCTTATTTTGACAGTGAATGGGACTTAAACAGTGCAAACAGGTTTAGTAGAAGTATCGTAAATTCATTCAGCCAGGGGAAGTTAACAAATAAAAAAGTACCACATAAAAGTGAATGAACACAGTAATTAGGCCATGGGAACTGATAAGAGTCCCCTTTTAAGATATATTAAATACAAGAGATTACTCAAGCACAGCGCTAGCACGGTTCTGACGAAAACTAATAATGCAAATGCGGCTGAGGCAGGAAGGATACCCAGCAGTGTGCCAAGCACAAAGAGCAAAGACATGCTGCCTCACTGTGTACTAAGTGCAATGTCTACTTCCAAACACTTGCCGAATAGGACACGTTACAACGCAAAGTTTTACAACGCATGCCTTTACAACGCGGTTTGTACAACGCAACATCCATTACAACTCATGATTTTACAATTCATGCCATCACAACTTATTTTTAGAAACTACACTTACAAAGCATTCCATTACAACGCATACCATTACAACGCAAAATACTTTTAGGGCAACAGTAGTGTAAGTGTTGGATAGTGTAGGGGTAAAAGTTACTATTCTCACTCCAGTGAGTGCAACAGTAGGGTAAGTGTTGGATAGTGTAGGGGTAAAAATTACTATTCCCAATCCAGTGAGTGCAACAGTAGGGTAAGTGTTGGATAGTGTAGGTGCGAAAATTAATATTTCCCATTACTTGCCATATATTGCATTGTAATGGCAGGCTTTGTAGTGGCATGCATCGTAATGGCATGCCTTGTAGTGACATGCATTGTAATGGCTGCGTTGTAATGGCATGCGATGGAATATATGTTGATACACCGCAATGCAAAACAACGCATACTTTTACCACAAAGTTATTAGTTCGCAAGTACCATTACAATGCAATTTTGTTTCTAAGCATACCATTAGATAGCAAGTTCCTGGAAATGCTTTTAAAATGTCACTACGACGGATCCCTTTACCCGCATACTTTTTCCACGCATTTTTTGTATTAAAAAACACCCCTACAATACGCTAAATTCTACATCCAAAAACACTACCCTACACAACACACTACCCCCACCACGACACTACCCCTTCCCCCAGACCTGTCCCTACACACAAACTCTACCCTGCACGAACTCCCGGACACTACCATAAACCCTAAATCACGACCCTACACTACTCAAACACCACTACACTACCCTAAACACTAAAACACTACCCCCTGCACAACCTTCCCCCACCCCCAGTCCTATCCCTACACTCCAACACTACCCTGCACGATACCACCGACACTACCCTAAACCCTAAAACACTACCCTACACTACACAAACACCACAACACTACCCTAATCCCTAAAACACTACCCCCTGCACAATCCTCCCCGACCCCCACTCCTGTCCCTGCACACAAACACTACCCTGCACAACCCACGACACTACCCTAAACACAAAAACACTACTCCTCAAACACAACAACACTACCCTTAATCCTAAAAGACTACCCCCTGCACAGCCCACCCCCTACCCTAAACCCTTTAAAACTACACAGCCCCTCTTACCTCTCTCTCCTCGTGATTCCTCTCTTCTCCATCCAGCGTCGTCAGAGGGGCGGTGCTCGGTGCACGTCGTTGTGAGGAAACGGAAGAGCGTCACTTTCCTCGCAATAATGTGGATCGCATTACAACGCTTGCGTTGTAACAGCCCATAAGATGTAATAACATGCTTAGTAAAGGCTATCAACATCTAATACCAAGAGACGTCATCAGCATATTAAATAAATAACATGCATGCATTCAGAACCCCAAAAAAAGCCTAGGATCGTGTGCTGGTAATCCTTTTTTAAACCAATAAAGACGGGAATCTGTGAAATTGACTTGGTTTGGGCTGTCTGTTGGATACGGAGACCATCAATTGAATTGACCTTTCAGATTCATAAGTACATGTTCTTTTTGCTTGTGAATCAACTCATACAAATGTTGGACGGATGATCTAATATATGGGTGTGCTGTCTATGCTTTTTTGGGGGGTTCTGAACCTTTCTTTCCTGGGCAATCTGGCATCTCACTTGCTGGTTGCAGCCTAGGCAGGCTCCTGGTTCGGCTTTAGCCTACGCCTTATCTCATAATATTTACATTTGTGGTACAGCAGTACCTGGTTTTGTAGAGAGCAGCAGAAAATGCATCTGAAGTGTAAAACACTGAATAACACCTTAGGAGATGATGTGCCTCATGCAGGCAGGTCTTCCCAAATGCGGACTCCTCACGCCGCCATGGAGTGCCCGCCTGAGCACTGCGTTAATGCCCATCGCTCTGAGAAGATGTTAAAAGCCTTCAAGCATCTCCCTCATGAGGAGCCCTTTCATTGGCATGTTGCTACAGTGAGAAGTACAAAGTACAAGCCGAGGAAATTGATTCAACTCTGTACCGTGTAAAAGGCGCAGAGAATAATTTCAAAGGACAAGTTATGGATAATCGGTCTCTCAGGGAACTGAAAACTTTACTCCCTGGTCCAGATGCTTGTAACATCTCTGTGAGGGTTTTAATTGCTATTCCGATAACACACGGCTATCTAATCACGTCCAGGCTTTCACCGCCTCTCCATCCCATCTCTAATCCTTTTTGTTCTGACTGCAAGTCAAGCAGAATTACTTTTATATCACTGCCCGCGAGGGAGGTCGAACTCACTGGCTTGAGGTAACAATTCCTTCAAGCATGTATCTTCTTTGTTAATTAAAAAATCTTCCAGTGGGTTTCATTTTCTGCCATAGTGGAGGCGCACTATATTGGAGAGGGCACAGCCAATCAGCTCTAAAGAAAGACAAGGGGGTCCAAGCTGCTTTGAAAATTAAATCCAAGCTGTTTACAATTATAAATGACAATAAAGTGCTCTATGGCATCTTTTATAACAAACCTGATCTACCACTGCCTTCTCTGTAAGTGGAGATTCTTTCTCAATCACTGCACCTGTGCTGTAAGCCTCATTTCTTCTAATCAAGACATTGAGCCATGTGTGTTCCCATCAGGGAGTGCTTAATTTGAGCCGGCGTTTTTCGGTGCCTGACACCAGCACTTTATAATCATTTTGTTATACTGCAGATATGACACATAGATATTATTTGCAACCAGTGTGTGTTCTTTGATGGATTCACTTAGCTGTCACAATGACATGTAATTACTGATTTAAGTTATTGATTAAGGGGGGCGTGGTTTGGACGCCGAGCAAGATGGCCGTCTGAGCTCGGAGCTCTGCTGCACCGCGGCGGACTTTTCCTTTCCTTTCCACTATCTGCGGCCGTTTCGTTTGTCTTCTTTCGGCCCCTTCGAGCGGATGACACCGGGCTAAGGATGTGACCGCCAGACTTCTCCTTCGTGCAGTTTTTGCCCCGCTCTCGCTCCTGCATGTAAGTGCCTCAGCGCGACCGCCATTTTACGATCGGCGCGACGCACGCGCGAGGCTGAGGAGGGCGCAGGCATGTTGTTATTGTTATTTCCTCAGAGCCTAGACTTTGATGTTATCGTTTAATGGCTTCTTCCTTCTGCCTACAATGCTCCTACCTCACCAATTCTCCAGCCTCTTTCCATTTTCCAACCAGCACGGCTTTGTTTTTTGGGATATGCTTGGAAAGAGCAATTGCTTCATGTTGACCTAACGAGTGGAACGCTTCCTTTTTTCTCATAAATACTGCCTCACGGAAGACCCCTACCTTTATATTCTCCTCACAAAATGTTGCTTCTAATGTGCTCTATTTGACGAATTATTCAGTTTTTGCTTCTTTTTTCATCCTTGAAGACTCCAAATTTAGAGTGAAGTTCACCACATCCATACTGCGTCTAAGTGCTGGGATTTCTCTGCAATTATCTTACTAAGTCTCTGCGCATAAGACATCCGCGCTGGCTGGTGATTTCCCTGTTACTATTGGAAGTAGACTTTAATTACTTGTTGGAACTAACTCTGAATTTTGGGTTTTTCCATGGTTTTTGCTGTTGTCCTTTACTGCTTCTGCTGACCTCTGTGTTTTCCAACTAAGCATATTGAAATTTTTGCATTTCACGTACGAGGCACATTGGTGGATTGCTTATTATTCGCCCGTCGTTGGCACGTTTAAGCTTCTATGGGCAAACTACGTAACCCAAAGTTTGTCTTTGTGCCTTCGAAGAGCTCTCCTTCAGCCACCTCTTCTTCAACAGCAGGTCGCTCTTCTCCCACAGATCAAATGGCGACAGCGTCTTCCAGCCGTTCTTCTCCATCACAGTCTGCCTTAAACAAGTCTTCTCCTTCTACTTCCTTGTCTAAGCGCTTGAAACAAGACTCTCCTCCTCCTCCACCTGAGACGCCTCCATCCCCTATATCGATGGAAATGCTGCTGGAGGAGATACGCGCTTTGCGTCCATTTGTGGAGGAGACCAATACGAAGATGCAGCTTTTTGAGGCTAAATGGTCAAACATGGAAACTCGTGTGTCCTCCGTAGAACAGCAGGTTACAGAGATTCATACTAATTCTCAGCGTATTTCCTCTCTGGAGAAGTCTCTTCTCACCCTCCAACAGCACACTGAGGATTTGGAAAATAGAAATAGGAGGAACAACTTGCGCATTTATGGCCTGCCGGAGTCCTTGGAAGGTGATGATCCTGTTGCGTTCTTTTCTTCTGAAACTTCTGGACATTCCTGCTGCTACTTCTCTAAGTATCCAAAGAGCTCATAGGCTTGGCCCTCGTTCCTCCTCCTCATCTAAACCACGAGGGGTCATCATCCTCTTCCTAAAGTTTACTGATCTTCTTCTGGTCCTCTCCGCAGCTCGAACAAAGCGTCAAGTATCCTGGATGGGTCAGAGAGTTTTTCTCTCTCAAGATGTCTCTAATGCCACTGCTGCCAGAAGGAAGGAGTTCCTGTCTCTTCGAGCTCCTCTACGCTCTCTTGGGGCTAGATATGGTCTTTTTCACCCCTGTACCTCCAAAGTGGCTCACCAAAATAATACCTGGACTTTTCAAGATCCAGCTGAACTCAAGAATTTTATTCATATTCAGACTAGTGCTGGCATGGATACATCCATCCCCGCTAATGGTTGATCATTTAACTTTCCCGTTTTTCTTGCAGGTTTTGCTGATATGTTCTTATCTTGGCATATGTTTTGTTCCTTTGATGTGGTTCCTAAGTGGTTGCCGGATTGGATTCCCTTTTTTCATGTGTCGTTTGCCTTTGTGTTGTTTTGTTTAACATAATTTTTGTATCATCTGTTTCTCTCTTCCTTACCTAGATTGCTCGATGTGTTCCTCTTCATCCCATACGGTTCGTCTTACTCATCTTCCGTCCTGGTGCAGTATGTTGTTCTCCTGGCTTAGGAGGTCACTCTTGTCGAATCCTCCCATACCCCATTGTCATCTTCTTTTCCCCCCTCAGGTATGTGTTCTTCAGTCATCCTATTTGGATATGTACTGTCTCTTCTTGTACTTCTTCTTTCTTGCCTTTTCCCCTCTCTCCCTTCTCTTTATCTTACTGTATCTCTCGATTCTCTTTTTGTCTCGCTCTTTTTTCTCATATATCAGTTTGCACTTTTTATGACTTTTTTGTATTTATGGCTTTTCTTTGTTCCTTACAATTTTACTGTTTTTAATTCAAAGTTATTTCATGGAATGTGAAAGGTTTTGTTAACCCTATTAAACGACAGAGAATACTTTCCCATCTAGCTTCTTATAATCCTGATTTAGTCCTCTTACAAGAAACTCATATCTCTGAGGCTGAATCTCTTAAGCTGAAGAGAGGCTTGGTGGGAACGGTCTTATTCTCTCCTACATCTAATAAAAAGAATGGTGTGGCTATTTTGTGTCACAAGAAGCTCAAATGTAAAGTTCTTTCTCAAGATAATGATGCTGAAGGCCGATGGGTTTTAGTTAAGTTGTTAATCAATTCTGTATCTTTGACTGTATTTAATGTTTATGGTCCTACCCACCCTGATTGCAATTTTTGGCCTTTAATCACTTCGAAATGTTTTCAATACAGTGATACCATGTTTATCTTGGGAGGAGATTGTAATCAAATTGTTGATCCGTTTCTTGATCGCAAATCCTCTGCCCGCTTTACACCTCACAAATCACATACAAAATTTCTAGACACTATTTCTAAATCACACCTCATTGACTCATGGAGACTTTTCCCATCCTGACACTCTAGATTACTCCTTCTTTTCGCCTCCCCATCCATGCCTCTTTTTCTCGGATTGATTACATCTTCCTCTCTCAATCTCTTTCTCAAAATCTTCTATCTTCGTCTATAGAACCAATAGTTATCTCAGACCATGCTCCCATTGTCACAGTTCTTGATCTTCTCCCTCCACATCCCAAATCTTCTCGTTGGCGTTTCAACAATTCTCTTCTTATGGATCCTCTTTTTTCCTCTTCCTTTCTCTCCTTTGCTACAGAATTCTTTTTGCTCAACTCCGACCCCTCTTTAGCCCCTCATGTTATCTGGGATTCTTTCAAGGCAACCGCTCGTGGTTTTGTAATAGACTTTGTTTCGAAGAAAAATAAACGCTTCCTTAATAAACAGAAAGATTTGCTGGCCCATATTAAATCCCTAGAACATAAATTCTATACTTCCTCTAATAAAACTGTTTTACCAGATCTTATACGTGCCAAACTCAACTTCAACAAAACTACTACCGATAATGCCTCTTCAATCTTACTACGGAGCAGTGCTCGTTACTACGGAGGTCGCAACAAATCGGGTAAACTTTTAGCTAACTATCTTAAATCCCGTAGGGAGCGCAATTCTATAGATTCGATGTATTCTACCGATAATATTCTCTTACACAAGGAACAGGATATACTTGCCCAATTCCAACTTTTCTACCAGTCTCTTTATACTCCTGAATCGCCTCCCTCTGCTTCTCTTATTCAGTCCTATTTCGATAGCATCCCTGCCCCCTCCACCTCTCATCTCAACTTCCCTGGTCTTGAGCATGATCTCTCTATTACCGAACTTGATAGTGCTTTAAAGACTCTAACTAAAGGTAAATCCCCGGGTCCTGATGGCTTCTCTGTGGAATTCTATCTGCATTTTTCAGACCTTCTGCTCCCTAAACTTCTCTCACTTTTCCAGTCCTTCTTTAACTCCGGCACCGCTGCTGGTACTTTCCACGAGGCTACGATCTGCCTTACACCCAAGGATGGTCGTGACCCCCAATTCTGTAAAAACTACCGACCAATATCCTTAGTTAATGTGGACTACAAATTATTTGCTAAACTTCTCGCCTTACGCTTAGATCCTCTTCTCCCCCATCTCATTGGCAAGGAACAGTGTGGTTTTGTTAAGGGCAGACTTACTTCGGATAATTCCCGCCTTTTCCTCAATGTCCTAAATAAAGTACCTTCTCTCACCATCCCTTTAGCTGCCATCTCGTTCGATGCTGAGAAAGCGTTTGATAGAGTGGATTGGTCCTTTCTGTTTGCCGCCTTGCGTTTGCACGGCTTTGGCCCTAATTTTATTTCTCTTATTTCTTTACTTTATTCTGCCCCTAAGGCGTCTGTTTTAGTCAATGGTCATCTATCCCCTTATTTTCCCCTCCAACGTGGGGTCCGTCAAGGTTGTCCTTTGTCCCCACTACTTTTTGTTCTGGCCCTAGAGCCATTTCTTACGTCTATTAGGAATAACATATCTATTTCTGTTTTTCCTTATGACAAGACCCATTTGAAACTCTCTGCATATGCAGATGACATTCTCTTATTTATTTCTGATCCTGAAAAATCCATTCCCGCCCTATTGCTCGAGTTTAATTCCTTTTCGCAAGTCTCTGGTTACAAGATCAATTCTGATAAAACTGAGATTCCCACTCTCACCAAATTCTGTCTCCCTCATCAGTTCTCTGCCACTGGCTTTGCATGGAATTCTTCTAAAATAAAATATCTCGGAATATGGTTTTCTAACTCCATTTCTTCATCCATTCGGTTGAATATGTCTATTGTCCTATCCCGTATTGATAAACTGTTATCCTCTTGGAATCCTCTCTTTCTCTCATGGTGGGGTCGGCTTGATTCGATTAAAATGATGATATCCCCCATTCTTCTATACATTCTCTCCATGCTCCCCATACATATTCCTGATATTTATTTCAAACGCATCGACTCCTGTCTTTCTAAGTTTCTATGGAACCATAAAAAATCGAGGGTTGCTCTAGTTGCCCTTCGTAAACCAAAATCGAATGGCGGAGTCAATTTTCCGGACTTTCGTCTCTATCATAAGTCATTTTCTCTTCGTCAGGCCTCTAACTGGCTTTCTCTGACACCTTTCCCTCTTGCTCCTCTTTGGCTTTCTATTGAACGTTCATTGCTTTCCCCGTTCTCTTTATCTGAGGTTGTACATTTTTCTGCTAAGAACTTAACCACTCCTCTCCCCTTGTTCAAGCACACTTCCTCTCTTCTATATGCTTTAGTCCGTCCTGATCCTATTACTCGTGAATCCTTTTTAGCCTCCCCTATCTGGTATAACTCGCTTATTCTCCTAAACAATCGCCCTATTTGCTGGAATGCGTGGAGATCAAAAGGTCTGGTGTGGGTTAACCAACTCTTTGATGGTTTTCTCCCATGCTCATTTCCTCGATTCCGACTTTTGTTTCACTGCCCGCAATCCTTTTTCCACAGATTCACTGTCCTCATGGCCCTTATACTTGATATTTATTATTCCCTTCCTTCGTCGTCATCTCCCATATCTCATTCCCCCCTACTTCAGATTTTGTCTACTCTTCCCAAAGCCTCTCTTATTTATAAGTTTTTCTCCTCCCCCAATCCGAATCGTCCGAAATCTAAATTGGAGTGTGCTTGGGAGTCGGATCTGAGCTGTGACTGGTCTATAGCTCTTTGGGATAAAGTTTGGTCCAGGTCCTTAAAAATCTCTCGTTCTGCCTCCCTGACCCAATCTATGTTTTTTCTATACCACAGATTGTATCTTTCTCCAGTTTCTATTTCTCGCTTTTCTCTTGATAAAGATTCTAATTGTTGGACGTGTGCCTCCCCTAATGCTGATCTTTTTCATCTACTCTTTCTTTGCCCTTCTGTTGTCATACTCTGGGGTCAGGTATGGTCTTATGTCTCTCGCCTATTTTCGATCTCTACTTCCTACTCTATCCCTCTTCTCTTTTTAGGTAGTCTTTCTGACACTTTAGATATTCCTCCACACTCCTCTGGTCTATTAGATCTTATGCTCGCCCTGGCTTTTCAACACATATCTTTTAACTGGAAAGATCTTAACAAACTCTCTATACAATGTTGGTGGAACTCTCTTTGTCATTACCATAGGCTTGATGTGCGATTTGCTGCTGCTTCCACCCCTACCCTTAATAGAGATTTATTTTGGTTGCCTCTCACAACATATCTTGACCGCATGGCTCTGAAACGTAACTCTCCTTTATCCTCTGAGAATTTTAAACCTCCATGAGCGGCTCTTTCTCTGTCCTTCTTCTTCTATCTTTCTTCTATTTTTCCATTTACATCTATTTCTCCTGCATTTAAATATTCCCTATCTTAGGCTTTTTTGCTTTTTCTACTTTACCTATTCTTTTGCCTGATTTTCTTCCTATTCTCTTTATAATGCCTTTTATCTATTCTTTTTCCTTTCCCTCCTTTCCTCTCTCCTTCTCTTCTCTCTTTCCCCCCCTTTTTTTTGTCCATAAAAAATGTTTTACAAAATGCTTTTTATGTTTATTTTGTTAGCGAGTATTGATCTACTGTTTTCTTTTTTAATTCAACATGGACAATGTTATTTGTATGATCTGTATCTCGTTGTTCTCTCTAATTTTCTCTAATAAAGCATTTTCAAACAAAAAAAACAAAAAATAAGTTATTGATTAAGAAGTGCATGCAGTTTGGATGCTTTACCCTGTAGAGAAGTCTTAGTGCTATTCATTAATCATCTCTGGATGTCCATTAATTTTACTTTCTTGTTGTGATAACATGTTGTTCAATTTACACATCTTTTGTTCACACTGTAGAGACGTGCACACAATCTTTCATAAACAATCAACAAAAATACTTTGTCTTAGTCAAAAGTATGCACTATGCCAAGATACTCAAGGTAAGGACCGGGGACCAATTGCGGCCCTCCCCGATCTTTACAGGCGCCCACCCCTGCTCTTCTGTTTACGCTACACACCACTGACATTCAGGAAGCTTTTAAACAGATAGTATTAATTTACACAACTGAAGTCAAAGGAAAATAAGCAAAGAAGGTGTCCTTCACCACTTCTCTGTAGAAACGTCTTAATGTTTTAAGAAATTGTGAGAAAAATGTAAAACAATATGCAAAAGACTCTTCAGTATAAAAAATAGTGTGTTTCATTTACATGCGGAAGCATCTCGCCTTTCTGCATCAGATTATATCACTGCATTGAAAGGCCTCTATTAAAAGTGATAATTCGCAAACATGAACATTCATGCCTTCCCTGCCCTGAGAACAATGCAATTAGTGAACCGTGGCAAATCAGTTTTCACGTGCGCCCTCTATGTGGCCTAGGTTACTATACATAGAACAACACGATAGCCTATTAAATCAAACACAAGCTGTTGTGTACAGTGGACATCCTGAACTCATTTATTTCAAGGTGCTCTGATATTTGATAATGAAGAAAAAGGAGGCAAAGTGAAATAAAACAATTGCCTAGGATCACAAAATGTAGTCAAGTGTGGAAGCCGGGATTGATGGCAGGTTTTCTGGTTTCACCTTGTACAATTTAGCCACAAGAAGGGTATCTCATTCACGTTCTCATTTTACACCAAAACATAATGCTTTGTCCTTAATTCTTGTGCATGAGGTCAGTTGTAAGTGCACACAGAAGCCACATGAAAGTTCGGCTCTTTTTAGGTTGGAGGAGCCAAGAGAACTATGAGCTAAACCAGGCAACTGGCTCAAGCTTGGCTCAAGCCTTCAGTTGTTCGCCCACCTATATTTCATAATGGCAATTAAGGGGTTCGAAGGCATAGGAGGGATATGATTGGACTATTATCAAACAATTTGATGAAGCAGGAGTACCGCCACCACTACAGTGCAGGCCCCCTCATTTGAAGATTCATAACTTTCTCACAGAGCCTTATTTTAGTGAGTGACTGTGAGTGACTATAAGACTGGGTGCTCTCTCCCCATGGGTAAAATAAAATGATTGTTGGGTTACAGCCCTGTTTTCTTATCACATACTTACTACCAGTATTTAGTTTGATATGTTTTCCTTTCTGTGTTGAAAAAAAGAGCAAAGAAATATGTTCAGAAAATGCTTACCCAAGAGTGCACTTAGTTTCCATCTTGCTCATTACACAACAATTTGGGTGCGAGTGGTTCCGAAGTGAGGCTCAGGGACTGCTCTTACCAAATATATACCACTGTGCAGTGGAACCTGCCCAGATTTCACAGCCAGCATATTTGGTTAAATGTTAAATCTAGGATTAAAAGTTGAGTCTCAGAGCGACATTGCTAAAACTTTCCAACTGTCCCATGTCTAGAGGTGGAGGCTGAGTGTTTGTGTCTGCTCAACTCAGCAAATTGCACACTTTGTTAGTAATATTCACAGGTAAGTAAAATGTTCAAACCTGTGAGCTTTTACGCACAATGCAATCCTATAGAAGGAAAAGTCAAAGATTCATAAAGGTAGTTACAGTCGGTTTCATGGGTTCACCATCAGGGTTCAGGTTTGTAGTGGGCCAAGGTCCAAAGTATAACCAGCAGTTCTTTGGGAACCTCCCGGGTTCTACTGGGAGCAGAGTGTTGGTGAGGCTGGTAGCTGGCACCCACCAGTGAAGGGGGGGGGGGCAAAAACAAGCTGCACAGGGGGACTTGCTCACAAGTCTGAAGGCTCCCAAACGAGGGCTTAGGTGGCAAGGGGTCGTGGTTGTCCATGGCATCGGTCGGGAAAGGAAGCGGTGGACAGGAGTCTGCTTTGTCGGTGCCTGCAGACTGCAGGGGAGTAGCTCCTCTACTCCAAGGGAGACTGTCGGTGAGTTTTGAAGTGTTGGCAGGCTACCCACGGCTTTGATAGTTCTCCAGCTTGCAGGACAAGTCAGTCTGTCATGATTGTCAAGAGAGAGCGGAGGACGGCAGGGTTTCATGCCAAAGTCCAAAGTTCTGCTGCAGTTCTCACCAGGCAGTGACTCGTCTTCATCCTTCTTCTTTTGCTCCGTCAAATCTGAGTTCTTTGGTTCAAGGGTGGCACCTAAATACTCAATTTAGGGGCACTTACTGGGAGTGATAGGTAGTAGCCAATAGGCTACCTACCTTTGTCTACACCATACAGGGTCTGGATAGCCCCGGGGTGATTAGTTACACTATACAAATACAACTTGATTGATTGATTGATTACAACATCTATATGAACACTTCCTGTGGGAAGCAGGCATAACCTTGACCCTAGAATGCTAATTCCATCCAAAACAACATGGAGGAATCTGAAAAGTGGGGACCTCATCAGCTGGTCCGCCCTAGGGGGGTGCTGGCTGAATGTGGGCACACCTTCTAATCTTACTAATTTTCCCACCTGTCTTGCTGCCAAAAAGAGGGGTCAGGATAGGGTGGTGGGCACTAGGCTTTGTTCCTGACCTCCGAGAGTGAATGCTCTCACCTCAGGACGTTGAAACCTGCCTCTGTTGGCTGGCTGGCCAGCTTAGTCATCAACACACTAGTAGTCGGTAGATTTTCCAGGGGGCGCCTGAAAGGTGCCCTCTGACTGCATTTATTATTAAATCTAGCACTGGCATCAGTGTGGGTTTATTAGGACGAGGTGTTTGGTACCAAACATCTTGGGGTAAATGAAGCCATCATGTAGCTGGGTGATTTGTATTGACGAGTATCAGCCCATGTGCTCATTATGGCTATCCTGGGCACTTGTAATATCTACGGGCAAACTTAGATATCACCAGGACATATGCACTCCCGCAGATATGCCCACACATTGGTATAGTGACCCTGTCTTAGGGTTGTAAGGCCTGCCGTAGAGGTGACTTACCTATACCACATGTAGTGCTGGCAGACATAGCGCACAGGGATGTGTGGCATGTTGGCTCTTGAGTTTTCTCTGCACCAAGAAATACAGGCTGCAATGGTAGTTTCCATGTCACAATTCATGCTGCAACCCTTGGGGACCCTCTTTAGTTCCAAGGCCCTAGGTACCAGGGGTACCACTTTCTAGGGACTTACATGGATCCTAAAGGGTGCCAAATATGGAACAAGTGTACAGTTTAGGGAAAGAATACTGGAACCGGAGACTTGGTTAGCAGGAATCCAGTACACTTACAGTCAAAGCTGCACCAGATACCAGTCAATAAGTAGGGGGGTCACCATGTCAAAAGAGGCACTTTCCTACACCTTGTTAGGGAGTCTTTGTTGTGGTCTTTTTATAGCAGTTGCTACATTAACAGAGCCTGTTTCTAAGCATTCCTAATGTTGACAGAACAGACTAATGACATAAATTAATTATGATTAAGATTCGATTTAATGGGGTCACTAAAGGTAGTGATTGCAAACAGAGAGGGCTTCTGCCAGGGTACAATAGAAGGATAGTGGCTCAAATGCAACGTAACACTGTATTTTCGAATCTATGACTCTCTAAGCCATTAGGGACATAATGTAGAGGGCATTATGAAAGGAAACCCTCAAAATTACTCCTTTACTCTCAGTGCACACTATGTATATGCTTTGCTTCAACTATGGTCACCTTCCACTCCTGTCATCCCCCCGGCCCTTACCCTGCTGGCATCAATGTGATACTCGGCCAGACCAGAGACTATACTTTTTGTCCCTTGGGAAAATGATTGCGAGTATCAATGCACTATTTTACTCTGCATGCCTGCTAAGTTCAATGCTTACAATGCAAACGTCATCCTCTGAGGGTCCAGCTTACTTCTAATGTAGACTCTTCAGCAAAGAGGCTCTAATTACAACTTCTTTATTGTTGTTGCCCAAGATGTTGCTTCAGTATTGGTTTTCCTTTCTAGGTATCAGAGGGCAAAGCAGAGAAAAGTCAATCAACTTTTTCCCAAACCTTTCCCCATACAAAACAGCTGACCTATTTGCTTTGTCAATACTTGTTTGAAATATTTGTATACATCTGTCTTTTCGCTGCTTGCATCAGTATCAATTATACGGTTCCTACCCAAATGTTTTCAATGTGAACTTATGTGGGAGTAAATTGATCTTCTACAACAACATAGTTAACATTGAGGCCTCTCAAGAACAAACATTTAAGAAATTCAGAAACAGTTTACTTTGCCACAATGTAAAACAACAAGTTGAACTCACAGGAAAAAACTATTAAGGGAAGATAGGCAGAAAACCTGTGGTACCCAGGTTTGAAATCTAGTGGATAAGTAATGTGGATTCAACAGGTCGCCTATGGGATTTTAGACATCTATTCCGAGACAGAAAACTTTCAGTTTCAGGGGGAATTTCCCATGAACCTGTACAATTTACTTGAAGTTTTTTCTGTAGGACACATGCAGTCCACTCCAAACATCAAAACCCCATGAACCTCAACGGGAAGACATTTGGTGCTGGACAGATGTAAATGAAGCCACTGCTGCCACAAAGAATTCTACTTTTTTGCTTTGAACGCAGTGGCGTAGCTGGAACGGGGATACAGGGGCGGTTGCACTGGGTGCAAACTTCTTAGGGGCGCAAAACCTCTTAAAATGTTATGCCCCTAAGAATTTTGCAGGAAGTGCAAACAGTCTGTGGTTTAGGGGGTGCAATACATGCCTTGCCCCGGGAACTGGCAACCCACACTACGCCGTTGTTTGAACAAGGTGACTTACACAGCAGCCGCCCCTGTACTGTGAATGTAAGCACCACTGGCAAAATCAAAGATAAAATGCAAAGTATGACAACAATACATCAAGCAGAAAATGCCATGCACAATGATGAGCAAAAACAATCAAAGAGCAAAAATAGGCATCACAGCAATATTGCGACGAAAGCATAAATGCGTCAAGTGGAGTAATTTGGTTTAGCGAATTACCTATCGAGCGCACTGCACGTTTTAAAAGGAGAAAGTAATGGGTGGGTCCTCACTCTTGTTATGTGCCAATATCATTCGCAAGTTCCTTCAGTTAACATGCCTCGGGTGTTTTTTGCGTGTCATTGGTTCTACGTTCTCAGCTCCTGATGGGATTGGGTTAAACATTTAAACAAAAAATAAATAAATGTGAGAAGCCACATTTTGAAACAATATGTTTAAAAAGCAAGATGTTTGAAAGGAATTTCTGAGAAAAAAAATCCCCTTGGTTCCAATTATTATGTCTGAAGTTTCCTAATAATGGGGTTAAAATGAGTGCAGCGACTGCAACTCATTGGAAACAGCTGAATTGAGAAGCAGGAAGAGGTGTTTGAGGATACAAACTGGGCGGGGGAAGATAAAGCAGGGCCAGTCAGGGATGTACATCATTCTACAGGATTAAAGTGAACAAAGAAAGAAAAGGGTCAGTGTAGTTTGGGGCGGGATACAGGATGTTTCTCCTGAACGTAGCAAGCAATTATTGGGCAGTTAAAAAACACAGGAATTGCATAAGTTTCATTATGGAAACACTGAAAAACGCAAAGGAACATTGCAAAGATCAGGTGGTGAGAAAAGTCAAAAACATTCAAACATATTCTTTAAGGATTGCTTCTCTGCATGTTTCTGTAAGGATGCGTCTTCAGAGTTTCCCTTTGTACCTGCCTGGAAGTAGAATGGCTTTAGATTGCATTCATTCCCAGGTGTTCCTGTAAACGGGCACAGACTTCCACATTATTCCGTCCACACGGATAGAGTGTGGCGACGCATGCATTTCATCCCACCTTGAGATAAAAGTAGGAGTGCAGCTGCATCATATCCATGAGTAGTCAGCACTCAAATATATTTTTGTGTGATTAACGTTACTAAAGTAAAGATGAAGTCCTGCATATATATAGTGCTTCACGTATAACAGATACAGTTTATAAAATGTATCTTTAAATTGTGACTAATGGAGACATTTAATGTACTGATTTATTATTAATTAGAAGAAATCTAAAGACATGAGATGATTTATCGTGAAACTAATTAAGTGAAATGTGCAGATGAACGTTTAGGTGATTTAGGTGTACATGACATTATGTTCACTGAAAAGTATTTTTTCAAATAATTTTGTATTTTTCATGAAATTATGAGATCATTAGCGATGCATTTACATTTGTGCACGTATCTGCAACCCAGTGCACTTGCTAAAATTGGCTATTAATTAAAGTCCTAATATGTATTTTGACTAATTTCATGTGTAATTTCATTATAGCCTAACATTATATTTCAGTGCAAGGTCATGTTGCAGTACCATGCTCTGTCAGTGTTTAACCTACAATGTGGACATTTCATTGCATTTTGTTTCCACTGCAGGTGTGGACAAATCCTCCTTAGTTAGCATAGAGGAGTTTTGTTTTAATAGATAGAAAGGGGTGATAAGTTAAAATTGGCAGAGATAATCACTGTAACGAACCAGGAGAGGAGTTCCCAAGGAGGAGGAGAAGAATTGCCTAGGACAAATGAATGTGCAACTTATTGATGTGGGAAAGGTGGAGGAGGTATTCAATTTGTGCGGGGAGCTGTGGAATTTCATCGAAGAAAGTCATGTGGGATTATCTACTTTGATTGCAACAGGAGAAGACATCATGAGACTAGTAGAGTGCAGACCTATGCTCTGTATGTGTGGCTTTATGCTACTTGACCCAAATGCTGGGAGTGTTTCTACTGAAAACTCCAGCAGCTGACCCCTTTCTTCTTTTTTATTTCTATTCCAAACTGAATCAAATGCCAACTAGATTTGGACACGTTTTATTTGTTCTGTACTTCTGTACTCTTATACTGAGATTGATCTACGTAAACTTATTATTGAATTTATGAGTAAAATCTCACTTATCGGGGGAGGAGCCAAGATGGCGACCAGGACAGCTGCGTAGGCTCCCGGCTCCGTGAACCTCCGCACCCCGCACAGATATCCTGCATGAGATCCTTAGCCTGCGCTATCTGCCCGTGTTGGTGAACGAGAGCGGCAACCGATAGTGTGACCCCGAAGTTTCTGGCAGCGGTACCGCCGGAGAAATGTCCGTCTGAAGTCCGCGGCCTGTGCAACCCTGGAACCGGGACCTCGAGTGGACACCATGGCCGGGCGGCAGTTCAACAACAGCGGCCATTGGTGACTGGGTGGAGTCGGACTACCGGAGCGGTGCGAATATCGGCCTACATTTCGCCGTGGTCGCTCCTACCACTAAGCGTGGCGGAACGAGTGCATGCCCGAGGTGGCAACTCCAAGACTCTCCGGTGATTGCCTCAGCCTTCGCTGGTGAGCTGCCCGGACGCCGCCCGTAACTCGCCCCGATTCCTGCGGGCTGCTCCCGGATTTTTGCGGGCGCTGGTCCGTGGTGGGGCTGACTGTGGCCCGTGACCACACACCGGACACATTATTTGCCTGCCCCCGGAACCCTGTTTCCAGTGACATGGAACCCGAGGCGCTCGTGCCTGAGTCCCGGTCCCAAACTGGGTTGGACCTACCCAGCGGCCATTTTGGAAGGACGAGGTCCACCATCCTGTGCACTGGGTCACAGCAAGCTTGGGAGGGTGCGACTCTGAGGAGCGTAGCGGAGCAAGCGCCGGGAGCTGTATTGGGGTACGGTGACCTTTTCGAAGCTCTCGGTGCCCTTCATTCCACCTTGGTCCACGGCGCCTGGGTGTTGGGGAATAAGCTCGATGGAGTGATAACAGCGTCGGAGCAGTTGCGGCCTGCCTGTCCCCAGGTGCGCTGGGACTTCCTGCGCTGCACGCGGGAGGACAGTGTAGTGGCCGCCCCTGTGAATAGTGCACAACTGGACACTCCGGACAGTATGCTAACGTGCGCTCAGCTGGCTGTGGACCTGGACTGTTCCGGAGGTTTTGGACCTGAGTGGGGGGTGGTGGCCTTGTCCTGTGCCCGGCTTCCGGCGACTCAGGCAATATCCAAGCAACGGTCGCCTGCTCTGGCTTATTCCGCCTTCCTGGACCTGGTGTGCAGTGTAAATCCTGGGGCAGCACTGGGAAAGACGACCCCTCATAGAGCTGACTGTGTCGATCTTCAGAGCCTTCTACCCTACCTGTGTGTGTCGCTTCCTGACCTTTATTGGACGCTCCTCTTCCTTGTAACATTGGACTTGGCACTGGGTCGATGGGTATGCATGGGTAGATTTGCAAAGAGTGGCCAAGGATAAGGATGATCCTTCAGACGTGGTCATCTAATAGGCGGGCGGGCTCGGGGGTTGCGTGCTCTCACGGCAGAACTGTTAGTGTACTAAGTGCGTAATGCTCCTTACTTTTCTTTGACAGGGTCGATCCTGTGTTGTTTATTGTATGCTTTGCGGGAAAATATATGGTGCGGGAGGGAGAAGCCGGGGGCATGTTTTGCAGGCCCTCCTCCAGTTTATTAATACTCTCTCTACCCCCCGTCCGGTGGGGGTTCTTTTCCTACTCCTTTTTCTCTGTTTCTTCTATATTTCGGGTCTGACTCCGGGGCGACAGGCACACTGCTGGGGGGGGGGGGGCCGTACTCATCTGCAGAGGTGCAGGGTGGGGGGTTGGGGGAGGGGATTCTTTAGTCTTTAACTCCTTTTTTTTCCATGGCCTCCTTTTCTTCTTTTATTCTTCTTTGTCTTTTTCTGGGATCAGCATGGTAGAACTCCTTAGTTGACAATCGCTGCTGTTTCCTGTGTGCCATAATTTCCGTGGTGTTTCTTGGGTCTTAGGGCAGGGGGTTGCGGGCGCAAGTGGCCGTGATATTCCTCCACATCCTGAACTTCCTGTTTCAGCGCCACTGCTTAGATAGACTGCTGTTTCTTGTTTACGTTCATCATTCTGCCTGCCATTTTTCGCTGCTGGGAAACTGTTTGGCACCTGATCCTTCCATCCTCCTCTATTATAAAATGTAAACCTTTATTATCCTGGTCTCCTACTTGGGCCGTTCAGAGACTGAGCGTATGTTAGCGTGGAGATTCTGCTCCCCGAGGTGCCGACTGTGATAAAATTGCTTTCTGTTATTCTGACTGTTTAGCGGCCGGCCCCGGGGGTTGTAGGCCCATACGTGTAATTGATTGAAATATCAATAAAGGTTTTCCAAAAAAAAAAAAAAAAAAAATCTCACTTATCCCATTTCCAATTGTGGTCTGGATTATTGTGTGACCCAATTGGTTGTACTGTATTGGAAAATTTGATGCCCGATAGTGTTCTCCTTTTACCTCTCATGCTTCCAATAAAAGACCACAGTGTGTGGGTTAGTGTGCAAATTGGCCCATGCTCTCGCAACTGGTAACAGAGCTCCATCAGCTGGTAACACTGTCAGATGGTTGGTTCATGAAGTAGAGGGAGACCGAACCTGACCTAGAATAGTCTAGACCAAATCGTGTTTAGATTGTGGTGAAGAATCAATTGAGCGATGTCTGGTGGAGATGTTGTGAGTCTTGTGTGAATGTGATGTGAGTTGTTGGAGTTGTTAATGGGTCCAATGAGGCCAAAGATCCCGGGATATATGAGAAAGGTGTAGAAGACACCAAGTTGTATGACAAATAACAGGCTTAGCAGACTTTTTATACATCGGGCTTATAGGATATCACTTATCAGACGTCACTCCTTATCAGATTTCGTACAATTAAATCAGCCTGCAATGTTGTGTTCTTGTATCACAAAATTATCAGCCCAACATTGAGTCTTTCTGGATTTTTGGCAAATCACTAAAAGTGGCTGGAGCAACACTACGAACAATCACACTCAGGTCTTCAGACTGATCAACAACCTCACCAGTTTTAGGTGTAGCCAAAAACAATACCTGCTTGAACCTCCCACTGGAGTCTGCAGCCAGACCCTCTCGCCCCATCCTCTTCCCCTCAATTTTATCTCCTGTTAAATGCCATAGAGCCCTCATTTGGATTATTTGCTGTTTCCCCAGTTGATCATCCCTGCCTTTCACTATTCCTACACTTACCTACTGTATGCTTATGCTCATTTCGACTACTTTGTTTATCTGTGCTTGTTTATTGTATGCTGCACCTGGAATCTGGATTCCTGGCAATTTTTTGTGTATTACAAGTAAACAATACCTGTTCATTGAGCATATAGATAAATACACATCAGAATTTGTAATGATTTAACTAAAGGCAACTCTAGTTTATATATCATTCAAAAAGATATGCAACTTTCTTGAAACTAAGAATTCTGGAATTAGGTTAGTGAAATCGAACTTCTAAAAAAAAGTCATATAGCAGAGGACACATATGTTGTGTTTTGCATCTTCACACGTGACTGCCTTGCAAAAGCACAGGTCTGCCGTAGGTGAGACTGAGGAACCCTACCCAGTTTTAGCCTGCCGACCGTTTACACTGCAGAGAGAAAAGCTGCATATCCCCTGCTAAGAGATAAACCCAAATAAAGTTAGAGCAAGAGTGCCCAGCACAGACTTTTGAAAGATCTCTTCACCACTTTAAGATTTTAGTGTGAGTCGTATCCTTTTTGGTCATGGAACTAGTAGAATCAACCAGGTGATGGCCAACTGGTGAGGAGCTCCGGCCGGGAGCTCCCGGCCAGAGATTGCCTTTTTTGATTTAACTCCCCTACAATCTCCCCCCCCCCCTCGGATCTTTGTACTTACCGGGGATCCGGTTTGCCTGTGGTCCTCGCCTCTCTGGTCTCCCTCTTCGGGACTCGGGACTTCCTGTGGATTCGTGGTCGGGGTTTTCCGGCGGTGGCACCGGAGCAACATGGTCGATGTCCGGTGGAGCTGTACACCGCAACTGCCATCACCTACCCAGCCGGCCATCAGTGCCCCTCGTCACTCCGCTGGTCCTCCTTTCTTCCCCCGCCTTCTTGTGAGCTCCGGTGGGTTTACCGGCTGCCTGTCCGTCTCGTTGCAGCTGATGCATGGCTCTGCTGACCGGGCGATCCCGCCGATCTACGCTTGCCTTCCCATACCTTTGTTGCGAGCTCCTGTCTTCCTGCGGCGCCGCTCTGGGGCTGCAGTCGAGTCGTGTGGATTCTGCGGCACCGGACGGAGTTTCCTGGAGAGTGCTGTGACGCGGAGGCTCGTCTTTCCGAGCTTGTTCTCCCCTTTAGCTGTGTCACGCCCTCCTGACTCCACGGCTGCCATTCCCTTGCGGATCCGGGCCTGCACTGACTTCTCCCCATGCTTTCGATGCCTGGCGTGGGATCGACGACGCCCTGCTGTTCCTCCTTTGGGTTTTGCTGACTTTGCCTTCCCATTCAGGTGTGGGTGTTCTCCCTGACTTTTAAGCCGGTTCAGTTTTGCGTGCATTGCCCGCCATTTTGTTGTGGGGTGTTTGCCTCCATGGCCTGGACCCTCCATCTTGCGACTGCAACTGACTGATCCTCACTGTTGGTCAGCGTCTTCCTCCCAACACCACCTGAACACCTGGCTGAACGATGGCAAGAATTTCCTGCTCTGTAAATATGTAATATATAATTGTCCAAGCCTAATCGCTGTTAAAATGTAATCCTGAGTGAATTTGCAATTTGTATATATATAACTCTAACCACTAGTATATGTAGTAGACCATTGTACTTACTACCACTCCTATGTGATTTTAGGGTTTATCTGTTTGTATCTCTTCCTTGAGTGACTTTACAACTTGTACATTTGCAATTTTTTTCTGATTATACCTCTTATGTAACTCTTGTAATCCTAAGTCCTTATGTAACGCAACTGGTTCTTTTGTAAAGCACTCTGACACCTTCGGGTAATGTTCGTGCTATATAAAATCGCATTAAATAAAAAATAAATAAAAACCAGGCAGACATTTAAGTCACTTTCCTAACTTTCTCAACATTTGCCGTAGACTACCACATGACTAGTAGGGGTGGGCGTAACTTCGTGTAGCATAATAACGTGAATTTTTCTAAGAATTCCATGAGATTACGATTGAATCAAGTGAGAAGAGTAATTCTGCATGTAGCGCTATTTCTTAGTGCAAAATGCCCCCTGGCATCTAAAATGGACACAACAATGCATTTTGCTCTCAGAACTAGCACTCAATGCAACAGAAAATGAACAGGGAGCGCAAGGAACTGCTCGCGCTCACTAAATGTGCTCTTGGAGTAGTAGTTTCCCTAATTTACTACTGGCATTTAGCTCTATTTTCTTAGCTTAAAATGCACCCTTGCATCCAAGTGGACAAGAGGGTACATTTTGCACTATGAAACAGCACTAAATGCAGCAGCACACTAATGGGGAGCACCCGCTCGCTAAATGTGCTCTGACTGTAGGATGTTTCTCCCCATATTATTTTTAATTACGTGAGGAGGAGTAATCATGTAATTACTGTAATTCTGCATCAAACAGAGAATTACGGAAATTACTGACTACTCTGGCGTAATGAAATTCTTCACCGGCCTAATTACAAGTCAATGCAATTACATTTAAATGGACAAATATACTTTTCTCCAGTTTCTTTTTTATCAGTTGTCTTAGACTTTCTGTTCCAGTTAGCTAATAAATGATTCTTTCTAAAGAATATGGATTTGATTTATATTATTTACTCTTTTAAATGTCTTTAATATTTGTGCTGGTTACCCTTGCATCTATATAACAGCAAGTGTGGAGATTCTTCTGGTGCTAGAAGAATTACTATATCATGTATACATACATTGGACCACCTGTCCCTTCCAAAATGTTATGTTGCTTGATTCATTGAAACCCAAAACACAATTAAAACAGCTGATAAAATGGTTTTGCCACGTCTTTGGTAAGCAATAAATCAGCAACCGCATAGATCTTCTTTCATTTGACTTCCTTTGTAAAGTAAACACGAGACAATAGAAGCTATATAGTCGTTACAATCTGTGTGGATCTAGTATCATCATTATTAAACCACATTGCATGCATATAAAAGGTATGGTAGACAGGAGCAGCTCATAAACTTTTAAAGTGGTGGGGCAAAAAATATCTGCCTTAAATTTAAGCATGAAAGCAACCCTGAATTGTTTTGAGCAGTATTTGGTGGGGATCCTATTTCTGAGATTTTATTTTCTAAATCAGTGCTAAATTGTGAATTTTGCAGCACATGTTTTGCATAAATTGCCTAAAATGAATGAAATAGTCAAATGATTTCTTGGTGTGTCAGGTGAGCCTTAGCCTCACGCGGGCTTCGAGGCTTACCCTCCACAGGAAGTCTTTGAAAAAAAATGATGGTAAAACATAGGAGTTTTCAGCACGAACTTCCTAAACATGATTTGAAGAGTTATGTCCATTATAGGCAGTAAAAATATCTGATTAAGCAATTGCACATGGCATATAATTTATCACAATGTATATGATGTTTTATCTCATTCATGTTTCCATCCTGTTCCTTCCAAGTAGACTCTGATGATCTGTTTTGAAGGGACTGGGTGGAAAAATAAAAAGTTATAGATATCTCTTAATCATATGCTGTGGAGAACAGTGTTGGACAAACTCTAAAGGCTCACACAGCAATGCGTTTGAGTCAATCACATAGTCCTTGCTGGTTCACGAGCACCCTTATTAAACTAATCTTAAGTGTTCAGGCCCTAGACAGCAGAAGGGACAACAGAGAAACCTTTATCCAACATATGTAATAAACTGCCTCCACACAATTCATGAAACAACAGTCATAGCAGTTGTTAAGTAATAAGCCTACCACATTTTATATATCAGCTTTACATCAATCCCAAAATGCAATCATTTTGTTAACATCAGCTTTGTAATTTCTAAAAAGTCAGATGTTTAATCATTAAATTAAAAAATCAATATGGGTATATCCTAAAATGCTAGATTTCCAGTTTTGGTCATTACCTTTTGCCTCTAAATATCAGCTTCTTGTTTTCAACAAACACTCAGTTGAACTATTTCTAAGTAAGAAATGATTCTGTCTTTCATGCTCATTTATCCCTATCTTTAAATACTAGGAATGTGCCAAAATGTTGGACAGTATGTCCACCATGTCAATGTTAAGCCACCAGTATCCAAGGGGAATGGCGAGACAAAAATGTTTTCACAAGTTCCCGATATGTCAAATATGGGCCACCAGTGTGCATTATCAAAACTGCCCTCTATGTCAAGGCTGGGCCACCATGGGAATACAAGGATGTTACCAAAAAAATGTGCAATGCCATGCCTGGCCTGCAAGTACACCAGGAGATCCAAAGAAATTGCCAAGAATGCCGTCTATGCCAAGGTTGCGGAACTATTGCACCAAGAAGACCCAAAGATTTGCCAAGAATGTCCATTATATCAGGGCTGGACTACCAATGAAAGGCAATAATGTTGCCAAGAATGCCTGTTATGTCAAGACTGGGTTGCCAATGTGCAAGTCAAAGTCTTAAAGAGAGCTCCCAATATGCCAAGGATGGGCCACTAGGAAGAGCCAAAGATGTCGCCAAGGAATCCCACTATACAAAGGTTGGGCCACCAGTTTCCCAAGAAGAGCCAAAAATGTTCCTCATCTACATGTGCAGCCCCATACTCACACACACGTATGTGCATGCATACAAACACACACTGTGAATGTTTGAGTTTGGTTTTCACTTTATCAGTCCCTACCTTCACCCTGCATCACCAATAATCTAGAGGGAGGGTGCGGGAATCAGTTTGAGGGGGCTCATTTCCTCCTGATTTAGCTTGCATCACCATCCTTTGATGGGAGGAAGGAGTTGTAACCAGAGGTCACAAAAGTAGGGAACTGCAGACCTGGAACAGTTATCAAGCACTACAATAAACAATGGTAAATGCAGGGGATGGGCAAGATGTTGCAAAGCAAGTGCAAGCCGGTCAGACAGGAAGAAATAGATGAGGGCAATGGTAAAACTGCCCTAAAGACAGGTCCTGATCTGGGTGTGGAAGTTCATGGGCAAGCAGTCCAAGGGCTCTGGAATATAAGCTGGATGGGAACTAAGGATGACAAAAACAACATCATGAAAATCGGGAAGGGCCTGGATGGTAAAGGATGGGGGTCGACAGGCCAGTGGCTTGGACCCATAGGCCAAGGGCATGAAAGCGACAGGGATGATAGCTAGAAATACTGGTTGGATGAGAGACACCACCCAGGACATGTCCACAACCTGGACAATAACAGAAAGTTATAGCCATTTTCCTTGCTGCCTGGGGTAGACAAGACTCTGGAAAAGCATCTCAACCAATAGTTACTGTTATTTCTTGAAATCCATGACAGGTTCTAACCTCCTCAAATTGATTTCCAGCTGAGACACGGCATGGATACTGAGCTTTTAGCTGTTGTGGAAGAACTGAAAGAAAACCTTGACCGGGGTGGCTCGGCAGCAGTGATATTGTTGGATCTGAGCACGGCCTTTGACTCTTTGCCACACTGAGTGGCTGGAGCAGGCAGCTGTTGTTGAATCTTGCATTAAAATGGCCAACATCGTTTTTAGAGGGTAGGAGTTTTCAGGTGGAGGAGAAGCTGTTTTACTTGGAGTTTTATCCTTTGAAGTGTGGAGTGCCTCTGGGTTCTTCTCCGAGCCCCATGCTATTTAAATGCTACGTACACCCTCTGGCTGAAATTGTAGAATCTTATGGCCTTTAAATAGTGTCATATGCTGGTGACACCCAAATAGTTCTTTCCCTTACTCGTGAAACATGCTCAATTTCCGAGCAGATTGATTCCTGTCTGAAGGATGTACCAGAATCAATGGCAGTTGGTTACCTGAAGCTTAATGGGGACAAGGCCGAAGTGATGGTGGTTAGCAATAATTTTAAATCGCTGGACCACAGTGTTCTGGCGTGATTCCTTAGGTAGCCACCTCATTCCTAAAATGGCATCAAAAAAATCTGTGCATTAGCCTGGACAACCTTTCAGTCATATCCTCATAAAAATATCACTGTTACGGCTATTGGATAGTTACCCTTTTTGCATGGTTACCCTACCCCCCCCACACTTTTTGCCTGATGTCAGATGCACTTTGACTGAATGTGCACTGGGTCCCTGCTAATCAGATTCCCAGTGCCTTTGTTTTTTCCGAAAACTGTACCTTTGTCTCCACAATTCCCACACCTCTGGCACACATATAAGTCCTTTTTTTTAAAGGTCCAACAGGTACCAAGGGCCATGTGATCAGAGAGGGTCTCTAAGGGCTGCAGCATGTATTGTGCCACCCTCACCAAACACATACACACTGCCATTGCAGACAGTGTGTTAGGTGCAGCAAAAACTGTAGAGACGGCATGGCAAACAACCCTGTATGCCAGGCCTACAAACCACTGCCTGTGGCATAGGTAAGACACCCCTCTAGCAGGGCTCATAGCCATAAGACAGGATGCAGTATACCTCAGGTGAGGGCACAGCTGCATAAGCAATGTATCCCCACAGTCCATTCTTAGACATTGCAAGTGCAGTGAAGCCATATTGAGTAAATGGGCTGGGAATTTGGCATTATGAACTCCACAGCTCCATGTTGGCTTTACTGAATGTAAGGAAGTTTGATATCAAAATTCTCTGCATAATAAACCCACACTGATGCCAGTGTTGGATTTCTTATAAAATGCACTCAGTGGGCATTTTAGAGATGCACCCTGAAAAACAACCAACTCTCTGGTGTGCAGCTGACATGTTTGCACCAGCCTGCCATTTCCAGACATAATTCTGACCATATAAGGTGTCTTGAGCTGACATGTCCCCATCTTTAGAAAATCCTCGATGTTGGATGAAAGGCTTTTAGCCAATGAGAGGGGATATGTAAAGGGTGTAGTCAACCTAAAGGTAAGTAGCGCATTGGCTCCTACATGCCAGTAGCTGTAACGCACCTAAATTGAGTATTTAGGGGTATCCCTGAACCCTGATCCTTAGATTCCAGGTGACCTTAAGAAGAAGGACAAAAGACCTGTGCTGCAGTGAAGATAAAAAATGACTTGGACCCAGCTCTTTCGGCCTACCTGCAGCCCTCAAAGAAACCTGCTTGAAAAAGCAACTTGTCGGCAAGTCCAGTAACCTCCACAACCCCTGGGAGGATTGCCTGCCTTCCTTAAAGATCAAGAACTCCCAAAGACAGCGACCCTGTCCACAAAGAAACCAAAACGTACGACTCACTTGCCTTCTGGATCCGTGAGTTCTGCCCACTCTGCACCGGACGCCCATGGCCCGAGTCTGAGTGGCCCACTGGTCCAGTGAAATCTCCCCAGCGATCCTGACCTCTAAACCATTAGTGGCTGCCCTCTCCTGGACTCCACGAAGGCGCCTGCAGCCTCAACACAAAGGATCCTCCGGACCATGACTGGCCCCTGACCTTGGGGAGCCCAGCTGACGGTGCCAAGGCGTTTACTGACAACTCAACTTACCTGCCCAGCCATTGGTCACCTTCATCCAGCCTTGTGTTCAAAGCCTGCAGCCTCTTTGTAAAATTGAGTTCCTCCATCTGCTGTCAATGGGCGCCCAACGCTGTCTTTGCACCCAGCATCCCCTGTGCCGCTAGTGCTGTATGATTGGTGTTGCCTTCTGGGCCCCACCCTGTGCTTGCTTAAAGTCCCGGGGACTGTGCATTTAAACCACAGGTACCTACCTGCAACCGGCACCTCTTTAAGTGTCCCAGTCTCTATTGACTAACATTGGGCCCAGTGACCGAATTTGACCTCTGCACCCAGCCGTCCCAGTGCCGCTGATGATGCAGTCTCTACATTTACCTGACCCTTGCTCAGTGTTGGCCCAAAGCCCAGAAGACTGGATCTGTAAGTTGTTTACTTACCTGTGAAATTGTGTGATTGTTTTCCTCCCATAGGTTAACATTGAACTGTTCGAAAAATGCCGTGTCCACTTTTTAAAATTAAAAACTGTGATATTGCAGAACATATTTTACTGCAACAAAGTATATTTGGTTCTAAGTATTAAACATACTAAAAGTAACATTTTCACAAACAATTGGTCTTGGATTTTGTCGTTGAGCATGTGTCATCATTTCTTGTCTGAATACTTAACACAGCTTATTATAAGCCGAACTCCTCAACCACACTACCACAAAAGAGAGCATTAGTATTATTTACTTTAGCCTCAGTAAAGCTTCTGGGGAATCACTGGGACTCTGTGCACACTAAACCTTACTTTGGTATAGTATATACAGATACAGCTTTCTACAGTGGTACTTTTCCAGACAAGCCGGGAGAGGTGGGGAGCAAGGCAGCGTGGGAGGTATTTGATAGGTAAAGTAGCACATGAGGGAGAGACACATGCACTCTCACGTAGTGTTGAATGAAAAAGAAGGAAGCAATTCCTTAAATGTGAGCAGTGGAAGAAAACAAGCCTGCCAATTAAAAGGATCATAAGGAGGCTATAGTCTAGGGGTGGAGACTGAAGAAGAGGAAGGTAAGCCATTGAATAAGAAGCAAGCAAATAAGAGTGTAATTAAAGCCAACCAGTGGTAAGCAATGCGCAGACTGTAAGCCTGAATGAGGAAGGTTCTGATGAGGCCGAAATCCCTAATGACCAGAGTGAGAAAAGACCTGCTTACAGCTTGGGACATAATGTGTACAGGTAGAAAAACTAATGCTAGCAGCAAAATCAGGATCACCATTAGATCCTTGTCCCCCTGTTATTCTAAAAAACATAGCCAGGGTAGTAGATACCACTCTTACGAGCGTCTTCAATGCCATGTGTAAACTTGGAATTTTTCCTACATTATGGAAAGATGCCTCCATTCTGTCATTACTAAAAAAAAAAAACTATTTGGATGCGTCTAACCCCAGTAACTATCGCCCCATTTCTCATCTGCCGTTGCCTGCTAAATTAGTAGAGAAACTGATGAACCAACAACTTACCCAATTCATTCAGGACAACCATATAAAGCTGTAAATAACACAGGACCTGATTTTAAAAAAAATCTCTTCAAATGGTATCGTCCTAACAGACTGGTCGGTCCACCAAGGCTAATTATTTGACGGTTCCTAGATTTAAAAAAACGAATTGATGGGGGCCGTAGTTTGATCTATGGAACAGCAAAACTTTGGAGCATCCTTCCTGCGCATATTAGATCCTCGCAGTCCTTGCCTTCCTTTAGGAAGGACCTTAAAATCTGGCTTTTTCAGATCTGAGCCGCTGGTCTCATGGTCTATCCGCTCTGAGCTTTAGCGCAAAGACACCTCAGGGTATTAGTGCGCTTTAATAAATTCATCTAACATTAACACTAAGCCAACTCTAAGCTCACAACAGGTGTTTTGTAACCAGACAGCTTGAGTTGTCTTGGAGGCTCGACCTAAATAGTCCCTTTTGAAAACAAAAGGGGTCAAGAGTGCTATGTAAAAATGGTTAACCTTTAATCATTATCCATTCAGCCTTGGTTGCAATATCCCAGGACCCAACAAGCAGCAAGAATACCAGAAGAAGAGTGTGCAACAGAAGTGCCTCTGGTCTGATTCCTGGTGGGGCTCATCACGAGAGGGTACCAGCTGGAGTGGTGGTTTAGTTTGTCCTCGCTTGTACTCTACCTTGGAACACAAAGGTTGTTCAACGTGTAAATAAATGCATCCTTTTGTTTTCATATTCGACTTGCTTAAGCTTGCTAATTTCACATTCACTCTTCACTGTTCACTGTTCAAACCTGAGTGTTTTTTTGTTTTTAGATACGCTTTCTCATTAGTCAATGATGGTGCCAAGTGCAGCTGTATCTACCCCGCCCTTCCTGCCTTATTCCATGTGGGTCAAGTAAAACACTGAGGGACGACGACACCGAGTATAAGGGTGCTGGCCAGCCCTTGACTTGGGATGCTCCATGTTTTCTAGACAGAGAGAGAGACACACACAAAATAAAATACTTGACATGCACAGCATCGAACTCTACTGTCTTGATCCCTTGCTGCTAACTTAGTACGAACTATTTGTAAAGTGCTCTAATGCCTTTTAGCCAAGACCCAGCTATATAAAAAAAAAGTAGAAATAACAATGATTAGAACATTGGAATGTGGAGCACTCCATTGTAGACAATGGAGTGCTCCGTGCTTCTACGGGCCGGTAAAGGCCCGCAGAGCAACATTCCAATGTTTTACAAAAGCCTCTCGAAGCTCGAGGGGATTTAAATCTCCTCGAGCTTCGAGAAGCCTTTGTTTAATTTGTTAGAACATTCTGCCCCTTCGTAGCAGGGCTATACCGCTATTAAAGTCCCGCTGCTTTTGTTAAAGTCCCTCGCCGGGCCTTTAATAGCCGGTATAGCCCGCTACGGCGGGCTATAAGGCTATAATAATGCAGCCTGTGACTCAATACATATTCTAAGTAAAGTGGAAATTAGATCACCATGGAAAGTGAATGGCAAACGTCTGTACAAATATAATTATTGCGAAGACACGTTAGACATAATATAGCCTTATAGCCCGCCGTAGCGGGCTATACCGGCTATTAAAGGCCCGCTGCAGCGTTAAAGGCCCGAGCCGAAGGCGAGAGACTTTAACAAAAGCAGCGGGACTTTAATAGCGGTATAGCCCTGCTACGAAGGGCTATAAGGCTATTAGAACATTCTGCCACTATAGGGCAGAATGTTCTAATAAATTAAACAAAGGCTTCTCGAAGCTCGAGGGTATTTAAATCCTCTCGAGCTTCGAGAGGCTTTTGTAAAACATTGGAATGTTGCTCTGCGGGCCTTTACCGGCCCGTAGAAGCACGGAGCACTCCATTGTCTAGAATGGAGTGCTCCACATTCCAATGTTCTAATAACCCGCAGATAAATTTGGAATTAGAAAACAGATCACCATATGCGTTTATGTAGGGAAGATACCAACATGTGTTGGTTATATGATATGCACATCTGTCAAACCATACACACACAGCAGTCAATAACTCCAAATTCAACAGTCGAGTATGCAGTATAATAAAAAAGTAGATAAAGACAAATACGCATAAGGTTAAGGTCTACATGTTTTAAAAAAGCTCCAGCACAGAGCATTGCAACATGATAATTGCAGCATCACCCCCATGGAATTATGGATCAGGAACAAAATTAGTAAAATATTATATTAGATTTAAATATTAGCATAAAAACGAATGGTGGATCTCTTCATAGAGAACAGTGCAGGCAGGGGTGGATACTGTTAAAGCTCCGATAGTCGGTTTCCCCTCCCACACTTACTATCTGGACACCAGCTTTCATGAATGTGCCACCAAGAAACAAACACAGCTGGCGGTAGAATAAACCAGTAATGTTGCAGCGCTACAGCCATTACAGTCCTTTCTAACACACACCTCGTTGCCATGGCGGACTCCTGGTTGAAGGAACTGGCCTTCCCCGAAACCTACTTCTGGTAAATGAGTGCCACCAGCCCCGCTCAAAGATGGAGACATTACTGCCAAGGAGAAGCCTGGGTACTGTGAGGTGGATAGACAAGTCAGGTGACATTCCTTCATGTGTGACTCTTTGGAAGGCATAGCCCACTGCCAAGACACAAGCAAGCAAGAGCACCTAATGACCTTCTTGGACAGTGCTCCAGAAATTTCTCTTGCTAGGGATCCATATTTACTACCTTCCTTTTTTAGTGTGTGCAGAAAATTATCTAAAAATGACATTTTTCCCCTTCCACTTTCGCCAAACCCATCTTGTTTGTCTACAGACCCCCCCAATAAATTCATGACTATTGTCGAATCCTAACTAGGTTGTTGCACTCTGGTGTTGCTGTTGGAAATGATTTACACATTTCCTTAATATAAAAATATAGGGTCCCATTTAGAGTTTTGCAGAGAGGGTTATTCCCTCACAAACGTTATGGATATCCTTTCCGCCATATTACAATCCCTTTTTAGCCTATGGCGATAGTAATATGGTGGAAGGGATATCCGTCATGTTTAAGATGGAGTAACCCGTCTGCCAAACTCTAAATCCGGCCCATAATGTCTTAAAGCGTGATGATAAAGTCAACCTTTAGCAGCTGCCTGCTTTTGTATATGTGAGTGGGAGTCTGTATTTTCTTGGGTTTGTAAAGTCATGGAAATCTGCTGAGTTACAGAATGCTATAATATGCTGTGTGATCTTCCTGAGCTCCCAGGGTGGCACAAGACACAGGAACCTACAGGTGAAATACAATTTGTGTCCCTGGTATCTTGTAATAGGTTGGCACCACCAAAGAGGATAGCTCCTACAGCTAAGAGATCTCGCGTAGCCCAGCCACTATAGAACAGGCAAGAGTGTGTGTGGTCTTCGCCAGTGCCTCTCCCCCAGTTCTAAGTAGCTTCTCAGACCTCGACTACACAAGCCTTGTTAGTTCTGTATTTCCTCTCCCAGGTTGTATCCACAAAACCACACTGTGATTGACAGGCATAAAGCTCTCCCGATGGTTGTTTCTACAGCCAGCCAAAGAACTGGTCAAGCATGCAGTCTGGTCAATCCAACCCTCCCAAATGAACAGGTGTGGTGCATACTGGCTGTTCAGGTAAGTTTGGAAAAGCTTGCACTGATGTTGGTACCTTCAGTCCCTAGCAAACTTAATAAGCGCCTCCAGGGGAGTCAGGGTATAGTGTGAGATGTACAAGAAAGAACCTTTATTTAGGTTTTTACATTCAGCCCAGCTTCTGGTCAGGTACATAGAAACAAAATTGTGGGTTGTCGCTTAAAAAAATAACACGAAACACACTCTTCTCTTCATCTCTATGGATGTAATGCCATGTACAATGTCCTCCGCCCCTGGGGGTCACTGATTCCGGCACCTTCAGCTCACTTAACATGGCCTTAATTTTCTTTTATATGCATTCACACAATGATCTCATTCCCTCTTCGGGCATCAGTGCACAGTCAATCTATGCTCTTTGCCCAGGCTATCAGCCAGATCCAGCACAGTGTGTGTGAAACAGCACAATTTCTCCCATTCAAATGAGAGTAGATTCATGGCAGTTCACCACACACCCTGAGCATCAAGAATGGATATTTGTGACTTGACACAAATGTTAGCATAAACTGGAGTATTAGGCTTTGGCAATTACAAGAAGCCACACCCACAACCCAACTCAAAACCTGGATATTCAAGTAGGATTCTTCATAATGACTTATGTATATAGAGATTCCATTATCAAGCTTTGCTTTTCCACCTGTTGAGGGGTGAATGTTAACAACTGTTATTCATTTGCAGGTCTGACTACGGACAGCTTTCATGTGGTCGGACAGTCTGTACATGTGAGTGAGTGCATGTGTAGGTCAAATGTGTGCTAGTGTGAGTAGGTGCTTGATAACATAGTGAGTGAATGCATGAGTGTGTTACATGAGTAAGTGTATAACTGCTGTGTCAGTGTCTCTATGTTGAAACGGTGAGTGAATGCAAGAGTGTGTTGGTGCCGGACTGGGTTTCAAGGCTAAAATAGTCTGAAAAGGTGCATGGGGAGACAGTCAGTGAATGCCTATGTGTGATGATGTGAGTGCATGACCTTGTGTGTTAACTAGTGTGAGTAGGTGTATGCATGTGTGTTAATCTGAATGAGTGCTTAAGTGAAGTTCATGCTTGAGCTTCAGTGAGCAAGGTGCTTTAGATAGTGAGGGTCTGGGGTGAGCTGGTGTGGGTTCAAGGTGACACAGTGAAGAACTATCAGGTCACAGTATACTTGGACACAAGTATTGAAATATAAATGTCTCAACTTTATACAATCTTTGTATCAACAAAACCTCAATTATGTATTCAACTGATTCTTCCATAATGCAGAATCTAAATCTAATTCAGTATTTTACTTTGTCTCTTACTATAATACAAAGAACAATGTACTACTGCCTAAATGCCTGGAAAACTCTCCCCAGCACACTCGCACATCAATGCACACAACTATTAAAAGCAAGATAAAGTATGGTCAATATGTGATCCTGAACAGCACCTGGACACAGCCCGAGTTTAGGGAAACAAGTCTCTAAAAAGGCATTTTTTTGTCACATCAACTAGGATTTGAATCTCTATCCAAGAAGACATTCCACGTCTATCCACCCCACTCAAAACACACACTTTCTTGGCTGAACTCACCTCTGTCTGACGTAATCTTCCCTTCTCTTTGTTAATGTTGTTATGTAATTTCTGTTCATAATGTTTGTTACTCCACTGCTTCTGTTTGTGAGTTTCTAGATCCAAAGTACCTGTATAAAAGAAAGAAAGACATAAATAAAGCAGAAGGTTTTGAGGATGTATAAGACATTGAGTTTGTGGAATTAGAGCAACACAGATTTTTCATTGCTGAAGAAATTCTCCCCCATTTGCGGTGGATAGACTTTGTTGACGTAGACAGTGGGGCTTTATTTTGTTCAGTAATGATGTCACAGCCTATGAGGGGCAGGGCTCTGAACATCTACTGGTAATTTTTCAGGACAGTATTTGTCTATATGTTCCTTGCTTATTTTATCAGAGGTAAACACAAGGAGATGGTGGACGAAGCACTAAAACCTTTCAGACACTCACCCCAGTCACAGCTCTGGGTTGAATCCATCATCGTTCTCTAGCTCACTTCGCCACCCCAGTTCAGACCCAGCCATATGCAAATCAGTCTTGACCCTGTGCCTCATGGGAACAGTCCAGCCCGAACTGCCAAGCTAGGTCTTCACTGGACAAGCATCCTGGGACTAGTTTTGGGGTAACACCCCTCATCAGCCAGGCTAGCTTGAATCCAGTACTTTAGCTCCCTTCACAGAAGTTATCTAAAGAACAATGATGGATTCAACCCAGATCTGTGACTGGGGGTGAGTGTCTGAAAAGTTTCAGAGCTCCATCCATCATCTCCTTGTGTTTGCTTTGTTCGCCCTAAGTTGGCAGGGTATGCCCAGACGTGGGTCCCTTGCTCACTTTGCCACTGGATTCAAGCTAGCCTGGCTGATGTTAGCCCGAAACCGGTCCCAGGATGCTTGATTCCCGTCCAGGGAAGAAATGGCTGGGCAGTTTGGGCTGGACTGTTCCCATGAGGCACAGCGCCAAGACTGATTTGCATATAGATGTGTCTGAACTGGGTGGCGAAGTGAGCTAAAGAACGATGATGGATTCAACCCAGATCTGTGACTGGGGGTGAGTGTCTGAAAAGTTTCAGCGCTCTGTCCATCATCTCCTTTTGTTTGCTTTATTTTATGAGGAGTGGCATATACAAATGCATGGCATCCACCCTTAGACAGGGAAACTGATACTAAAGCATTAAGAAAGAAAGACTCACGTTACACTGCTTGAAAACGTTGCCTTTGACAGCGTTCGATTTCGAGGCCAATGAAAAAACAGCTGTGATGTAACTGATGCGTTTGTTATTGGATTCCCCTGAAAGCAGGGTTGAGTAAACTGCAGAGTTTCACTTGTATAGTGCAATCTGTTTCTGGAAAGAGACCGTGTGCATTTTAGAGTTAATTTCCGCGGTGTAGCACACTGTGAAATATTTGGCCTTCTCTAGTTTAAGAGTTGTAAAGGCCAAACAATATATCAATGCAGACACCGACATGCCCTAGTTATTAACTCACGCGTTACCATTTGTTGCAACTACCACTGTAAATGAAAAAGGTTAAAGATGTCCGATTAGTGAGGTATAAGAACTGTACAACAACAGATGAAGACTATTCAGTCAAAATATGGCAAGGAAACGAGGAACTACAGGTAAAAATAGGAGTAAATAAGCGATCGTACTCTCAAAGAACGTTTGTCCACTCGGAAATCTATCTGAGCAAGGTTACTCTCACCTCTGCAGTTGATGCCTATGCTTATGGGATTCACAAAAGAGTGCAGGAATAGTTCCTGGAAATCCAGCACCGTTGTAGATTTCCAGTACTCCAACAAGCAAACCTTTCTCATGTGCAATTTCCACCAGGTGTAAAATTCTGCATTAGTGCATCGAGCAAAAACAGGGCACACGTGTTGGAATTTATTTCTCCACAAAAAATGTGTCCCTATGGAGAGACCCAGTACCTACATCTCTATTAAATATAGGGCTGTCCCCTCTCCCCTCCCCGTTCCACAACTCGAGAAGTCATCCAGTGCTGACTGTCACTGCAGCAGTTTTGCCTTTGTGTCCTAGTTGGGCATTACCTCTAACTTGATAGTGAATACAGGAAACGTGTACATATTTGTGCGTGTTGACTGCTAATTTACAGCCCCCCCCCCCCGCACCCCCAGGCAACTCCCAGGTCACCTATGCTTCCGATATAACCATTGAATTTATGAATGTGAAAAATCCAGCATACTGATAGCTTTTCCTTATTTGTGAAGTCTGTGAAATAGGGTGTGAAATCTAGTGCTGCGCATTTCATTTAAGCACATCCATGTGGAACCCAGGCCCAAGAAGAGGAGGCAATACAGGAAAGAAATTCAAAGAAAATTGTTTGTAAAGCAGAAGTCTAGGATCTTTAAAAAAGGGTCTTAGTCCCAAAGATGAAACCCATTCTGTGCTTACCTTCATATTCTGCCTACATTGCCATTACAATGAACCACGAGAGCGCGTTCTCAGTGTGGATTCTGATGGCTAGTTGTAAACTTGCAATGTAAGCCATTCTTTGCTGTGCAAGGTAACAGATAGAGGGGCCTACTCTCTATCTGCACTTTGTAGTACGTAAGCAGTACTACAAGAGTACTACTCATACTACAAAATGCTATTCACAACCCTATGTGCAGACACCTTTGCATCTCCTTTTCTTTCTATGCAGAGGTCGCTGTGAGTATACATTTTAGTAGTAAATGTGGGGGGACCATAGGAGACTGGTAGGGAAAAGGGGGCGAACTTACACCTTAATTGGAGGGGGTAGGGAGAGGTAAGGAAGTGCTTAGGTAGGTATAAGTAGGCATTTAGAGAGCGATTTTGAAACACAAACGCCCACCCACAAAAGAGTTAATCCATCGATATTCAAAAACGGCATTTCTAAAGTTACTACAGCCATAAAGGGCCTAAAACAATCGTAAATGTACTCCAGCCCAGCCTTGCAGTAAGTCCATTACCACGCATAGATATAAAGATCGGTTCCTGGGTGGTTCAAAGGCGCACACAAAAACAACAAATTGAAAATTATCTTAATAGAAAGATATCACAGAATCAAATAAGTTGAACAGGTGCTTCAGTGTAGAAGGGTTGCCACCATAGCTTCTGAAGTTGAACCAAGTCCCAGAAATTGTCAGTATGTCCTTGAGCACTTCAGCTTAGAGAACAAGTAAATAAAACATTCACAATAGTTTGTCTTCTGATGATTTAATTGCCATTAGGTAATTCCCTGTTTCTTGATTCTAGCCAACACGTTTCTTCATAGTACAAATTTTTCTCGACTTCATCAGGGCTATTCCTATTGCCATAAACAAATCATCAAATTTAAGGAGTCAATTTCCTCAAAAGAAGTATTTAAAATAAGTCTAATTAATCACTGATGTGTGAATAAATGAGGTATAGCTCTTTCACTGTGTCAGAAAGTACTCCATTCGGCAGCGTATCAGACTATTGGGCTCGCACATGTTTGTGTGACCACTCAGACACTCAAAGTTACTGCAAAACACCCCCAGGGAAAATAATTGACACAAAGATGTGAAATAACACCCCTCAGAAATTAATGTTAAATAAAATACATTATTTTGAATTTTAAAATTAAATTAGCTTTTTCGAAACCAAAAATATATGTCGAAATATTTAAAGTGTTAAAAGTTACATTCAGTTTAAAATTAGTTTTTAACTCAATTAATTGAGATTTAAATTTGTGTTTAAAAATAATTACATTTAACTTTTAATACAAAATTAAAATAAATTAAACAAATAAAATGTCATAAAATGTACTAATACTAAAATACAAAATTGATAGTGATGGTGGATTTTTAAACAATATTTTAATACTAACAATTATATATTTAGTTAACATTTTATGCATTTAGTATGTATTTAAAATTTCATTTCACGAGTTAATGCGCTATAACATTTTTTTCGGAGTTTTATATAGCGCAAACTTGACCCAAAGGTATCGGAGCACTTTACATGAGCACCAGTTGCTTTACAGATGGACACATTCATTTTTTTTGTTGGGCATGGAGAGATTAAGTGATTTGCCCAGAATCACAGAATGTTGAGCGTCCCTGCCGAGAATCTAACCCTGTTCACCAGGTTCGAGGTTGACCGCTCTACCCGTAAGGCCACATCCTCTCCCCCTTATATTTTTGTTCTAGGTTAAGAATAATTATTTAAAGGCGTTATATTTTTAATTACACTTTTTAATTTAATTATTTACCTTTACTTTTTTTCACTATACCATATGGAGATTTTCGCCCTGGTGGTGGTGACCTCCACATACATGTGAAAAGTTACTAGTGGTAAGTATACACTCGTAAATCCTTTTCTAGCAGGCTCCAGTTTTGTTGATGTGGAGACATACAAATCTGTACCTAGTGGTAAATTTACACCCTGATATGCTGAATAGCAAAAAAAAGTGTAAAGTTACTACTAGGTGCAGTAGTACGTTTACATGCAAGTAACTCCACAAATGTAAATTTACCATTGTGAATAGACTCCTGAGTTTCATAATGACATGTTCATCTCTGTAACCACTGAACCCAAATAACCAACACTTCTCACTCCTTAGCGTTGTTCTCATTTTCCTCCATTGCTTTCAGTCTTGATTTAGGCCCAAACAAGTCAGTGGCCAAGTCATGGGCCCTTATTGCTAGTTGTGAGCTGCAAAATAGCATGATCTTGGCGTGAGGTAGTTATGTGTACTAAATACCTATTCCAAGTTTAGAACTTGGAAATGAGGTATAAAATGCACAATCATCATTTAGCAAATCACATTTTGTATGCTTTTCCTTTTTTTTGCCTCCTCACCCCAACATATTTCTGCAAATTGACCAGCCAAAATCCATAAAGAGAAAACAACGAGGGTGGGATAATTGTCACAACTTGTGAATCAGTTCTCTTTGTAACTTGTGTTCGGAATGTAAGCTAAAGCTTTAATTGGAGGCCTTGGTAGTCTCCTTCTCCTTCCAACATATACTAATTTCTTTGGTTATGATGGGCTCTGTAATAATGCTGCTATCTACTGCAAAGGTCTAATAAATCGGGTACTTCTCTATTATGCCGCAAATAAACCATCAAGAATCTTGTATAGAAAAAGTCTACTGACTCATCTATTCAAACCTCTCCCTGTTACCATGACAGAATCCATCCCAAATCCTGTATTATTAACTACCTGACCCACCATTGCTGCACTTCATGTCACAATAAAGTTTTGCTAGATATACACGAAATTAGAACTGAAACGTACCATGTATAAGTTGTAGAACTGTGCCCGTCTTGCCTGGCAGCAGTCACAATGATCTTAGCAAGACTCACCAACAATTATTTAGATATGTGCAAAACTGTAACTTTGCCAGCTAATAACAGGTTTTGGATTTCACAAAATTGCAACGTTTGAATATTACACCAAACTAAGTTTAGCAATGAGTCCTTTCTAAAAACATGTGTAGGAGAATGTTTTCCCTAAAACATTCTCTTCTAGAATGCTCCACCTATAAGTAAGTGTTGTTAGGCTTTTCTCACACAAAATCTGCTACTAGCGGATTTGATTGTTTTACATGCCGTTTTTGAAAAACTTAACAACGTTCATAAAGTTTCTAAAAGTTTTGTGAAGTTTAAAAACTATTTTAAAAAAGGAATTTCATAAAGTTTGAAAATTGTATGTTTTATCCATACTGCATTTGCACATTGTTCAAGCCGCGCACATTAAACACAGGCACTCGAGTACAGTAAGATCAACGTTTACTCTCTGCATCTGCCACTGGAGGCCCTAAAGAACCTCTGAAATCTTTACTTTTTATCATTCTGGCTCTAAGCAGTACCAACATGCTTCCACTAGTACCTCATCAAAACAATAATCAGTTTAGCAATAACCAATGGTACCAACAAAACCTCACCTATGCACATCATTGGGGGCCTCTCTCTGCAGAGCCCCAAGTCCTTAGACTAATAGCTGAAGTGGAGTCTTGCTCTCTTTAGGACACCATTCAAGCATGAACATAAAATGTAGAATCAGATTATTATGTAGACTTTGCCCCATGTGCATGGCATAACAATAATATTCAAACTGTCCCAGACCATGTTCCTCCTTTAGATGACTAGCCCGGTTAATAGACATATTGGAATGGCAGCTATCCTTAATATTAAACAATCCTTATACCACTCAGTGATAAATAGAATGACTTTGAACAGAACAACGTTTCAATCCTGATCTCGATAATTTATTGTGCAAGAAATCGCCTGGTCACCCTTCTGCCCAGTGATTCTCTTTACTTACCTTCACCGCATCTCAGAATTTCTTCACAATAAAACAAATCTTCCTCCAAAAACCACATTCAATTAGACCTTTTCTTGACTGCCATTACTTTGTAGTTGACTCACTGAAACCCAAACCACTTTGACTCCTTCATGCCAAATGCCCTCGAGTTCAATGTTATGGAGCCAAAGGTACTGAACTAATGTTGACTTAACCCGTATCAGAGGTCACACTTCATCTATGTCTTATGGAACACCATTTGCTAGTTGGTGTTCTGACTTGAAGGTGAATCTTAGTCACCATGGCCTGAAAACCAGATGCTTTTTTGCAGTCCTTCCAGACATACTCTTTTGTTTAAACTCTCTTCACCACAGAATGAGAAAGCTCAGGGACTAATCATACACATATCAAGAACTCTAATTTACAGGATAATTAAAGATAAGAGGAGACGTCTCCCCCACCTAATTGGGCACGATTGATCATTAGTATCTCTTCTCACCTAGGTAGGTCACTGCCACCTTGGTGGGCTCAACCAAATTCAGGAGATCTTAAATATATAATTATCTGGACTATTGCGGAGGTCCAGTCCAGACTAAAAATGGTTATGGGAGTACCATAGGTTTCTTTATTCAACAGGTCCCATATCAAGATGCAAAGAGGAAATCCAATGATTTCTACATTTCTTGTATAGCAACGTTTTGGCCAAATTCAAAAATGCCCCATGGGTCACACAGCCTTCTTCAGGGCTCCTAGACCTCCCTGCCTATCCTCTTCTATTTGTAGAGGTGTGTGTGATAAAGAAGGCATAAGGCTCTCCTACCTGATTTATGATGCAAAAACCTGTATGATACCAAAAGTAAACATATGATATCAGCACGATAACATTGTTTGTTTAAGCCTAGAAGCATTCATTCTATACAGTGCCTCCATAAAAATGAGATAAACTCATCATTCAAGTAGGCCTGGGTAGAGTTTGCAGAGTTTTACTCTGTGAAACTCGCAAAGTGCCCGAAGAACTCTGCTGAGCTACGGGGAGTTCCGCCAGTGGTGGAGTCTGTTACGTCGCGCTGCTTACACAGATGTTTTACACTGAGAGTTTGTCCTGTGTTGTAAAATCAGCACGAACGGCACTACATGTCGCGCCAGAGGGTATTGCTGCTTTCTGCCACTCGAGTAGACCTAGTATGACAATTGAAATTTGGTGAGGGTTGGCAGGTACTAGGAGCCCCGAAGAAGGCGGATTGACCATTAGGGCATTTTTTTATTTGGCTGAAACATGTTGGTGTACAAGAGAAGCAGGAATCATTGAATTTCTACTTAGCATCATGGTAGATTATTTTTAATCCTGGTATGGAACCTGTTGAATAAAGAGACTTAGGGTATTTCCATAACCATTTTTAGTCTGAACTGGACTGCCGAATAGTCCAGACAATTATATATATAAGATCTCCTGAATTCGGTTGAGTCCACCATGGTGGCAGTGACCTACTTAGATGAGAAGAGATACCAATGATAAAGCATGCCACCGATGGGAGGCTGAGGTGCCTCTTTCTATTATTTTTAATCATCCTGTAGGCTAGAGGTCTTGATACAGGTACGGTTAGTCCCTGGGCTTTTGCATGCTGTGGTGAAGAGAATTTAGACTTAATGGGAAGATATGAGGAAGCAAGATATTGAAACCTCTCACATTCTCCTTTGGTGTTGAATTATACTTTTTTTGTTTCTCTAGAATAACATGCTTCTCAGACATGAGAAAAATACTAGGGCCTATTCACCAAAAAAACATAAAATAAGGGTGGAGATTTCCATCTTCACCTGAACTTACTTTTAAGTTGTTTTCCTAGTCACCAAGCTACCCATTAGTACAGTTGGAAAGCTGCACAATGTGCAGGTATCTAAGGGCTTCTGTTCCCACAGTTCACATTTCTACATAGTGTAGAATTCTGCAGAGAGGAATTGGAGTGTCCTGTATAAAGGCACATTTATTTCTACATTGAGAAATTATTCTAACATTGTATTAAACAACAATAATAAACAGATAATGCTGGCAATATTATCCATTAGGGCATTGAAGACTATATGGAGGAAGCATACCATCAAGTGAGGGACTCTGGCTGCTATGAGTATATCCCTCAGTCAGAATATAGATACGCCCTACACACATCTTGTGATTTACTGTGGGACTAGAAGGAAAGAGACTGGTTAGATTATGATGAATATCAGTTTCTGAAAACTGATAAACTTATTAACTCCTATTAACTCTGCCTTTTACTTTCTAAAAGAGGTGCCCAAACATCTGTCTAAGCCACCAGGGAGACCAATAGTTGCATTAATACTTAGCCTTTTGGAAAATACAGCAGTCTCCGTCAATCATTTTGTACTACCATTTGTACTAAATCTCTCTTCATACTATCATGATAGCACAGATTTTCTCAAAAAGACAGAGATCCACCTGGAGCTAAACGTCTTACTGATCACATTAGTTGTGACTTCTTTTTATACATGTACAGCACATGAAAATGGTCTCATCTCGTGTAGACATTTTTTGGCACAGACATTTATATCTGTATAATAATAACAATATATTAATCGAAATGGACAAATTTTGTTGGCCTAATATCTTTTTATTTGAATATGAAAAGTTTAGACAGACATGTGGGACTGATGCGCACCCGCTTGACTCCCAGCTATACAAATCTATTCATTGGCTGGTGGGAGGAGCAGGTAGTCTGGCCCACACACAATGAAAGGTTCACTAAACAGACAATGATGTGGATCAGGTACAACAGGATTTATTTCTTGTCCCTGATGGTAAAAAAGAGAATGAACAGACATTGCAACTGGATCATCCTTGTTGCTGTTTGTATTGTCTTGTATAATATAAAGTGCAAAAATAACCTACTGTTTTCAAGTTAAAATCAAACAACGAATTATAAGGACAATTGGAGATGTGAGCCTGAAACTGATTACTTTATTAGAAAATATGTCCGTAGTCTAATTTCTATACTGATTCATGTTGTCATTCATTGCAAATGACTAATCATGGGCCAGTCTTGCAAGCAGACTAAAAATTAAATGTGTATAGCACCTGTTGTTTGTCCCTTATTTTTTTAGACTGCATTATATAATTGCATTTTGTTTGAGGAAAGAATTTATCACTCAAACATGTCACAAATTAACTCTGTATCTGAACTTATCTAGGAGTGTGGCTCAACACCACACACACACACACACACACACACACACACACACACACACACACATATATATATATATATACATACACACACAAACACATCAGCAGAACTACAAGTTCACTGTTTCGCAGTGTAAAGAATGAGTCACTCCAATATAAATGCCTCAGCCAGTATTTTATTCAGTGGAAAAATAAATAACGCATTTCAACTCCTCTCCGTTCTTGATCACATGACCTGTGATGCAATGTAGTTCATTTTATAAGCATCCTCACGTCAACAGATAATATTGCTAATGTGTACAAGCTCAAGCTAGTGTGGGAATCAAGTCCATATCATTAAGTGCATACTAAAGAGTGTCGGATTTGAAAATCAATTTTGAAAATATTTGTTCACTGCATACCGTTGTAAATATCAACATATTGGATACATTACGAGCTACAAGTGGCCAATTAATTTTTGGACAAAATTCCCCTATAGAATGCATATTGATAAATATCACATTTCAAAATCGATTCTGTACATATTGACTTGATTGCACTTGTGACTACGTCAACATATTTGTTTGGAAGCGCCCACTTGCTCAAAAGGGCGTTATGGCACTAGCTGAGTAGGGAAAACAGAGTGAGAAGCGAAGCAGTAAACAAGTAAAAAAGACCCAAATCTTTAGCACCTTCCTGAATGTTAGAAGATTAGGAAGCGATTTAATATTTAACGGAAGGACATTCCATGCTTTAGAAGCTCCAAGCACAAGGCTTCTGCCCCCCAGTTAACATATTTAAACCTGGGAACTGTCAGCAGTTTGGCAGATGCAGAACGTAGACACCTTCTCGGTGCATATCAAGTGGAACTCTTCCTCAGGAAGTCTGGGCCTATCCGGTGCAGTGCCTTGAATACTGTGCACAGGGCTTTAAATGTGACCCTCCGCCTTACAGGGAGCCAATAAAGTTTGGAAATAATTTTCGAGACAGAATGTTATTTGGGAACTTTGCAGACCAGCTGGTCGGCAGCATTTTGTAAGGTTTGTAGCTTGCCGATGGTCATTGGGATAGAGACCATTACAGTAATCGATCTTTGAGATTACAAGAGAGGATACAACAGTTTTCAGAAGATGACCTGGTAGAAGGGGAAGAGTTTTTCTGAAAATATTCACGACAAAAAAGCTGCAGAACACACATCATTTGCTTGGTCATTGTAGGAAAGTATGTTATTTACACAAGCTCCCAAATTCTTAACACAGCTGACTGAAGTTGGAAGAGGACCAAGCTCTGGGAGACACCAATTGGAGGTCCAGAAAGACGGATGGGGATCAAATAGCAGTACCTTGGTTTTTAAGAAGTTCAATTTGAGGCATTTTTTTACCATCAATTGTCCCACCGCTTTCATGCAAGCACAGAAACGTTACATAATATTACATATGTATGTGTTACATGCTATAAGTAGCTAATTCATTCATCTCTTATATTCAAATACATATGGTCTTTGTCAAATTTTGCAGAAGATTCAATTTCAACGTAAAGAGGTAGATGGGTCCACATATTGGAATGCACATGCTGCAATTACCAAATTCGCAAGTGTTGCGCTCACCTCAGACACTGTGCTGTTGAAAGCAAATTGTGCATACAATGCCTATGGTAATATTTGGTTATATACTTCTTGCAGCAACACTCAAAAAATCAAGTTCTTCTATATCAATAGTATCAACTTGGTATGAATCCTTCACAAAGGTATACACATACACATATAAATATATATAATTATTGATTTCTTAAAATAAACCTAATTAAAAAAGATATTCAACTTAACAATTCTATGTTAAAAATTGAACCTCTTTAATACAAATAAATAACTTCTAGCCATGTTTACTAAATGTTACACAAACATGTTTGTGAGGGAGTGTTTCAAAATTATCTAAAACTTAATATTTACAGATTATATTAATGCATGCAAGTGATTTTATTATTTGTATGAATTTAATTTGATGAGTTAATGTACTGTAACGTTTAAATTTACTATTTCTAGGTTAATAAATAATTTAATTTATTTTACAAACACACACATCTCTCTCTCTATACATATATATATGTATATATACATATATATATACACACACACACACGTACCACATTACCATATATATGAGTATGAGACAGAAGAGATGTAGAGGATGAACTACAAATTGTAAATCTATCTAAGAGAATCATATCAACTACTGAAAGTGCAGTTCTTAAATATGGCTTAAATTTCTGCCCTTTGGGGAGAATGGATTTTGCACAGACACGGATAGATTTATATCAATACGTGAGAAAAATTTAATTAGGCAAATCTTTCGCAGAAAACCAAAAGATGCGAGAACATAAAAAAGAAATACTAAGACCAACTGCTGAGCTGACAGTACATGATGCTGAACCTTTACTCGCCCTTATTAATCTGGACACAACCAACAGTGAAGAAACAGTGGATCTGGATACAGTATATCTACAAATTGGATCTAGTCTTATTGGAATGAAACCCAAGTCCAAGTTGTATCCACAACTACCACCGGGAAATAAAATTGATACATTCCACAAAGCAGTGATACAAGATATCTACAATATCAGAACATCAAAATATAAAGATAACTTAAGTGAAGAAGAGAGGAAAGCCCTGATGGATTTGACACAGGATGATCAAATTATAATCAAAATCACAGATAAGGGAGGAAACATCATTATCTGGGACACAAACGATTATATAAATGAAGCCCACTCACAGTTGGGTAATATGGAATATTATGTGAAGTTGAAAAACAATCCTACACCAAAGTTTAAGGAAAAATATGATATACAACTAAATAAATGGTTGAACATGAACCTTCTAGACGACGATGAAGTAAAATATCTAAAAACAGAATTTGTAGTAACGGCGACAATTTATTTTTTGCCGAAGATCCATAAGCATGCCACAAAAACACCAGGGCGATCGATTATTGCAGCTAAGAACTCGCTATTTGAACCGACAGCAAACTTTGTGGATTTTTTCCTGATGCCATTTGTCCAAAACTTAACATCTTATATAAAAGATACAAGTGATCTACCTACAGGATACACCATGGCAGGAATCTTATAAGTTGATAGCAACGGACGTAACTTTACACTACACCAATATTGAAAACCAAATTGGTTTGAAGGCATGTGAGTACTTTTTGAAGAGAAGGAACTTCCAATATGACCAACACAACCAGTTGTTGCTACAAATGATTGAATGTTGTCTCACACAGAATGTATTTCTATTTGGAGAAGAAATATACATTCAAAGAAAGGGCACCGCAATGGGTTTTTCTTTTAACCCAGCTATGCATGCTTAGCCATAGGCTGGTGGGAGCAGCACCTTGCTTGGCATTCAAACAATGATGAATACGTCAACAAAACTGTGAGCTGGCTAAGGTTCATTGATGATCTGCTGATAATTTGGGACGGAATGGTGGACAATTTCATAAATATTTTGAGATTTTAAACAACACCAAGGCAAATTTTAAGTTCACATATGAGATCAGGCAGGAAAGAGTAACCTTCTTAGGTAAAGCGATATATATAAAAGAAGGCAAGATACAAACAACTGTGCATTGCAAAAAGACAGCAACAAATGCAGTACTGCAGGTCAATAGTTTCCATCAAAATACTCTGATTCAGAACATTCCATATGGAGAATTTTTAAGAATCAGAAGAATATGTTCTGAGAAGGAAGATTGGAGAAAACATAGTGGTCTAACTACTCAAAGATTCAGATGCCATGGATACTCAGAAGGAATGATAAAGAAAGGTTGGCAGAGAGCAAAACTGAAGGATAGAAAGGAAATCATTAAAATATAAACAACAATAGAGAAACCTGAGATTATACGGCTAATAACAACCTACTCAAAGGAATCAAAGAAAATCAAAGAAATCTTGAGGAAAAATTGGAAGATCTTACAATTAGATCCAACAGTAGCATCTCTCATAGGGGGATCACCCCATTGTAATGTTTAGGAGAGCGAAGAATTTGAAGGACACTGTACTTCAAAGCCACTTTTGGAAACAAAAAAACATGAAATTACAATGGCTATGTACAACAGGATTCATGACATGCCACAACTGTAAGTTAGGCCAAATTCCACAAAATACAAAAGAAATTATTTGGGCAAACAAAAAGGTGTGGAAAATCCAAAAATTAATCACCTGCAAAACACAGTATGTGGTATACGAGATAGAGTGCCCATGCACCTTAAAGTACGTTGAAAGTACGATCTGTGAGCTGAAAAAAAGAATTCTTGAACATGTAAGGATCAGAACAACGCAGTAGCCAAACATATGGAGCAGGAACACAATAGTGATGGGAAAAAAATGAAATTCTATGGCATTGAAGCTGTGGAACAACATACACGAGGAGGGAATAGAGAAAGAAAATTGTGACAGAGAGAATCACGACAGATACTGGCACTGCGAACTTATACTCTGTACGGCCTGAATCAGAATGAAGAACTGTTTGTACATTGATAACTGAATCCATCAATCATGCTTCCTGTAAAATCTGTCTTTTAGAGGATTTAATGTAAGGTAGTTCTTTTACTTTATTTTTGGTTTGATTTGATTAGGTGACCATCATTTTCAGGTACATTGATCAATTGTTAATTTGTGGAAAGAGGAGTTGTGAGATAGAGAGTCCCCCCACTGGAGGGGTAAACGAAGCACGAAATATCCTGATTGGATGTAATATGTATGAAATAATATGTATGACCATTTAGAAATTGCGAAAATATTAAAGCAAGTAGCCCAAAAAGATGAGGTAACACACCTCCACCGGAGGGGAAGATTGCAATAGTGTTGTCTAAGTGGATTTTGGCAAAGACAGGGACATGAAAGCGTGCTGCTCTCTCTATACATTGATTATTTATATAAATAAGGTTGAACAATGCAAAAAGCTTATATTTATATTAACGTGGAAAGGAGTTAATATGGGTCAGAAATTACTAAATTGTTGTATTTGACAGCATAGCTGTTGTACCAAAAAGGCATTCTGCGCTGTCATGACTGATAATAACTACATGCTCCAGAATGCCGGGGGATGTAGGGACAGGAAATCATGTGACCTATTTTTTCAAACTAAGTGAGTCAGGAACTTGCCGAAATCTAACCGTGATCAAGGTGCCAGGAGCACCGAAACACATTGGTTTTGAGCTGTGAGAAATTGCCCGTAAGTGATAATTTTGAAATAAACCACTTTTGAAAATCTCTCCCGTGAGTGTGCTCCGTTTGTTTTCCCGGCTGGGAAGATTTTGAATAATGTTATTGTTAAGTTTTGCACCGCTTAAAGGAAGCGCCATGAAATCCAACACAGGAGGGCCCGGATATGGAATATATATATATATATATTCACTGAAAAAACCATAGGTTTCACACACGTTATAGTTAGGAATTAGCATTTAAAAAACCTTGCAAATTCACTGAAAAAACCATAGGTTTCACACAAGTTATAGTTAGGGGACATTTTACTGATAAAAAACCATTGAAATTCCCCCGTTATAGTTAGTGCAGGCAACTATAACTCACGCGACAGCAATCCTCTGCTGATGCTAATACTGTATTTAGACACTTATTTACCCATGTCTTCTTCCATTAATTTTTAGCTATACATATATTACAAATATTTTTTTTTCATAAAGACACATATGTCATCAGCAGAGGATTGCGGTCGCGTGAGTTATAGTTGCCTGCACTAACTATAACGGGGGAATTTCAATGGTTTTTTATCAGTAAAATGTCCCCTAACTATAACTTGTGTGAAACCTATGGTTTTTTCAGTGAATTTGCAAGGTTTTTTAAATGCTAATTCCTAACTATAACGTGTGTGAAACCTATGGTTTTTTCAGTGAATTTGTACGTTTTTTTAAATGCTAAGTTACTTTACGCGGTTTGTGGCGTGCGCTCCCACTTTACGCAGTTCGTTCCGTGCGCGCACGGTGCGCTTCGCGCACCGTGCTCGCACAGTGAGCACGCGGTGCGCTTCGCGCACCGCGCGCCCACTTTACGCAGTTAGTGCCGTGCACGCAGGGTGGGCACGCGGTGCGCTACGCGCACCGCGTGCCCACGTTACGCTTGATGGGCCATGTACGCACGATGCGCTTCGCGCACCGTCCGCACACGGAGGCCGTATTAGGCGCATCATTGTTAAAGGTTATGTATTGATTGTTGTCTAATAAATATGCCATGCACAAAAGGTGCACTTCGGGCTCCTTTTGCACACGGGGTGTGGAGAACGAGGATATTGTTTTTTTTTTAATTTATTTTTTACCGTACGCGTACGGTAAGCGTAATCGGCGATTTTTCGAAAATTTAAAAAATTCAATGTTTGCCTTGGTGGGTTATTTGAGGACACCATAAACATGACTGGGTGGTTCGGAGCTGTCTAGCAAGCCTCTTTTATTGTTTTCAGAGTTTGCTTTTCCTCCACTACCCTCAGAGTGCGAGAGAGAAAATGGCGGCCGACACTTCCTGGTTTCGACCGGTCCGAATGTTTACTAAGATCTAACAGCCAATCAGAATCGCGCTCGCGCACGTCACCGTACGCGTACGGTAAGCTTACCGTAAGCGCACGGTAAGCGAACCGTAAGCTGGCTCAGATATATATATTGATTTAAACGCGTTTTGGGACACCCCTTTTTTCTCAGCCCCCGCTTGACGAATCCCCCCCGAGACGTTCAGGGTAGGAGCGGAGCGTAGCGCCCCATTAGTTTTGAAAATTTCGCGAGGATTCGTCGACCGGCGCCAAAGTTATTCCAAATAGAATGTTGCGGATTTCCTATGGTAAGAGGGTCCTAACTATAACTACCTACTGGCGATCGCCAGTAGGTAATATATATATATATATATATATATATATATATATATATATATAATTTTTTTTTTTTCAAAAGCAAGTTAAACCTCAATATTTTTCCTATACTTTCCAATAGACAAATCTCCACCTCGGTGGCAGATATCTGTACCATTAAGTGAACCGTTACTAGTAGTAAGCGTACACTTGTAAATTCTGTTTTAGGAGGCTCCTCCCCCTCATTTGGGGTAGTGGATATGTAAGCCTACGCATCAGTGTAAATCTCCACTTGGAAATAGTCAATGGCGAATAAAGTGAAGAGTCAAGCCTCAGTGTATGAGTAAATATAAGTGAGTAAATATACATGTGTATATTTACTTTAATGGTTTGGGCCCTTTGCCGTGCCAGGCAGTATATGTAAGGATTTCTGTGTGGGCTCCAGATTTTTTACCATTCTTTTTGACGTTGATGCCTCAAGCAACTGCAGCAAAACGAACTATGTCATTCAATGTAATTTTGGGTAGGTGCAGCGATGAGTTATCTAGGCACAGTCAAACTTTTTTATTTTTCTAAATACAATTTAAAGGCATTGTTTTGGCCTTTTGTTTGAAAAACTATTTTAAAATGTTTGACATTTTTATACAAATTGAACATATTTTAAAATTGCGCCGTTTCTTCAGTTCTAATTCTCAGTAGATACATGAACAATGACATAATGCATGAAAACAAGCAGTTAGTGTGCGTCTGAAACACTACCGAAGGGCAAGTTTTTTTTATATTAAGTTCCCTTGGGCACTGTGTCACAAAAGGTCAATTGCTTTATTTTCCCTTTGAAACATTCTGTGGTCGAATTATACCAGGCTCACGCGTAATTGGGTGTAGTTAATTCATTATAACAATAAATCATGCGAAGTAAAAGAAAATGAATATATTAAGGAACTGCTTACCAGACAGAAACTGCCCTGTCAGGGGGGGCATCCATCGTGTCCTCATGGGAGCAGACAGAAATATACATGTAATGACACACTATAATTTATTTGTAAGATGAAGTGTTTGCAGCATGTTTTCCAGGCCTTTATACCAATTTGAGAGACCTGTAAATGCAGATGTCTCGCTAGCTGCCAATATTTGCCTAGCTTGCATTGTCTGGTTTTAGCTTTGAGACACCAACTATTGTTTAGTTTTTAAGAGATAATATATACACACATTTAGGGGCTCTGTCAGTGGCATTCAACGACTCCCTCTGTTAAATTGCTGTTCACACTTAGCTTACAACATGAGGCAATGGAAAAACCCACTTCAGTCATTGGTTGCCCTCTCTGTAAGAGGTGGCATTTTGTTGGTGCACAATTTGCACATCCGCAATAAAATTAGTCCTATTCTATGCCAAGACTGGTAGGGTTTATTTTTTTCAACCTTTTTTTCCTTTTAATCCTGTACATGTTTGTTTCTACTTCTGAGACTGTCCAGCAGCTGCCCAGACATCAGGCCCTCAGTGCACCTTGAGTTCTACAGCTCTTCTGGGGGTCATCTAGAAATGGGCTTGCCCACTTTGCTAATAATACAGAATGTCAAACAATAATTCGAAGGAAGTTCCTAATTCCCTGCCGCCTTCAGAAATCCTTATCTGGATTATTGGTGGCGGTAATGGTACTGATAGGGATTTGAGCTGTAGCATAGCTGAACGGTTTTCAGCTTGTTGATGCGTGTGTTAACAAGTTTGCCTTTTTGCACATTCCTGTTAATGCTTCACCAAGGAGGCTGATACTGCCTATGCACATTGCACAAAGTAAGCTGTGCAATTGCTCTAAACTCATTGCACTAGGCCCTTTGGTAAAGCCTTGCGCGTACAGGCTCTCATTGGGTAGGTTGGAGTATTAGTATTAATAGGTTCACTCTGCCTCCTTCCACAGTGTTTCAATGTACTTTAAGCACCTTGATAATGTCCCTTTTGCACAGCAGTGTCAATGTTTGCGTCAGGGACTACGAACAATTTGTTTGCGCACTAAACCCTAGCAGGTTGCGCAAGTTGACGTCTCGTCACAAAATGGTTACACTGTCTTTGCCCCTTTGCATAGTAACCGCGGGATATTTTCACATTCCGCAGGTCGTACAATGCTTTTTAGCTCAGGGTGATATATTTATTTTTGAGTTTTTCAATATATCCCTGTGCTCATTTACACTATACAGGAAGGCCGATGGTCTTAAATGAGTTAAAATTCTCATATTTCTATCCCGTTGTTTGAACAATAAAAGCCATGTATGCATGATTTTTAGGGTTGGCTCCTGTGATTGACACACCGGTGCTTTGGCAGTCTGAAGTGGAGATTCATTGATTTTATATGTATTGTATTGGTGACTATGCTGCTTGATTTATTACGCTTTATTATGTGACATTTCCAATTGTGCAGTTTGCTTATGTGTTGTACTTCGTCATTCCTTGAGCAGGGCAGTGGTGTCCACATCTTGAGGTTAATTTCAGAAATGGTTCCATTTTATGCAACCCAAGCAAGGCTCCAGGCCTGGTCAGAGGGGCGTTGCTCCAAAACAGTGATACCGAAGCAAACTAGCCACTGTCCCATCTCTCCATCATATAAACTGTTAAACAAAGGACAGCAAGACAGAGATATAAAATCTGAAGTTCTACTGGATGCAGAATATATACATAGATGGCTTGCATTTTATAGGTTGAAGGTGGGGGGATCGTATGGTTGTAAATATTTTACTGTAATGGTTTTAATTAATCAAACATTTAATAAATACATGAATGGCTTTTCATAGCCAGCTGCCTGTAGCGTGTGTTTCACGAAGACCTGTAACTAAACAGCACAGCCAGGGATTCCCACGGCTGCTTTGCTTTCCTAATCTATTTAATTACCAGCACGGAGGTGTTGACATATGTATAATCAGGGCTGTTTTTCTTACGTCAGGGGAAAACATGGATGATAATATAAATATACATGCAAAGTTATGTAAAGTTACTAACCTGCTTCAAATGTATAACCCCCTGTAAATATTTGCTGTGCCATGAAAAACAAAATACAGGTCATTCGTAGGCAGTATGAGCAATGCATACCCCCCCCCCCCCCCCCTCCCAGGCTATTTCTTCAGTACACACACCCAACGTTATAGAGGTTTAATTTTCTGTACAACTGCATGCAGAATATCTGTGATTGTAAACATGTAAACATTGTGTATATTTATAGATGACTCACAGCCATGCCACTGTACACGGCAATCCGGAAGCCTATATTATAAAGTGATCCATGAAGGTTTAAACACATTCATTCATTTCTACGGCGCCATGGGCAGCTGAGTGAGAGAGGTCCATCAGTCATAGCCATGAATGTGTCTCCCAGGGGGCTCTAGCCTTCATAATTTCAGTCACGATTCAGCCCCAGCATGTTTCTTCTTGCAGGCATCCAAATTTAAACTAATCGGTTGAAATAGACATGTTTTACGACACTACAATACACTGGGTTGCAATCTCCCTTAGTCGCACTAAGGGAAGCAGAACCCAGCACTGCCTGTCCCTGGGAATCCCGACCAGTCTCAAACCAGAGGGTGCACTGATGCAGGACGTCTGCCTCTGCAGCCCTCAAGACCTGGCTGTTTAAATGAGCCTCCGGGACCTGCAAGTGCCCGGATACACTGGTGCAGGACGTCTGCCTCTGCAGCCCTCAAGACCCGGCTGTTTGAATGAGCCTCCGGGACCTGCAAGTGCCTGGAAACACTGGTGCAGGACGTCTGCCTCTGCAACCCTCATGACCCGGCTGTTTAAATGAGCCTCCGGGACCTGCAAGTGCCCGGATACACTGGTGCAGGACGTCTGCCTCTGCAGCCCTCAAGACCTGGCTGTTTGAATGAGCCTCCGGGACCTGCAAGTGCCCGGATACACTGGTGCAGGACGTCTGCCTCTGCAGCCCTCAAGACCTGGCTGTTTGAATGAGCCTCCGGGGCCTGCAAGTGCCCGGATACACTGGTGCAGGACGTCTGCCTCTGCAGCCCTCAAGACCCGGCTGTTTGAATGAGCCTCCGGGACCTGCAAGTGCCTGGATACACTGGTGCAGGACGTCTGCCTCTGCAGCCCTCAAGACCTGGCTGTTTGAATGAGCCTCCGGGACCTGCAACTGCCCAGATACACTGGTGCAGGACGTCTGCCTCTGCAGCCCTCAAGACCCGGCTGTTTGAATGAGCCTCCGGGACCTGCAAGTGCCCGGATACACTGGTGCAGGACGTCTGCCTCTGCAGCCCTCAAGACCCGGCTGTTTGAATGAGCCTCCGGGACCTGCAAGTGCCTGGATACACTGGTGCAGGATGTCTGCCTCTGCAACCCTCAAGACCTGGCTGTTTAAATGAGCCTCCGGGACCTGCAAGTGCCCGGATACACTGGTGCAGGATGTCTGCCTCTGCAGCCCTCAAGACCCGGCTGTTTGAATGAGCCTCCGGGACCTGCAAGTGCCTGGATACACTGGTGCAGGACGTCTGCCTCTGCAGCCCTCAAGACCTGGCTGTTTGAATGAGCCTCCGGGACCTGCAACTGCCCAGATACACTGGTGCAGGATGTCTGCCTCTGCAGCCCTCAAGACCCGGCTGTTTGAATGAGTCTCCGGCACCTGCAAGTGCCTGGATACACTGGTGCAGGACGTCTGCCTCTGCAGCCCTCAAGACCCGGCTGTTTGAATGAGTCTCCGGCACCTGCAAGTGCCTGGATACACTGGTGCAGGACGTCTGCCTCTGCAGCCCTCAAGACCTGGCTGTTTGAATGAGCCTCCGGGACCTGCAACTGCCCAGATACACTGGTGCAGGACGTCTGCCTCTGCAGCCCTCAAGACCCGGCTGTTTGAATGAGCCTCCGGGACCTGCAAGTGCCCGGATACACTGGTGCAGGACGTCTGCCTCTGCAGCCCTCAAGACCCGGCTGTTTGAATGAGTCTCCGGCACCTGCAAGTGCCTGGATACACTGGTGCAGGACGTCTGCCTCTGCAGCCCTCAAGACCTGGCTGTTTGAATGAGCCTCCGGGACCTGCAACTGCCCAGATACACTGGTGCAGGACGTCTGCCTCTGCAGCCCTCAAGACCCGGCTGTTTGAATGAGCCTCCGGGACCTGCAAGTGCCCGGATACACTGGTGCAGGACGTCTGCCTCTGCAGCCCTCAAGACCCGGCTGTTTGAATGAGCCTCCGGGACCTGCAAGTGCACGGATACACTGGTGCAGGACGTCTGCCTCTGCAGCCCTCATGACCCGGCTGTTTAAATGAGCCTCCGGGACCTGCAAGTGCCCGGATACACTGGTGCAGGATGTCTGCCTCTGCAGCCCTCAAGACCCGGCTGTTTGAATGAGCCTCCGGGACCTGCAAGTGCCCGGATACACTGGTGCAGGACGTCTGCCTCTGCAGCCCTCAAGACCTGGCTGTTTGAATGAGCCTCCGGCACCTGCAAGGGCCCGGATACACTGGTGCAGGATGTCTGCCTCTGCAGCCCTCAAGACCTGGCTGTTTGAATGAGCCTCCGGGACCTGCAAGTGTCTGGATACACTGGTGCAGGACGTCTGCCTCTGCAGCCCTCATGACCCGGCTGTTTAAATGAGCCTCCGGGACCTGCAAGTGCCCGGATACACTGCAGGATGTCTGCCTCTGCAGCCCTCAAGACCTGGCTGTTTGAATGAGCCTCCGGGACCTGCAAGTGCCCGGATACACTGGTGCAGGATGTCTGCCTCTGCAGCCCTCAAGACCTGGCTGTTTGAATGAGCCTCCGGGACCTGCAAGTGCCTGGATAACCTGGTGCAGGACGTCTGCCTCTGCAGCCCTCAAGACCTAGCTGTGTGAATGAGCCTCCGGGGCCTGCAAGTGCCCGGATACACTGGTGCAGGATGTCTGCCTCTGCAGCCCTCAAGACCTGGCTGTTTGAATGAGCCTCCGGCACCTGCAAGTGCCCGGATACACTGGTGCAGGATGTCTGCCTCTGCAGCCCTCAAGACCCGGCTGTTTGAATGAGCCTCCGGGACCTGCAAGTGCCCGGATACACTGGTGCAGGACGTCTGCCTCTGCAGCCCTCAAGACCTGGCTGTTTGAATGAGCCTCCGGGGCCTGCAAGTGCCCGGATACACTGGTGCAGGACGTCTGCCTCTGCAGCCCTCAAGACCCGGCTGTTTGAATGAGCCTCTGGGACCTGCAAGTGCCCGGATACACTGGTGCAGGATGTCTGCCTCTGCAGCCCTCAAGACCTGGCTGTTTGAATGAGCCTCCGGGACCTGCAAGTGCCCGGATACACTGGTGCAGGATGTCTGCCTCTGCAGCCCTCAAGACCCGGCTGTTTGAATGAGCCTCCGGGACCTGCAAGTGCCCGGATACACTGGTGCAGGATGTCTGCCTCTGCAGCCCTCAAGACCCGGCTGTTTGAATGAGCCTCCGGGACCTGCAAGTGCCCGGAAACACTGTTGCAGGATGTCTGCCTCTGCAGCCCTCAAGACCCGGCTGTTTGAATTAACCTCCGGGACCTGCAAGTGCCCGGAAACACTGGTGCCGGATGTCTGCCTCTGCAGCCCTCAAGACCCGGCTGTTTGAATGAGCCTCCGGGACCTGCAAGTGCCCGGATACACTGGTGCAGGATGTCTGCCTCTGCAGCCCTCAAGACCCGGCTGTTTGAATGAGCCTCCGGGACCTGCAAGTGCCCGGATACACTGGTGCAGGATGTCTGCCTCTGCAGCCCTCAAGACCCGGCTGTTTGAATGAGCCTCCGGGACCTGCAAGTGCCTGGAAACACTGGTGCAGGACGTCTGCCTCTGCAGCCCTCAAGACCCGGCTGTTTGAATGAGCCTCCGGGACCTGCAAGTGCCCGGATACACTGGTGCAGGACGTCTGCCTCTGCAGCCCTCAAGACCCGGCTGTTTGAATGAGCCTCCGGCACCTGCAAGTGCCCGGAAACACTGGTGCAGGACGTCTGCCTCTGCAGCCCTCAAGACCCGGCTGTTTGACTGAGCCTCCGGCACCTGCAAGTGCCCGGATACACTGGTGCAGGACGTCTGCTTCTGCAGCCCTCAAGACCTGGCTGTTTGAATGAGCCTCCGGCACCTGCAAGTGCCCGGATACACTGGTGCAGGATGTCTGCCTCTGCAGCCCTCAAGACCCGGCTGTTTGACTGAGCCTCCGGCACCTGCAAGTGCCCGGATACACTGGTGCAGGACGTCTGCTTCTGCAGCCCTCAAGACCTGGCTGTTTGAATGAGCCTCTGGGACCTGCAAGTGCCTGGATACACTGGTGCAGGACGTCTGCCTCTGCAACCCTCAAGACCTGGCTGTTTGAATGAGCCTCCGGGGCCTGCAAGTGCCCGGAAACACTGGTGCATGATGTCTGCCTCTGCAGCCCTCAAGACCTGGCTGTTTGAATGAGCCTCCGGGACCTGCAAGTGCCCGGAAACACTGGTGCAGGATGTCTGCCTCTGCAGCCCTCAAGACCCGGCTGTTTGAATGAGTCTCCGGCACCTGCAAGTGCCCGGATACACTGGTGCAGGACGTCTGCCTCTGCAGCCCTCAAGACCCGGCTGTTTGACTGAGCCTCCGGCACCTGCAAGTGCCCGGATACACTGGTGCAGGACGTCTGCTTCTGCAGCCCTCAAGACCTGGCTGTTTGAATGAGCCTCTGGGACCTGCAAGTGCCTGGATACACTGGTGCAGGACGTCTGCCTCTGCAACCCTCAAGACCTGGCTGTTTGAATGAGCCTCCGGGGCCTGCAAGTGCCCGGAAACACTGGTGCAGGATGTCTGCCTCTGCAGCCCTCAAGACCTGGCTGTTTGAATGAGCCTCCGGGACCTGCAAGTGCCCGGAAACACTGGTGCAGGATGTCTGCCTCTGCAGCCCTCAAGACCCGGCTGTTTGAATGAGTCTCCGGCACCTGCAAGTGCCCGGATACACTGGTGCAGGACGTCTGCCTCTGCAGCCCTCAAGACCCGGCTGTTTGAATGAGCCTCCGGGACCTGCAAGTTCCCGGACACCCTATCGGGTGATTAGCCGTGCTTTATAAATCCTGATTGCGACTAGCCTTGTGGCCTTAGGATGAAAGTTAGCTGAGCTCCTGAGACTGCGTAAGTGGGTCAGTGATGCTCTTAACTGGCAGGTCCTGCTGCACCCCTTGTGCCAGTCGTGACGTGGTGATCGTTGAGTGAGTGGCTCAATGATTGTTATCATGCGGAGTGGTTAGTCTCACAAGCTGCCCATGAGACTTGCCCTGATGGGTGGCTGGAGTCGCCCATTTGAGGCCTAGAGAAACTAGAGCCCGGGACACAACCTCAGGATTCAGCATCGCAGTGAGCTCCACTGGCACCGCATGGACGGGCCCTATTCACACAAACCACTAGATTCGGATTGCTTAGAGTTAGGAATCCCAAAATCAAAATCATTAAGAAAGAGCTTGGGAGAGGTGTGCCTTTGACTAGTTATGTGGAAGGCATATTACACAGAGGAATGTAATGTGTTATTGTGGAAGAAAGGTCTGCAGTTTTTGAATGACCAACCAGTATATAGGTTTTTTACAAGTATAAATGTATTTATCTTTTTATTAACATATCGTCCAGTTGCTGGTGTACAGATACGAGCAAAGGCTCGCACTGCAAGCCGAGTTTGCATCTGTGGTGTGGCAAGTGTGCAATTGCCCTAGTGCAACAAGGAATAATGAGGCACAAGACTGTTTTAAACTAGAACAGTAATCAGGATTCAGTGGATCCCTCAAGCCACTGAGCGCTGGTGTCACTGCACCTGCTGCACCATTGATAGCTGCTAATGTCGCTGGGAGCAACGCAGACAAACATGGTTTTTTCCTTGGTAGTTATAATGGCAGCAGATCTGTTCACGCAATTCGTTCTAAAACTGAAGTGGGAAACGTCATTAATCTGGGGCTGTATTATAAATATGTCCCACTTTCCCTGTTTGTGCCACGGCGTACTTTTCAAACAGGAAAAGTACGCCTTATTATGCAGAATGCGCTGCCCCCAGAGCAGCAGCGAACTCGCCGTGGGGCAGCGCATTCTAGTGAAATACAGAGCCACTGCTTTAACGCCGCTCTGCGTTTTACAGTGCAGGCGGTACACCGCCTGCACTTTCAAGATAGGAGAGAGAGCTCCTTGCAGTGGCTGCAGTGAGCGACTGCACCCGCCTGCAGGGGGATGTCTGGCCGGAGGGTCCATGAGACCCCATTACTCCCCCCTAAAGGGCTGTCTTTAGGAGGCGCACTGAAATGTTGCCAGCTTTTTGTGGCGCACTTTTAGTGCACCTCCTAAAGGCATGTTTGCCTCTGCGCCCATGTTGGTAATACAGCGCAAGCCCAGAGGAAAAGTGGCTCCATCATGTGCATGGGGCCACGCCCCCATGCAAATGAGGGAACACCCTCTCATGATAGCACTGGCACCATCATCATGCTCAAATTTGAAACCGCGACCCGATTTACATAGTTTAGATGGCAGTTTGTAGTATTGTAAGTTTTAGTTTTGATTGCATGTTTTTTGAAAAAAACTGGTCTTATTGGTATCCACAAGTGACCTCCTATCACACATTGTCAATTTATATTACTTTACTTATAATGTTCAAGTCCGAACGACAGGCTATTTTTATGTTACATATATATGGTATTGTGGTACTGTTCCGGATAAGATATGTTTTGATTATGATGTGTATGGCCTTGTTTTAGATTCATAGACCATGATGTAGCAGCACATGCGAGCAATGGCACACTGAGACTTCTTCATATGTATCCCACACAATGTATGTACCTGTCAGCAGGAATATTGTGGTAGGATTATTTTTTTATTGTTGTCACATGTCCTATTGTAAGTCGCATGTGTTTTATATTTTTGCGGTGGACAACTGAAAATGCTGTATAAAAATATGATGCCAGTTATGATAAAATCAGAAAATACCTAAAAAGATATTTAAACAAAAAAATGATAGCACTGGCACTACATGTGCACCAGAGCTGTCGGTATTACAGAAGTGGACACACAACCGTCTGCGACCACTTCTGTAATATCATAGTACTCCATGGGTGCACAAAGCAGGAGTACAAATCCGTTGCGCCCCTATGGCACAATGTACAATGCTAGCCCAGGTGTGTTTAGGAAGCTCACATTTGGAGTGTGTCCATATATTTATTTTACATTTATTCAATACTCTGAAGAAAGCTGAAAGCCTTAACTGCGTGGATGGGTCAGTCAGTGCCGGTTCACAGACACTTCTAGTGCTGTCAAGTGTGGGTGGTGCACCTGGGGCAGTTGGGACATCACTGGCCTTTATTCTCTTACTTTTAATATGCAATTGGGTACATTTGTGTTCCGTCTCTGGCACTGCATACCAGAGGCAGTCCTGCTAAATGCCATGCATTTTCTCAAAAATGCTACTTTCCTGGCGGAGCAACGCTGGTCAGGCAAGAAATGCACCGCCACCCTGCCCCTGTCCAGTAGAGACAGCGCTTTGCCCCAGAAAACCAACCAGATGCAGTCTGAGGTTCTGGGTTGGGTGTTCCGCAACATGTTGCACAGGCTATACCAGGTTCATACAGTCTTTGTATTAAACAGTCTGGGCTGGCATAAACCAATGATTTTGCCTCAAGCCACGTAACCATCAAATCTGTCTCCTTGGGGACGACCCCAAACAGCAGCCATGATTCACTGTCAGTCCTACACAGCTGGAAAACAAATGACTGAAGTTGGTATCAGCACAAGCAGATGCTGAATATGGAATTCTACTTAACTGTGTGACAGTCTTGTGTGCTTGCAGTGATGCAGTGAAATGTATTAAATGTGTTAGTCTTACGCAAAGATACGTGACATTTGGCAGGACTCCCATAGTAGGCACAACCATATCAATTTTCAATTCAATCTTTTAGAGTACTCCTGAAGTAAAGGTAGAAAACTTAAGGAGTCCATGTGGTATATTCAACAAGAATTGAAAATTAAAAGAGAAACTCAAATTGAATTGGTTTAAACAATTCATCAAACTAGTTTAAATTAATCTCCATTCACGATTCGACCTGCATTCTTTTAATGTTCACAAGAAACTTTCGTTAACAAGATCTGAACTTTGGACTTTCCATGAGCGTATCTTGTACCTTACACATGACTATCTAAGAGAAGTGCAGGATGGGGCGAATAAAATATTTGGAGCCAAATTTTCCTATAATTTGTTCCAGTAGATATCTTCAGGAAAATATTTATTGAATCCTTTGCAATGAAGTAGAAGAGATCTAGATCAGGAGTGCTTTAGGGAAGGGAAGTGCTTTATTACCTCGGAAATTGTGAATCAATCCAAAATTGTACATAATGTGTGAAGCTGGAATGGGAGAAGAACATATACAAATCACAAATCCTTCTCTTATTCTGCATCAGACATGGCCAGTGGGACCATAGCATAATTCCATTACTAGAGGCATGTACATTGTTTAAACACATGAATAATATGTGCAAAGGACATTCTCGTGTACCCGATATGACTAAAACCCTTTGTGGTATCACCTACAAGGAGCATGAATGCAAGATTTGCAATTTAATTGTTAGTCACCCTAAGTCCAGCACTACAATGACCTCTATGTCGATGAAAGATCCGTGCTTAGCTAGTTCCTGCTTAACCAATACCAGTGTCACATTTACTTTATAGGGAACATTTATAGTAATAGCAAATTTATTCCTAGTATAATGCCTTAAAACAACGTAATCACATTAGTCTTCTATGTGAAATCCAGTATGTAAGAAGAAGTAGAAATGGCAGATGCTTTTCAAGATCATGAAATCATAGTGGATCCTGACATGTTTACTAGGTAAAACATACATCCAGTCCCACAATTCCTATGATTATAAAAAATAATGTCACTGTAAGCACATCTGGGTACCCTGATTATGATGGAGAGATTATTCATAATAAGTATGGGGCATGTCACTTTGATTAAAGGTATTGTGATTATTTTGATACCTTCATGGACGGAAGTCACTATGGCTTGCCTCTATCATATCTACATATCTAAAACAGTTACACTTAGTTTTGTTCCAGGGATATTTCTTCAAATTGCTTACATAAAACAACATTAACTAACTTGTATTTCTTCCAGCAGTTTGCTTATCTTGATTTCATATTCCCTTTCAGAGAGGATGTTTTTGGAAGAAATGCATGGGATGGCCAGATTCATTGGCTGAGCAGCACACCAAAACATGCCAGTTAAAGTGAAAAATGGACAGAAAGGCACTGTCAATTAAGAAGATTTGTCTCATGTGGCAAAGTGACATGCATATTGGTGAAAGTGATGCGTTGCGTGTAGATGGCCAAGAGGACTATATAGCCTTGAAGCAGTCTGCAGGGGGCACTTAACCAGTGACTTAGCTAATTTATAAAATGATCACATTTGACAGGAGAGAATAGGTAGGGTGTGAGCAAAGTTAGTAAGGAAGAGTATTGAATCATCGTACAAGATCCCATGCAAGCTCCCAATTCTGTCTTGTAACACACTGTCCTGTGCTGCTTAGGTTTCATCTTGGGAAAATACCACATGACTAAACAACAGTAACAGTTTGATCTGTGTAGTGCAACTGGGTGAAGAAATGCCTGTACCGGCATAGTTTAAATCCTATAATTCATGCCTTCAATGAAGAGAAAAGCAATAGACTCTAAAAGAAGTGAATAGAATATTCAGAATACTAAGTCCTGCAAGGTCGTTTCCCCGGTTGCCATGCTTTTTTATTTAAATTCAATGGAGCAGAGGCTAAAGGGGCTGAATTCTATTAAAGTGATCTTATCATACTTAGGAACATAGGTGAGCTACTTGGTAGCTACAAGAAGCAGCCATAACAAATGTATTCTATGAGGCAGAATGGTGAATCCAGGACACCTGAAAAATATCAATTAAAGTTTTAGTATCTTAGATCATGCCCCTTAAACAATGACTACATTTCAGACCGAGTTGGTTTCTGTGTCGGGCCAGCAAACTATAAAAACTCTTCCTAATAACTTCTGGGCACAGCAACTTGCCCGAACCCTCCTCCATTGGACAACATTCACAATCTGAGAATCCACATGGATGCAAACCTCTTTTTTTGTTATCTCAATTATTTATTAAAGTTGTACGCAATTTTCAGATATGAATATCATACACCAGTGAAACAGATATAATAGATCAGGCAAATCCAAGACATCATGTGAGTAAAATCATCTGAAAAGACAGTGAACACCTAAACAATAACTCACAAACTATAACACAATCAAGTCCCCCCAACAAAGGTGAAGCAAATCGAGAAGTACCCCTGGGGGAACAAGAGGCAGGGTCAGGGAGAGGGCAAGAGTGAAGGCTAAGGGAATGGGACTCTTAAATCGTGACATCGGGCCCCCCTGACCGCCCCCCCATTAAGCCTCTACCCACCCTGGAACAGTGAAGAGGATGGTGAAAAGTGGGAACCTGACTAAGTAATAGTGATGCCCACAGCGAACTACGGAGGAAAGGGCCCCAGATCTCCTAAATCTTCTGGAATTGATAATTGAGGTTATAGATAAGCCGTTCATAAGAGGCCATGTCATGCATGTCAGAAAGCCATGTGTTATGAGAAGGTGGGGTAACTAATTTCCAGTGGTGCAATATTTCTACCTTCGCCATTGCCAGAGCTGTAGCAAACCAGTGTTTGCCGTGACACATCAAGTCCGGAAATATAGTCATGTTGTGGAGTAAAACTAGGTGGGCCATCAGACGAAGGGCCATCCCCAGGTGCGCCATCAAGGTATCGCAAACCGAACTCCAGTACTGCGTGAGCACCGTGCAGTCCCATAGAACTAAGCCCAGGCGGGCGCTAAGCCAGCGGAGTTTTGCCTACTTCGCGCTCCGTTGAGAAAGGCGGAGTTCAGGCATAACTCCGACTCCGTGGCGGAGCGGAGTTAGCCGGTCCCTCCACCCTCCCTAATGTAATTATAATTTTAAAAAGGCACTTACCTGCTGTGGCTGCCTCCTCCTCGTCATGGTCTCACTCTCCTTCCTCGTCCTCGCCGTCCTTGTCGATGGAAACCCCGAGGTTGTACGTCTTGCGTTCTTGATTGCTCACCACCCAACTGTCTAAGACAGCTGGGGTGGGAGAGGTTGAAAGTGCACATGTCAGACTGGCCGTCGCAAGACAGCCGGCCAAACTGACATGCACACTCTAAAGTGAAGTGGGCACCACTCCCCAGCTGCCAGTCAGCAGCATGGCCCAACCTGCCGTCAAACACGGCTCGGGCTGAGAGCAGTGAAAAGTAAAACGATAATACATTCATTTTTATTTCCATTTTATTTTTCCCTTTGCTGCACTTACAGCAATGGGGATACGCTCCTCTGCCCTAATGGAGGGTCTGCCACTGGGAACAAATATATGATTTTTGAAGATAAAGCTTCTGAGAAACTTCCCGCCCTGCATGCTTCCAAAATTCCATGCTCTGGTAGAAGCAGGTTTAACACAATCAGAATAGAATTACAGAAATGCTGTCTATCCAACATTACCATAGCATCCTTTCATTCAGCTACAAATGGTGCAAAATGCCACTGCTCTACTAGGGACAGGGTCCAGGGATGGAGGCAGCATCACTCCCACATTCTTATCACTCCACATGCATCCGAAAAAGAAAAGAATGCAATGCAGAGTTATGGTCACACTGCAGAAGATTGTTCACAACTCTTGTTCTCCTTTAGTGGCTTCTAAATGTAAGCTTCATACTCTCTGTGGGGCCATTCACTTCTTTTTGGAAATACCCAAAAGGAATTCAATCACTTTTGTGGATAAAGCATTCTTGGTACCTGCAGCCAGGGCAAGGAACAAACTCCCTTCAGAACTGCATCCAATGCCCACTCCCCTTGTGTTTCACAAGAAACGGCATAAAGTTATTTTTTATCAATAAATTAGAGTTCTTCTATTTTATATTCCCCAGGTTGTGTTTTTTTTCTTCTATAGCGCCAAGATGCCCTTGTTGTTAGGTATAATTTCCATTATTTTAGATACCAATTTCTTCGAATACCCACGGATGTGGCATAGATAGACATGTGGAAACGTGTACGGGCTCTGGTTTTTCTCTCTCTTATGCTACGATATTTATGTATTGTCATGAGAGGAAGCATATCTGAGGTCAAAGAGCAGCTGGATGGATAAGATCTACTATTGGTGCAGCTTCATTCAGAATAAACCAATGATTTGGAGAGGCAAAGGCGACTGTTGGCGGGAAGAGCATCTTCACAACTCAACATGAGAGATCCCTGTAAAGAAAAGAACATGCGGCTCCAATCACATGGGTGGAGCTTTATCTCGTGTTCATGTTCTCCGATACGCTCCAAGTATAATAAACAAGCATTTGCAATGCAATAGGATCTCACTTTGGTGAAAGTGAGGGCAATTAATGTTGTAAATGTGAATTGTTTTATATATGTGTTCTAGTTTACAGTTGGCAGGGCCTTTTTGTATTGATCACATTATTGGTGGTCTCTGTTATTGAAATTATTTTGCTTCAACAGAATTATGCGACCTATCAGAATTATGAGATAGTTGCGTTCACCCAGAGTTTCATCGGAGGTCCAGGCCAAGATGAGAAAGTACCAGGGAAATCCGACGCAGAACTACTTCGTCACCAGGTAATTCCTCATTTCCCAATTTGCAACACACCAGATTTTCCACACACCCAGATCTCCCAGTACCCCAGGTATTGGTAACAACCCATTTCTCAGACCTCCCCCACTGAGGGCATTAGTTGGCTAACAATTCTTCGTGACTTCAAATATTTAAAGACCATTTTTGTTGCAGCCCCATTCCACTTAAACACAAGGGGCTTCAGCTGCAGTGTCCCTGCACCTGCACTCTTTGCATGAGATTTGAGAGCAGCAGCCATGTTGACTAGGGAAGCCGAGTACAGTATGTGACGCAGCCTGTCCAGTCAATCAAGCATACTGTGCACATATGGTGGCTCGCGGCCAGACCCTCTAACATCAGAATGATTGATGGCTTTTTCTTGTGTTCCAACACACATGTCGAGCAGAACCAGCCAGCAATATTAATCTATCTAATAATTGGTCCCTGGAAGCGTTCAATAATACTGCACCAGATGGCTGCGGGGAGCAGTCAGCTGAAATGGTGCTTACTCAGCAGTGGGAAAATGCCATGTAATCATGTTATTGCAAGGAAATGTGAAGTACCGCGAGTGAGGAACAGCTCCATTCACAGTGACAAGCACAGCGTTTCCGCCCTGTGGTCAACACACAATCAGTTATCACTCATCAGCACAGCCAGGTGTGGGTGTTGGCGTTTAACGTGCAGAATAGACGAGCTGTATTTCAAGTAAGCACTAAAGGAGAAGAAATAAAGGGACCGGCTGACTGTACAAGATAGGAAAGCAGCACGCGGCGCATTCCCGCCCAAACTTACTGTAAATCAGAGAACTATCAAAGAAGCCCCTGAGAGACAAATTAGTGCCCGGGTTCTGCTGGCGCTGCAGTTTGCTCTGCACCAGGTGTGCGGAGACGAGATCATTTAACACAGGGTTGGCAGTCAAGGCAGGGAAAGAGCTCACAATGAAGCAAGGGGGGAGAGTAAGAGAGTGGGAATGAATGGCGGCCCCGAGCAGGTCAAAGGTCGGGCAGAATACTCTGAGACATAAAACAATGTTTATTTGGAAGCGACAAAGACACAGGCACACATTTGTCTTTTGTGTAACTGCATCTGACGAAGAACCGCCCACTCACGTAGTGTTAAGTATTGGGCTTGTGTCCCTCGGATCTTTAGGCACTAACATGTTTTTCCACAGAGTAGGACAGACAAAAGGCATGCACAATTAATGGTCTGGGGACAGTGACCATCTTTCATTCACAAAGGTATTTTCAAACAGCAGCAGAATTTAGGTGTACAAGTCTCTTCATTTGGCAGTAGGAACTCAGGTTTGGTAGCCACAGAATGTAAATTCACACTCTCAAGAGGATTTATTTACACACAGTACTACAGTAGGATGGTGCAATATTGTGCTCACAATAGAGTGAGTTCTGTGGTGGGAGGTCTACGTGGGTGAACTTCACTAAACGCGCAAGCCTGTGAGTATTTGCAAACATTCTGTAGGCACATTATCATGACTAATATGGTCAGAGATGTTCTCCTGTCAGGAGCAATGCCCAATAAAGGGTGCGAATGGAGTTTGGACATCTGAAATGTGCAGGGTTTACAAGAGGGCGTTCGTCAGTTTCCCCTCGGTTAAATAAACTGCTCCATGATATTTATCCATACATACATTTATATGTGTCATATTTAAGGACTGTTGTAAAATTGCACTAATCTCACCTTTGCAATAGTAATCCTGAAATTTTGTGTGAATTCGCATAGCTAGAAATATACTCAAAACGTCTGGAGTGGACTATCCCTCGTGGGGCCAGCTTCCGCATTGGACCCTCCGAGTCCAATTCACAAACGTGTGTTCTTACAGCCTGCTCAAGAACATATTGTACAATAAAGTGGCAATTAGACGCATGAACGCCCATGAAGGTCAATTCAGCAAAAGGCGAGGGGTAGCGGAAATGCCATCACACCCTATTTGAACTATACATTCACTCACACACATGCATGCTTACACAGTAACACAGTCACACTCTCTCTCTCGCATACACTCACACTCACCTGCACGCATACACACAACACACATTTAAACACATGTTTTACTTACCTCGGCTACCAGGGAGGGCTATATTCAGCCAATTCTACTCCATTTTTTATCACACTTATAGTGAATAATATACTGTTATTCACTATTAGGGTAATACAAACATTACAAAAAACAAGGAGGTTGGAGCCCCAACTCGTCCATAAGAACGAGGTGCCCCAGTGTTTCCGGCACTGATTTTACCACCTTAGAGTCCATGGGTCGCAAATGCAGTGCCAGGGGTTTCATGGGGCAAGCTAGGGGTCACAACTGCGACTCTTACATGAAGTCCATGATTAGATAGTGCGCAAATGCATAAAACGAAATCGTGGAGCGTGTTGAAACTGAATTACGTACCTGCGTCTACCACGCCTCAAAATGTGCACTTATGGTCATGCATGTGACAGGTGTGGATCTGTGTGTGTGTCCCTCATTCGCCGAGGAATGCACGCAGAGCTGTACTGTGCTAGAAGCCCTTAACACACGGGACCGTGCAGGGAGTGGTGCAATGCACGTGGAGGACGAGGTTCGGCACGCGGGATTCCATTCCTGCTGCTTGAGGTGACGTCATTACACGGCCCCGTGCAGGTAAGTGCGCGTCCTGAGCTCAGTCAGTGGAGAGCAGGCGCGCAACACCGGGCTTCAGCCCCCCCCCCCCCCCCCCCCCCTCATGTGTGTCAGCCCGGCTGAGACAGCCTCGCTGGCTGGCGTCCGTCTAATTGCAGCCGGACCCGAGTACTTCACAGGTCTTTAAAAGATTATTTACTCGTTAATGAGGCTTTAGTTGTGTTTTCACCCCTTCTTACAGCCACTCTGCCTATGGCTGGAAGACTTAGCCCCCCCGAAATCTCTTTCAGGCCCCCCCCCCCCCAAAAAAAAATGTGTCTCTAGTTGCCCGCCTGGTGGAGAGGCAAAGACGTTCTCTAACGAACGGGCAGCGCAGGCTGTGGACCAGCAGCACAGTACTTATGCAGGCAGTCCAGCTTTCCTCTCTGCACACAGGTCTCTTTGCCAATTACAACCTAGGTTTATCAGGGCCGGACTGGGAACCACAACCGGCCCTGGCAAAGTGCTCAGCCGGCCCCCTCGGGAGCCGCCGAGCTCTGTGCCAGGACCGGTTTTCGGCCGATTTTGTTACCGGGCCGACTTTGCAGCTATGCTGCAAGAACGGCCCTGTAACAAAAACGGCCCCCACCTGTGTGGCGCACCGGGGGATTGCCCGGTGCCCGCTACGGCCAGTCCGGCCCTGAGCAGGGCACAAGTCCTAAAAAAAGAAGTGGGGGGACGCTCCAAGTTAGGTGGTGTCGCCGGAAGTGACGTCACGACAGGAAGTGTCGTCACGAAAGGTGAAGGGGGCAAGCTGCCACCAGCAAACCTCGGCGTTGTCATCACACTTCTTCCAAACCCGGGCCCCTAGTGAGCGTGCGCCGTTTCCTCTCTTGCTTTATTTGGTGGTGTGCTGGGATTATGTTTTCCTCGTGAAGCCCTCAATGCGGCCAGCTTTTGCGCAGGGGGGACGGCGTCCACCCGGTAAAATAAGTGGGGGGACGCCGTCCACCCGCGTGGTACCCCGACTCGAGCCCTGGCCCTGAGGTTTATTGAAACTTCACCCCTACACTTGCAAGGAGCATTTTTTTCGGCTCAAATGTGTGACCGCACTATTGCAATTCAGACCCAGTGCTCGCATTCTACGAAATCTCCACTTCCACAGTGCACTGAGGTGAAAAACTGATTTTCATATAAATGGCTCATTTAAGAAACCCACCACTGCTGAGCTTCAGCAACTAAAGGAACAAAATATTTGCAAATACACAGAGTTTGTTACAGAAAAAACGGTCAAACAAGAAGCACAGCTCGGTTGAGGAATGGATGTCCAAGATAAAGGGAAAATAAACGAGTAGGCATGCGATAAATTAAACAAATGCAGAAAGACAATATTGAGAAACTGCTAAATACAGCTGCCAAAAATGACAATCAAAAGAAGTGCGGAAGATAATGTATTCTTCCAGCCTAAAGAGGTGCATCCGCTACAGTACATGGAACTAAAGAAAACATGCAGGAAGACTTTCCAGCTCATGAGAGTCATGTTTTATTGCAACTCAAAGTGTGTAAGACAACCCTCCCTTCACAAGCTCACCAAAATGTCTTCCCACACTTTAATTGAGCAGTGTGTAAGAAGTCATGCATATACTGCGCCCGGGCAGAATTTCAATTAGACCCGAGCAACTGGAGTAATATTGGTAATTCCATGTCACTGGGGGCCAGGGTGGGCTCCTGGCACCCCTTATGGGCATGTTCACAGGGAGCTCAATGGCGTTCCCCGGCTTTATTTCTTTCGGGTGCAGCCCCCGGGACGTGACCCACCCACGGGCACATCTTGGACCGGCGGTGGAGCCCCACGTGCTTCGTCGTCGGTCCTGGCAGAGGTTGCCTACCTTCTGGGGGGAGTATCTCGGCCCCCAAGCGGCCGATCGGCTCCATTCTGGCCTTTTCTTGCATTTTTTTGACTTCTTGGTCTCCAGGAGGGTGAATTCAGCAGGGAGCGGTCTTCACTGGCTCCCTGTGCCAGCCTTTCACCTGGCTCTCCTTCTCTTCTCCTTGCGCAGAGGCCCAGGCTTCTGTTCCCTGGTCCTGGCCTTCCCTTGTTGCGCAAGTCAGGGTCCTGGGCCACTCCGGAGGTTCTTCCTTCCAGCTGCCCATGTCGCCAGGCTCCAGCAACACTCTTCCTCAGCAGACCATACCCTAGAGAGAGCTGTCTCCCTGTGCAAACTCTTTTTAAAGAATTGGGAGGGGCTGGCAGGAAGTCTCTGTTTGCCCTATCAAACAGCGACACCTCACTTCTCTGCCCCTGCTCCATCCTTCCTGCCCTGGCCTCTGGGTGTGTTCAAAATAGCGTCCTCCAGGAGTCTCTGAAAAGCCCCTTCCTCCCTTTATCCTTCTCTCCAGAGCAGATTGGTGCCTGGCACCAGGTGACAGCTGCTGATGGATAACCGTGCAGCTCCACCCATCTTCTCTCCCTTTTGGAGAGGAGACCTTAGCCCTTGGAATGCTTGTGGTGAGGGGCTAGGCCTCTGATGGTACAGCTTGGGGAGGAAGGTCATTAATCCAGCCTGGCAGGGTGAGCCCCAGCCAGGCTCTGGTTATGAGCTGACTCAGAGGAATATTACATTTCTGGATGACCCAAAAGCAGTGCAGATATGACTTTGGGCTCTGCAGAATACTTCTTCTCACCTAAGTTACGGTGGAATTTAGTGTGTGTCTGGAATTTGTAGGCCCTAGGGAAGTGAAACTATCCCAAATGGTCCCCATCCTCATAGGAGAATAATGACGTGGTCTTTCAGTGAAAACAGTAAAGCACACTGACTTTCCCTTACATGTTTCTTCTCAGTGTATAAAGCCTATTTCATGTAACCACGCAGCTCTGCATAAGTCCTGCCACACCATTCAATTTGTAGCTGCTCCTGGGCTGCGCACGCCAGGAATCTCCCCTGTGCAGCCCTTACACTTGTGCACATGCAGGTACACATGTGTCTGCATGTAACCAGCCCATTGCCCCTTACTCCTGCTGGCGCGCAACAGCCCAGTCTCACCAGGGGGACACCAGTAAAATCCACATGCAGTCTCTTTCTTCATGAGTTCACTGTGGGTGAGTCCCAACTTATGAGGCCCCCCCACAGTAAAAGTTCAACAATTAGGTGTTCAAAAAGCGAAAAATCTGGGCGACTCAGATGGTCAGAACCACCTACTAACAACCTCTCACTAGCAGAAAGCATCTTTTGACCCGGGCAGGTGGAAGACACCCAAAGTAGAGGAATCGTTTTCCATTGTCAGATTGCTCACTGCATAAGCCCTTATCGGTTGCTGCTATAATAGTAAATATGTTGACTTGATGTGAACAATTAGAAGTCCACTATACGAGGACTTTATTTAGCATCAAATAAATATAGCGAAAAGCAGTTGTCCTTTTTGTAACATTCAGGTGAACTAGGTTCACAATTGTGGTGGCTTTGCCTTCAGGATCCACACAGTTAAGAAGTGGACAACCTTCTGCCAGCTCACACAGGGGCATAGCTTCAAGGGGGGGGGGGGGAGGGAGTTGGGGTGCTGCAACCCCCTAATAAAAGTATTTCCTGATTAATAGTTGTGTATGGGTGCTTTTATTTGGGTATAGTGGGATGGCTGTCAATTTCACCTTGGATTTTTGCATGCACACACTGACAAATACGCACACACACACATCTTTGTTTTGAAAGTCCTAAAAATGTTGATTATTTTACAAAATATTGTGTTTTTCTCACTTAGTTCTCTGCCAATCCTCACTCCTCTCCCTTTCCCCTGCCCCTATACCCCCCTCTCATAAAACAGCCAGATTGTCGGAAAATCCGATGCTCACACACCCCCAATCTTAATGACCAAGCTACGCCCTTCAGCTCACACTTGTGTAGGATCAAGAAATATCTTCAGAAACTGACTTTCAAATACTCTGAGCACCCAACCTCACTCACCTGGGCGGCAGCTTTGACCTGCTCTGTGCTCAAGCAGATATACACAGGTCCTACCTAATATGATGCTTATCATCTCTGGGATTAACGTGATCAAATGTGCCACCAGAAGCGAAAAACAGGCGTGTCGTTATGGTTGATTGTGAACATACATTGATGTGGAAAGCAGAAGGTTACCTTTGACCTTTTCACCTAGCCCAATAAAACCCAAACACAGTAAAGTGTTGCTTAATATAGGTGTCCTTCTGTACTTGAAGAATAGCCTCCCCAGCACAGGCACATTCCTTACCCCTGCAGGGTTTGTCAGATGGTGACAGATCACTGCTGGAAAATGAAATGAATTTATACAGCATCAGGGACATGACCTGCAGCGTCCCCCTCCATCCGTGAATAGGTCCTATGCTATTCAGCATGGCTGCTGGAAAACACAACATTCACCCACGCGTGCAAAGTAAAGGACGCCTTACTCAGAATAACAGACTGAAACAGACACATGGCACAAAGTAATGTTTTGCATGCAATTAGCAGAAGCAGTTTCCACTGATAAACCATCTGCTCTGCTGATACTGGTGTTTATGGATGGCCCTGGGTACTTCTGTGCTTGACAGGTGATTGAAACGTCTCTCATTGGACAGCGAAAGATGCAGCATAATTTAAGGCAATGTTAAAAGCGCAGTCCTGGGATAGACGTATATAAAGATAATTCTTAGTTCTTTTGCTATAGATTACTGTTTAGTGCCCCTACGTTCTCCAAGATGCTCCCTAAGATAGTCACATCTACACAGGACGACAGCCACAGCGACCCACAAACATGAAAGGTGTGTGCTGTGGTTGATCAGACAAAAGACACCCAGTCAGTGAAGCGGGTTCTTCATTCAATGTGGCCGGTCCCAGATCCCACTCACAAAAATTGGATACGACACAGGATCCAGCAAGTGAGGTCTGAAGCCGACATGGTGGAGCTCCAGCAACCATGCTGGCGCGTGGACAAGCAGCCTACCACAAAATGTATCTAAAGTCAGAAACATTCTGGGAATGGACAGCCACAGGGGGAGGCGGAGCTGCTGCAAACCACCATCATCGAGCCCTTGGAAGAATTCAGTGTAAACAGGAGAGATGCCTGGGACAAGAAGAGGCATCCCAAAAAAACAAAGGCATTCACCGTGCTGATAGTACCAGGTATATTATTGATTCTCATTAGAATACAGAACAGTTAATAGATGCCGGTCCTTGCAGGCTTGATACTGTTCTTCTACAGAAGGACCAGGATAATACAGTATCCCCCATCATCTACAGCAGCAGGCCTGAGACCAAAAATAAGCAAAGATATATCCAGATAGAAGGAACCCATAACCACCCATTATCACAAAGAAGTCATGCCAACACTTCCATATTTATGTATGGGGACGCCTGCTCAAGGCAGTTTCAAACAACCACTCTTTGATCTCTTTACTTCAAAGACTTACCATTCATCTGGCCCAAGGGATACAGAAAAGTATTTTACAACTGCAGGAGAACAGCATCATAGATAAAGACGATATGTGTGAGTTTAGGGAGGAGGTAAGACATTGGATAGAATTGAAAAATCAGTATTGAATTTTGACACGATTTTGCATTGAGTGCCAACAGGCCGAGTGCTGGAAAGAAGAATTTAGAGCAGGTGAGAGGAAATTTAAGGGTGTTTGGAGAGAAAATGTAAGAATGTACCTTAGAGTATTTATCAACGTTGCCAATAACTAGTGCTGTGAGTAGATGATGACATTGGTGTGAGTCTGGAAGGAAGAGGTGCTTAGTGAGTTTGTAAGCTTTCCTGGAATAGGAAAGGCAGGGTACTATTGGTCTCTGGGTTTGTGTAGTATGGGCTCTAGAGTTGGTCATATGGAATGAGGCAAAATAATTGAGTATAGTTGAAAGAAATTGGAGTATTAGTTGAGGGGGGTGAGAAATCACCTCATATAATAATCATAATCATTGTCGGGGTGAACCGCAAAAGTCACTAAATAAACCTGTGCTTAACCCTCTGGTAGCTTGGCACAAAGCAGTCATACTTAACTTAGGGCCAAGGTGTAATGTATTTATGAAGTACTCAAACAGTAATAAAGTGAAAACACAATGCAAGATAAATGCCAAACCAATTTTGAACCACAGAGAATATTTTAGTAAATATAATTACACCAAAATGACAAACATCCAATTACTAGGACCGGAGATATGAATTTTTAGAGTTTGAATTTAAAATAATAACAAAAAGCACCAAATTGTGGGTATTTTGTCACACTAGACTAGCCAAAGTCAAAAGTTAAGGTTACCCGTGATGGAGCGTGGGTCAGATACGGGGGATGTTCCAATGGAAAGTTTACCTTCTGACTTTGAAACATTTATGGAGAAAAAGTGGCCTACAAGTCGTTGTTGGTGCAAGCTCGATGACAGCAGGGACCCGATGCAGTCATCAGCGAAGGTGGGAAAGTCCCAAGCAGTCTAAGTCAGAAATTCATGCCCAGGAAGGACTCGACATCCATCAGATGCTACTCAGCATCGGTTCAGAAGAAACCCTCTACATTCGGATTTGGAAACTTTTCTAGAAGTTGGATCTTCTTCAACAGGGCAACCAGAAAGTTGAGACCGACCAGTGATTCGACATTAATGGCTGCAATGACTATCCCAGTCTCTGTTGGTTCGCTGGGTAGAAATTCAGCAAAATGTTTCTAAGTCACACTTCTCGCAGTTTTGGGGACAGTGCAAGAATGCCCTTGACACCAGCCCAAGTTCCAGGACCAGAGGGGCACCACTTGGGGGTTAGGACTCTTTCCAGAAGAGGTCAGCAGTAGGATCCAGAGCAGGTTCAGTTGGAACTGGTCAGTTAGGCAGTTGCAAAGAGAAAGGCCTGTGGAAAATGACTGTGTCCCTGTAGTTCAAACAGGAGGTCAGACAACTGACCCTTGGAGTAACCTCTGGGGTCCTGGGTTCAAGGCAAGGAGGTCCATTCTTCCTTCAGATTTCAGATAGCAGGGCAGTCCTTCTTCTGATATTCACAGGTCCTGAAGTGTCCTGTGAGTTTTACTGTAAACTAAGGGTGGGCGTAGTTCGCGAAGTAGCACTTCGCGAAGCTACGCAAAGTGAAGTTCGCACTACGCGAGCTACGCGTAGCACTTCGCGAACTGCGTAGTAACATGTTCGCACTGTGCAAGATGTTGTTTTCAATGATTGCACAGTGCGGACAAGCAACCGGCACTGTGCAATCATTGAAAATGGCATCTTGCACAGTGCGAGCTGTAGTTTTCTGCTGCTCGAGTAGATTTTTACTCGAGCGGCAGCTTTCTCAACGCGAACTGGTAGTTTATCATCGCGAGCGGTCGCGAGCATACGCGACCCCTCGCAATGAGAAACCTGACCTCCTCGCGTTGGGAATCTCGCCGGGAGGTTTATTTTCCATGCTCGCGATCGCGAACAAGGAAAAAGCCTCGCCAGGATGTCATTTTGCTTGCTCGCGGTCGCCAACTTGACGTTGAGGACCGCGAGCAAGCAAAAAATGACCGCAGCACTACGCAACACTACGCTACGCGTGTTCGCACTGTGCTACGTGCAGTTCGCGTAGTGCGAAGTAGCGCGAACTTCGCAAACTACGCGAGCGTAGCGTAGTGCTTCGCCCAGGCCTACTGTAAACTATCCCAGAATACCCTCTTTTCTTAAATCCAACAATGCAGAACCTTTCTTCCCCTAATCAGAGCTCCCTGTGCCCACCTAGAGGTGTGGCTATGAGAATGGGTAAACCCTCACTTGTAGTCACTCTACACCAGGGGCAGCTCTACCTTCCACTGGGTTTGGGGCCAAGATGTCTAGGAAGATAAAAGGGAGGCAGGCTACATCTGCCAGTGAGTGGGTAGGCATCATTTGAAGCTTGGGAAGTGGCTGGGCACTGCCTGCAGGCCATCCTTCTCAAGGCAGAAACATACCTCTTAACACCCAAACACCTTGTCCACGGTCTAAGAGCAATCCATATCTTACCATAAAGGAGTTACCAACAGTCATGTGACACTGGAAAATGACTGAAAAGCCACTTTGGCTTTAGGCAGGAAAATGACAGATTTGTAAAAGCATAATTTCCGAAATAGTAACATAAAATCCGACTTGACCACTATGTTGAATTTTACATTACTATTAAAACGAGCCAGGGGATCATTTTTCTAGCTGTTCGCAAACTGAAATTAAGCACTATATGTTGTTATATGAGATAGCCAGCCTTTCCACAGTGAAAAATGACTTAGCAGTTTTTTTACTGCCAGGACATGTAAAACGTTAATTATACATGCCCTCATGTTTAAATACCAAGCAACAATGCAGAGTCCTGTTAAGTACTCTCCCAGTCAATCCATCTTCCCGCTCCAATGACACACTGTTTTCTGTAATCAGATTTCAGACAACACTCACAAACAAATACATACACACACTACAAGTCTCTGCATCAACCACCCTAACCACTCTATCCCTGAATTGTTTCTTCTGCAACAATAAAAATGCAAAGCAATAATGAACAGAATGTTTGTCATGCATTCTGCCACTTCTTGGAACTAGTTGTGCACTGTATAGAATTCCTTACATATGATGAAGTTTACATTGCATGAAGTAAAATGATGGAAATGTTTGAATGCGTTCAACCTCTAACAATATAACATTTGGAGACACCTTACTTTGAGTTCTAGTGGTTGACAGCACCTCTGCTAAGCCCACCACTTCATAAAAATACATTAAATACCATGGTGGTTACACACATAGTCAGTCAGCTTTGAAGAGAAATGTATGTCCATACAATGTAGTGCTCTGACCAACTGACAAGGAAAGCTCATTCTCCTCCGAGTAGCCCATACAACATCCCAGTTCACCAGGTGAAAACCCTTTTCTGAATCCATACAGTCACCACAATCGTGTTTGTCCCCTATAACTGCATATTGGTAAATATCTGTACGACATGGAAACACTTCACACATAGGATCTAAAAAGCAAAGACAACATCTATTCAACCACACACCCAACATGATGTAGTTTGCTGCCCAGGTATGCAAGTACTTCACTGAGCCACATGGTGTAATAAGCCCTATATAAATGCTGCATGCAATACAATACAATATTAATTAGTGCCATGGGTCTGTATCACCAAAACAATCTAGCCTCTATGTGGTTTGAAAGAAAAGACCACAATCTCTCTACAGAATGAATGAAAATGAAGATAACTGATTTAATCTCATTTTATGTAATTGGTGCAACATGCATTAAGTTTGCATAGGGGTAGAACATTAAGTTTCACAAGAAAACTTTACTGTGCAGAATTTAGAGGGTCCCATTCTCCATGATAAGGAGACTCATAAATCCTGACGAAAGCTGTACAAAGTCCATTTCTGAAACCTCTGTGACTAGGGACTATGTTTACTAACACATTTTCCAATAAACATAGTTTGGTAAAAAAAAAACATTCATACATCAGTCTCCAGGTCTTTTATTTTTATACATGTGGTCATCAATTTGCCTTTTGTTTAACTGACTCCCTCTTACACTCTATGGATAAAAGATTAATTTGTTTGCAATTCCTCTTTTATGTAATTTTGTATATATTCCTTTCTTAGGAAAGAAATGTTATTTAAATCAGTCGAACACTGCAGTGCCCCCCTCCCCCAGACAAATCCTACCTTAACCTGGCCCTTTCCCAGACTTGCCAATTGGATTGATGTAATACAAACCCGCTAAACGTTTAAAGTTGTCTCCTCAATCAGGAGAAAACATTTCTATACATATCCCTACAGTAATTCCTCAATCTTGGACAACTACTAACAAATTTCTGATACACTAAGAGGGAGCGGGATGTATATTTTTTGCATTCAGAACGAGTGATCAAAGCAGGTGAATGGTCAGACTATATTTTTGCTAAATATTAGCATTCTGAAACATTAGCCCAACAGATAAGAAAACAACTGCTCAAGAGTGATTATTATATGGTATAAATAAACCAGTGGCGGCTGGGGTGAGGAGGGGGAGAAAATAAGATACACTTACCTCTTCACGGACGCGTCTCTCCTCCGCTTCTCTTCCCTATGAGTCCAGGAAGGAGGAAGCACACAGGCTCCCCTAAGCCAATCACGATGCTTCTGTCACCAGCATGACATCAGCGTTGTGATTGGCTTGGGTGCCGTGGTTTGGTGCTCAGACAGGGACTGGGAGCCTGTGCATGTTCTCCACCCATGCTGTGCAATACAGCCTAGTGGAGGACATGGTAAGTGTGCATGGCAGTTTGGCCGGTCCAAGACGGCCGGCCAAACCGTCATGCGGACTTAGAAAGTACACCAATCACTCCTCCCCCTGCTCTGTGAGCAGCCCGGCCCCGCCCCGCTGTAATGGTGCTTACCTGATCTCATTACGTTTTGCTGTTCTTCATGTTATTGTGTATTTACGCTCTCATGCTCGCGGTTGCATTCCATGTTCTGTGTTCCACATCGGCATGCACTACTTCAAACATGTGGATGTTTGAAAGCGCATTCCTCGTCCAGTTCTTCATCAACGAAGTACATTGGTCTCCAAGAGACGTTGGTATCCTGTACTTCGTTGAGGAAGGACGCACGCCTGTGAAACTGCTGTTTGGACAATAGACCTTCAGCTGTCTGCCTTTTCTGTTCCTGCGCCTCATCTGCAACACTCTACACCCGCCCGCAAAACTACCTCAGTAGGAAAATTAAAATGATAACAACATTGTGTTTTTATGATTTTATTTTTCCTTTTTTGCACTGCTGAAAAGCAGTGTGCGACGCCCCTGCGCCTTAGCGGAGGAGCCGCCGCTGACATAAATCCTAACTCTCATAGGTGCAGCTTCCACCAAGCAAGGATAATGTAAGCAATCTGCAGATGTGGACTGCTGCAGATCATGTGCACAGAATTGCTACTTCACAGTATCTCAATATCCCCCTTCTTTATGCTGCTTTTTGCAGTGGTACTCTGATAAGCACTGGAAGAATGTGGATTCCTTGCATCTCTGCTCGTGCACACAAAGGCCTCCTCGTACACACTGTGCACATGAAGCCCATCCATAGCTACTGAACTCCTTTGCGCTTGCAGAGCACCAAGATCAAACAGTACGTTGTGTAAGAATATGTTAGCACTGCTGGGCTCACTTTTTGTCTCATTGACTTTAGCTTCCAACCTCTTCTGTACTCTAGCCTCTGAAGCTTTCTCCATACTTCTCTGACTTTCAGGCAGTCACCTGAGAAATGTTATTACAAGAGCAGAGGCTGGCAAAAGCGCTAACCTTTTAATGCCAATTCTGGAAAAATGCAGGAAGGAATTATGAAGAGGTTGATTCAGAAGATGCTGAACGAGTATCTAAGAGATCTGGTCGGTGAAATGCTTGTTAAAAAATATGTGGTCTATAATGAAATATTGGTCTTTAAGTCAGAATGATAAAAAGAATATTAAAACGAAGACATACGGAAATTGTCTTAAGAAAGGTTATCACTTAGCTAAAGAAGAGGTAAAGAAGTAGACCCTTGACTCCCTAGAGGAGGACGCAGTCTCGCCAGGAAGCAAAATGGTGTCCACAGAGGCCTAAATAAAAGAGGCACAAGAGACTGTGAAGTGCTGAGCCAAAACTGTGAGTACATCCTGGATTGCCCTCATTCTTTTCCAAATCTCGAAATGTACACCCAGGGCTTTATGTGGGCCGGGTCTCACCGGTGCTGAGCACCGGCAGTTTTATAAAGGAGGCCTCGAAACGGGTCTCTATCGGACTCTGTTTTGTGCCCTGGCACAGGCGGTCCGTTTTTTTCCGGACTGCAGTGATTGCAGGCACATCGATGTGCTCAATGCAACTAACAACCATTGACAAAGCCAATATTCCTGACTTCTTGTAGGTATGATATTTGTTGTATCATATCTGGATGCAATGACATAAACAGCAAAATACAAGTCGGGGGGCACACTATGCTAAGCACAGATATTTAGCTCATGTGTTTTTAAGACACGCCCTTAATTACATTAGCCACGCCCCTTTGAGAGCCCCCTCTAGTTTTTTCATCCCACTTAAAGCCCTGTGTACACCCCCTGGAATGAGGTACCAGTTACATAATTCCAAAGCTTTCACGTCTGACACCTGTTTAAAAGATTCACAACAATACTGCCAACTTCCAACTCAACTTCTTTAAACCCAACTACTGATTTGTAGGCGAGGTCTGGAAAGGGAACTAACATCCCACATACTAGTGTGCCTGGCCCTAGGTGGACGTCACAAACAAACACCTTTCATTACTTTGCAAATAACTACATCCCTACCAACTCGTTTTCCTCCTAACAGCTTATGCGGAGATGCGTGGTGCGGAGTGAGGGGCGAAGCAAGAAAACAGCAATGGAAATCGGTGTGCACCATGGAGTTTGAACTATTCCCGGCTTTGCTTGTGAGCTGTGGCCCACCTCTATTAATTAGAATGTGCAATTCTAATTGGGGGAGTTTGGGGCCATCCTAAGCCGAACAATTAGAGGAACTTTAAAGCATTAGAGAAAAACAACTAGAGGTGAAAAAACTGAATAGAGACGCAAAATGAAAGCCATACAAAGTTGCTTCAATCAAATTACTTGGCATCGTGTGAATGAACTATGTCTGGTCCTATTCACAAATATGTATTTTATAAGTAGATGTCATTTACTCCTGGGATTTCGGGGTAAACTCAAGCTAGGGCAGCAGTAAGTGACTTATCGTAGTGGATAACGCAGCTCAAAGTGTACAGTAGTTCCTGCGCTTGATATGACATATTTCAAGGTACATATTTAGGGAACTCCGGTCCTCAATGCCAATTGTTATTGTTATTGTTATTTTGGATTTATATCACGCCCAATCACCTACAGGTCTCTAGGCGCGCGGAAATCGATGGTAACTGACAATAAACTAGGCAAACACAGAATGAAAGGCACTTTTTTGATCTAGTTTACACCCAAGGTTCTTTTAAACAGCAATGTTTTTAGCATCCTTCTAAATCGCAGGAGATTCCCCTCCCTGCGCATCACCTCAGGCAGCGTGTCCAATGAAAAGGACCTCTCTATTTTCATTTCCCATCATTATAGCTTGTACACGGCAGTGATGCAGTCAGATTTGTTTTCAGATACCTCTTGGAATTTGTGATCTCAAACCACTCAGGAAATATTTCATGCTCTTGGCCCTAAAAGTGCATGAATTATGCATACAATTTTTGAGCATTCTGTTTGTGGATTGGAAGCTACTCCTCCTGCTTAGAGGCTGGTATAAAGGGCTCTTTTCATTATGTGCCAAAGATGGAGCAGGCAACGTCTAAAGAATTCATGCATGGTGAGGCCTTGAAGAAGGACATTAGCAAAGAGGTTTGTAAATAACGGAGCAGTGCAAAGAAGAGAAGGGTCACAGCCTTGGCACCTTCCCTCTAGCCCTCTTTCCATTTAAAGCATCAGTTTAGAAAATAATTAATTAAAGTACGATGAAGAGAGGGATGGAAGACAATCAAGAAGGCAAATTATATGTGCTTATCTGTCAAGGTAGATCTGCTGTTCTCAAAACAGAAAGGGGTTTTTCAGACAGCAGAGCCAGAGATTCATCAGCAAAATGCAGACTTCTGGGAAAAAACAAAGGAAAGGAAAAGAGAAAAGCCAGGAGAGGGGTAAAATGTCAGCAGCAAAGTGTATAACGACAGGAAGGAAGAAAGACGGATAGAGTGTGAAAGAGGAGGGGTGGAGGAAGTGGAAGCTTCACAGTGGAAGATGCAGAAAGGAGGCATGAAAGGCATACGTTACAGATATAGCGAAGACACCTCATTGTTTTAGGTAGACCTATGGTGATCATCATTTACTATTATGGCTAAAAGCAAGTAATAGCTCAAACTAATAAAGGCCAGTATTCAGTGAGCTGGCCCACTGAAGGCCTTGAGCACTGAATATCTACAATACCTTCCTTGCAGTCTGCATCCACATCTTGCGTGAAGACTGCCTCTGCAGTGGCTGAGTTCAAATCCATGCCTCACATGAAATATCTAACAAGGAAAAGATTGCTCAACAGAAATCATGTGAAAGGAGAATATCTTCTTCGGGAGGACCATTGCTCTTGGAGATATGAATGACTACCAGTGAAACTGAGCTCGGCAAGAGAAGATTTCCAGAATCCTCGCATAGATAACATTTCTATAAGAATACAGTTCTCAGAGAACCAGTGCTCCAGAGTCTTAGACCTGGCCCTTTTGCAGGCTTATCCCCAAAGCTTTTTGCGTTTTCCGCCTATTTTTCTGACCCTGTTTGTGTTGGCTACAGTGTTCTGCAATTTACCACTGCTAATCAGTGCTAAAGTGCATATGCTCTTTGTATAAATTGTGATATGATTGGTCATCCACGATTGGCATATTTGATTTACTGGTAAGTCCCTAGTAAAGGACATGGTGTGTGCCAGGGCCTGTAAATCAAATGCTATGAGTGGGCCTGCAGCACTGGTTGTGCCACCCACATGAGTAGCCCTGTAAATAGGTCTCAGACCTACCACTGTAGTGTCTGCGTGCCTGGTTGTAAACTATTACCAGGCCCAAACCATACCTTTACTTACATGTAAGTTCCCCTATGGTAGGCCCAAGGTACCCCCATGGGGAGGGTGCAGTGTATGTGACAGGTAGGACATGTCCTGGTGTGTGTGACAAGTCCTGATAGAGAAATACTGCCAATTTCGTTTTTCACTGCCCCATTTCTAACACAGTGCTACACTACACAGTAAAGAATATTGTTAATCATGGACATATGCCAAGACTAGGACAGTCCCTTACCATATTGTGCCAAAGAACAATGCATCTAAGAGACTAGTAACAATAATCCCAACTTTCTAACACTGCACATAATAAATGCCCCCAGAAGAGTGTGGCATGGATCTAATTTCCAACAACCACATCAGGGCCGGACTGGCCATAGCGGGTATCGGGCATTTTCCTGGTGGGCCAGAAGGGTGGGGCCAGTTTTGGACCAATGGGAACCGGTTGTATTACAGGGGGCCGACGAACAACATTCCAGTAGGAATAGTGAACCAAGAAAACTCAATAGCAAAGGATAGTACCGTCAGAATAATACCCCTGGTCACAGTGTGCAAGGTAGGAGAACCTGCCCAGGAATGCACACACAATATTCCTCCTGGAAAAAACATCACAAGAAACCGAGTCTGAAGCAATAAGAACACCAAAAGCTTTTGATAATACTTCATACTTGCAAGAAGAATGTGCCCACGGTCCTGTGACAGGAAAATAATGCTCTATAATGAATATACACCTGAATACTATGCCAGATACTACAATGCTTCCAAAATACTGTGCCACGAAGTATATTAAGCAGAAATTCAGTGCCATGAAGATTGTATTATTGTGCATAAAAATGCGTTATTTTCGTGAGGAACAATATTCTCAAACGAATTTGCAATTTTAAAAAAATCACCACCACATCTTCATGTGTACTTATTAGAATCTGTGATTATATAGAAGGGGGGGGGGGTGTCTCCATTGCCTTATTCGTGTGATTCTTTACCTCCCAGTCGTGTCCCGCCCACAGCTCAAGACACTGTGCCTGTCTTTCCATATGTTTTAGACTATGCCATAGAGAGGGATCGTAGTTTCTGGATGCCAATGTTGGGGAAGTACGGCTCATGATGGCATGGCAGCATCCGACTCCTGGTCTGGGCTATGATCAATGAACATGAGTGGTGCCAGCTTCAATATACTTGAGAGTTAAATACCTACTCACACGTGTTGAGAGTAGAGATCACTGCTGGAAAGCTGAGGGCAATGGACAGACATTTGGTTACACATACATCAGTCTAGGCTCTGAGCAATGGTGCTGCCTACGCGTGGTTGCAGAGCGCATCTACGCAAGTAAAATATTTTGTCATGGGTTGTATCATTTTCCTCCTTCCTTCTCTCTCGTTCTCCCTTTCACAACCATCAGTACGCCTTTCATCCACCTCGGTCATCTCACCCCCCACTTCATCCTCAGTCGTTTTGTTACCTCCTGCCTTCCCAGGTTTCTGCTAACGGTGACCTCTGCCCTTCGACTACCTACATCTCTACTTCTTTCTCATTTACATTTACCTCTAGCTCTACTCATGCTAACATCTCATCTCGCCTCTCACTTCTTCTCTCCATTGCTCATTTACCTTCACCTGTGTCCGTTCTCATCCTCATACTTACATGCCATCTTCCCCCTCACTTCCACATTTACCTCTCTTAATCTGTCACCTCTTTCTCTATGTGCCTCTCACACACCTCCACCTCCCTGCCAGTCTCTCCTATTCAACCTCTACCTTGTTCATTCCTCGCTATCGGTTTCCCTCTCAATTCCATCTGTACCTTTCACATATTCACCTCATTCTTTCCTAGTTTTGTTCGTACCCGTTTCTCTACCTCTCTTTATCGCTCCTCTAGCTCTGCAAGTTGTTTTGCCATCTCTACTTATTTCTCTCGTATCTCCACTCTTGGTTTCTTCTCAACCGCTACCCTGATTTTTATTTCCTCTGTTCTTCTCCCACCTTCTTCTCACCAGCCATCATCTGCTCTTCTTTATGTTGCATTGCATTCTTCTTATTGTCTACCACTTAGCTGCATTGGATTTTGTTATCCCCTCTACAACTCCTTTTTCCATTTGTTTCCACTTCATCTCTTAGTGACAATCACATCTCCATCCCTACAGCTCTAATTTTCTCATCTCTAGACTACCTCTGCTAATTTCCCGCCTATCTCAAAAAAACTCAAGTCACAATATCTGCCCATATCCCTTCAAGAATATTGAATCTCTACCTTTTTATTCTTCCACCTTCATCTTTCAATTTCCCTCCTTTACCTCTCATTCTCTTGCACGAATAGTTAAGAGTTTCCCCCATCTCTATCGTCCCCAGTTTAACCCCTTGTTGAGAATAATGACTGCTTCTCTCACTACCCTACCCTTTTAATATGTGTGCTTCTGCCACCTGTCTCCTTAACCATCTTTTTTTCCTTCCTCTGTCTCCCTCTTGTCCACCATCTCCCTCTCCTAATTTCGGTGTTCCTCCTGCTCTCTCTGTCCACTCTTTAAACTTTCTTATCCACCTTGTTTTAGATATCTACATCCCTTTCCATTTTTCATTTTTCTCTAATGTCGCTTGTCCCACCTTCATAATTTATCCCAAGTTCCACCTTTCTTTCACTCACTTTCTTGCCATTGTGCTTGCTTTGCTCTTTCTTTTTGCCCTCTGTTTAGTCTTATATATTTCATTCTGTGCATGTAATATTCACATTGCAGTGTCTGTATCCTTTTTGACATTCTTTTCCTATTGCGCTATGTTTCATTCTTTTATTCCTTTTCTCTCTTTCACTTTCTTCCTTTTATTTTGATTCCCATCATTTTTCCCTTTTTCTTTTTGGATTTTTCTTCGATTAATTTATCTTTCTATTCCCCTTAATTTTTCCTTTGATCATTCTTTTCCTTTCTTTCTTTCATTTTCTAGTACTTATATTTTTCCTTTGGCATTTAATTTCTACATTTCATTCAATCATTCTACTTCTTTTGGAGCCATAGTTCGTTCAGTATCTGCAGTCTCTTCATTTCACTCACTTTCTCGTTTTCCTTCCCCCATTTTTTACTTTGCTTTCATTTTCTCTTCTATCTCCTTCTCTTAATCTTGCTTTACTTTCTTCACTCTTTATCCCAACCCTTTTTTTGGTCATTTTTTTTTATTGTCTTGTCTTTCCCTTCACCTCTCCTTTCATTCTGTTTCCCTTTATTGCTTTCATTGATTGTTGATTTTGGTCACATGCTTGAGTTATTCCTCTCCTCCCCATAAAACCTTTAAGCTGCTCAGCCCTGCCAATCCACGTCCACCCCCACACGAAAGAGCTGAGCACTAGGGATGTAAATGTGACCATCCAATCCAAGATTGTCAGTAATGATCACATCAGTGCATTAGGCAGGGTTTCCAGCATAATGTAACAAGCATTGGCATAGCCAATAGGTCTCGCCTTTGGGACCTTATAAGTGTTTAGCCATGCAACATTTGCGTAACTAAATACTTATAAGGTCCCAAAAGCGAGACCTATTGGCTATGCAAAGCGGCCATGAGGCCGCGAAAGTGAAAGTGATCGCGATCCGATCACGATCAAACATCAAAGCGGCCGTGCGGCTGAAAGTGAAAGTAATTGCAGTAAAACGCGGTGCGCGCGCCCGCGCACATGCACTGTAGCTCTAGGCTGGCCTGGTAGCACTTTTTTGGAGCCCTCTCAATAAGTCTCGCCAGACCAGCGCATGCGCTGGGTCAGGCGAGACCTAAAAAGGGCTTTGACAAATTTAAATGACTGTACATGGGTAAAAGATAAAAGAGAAAGATGCAATCCCCGGCACCAAGATATTAAGTAGTAAATGTATCCAAATCGAATAATAGCTTCTAATACTTTTAGAAAAATCTACAATTGTTCTCCAAACATAAGCTTATGAGGTCTAAAAATACACACATTTTCGTCTTGAATATCGCTTTTAAATGTTGGTAAACATATAATAGTTCAAGCAGGCAAAACCTTGTACATCAGCAGGCTGGGCTGCACACAGGAGAGGTACTGACAGGTAGATGGGAGCTACTGGTAGCTCATGAGCTACTCGCTGGAGACACCTGCACTAGTATGTGCCGCACTCAAATTGGCAAAAACCTGATAATGTCTGTGCATGGCTCTGCATCCAGATTGATTCTCTGGTATTTCCCCGGTGGGCTGCTAGCTCAGGAGCTGCTTTCAGAGCAAGATGTGCTACCATGATCCAAGCACGTCCCATTGGTTCCATTCTACTTGCGGCCTCTGGCACTACAGGGGCGGTTTGAGCATTTTCCCTAGGGTGTTTGGGTTCCAGCCCTGTCTACATTGCCATGCCAGGCAGGCCTTCACTTTATCTTCTCATGTCTGCCAAGTCTGACCAATCTCCACTTAATCTATTTTTCCACCAGACACTCCAGGATCAGAACACGGAGACCCAGACTGTTGACATCCTTCGATATTGTTTAGGTGTGCACATGCGTTAACACAGGAGCAAAGAGGTGAGCTACAGACACATGACCACAGACCTTGGACTAGCATCTGACTGCAGAGTGTGTCCATTGTCAGTATAGTCAAGGGTGGATACAATGCCCAGGACAATAAACATGCACCAATAAAAATGGATCTATGTACTTTTTTACACAGGAAATGGCCAGAACAGCGCGGGCAGAGCCATGCCTGCTGTCTATCCGCAAGCTCAACCACGCGTGCCTTGACCATGCACATGCCTTAACCAAGCATTTGTGTGGTTAAGGCAGTGCGCAGTCTAGATGCAGAGCGGATTGGCGGGCACAGGAAGAGGAAGGATCGGGAGAGGACGTGGTGAGGTAAGTGAAGCTGGGGCTGTGTTTTGGGGGTTGTGGTAGTTTTTAGGGGTATGGTGGGGGTTGGGATAGTTTTTAGGGCTGGGGGGGGGGGTCAGGGTAGTGTTTAGGACTGGGGGGTCGGGTAGTGTTTAGGGCTCGGGTCTGGGTAGTGTTTAGGGTCAGGGGATTGAGACTGTGTTTAGGGGTTGGGGGTCTGGGTAGTGTTTAGGGATCAGGAGGGGTCAGGGTAGTTTTTAGGCCTTGGATGGGGAGTGGTTGGGGTGTGATCTTTACCACACATCCCTTTACCAGTCATGCTTTTACCACGAAATTGAGTGGTAAAGGCATGCGTTGCTCAGACGCATTTGTTGTTGGGGCAGCCTGGTAGAGGCACGTGTGGTTTAGCCATGCATGCCTCTGTCATACAACAATTTTACACATCCTATAAGAAAACAGCAGTATGCAGGCACATGAACCAACTGTGAATCAGCCGGTTACCTATGCCCTACATTTAGCGACATCAGTGAAGCTACTGCACTGCCTGCTGGACTTTAGCAAACATGATGAGAAAGCTTTAATAATACAAATGGTGGGTAAAAATAAACATTGTTAGGGCCTACCTAAATATCTGATGGCCGGATAGACATTGGCTTGACAGTGGGAGCACACTGCGGAAGCGAGAACCTAAAAACGAAAATGCCAATATGGGCTGAGAACGTGTAGAAGCAGCTAGCAGACCCACCCCAGAGGACCTGGTATTTCTGCTTGGTTGGGAGAGATGTACTCTGCCTTGGAGCTACGAGAGCCCTTACCCTGCAGGGGATTCACTGTTTAAGAAGGGTGTTTAGATATGAGAGCTGGACAGGACGAGCAGCCTGTGCAGGCGTCTTATATGAGCGCCTTTTTTCACATAAAGAGATTTTTGCTGAACTTTGCACTGATTATTGAGTCTTCTGAAGCAAGGGGAACTGTTGTCAAAGATATTCAAAATGTCAAAGAGCTGCAAGGTGGAAGAAGTTGAGCTAGGCATCTCGAGGGATTGGTCCGAAGCAAACACCGAAAAAGAATAGAAGCAATGTTAGGGGCGAGTCCGGGCAGGTCAAGAGCCCAGAGGTCCCTGCTTCTAGGAGCTGCATTCAGTCTACAAAACTTTACGAGAAAGGGAATCCACTGGTGGACAGTGCTGCTGGGGAGTGCGTACGCCCCCTCGGGACGGAAATATTAGGGATTACCACTATGTCTGGGACCCACTGGCTCTGGGTATCCTTGACATTACCACTTCTCGGAGCCAGCTTGTGCAGGGAGGGGCGGGCATGGGAGGGGGAGGAGGAGTGCTATGTGCACTTCTAAGTGCCCATGTGTGTTTGGCTGGCCATCTCAGGCCGGCCAAACACACATGCGCACTTAGGTTTCTTCAACCCGGCTGCATTTAGCACCTGGGCTGGAGAAACCCCACAGCTCCCTGAACGGAGCAGAGCGTCTTCTCAGCCAACTCGGGCCAATACCCACACTGCTTTCAAGCATGAGAGCAGGGCAGGGGATTTAAAGGGAGTCAGTGACGCTGCCCCAGTGCCTGCACGCGGAAGTTCAACAAGGCGCGGCGCGAGGCTGGAGGCGGCGAGCAGGTTGAGGTAAGTGTTTTTTTTTTCTTTTTTAATTATTACCCCTCCCGTGCTCACCCGCCCACCACCTCTTAATTGTGTCGGCCGCCACCGGTTGCAGTACATTCTGGGAATGGTAGCAAAGCCAGCTTTTGAAGAGTGAAAACACCCAACAGAAACAGCAAACCTATTTTACAAAAGTTGATCAGGGTCTGATTTTTCTGGCTCCAGAAGCTCTACCAAGCGCCTTTAAGTTAATCCATTTTTTGACTAGTGGTTTGTGAAGATCCAAATGTACTGTGGAGGTGTGGCCCTTGAGACGGTTTTGGAACAACACACATTACTGCGTTTTGTAATCTCTTCGGTCTCGGTAGGAAGAGAATAGGGAGCTACACATACCAACAACTTAGTTGTAGTACATGCTTTAAAAGTGTAATTAATAAAAATAAGAAAAAATAAGAATACGATTTATTATTCCATTTACATAACTGAATCTGAACAAAGCCAGAGAGATCAATGCTTATATTTACTGGGAGGGTCTAGGTGGATAAGCAGTGTCCTCGCTCAAGGAGCCGGAGGCGGCCCTGCCTCAAGGACAGGCAGTAGGTTCTAGACTTTGGGGCCAGACAGGACACAGACAAAAGGATCTAGACTTTTGGGGGCCAAACAGGGCACAGACACTAGGATCTAGAGTTTGGAGACCAGGCAAGACCCAGACGCCAGGAACTAGACTTTGGGGGCCAGGCAGGACACAGACACTAGGTTCTAGACTTCTGGGGCCAGGCAGGGCACAGACACTAGGTTCTAGACTTTGGGGGCCAGGCTGAGCATAGACACTAGGGTTCAGTCTTTAGGGGCCAGGCAGGGCACAGACACACAAGTCTAGACTTTGGTGGCCAGGCAGGGCACAGACACTAGGATCTAGACTGTGGGGGCCAGACAGGGCACAGACACTGGGTTCTAGACTTTGGGGACCAGGCAGGACACAGACACTAGGTTCTAGACTTTGGGGGCCAGGCAGGGCACAGATATTAGGATCTAGACTTTAGGGCTAGTCAGGGAAGACACGAGATTCTAGACTTTGGGGGCCAGGCAGGGCACAGATACTAGGATCTAGACTTTGGGGGCCAGTCATGGGAGACACAAGATTCTAGACGTTGGGGGCCAGGCAGGAAACAGACACTAGGTTCTAGACTTTGGGGGCCAGGCTGGACACAGACACTAGGTTCTAGACTTTGGGGGCCAGGCAGGGCACAGATACTAGGATCTAGACTTTGGGGGCCAGTCAGGGGAGACACGAGATTCTAGACTTGGGGGGCCAGGCAGGGCATAGACACTAGGATCTAGACTTTAGGGGCCAGAAAGGGCAGAGACTAGGTTTTAGACTTTGGGACCAGGCAGGGCACAGACACTAGGGTTCAGTCTTTAGGGGCCAGGCAGGGCGGACACTATGTTCTAGACTTTGGGAGACAGGGAGGTCACAGACACTAAGGTCTAGACATTGGGGCCCAGGCAGGGCACAGACAACAGGATCTAGATTTTGGGAACCAGCCACGCCACAGACACTAGGATCTAGACTTTGGGGGCCAGACATGACAGAGACACCAGGTTCTAGACTTTGGGGGCTAGACTCGGCACAGACACTAGGTTCTAAACTTTGGGGGACAGGCAGGACACATACATCAGGATCTATATTTTGGGGGCCCGGCAGGGCACACAGCCACTAGGTTCTAGACTTTGGGTGCCAGGTAGGGCACAGACGCTTGGATCTAGACTTTGGGGGCCAGGCAGAGCACAGACACTAGGTTCTAGACGTTGGGGGCCAGGCAGGGCACAGACACTAGGTTCTAGACTTTGGGGGCCAGGCAGGACACAGACACTAGGTTCTAGACTTTGGGGTCAGGCAGGACACAGACACTAGGATCTAGACTTTGAGGACCAGGCAGGGCAGACACTAGGTTCTAGACTTTGGGGGCCAGACAAGGCACAGCCAGTAGGATCTAGTCTTTGGGGCCAGGCTGGGCAGACAGTAGGTTCTAGACTTTGTGGGCCAGGTAGGGCACAGACACCAGGGTTCAGTCTTTAGGGGCCAGGCAGAGCGGACACTAGGTTCTAGACTTTGGGGGACAGGGAAGTCACAGACACTAGGGTCTAGACATTGGGGCCCAGGCAGGGCACAGACACTAGGATCTAGACTTTGGGGGTCAGGGTATGAGCCCACGGTAGAATGTCAGAAATATTCAATGAGTTATGGCCATTCAACAATAATTTTTCTGGCTCTTAGCTCATTCAATAATCATTGATAATCAAACAGTCTGCGTATTTTAAGTCAAGACTTTTAAGTTCCAAGACACTTTGATTGTTATTAGCATGGTTTATAAATTCCAACCCGACCTACAAGACTAGAGTAGCAAAGAGCTGGATCTAAACGTTAACTAAAAAAGATGGACAATAAGGCTAACCCCGGAGGGACGCTATATGCAATTGCCAAATGTCAATGCCAGAAGTGACCTACCATAAAGTCATTTTCAGCTGAAAAACATATGTTTCTGGCCAACAAAATGTCTCTTATACACTTTACTGGAGTTCATAGAAGGAATCCTGACAGATATAAAAAGTTTCACTACTGCCAGGGATGCAGTAAAACCTTCAGTAGTTAACTCCATGTGGGAAGTGGGTGGACCAAGGCTCGGTTTGCCTTGAAAGTTAGTTTACTGGCAAAGAAAAGTTGTAAAATTGTGGCCATTCACAAAATCTGAGCCGACTCGTTCCCACCCTGCAAATGGTTGGAGTTTTACTACAGTTAAAGGCTGGATTGATTTCCCATTTCGGGTGAGAAGGTCTATTAACCTGGAAACTGGATGGACTGTAACGAAAGGAGTTTCTCCACAGGGAAAACAGTTTTTCAGGGGGAGGGGGGGGGGAAGAAAGGAAAAATGTGCAACTGAATGTCAGGCTAAATTTCAACCAGGTGGGACCATACATTTTGTCCAACGGTGCATTGCAGAAATAGGAACCAGTGGAACACGCCTCATGACATTCTGAGAAGTACACCTGGAAACCTGCGCCTGTTTGTGAACCCCATGTGTGTACACCCATTTATAGGAATAATATTACCAGTGGAGATTTACTCCTCTTTTAGGAATCAAGCCCATCCAATCAGAGAGGAAGGACTCTATTTAGTCCAAAACAGAACCCCCAATGCCTGCTTCTTCAGACCAGTCAATAGGATTTAGCAGACAGACTCAGAGATGCAGAAATATGAGAGCACTGTTGCAACAAACTTAAGTATATATTAAATTGGATGGAGAATATGGTGGAACCCTGAGGAACTCCATAGGTAATTGTGAAAGAGGCTCTTGTAAATGTCAGATGTGAGTTACACTGAATCTATCAACGAGGAAGGAGTTTATTACATTCCCGCGTCTTCCAGACTGGTTAGTACCATGTGGTTGTGGAAGGTATAGAATGTTGCAGACCGATCTAGTAATACCAGGGCACCTATACTTTCGCTGTTCAACGCCATTGCTGATCCATCCAAGACATACTGGAGCAGATTCCTTTCATCCGCTTGTGTAAAAGCTGCACATATAGAATACTGGATGAGAAGAGAAAGCTATAACATTCCCCGTTAATACCTGGGTCACCAGCATCTAAATAGGGTCTTCTTCAGAAGGGGCTTCCATTGCCCTCTTGAGTGGAATGGGAACCTTCATATGGTTCATAGAGGATATACCGATGGGATGCAGGCGTTTCAGACTACTGGAAACTCAAGTGTCATTTGTAAGTTTTAGAGTGTGCAGCATCTCTATACGGAACTGGAGATATAGCATTGTTATGCAGATCTAAGGCTTTTGTTTTTTGAGAAACAAGTTTTTTTTGTTTTATTTGCAAGACAGCAAGTCATATTTGCGGTCCTCGAAAAACTTTCACTTACAAACATTAGCCGCTTCGGTTGACCTCCAACACCTAACACAAGGAGATGACAATCATAATACATACAGAATGGGTATTTCCCCTCCTCATTCCCTTCCATCGCCTCCAGCCATTTACCACAAATCTTGGCATGCTTGGCAGGGCAACCTCGTGCCTCATCTGCTGGTGGCTTTTGCTTAAGTAAGCTGTCTAAAGGAGTCTAGTTCCTGTCCTGACATGCATCCACAAAGGGTTTTCAATGGTCCCTGGCATCTTTGGCATTGAGCAAGTCTTAGCAGTTTAGGGATTTTATATTGGCTTGTCGGTAATATTTGAAATTCATTCAACTTTAATTTTGAAAAACGTGTTCACCTTATTGCATGTCAACCGCCTAGGTGTGGCATCGTTCCATGACAATGTTCGTGGAATTCCAAGTGCAAACTGCGGAACCACGGCTTATGAACGTTTGGCCCAGGAGCTAAGTAAACGAAGATAAGGTGAGATGCTGTTGCAAGAGTAAAAAATCATGGTACAAAATATTCATATATGGAGTGCATAAAGATAGCAGTCATTTCCGGTTTCATAATGATCGCCGCGGCTACTTCTAGTAAGTTGTGGTTGGTAATATTATAGAATAATTGGTTACATAATCTGATGACAGCCCTGGGAAAGCGCTCACATGCGTACTAAATAGGAATAAAAGGAACACTTCACCCAGCAATAAGATCCTTGCAAAATGTGTCATGTTTTACAGATTGTGACCAAATCACAATTTATTAAGTAATGAACAATCTACTTTAAAAATATTGAAGAAAAAAACTAATGAGTCAATTAAATAGAAATGGAGTGAATGTGGCGCTGTTTATTTTTCCAGATGTAGGTGGATTTGGACAACATTGGAGTTCACAGTGGCACTGATTTTAACCTGCACCACAGGCTGCACGTGTATGATGAACTGTGAAGGTGATTGCAGTTGAATGTTGTGCTGTGGCCCTGGTGAATTGCCATGATCAGCTTTGACATTAAATAGGCAAGAAACATGTTGACCTTCTTTTAGGTATCACTTGTTCAGCTTGTTTGGACCATTGTATCTATTTCTAGCCAATCATTATTTTTAACGATAACAAGGGGGTCCACACATTAAATTTACTTTGGGTATCCATTAGTAATTTTTAACCTCACACTACACCAGTCTACTCACTTTATCACATTTTCACATCAGCAAAAAAACAAAAGAACTCTGTCAAAGAGCCCCGTCGCGGGGCTCGTTGGGCATTGCTGTGTCGGCCCAATGAGGAGCTGCCCGATGATGCAGCATTGTATGCAAAAGGGTGTGTGAAGGCTCTTGCTCCTGAGGAAACAGGTCCCCGATCTGACGCTTTAGGCTATTCCCGACCTCTTCCTCACTTGTTAGGAACTGCATACTCCTTTGACGTGCATAGCCTGATTGGGGGCGTGAATGCTGGATCTTCATTTTCCCCTTGCCCCCCCCCCCTTGTTGATTTTGAATGTTGTGCTGTGCTTCCTTGGGCTTGGAACCTGAAGGATTGAACTAAAACAAATACTTATCTGTTGCCTCTGATTGTATATGCATGATTGAATCCTCTTTCATTCAAGTACATAAAATCCCACCCACTTTTTCGGTGTTTTTATGAGATAATGTAGGCCATTTTCCTAGACACTGATAGATTGATTATGAGCATGGGCGTAGGAAGTGTGGGGGACGCGGGGGATATATCCCCCCCAGATTTTGGAGTGGGGGGGACACGGGGGACAAGGGTGGGGGGGACGAGGGGACAAAGGAATTTCCCCTCATCCTTCTGTTATGGCAGGGCCATTAGCACGCGAAAGCGCTACCTAATGGCCCTGCACTTGACCTGCCTGGAGTCAGAGGCCACCCGCCCTCTGCCTTTTGTTATGCTGCAGGAAGGCTCAGCCGTTCTGGGAAGGGCAGAGAACGGAGAAAAAATAAACGCTGTCTCTTTTCCTTCATGGCAAGGACCGTGTCCACTACTCCTGATCTGCCTCTGGCGGCTGCCCTCCTCTCTTTATTCCTCCATCTCTTTCTGTCTCTGTCTCGCTCCTGCTTACGTGCTGATTTCAAGAGGCAGCTCTTAAGGTACTCTCTCTTGCCTCTCCTTTTCTTTATTTGTTCCCCTGTGAAATTGATCCAAAAAAGGCTGAACCCTTTGGCTGTAAATGTCCTCATTTTCTGACCGTTTTCTATTGAAAAGAAAAACCTCGGTATGGAGAGAAAAAATAGTTAAATACCTAAATAAAGCAATACAGAGTGGACAGCAGACAGGCCAGACTGTTATTTACACCCACACACATTAGCGCCACTTTACAGAGTTTGCCAGTGAAAGCGCTACTTTTTTTTAATCTTCTTTCTTTGAACAACATTGTTTTCCCAGGGTGGGTAAGTGTGCCATTCCTAAAGGGACTGCAATACCTGGTTGATGGGTAGAGTGGAAACGTTTAATATGATCGTTTTCAACTTTTTAATTATTTTAGCTTATAAAATGTGGCTCTGTGTTTGGGGATGTGGTCTTTTTTAAACCAAACTGCATACATTTTGAAAGGATATAAGCAATGGACATTGAAAGGGGTCCCTTCCTGGTCCTGTAGCCATGTCCTGAACTTTTCAGGCAAAATCACTTACTGATTTCTGAATAATGAGTTTAAAACCGTTAAGGTAACCATGTTTTTTTCTGATTACAGTTCACATGCTTTGCTTATTCTTGCATTCCCTATGAGTGTCTGCTTTTTCCAGGGTGTTATTCATTTTTTTCAGGCAGCATTTTACTGTTGTCTAGTGCATAATTTGAATTTAGTCGCAGCACAATTGAGTTGTGCTGAAGGCAGTGCGAGTTTCTCTCAGTGGGGCAGTATGGTGTTCAGTGTGGGAGAGAATGTGGCACTCTGGCCAGAGCTGCTGTATTTGGAACTGGAGAACCATGTTCAGACCTTCATGACCAGTTCGCCATACCACACTCCTGACAGAGCTTATTCCGATGCTACACCTTAGAAGGCCCGATAGACCTTAGAAGCCCAGGTGTCTTAGCACCCGCAGGTGGACCTGTCCACCACAATCCATACTGCAGTTCACTTCCAGTCTTACGGGCAGGCATATGAAGAAGCACATCCTAGATCAACAGTGAATCTGTCACTGAGGTCACAAGACCCTTGAGGCCAGTCCACCTCACCCATTGGTACCTCCATTGGCCTTTTTCCAGCACTAGCAGTGCCAAAGGAGCGCCTAAGGAAAGCCCGTCTGGGCCCGTCCGGGCCAGGTCGGGCCCAGGGACCGAGGATGCTGCCAGTATAGATCGCCTCTGCCCCCTGTTGAGGTATAGTCGGAAAGAGTTACTCAGACTCAGAGGCACGCCCAGCTTGTCGTGTAGTAAACTGCCAACACATGTAAAGAACTTTGCACCTTGTATTAGATGTAAATACAATTTTACATGTGAAACATCCAAATGCACTGGAGACAGGCCCCGCCGATACCATCTTGCATTATTAAACTGTCGTTCGTTACCAAAACATGCCATCGAGGTCTCCTTGCTCTTAGAGGAACAGGATCTAGATGTGCTATTTTTAACAGAAACTTGGTTGAACGATAGTTCAGACCCAGATCTTGTCCAAGCACTACCACACAATTACTCTATCCTGAGACACGATCGCCCAGATGGCAGGGGGGGAGGGATTGCCATAATCTATAAATCCGTACTGGGTTGTAGGGTTGAAAAAGCAGCAATAAAAGGTGCGGAAAGCTTATTTTTTGCTATTACCGTTTCCCCAATTTGCACCCTGTCGGGCCTCCTGCTATATAGGCCACCGGGTCCCTATGGTCAATTCTGTGATGACCTTCCCATTTGTGCCACTAATTATGCTAGTACCACCTCTAATTTCACATTACTGGGTGATTTTAACATTCATTCCAATGAGACACATTTGCCAGCCTGCATGAGTCTCAACGCAGGATTAGAAGTGCTCCAGCTGAGGCAATTAGTGACAGGCCCTACTCATAAAGCTGGACATACTCTTGACCATTGCTACACCAATTTGGATAATCTCATCTTTGAGAAATTTACCGATATTCCCTGGACTGACCATAAATTGCTGCTCTTCTCCCTGGTTCCATTGATATTGTCTGAGCCCTCCAATACAACAAGGAGGTCCATACGGGTCTGGTCCAAACTCTCTACCGAGAGGTGGAGGAAGGAACTGAGTGACTCATTACCTGCGCTCTCCCAGGACCCTTTGACAGCCGATACACAATTTAACCAATGGCTAACGTCCTCCTTGGATGTCATCCTCCCCAAAAGTGAACTGTCCCATAGGAAGGGCAACAATAAAAAACCCTGGTATACATTGGAACTTAAAGCTTTAAAGCGCCATTGTAAGCAACAGGAGAGACACTGGCGCAAAAACTACTCAGAAGAGAGCAAGGACATCTATAAATCGGCCCTGAAGAAATATAAACTGGGAATCAAAACTGCCCAATCAAATTACTATCAGGGAAAAATTGATTCGGCATCCAATGCCCCCAGGGAAATTTTCAAAATTTTCAAATCCTTGGTCACTCCCCCTTTGCCTGTTAACGACCCTGAACTGGCAAGCTCCCGCTGTAATGAATTGGCGCATTATTTCTCCGATAAGGTGGATAATATTTTCTCCTCGTTTAAGCCACTGCCCGAGGAAGAGATCTTGCCCCCCTCAATGGACACCGGTAATACCGGTTTGTGTCATTTTTCTCAATTAGATTATCCTACTGCATGGTCCCTCTTGAATAATCTTAAATCAGGCTCTCCAGCGGACCCCGCCCCGCCTACCGTCCTAAAGTTGGTGTCGGATGTTGTAACTCCAGCTATTCAAGAGGTGATTAATGCCTCACTTACATCAGGCACAGTTCCTTTTTCCTGGAAACAGGCAAAAGTGAAAGCTTTATTGAAGAAGCCAAACCTTAACCCAGAAGACTGGGCTAATTATCGCCCTATCTCCTTACTGCCAACCATTAGTAAGCTGGCGGAGAAGCATGTGAACGCATTGTTGGGATCCTATCTTGAGAGCAGCAATTCCCTCCATATCACCCAAACAGGATTTAGAGCTAAGCAGGGCACCGAAACAGCCCTAATCACTGTTGTAGAGGAGGCTAGGAAGATTGTGGACAATGGAGATAGGGCAGCCATTGTGTTATTAGATCTTAGTGCCGCCTTCGACACCGTGAATCATTCCATCCTGATTCATAGATTGATGGAAGTAGGTGTCGGAGGAGGCGCACTAAAGTGGCTGCGCTCTTTTCTGTCCGATAGGACTTTTGCGGTCTTTGAGGATGATGCCTGTTCCCCCCAAATGCGTCTGCAATGCGGTGTCCCCCAGGGTTCTTCCCTCAGCCCTACCCTATTTAACATTTACATGAGGCCATTGGCTGAGGTGGTGTTGCCCTGGGGAGTACAGCTGGTAACGTATGCAGATGACACGCAGCTTATCATCTCCCTGGCTTCTCAGGGTGCCCCATTTGAGAACCTCTCCCTGTGCCTTAATAAAGTCAAGGAATGGATGGACCGATCCTTCTTAAAGTTGAATGGATCAAAAACGGAGGTGATGCTGCTAGGTCATAAACCAGCCAATACGGTAGAGAACTGGTGGCCGTCTAATTTGGGCCCTCCACCGCTACCGAAAGAACAAATTAAGAGCCTGGGGGTCTGGCTTGATCCTGCCCTGAACTTAGGCGTTCAGGCTCGCAAGGTGGCAGGAACCTGCTATGCCTTGATCAGACTACTTCGGAAGATAATCAAACTCCTTCCGTTTGAGGCCAGGAGAATATTAGTGCAGGCGCTGATTCTCTCACGCTTGGACTATTCGAATGCGCTGTATTTAGGCACCTCACAAGCTACCATAAAAACCCTGCAGACAGTACAGAACTGCGCAGCTCGAATGCTGCTGGATATCCCTCGTCGGACTTCTGCTAAGCCAGCACTGCGTCAACTACATTGGCTGCCTGTCCAGCAAAGAGTACAGTTTAAAGCGCTGACTACGGTCCATAAAGCTATTAATAAAATAGGACCCTCCCTGATTCAATCTATGTTTCATTTATTTCTACCAGGACGAGTCCTAAGGTCTGAAAATAAAAAGCTTATTGCGATTCCTAGAACCAGGAGAGTGCGAATGGGAGGCAGGCGCTTCTCCCTCCAAGCCGCCACCCTTTGGAATAAACTTCCTGACTCCTTCAGAATGGAAGCTAACCATCTCAGGTTCAGGAAGAGTTTAAAAACCTTCCTGTTTGCCTGATTTCCTCAAGATCTAGTGAGTTAAGCGCTGGGATGCCTTCGGGTAGCTATGCGCTATATAAGACTGTAATCATTCATTCATTCATTCAACTTGCCAGGGGTTGGCAATGTAGGATTTGCATGCACACCAAACTTAGAGGGTGATTATAATGGCAGTGGGACCGCCACGTCACCCCGTCGGTGGCGGTCCCACCGCCATTGGTGACTGCATCACAGCCCGCCATATTACAATGGCGGGTGGTTACCTGGCGGTCGGAAAGACCAACCACCACGCACCCGACGGGCTTCTTGGGCCCGCCGGTGTGGTGGAGGGGCTCGTGGTTCCTACAATGCTGGTGGTGCCTACCATGCACCGCAGCAGAGATTACGATGTCCCTTACCCGCCAGCCTATCAATGGCGGTTCACCTGCCATGGAAATGCTGGCGAAAGGGACATTGGGGGCCCGTAGCAAGCCCCTTTACCCCTGGCCCTCAGACATGGGTCCTGGGGGGCATCTATGATGCCCCACAACATATCACTGCACCATGTGGCAGGCACCGATATATTTAACATGTTCCTTTTTTTTTAACTTTGCGGCGGATGATGCAGCCAGCAGCACCTGCTGCAATGTAAAAGATAGGCACTGCGAACACCGTAGTGGCAGTCGCATTGTAATGCCTATCGTGGGGCCTCCACCTTGAAGGCCAGCGGTCCCATTCCCCGATTCGATGGCGGTGGTACTGAAGTCCGCCTCAATGGTAGTCAGCCCCTAAGTTTGCATTTGATGAATATGATTCAGCGGGAAATAAATTGATGTTTGCAATTTAATTGACTTTTGTTGGCCTCTTATCTATGAGATTTCCCTGTTGAATGTGCCTTTACATTATACATTTTTGGTTGTATGAACTGATTTCATACTACACTCTCCTACAGGTATTAATTTGAGTGTCATTAGGAGTGTCTGGGACCAATTGTTTTCTTAGGAATTGTTTTCTTTACTAACCTTTGCAAAGGGCCCTAAACTTCACAGCAACACAAGTCACATTTCTTTTAGTAATTTGGGATCCGTTTGAACTACAACATTGTTTTGGAGGAAATCGTTAGATTATGCAGTAGATGATGTATTATGTAGCAAATATGATACAGCCATAGTTAAATGGAAAACATTTTTCCACTTAATTTTGCCCCAACATTGTAGTTGATCAATTTGTAAGTTCCCCAAACCCAAAAGTCGAGTTTGGGCACAATTTGCATTTTAAAAGCAGCCCTATAACACAGGGCTACTTTTCAACTGACCTCAGGCTTCAGCAGTGCACACATGCAAGCGCAGAAAGGGCTGCTGGACTCTAAACTGCCATGCCTTATTATATTCTAGGGACTTTAAATTAGTTCTAATCCCCCTGCCCTATTATGTACTAGGGCCTTATAGGAGAGGTCATGCCAATCATAGGGGTACCCTAACCCATAGTGCACCCTAGTGTATGTAGGTGTTTTCACTGTATTTTTAAGTGCCTCTTTCAGAATAGCACTGGCTGTTTAGGCAGAGGCCAGGGTCAGTCAGTCAGGTACCACCAGTACCAGTCAGCAAAAAGTTGGGGAGTGCCCAGGGCGGCTTTGCAACACTAGAGAAACACAAACTCAGAATGTAAAACATAACACCATGGTTGGGGGGTTGTCTTCAATAATCAGAATTGATTTCTATCCTAATGAACCCATTTTCCAACATTAGGCTAGGGAAAGACTGGGGAAAAATCATAACGTTCTAATCTATACATTGAAGTTTTTATGCAGCTCTTTGAAGACGGTTAATAGCTCACTGTTCAATGTTAGGATTTTAACTTATAAACTTCAAATACCAAAAGAATATCTCAGACAAAAGCAGTAACTCACTGACCTATTGAATTTAAACTTTCACTAGACAAGCCTTCGATCTCTCTCAAAAAAAGAACATTAATCACCAAAGTTATCTTCACATTTTTATTGTTGCCTGAAAATTGCTGGAGACCAGGAATGCAGCAGCAGATACTTTTCAAACCCTAATGCACTTGCAAACACGACGCCCCCACCCTAAGTCAGCGGCCTTTGTTTGCTTTGTGCATTAAGATGCAAGATTCATATATATGTTTTTTTTTAACATTTGGTCTCACTACTATATGAATGTAAATAACAATAAAGCATACATGCAAACTGTGATTACATGCCTGCTTTTCCCAATATTTCACTTCGAAATATGCGATTGTATTTGTTTAATGGGCGGTGATTTGTATAGGGTCACTGGAAAGTGCACAAGGTTGTCCCTGTCCCCCCCAGAATTTTAGAGTCTCCTACGCCCCTGATTATGAGTAACTTGTCTTTGTCTAGTTCATTTAAGATGTCCCCTTTTATATTTACCAATGAGGATTCCATTCCGTTGGAGAAAGCTATCTTGTTATATTGATTCTTGGAGTTATCAAATTTTTCGTTTTCCCAGGACGTGGGAGAGTGCTGATTACTGTGAGAGCAAAATGGTGAGCCATGGCGCCCAGTTTCATAGGTCCCTGCAATTAACTATTAAGGAGTTCTTATAAGTGCCGGGACCCACCTGGGAGAAGGTTTGCTTTCTACTGCCCCGTCCAGCTCTCCCCTGGGACCCATGTTGTGGGCTAATATTGTAAGCACAAGCTTTGCAAGCTGATCTCACACTAGTATGAGTATATCTTTGGATACTCACATAGAGTGTCCTGGAATGTGCCCTTCTGGCCGCATTCTCTGAGGCAGTCATCAGTACCGGCCTATCCAATCTTCAGCATCAGTACTCTAGTGTAGTACACCGTATGTAAGATGTCTAACTGGATTTAAAAAATTGCTGCTCCCTAGGTCTCTGGAGGGCCTTAAACTCACTTCTCATCTGTCAGTTCTCTGAGGTCTTCCTCAGGGCCTCCAATACATCAGGGACATTGTTTATAAGCTTCTGGTATATAAGGAAATGGCTTTACGCAATAACGGCTAAACTATTATTCCATCTTCTAGTGGGTTTGCTCCCTCTACGTGAGTGCCTTTCGATAAGTCTTTATAGAGGTCGTGCCTGAGGCACAAGTAGCAAAAACCCTTGCTTTCAGGAATTTCAAATTCATCTCTCAGTATCTGAAATCTCTTTATAGCTGTATCCACGTGTATAAAATTCCGTGCACTAATTCAATAAGATCCCAGCATTTGAACCCAGTCAGACACTGAACCTCGTTCAGTCTCCAAAAGTCCCATAGTGGGGTATCTTTATTCAGCACTGAAGACCACCCAACCTTCTGAAGAGCTTTGTTCCGCACTTGCAACACCCACCACCCTAATGTATGTCGGTCAGGCAATTGTACTATATTTTTCATAAATAGCAGCCACAAACCGTTTAGGGCCCATCAACGCTCTATTGTGCTGTACAGATGGTTCAGCCAGATCTGCAGATACCCAGTCATTTACTACAACCAATTGTGCTACCCTGTAATATTTCCCGAGGTCCAGGATGGCTATTCCGCCCTCATACATTCCTTGGATTCATTCATAGACCACTATTTTGTGGGCACCATCATTACAAAGCAGATGCCTCAGCTCTTTATCTGCACTCTGAAAGAAGCCCTCTGGTGTAGAATAGGGTGTGTTGTGTAGGGAATAATACATTTGGGTTGGACTTTCATTTTATACAAAGCTGCTCTACTAAATAGCAAAAGTGTTTTTTTTCCAGTCTGCAGCATCCCTTCTAAAATTCTCTTTCCCCTGAGGAAGTCCCCTGGGGACCAAGTGATCTGGATTCCCAAATATCAGAAGCCCCCTGAACAGATCTACAAATTACCCCTTATCGGCACCCTTGGCTCCCATTTCAACAGCTGGTGAAGAACCAATTTTGCCCAGTGAATGCAAAATCCACTATATCTCCCAAATATTTGTATAATCTGTATTTGTCTGTCAATCGACAGCTTCAAGCCAGGGACATACAATATGATGTTGTAGGCATACATGGCGATTCTCTCCTTACATGCTATGTCCCAACATAGACCATTGACCTGTGAATCACTTCACACCCAACATGCTAATGGCTCCATTGACAGCGCAAAGAGCATAGGTGACAAAGGAAACCCCTGTCTGGTGCCTCTCTAAGGAGAAAACATTGTAAAATATTCACCATTGACTCTAACACAAGCCAGGGAGTCCTGATACCACAGTTTAATCCATGCCAGATAGCTAGGCCCTCTAATCATCAATTGGAACACCGGGAACAAGTGAGGCCACTCAAGGAAGTCAAATGCATTGGATGTATCAAATGACACCAACACAATTGGTTCAGTAGATACGTTGATGCGGGCCATACAGCGGAACATACGTCTCAGGTTCAATCTTGTCCTTCTGCCAGGGACAAAGCCAGATTGGTAATGATGTACAAGGGCAGTTATCACACGGGTCAATCGGGTTGACAGAATCTTGGCAAGAATTTTAGTCTTAGCTTTTAGGAGAGAGATTGGCCTGTAGGAGAAGTACAGATTGTCAGGTTTACCAGCCTTATGTATAAATGTAATCATGCCTATCAGAGTTCTCTCACCAAGCAGCCCTCCTTCTTCGCTGCAACATAATCCTCAGGAGGTGGCCAGAGACCTTTCCAGCTAGACACTTGCATAGCTCAGTGGGTAACCCATTGGACTCTGGGGCCTTAACTGAATGCAGGGTCCTAATGGACTCCGCTCTAATTTGTGCATTTATCATCATCCTATTGGTAACAGTGAGCCTTGGGGTTGATATGTCTCTAAGGAAATCATCCAGCTGTCTGGCAGAGCAAGTCTGAATGGATCTATAGACATGTTTATAATGCCCAGCAAACACCTCGGCAAAATTAGCATTGCTGCAAACCCTTTCTCCCAGGCCGGTTTGGATCTCACTCACCCATCTCGTCATTTCTTCTCTCTTACCCAAACAATCTAACAATGTGCCCGCTTTATTGCCTTCCTCATATAGCCTTTTCTGTGCTGCCTGGTGGTGTGCAAGGTGAGAAGTTGGCCTGGTATATAATGTCCACTAGTTATAGTGGGCACCTTGCACCCGTCCAAACAACCCTTATTGATGATTAGGTTTAAGACAATCTTTATTGAAAGCTATCCTAGTGGTAGCTATGGAGAGCAGCCTTCAGGCTAAGTCTTGAAGGAGTGTAAAGCAGCTTGGTTTACCAGATTATAACCTCTTGAATAACTAAATAAAAGGAGAACCACACAAGTATATATAAAATATATGTATTTATTTCTAAACACTCTCTACTAACCTCTTTATGAGATTAGAGAGCGAGGCACACAATAATACAGTTCTAAAACGACAGTAAATAGCACAATATACAATGGGTCCCAGGGGGAGACCAAACCATATATTAAGAAAGTGGTATAAGAACCATGACTTGAATAGACACATTGCCTAGAGCATGTAGAATTGCGGAGACCCCAAGGAACCACCCAAGGTAGTGTCAGTCAGTCAAATAACTTTATTTGATTCAAATGAATCATAAAAGTTTACATAAGGATCATACATTCATACATTCATTTTAAAATACATACATTTTAAAAACAGTGCACAGGAGTTAATTCCAGGTTAAACAGATTCAATAAAACGATTCACAGTTCATAGCGTTTCCTAATTAAAAAAAACTATTTTAATAAAATTAAACACAGAGCTCCAGATAGTAACAGTTGATAGCGACCTCAAATAATTAAAACCCTCTTTGTAAGAACAGGGACGAATATCCCTTAAATTAGGCTTAATAAATCGAGCTCTTGGGTCTTTATATATTGTGCAAAAGAGCATAAGGTGCATTGTGCTCTGCTTGGCTAATTATTACATGGACAGGGGATAAGTCTCTCACACCATCCTCCCTGTTTCGGAAAAGCCATGAGAAAGTGCAATGTGCTTAAGCTGAATCTGGTCAGTAGGGAACGTGAGTAAACCTGGGTGGTAAAAGGCAAATAGAATTGTTGCGGATTTGAAAGAGCACAATCCACTGTGTTATTGTCCTGGTTAGACAAACTTGAAAACGTATAATACGCATTTTTAATAGCCATCTTCACATTGGGTTGAATAGATTCCGGGTTATTGTAAAAATGTTCAAGGCCTATCTTATAAAAAGTTTCCTTAACATAACAAAGCCAGGGGACCGCCATTGCGTTCTCAAGATTCATACAGTCCTTAGAATGCCTCTTGAGAATAGTAAGTCTTCTGAGGTCCAGATTTTCCCCCATAGAAGCAAGGGGGCAATATGAATTCTGTCAGTCACATATTCTAGGCCCACCTCAGAATGACAGAATGAAGTAGGCAAACTACTGGGTCATTTTAAAAATGTATTTTCTAATATTTGAATCTGTGCACTTTTGTGATATCCCCATATTCCTGCCCCATAGGTGGCTACTGACAAACATGTCAATTTATACAATTTTTTCAATTCAGCTACCGGCTTATGACCAAGTTTGCTGGCAAAACGAAAAAGCTCCTCTATAGTTCTACTAGTTTGTTGAAGCCTCGTCATGATCAAGTGGTCCCAGCTCAATTTATTATTAAAAAGATTCCCCAAGTAGGTAAAAGTTGGCACTTTATTGATAACTGTATCATTTACTATATACTTGCGTGTTTTAGTTTTATTTGGGCCACAAGTAATAATAAAAGATTTACTAAAATTAACCTAAAGGTCCAGCTCTGTCATATATTCATTAAATGCAATTAGACATTTCTGTAAGCTATTAGCTGTTAAGGTCATCAGGACTGTGTCGTCCGCGTAGGACAAAAAGGGTACTCATTTACCTTCTATTCTTGGAAAATCCAATTGTTGTTATAACAAAAAATGCTCTAGACCATTTGTATATACTAAAAAAAAAAAAGGGGGTCAATATACAACCCTGACGCACTCCCTCAGTTGATGCAATTGGTTTGGCGTTTTCTACCCCTGGGCCATACCGGATAGCTACAGTAGTAGATGCATGTAGTCTGCGCAACCGGCTAACAAGCGGTTTCTCAAATCCCATAGTATCCATTAATGACCACAATTTTCCAGGCAGACCATGTCGAAGGCACTGGACAAGTCCATGAAGGCAAAATGGATTGAAACAGGTTGAGGCATTGCTCGGTCATTCCCCTTCCCTTCTGAACCCAAATTGGGTATTCACTATAAGGCCAGAAGAATTGGCCCATGACTCCAGGCTTGCAAGGATTACCCACCCCAGGGCTTACATGATGCATCTATTAGAGAAATAGGTCTATAGCATGTGGGGTCATTTCTGTTTCCCTTTTTAAAAATTGGCGCCACCACTGCTTCTTTCCACGATGATGGAATGCGGCCCACAATTACCGCTTTAAAAACATTGAGTAACAAGGGGACCCATATTTGTGAATTACTTTTGAATGGGATCAGGGGCACACTATCTGGCCCTGGAGCTTTTAGGGAAATACCCTTTCTCAGTGCCTCCGCTACTTCACTTAATAAAAGTGATGTGCTAAGCTGTTTTGCGGTTTCTCTATTGATACTTATTTCCTCCTCACACTCGCTTAGTAAGACACCCTTTGGGTTAAATATGTTGGTAAAATGGGTCTCCCAGGCCACCCCCGTTATATTAGTGTCCATGACCCTTGTCTCATTAGCGAAGAGTGGCAGATTTAGCACCTCCCAGAAACTCCTGGAGTCCTTCAGGGCACTTGCTCTTTCGAGATCATTCCAAGCCTGCCTTCTCAATTCGTCCTTTCTCTGCTCGATTACTTTTTTATAAGTCTGCCTGGCTGCCCTTATCATATCCCTATCACAGGGGACTGTATGTAAAGCCTTCTTCTATATTATTTTGCACTCTGCGTTAAACCATCTTATTCCAGGGGGGCTACCCTCTCTCATTGGTCTAAGCAAACTCCTGGCCACGTCTTTACAAATGGTTTCTAAATTTTGTATTATTACATCTGGCTGGGATGTTTCGGTTAGACAGGTCATTACTTGTGTTAAATTCTTTTTAATCTCTTGATTATGGTTATATTTAGTTAAGCAATCAGTGACCTTACCCTTTTGCGCCAGAATATGTAAAGAGGCAGTAAGAGGATTATGATCACTAACAGGGTTAGGTTCGACTGCAAAGTTTTCGACAAGATGTGAATACCTACTAGAGATCAACATAAAGTCATTTGTACTTACATTCCCCCCCCCCAGATATGTCGGATATTGCACCAATGGGGTACTAACCAAAGTATCAATCATTCGTAGGTCGTTCACTACAATGATGGAGTTTAACGCATCACCCTGTATAGTATGTTTAAAGTGTGTCAAAGGTTGGTCATCGATATCTACCAACCTACAAACCTTACTCCAGCTATGCTGGCATAAGGTGCAGTTGAAATATCCTACCCAAATAATACACAAGGGGGAAACCCTTCCTTCTACCTTAACAATCTCCAAATCGAGCGAGTTAATAACCCCAGAATTCTGTGTTTCGAAAATATTATGGTACCAATTGACTAATAATTTAGGTACATTAATCAGGTTAAAGCACAAAATCAACTGGTATCATGGGGAGTCAATTACTTTTTCTATTCTTAATGACTCGTACTGTACCAAAATTAGGGTCGCTAGTCCTCCCTTTGCCCTCCCAGCCAATGATGGTTCAGCTTGGACAATGAATGTATTATATCCGTCCAAAGAGAAATCATCCCTACACCAGGTTTCCTGCATTCAGATAATATCAACCGTTTTAGCATACTGGACCTCATCCAGTAACCTTCGTGAAATGCCTGCGACGTTCTGAAAAAATCAAACGGAGGCTGAGGCTATTGGTTTGACAGTTTTGCAAAATTAAGAGATTGCCATCCCCGCTATTCGGTGGTTGTTCGATTTGGGCGGCAGTCAGATCTATCCTAGTGGCCCCTATCGTTTCCAAACCTTTGTTGAGGAGCAGCTGCGGGGGACAATAGTTATGTTTAGGGTCTACAAGGGATGTATGCTCTTTGGCACTGCCACATATATTAGGGGTAGTGACACAGGGGACCCACGGGGGACGCGTGCAGTGTGAGAACACGGTCGCGAGCTCCGTCCAATCCTATGGGAAAGTCGCGGTTGGAATTTTAGAGTTTAAGGACACTTAGGAGAGGACTTGGAGCAAACCCTTTCAGACTTAGAAGGTTCTAAGGCCAGTACCCACGTGAGCACCAGAGTACTCGTGTTACCTAACCCAGGGAAGCCCGGTGCATAGTTGTCAAATGGTGTTGGGAATCTTCTATGTCGTCAGTGGAGAGTTGCTGCAAAGTGCTTCTGCCATGGAAAGGAAAAGTGTACGGATTAGGGCTCCTCGTCTGGCCCTCCAAGAAAGCTGCCACTGTGGGTCTTACCTGACCTCCCAGTTCTGTAGATAGGCCTCGGCCCCATGCACAAACCATTGCAGGCCTCAATGATCCTCCTTATCAGGCCTGCAAGCTGCACCAATCATGGCAGGCCACAGCTCCTATTTGTGCCTCTTGCGGCATCCACCTTCATGCCGCAGAGGCCTATTCAGCTTTGCACCAGCGCCGTCCAACCACCATTGGGCAGCCCGTTCCTTAGGCAGCCCACGAGCAGTGTCACCAGCACCAATCAATCAATCAATCAGGTATTTGTGAAGCGCGCTACTCACCAGTGAGGGTCTCAAAGCGCTAGGTGAAGGGGGGGGCGAGGGGGGTTGTGCAGCTCCGTATCATCCAAAGAGGCTCTTCCACCAAAGAGGAGTCTCGGCACCATGTGCGCCCCTGGCCCAGTCTGACGGCAGCAATGCAGGCTGGACGAGACGTCATACTGCTCTGCCCGCTCCAGACTCCAAAACAGCACCTTTGGCTCCTCCGCCATCTCCTCAAGTGTCCACTAGATGCCGGATTCAGAAGAGGATATTGGGGATATTTAAGTGCGGTGCTGCGGGGCCGTGCTAGGCAGACGCCATCTCGTTCTGCAGCATTCCATTATATATTCTTAGCTTGTTTTTATGATTATTCCAATCAATGATGACATTCTAACAGAAGAGCTAGCTAATCAAATTACAGCATTAGGTGTCGTGAATGAGACCACACACAACAAAGTCAATATTTTCAAGGAGACAATCACAAGAGGACCGTCAACAGATGACAAGATGCTCCCTTGTGGCCCACTGAATGTGACGGCGACAAGAAGATACATATTCAAGAAAATGACATTTAACTAAGCAATACAATTGATATGAAGGGACCAGCAAGCCGGATGGCCGAAAACTTGACCATCGCTTTCTGAAATGCTAGCTTCCATAAACAGCACAAAATATGCAACAGAGCACAGATGGCGTTTGTGGCTCCTTCTGCACCCTCTGGAAGCTCCTTATGACACAAGGGTCCTACGTGCCCTCTTCTGGAATATCTAGTGTGTGTTTGTACATTGTATACCTGTGCAATGTCACAGAGGCATAGTCTCATTTACATGGGGTGTGGCCACATTCATATGAAAGCATGCCTTTGGCCTTTCCCTGATGTGGGCACAAGGATACAAAGATTCTAGGGATGTGCACTAACTCTTCACAACCTAGGAAATAGTGCATTTAGGGCAACCCACAAGATGCCCTATAGGAGGACTGAAGGGTGCCAAGACCCTATAAGGTAGCGTAGCATAGATGCTAACATTCTGAAACTGAAATTAGGGAGATTTTGAAAAAACACAAATCGGGGAAATTTTTCTCATTGACTTAAATTGAAGAGGAGGAGATTTTCTTTGGGGAGGGGGGGCTAAATAAAACGTTTTTGAGCTTAAAACAATCTGTGAGGATCATGCCTGAATAGGGTATGTTGGAATGTATGGTGTAGTGACAAATGGCTGCCTTCTGCGGGAGAGACCCTCTGTCCCCTCCAAAGGCCGACCTGCGAACTTATACTTAAAGATGAAGTAGCCATTTAAAAAATCACTTAGTCTTCCAATGTTGCTCTTCCTCCAAAAAAAGTGCAACCTCAGAGAATTTGTACCAGTGCTGAAGAGAACTACCCACCACCCATCGGCTGGAGCGAGCTCCCTCTCTTTGTGAGCGAGTGTACAGTCCCCATCTGTCCCCAACTCACCCAACAGGGTGTGCACTGGAATTGACTGGGATTGTGTGCACAGATGTGTAATATGGGGCCAATTGTAAGTTATTAGAACACTAAAAATACTGTGTATTATCCAAATATCCATAACATTAATACAAATTACCTAAACTAGGGCTTCTGATCACAGGCAAACGATAACTTGCCCACCAAATGCCTGATCAGGATTTCACACAATGTTAGAAATAACATCACAAATGTAATCAATGGCACATCTGCTGACTTGAAATATCATCTTCGCATCTAAGGTCCTGGTTTCGTGCCCAACCCCGAGAGGGCAGCAAACGCCTCTTGTGCACAGCCTCTAGCAAGGCTGTTAGCCCATCCTACCGACAGGCTACCCTGCTGGCCATGGCCTTTAACTGTGCCCACTGGGGCATGGCCATAGCGCCAAACTCTGCTGATGGTCAATCCGATCTATGGCCAAGCCTTGACCCAACATTTTGCATCACCTTTGCCATGCCTACTTGCACTGTGTTTTTTTGTGGGTTTTTTTTCCCTCAGGATTTGAAAAAAATTATATATAGAAGTTTTCAAAAGATTTGTGGCTGCTACACAAACTCATATTTACAACTGTGGATCCCATGAGAAAAACTAGACAGTGTCTCTTACTTCTGAGGTCAGTAACTGCCCCTTCACCATCTCCCAATATATTCCCTCTAGGTTCAGGAGATTTTCCTATAGTCCTCTTCTTACTCACTCTGTACATTTTTTTCAGGACATAGGCTTCACCGCCTGCCATCTTGTAATGGCTGCTGCAACAAAAATGTTTATTTGTTGCCCGTAAATCAGGTTAATCATATCCTTAAAAGTCACCCTTTAATGCTCGTACAACACCTTTTTGTAATGCAAATATCTAAACAATGAGTAAACAAACATACACCAAACCAAGTGAAGACACACATTTGAATAAAGATCTAGGGCCAGATGTAGGTAAAAGCAGTTTTGCGAGTCCTTAACAGCGAATTTTAGGGAATCTCTATTAAGGACTCGCAAAATGCCATGTGGGTAGGAATCGCAATATTTTTTGCGATTCCTTAATATTCCTTGATCGCGAATTGCAAATTGTGATTCGCAATCAAGGAATACCTTCCCATTCCTTCCTATGGGCCAAGAAGCCCATAGGAAGGATTGGGAATTGTGCACGCAATTTGCGAGTACCCAATAGGTACTCGCAAATTGCGTACGCAATTTCAAGGGTGCAAGGGTTCCAGAGGGACACCCTGTTGCACCCCCACATGCACATGTTTTGCACATACATGCCCTAAGGGCATGAATGTGTGCCACATCAATCAATCAATCATAGCATTTGTAAAGCGCACTACATACCCGTAAGGGTCTCAAGGTGCTAGGGGGGGGGACTTTTTGAGTCTGTTCTGGAACTTGCCATATAGCCTACCTGCTCCCTGTGCCACGCTGTCCCTGCAACAACGGAGGACGCCCACACCAGCACACTACAGCGTTTCCCTGCCGCTGCCGTATCTACCACCTACACGGCCGCTGTGCGCAGGGAGACTACTGCTCCCAGCAACCCTTGCGGGACGAACCCGCCCACGTAATCACAGCGCGCTTGAAGGCGCATAAAGCCAGCGGGAGCCCCGGCAGAGCGGGGGTGACTTTTTGAGTCTGTTCTGGAACTTGCCATATAGCCTACCTGCTCCCTGTGCCACGCTGTCCCTGCAACAACGGAGGACGCCCACACCAGCACACTACAGCGTTTCCCTGCCGCTGCCGTATCTACCACCTACACGGCCGCTGTGCGCAGGGAGACTACTGCTCCCAGCAACCCTTGCGGGACGAACCCGCCCACGTAATCACAGCGCGCTTGAAGGCGCATAAAGCCAGCGGGAGCCCCCGCGACGCGGGATCGCGCGCGGGTCGGTGCCGGGAGAAGCCCGGGACAAGGGCGGGCCCTCTGTAGCCCTCAGGAGCCGAAGGAGGCCGGGCCGGGCACACCCCCCTTAATTTTTGTCGGTACTGTTCACATATTTATTTATTTTTGCACGACATCGCTGGACTGTTGGACTGTGATATAATTTCTTCTAGTAGTGTTGTATATGCCCATACAGCGGTGTTTTACTTTTGTTTTTAAGTTAGTTACATTGATATGGCTGATTGTGCTAATAGGGGTACACTTGATGGGTATTTATTGAAAATTCCCACGGGCTCAGATCGTGAGGCAACACTTGCTGAATTAAGAGTGAGGCGTCGCAATTCCATTGAATTAATTAAAAGTACGCCTCTAGTCACGAGCCCACAGCATTTGGTAAATATTCCAGCTGAGAGTGGGTATTCACCTAATGATATTCCAATCCCTCCTGGTAAAACTGATTCAATTGTACAACCCCAAAGTGTATGTGTTGTTGAGACATTAATTGATTTATCCCCAACTGTTTTACATATATCCTCGAGTCAATCGGCTGAATTAGCAGTTTGTAATGGGCCCCCACAAGCTGGTAAGACCCCACCCCACAAGGTTAATTCATCTAGGAAATTCAAATTAATGGGTCCCTTGCCTAGCAAACGGAGAAGGATAGATCCTGATTTGTCAAAGAATAGAAAGACAAAAGGTAGCCGTAATTCTGGCATGTCAATCACTGAAAATGATCCCACTGATAGTGCAGCCAATTTATCTTCTCCTGGTAAGCTTACATCCTGTCTTTCAAATAACATAAATGTTGAAGAGTTAATGGGCAATATAGATCAGTTATTGAAATCTCTTTTACTACCTGTTGTCGACAGCTTAAAAGTAATTGAAAAAAGGTTGGAGAAAGTGGAACTCTTTATAACCAGTAAAATGGAATCAATTGTGGGTCTTTGTACATCGTACACAGTTCCTTTCGTTGGACCAGGCGTTGCAGAAACACCTTATATTGCCCCACGTCTAGAGACCACTTCCCAAGCTCAGTCGAGTACCAGTAAGATAACTCGCACAAATGTAGATGGTGATACAATGCAACCCACTACTTCGAAAAACACTAGCAATTATTTGGGAGATAATGTTTTGCCACAAAATGGCCCAACGAGTGACAGAAAAAGTCACAAGCCAGCTCCTATTGTCAAACCACACCGAGCTTCCTTTATTAACTTGCCACCGGAAGCTGTCCCCCTTGTGGTAGTTCTTGCGGGTGTTCCTACCTTAAAAAATGACATAACAGAGGGTTATTCTCAGTTAAAAAACAAGGTGATTCATTGGCTCTCCCAGAACCGCCCTCTTCCATCACATATTAATGGGGATATTCTTCATGTACGACGTTTACCATGGTTGGGAATTACACAAAAAAAGATAGATGGTGATATTATTTTAATTAACTTCAGGGATCCCAGAGCTGTCAGTCATATTCTTAATTGGCATATTAATCACACGAGATCTAGTATTACCACTTGGGAACTGACCTTTTTTTATCCTAGAAGTGAGATAGTTCCCAATATTAATTTTGAGGCACCACATCTTAACCAATTTAATCCTCCTATCCCGCTGAGAAATCGTTATGAGACACTAGCTAGTCTTGAGGATGTGGACTGACTCGTCAGCCCTAAAGCCCCCCCTTTGGCTCTAGAACAGTCATCCTCCGTGACACCTCTAGCCTCCAGTGACCCAAGCGAGCTAGTATTATTACAAGTAAGCTCAGATACTTTTAATGGCCATCCCCCTGCCCCAGATATTCTACCACCTGTTGACAGCTTGGTGGGTACTAAGACAGTTCTGGGGAACCTACTCTCCTGGAATATTGCTGGTCTATCCTCTAAAATGGATTCTGAGGATTGGATAGCTTTTGTTAATCGCTATGATTTGTGCATATTCCAGGAGACTTGGCTTTGCGAACCTCTTTTTGTGCAGGGATACCTGAATTATTCGGTACCTGCATTAAAGGGACCGAGAGGAAGACCAATGGGGGGACTAACCATATGGGTCCGTCAGACTCTAAAACTAACTATTAAAGTTGTAGAGACTAACAATCGAGATATCCAACTAATCAAAGTGAACCTAGAAAATTTAGGTATGCTGGATATTTATAACATCTATGTCCGGAGTAACAAGGGTGAGAGACTAGAGACTCTAACAGTTTTGAGCAGCCTTCTTGACACCCACTCCCCAAATAACAACATTGTCATTGCTGGCGATTTTAACAGAACATTTGAGCCACTGATTAATGAAGACTATCTTTTTGGGGAGGAAGAGGATAGCCAATGGGGAGTCCCCAAACTAGAGCTCAAACCGGTTGCACGGTGGACCAGTGACGTCATAGCCTTAAACTCTATCTGTTATGAGAAGGGCTTAAGAGCTCTGAATGGAAGGTCCATCAGTGACAGGAATGGAGCCAATACGTTTGACAATGGGCGTTATAGTAGTCGAATTGACTACGTTTTATGTAGTCTTAGACTGTGGCCCACAATAAGCGACATGGAGGTTGTTGCGAGGATTGAGAGCGACCACAATCCTTTGTGTATTAGACACAAATGGTGGTCCCTATCTAACATGCACACTGGTTTTCCTGAGCTGGTTCCTCCTGTGATCGTCCCAACTAACGATCTACGCAGATTAAAGTGGGAAAAGATAGCAATTAACTCTCAAATTATCGCTGATATATCTGACCAGGTTGACGAAGCAATGTTGGCAATTGAGCTCTCTAACTCACTTGACACCGGTTTAGAAACGGTAGAAGGAATACATAACACTCTTTTTTCCACAATTAAAAATCATTTCCTTAAACCTATAAAAAGTAACGGAGCTAGAATCGTTAAGCCTGCCAAGTGGTATAATAAACAATGTAGAGAAGCTCGCTTAGCCCTGGGTAATGCTATTAAAGGTGGTATACCCCTAGTAATTCAATCAGCTAGAAGGGATTATAAGACCAGCATATCAAAGGCTAAGAAAGTATGGGACGAACACCATTGGGCCGAGTTACTGGTGGCCAGTAATAAGAGGGACTCCCGGTCTTTCTGGCACATTGTTAGGTGGGGAATATCGGGTTTCCTGAAACCCCATATAATAATGTGCCTGAGGAAGAATGGGTGACATTCTTCAGAGCACAGTATGCTAACCCAAATAGTTTTAGCCTGGGCCTAGAAACTATAGTTGAACAACCCCAGGAAACTTTTTTTAGTGTCTCTGAAATCTTGAAGGCCCTTGGTTCAGTGGCAAGTGGGCGTGCCCCTGGTCTTGATGGAGTGCCAGCGGATCTATTTATTAATGATAAAGAACGCTGGAGTAAGTATATTCACCTACTCCTGAATGCCATTGCCTTGGGCGCGCCGGTACCCACTTCCTGGCAAGGTGCAATAATCATCCCCATTTTCAAAAAAGGCGACCGGTCTAAGCCAGGCAACTACAGGCCAATAAGTCTCATAGACACTATACAAAAAATTGTGGGACGAGTTATTGTCAATAGGCTCCTGGATTGGGCGGAGGAGTTTAATGCTCTTTCACCCTTCCAGGCAGGTTTCCGACGCTCTACCAGTACAGTCGATCAGGTTTTCCGATTTACACTGATACAGTGGAAAACCGTATTGCTAGGCGAGGGAAGTCTTTACGCGGCTTTTGTTGATTTAAGGGCCGCTTTCGACCTTGTCCCTCGTTCTATGTTATGGGTGGTACTTAAGAAGCAGGGACTCCCAAATGAATTATTATCCCTCATTATGAGACTTCACGAATCCAATTATGCTAGAATTCAATGGGGGGGGATGGGATCGGTAACCGCGGATTTTCCGGTTGAAAGGGGAGTTCGTCAGGGCTGTTCGATGGCTCCTGTACTTTTTACATTATACATCAATGACGTTGTGAGCCGCTTGCTCTCAGCCCAAGTGGATGCCCCTTTTTTAGCAGGGACTAAAATCCCTATTTTAATGTTCGCTGATGACACGCTCATCCTATCGAAAACTCCCAGTGGTCTACAACATGCCTTGTCAATCTTTGATCAATTTTGTGGGGAGTATGGCTTAGAGGTTAATACTGCCAAAACTAAGCTTATGATTTTTAACCCCCACCGAAGTTTTAAATCTAAAATTACTTTGAACAATCGTCCGTTAGAGGTAGTGAAAACCTTTACATACCTAGGTATTCACATATCTAAAGAGAAGACCTGGCGGAACCATATTGATCTGGCAACACTCAGGCATAGACAACTCTCTGGTGCCATCTGCGCAGAGCATAGGAAATCCTTAACTAAACCTATTAAACCCGCCTTGCAGATTTATGAAGCAAAGGCTTTAGGCTCCGCGCTATACGGCGCTGAGCTTTGGGGTTTTGAAAAGGTGGCTGCACTTCAAACCTCGGAGAATAAATTTCTCAGGGGTATAACTGGTGTTCCCAAAAGCACCCCGTTATTGCCCCTAAGATATGATTTGGGTATAAGAGCAGTCACAGATTTAGTTAAATTACGACCAATCATTTATTGGCACAGGTTGTGGACTACCCCTGTATTGAAACACTATGCCGAGGGTTTTTTAGATATTATGAGTTCCGATGTTTATCACAAAATTGGATGGTTGAAATTATTAAAGACATCCCTTATGGAGCTTGGTATGTCCCAACTTTGGGAAGATCCAATGAGAGCAATCTTTCCCTCCAAAAATATTCTAAAAAGTGCTTATTGGGAGATGGTTGCCTCTCGACATTGGAGAAGCTCTAGCGCTGGTTCAATGTCTGGGGAATTTTTAGAGGCAAAAATGTATCCCTGTTTAGAATCGTACTGGGACACTATTACCAGGCCTGGAGATAGGAAGCTCCTCTTCCAACTCCGAGCAGGTGCACTCCCACTTAAATCTCTGACAGCTAAGTGGAATGGTGGATCTTGTGACACCTGCCCTGTTTGTGGTATTACTAAAGAAACCATCGGCCATTTTCTATTTTCCTGTAAACCCTATGCGGCACCAAGGCGCATTTGGTTGTCCCCAATGTGCAAAAATCTTGGGACAGTTAGCAGCACTGTGGCCCTGCGTATTATACGCACCAGCACTTTGACATGGGTTTTAATAGCCACTGCAAAGTATTTAGGTTGGGCGTGGTCAATTAGAAGGAGATTGCTAGGTACTTAACTACTCTCCCAACTACTACAGAGACTGCTAGCTACTGACTATTCTCTGTCATGTTTTATTCTCGTGTCTTATTAGCCGTTTTACAACTATTTTAAACCATGGTTTTTAATTATTTTATTCTTATTAACATAGGTTGAACAGTACATGCATATAGGATTAAACATTTCAGTTAATAAATGAAGTGTGCTTTGTAATTGATGTCATCGATGAAATTTAATCTTGTTTTAAATTGTATGTATTTGTGTTTGTTTATTGTATTGTGTTTTGGCTTTTATGAATGAAATTCGAATAAAGCATACTCTGACTGGCTACTGTTCGAAGAGCCAGGTCTTGAGGAGTCTTCTGAAGGTTAGAATGTCTTCGGTCTGCTGTAGGCGGATGGGGAGGGTGTTCCACGTCTTGGCGGCGAGGTGGGAGAATGATCTGCCGCTGGCGGTCACTCTTCGGATGCAGGGGATGGTGGCGAGGGCATGGTCTGCAGAGCGGAGCTGGCGGGGGTGTAGAGGCTGAGTCGTCTGTTGAGGTACGCTGGTCCAGTGTCGTGGGGTGCTTTGTGTGTGTGGGTGAGGAGCTTGAAGGTTATCCTCTTGTTCATGGGGAGCCAGTGCAGGTCTTTCAGGTGGGGTGTGATGTGGCTGCGGCGGGGGATGTCCAGGATCAGGCGAGCGGAGGCGTTCTGGATGCGTTGGAGTCGTTTCAGGAGTTTGTCCGGGGCTCCTGCGTAGAGTGCTTTGCCGTAGTCCAGTCTGCTGCTGACGAGGGCCTGGGTGACCATCCTTCTAGTTTCAGTGGGGATCCATTTGAAGATCCTGTGAAGCATGCGGAGGGTGTTGAAGCAGGAGGAGGAGACGGCGTTGACCTGCTTTGTCATAGAGAGTGTGGAGTCCAGGATGACCCCTAGGTTTCGTGCGTGGTTGGTGGGTGTAGGGGGTGCTCCTAGTGCCGTCGGCCACCAGGAGTCGTCCCAGGCCGAGGGGGTGGAGCCGAGGATGAGGACCTCCGTCTTGTCAGAGTTCAGCTTCAGCCGGCTGTTCCTCATCCAGTCGGCGACGGCCTTCATTCCTTCGTGGAGGTTGGTTTTGGCGGTGTGGGGGTCCTTGGAAATCGCAAATTACTACCAATTTGAAGTTGGTGGTAATTTGCGATTCCTTAAAGCCAAATTGCACTTTCTTTTGTGCTTCTTACATTGCATTTAAGTAATCGCAATTTGCTATTCCTTAAATGCAATTGCAAGATAAGCAATCGCAAATTTTGAGATTCCTTATTTTGCAAGGGGGTTTTTGTGTGCTACATTGCACACTGCTAATTTGCGATGGCAAATTGGCTTCCTACATCTGGCCCCTAGTTCCATGCCATGTTTGGTGTAGCCGAGTTCAGTGGTTATCGCTACAGTAGAGACCAGTTTCCCATGGGAGTTCAAATGGAAAAGGCTTATTTTGGGACCTCCTTCCTTTTATTTTGTTCTCCCCCTGGATGGATCTACACGAAAATGGATATAAAAAACATGTAGGCAGTAATGCTTTTCTATTGGAAAGTTTTATATAGATTAAACAGTAACTTCCTACACCCTCTTCCTGTAGCCCATGGACCCCGATTGGTCTTCCTCCTGTCCCCGATTTCATCTGATCTAATCTAATTTCATCTCATCTCTTCTCTTCTATTCTCTTCTCTTCTCTTGTCGTCTCTTCTCCACACCACGACGAGTTGCACCGCTAATCTGTTGGGAGTTTTTTCTCTTCACTGGGCTTGGTAAAACAACATATGACTTGCATTGCTAATTGCTCCCTGTAAAGCTCCGTAAGGCCAGTCTGGTGTCAACAGCGCTATATAAAACCATGAAATAAACGAATAAAAGAATATGCTGGGATGCACATTAAGAAGACGTGCGGCTGCAAACGGTCGAGGAATGACTGCCTATTACCCAGAGACTTCCCCTGCTGAGTCGACAGCTTTGCATTACAGCGCCTTGCGGGGGCCCGAGTCTCTCCAGGCACGTGCATGTAGTACACGTCTTTATCATGGGCCTGACACTCCCTCTGGGAATGCGAAGCAGAGTTAATGTGAATCCAGTTAGCCTGGATTCAAATGTTTAGGACGAGTATTGATCAGAAGGTCACACCGCACTCGGAATATTAAGTGCGACACAAAAAGACAATCTGAGTAAGAGGTCGCACAAACAGGAGCAGTTCATAGAGCAGAGCCCGACCAATCAGCGACGCCTCTGCTGCACAGCATGCCACAAAGAGCACGAATCTGCTTTTATGTAAGAAGGGGGGGATTCATTCATGGTTCAAACATCTTGCCCTAAAATGGCGTAGGTAAGAAAAGCAGCCTTTGGATGGCTGGTATGCAAAGGAGCCATTTTAATTTGTAAGAGATTAAGGAATTGGCATCCCAATTCATCTCAAAGACAAGGCTTCATAATAGGGATTTGCATGACAGCGCGCGTGATCCAAATACTAAAGTGTCTTTTAGTGAAGGGAAATAATAGAGATAATACAGTTTGGAACAATGCATCTGTCACTCAAGAACATTAACGCAAGCATGCGTTCTATTTCAGTGTTGCAGACATTCCCATGAAACGACTGCCACGCGCCTCTCTGAAACCTTTGCAGCCGGTGTCATTTACAGCCCTTGTGCGTCTCTTACGCAGGCCCACTGCCTGGTCACACATCCATTTATCAGCGGAACAATGACACATCCACTCGGGTTACCAGTCACAACGTGTCTTGAACACAAAGGAAATCGTGCTACCACTAATATCTTACATCAGAAACAAAGGGAACCGTCGAGACACAATAATGAGTGGCATATGGTTAGCTGCAGCATTTCCTGAACGATATGCAAATTGTCATCGAGATCTGGTCGGGTGCTGATAACCATTACACAGATTGATGTCATTTTAAGTATTGTGGTTCTGTAGGTAGCACAACAGGCTCCGGCATTCTCCGATGATTCCCCTGTGAACACGAGGCCAGCACGCGCGCATCTGCTGTGAGAGTTCGGCGCGGTGCAGGGGGGGGGGGGGGGCGGGGGAGGGTCTGAGGTCACGTGCTTCCCACTCCATTCACAGGGAGGAGAATGCGATGAGGCAACAAAAGCGTGAAATAAATAGCCACGCGCCTCGCTCGTTCCCTCCTGTAAACGGTAATTCAGGGTTGGAAAGTAGAAACAATATTATATTCATAAGTCACCATAATAGTCTTTTTCGCTAATTATATGGCACCTGGCATCTGACAGGCTTTCTTGGAAGGCAAAAAAGCAAAGCTGAGTATATCCAGCGTGCAGCTACTGGAAGCTGATGATGGGGCTTTAGGGGGGCAGCCTACCAGTAGGGAGCCTTGCACCCTCGGGGTTTTTCGGCCGGGTGGTGCAGCCGAGGCCCAATTGGGCTCTCGTTGGGCTGCATTTGGGCTTTGGGGCGGGGGGTACATATGCGGCCATTTCGGGAGCCGTGTTGGGAGATAAGGGGGAGGGGGGGGCAAGCCGACACCAGACCACTTTATTGTGTGTTAAAAAGGCCGCTTTATTGAAACAGGTGCATATCACAATTTTAACTCCTTGGCCACTGCCTTACAAAACTAAAACCTCGCTATACAATAATCTCCTGACCTCTTGTTCCTTCCCCCACCCCTACGATCCCAACATCAGTTCCCACATCCCCCAAAATACAACATAACATTCCATAACCAACAATTAACCCAATCCTACACCATGTAGCCTTTCCCACTCCCAAACTCCCCTGACCGTAACCCCTACCTGCCTTCTGTGCAACTGTAACTATCCAACCTCTAATCTAAACTTATCCAAACTGGTTACCCTTCCCTGTTCCTGGACCCAAACTACCAAACTTATAACAACAAACTCTAGCCAATCCCGGCCAACTGTCAACCACCCCGCCTGCACCTGTTCCAAGCGACAATACATCAAACTGTCCCTATGTACCTGTTCCAACAAATGCTGCCCACCAGACTTCCCAAAACGCAATCCATCACCCCTGACAGCTAACGCCCCATCAACCCCCAAAAATTAGGGTGGGCGGGTGGGGAAAATCTTTCGACTACTACCCGCGCTCCCAGCCACCAGGTCACCAAACCTAAAATGGTGGCTGGGGAGGGGCATAACTGGCCTATAAAGCCCTTGGGCTACTTTAGCCGCAATTGGGCTACATTTGGGCTATCCCCCAAATGTAGCCCAAAACCTACCAACAGGCCGCTACGGCCACTCCCCCCCCTCCCCCTCCCAATCTGCCCGGGGGGCAGACCTCGCTGTGCTCGGCTGCCCCCCAAGCTCCCCTTGGGAGATAAGGGGGAGGGGGGGGCAAGCCGACACCAGACCACTTTATTGTGTGTGAAAAAGGCCGCTTTATTGAAACAGGTGTATATCACAATTTTAACTCCTTGGCCACTGCCTTACAAAACTAAAACCTCGCTATACAATAATCTCCTGACCTCTTGTTCCTTCCCCCACCCCTACGATCCCAACATCAGTTCCCACATCCCCCAAAATACAACATAACATTCCATAACCAACAATTAACCCAATCCTACACCATGTAGCCTTTCCCACTCCCAAACTCCCCTGACCGTAACCCCTACCTGCCTTCTGTGCAACTGTAACTATCCAACCTCTAATCTAAACTTATCCAAACTGGTTACCCTTCCCTGTTCCTGGACCCAAACTACCAAATTTATAACAACAAACTCTAGCCAATCCCGGCCAACTGTCAACCACCCCGTCACCCAGAAACAAGGGGGGGGGAGTGTAGGCGGATACGCCTCTTCCTCCCCTTTTTCTGCCCCCCCCCCCAATCCCCACCGAACCGCATGTGAAACGTAACGTATGTAGACCCCTAACAACCGTGCTAAAACCTCCCGAAAACTCCAAACGGTACAGGGGCAATCCCCTTACGCGACGAGTGTACCCCACCATCCCTGAACAGCACATGCGCATCGCAACAGATGTCCCTATGAGCCAATCGTCCTATCCCCACATGACTACAAAACCGCACCCTCTCAGTGGTTAACTTCCTCCTCACTTTACCCACTGCCCCAGGGTTTGCCGCCCCTTGCAACACCTCCCGGGGACAAATCCCGGCCCGACAACGGAAAACACCACCCATCTCCCCCTGATCCACACCAGGTCCTTTTCCATAACCCGCCTCAGTGCCAAACCTGTCTCCCTTCCCTGTCAGTCTCCCCCAGTTGTAATACCAACTCAACCGGGCACCTTCCCGCCCGTAAAATACGTTCCCCCACTGGGACCAATTCCGTCCCGCTCAAAACGCCCTTACCCCTCCATGCCACAGATAATAAATCTTTCTTGAGCCCCCAGCTGTCCCCCAAAATAACTCTCCCGGGCCTGGACCCGCGCCCGTCTCACAAAAGAATACCCCACGATCCCGATGGACATCTCCCTGGCGAGGGGTCCCATAACCGAACCTGAACAGAAAACAAGAATGAAAACCAGGAAAACACCAAATAAACATTTTTTTTTTTTTTTTTTTTTTTTGCTGCGCCCATCCCGCTGATAACAATTCGATGGCCACCTGCCCAACTTCCTGATGTCCCTACTCTCCCAACCCCTCGCCTGTGCCCCTGATGCCGCCCCCATGTGGAAGGAATGCGTGCCAAAACCCTTCTCCTAGATACCCCGTCTCCTCATCGCTTTGTGCCGCACCGCCCACAGTACGAAGCCTTAACGCCCCGCCCCTGCTTATGTGAACAGACCAAGTCCCCCCAAACCCCCCGAACAAGATTTCCAACGCAAAAACCCACCGCAAAGGGCAAACCGGCGGCGAACGCACCCTCATCCCCGCTACCCCTTACCCCCAGCTTTGTGGTCCGGTTGCCCCCTTCCTGAGCCAACTCCAAAACACCTCCGCCCCGAACGAGATCTCCCCACAACTAGTTCCCGACGAAAGCGACCCCCGCCAACTTGCCCACAATCGTCACCTCGGCCAGACCCTTTTCCGCCAAGCCCAATATGAACTGCAAACCGCCTCTTTTCTTGCCACCCCGGACACCCGCTTCGCCTCTGAAAGGACAAGCTCCTCCCGCGCCGCCCGGTATGCCCCCTCGTAGACCGTGCTAATGCGCCTAAAACCCATTGTAGCATCCTGTGTTGCCTACTTCCCATCTTTGCTTCCTCCATCTAGTCGGAGTCCCGTCCGCGTCCTAGGCGAGCCCACGGCATCTCCCTCCTTTGAACTAGGCAAGGCATCCGCAATGTCATTGTCCACACCTGGCACATGCACCGCGCGGAACGTCCTATCCTGACTCAACGCCCCAGCCCAAAACCTTCGACAACATGAGCACCTGCCCGTCCCTTGCCGACTGCCTGTTGACCACCTGCCCCACTGCCATGTTGTCACTCCTGAACGTGCCTTCTTGTGAGCTAACAAAGCCCCCCACAGCGTGACAGTCACCCCTCAGGGACAGAAATCCAAGAAGGCCATGCTCCTGCCTCCCTCCAACTAGTCTACGGGCCAAGGTACTGCTCACCACCTTCCCTGCCAGTACAGCCCCATCCCCTGCTCCCTTATGCATCTGAGCAAACCTGCACACCCTACCAGTCCGCGTCCCTCATCAAAAGGCACCCCATGAAACTGGTGCCGTAAAAACTGCCACATTCTCAAGGCTACCCTCACCCCGGCTGACAGCCGAAAAGGATGGTGTGGGGGCCTCTGCCCCTCCAAAGCTCTCCCCCGTCGCCCCCAGAACGTCCGCCCTACTCTGCCACCCTACCGCAAAATTGAGATGTCCCAGCCACCCGTGTATGTCCCTAACCGTCACCTTCTGTCACGTCAACGCGCTTGCGCAGCTGTCACATGTTCCGCTTTTTATCCACCGGAAGGCGTGCCTCCGCCAAAACGGAGCCCAGCTCCATGCCTAGAAAAGCCAGTACCATACTGGGCCTTTGTGGTTTCTCCGGTGCCCATTGCACCCCATCTCCCTCATGATCTCATGGAAACTGTCCAGCGCCTTCTGGCAGTCCGCGGAGTCTGAGGTGCCGACAAAAGGAAGTCATCCAAGTCATGCCTCGCGCCTTGGTGACCCGTCCGTTCCGTAAACAACCCTTGTCGGAACGTGCTGAATCCTTCAAAAAGTGCGCAAGACATGTCGCAGCCCATCGGCGATGCTTTGTCCACATACCAGTGACCGCCGAATTGTATGCCCAACAGATCCAAGTCATCTGGATGAACTGGCAGCAGCCGGAAAGCTGACTTTATGTCGCACTTTGCCATCTGCACTGTTGCGCCCGCGGTCACCACCAGTGACATAGCCACGTCAACAGAGGAGTAAGACACAGTGGCCGCACTTTCCTCAATAAAGTCCTTGACCGACCCACCTTTGGGCCAGGACCATTGCTATATCCGCCAACACTGCCCCTGCTCTTTTTTTTTTTTTTTTTTTTTTTTTTGGCACCACTCCCATGGGTGACCCAATCAAATTATGCAACGGCCACTCCTCCTCCAGTTTCGCTTGTACCACCTGTGGGCGCTCCCGCGCCGATTGCGAAGTGACTGCTCATCTCCGCACCCTTGTACCCTCACACCCCTACCTGAACCCGTCCAAAAACCCCAACCGTAGTCGCTCCGCCACTGCCCTGTCCGGATACCCGCACCCACTTCTGCCCCTTAACCGGAGTAAGAGCCCTGTGGCCCAGGCCCCTTAGCCCCCCTCCCGCCTGCTGTGCCTGCTGCTGGCCCCCAGCCTTAAAGGCTCCGGGCTCCCCCTGCTGACCGCCGTGTGACTGACCCCGAGCCCCCCAACACTCGACCAACGCATGTCGCTTGCCGCAGCCCGAGCCTTCGTGCCAAAAACGGCAATATTCCCGCGTGCATAGTCCTCTGTTATAGTCCCAGCACGCACCCGTCTCTCCCGTCGTTCCCCTGCCTGCTCCACCCACCCCCCCTCGGGTGGGCCCCCCTCGAAAGGGCTGATAAACGAGCGGTAGCCCGCTGGCCGTAAAATAGTCTTCCCCGACCACGCGAGCCCCATCGTATGCTGCCACAAACCCGTGTCCAGCTCTCCCCACTTCGCTTCCATATCCCATGCCAGGCATATCCCCCCCCCTGTAATTTGCGCTTCCCGAATGACGTCCGTGTATTTACACATGGCCACTGACCTCTCCGGAAACTTCTCACAGTACCCACTGGCGTAAATGAGAAAAGCCGCTGTCCAGTTCTCTAACGTCAAAGGTACCTTATGCCTCTTTGCCAACTCGAATTCCTCCTCCTTGGAGCCCTCCTGTGCCCTGACCTCCCTGCGCAGGAGTTTGAGCCTTTCCACATATTCCCTTTTCCAAATCCTCTCTTTTGTTGCCAACATCAAATGCGCCCCCAAGGGCTTTGTTACCCCCATATACGGTAACCGTTTGATCTTCAATTCCATACTTTCCAATTTAGCCAAATTAGCCTCCTCCTCCCCTATCTTTGCGTCAGCTGCCTCTTTCTTGTCCCCGTTCTTGTCCGTCACACTCTCAGTGGTCTTACCTTCGTCCCCCTTTCCTGTGCCTTCCGCGCCCACTGCCCCATCCACTACTTACGCTCCCTTGCGCCACCTCCCCCCGACCCCCCCCTTCTCAACAGCCCCCCCCACCCCTCTGTGAACCAACACTGGGCGCCCGAGCAAATGTTTATTACCTGGCGCCAGTGTCTCTGTCTGCCGCTCCTCCCGGCGTCCTGTCCTGGGGGCCGAGCAGTTTTCCCACCTCGATGTCCGACCCGTGGGCCGCGCCTGGCGTTGTGACACCTGCAAGAAACTAGCCACAACATTACTCGGCCCCCCCGTCCTCCTTGTCCACCTCACGCAACTCCCCTTCTTCCATGCTCTCTTCCTCATAATCCAATTCCTCCTGTCCCGCACCCCCAGCGCTCCCCGCTGGTGGCACCATCCGCTTGAGTGGTAAACAAACATTCTCCGCTGCAGTGCTCCTCAGTCGATGCCCCCCGGGGCGCTGTGACCCCCGTGGGTGTTGGGGCTGGCGAGCCCGTACCGGGCCTACTTATGCCAGCCGCGCCGGGATCCCTCGCCGGTACAGGATACGCCGCCCAAGGCTCCACCCTCCCTTCTCCTTGGTGCCGTCGAGCCGCTCCCAGCCCTACCAAGTCCGGCACCCCACGATGGTCAACCTGTCGGTCCACCGCCTAAAAAGAAATGGAATGGTCTGGTGTGCTGGGCCTACCCCCGCCCCGACTCCCATCCCATCCTCGCTTACCCGTCCCCCAACGTCGTTGCTAACCACGCCCTACCCACCGCGCTCGAACCCCCCCGTCTCCGTCCCCGTCGCCCCCTTCGCTCCGGTCCCACCTACCCAACCCCCCCACCCCCTGTCCGCGTGCCCCCGCCCCCCCCATCGTCCCCCGGCCGTCCGCCCCTCCTTCGCCCTCGTCCGAAACCAACCGCACCGGGGGAGTCCCCCCTTGCCACACTCCCCTCATCCCCGCCGTTCGCCTAACCCCCCACCTGACATTGGCGGGAAACCCCGTGCCCGCCGGCTCCCGGTCAAACTCTCCGCGCTAGCCCCCCCCCCCCACCCTCACCCTTGCGCCTCCCCCATTCGCTCTTGACTCCTCTCCACTCTGGGCCCCGTGCCCCTGTTAAGCGAGTTAATCGATTAATTACAAACCTCTTGGTGTCAGCTTTAATTGGGTGCAATCCCCTCCCATATTCGGCCACTTTTAATGATGCCCTGATGTGGCTTTCTGGACGGAAATACCGGGCAGCTGGAATTAAAGATTCTGGCTCCTATCTCTAGAACTAAATCAATTTAGGGCAGTTAAACCCCACAAAATGCGGAATAACCGAGCAATTCTAGAATTTCAGGTGAAAATCCGGATACAGTTCCCCTTTCTGCACAGAATAACACTCCGATTATTCCCTCGCCACTACATCCCTCGCGATCCCGCCCCCCCCCGCTCCGCCGCCGCTCCCCTGCCTCTAGGGCGGCCGTCCCAAAATGGAGCACGTCGCGAGGTGGCCCCCCCCGATCTCGCCCCCCCCGCCCCGACGACGCCCAGCCGTCGCCGACTCCTGCCTCTCGCTCTCCCGGGGGCGAACCTGTCACCTCCCAGGCCCCGCTCCGATGCACGCGACCAGCTTGAGGTAAAGCTACTATCGCATAATCGCAGTTGCCGTTGTCAAGGTTACTAGATTCAGCGCCGGCCTCATCGGCCATACTTCGATATTCCTCGTGTCGTTTTCGCCTCACCCACGTCGCAATATGTGTCACAGAACGATAAAATTAAACCACGTCCCCCCTTCCCTAAAACTCATGTTGCTTCTCAGTAAATCGACCGCCCTTGAGGAGGGCTCCCGAGTCCCTAGAAGCGCCGATCTCACCTCAGAAAACCCGAAAATCTTTCGACTACTACCCGCGCTCCCAGCCACCAGGTCACCAAACCTAAAATGGTGGCTGGGGAGGGGCATAACTGGCCTATAAAGCCCTTGGGCTACTTTAGCCGCAATTGGGCTACATTTGGGCTATCCCCCAAATGTAGCCCAAAACCTACCAACAGGCCGCTACGGCCACTCCCCCCCCCTCCCCCTCCCAATCTGCCCGGGGGGCAGACCTCGCTGTGCTCGGCTGCCCCCCAAGCTCCCCTTATCATTTTGGAAGGTGACGCGGCTGCTGACTGTACTGCCAGAAAGGGAAAGTTTTTCTTTGTGCTAGGGAAAGCGTGTGGGTGTTAGCACCTGGATTTCATTAGCGGGATGGCACGCAACGACGCGCGTGTGCAGGAGGTCATGAGGCTCCTGGCAGAAGCCGGCCGCATGGACCTCCTCCGAGGCCAGGAGGAGAACGCGGCCCGCTGCCGCGCGGGGGTCGTGGCCGCCGCAGTTTTGGCATGCTCGCTGCCCAGAGTCCGTCATAAGCAGAAAAAGTGCAGAGGTAAGTAGGGGGGCCGCAGAGCTAAGGCGACCCCCACAAAACGGAGAAAGCGTGGGGGAGCGCCACAAGGCGCCCACAACAAGCACCATGAAGGCCCCACTGCAAGGTGTCACAAACAAAATAGATTCTTTTAGAGAGCATGGGGGGCTCAGGCCCGTGGGAGGTGTCCCTGCTTTAGGAAGCCAGGAGAGTCTGGGGCAAAGAGAGTAAGGAAGTCTGATTGCCCAAAACTGCCGTACATGGGGGTGACGAAACCATTGGGAGCACACCTCATGTTAGCCACGAAAGAAAAAATATGGAAGGGCAAGTATGTAGATATGTTGAAGCTGCTGCATAGGGAATTGCGATCCAAGGAGAGATCGAAAGAGGAGGAGCTAGAGTTATCCTGGTGACCTAGGGTCCCCATGACCACAGAGAACTGGACGGCAGCCTTTTTAATTTTTACAAGTGTGTATTGCGGGAAATACCCAGATAGGTCTGTGGCATTGTTTAAATATGTGGATGTAGTCAGGAGGGCACATCTGACGTACGGGGGTTACGCATGGTCACACTATGACGAGGAGTTCCGTGCCAGACTAGCTTGGGACCCCGAGGCAAATTGGGGGGAGATCGACTCGGATCTCTATCAGGAGACAATCAATGGGGGCAGTAAAATTTGGGAAGACAACGTACACGGTCAGTAGGTTGCCGTTAGTCTATAGCCCCTTTCAAAGTCGTCCCACCCGGGGTGGGGGGTGGGATACACTCAGAAGCCCATAGGGGGAGGTCCAGGGGCCTGTTGGGACTATAACAAAGGCACTTGTGCCAGGGACTATTGCAGATTCCGGCATGAGTGCTCAAAATGCGCTGGTAGGCACCCTCTGGTACAGTGCTTCGGGCCAGGGTATGCAGGACAGGGCCAGACGGGGGCAGGAGCTAAAGCATCAGAATGCCAGCAGCAGACAGAAGGGGATGGGAGGCAGGGGAGGACAAGGGGGTGCAGGGTTACATGAGCAAAATCTCATACACCCATTAAGCTGGATTGCTTAGAGGCCTGGCTATCACATTACCCACGACAACAGGAAGCGCAAATTCTCAGTGCGGGTTCCAGAGAGGGCTTTAAATTGGGGTACGGTGGACCGAGGTTGGCACGATGGGCGGAGAACCTAAAATCAGTGGTGGCTCACATTTCAGTTGGTTAGGAGGAATTGCAAAAAGAGGTCTGGGAAGGACGCATGGAAGGGCCATTTTCAGTTAGCCCGATAAAGAAGTTGATTATTTCTCCTATCGGGGTGGTCCCAAAGAAGGAGAGGGACCAGTATCGTCTAATTCAGCACTTGTCATGGCCGCAAGGGGGGTCGTAAACTACTTAATTCCTGATGACTTGACGTCAGTGTCGTACTCTTCAGTGGACATAGCCAGAGCAATAGTTAAAAAGTGTTGGAAAAGGGGCTGAGATGGCAAAATGTGACATTAAAGCTGCCTTCAGGCTCTTACCAGTACATCCAGAGGACTCGCAGTTGCTGGGCATTCAAGTAGACAGAAACATCTTTGTGGATAAGGCTTTACCCATGGGGTGTTCCACATCCTGTGAGTTGTTTGAGAAGTTCAGTTCATTCTTGCAGTGGGTTTTCTCTTGGAAAACGGGAAAAGAGACGGTGACACTCTACCTTGACGACTTCTTCCTGCTGGGCCGGCCTGGTTCGACAGACTGCCAGCAGTAGCTGGACAGATTCCAGAAGCACATGGGGACACTGGGTGTCCCTTTGGCACCGGTGAAGTTACAAGGTCCTAGCATGGTGTTGTCATTTCTGGGGATTGAACTAGATTCAGTGGCTATTGAGGCCAGGTTGCCGGAGGATAAAAAAACAGCACATGAGGTTGTTGATCGATGACTTGCTGGCCAGAAAGAAAGTGACAGTAAGGATGGTACAAGTGTTACTGGGGCATTTGAATTTCGCATGCCGGGTAGTGAGACCGGGATGGACATTTTGCAGGAGACTAAGCAGATCACTGGCAGGCCTCACGCTACCACACCACCACATGCGTTTGTCGGCAGGGACAAAGGAAAACTTGAGGATGTGGTGCAGGTTCTTGGAGGAATTCAATGGGATACCCATGTCCGCGCCGGAAGAGTGGGACTGGGAAGCGCAGATATTCTCGGACACCGCCGGAGCAGGTGGGTCTGGGTTATACTGGCAGGGAAAATGGTGTGAGGAAGAGTGGCAGCCTCATTGAAAGAATGGGGGCAGGAGCATTGCTTTCTTAGAATTGTTTCCACTAGTAGTTGCGGTCACACCGTGGGGGCAAAGGTTAGCGCACAAACGGGTCCCTTTCAGGGTAGACAACATGGCAATAGTGCAGGTGGTCAACAGGCAGTCAACAAGGGATGACCAGGTCTTAAAGTCATTGCGAGTATTCATGTTGAGTTGCTTAAAGTATGACATTCAGTTCAGAGCAAAGTACGTCCTGGGCATAGACAAAGACATTGCGGATGCTTTGTCTCGTTTGCAGTGGGAGAGGTTCCATGGGCTGGCCACGGAGGCGGAAACTCGCCAGACGCCGGTGGCCGAAGGGATGTGGTCCGTAGGAGAAAAAGGATGCTGTAACTGGTGGTAGGGTCATTAGCGCTTTCCACGTGGAAGGCCTACGGACTAGCGTGGCAGGAATTTCTGCAGGGAGGTGAAAAGAGGAGGGCTGGGACATGGGCCAGGGAAGAGGAAGTCGTTCAGTTCATCCTAACCTTGATTGAGAAGGGTTTGTCGAAGGTTACCATGGTGGCAAAGCTGGCAGGATTAGCTTTCATGGGCAAGTTACTGTGGGGTTATGCACCAACGATAGGCGAGCTGGGTAAGAGGTTGCTAGAGGGTTGGGCCAGGGAGACGGATAGAGGACAGCGGGTTAGGTTGCTGGTGAATAATGTGCTGTTGGGCAGAATGATAGACGTGTTACCTCATGTATGCTGCAGCAGGCAGGAGGCGATATTGTTTGCGGCGTTAATGTCTTGGTTATATTGCGGAGCATTCCGGGTTTCCGAGCTGTTGGGAAGGAAGGGGGTGCCAGGTCTGCAATGGATGGAGGTACAGGGATGCAAAAAAGGGAGAGATGCAGTCTCCATCTTTCTCGGGCGCTCTAAGACTGATCAAAGGGACGGGGAAGACAGTGGCACTGGGGGCTAGAGAGGATCCCATGATCTGTCACGTTCAATGGGGATGCCTTTTGCGGGGAGGAGCAATGAGGGGGGGGGCGTTTTTTACAGGACCTCGGGGCAGTAAGTCACGGCGGCGCAGCTTCTATGTGTCATGAGGCGGGTGTTAAAATTACTGGGGGAGGTACCCGAGGCATTTGGCACTCATTCTTTCAGGATTGGGGTGACTTCTGACGCGGCGAACATGGGGTGGGGCTCCAAGAGGTTGAAGCAACTGGGACGCTGGTCATTAGATTGTTATAAGCGCTATATTAAGGTGGGTCGGGGGGTTGGGAGAAAGGTGGGTATGTGAATTTTTCTCACGCATGTGTCTTTACAGGTGCAGTAGCAGGGCCAGAGTCAGAGGTGCTTGCAATCTGGATTGTGGGGCATTCTTTTGTGAAATGGGCGGAAAGACACGAACAAGAAAAAAGAAAAGGTGTAAATCTAGAATTGGACCCAGGATTGTTTAAAGTCAGTTGGCACGGAAAGGGGGGCATGCGTTGGCACAAGCTTTTCCACCTTTTAAATAATTTACTGCGTCAACATGTTTGTCCAGATGTGCTGTTAATTCACTTGGGGGAGAATGATTTAGTGATGTGTAAGGGGTTGTCTCTGTTGAAGCAGATGAAAAAGGATTTGCAGGAGATTAAGAGGCAGTGGTCTCGGTGTTTTGTAGTGTGGAATGAGTTTATTCCAAGAAGGCATTGGAGGGGGGCCGAGAGGCCTGTTGCCATTGATAAAGCCAGGAGGAAGGTAAACAGGGAGATGAGGGTGTTTTGCAGAGTGTTTGGTTTTGGCAGAGTAGAGCATCCAGAACTCAAGTATTCGACAGTGGATTACCCAGAGCGTAAGTATTCAGCAAAAAAAAAATTCAGGGATGATGGGGCGCATTTGTCTCGCTTTGGGATGGAGCTATACTTGATTCAAATAAAGGAGGAATTGGATTCAGCCCTGGATATAAGACGTTATCCTAGAAGGGGCCTAGAGGTGGGGGGTCAGAAAAGTCGTAAGGACTATTTCTGAATGGCGTTGGTTACCTATTTTTGGCCAGTTGTTACTGTTTCATTTTATGGTTGGGGACAAGTAGGTAAGGAGGTTAGGATAGGTTATACTTAGTAGATAGATATGTAGACAGGTAGAGAAGAGGTTACAGGGTTTAAAGGGTTAACAGTTATTGATTGAATGAATAGATTTTTAGATAGGTTGAGATGAGGTTACAAGATTTTAAAGGGGCGAAAGTTATTGATCAAGTTGGGGTCTGTTAAATAAATTGCAATTGTGTTTTGGGGAAACATTAGGGGTGGGGGGAGGAGGATACGTAGATAAGTTTGTATGGTTAGCTATAGTTTTGTGAGGCAAAGGCCGAGGCTATGTTTTTGTAAGGTGCACCCGTCTTCAATAAAGAGGCCCTTTTCACACATACGGTGAGTTAATTGTGGTTCGCTCCGTACATTGCGGCACAATGGGGCTTTGGGGGGTGGCCGACCGGAATGGATGCTTGCACCCCCGGGGTTTTTGGGCTGGTGCTGCCAAGCCCAATTGGGCTTGCGTTGGGCTGCATTTGGGCTTTGGGGCGGTGGGTACATATGCGGCCATTTTGGGTGCCGTGTCACCATTTTGGAAGGTGACATCTGTCGACTGTACCGCCAGACAGGGAAAGATTTTCCCACCCTCCCACCCATTTTAAAGGAGGAGGGGAGTGTGGTTTCTTGTTTTGTCGATATTCTTCTGGCTTGTTTTCATTGGGTGCAGGTGCATCAGGGTTTTAAAAAAAATTATATGTACTTAGGTTGTCGCTTGAAGCAGGTGCGTGGCGTTGGTTACCTATTTTTGGCCAGTTGTTACCGTTTCATTTTATGGTTAAGGACAAGTAGGTAAGGAGGTTAAGATAGGTTATGCTTAGTAGATAGATTTCTAGACAGTTAAGAGATGAGATTACAGGGTTTAAAGGGTTAACAGTTATTGATCGAGTAGATAGATTTTTAGATAGGTTGAGATGAGGTTACAAGGTTTTGAAGGGACGAAAGTTATTGATCAAGTTGGGGTCTGTTAAATTGCAATTGTGTTTTGGGGAAACATTAGGGGTGGGGGAGGAGGATCCGTAGATGAAGTTTGTATAGTTAGCTATAGTTTTATGAGGCAAAGGCAGAGGCTATGTTTTTGTAAGGTGCACCTGTCTTCAATTAAGAGGCCCTTTTCACACATATGGTAAGTTAATTGTGGTTCGTTCCATACACTGCAGCCCAATGCAATACATTTCAGGAATTCTGAAAGGAAATGATAGACTAGAGCACCCACACTTAGGGCAAGACAGGCGATTGCATGTGGCGGAAGTAGGTCACGATCGAAAGCTGTCATAGGGAGGAGGAGGTTGCAAGGTGCTTAAAAGTGGGCTGTCTCCTGGTTCCCCCCAAATCATTTGTCCTCTGAAATGATGCGACACAGAGGTCCCCGAGGGATTTTGCCACCCACCCACCCCTACTTTGCTACTTTCAGCGTCCTATAGTAAGTTCAATAATGGCACTGTAATTCTGAGTGGAACTAGATTGCCCAGATGGTTTCGTCCTTCAGGAGAAGCCTTTCAGAGGTCAAACTGGTTAAAAGAGGGGCTAACCTGCTGGTGTCCCTACATTTCTAATTCTACCTCGGGTACCCCGGCAATTATGAGAGGCGTGACCAAGAGTCACTAGATGCCCCCGAAGCGACCAATGCACTATGTGGTCTCTGGAGGTGTCAGGGACCTTTGATGTGCACATTAGGGGTGGGCATAACTCTCGGATTTTCACTTCATGGAAGTTTGTGGAGTTACCCAGAGACTCATCGAGATTCCGCAGAGTTCTGCTAGTGGCAAATTCAGTATGTCGCACTGCTCGCATTGATTTTTAGAGCCAGGAACTTGTCCTACGATGTACAGTAAGTGTAAATGGCACCATGCGGCACACCAGAGAGCGCTACTTCTTTCTGTCACTTGAGTAGATTTTCTACTCAAGCGGGAGCTTTCTCAACACAAGAAGCAGCTTTCTCAATACCAGCGGCAGCGAACGCCCGCATGGAGAAATCTTGTCAGGAGGCGGTCAAGCGCTCAATTTTCTCGCTTGTCAACTTAACATTAGCAAGCCGTGTGTGAGGAAAAAAAACCTCCATGCGGTGGTTGGCGGAGTTTTTGCGGAACATAGTGCTCCAAGCAGAGCGCGGAGTGGGCAAAACTCTGCAAACTATGCTGGAGGAGCGGAGTTGCCCACCCACCCCTTGTGCACATCTGTACTCTATGCCATCAGTTCTTTCTGTAATAGGCCGCCTTCAAAGGAGAACGTAAACAGAATATGTCCAATTTTGATTTATATGTTCATGTTTGCTGTGTATTTTTGCTATATTGTGCACAGTGCAATGTTAATGTTCTGCAGTGGTTGTTATGCCACCTTGTTTGATGTGTAGTTATTTTGCTGCGTACTAGCCCAAGAAGTGAAGTCCATTGCTTTTGTGGTGACAGAGCGGGCCGAGAAGTTTCTAGAGGTTGGCCCCATCAGCACTGCACGAGTGAGAGCACTATTATATTTGCCGAGGTCTGTGCACACCAGGGAAAAGTAATCTTAAGTGCCACAGAAATTTAGAGACATGCTGGACCCTCATATAGCTTTTGTTTCTTCTAAATACGTAACTAAAGGCAAGCTCATGTCTTAGTAAGCAAAGTAATCATGATGGTGTCATGTAAAGTGTGGGCAATGGTTGGCTCAGATACTATATTACTGGAATCTGAGTGAAGGCGTCTAGTAATAATAAAAGGCTTTATGAGTGACATTTTGGGAAAGTGCTGTAAATAATTGAGGTGTCTAGAATGGAGCTTCAGAGACAAGAGGAGAATGGCTTGCATTATGAAGTACTGCCCCCCGAGCACCATCAGCAGAACCTCACACTAGTACTCATATGAAGAGCCACAGAGTCACTCTAATGTTAGAAAGTCAGGCGTTCTCCCCAGCGAAGATATTAATAGAATTTGGGCATCTGTAAGTACACAGAGAGGTGCACCGTAGAGAAACATTGCTTCCAGTGCTCTCTACCGGTCAAATCCCCATTGTTTCACCTTGGGCTGCAAATCTTATCAATTTGTTTGTGGCACACAGAGTATGTGAGCCATACTGGTCTCTGGGACTTCGGTACTGCCACATAATGGAATTTTTCTTGGACTTACAATTGGATTGTCTTCCCTTTAGGTCTTTGCTTACTTTAGCTAGGGTTTTTTTTATTTTTATAAAACCTTTTATTTTATTTTCAACAACAGTGTATCGGTACAAATCATACATCTTTACCATAGTAGCTTCTCCAATACATTGTTTTTCACTTTTACATCCAGATATAATTTAAGTGAGGATCGTTGCAGTTCACTGCCTCAGTTCAATGTCCAACCAACCACAAGATACATGGCTATCTGAAAAGCTACAGATCATGGTACAATAAGTGATGGAGGCCTGGTGGCCGTATATCTGCTAATCGGGAGGAGGAGAAGACACCACCTCTGCTGTCAACTGGGCCATCAGTGTTCGCCTTTCTCTCCGCAGCTCCACCGTAGGGGAGATGCAGATGTCCCCTCTGTACTTATTCCATTTTCACCATTTATGGTCCCATTTCCTGGGGCATCCTCGTCCCTTAAACACCGTCTTCTCTGCAATCATTGTAGTATCCATGTCCTTTGCCCAATCTGGCTAGGGTTTTTAACCAATAATTTTGGGGTATTCAGCTTTGTATGTGATCCAAGCAGTCTTGAATGTGGTTCTTGCCTCTAGAGACAGCCAGTTCTATAATAACAGTACTGGGGCGATGTGATGAAATTGCCCTATTCTGGAGATGAGAGGCAGAACAGCAGAGGGTTGTCTGCTGGTATCATCTGAATAGTGTAAGATGTGTCTCTTCGCAACTCCTCTGGGATAAGAATCTCTGCGATGTACCAGAGCGGACCTAAGTGCATTATGAGATCACAGCTGCACCTCAAACAGGTGTTGTGGGCAAACAGATTCAGTCCTTTGCAATCCTTAGAAGAACTAGACTGACTATCCCAATCACCACAGGAAAGGGCCTCTAAATGGGTGGTAAAGGAGTATGGGGAAGGGAGGGATCTAGATAGCATCCCAGAGAAGGGGACAGTTATCACCCAAACACATACAGGCAAAGGGGGTCAGGGAGGGACTAAGAGCAGGGCAGCAGATCCCATAACATCAACACAGGGTGAAGAAGGGGAGAGTGAACTACCAAGGGAAGGCCTAAAAATACTGTCCTGGAATATTGCTGGTTTGGCGGGGAAATTTGACAATGTGGACTTGATAAGTAATCTCCAGGGGTACCATGTCATAGCCTTGCAGGAGACATGGGCACTAGACCCATCCGCCTACCAACTAGAAGGCTTTAAATGTTTTTCTGTCCCTGCAAGGGGTGGAAGATCGGGCAGAGCGAAGGGTGGGCTAGCCCTGTATGTTAATCTAGAGCTGGAAGGCACATGGTCAGAACCCTCATGGTCGTCACACCTAATCCAGGCAGTCGAATTTCAGGGGCAGGGACTAAGGTTACTGATATTTAACATCTACAACTCAGTCTCAGGGGAAGGAAATGAATCAGTAACTCAGGAACTAGAAAATAGGTTAAAGCATGAGACCAAACAACAGAGAAGGGGCGGGGAACCAGCAGTTTTGATCATGGGTGACTTTAACTGCCACCTTTGCCCCAAACTGATTCCCGCAAATGCAGACTGGTCATCCTGCCCGGTAGAAAGTGGGCCTCACTTCGAGCATAACAGGGAGGGAAACAGCCTCATGAAAACTCTGGACACCTTTGCCATGACCCACACTATAGATCTGATAACCCCAGGGAGGGATGGCTTCCTCACTCCAACATTTAAGGGCAGAGGTTGTTATTCAAGTATAGATTTTATGATGATATCCTCTGCCATAAAGGACAGGGTGAAGGAAGTGAGAATAGACTGGAACCACTTTAGCGACCATAACCCGCTGATAATGGTCCTAGAATACAGCGACGGACGCAGTAGAACTCAACAGGCCGCCTCTACACTGATCCCAACAGACCAGAGGAGGCGACTAAGATGGGCTAAGATCAATGCAGAGGAGTTCTATAAATCTCTGGTGATAAAAGGCAAACACCAAATTGAAGACTGTCTTGATCCCCTAGTAGAAGGTGGGTGTTTGGTTTCTGCCTTTGAGGTACTAACCACCATGATAGGGGAACTCCTGAAAGCAAAAGGCCCAGTAAAAATTGTAACACAGCCACGCTGGGTTAATCCCGAATGCGCGAGAGCACTTAGGGAATTGAAACTATGTCTCAAAATCTACCCTAGGGACAAACAGGCAGTAGCCCTATGTAGAAAGGCATATAAGATAAAGGTCAAGCAGAGGAAGATTACGCTCCAAGCAGAAGTGTGGGCGGACCTGAGGGAAGCGGGGGAACATAGAGACTTCTAGGGATATTTTACACCAGGAGTAGCTCAAACCCCTGTGACGTCACACAAACAGTCAGGCTGATGTCTCAATACCTGTCAGAAATCAGGGACCACCTCATCTTACCACCACAACTTTAAATCGCGGCCAACATCCACACTTAAGTCCCACCCATTTGCAACAACTGACCCCTTTGATCTCAAGTAGATGCTCAGATTTGCTAGAGCGACAGCTCAAAGATGCAACTCGTACAACACCCAGCCAAAGCTATAAATAAAAGGATCAGGAATCAATTGGTGCTCTACTAACAAATCAAAGGGAAGCATGCAAACCTACAACTCATCCACTGTACCAGCAACATAGTTTTCCTCCAAGAAAAGTTCCAAAACGTGGCCATTATTGTCACAGCATAGGTCTTTTTTCAACAAGTGACAAAGGGGCTAGGCACAGGTGAGGATTATTTTATATTTAAATTCAGTAAAGCAATTGTATCAAGACAATACATATAAGAAGTAAATGCAGGATAAAAAAAAAACAGAATACAACTCGTGATCCAGAACATACAATACATTTCAGGGTGAAAGTGAAACTCGTAGTGTCATGTTATGAACCTGGAATTTTAAAAGCAGGATATCACAAAAAGCATAAACACCATACTCCATGCCACTGCCTACATGCACGTATTCAATAGCTCATAGACATGGAGGATGGGCGCGCTGTCACTAAGGGCAGACGCCCCATACATATTCATGTAAGTAAACTCTTCGCTTTCAGGCTGTGCAGGGCAGAACAATGTTCTTCGAAGCCCGATACTTGCTTCATAGGGTAGTAGAGTATATGGGAGAACTCCACCAGTTTTGCAAACTAGTATCTTTGACTGTTGCACTAGGGAACTTCTCCAATTTTAAAGGGATCACTAGAAATGCTACAGTCTCAAGATATCTAGGTATTAATTTTCACCTGGAGTAGGTAAAGCACTTCTGTGCCACAATCCATTCTCAGGAGCAAAAATGAGTATTACACATAACCAACACTTTGTTATACTGAAACATATAAAATGTTGACATAAAATTAATAGAGGCATCAAAGTTTTCTCTTCATAATTGTAGCTGTGGAATATCGAAGCATGAAGCAAATTGCTCAAATCTTTCCAGTGGTGCATTTCGGTAGTTGGTAAATGGCAAATAGATAGAATGTCCAGCTCCCAACAGAGCACCATTCCAAACCCGTCCCAAGATGGCCGATGACTTGCCATCACTGATGACACGCACACTCCAGGTTTGGAGGACTCAGTAGATGATAAATGGACCTCTGCTGATCAGCAATGAGTAAAGCAGGGAGGTTATGGATGGACTTGGCTTGACCTAATCTGAGCTAACGGTAATTAATCTGGGCTGCATTCCAGTCCTTTGTCTTTTGCGCTCACTGCTCCACTACAAACAGGTAAGCAGCTTCACTCCTGCAGTGGTACTCACTCGACAGGCAATAAGTGGTACTCTCAGGCATTGCTGAGGATTTGCAAGCCAGGAAGAAGCTAGACATTTGATTATGGCAGCTTTACCTACGTTCTCACACCTCTTTTTTTTTTTGTGTGCAGGTTTATGTAGTGCAAACTCTACCGTAAGGAAATGCAGCGCTTTACATTAGAACCAATTACATCACACAAGGACATTCATTTTTTGGTAGGCATGGGGAGATTAAGAGATTTGCCCAGAACAACAGGATGTAGAGCGATGCAGAGGCTCGAGCCTGGTTCCCCAACTCCAAAGTCGGCAGCTCTGGCCGTTATGCCACATCCCTTTACAACCATTGCACTCTCTGAGAAGCAGATGTCCACTGCAGACAGTGCTTGCTGGCAGCTGCACAGATCTGTCTGAGTGAGGCTGATGCTCAGTCAGTGTCACCGCGGAAGACTAGGGGGGAGCCCGGTCAGAATGGGGCTGCTCCTTTTCACTTTATTAGAGATGACAGCACCTGAGCTGGACGCCATTGTGGTGGGTTGGCACATACCAGAAGCAATCCAAGATGCCTCAGGGCAGCTTTGAAAGCAGCAGGCAGCGTAAATGTTAAAAATAGGCCATAAAAATACAGTAACAAGCAAAGATTCAGCTTCTCCTAACAGCTACATTGAAGCTTTAGTAGGCACGTTCCACGTTGAGATGTTATCCTGGAAGTCTGACAGCCTCAAGTTAAATTGAGGGGTAATACTGAATCCAATGATAACAACTGAATACTGAGTTCTTAGCCATTAACTAGATACAACACTTGCTGATAATGAGCCTGCAGTTTTTGCACATCACACTGCAGTTCTGTGTTGTAATGCAGTATTTCCACGTGTTCACTGTAGTATCCGAGTCAGGCTTTTCCAAGGAGTAGCTCATGAGCTACCGACAGCCCTCCAGCTACCTGTGAGAAGCTCTCCTGGGTGCAGCCCAGGCTGCTACAACATTAGAAGCTTTTGCTTGGTTGAATTACTGTATACATACCAAAATTGAAAAGTGTGCATTCAAGACGCAAATGTTTGTAGTTTTACAACGTCTGATGTTTGGAGAGAAATGTTTCAATTCCCAATTAAATTACGAGTTGAGTTTCTAATTCACCCATTGATTAGCGGAACAATAAACATATGTTATTTTAATGCCAAGATGCTATTCATGGTGAACTTGCACTTTAAATACATGTTATGTTCTATTTAAAACTGATATTTGAGTGATAAATGATGCAGCATTGGGGAGTCTAATTAGGACCATTATTTTGGGACATTCAGCTATGGCTGTATGACCCATATAGCGGCATTCCAACTTAAAAACGCCTTTTTCTTTTTACTTTACTACCGGCAACCCTGCCTGATGCACTGAGGTGATCACTGCTAATGACTTTGCATGGGGGTCAATAATGCAATATAGTCTGCTGTGGTCACTATCGCAACACTTTTAATATTAGTAGTTCGGGGTGATTTTCATTGAACATAAGTAGCTCTTATTACAGAAAAGTTTGGGGACCTCTGAGAAACATGGCAATACTATGTCACTCGACAATCTAGGGGAATGGTAGAAATCTGCCGTAATAGCGATTCCTCCCATCTATGCTGCAGTTCCCTAAATGAGGCAGTGAATGAGGAAAGATAAAGGACTGGCAAAAACCTCCCTGGGCGCTAGAATCTAGTAAGTGAAGTGTGACCTCCTGACTACAGTACATCAAATGGAAGAGACCAGTTGTAATCGTCTTTTGCTTTCACCCATGAATGCTCAGCCCTGCGTTTAGCTCCGTTACGTTTCTAGGGACTGCTTTTGCATCATCTGTAATCATGGTACAGCAAGGGTCATATGTGCCTCCATATGTCGGGGGATCCAATAGTTACATTCCTGGTTTTTCACCTGAGCACCTACATCTTCCTGGGAGGTGTAAGCAGGATTTGCGTCGTTTTCACTCTTTTCATTAACGTACACGATTACAGTAGGTTGTACAAAGACTTCTACGACCGGAACAACAGGATTACAACACTGACCAGGAGTCATCAGGTAATATATACATATATATAAATACACACACACACACGTGTGCGTGTGTATATGTACACACACACACACACACATAAATATATATATATAAATACACAGCTTTAAGTGTTTTTTTTTTAAATAAAGGCCATTCAAAGATGTGAACGCATTCACAGCAGCCATCTTTTAATGTATTTTTCTATATCTGTTTTTTTAAAAAACATTCAAAAACTACCACACTAATTAGTGCATTTCCAATGTGCCAATTTGTTTATTGGATTTTTTTAAATAGAACAAAATAGATCAAAAGATGCCCGTTATGTAGGTGCGGACATACACAAACCTGGAACGCCATCAAGGAATGGTTAAATGTTGTTATGACAGCTGCCCGTAGAGACAGTGGCAGTTACACTAAAAAGCGCAGGTGTGCTAATGGCATGTGGCTGCAGTGGACAGATAATGAAGCGAGCAGAGAGAGGATAACAGATAGGGAGATTAAAACAAGCATTGGCATAGCCAATAGGTCTCGCCTTTGGGACCTTATAAGTGTTTAGCCATGCAACAGTTGCATAACTAAATACTTATAAGGTCCCAAAAGCGAGACCTATTGGCTATGCAAGTTAAAGTAATCTCGGACAAGCGCGCGCCCGCGCACATGCACTGTAGCTTTAGGCTGGCCTGGTAGCACTTTTTGGAGCCCTCTCAATAAGTCTCGCCAGACCAGCGCATGCGCTGAGTCAGGCCAGACCTAAAAAGAGAAGGGTGGGCGGTTAAGTAGGAGTAGGGAAAGAGAGAGACGAAACATAGTCCCTCATAGGCACTGCAAATCAAGGTCTGACTTCAGCAGTGGCAGGATACATGCCATCCAATCAAAACATGGTAAGGTGGGAGGCTCCAGGGCGGGACAAAAAAAGAAAAGGGAAGAAAAGCCAGCAAATCAAGAGCAGGGAAGTAAGATATTCAAGAAGGTAATCCAATGATGAGTAGGCTGACCAAAGACTCACTCTTTGTAATGCATTAGTCACAATAAGTCTCTGAATAGAAGCAGCTAAATCCGTTTTCTAGTTGAGACCTAAACCTGAAACTCACGAAGAGCAGTAAGAGCTGGAAGGGGTATCATCCAAGGTGAAGCATTCTTAAAATCAGATCAGCCTAGAGGGTTTTTTTCTTTCACTTTTTATTAACTTTTTAAACAATATTCCATTCTTATCCTGACCAAGTCCATGTACAGCACTGCTCTGCAATGGTAATTATAGCTTGAATATTAATGTGATATCAGATATATTACATTTCCTAATACACCCGGTATAATGCCTACCTCATCATTCTTGTTTGCCAACAAATAACTAAGTGGTTTGACTGTTGTGAACGTTTTATCCACTTGATCTAGTTACTGTTTTTATTACACAGATATGGAAATGAAAAAATTTAAAACAGCAAAAATTAAAAAGAGATCAGCAGAGGTGAAAAACATTCCTGTTATTCATTGCAGCCCCTGCCGAATGCTTCTATTTTGTAATAGGAATATGGATAAAGTCAAATTATGTTGCTCACTATGTGGCATTATTCTCTAACTATTGTGATATCTGGTGCACTCATGAACTCATAAAATGTGGATCCAATGGAAAATATGTACCTTTCTTAGGAACAGACCACAAATTAGGACGATATCACTCAATATGTTCTTTCTCAACCATTAATGATTTTGTCGATTTCAGTAGTACAGGGACAGCATTTAAATAATACTATCTTAGAATAAAGTAATGTCCTCAAAATATATACAATGTTGCACTCAGAGAAGTAAACGTGCACGCTTCTTCAAATTAAAGACATGCTTCCTTTAACACATGCTTCCAGGAGCTCAATTTCGGTATTCTGTTTTCACACGCACAGGCTTCCGGAAGTTTTCCCAACAAGAACAGTGATACAAAACTATAGTGTCATCACATCTATATTGTAAGTTTATTACAAGAAGGTTTGTTAAATTGCAAAATGTATAATTATATGCAAAATACCAAGTACTCATCCGAATTATTTATTTATTTTTACATTTTATCTATCTTAGTATTTGTACAAAAATTTCAATAACTTTTGAGAAATATACAGTTATAGTGTAAGATATACGGATTCAACACTAGGGTGGGAAACAGTGGAATATAAACATGGAGGGAAATAAAATAAATATAACATAAAATTATATATGGGATAAAGGTCCCCCTTGCTGTACATTATAAGGATATTTCAGGTCATCAAAGAGTTCCATGACCATACAGAGGTCGAAGGCAGACTTCTTTTATACGGTCTTGGAACTGGGAGGTTGCTTTCAATAGCCTTATAATGTACGTTAGGGGGTTCTTTGGTCTACATAGTCTCACCATCACCCTTCCTACAAAGCACTTTTAATCCTTGGTTTGTTGCTCTTTCCTATGAAAGAGACTGAATGTTTGGAAACATGATGAATGAATACAAGTAGAATCTGTACTGCAAAATTAAACACACCAAAGAGCAGTTGGACATTGCAAAAATATATTGGAATCAGTTCAATACAAGTCAGATTTAAAAACAAAAATGCTGAAGCTCAGAAAGCGTAGAAAAATGCTGAGATTCTATATTATCTAAAGGTGCCATAAACACCTAATTTCTGCTGATCACTGTTCATCTAGAAAAACACAGCTAAAGAAGAAAATGCCAGGTTTGGTTTTCTCTGTTTAAACTGCAACTTTAATTTATGCTTCATGACCTTCATTTCACCTTGTCTGCAGGCTCTCGCAGCAACCCAGAACTATGATTTGAAAAACATTTGTGATATTCACTGCTGTCCATCTACAATTTTACATTATGTATGGCTCATCCAAATCATCTGCCTGGCTTTTAACAGCTGTGCGGGACTATATGAACCATGGAGGAGCTACACACAACATGGCCTCAACAGCCGCAACCCCCTGACCTGTATTACACTTGGTGTCCTACCATCCACCCTCACCACCTGTTGGTTATCACCTCATTCCCCAAAACAAAGACTACCTAGCAGCATTGTGCCCATCTTAAGCTGTTGTCCTGCCTTCCTATCCAACCCCCCCTCTCTTCAATCCACCCTCCCCTTGCTCCAATACATACCAGTACTATCGAGTATATTGCCTGTCACCCTCATAACGCTCCATGCTTTCCTCTCAGTCCTTGATAGTAGTTGTGATCCTTGCTCTTCATCGGAGTAGAGAACGAGCATGACACTCACAGACACTCTGAAAGCCCTTTTAGCATGTCCTGGAAGAGTGCTTTATTTGAGCCGGTGGTTGCAGATGGGGCTAACAGGTACTCATTTTTGTAGACTAGTATTTATCTTTCCATCAACAGACGTTCATCCAAAGGAAGAGAGAGAAAAACATAAAATGAGGAACAGAAAGATGGAAAGAAAAGTGCCAACAAGTGAAAGGGGATGACAAAGAGCCTGTAAAAGTGAGATAAAGAGGCAGTGAGGGATTAGAGACCTAGTTATTTCAGGACTTAGCACTTTATGCTACCCCGTCTTGACACTCGCAGCCGTAACTTTACAGCGCTTAGACACCTCAAGGCAGTAATGCGCTCTATAAATCCAGATAACATAACATAATAGGTATTATGTGGAATCAACATTACGCAGCCTTAGTATCTGGCACCCTGACCTTTGACAGTGTCAGCCACAGGCTTCTGAGCAAGACTTTGGGTCCTGGTACTTATTCTTTTTCAAGTTAAGCATTGGCCTGTAATTCTTTTTTGATGTTGTAATGGTGGAAAACAACTTATGTTTCCCACTGTTACTATGTCATAGTATTGGATTTAGAATCTAGAATTCACACCAATGGTTATCTGTGAGCGCCATAAATAACAAAGGATTAGAAATATATACAGTCATCATTGGAGGTCTACAGTGTACAATGTACAAAAGCAGTACACTACATGGTAGGATTCAATGAGGCCGCAGTGCAATGATAGAAGAGGCATATGAAAAAAAGATACTCAGGTGGGGAAATCAAAAGAAGCGCAGGATGAACAAAGGTAGTCGTCAGGTTAATTTCCAGCAACAAAGTGCTGCATCTTCAGGGATATGACTGAAACATAATACACAAGTGGAAGGTAGTCAGAAGACAAATGATAGAAAATGTGAACCCTTCTGAAGGTAAACCTTTGTTTCAGTTTAAATGACCGTCCAAGTGCTTTGCAGGAACAAAAACAAAAAAGGGTCTTGTGAGTGCATTACCAATCAGATGGGAACAAAATGTTCGAAAACAGATGTAGTGTCCAAGTGTTGTAGTTCAGTACTGTGGATATTATGTTATCACCAGAATTGATAATTTTCTTAGCCAGATACTCTGGAGGTTACAGTTTTTTGATTGACAAAAAGGTTCTGATCGGAGAATTCTGCTGGTTGTCTGTTTTTTCTCTACAACATGGCCCAGGAAAAGGTTCTCTAGATCCTCTGGCAGCATGGACCTAGTCAATAAATCAATATAAAACACATAATCCAATGAACTGCAACCCCCCACAGCCCACTGAATATTTCATGAGTAAGGTAAGTATCAGCCAACAATCAGTCCTGTGAGACTCACAGAACTAGTTAAAGGAACCTCAAACCCTCTTTCATCATGAATAGACATACTCAAGAACACTAGGAAACTAGGAATATATTTTCAAGATTTATCAAAATCAAAATCCTATACCAGTGCACACAATATGAACAGTAGGAAGTGGCAATGATACTTGTTAATATACAAAATAGTAAATACTGTAACATTATGAAAGTATTTTAGGGTTTATGTCAATACCCCAAACTCCTCTCTTCCCTCAGCTAACTAAGCTAAACGTAGCACCAAAAGGGACATACTTCAGTTTCAGGGATGGTCTGCACCCACATACCTTTTCGGAACAATAGAAGAAGTGTGCAATAAAGAAACAGCAGCTGTTGTTCTTATCTCTGCCTCTTAGTTACTACGTCTCCATGCCAGCAGATAATCAAGTTGGATGACTCAATGTGCCTTCTCTGTTGCCCTCAGCAAGGAAAGATGTTTACAGCCGTTAGATGACCATCAACCTCGGACTCCTGAATTGAAGCTCATCTGTAGCTAATAATGCTTTTGTTCCAATTTATATTCTCTGTCTGAACTTTACTGAACATCTTCAGAATAAACAATTTGTAATAATGCTCCTCTAGCATTTCACCTACTTATATTCTGTGAAACATTGCTTGTTATTTAAGAACAACTTGTTAATTTCTATGAAGGCTTGTTTATAAATTTAAAAAACCTAGAAAACCAATTCAAGCCATCCTAGAATAAAACATGAATATATTTGAGCAAGCTGAAATATGTTGCAATGAAACAAATAGTTTAATGACATTGGCAGTTGTGCATTTACATTTAAAACATACACCTAAATAAATTGACATATGTAATCAAAAAGGGGTATATCTAAAAATAAAAATACATGAAGATTGTATCACTGTGGGTGAGGTAAGCAATTTTGTAAACTTGTAAACACATCGGGCTTCAACAGGAAGCCACTCTAGCGACTCGAAGACTTCAAAATCATGGGTACCAAACATCAAAAGGATGGCTGTGTGTAGGGTGGCTCTGATTGGAGACAGATAGATATGTTGCAATAACTGCTGCTTTTAGAACACTGGTATCAATGTAAACATAACTGCATGACAATGATTAATGTTTACGGCATGTTACATATGTATTTAAACATGGAAAGTTTTTGATTTCTACTGTAGCCACAAGTAGTTCCCTAAATCCATAATTTGCATTTGATGACACTGACTGAACAAAGTTCTCACTTCTATAGTTCACGAATACAGCAGGTGAAAATGTACAGGGGGTCTCAACATGATGTGGCGCACTGCATTGCTCAGTGCTAGAAAACCCACAATATATTGAAATCTTCGGATATGCCTCAGATGATGAAATATTTGCAAGTGTGGCTTTGGAGATGCACAATGCCGCTGGCCCTCACTGCATTTCTTCTATAAATGCCTGATTTCCATTGCTGGTCGAAGGTTGTACATTTTTTGGAAGCACTTGTACTAGCGCTCTTTTCGGCAGGGATAGAGGTCAAACGGGCCAAACCGGTCTGTTCATGCCAGGAAGCAGATCAATACCAGATACATGAATTGTACTGACTGAAGGCCAATCCAGCCTAGCCAAGGGATACCAGCTTCGGGCGAGGAGTGATGGAAAGATGGCCGGAGGTGGAAGGAGAGTGGTGGTGTTTAAGACCTGTGCTGGTCTAGGCATCCTCCAGCCACCTGGCCCAGCTTGTAATGCCGTCTGCAGGGAGGAATTCGAGATCATCGCCTCTGCAGCTCTGGGTTTTGTTTCTGTCGCAGAGTTTAAGTGCCTTCTAATGAGGTGTTTGGAAGCTTTAAATTACTGCTAATTACTGCTAGGAGGTTTACAGTAGGTGAATCTTGCTTCAGTGACTGCAGGCTGCTCGGAAACATTCCAAACAGAAAATTGTTCTACATTTTTGTCAAACAGTGAAGAAGGCAGTGTTCCATTCCCAACAGTATGCTTAGCATGTAACCTCTTTAATGGACATAATAAAGGTACTAGTTCAGGGCACTCGGACAGCTCAGCCTTTGGCATATTTCTAAGATCAGGATTCGTTAATTAATCGATATGAAACAATGGGTCTAGATGATAAACCTAAAGGATTATGGACCCATAAAAGAATACGAATATTTTTTGTATTGGGCTTGACTTTTTTATGCCAAACTATACAATTTAGAAGACGAAAGCCATCTCTCTCTATTCCCACCACTGGGTTTGCATGTATGGAATAGAGACCTTCCTCGCCTGCTTCCCCAACAATAAGGCATCAGGCGGTCTTCACCCTCCCCCCATTCTGTGGGCCATGGTGATACACGAAAAAAGACGTTTTGTTTTTTCATGCCAAAAATATGTTTTTGCGCTGAAAAAAGAAATCAGATTCCAAATAAATGGTGATATTTTGTGGCTTTGTCCCTGGCATGCTGAATGCACACGCATGTAGCATTAGAATAGATGAGGTGGCATAGGAGTATAAATTAGATGAAATGTAGCATTTTTGTAAATATGTGAGGTGACAGAGTATTGGAGTCTAGTAAGTGAAGTGCTCTGAAAACTGAATACAACTCTCCATTAAGTAAAATCATTGCCCATATTTAGGGGCGGCTCCTCCGTTTAGGCAGAAGAACGTCGCCCCACTAGTTAAAATGCACCCGGATGAAAATAAAATGCTAATAGACATTATTACCATTTTATTCTTTCTCTGCAAACCCCACCCTGAGACGAGTTTCAGGACAGAGGCGGGGCCACAGACAGCAGCAGAGAGGAGTGATGGGCTGGGCACTTTAAAATGTGCATGTCTCTTTGGTCGGCCGTCTTGCAACGGCCAGTCAGACATTCGCACTTTAAACCTCTCAACCCAGCTGTTTTGGACAGCTTGGCTGAGGCCGAGGAAAGGCGTCCAGTGCTCTTTGGAGCGTTGAGCGAGCCTGTTCCATCCAATCCTGGCGCTGCTCTCATGCTAGTTAACAGCATGAGAGCAGCACCAGGATTGGCTAGGGAGGTTTCTGGGCCAGAGAAGAGAAGAACAGCGGGACGTATCAAGGACATGCAGCAAAGTAAGTGTGTTTTATTTCCTTTTTAGAAAGCATTTTATATTTATTATGCCCTAAATAGCCGACATGCATTACATTACTGTTTTAAATTTAAACATTTTAACTTTAAAGCGATAATGTAATGGATGTCGGCATGAATTTAGTTTATATATTTTTGCCCCCATTTGCCGGCCCCCCTCCATAGCTGGCAGCCGCCACTGCCCATATTAACTCCACAGTAGGAGGAGCCTGACCCATGGGGAAGTGTAATCTGGCCTTTGCTATTGTTTACATTTTTGCTTAAGTGTTCACAATAATAACTAACGCTGCAGGTTAATCCATTAGGATTACAATTATATTTCCTATTTATGCTGCAGAAGTATATTTTTCAATACAGTCAGATTTTTACAGATGTGTTGAAAGCTCAGGTGATTCACTGTCACAAGAGCACAGCCGTCCCTAATCTGGAATCTCTTATACGAGTCGTTATTTTCATGTGGGATACTACTAGAATTTGAATAGTACTACACGAAGGCTCCAAGTCCCAGAATTGGTTGATTTGGAAGGTGAAAGCCTAGGACTGGAAAAGAGGCGTTTACATGACAAGGAGTCATAAGGTAACTGAACAAACGGAGAACAAAGCACAGTTATCGGGGCAATATGAGCATCTAAATGGTCTGGCTTCCAGGACTTTCTGCATGCGACTGCTGCTGAACTATCCCAGAAATCAAAACCCGTCACACAAAATGCAATTTTTCAATTTACTGAATTCCAATGGAAGGTCCTTACCTTAATAAGTGTGAAATAGAGTTGAAGGCCCATTCGAAAGAACGCGATGCGGAACAAGAAAACAGGAATTTAACATGATTCAAGTAACCATTCCAGGGGCAGGCATCAGATCACTGAAAAACACTCAAAAATAGACAGCAAAGAAAATGCGCCGATGCTGCCCGGTGTAACCTGGTCGTTTATGGCATGTTTTACACTCCATCATATATTTAAAAGTAAAACAAACTCAACAGATATTGAATGTAGCTTGAATTCATGCAATGTAATTCCACTAAGCAAAGGTAGGGCATTAATGCAGTGGCGTAATGCAAAATGATGGGGCCTCCCTGCAGAATGTGACGAGGGGCCCTTGAGAGTCTACCATATCGCACAGATATTCATTGGCCTTTGGGCTGAATGGGCCCCGTTGAAGGGATGGGGGCCACCATATGCCGCAGGGTCTACAGCCCCTGCAGTAATGAAGACTTGTTTCAGCTCAAAACAAACTATTTGATATTATTTGATAAAGAAAGTTTCGAGAATTTGATGCTTTTCACGGCCACCTACATTCATAAAAAAAAGTAGAAAATCTCACATAATCCTTTGTAACGAAACATATCGCTATTTTTGCTCAGTTGCTTAATGTGTTTTCATTAAGAGTGCACTAGGATATGGGTTGATTGATATATACAGATTGCGATAACTCAACTTCCAAGCTATTAAATTCAGAAATTGCTGTTCGAGAACTTTGAAAAAATAGCTTTCATTAAATACGATTTCTAATTATGTTGTCTTGAAATCCTAAGTGAAGCGACAACGAAATTAAAATAAAAAACCTTTTGAAGGCACAAAGAGAGCACTGCAAATGTTTTCCTCAGCTTTATGAGGGCCGGTTTGTTCGACTTGTTGCTCTCATAAAGATATCGGTCACCTAAAGTCAACAATAGATAGAGTTTCCCATATCTTTCCCTGAATTCCCCTGGAAAAATGTGCATATGTTCTCAATGAGAAATAGTGTACTCTGAAGAAACATCTCCCATCATAATATAGAAGCATGTTCAATTCTCTTTTAAATGTTAAATAAGGAGGGATACATTTTTTCGCATTGATTTTCCTAGGACTATAAATTTACGCATGATCTTTTGAAAGAGCAAACCTAACTCTAATGACAGAGTGACAAAATGATGAACAAAATAAAACCTATATGAGATGATTATATGGAAGGCTGGAAGAATGCATATTGAATGGAAACTAATGCCCTGAATATTTTGATAAACTGAGAGTTATGCAACAACTCTTGCAAATTTGGACGCCTAGCTAAAGTTGGGTATGAAAACCTCAATATTTATATTATTTAAAAAACAGTGCAATTAAAAAATAATACATGTTATTTGGGAGTTCCTTGAGATACAATCATGGTTCGTGGTACATGGCTGGGTCACAGGAGCACATCCAGCTCTGACAGTATCTCCTTACCAGAGGCTTACCAGGGAAATGCGAAAGTGCCTGAATGGGAAGTCCAGCAAACACAGTTTTTTCTCACCTGAATGAACATTTAATTAAATCCAGCTTCCTTTAAACAAGTGACTGATTCTCTGAGGGCTGCCATTCTGGTAAAACATTGTCATATTCCTATAAACTGGATGGCCACAATTTACAAAATCTAAGAGAAGTATAAGTGGGAAATTTGTTCCCGTTGGAATAGTTCAATGTTTGGAGCGAAAATCTGCCTTTTCAGTGATAGTTCTATATTCCTGCCAGTACTTACATGTATACAATGTATGCACTCTTAACTTCTGCAAGGCAGAAAAACCTGCAACCAACTTATGCCGTGCCCATCTGTGAAATTGGTCATGTGCACTGGTGGTTGTCTGCCACAATGGTGTTTTCGGAAGGCAATACCAACAGTCATTCGTTGTTCTGGAAAAAGGCAACTCCTGAGGCTCAGGATGCAACAGGTAGGTGGGAGGGGCATCTGCCCATTTTTAAACGCACCTCTAAGTGACCTTTAGTCTTTTATATGGAGAGCTTCTTTTCTTAGAAATTTCCAAGCAAGCGTTTGGTGAGGATAGGAGCCCACTGATTCAAGAACAGCCATGGTGGTGGAGTTTTAGGACAATTAGCCAAAAGTGGTTATTTGTCACCAAGTTGTCTTCACAGTAGCCTCAAGCAAATTGGTGATTGGTTTTGGGTTGTTCTCCAGGATGTATTGGCCTTTGTCTGTTGGAGATCTATTTGCTATTTGTTGAAAGGGAAAAGATGTTGAGTTACTTCTGCTTCACCCTAGTAAACATTGTGACCCTCTGCCGCTCTTTACAGAATCCTGTGTATGAAAACTGAGAAACAATAAACTATTTGTAAATTTCTGTGCAAATGAAAGAACATTGCCCAGTCTGACAATAACTGATATGCATACATTGATAGCAAGAAAGTTCTGCTAATTTTAGCAAGGGCTCCAGTACATTATTTAAAGCTGTGGGTCACCTACTTTGAACCCTCTGAGTGATATGGGTGATTCTGTTAAGTGAAAAACATTGGACCTTATTTAGAGTTGGGCTAATATCCTATCTGCCACTATTACAAAGGCCACAGGGTCTAGCGCACTTATAGTACGGACTCATTTGTGACAGAGTATAGCATCCGCCAAAATCTAAATGAGGCCCTTTCCTTATTTGTGAGTCCTGTTCAAGGCTAGTCAAGATGATCTCTGTCTAAAGGGAGTGGGAGATAGTCCTGTGCGAGTTCGAAGCCTTCCTGCTTTTTTCCCCAAGGATGCTCTAAGTGGTGCTTTCTTGGGATTCAGCCTTCTCAGAGGCAGGTGTTCAAGAAACACTTTCATCTCAGGTTGTTGGCCCTTGAAACCTGTATGGAGAACCTCACACACTACTGATAAGGAACCCTAGTCGTAGCCATAAAGAGACCTTGCCTCTACTGCTCTCTGTACTCCTGTACATGATACTGAATTTAACTCTGTCCCTGCCATTATACACAGAGCTCTGTTGTGCATCTTGTAGGGGTGCCACTTAAAAAACACCAATACCAAAAGCCAAGGTGACAGCGTCGTGGAGATGTCAGATGTGGAAGACTTGGGGGGGGGGGGGGGAGGGTCACTACTCGCTTGGTATGACTCCATATATTCCCATACCTGGCAACTTGACCAAAAATCTTATGTGTGAGGAGAGGGCTGGCAGTGGCGAAGCAAGGAGGGGTGCACAGAGGGTGGTCCAGCCCGGGCGGCATGAGTTTTGGGGGAAACAGACCACCCACTCTTACCTGCAGCCATCGCATGGCGGCAAACGCACAGACCATCAACCCCCACCGCCCTACTCTTACCTGCAGCCGTCACAGGGCGGCAAACAGCCCGACCGCCACAGCATAATGTCTAGGTATGCCACTGGGGCGGGGCTTTGGACGGGGCGGACCCTCGTGCCGAAAAGTACCAAAGAGGCACTTTTGATTCCCACCCTGCCCCTAAGCCCCTGCCTCCCAAAAAAAAAAAGAAAAAAAGCTTGCTGAAGCCTGTGCTGACGTCCTGGGGTGTTTGCACACCCCTTAATGGACTTCAGCAGTTCAAAGCCTCTGAAAATGAACTGGAAAACCACTATTCAAAGTGGTTTTCAGCTTGTTTTCCCTGCCACCGGGTGATATCGGCTCCTCACCGGGTGACCATCAGGGCCGGACTGGCTGTAGCGGGCAATGTGCGTTTCCCCGGTGGGCCGGAATGGTGGGGGCCGGTTTTCTGCCCGTGTGGGGCGGTTTTGTCACTGGGGGCCGGTTTTGCAGCAGTGCTGCAATATCGCCCCCCAGTAACGGGAGCGGTACATTTAACTAGCACCCCGTTAGCCCCCACCCTGCCGCTTTCAGGGCCGGTCAAGGAGCAATCTGCCAGGGCTGGTTGCTGTTCCCAGTCCGGCCCTGGTGACTGTGCGGAGGGAGCCGACATCGTGGGCCACACAGTGGAACCGTGTGAGTTGCAGGTATGTATTTCAGTGGATAACAAAGAACTGTTGTTTGTGAAGAAGGCATCACGTGGAGCAGCACAAAACACTACTAAATAAATATAAACAAAAGCATACTGGGCTAATGGCCTGTCTACACCCAAAATTCTCTTAAGGTTGCGATACATTATTTGGCAGCAATAAAAAGACCGAGCAAGGGCTGTTCGTTACAACTTATCACTGCTTATTTTCGTAAGATTAGAGTTTGATCTTTTAATGCTCAGTAATGTTCTTCAAAATCCTTAAGTGCTCTGGAAAAGAAACAGAGGTGCCATGAAAATTGAGAGAAAAAAGAAATAGGTTGGTAGCAAGGAAAGATGTTTCACTGTAAAATAGTGCCTAAAAAAAGTTTGAGTGGTGAAGCAAGAGAAGTTAAGATTGACACCGTAAGTGCTATACATTTCCAAGTCTCATAGAAGACTAAAACGGACCCTCGGCGTACTCTCATTCGATGCACACATGGAGTCCGTAAATCGAAACGAGCTGGGCACAGGATATGATATAATTTAATGAGATATAATATGATATAATTAAAAATATTTTTTTATTCATGTATTTTGTGATCTTACATTGGGCATCTCACACAGTACAGTGCTATTTTTTTAACTATGAGTCACACATGAAAAAATGCTTCCAAAACTGTATTTTCGTATATGTTTTATGTAGGGTTGTATAGCGCCCCCTTCTGCCATTGGTAAGACTTTGCAATGCTGCCAGTTTCCAGGTAGCTTAACACTCTGTTCTCGAGGATTACACCACATATTGGAGTGTGATCTCTGGTGGTTTGAGTTGGATTATCAGCAGTAGTGTGGGTGCTGCTTTCATGTCTATGCTTTTAGCATGTGTGTGTTAGAGCAGTGTTTGGTGTGTCTGGCCAGAGGGTTGGTATGTGCCTTCTGGCAGGACTGGCATTTGCACTGGCTGGCTGAAGTATGTTTCTAAAAGAATTGAGTGTATGGTGCTTGTCAGGGTTCCACAGTATCCCTTCATCTGGACTAACAGTTGGATGCTGGTTGAGTGTTGGTGTTATTGCGTTGTCTACTGGGTGGAGTGATACATGGTTTTGGGAAGAGTGGGGTGATGCCTTGAGCTTGGTTAGTTCTAATCATAGGATGCTACTACGTTGTATTGAAAGTGTGTGCGCTGCTCTGTCAAATGTGATCTGCTGGAGAGTGTGACTGTGTTCTTGTAGTTTTGGTAGTATCGTTGTGAGCTTGGTTTTACCCAGTCAAGTGGAATATCTGGGTCTTGTTGGGTGTGTCTGTCTCATGAGTTCTGCAGGATGCCATGTGCTACTTTCAAATACCGGTCACATTCATACAACACAAAACGTATAGGGAGCCATGTTCACTGCACTCTGTTGTCTGTGTGTTGTTTGTTATCATGTATTCGGTTGTGAGCTTGTTGATATCCAAATATGTGGAGTGTCTGTGCTGTGTTGTGTTGGATGGGTATGCAGAGCACTACCTAATGTGTTGTGCTGAATCTTTGGATGCTGTTACTAAGAGGGAAGTGCTATTGTTATTAGCATGGGGAAATGCAATATGTGGTGTACCTGCACTGTTTCTGATGCATTAGAGATCTTTTGTTTAATACTTCCTGCTGTAAGTGCTAATAGAGGGCATTATCGCTCCTCCAGGTCACAATGCCCCTGTTTTACTTCACTTTTAAGAAGAAACAGATTTAATGTGGGTGCATCTATCATCTCATTTGTTTAGGTTAGCTGGGGTATTATTTGCTGTTCTACGAGCAAGGATAGTTGCTTTTATGTACTCTTTTGTAACCTCTGTTTCACTGCCTGTAAGTAATCTTCTGCGCTTGGGTTATTATCACTTCGTAATTTTCAACTTCCCCAGATTTCAAGCTCCTCCATGTACCTGTTAATTTGCTATTAGTGGTGCGATCAAGATAATGGTTATGATTGTGGTATTAATTGTATCAGCAGATGTGTATCTTGGCTAGGAGTACAAGTGCTAGAATCATGATAGATGTATGGAAGGTGATCTGCTTAATCTGTTCTGTTTGATGTTCTTGTGTTTGTTGCCACCCCTGACATGGCATTCATCACTGCTTGGTGACTGCTTGGTCACGTGCACATGGGCATCTACAGCACCAGCTGAGCCAGAGGAGGAGAGAGGCACTGTGCGAAATTTTAAAACATATTAGCATAAAAGTAGGTTTGGTGGGTCAGGTGTGAGCACGATATTAAACCATGCAAACTCTTTTTTATCTGCAGAGTGCCCTGAGAATGTGTTATGCCAATCAAGCATTAGCTATTGCAACACACAAGCAAAATAACTTCGAAATATTTTTTACCATTAGCCTGCCTTCCTGCAGTAAATAAAGTGATTAGCTGCATTATGTTCTTGCTATCCTAAGTCTAAACAAATATGCGTTTAAAGACAAGCGCCAATAGAAACCTATGAAGGCCAGGTGAATGCACATTTATACTGTGTCCATTCAATACAATCAACACCATTCACCTAAAACGCTATTGAGAGAGAAGAAGCGCTAAATCGGCAGCAAGGTTAAACCTAGAACTGAAAGGTGTAAGCAGGGCCGTTTCCACCATTAGGCAAGTCTAGGCGTTGCCTAGGGCGGCAAAAGGGAGAGGGTGGCAAAAAACATGAGTCTGGGAATCCCCTTGAAAGGCCTTCAACCTCAAAAGCGCATTAGGTAGCGCCTTCTACAATTCAACGTGACGTGACGTTCTGCGCCACAGACAGCGGCCGTGCACGCCGCTAATAGTCTGCTGCAAAATTACCGCCCGCGGCGTGACTGAGTCACTTGCTGATGACTACAGCCACGCCTGACGTCATCTTTTACCAATTCCTGTGAGTGCAACACTGCACGCTCGTAATAACTCAGTGTTTCCTAGCTTTTTTATTTAGCACGTGGCCACTTTTCGCTGCCTCTGGCATCGGCCCCTGCCACCGGCCCCCATCTCAATATGCACCAAAACGATAGCTGCACTGTAAGCGCGCGATGCGTGCATGTCCCAGCAGATTTGAGGACTGGTGGTTCATGTGCGCGCTACCATACTACAGTGAATATTACCCGAAACACGCAGCCAGCATGTCTGTCACTTTCAGTGCCCAATGGCAAGACACTTTACTAGGGTGGTGCCGCGAGCTGGCGGAACTTGAAGTTTAGCTGCAGTGAGTACGCTGTTTGCACTACTGTGGTGGCAGTGTAATGGATCCCGCGGCACTCTCAGGCTCACCCGACCACCATTGGCACTGGCTAACTCAAACTCCCCGTCGAGAGCAGGAGCCTGCTGCTTGGCAGCCTGTAGCAGAGGGAGATGCTTGCTGCTGGCTTTCGGCTGCTGCCTAACTTAAACATCCCGCGGCAGATTCTTGACAGATTCTTGACTGTGACTGAATCAATGGTGTGTGACCTAGATTTGAGCCGGGCCCGGCTCAGAGAGGTGAGCCCTGGCATGTTTATCACATTATTATTTCAGCATCACAATAAACCCAGATCAAAACCTGTGATCAATTAGGCTGCCCCCTATCCGAGCTGTCCCACAGGCTTTCCTCGCGTGCTGTTCAACATATGGAGGAGAACAACGTGATCCGGATCACAATCACAATCCGAACGCGGGCTCTGACTGCAGCCCCCGCGCAGATCTGGTGGTGCCTCGCCTGCCGTTTTAAATGCTGGCAAGGCACCCCAGACAGTCACTACTATGCACATGCAGTGTAGAGATTCCAGGTTGATACGGGCTGTTTGGTTCTTTTTACTGAGCTGCCATAGGCTTTGGTTTTGGCAAGATGCTTTTTTATCCCCCTGGGCCCTTCATCACAAAAAAGCAAAGGGCCTCCTGGCGGTCAGTGGAGCCCCCTCCCCCGTCCCAAACATAATTTCAAGAAGCCGCTCTGACTCCGAGAGCAGATCGTTGTACACCAAGGCCAGTCTACTCTGCAGCAAAATGAGCAGAGCGGCCACTGTAACTGGCAGTTGAATTTCTCAAAGAGTGCTAAACAATTGCTGAAAAATAACTAACACCCTAAAGGCAATACATGACACCGACGCAGCGCCTGTTTACATTTCACACTTTTTACTCTATATTGCATTCCTGAAGACTGATGTTTCCGTAGATTTTAACAACGCACCGACACGGCAAGCTTATGGGCCATTTCAGAGAGATGTTGGAAGAGAAAGAATGAAAGTGTATAGAGAGTGAGAAACTGCAGACGACAGTTTGCCTGGATGACAGGGGGAGAGAGTGATGGTAGAAAAAGGGAGGGGGGCGGCATTTTTCAATTCTCGCCTAGGGCGGCAAAACACCTAGAAACGGCAATCAGCCATAAATGCCATCCCCTCGCTCCCACTGTTGCCTGGCAAAAATCAAATCCCTCTACATAAAACTCGAGGCATTGAGGAGCTATGGACCAGGCTATATAGAGAAACCTGAATACCACCACTACTGCACTGCACACGACGAAACTGTAAAGGGCAAGGCTTCAGGGCGCCGAGAAGTGTTCTTCTCTTTAAATACAGACAGGTCCTGCTGCTGCCTCCCTCCCTCTTCTGCTGCAACATGAGAAGAGGTAGGAGACAAAGGCAGAGAAACTGGAAGAAAGCAGACTGGGAAAACTCACATAACTTTGGAGGAAAAGAAACCAAACACAAGAAAAAACTCTAAATTACAGAGAGATAAGTAGGAACAGGAGATCCACCATGGAACTGTAAACATGTGGATGACACAAACAAGGGAAAATTGGAATCCTTCATTGCCAGAAACGAGCATCAAACAAGTTGTGATGCAAGAAAACGAATCCTCAGTCTTCTTTCACAGGTAACTCTGACCTATGACCTGGAAGGAATGGAGGAGCTATAATAAGGGAAGGAACAAGAAGGAATGTCAATGGTCGGTAGACTCAGAGATTTCTCAATGTAATACATGTCCTGGGTTCTTCCTAATATAAAAGAGCATGGAACGGAAATTCAGAGGGAAATTTGATTGAACCGCCATGACTCGGGTAAGCAGAAATCTTCAGGTGGCGTGGCATTGGTGCCACCTGACAAAGCAGCGACCAAACGTTACGAAGGCATAGTGCCATCAGACTCGCAGGCAAAGCCGCAGCATTCAAAGAAGGGGAAAAGAGTAGATCCTGGCAAACTCAAGAAGAGTAAGGGAAGTAGAATTACAGGCAAACAGCAGTGGACGTGGGGTGAGGGTGTACAGGAGCGGTTGCAGCAATCCTGCAGAACACCAATAGGAATCTTTATCCTTCGCCCCCGTCTTCGAGCGATCTTCAGTTCACTTGCATTTCTCATGGATATAAGACAGAGTGAAGAAAAATGGACAGAACCCAATGCCTTAATAGCAGCATGAGGTGTGGAAACCACACCTTTCTTAATTCTAACTAAAAACTTTGAAAGCAGAACCCAATCACCAGACCTTCAGAAAACATATTAATCTAATTATTTGGGCCAGCCTTTGACTAACAGCTCTCGTGCGAGAGATCAGTAGAGAGATCAAGAGGGGGGAGAGGGAGAAATTGGCTGGTAATAACTGTAGTGGGACAAAACCCAAGCACACAGCCCATGAATGTTGAAACCACACAGACTGTGGAAACAAGGCATCATTCAAGATCATCGAGTATCACCAACTCTACATAGAGCGATTTAGCACCAAATCGTGAATACACCAATCATGGGATATGACAATGTCTTCGGCTGGAAGACTCCAGTTTGGTGAAAAAAGGCCCAATTTGGGATACAACCTGAAAACAAGGCATGTGGTGTGTCTAATGCTGTGTGACTTTACTCTTGAGTAAAGCAGCTTTAGGACAGGGTATGTGGTAATCGAGGGAGCAAGGGGCAATATATTGGTCTGCCTTTTTGAATGATATAAAGAACATGATGATTTTTAGAGCCACAGATGACCTCTATCCACATCCTCTCGTGAGCAAGGGATTGAAATATTCTATAAAAGAACTAATGCGTCACAATACCAATGAGCCCCATCTGACTATAAAATTACTATTATGAGGTAACTGCATAATCACAGAAGTAAATTTAGGTATGAACTCTATCTCCATTAATGACTTTCTTTCTGAAAGCCATTTAGTTGTGCCAAGAAGCTTTGAGGCAGTGTGTTACCATTTCCTACAAGACTCTCTTCCATAGTAGCTAGGCTCTAGTTCCTTAGCCAACAACTCCACACTGTAGTTGCCCAGCTTATGATCGGCTTCTAGCTGGCACCATAATTCACCATCTGACCACATTAAATCCCCATTTAACCAGAGGAGCCAAGATGGCGACCGAGACGGCAGCGTAGATTCCCGGCTCCGTGAACCTCCGCATCCCGCACGGATATCCTGTACTAGATCCTCAGCTTGCGCCATGGGATCGTGTTTGTGAAGGAGAGTGGCAACCGATCGTGTGACTCCGGGGTTTCTGGCTACTGTACCGCCTGAGAAATCTGCGGATGAACTTTGCGGCCCGTGCAGCCCCGGAGCCGGGACCTCGAGTGGACGCCTTGGCCGGGTGGCAGTTTAACAACAACGGCCTGTGGTGACTGGGTGGAGTCGGTCCACCGGAGCGGTGCTGCCCCCGGCCTGCATCTCGCCACGGCCGCTCCCGTTGCTAAAGCGTAGTGGATCGAGGGCATGCCCGGGGGTGCAGTTCTCAGACTCTTCGGTGTTTGCCCCTGCCTTTGACGGTGAGCTGCCCGGACTCCGCCCCTAGCTCGCCCTGATCCTTGCAGACTGCTCCCGGATTTTCGCGGCTGCTGGTCCTTGGTGGAGACGACTGTTGCCCGAGTCCACGCAACGGCTGAATTTGTACCTGCCCCCGGACCCCTGTCTCCAGCGACGTGGACCCCGAGGTGCTTGTCCCTGGGTCCCGGCCCCCATACGAGTCGGGCCTCCCCCGGCGGCCATCTTGTTGCGATGCAGCCTACTATCCTGTCCACCGGGTCGCAGCAGGATTGGGAGTGTGTGACTTTTGGGAGTGTGGCAGAGCGACCGCGGGGAGCAGTGCTGGGGTACGGCGACCTCCTTGAGGCCCTTGGTGCCCTTCATTTCTCCTTGTCTCGTGGCATCGAGGTCTTGGGGAGTAAGATCGACGGTGTGGCATCAGCGTTGGGACAATGGCGGCATGCTGGTCCACAGTTACACAGGGACTTCCTACACTGCACACAGGAGGATAATGTCGCGGCCATCCCTGCGATTAGTGCGCAACCGGACACTCCGGACAGTATGCTACCGTATGATCGGCTGACCGAGGGTTTGATCTGTTCCGGAGGTAGTGGTTCCGAGTGGAAGGTGGTGGCCTCGTCCCGTGCACGACCTCCGGTGACCCAGGGACTTTACCAGCAATGTCTGTCTACTTTGGATGATTCAGCCTTCCCGGACCTTGTGTGCAGTGCAGATCCTGGGGCAGCACTGGGAAAGACGTCCCTCCGAGATGCGGACTGTGTTGGCGTTCTGAGACCTCCACCCCACCTGTGTGCGTCGCTTCCCGGTTGTTTTGGGACATCCCTTCACCTTGGAACATCGGACATGGCGCTGGGTCGAGGGGTAGGCATGGGCAGCATCGCCAGGAGTGGTCAGGGATGAGGCTGATCCCTCGGGGTGGTCATCTGGTAGACGGGCGGACTCATGGTTGTGTACTCCCAGGACATAGCTACTAGCATATTCGGTGCGCAATGCTCCCCATTCCCCCCTTTTGTTAGGGTCGATTTGGTGCTACTTATTGTTTGCTGTTGGGATACCTTACTGTGCGGGAGGGAGAAGCCGGGGGTATGTTCTGAAGGCCCTCCTCCAGTTTATTATATTTTCTCCACCCCCCCGCCTGGTGGGGTTCTTTCTTATTCCTTTTTCCCTGTTTCTTCTATATTTCGGGTCTAGTTCCAGGGCGACAGGCACACTGCTGGGGGGAGGGGCCATACTCATTTGCAGGGGTGCAGGGTGGGGGGTTGGGGGGGGACTCTTTTCTTTCTCAGTCTTCCTCTCTTTTTCCATGGCCTCCTTTTTCTTCTCCGTTTCTTCTTGTTTCTTCTTTTCTGGGATCAGCGTGGTACGCCTCCTTTGCTGTGAACCGTTGCCTCTCCGTGTGTGCCACAGTTTCCGGGGGTTCTCTGGGCGTTAGGTATGGGGGCCTGCAGGCGCAACTGTTTTTGATATTCTTCCCCATCATTTCCTGTGTTTGCGCCATGGATCCAATAGATTGCTGTTTATTGCTAACGTCTATCATGCGGCCTGCCCGTTATTGCTGTTGGGAAATTGTTTGGCACCTGATCCTACTGTTTTGTGTCATTATAAAATGAAAAACCCCCTTTTCTCCTGGTGTCCTACCTGCGCGGCTCCCGGGCCGAATTATCTTAGTATGAAGATTTTGCTACCGAGGTGCCGCATGTGCTTATATTTGACCTTATTGCTCTGATTGCTTAGCGGCCGGCCCTGGGGGGTTGTAGGCCCATACTTGTCAATGATCGAAATGTCAATAAAGGTTTTTCAAAAAAAAAAAAAAAAAAAAAAAATCCCCATTTAACAATGAGTTATCCCAAGCGACCATGATATGTGTTTGCTTCTTAGTGTCTACACGGGTAAGGTTTCATTGCAACATTCTTACAGTGCCCATGCTTGAGATTTTTTCAACCTTTCTTGCATAACAAATAATCAAATATTAGCCCTTTTTAGGTCTCTCCTAGCGAACGCAGCGCATGCGCTGATTTGCCTTGGCGAGACTATTGTTGTCGGTTTGGTGCACGAAGGGAGACAAACCATGTGCGGGCACGGACAGGCGATGTGCACGTGCATGGCGTCTCCTCTCTGCCTCACATGCTCCCACCGCGCACTCACACGCTCCCACCATGCGCTTGATTCAGCTTTTAGTTTCACTGCGCGCTGCAACTATACAAGGCAGACACGCGCTTGTTCCACTTAGGCTGGGGATGATGACATTAGGCTGCCTGCGTTGGAAGCAAGGAGGAAAACCATTGAGGTGTGCATTTAGAGCGGCTCTGCAGCTCTGGTTACCTCCACAGCGCCTTGAGGTAGGACTCCTGAGGCTCGGAGGCAGCCCCATGTGATGTTGAGGTCAGAGCCTACATGTTCCAACCACACGCCCTTGTCACCCTGCTACGGTTAGATGAGGCTGGTCCGTCTGACCTTGAAAGACCACAGAACCAATACTTCTTAAGATGATTTATTTGAGCTGTTAAAACCTAAATGTGTGTGGTGTTTGCACGAAGTGCTGCCTTTCACAGCTAGGTTGCGTGAAAGAAACGGTGCTGTAAGCATGTCCAGCCAATTGACAGTTACAATGTCGAAATTAAAATAATTCTAGACATTCCAACCGCGAAGTGTTGGTCGCTTGCTGTTAGGATTCACATGTGGCCTCTACTTAATAGGATGAAATTGTGGCATGGCCTCCTCGGCTTTTCACTTTAAGAGTTGTCCTTCAGTGGTATTGGCAATCTGAAGTACAGCACTGCAAGATGCACCATTATAAGGGGTTTTACCAAAAGCTGGGCTTGCAGAGATGTTAGTAAATCTATTGGAATAAACTCTCTTCCTTCGGATGCGTTATCTCGGGGCACACCTCAAACGCTCGAAAGCTGTTTTACTAGACACCCTCAAGCTGTCGCACATTAACTGAAACAATATCTTTCTAATATTATCTAGTGATCCCTAAGCAAGTTTGAGTGTCATGTCTGATGTGGTGAAATCGAACATTCTTGTTTAACGTGCAGGTCAGCATATAACAATCTTACTCTTTCTAACATGAGGCTAAATAGCTTGGTTGGATATACACCTATTCTTAAATTGCCAAGCGACAATTACATTTATAAAGTGCATTTTATGAAAAATTCATGTTATCAGGATTATATTTCAGTCGAAATATACAGGCATTTCAGTGTTTATTGCCAGTATGGAGTGACTATTTCTTAATTATTTCGCTCTGTGGTTTCTTTTTTTGCATGTTGTGTTCATTTATTTGAAATGAGCAGGCTGGTGGTGAGGTGATTTCAATATTTATTGTAGAAAGACCCCAGCGGCATGCAGTTACCTGCTACATGGTCCCTAGTGCAAGACATGTGCACACACCCCATACTAAAATAGAACGCTCTCCATAACTTCATAGTGTGCTGCTTGCTTAGAAAACAAGCATTTGCAAATGCAATAGGTCTCGCATTTGCGAGAGTTTAAGCTATTGGCATTGTAAATGGCAATGCCTTTTATTTATGTTTTAAAAACGAACACGTAAACAAAAGGCATTGTCATTTACAATGCCAACAGTTCAAACTCTCGCAAATGCGAGACCTATTGCATTGCAAATGCTTGTTGAAATAAGTATCATCCTACACGTTTCCAGCATGCATACTTGAACAACAATTTTCCAATTTTAGATACCTTACAGAGTTATGTTGTGCAACAGAGCAAGGGTTAAAGAATGGGATGTCAGAGAAGGGGACACCCTCCACCCTACTCCAGTTAGAACACGGATGTTAGAATATATTCGATGAGCATGATTTAATTTCTTACAATAACATGAAACACTTACTATTCATTTGCAAATGTATGGCTCTGGTTTATTTTAGCCATGTCGCATGCAGTAGGATAATGATATCCATGCTACCATTTCTTCTTACATATACATCAAAAGCAGCTTTTCTAACATATACTAGAACAGTTATACCAATATTGCCTGTCTCTAAATCAGAACTGATCAAGTGAGGGAGGAAGGGGAGAAAAGGAAGAGGCACAGTAAGAATAATGCATGGCTATAGGGCCTTGATTTGGACGTTGGATATGCTGGCTTCTATGTGGCCAATGTAGGGTGCATTGGGCAAGGCCTCCTTTATCAAAGTCACTGATGGCCCACCAATATTCCAGTCATCTTCAAAAGAGGTGGTGGGACCCATCACCCGATTTAGATGTGAGAAGAGTGTGCCACAGCCATCTTCCACCAGAACAACAATAGTGAGGTGCTAGAGTGAGAACTGTTGGGGAACCGTACCCCATGTCCTTAGCTGCACAAAAGTGGCCAGGCTGGAAAATAGTTCTGGAAGCTCACTTTTTCCATGTAGGAAGTGGATGAGGGATTCCCTCTGCATTTCCCGAGTGCCAGCCCACCAATCGTTGCAGAACCAGTAATGCACTGGCATTGCAGCCAGCTCTACCTGGAAGTACTTCCACAAAGCCTCTGCACCTCATGTCTAAATGAGATCATTCAATCTCCCTCAGTTTAGCAGAGACCTGGGGGGCAGCTGCTCCCACTAGGTACTCTAAAAGGAGGTCTATGTGTTCTCAAACGTCTTTGCTGTCTCCATTCTTGATTGCTTAATCCATGCACGACAATAGGATGCCTCAAAACAAGCAGAACCTTGCAATAATAAAAGAGTGGCGCTCACTTGTGGTGCATGATAGTAACTGGAGGCAGAGGAAAATGAAAGACACTTGAGGATTATTTATGAGTAAATCACGCAGAGAGATGGATTGCAACACACACCTCCATTATATTATATGCTACGGTGACAAAAACAGTGTCAAAGTGTAAAATAGCAGAGCAGCAAAAGATAACACTATACTGAGTGATTCAAAGGTGCTGCAGTAAGCAGAAAGTTGAAGTGCTAATTACATCAACCTGAAAATAGACGAAGCACGCAAGAAGCCATGTCATGATCGGCTACGCTGGATCATCGCAAAGCAGGGGGATGTTATTTGCAAGCAAGATGGTAATCCAGGCCTAAAAATACAAGAACATAATAAAAAGGGGTTTTCAGAGGGGTGGCAAAAATGGCAATCTATGGAATTCATGTTTGAAGATACTTTCTTAGAGAGTATAACAGTGCATTAACAATTCAGCCATAAAGGGTTATTGGCTTTAATATATACTTTTTACAATAAATCTTAGAGGTCTATTACATTTGTCATAAAGTTTCATAATAAACGGATCAAACCTATGCCATCTGACATAACTTCTTATAAACCAATCAGGCCTACCACCTTAATCATTGGCTACTCATCAAACCAGTTCAGACGCACACTTTTGGGCATAATCTGTGCCATCTAAGCACTCTTTCAGCATAAATATACAACCCCTGCCCAATCAAATCCTGTAGGCAGGGGCGCAACACAGGCCCCCGCATCCCCCGCAGTGCATGGGAGCCCCCCAGCTGCAGGGGGCCCACTCAGCACTGCACTCACACCGGAGAGCTCCGGATTAAATCCAGAGCGGGGGCCCCTCTGTGTACCTTGCAGGGGGGCCCCTTCAACTTGGCCTGCCCCTAGGTACTGTAGCCAAACCCCCAGCAGGCTGCAAGCCCCACACCACTCACAGCCTTTAGCATGCATAGCATAGGGTTAGTCTTCTGTCCCCAGGACACCATTCCTTGGGGCAAAGCATATTTAGTAAGGGAAGCAGGTGTGCCACCCTCCTTGACACTGAATTGGCCCGGGGACCCCATTCACAGGGCCAGTTCCATTAAAATGGGGTGGGAGGGCTGTATGGCCTTTCTCCTTGAGCCTTAAAACGGCCTGGGTACCCTATCCCCCAGGTCCAAATACCATTAAACAGGGTTTAAGTGGGACATGCAGCCCCCCTCCCCGAGCTTTAATAGGCTCGGGGATCCCACCCCTGGGGTCAAAATCTAATGGGGCGGGGGTATGCAGCTCCCCTCCTCGAACTCTAATAGACACCGGGGACTCCATCCCCTGGGGCCAAATACAATAAAAAGGAGAGGGGGGCTCATGAAAAAACCTTTAGAATTCACTGAAAAACAAAAGGTTAAAGTAAAGTTATACTTAGATGGATTTCTCAGTGACAGCCTTAAAGATTTGAACAAAAAAATCACAGAAATTCAGCAGTTATAGTTAGCACCGCTAACTATAACTTGCACCCTCGCCATGCACTGTTTATGTCCTCACATGTGACATCACTCATGACATGTTCTATGAGATCATTTATGATATCACTGATGACATTTCAAATTACATCCCTGATGACATCATCCAATGAGGGTACTAATTTATTTGACTGTTTACACAGTGGCACGTAACTATCATAATACTTTTCTACCTCAATTTTGTTTAGCCGGGGTCTAGCTAATGGGTGTCAGTGTTTACAAAACACATGGACTCCTAATGCACCATAGCTGTGCTCCTCACAACATTTTGGCTCTGTAGAAATTCTGAACAGGAGAAAGATTCTACATAATAGATACTAACTTTTCTAAGCAGCCTTGAGTTATTAGAGAATCATGTGAGCATGATAATGTATACTTAACATAGAAGAGTGTGTGTTTCAGGTACTAACTTAAGTATGTGTGCTTGTTTTGCTTCAGGAGACAGTAATGTTTTCTCAACAGTATGAAGTGTGTAGGTAGTATGATCTTTAGCACCTTCAGATCTTGGTTATTTTTAGCAAATAGTGTCTTTACTGACAACTGATGCATGGAATGTACACTGTTCTGAGAGGATTATTTTGAACACTCTATGGTGTATTTCTCATGAAAGTGTCACTGCTTACAAACAGTTTGCTAAGAATGAACTCTCTCCATAGAGTAAAAACTGTTTACAGTACTCAGTTCTCTACATATATCAACTTTATTTCTTTATGTAGGTTTGGTGTTTGACAGTGGTTTGATACAGATAAAAGCTGTCCATAGTAGGGCATTTATTTTGGAATTGGCATTCACTACTTTGGCTTTCTCTGAACAGTTGTACATAAATTGAACAGCGAGATCTTCCCATATATCTGTGGTTCATTGGGTAACTGAACTATGCTTACTGTAAAGTGTATGGTATTCACTCAATATTGCACATAATGCATGCTTTCTACACCTAATGGAGTTGTGTCTGTGATGGCAGTAATGACGGCTAATATTCTACTGAGCTATTTTGTGCATAATGTCAGGCCTCTAATACCATAGTAATTTATACAACAAAATGTGGGTAAATGAAGCTTGGATGATGTCATCAGTGATGTCGTCAATGATGCCATTTGAGATGTCATCAGTGAGGTCATAAATGATGTCATAGAACGCCATGAGTGATGTCATATGTGAGGTCATAAGCAGCATTTGGAGGGAACGCAAGATATAGTTAGCGCTAACTAGAACTTGTACTTTTTTTTTTTTTTTTTTTAGTTCAAAACGTTTATGTGGTCACCGAGAAATTCACGTAACTATAACATTACTTTAACCTTTGTTTTTTGTCAGTGAATTTCTAAGGTTTGTTTTTTTAAACAAAAACAGATTTTTATTGCACCTATTTTTGTTACACCAACTTTAAAATTTCTTTAACCTTTGTTTTTTTCGTTGAATTTCAAGATATTTGTTTTTATAGTACATTAATAGTTTTTGTGAGTGTATGTATGGAAGAATTACTTTATAATGTATGTTGTGTTCAGACATTAGTTTAATAAAAGAAAGGTTTGTTTATTGTAACAAAACAAGATATAGTTCCCAATTTTTCTAAAATGTGTGCAAGTATTAAACAGATGCATTTTCGATAGAAATTGTTTATTTTCTCAGTTATTGTAACTCTGATAACAAGACATGTCACCCGCAATCTCTTTTTGAGGTGTCATTACTCTCGTAATGACAGGTGTGCATAGTAGGGTGTGTAGAGGAACTGGCCTCTCTGTTGAGACCTCCCCTGTAATTATGGGTGTGTGTAGTAAGGTGTGGAGAGGGACTGGCCTCTCCTTTCAGGCCTCTCTTAGATGACAGGTGTGCATAATAGGGTGCGGGGAGGGACTGCCCTCTCCTTTTAGACCTCTCTCAGATGACAGGTGTGCCTATTAGAGTGTGTTTAGGGACTGACCTCTCTGCTGAGACCCCTCTCGATAGGTGTGCATAATAGGGAGTGAAGAGGGACTGGCCTACCTTTCAGACCTCTCTCTCAGATGATGGATGTGCATAGTAGGGTGTTTGAGGGACTGACCTCTCTGCTGAGACCTCTCTCTGTAATGATGTGTGCCTAGTAGGGAATGGGGAGGGACAGGGCTCTCCTTTCAGACCCCTCTCCCAGATGACAGGTGTGCATATTGTAAATTGGGTGGAGGGTCTGGCCTCTCCTTTCAGACCTCTCTCTCAGGTGACAGGTGTGTGTAGTAAGATGTGGGGAGGGACTGCCTCCTCTGTCAGACCTTGCTCTAAGATGACGGGTGTGAGTAGTTGGGTGTCTACATGGACTAGCCTCCCCTTCCAAACCTCTGTCTCAGATGACGGTTGTATGTAGTAAGGTGTGGAGAGTGATAGACCTCTCCTTCCAGACCTCTCTCTCAGATAACGGGTGTGCTTAGTAGGGAGTGTACATGGACTGTCCATTCAGACTTTGGTCTCACCTGATAGATGTGCATAGTAGTCTGTGTGGAAAGAGACTGCCCGCTCCGCTGAGACCTCTCTCTTGGATGAGAGGTGTGCACAGCATGCTCTGTCCAGGGACGCTCCTTCCCCGCTTACACCCCTCTCTTTGATGATGGGTGTGCATAGTAAGGTGTGGGAAGAGACTATACTCTATTCACAACTCTTAAAAAGCCGATAAGAATAAATAGTAGACTCTGATAAACAGTAAGACGCCTGCCTGCAGTAACAAGTCTGCATATCAGAGTATATTTAAAGATGACCTACTCTTTACTACTTTTCATGATCCCGCAAGAGTCTCATGAAATAGTAACTTTGAAAAAAAAAAGTATGAACCATTTACTCATCACAGTACTTATCTGTTACACAATTCCTTTAAAAAACACAATCATCACAATATGCATTCCTACCAATGGAGTGTATTCAGAACTCATCTACCCCTTTTTACTATTCGCAATCCCACAGGAGTCCCCAGAGATCATAAAAAATAGTTTAAAAACAATATTCATTTATTGTATTCACAGTAGTTATACCTTAGACATCTCCTCTGGAAACTTAGGGGGACAGCATGCCTTTTTGCTGGTCCCTTATATAGCTTTTCTACTTCATTTCCACAACATCTTCAATATGCACATTAAACAGTAATGATGACCATTTCATTTCTTACACTTCAACAGCCAGGCAATCAGAGTCTCGCTCGTGCTAGACTCACAGGAGCCTATCATTCCGGCGAGATTGTGAAGGCTCACAGGAAAAGTGGGCCTCTCAAACAATCACAGGGCTCTAGTTTTGATTTCACGCTCTCGTGGGAGGCTCGCAGGCCTCTCGCGCCCTAGAGCCAAAATATACTATTATTTTTAACCTATTCATAGCTCAAAAACTACTGAACAGGTTGAAACCAAATTACAAAAAGCACAATCTGCGGACCAAGATGTAGAGTCCTGCCGTATTTGGTGTAATTCAGTTAATACATATTTGCTGTAACCATGTCTAAAGAAGTCTATGGAAAATGCATTCAGATTTTACTTTTTGGGACCCCCCTTTTTTTTCTTGGCCCTCCGCTTAAAGGATCACCCCCCCAAAACATTCCAAAAAGAAGCTGTGGTGGTGGACTTTTTTGGGGGGAAAGTTTCGTGGAGATTCGTCAAACGGAGCTAAAGTTATTAGCAAACCAAAAAACACTGAGTTTATGGAAAAACAACTTAACTACCTATATAAATATGTGTGAACTTTTTTTTACGTTTCTTGAAGATTTATTATTATCAAAACAAAAAACACTTCCTATGGAAACTTCGACCTAACTAAATACTCATAGTGGCGACCACAACTGTGTAACATATATACCATTCCTTACAAATCAGAAATGAACTGACAATCCAGTACTGTAAACAGTATCAGTATTTCTTTCAATAAGATATGCTCTTCGGCGTTCTAACTCTAAATGTAAGAAAAGAGCCATAAAGTTATGGGTATATGGGAGCTGCACTCATAGCCACCGGTGCTCTGTGTGGATGCGAACGGCGTATGCAGAATAGGAAGGCTTGAGATAAACTGAAAAATATATTTAAACTAGTGGCATTTAACAGTGAGTAGTTATAGTTAGGTCTGCGTTTCCATAGGAAATGTCTTTTTTGGTTTGCTAATAACTTTGGTGCCATTTGATGAATTAAGTGTTCTTTTTTACTTAGTTTATTAATTGAAAGGTCCGGGATCCGCGAAGAAGGGGGTCCCAAAACGCGAAATCCCAATCCATTCTCTATAGACTTTTTATTTTTTTTAACAGCACTACTGCAAAAACTGCTAAATGGAATTACACCAAATTTGTCAGGAAGCTAGATCTTGGTCCAGAAACTGTGCTTTTTGTGATTTGGTGTAAATCCGTTCAGTAGTTTTTAAGAAATGGAGGTATAAAAATATTTGTATATCTGGATGGTTGGGTTCAAGGGACTCTCATCTTTAAAATAAATAGAGCCTTCCGATTGACCTATAGGGCTTTTTTCACCTTGGACCATCTAGCTCCCGCCAGAGTGAGGCTCCCGCAGGATTGAGCACTCTGGCTGGAAGCAACAAGAAAGAAAATGTTGGGCAGCCATGACAGAACAGAAGACACATAGGCCCCTGTTCTGAAATAGTTTAAAAAAAGATAAGGGGGCAGAGTAGGAGAAACCTGCTCCCCGAAGCCTTTGTGGGGACCAGAATTTTTATTTTTTGCTATAACCCCACAAGGACTCCTGCTGGATCGCATCAAAATAAGATTTTTTCTGACACTATTTTTTATAGATAAATATGACCCCCGGGTGGGCCGATTACGGCACCAGGAACCCTGGGGCCAAGCATAATAATAAAAGGGGAGGAGGATGCGCAGCCTGCCCGTCCCAAGCACTTTTGCTGGTGGGCAAACACAGATTGCTCATGCCCAGCAGGGGCATGCAATAACAGCTGCACACGCCTGGCAGGAGCAATGCAGGTTCCCGATGCATCCAGGATGGGTGCATGCAGGGAGCCAGCGGAGTAGTGGGGGCCCTTGGGCTCCGCAGCAGTCCCCACCTAGTGTCTAGTGGGTCCCCAGGTTGGCACCTGGATACCCACTTAAGGCCCAGGGGGATGGGGTTCCAGAGGCTGTAAAGGCTCGGGGGGGGGGTCCACAAGCTCCTCTCCCCTTATATAAAATGACCCTGTGTGGGGTTCAAAGGTCCCCTAGTGGCTCGGACAGAGGGGACACATTCACCCTCCCCTTCATAAAAAAAGTCCTGAGGATCGTGCCCCCTCCCCTTAATAAAAAAAAAGCCCTGGGGTCCCCAGAGCCCGAAATGGCTTCAGGACGGGGACCATGTGCATACCTCCTCTTACTAAAAAAAGGTCCTAGAGATGAGGTCCCAGGAGCCTTTTGAGGCTGGGAAAGTTGGGACTCATGTCCCATTTCCAATAATTATATAAAAGGGTGTCTTGGGTTCGACACCCAAAATAAAAAAAAATCATAATAAATGAGTGCCAGGAGCCACTCATTTATTATTCACGGTTCCTTGAAGGATCGCCCTATAATGCTTTGTGAAGGCACTTTCAATCTTAATTTTAGCTTGGCAATGCTCCTATAATGAGCAGGGATACCACCAAACAGTTTTTCTATGTTGCGTGGGGCTGCAGGACATGCAGCAGCCCCAAGCAACATTAAAAAAACAGTAAGTCTTGTGGGTCATTGAATTCAAAACCCCAGGGGACCTTACCATTTTTTTAAGAAACGCTCCTAGCTAGAGTGCTATGCTCTTCAGATAGATTGCAAGGACCTCCTCTTGTGGTTGTTTTTATGATTGTGTTTTGTTAGCTGTAAAATGTTTTTAAAAAAGACTGAAAGATATGTTCTTGTTTTTTTTTTTAAAACATGTCTCCGACTCTTCATTTTAACATTTTTCAACCCACAAAATGCAAAAATAAAAGGTATGTTAAAAGACAGACTCGCAGATATGTTGATTTTATTTTTATCTTAAAACTTTCTTAAACATTTTTATAATAGTCACTAATATTCAACATTGCATTTCGTGCAATTACTGAAATATACATTTGAATAAAAATATTGGTGATTTTTGGAGAAAGATATAATATCTGCTTTATATATATGGATATACTCAGCCTTCCATAAAGCCAATAGGCCCACTTTTTATACTTTGGTGTTGTCACTCTTTGAAAACTGCCTAAGTGCAGCCAGGACCTGTGAGACCAACTGCATGCTGCGCATGCCAGAAGGCCATTCACGGTGTGGGTTTGGCTGCTCACAAAGGGTTAAACACAGGACCTGGCCTCTGGCCAGTCCTTGCAGACAACCCGCACCATGCACTGTCAAAGGCAGTATGGGGTGTGGGGTTGATGTTACTTTTGGTAATAAAATAGTACTTTACTTTTTTTTTAAACTAGAAATTCACTGAAATAAACAAAATGTAAAGTGACATAGAATAGGAATTGTAATTATATCTTACTTTACATTAACAAAAAACCTTGGAAATACACTGAAAAAAACAAATGTTACAGTTAGGTGAAAATTTCAGTGACATCGTAATGTTTTTAACTCATAAACCACTGTAACTATAACTCGTGTCCTAGAAGTGACTATAACTTGCACTCTCATCATGTACTGCTAATTTACCCACATATTACATCACTCATGACATCATTGATAACATGACTGCAACATCTGAAATGGCACCATTGATGACAAGATAGCGCATGACTGGGGCGCAAGCTATAGTTACTTTAAGGCATGAGTTATAGTTAACAAAGAAAACTATTACTGCAGAATTTCTGATATTGTCTTTTTTTGTTTGAAATGTTACGTTGCAACTGAAATTTTCACCTAACTATAATGTTACTTTAACCTTTGATTTTTTTCAGTGAAGATTTATAGAAATATATAAACTTTCAATTTAAAAGCAATTTTTATTTTGCTTATAACTTTGTTACCATTTCGAAGACTCTGCTCAAAACTTTCCAATCAAATAGCGTTAGTGGCAGAATGTCTTCAACTACTGATGAACGGTAACATTAGCAATATGTGTGAATATAGATGAAAACCGTACTCAAGTCATTTAGGAAATTTAGAAAAGTAACCAATACTGGTTGTGGAAACAATGGCTCCAGGTACCCATGAACTGGGGGTGATGGCAGAAGAATCATGAGAGGTGGAGTCAGGGGAGGCACTATGAGGAGAGGAGGCAATGAAACCCAACCAATGCAATATTTTCATACAGACAATATCCCCAAAGAAATGGACAACCAGGACAAATGTGATAGTAAGGCTGGCTTACTTAATTGATCACAAACAAACAACATTTTTTTTTGTTTTGTTCATGGTGTTGCAGTGCTGGCTGCACAGATCTTAATATATCCAACAAGTTCCAGGATATATTACTGATAATAAAAAATCTCTGGTGGCTAATGATTTTGCTGGAAAAATCTGAGAACACTCTATGGTCACAGGGTTGCATCATTATAAAATCGCTCAGAGGGTTAACTGCAGGTTGCACTTTACAAACCTTATAAAATAGCTCTATTAGTAATGTGCCTACTTAAAAAAATGCAACCCACAAGGTATGTCAGGTTTGAAATCTTGAGAAATTCATTGTGTACCGTGCAATATAAATGATTTTTATTTTTCACCTACGGGCAACTTTAGCTCTCTGCTACAGAAGAGCTATTCTCTGCAATATAATAAATCAGAGTAGATTTTGGGTCAGTCCCTTGCTCATGATTAGAAGGTTTTCCTGCCTACCTCAGTTTCATATAACTTTTTTGATGTGTTTCATTACTACTGCTATGTTTGTGCTGATACTGGGGCATTTCTTCTTTACTATGTTTCCGATTGCATCAGATGTATCCTTCCACTGCTTTCATCATGGAACTCATTTTCCTTTGTTTTCCAGCAGCAGATGGTAGTGCATGTGTTTCCTCACTATTTTCCCTATGAACTCATTCCCCTCATATTTCCACAATGCTGTTCCTGCTCATCTACTTCTAGCCAACCCCTCCACATTCCACTTTATTATTATTATTTTTTTTATTGTAAACCTTTTTTGTGATGGTCCGGCAGCTGCACACTGCTTCCAGGAGCCCGATCCTTACTTTTGGCACTCTCATTCATTCTATATATTGAATTTACTGCTCTAAAATGGCTCCTGAACATCTCGGAGCGGTAAATTAAACTTATTTTAAAAAAAATTAAATGGCAGTTGGTGTATAATCATGCTTACACATGCAAAGGCCGTCATCTTGAAATGCTTTTTAAAAAAATAATTCTAAGATGACGATCCATGCGTGTACATGTGTAGTGATGCATTTGCAGCCTTCTTGATCTTTTTTCAAAGAAAAAGCATTTTCATATGGCTGCCCATACATGTGCATGCATCGCTTTGCCCCAGCGGGTGGTTTGAATTTAAAAAAAAAACTTTTGGGCAATACTAGTGCAAATGATCATTAACAAAGCTAATAAATTGTCATTCACATTGCTAATGTTTGTTCGCATTGGCATTGCCCAAAAGGAAAACAAGAAAACGCTGGTCATTTGTGTGCTTACATACACCAAGATATGCATGGTATTTTTGCAGGGCATGTATAGATCTACACATCTTCCATAGATCCAGAACCTTAAAAAGTAAAAAAAAAAACTTTAAAATCTCATTTTATTACATACTAACTTGTGAAGTTACACTCCAATGGGTTTCTTTCTTTCTCTTGACCGGCTACTAAATAGGGAGGCTGGTTTGATCTCAAACTGTTCCCAGCCACAACCCAGCTTGAACAAAGGGAATTATAGAACCCAGAAGGTGAGAACAGCCCACTTCTATCCCTAATGTCATAAGGCACTGACTGTGCAGATGTGTCTATGTCCAGTGGCGTAACACAGGCCCCTGCAGCCCCGCCGAGCGGGGGGCCCCAAGCTCCAGGGGGCCCCCTTAGCACAATACTCTGGCTGAAGAGCTCCTGATTGAGCCCAGAGGAGGCCCCTTCATGTACCTTGCAGGGGGGCCTCCTCAAGTTTCGTTACGCCAGTGTCTATGTCCAGGAGTCGGCACCAAGGTTGGACTGAGACAGAAAACAGGGCCGCCCACTCAAATTAAACTGGTCCCTATTAGCTATTTAGATACCTAAAAAAGATGGTCCATGTTTGCAAATGGGGGCCGTTTTGAACTTGGAAAGATATGCTGTGTAAGTGTTTTGCAAGATATGAAAATCTACAACATTTGAGCTTGCTGGCAATTTTGTTTTATTATCAGGGAAATAAATAATAAAAACCGACCCATCAGACCATAAAACAGGTTTGCAAACAGCCAGAATACTGGCCCTCACACTGATCTGTCAGACAAGCCCATCAGGGCACTGCCTGAGTGCCCTATTGCCAGTCCGACCATATTATGGAATGCGATGCATTGTCTTATTATATTGAATGCACTGCCCCCAGGGCAGCTGCGAACTCAGACTGCCCTGGGGACAGAGCATTCAAGTTAAATAGGGAACAGCTTTGAAGCAGCCGCTCCGTGTTTCACTATGCAGGCGGCAACCCGCCTACACGAGGAGGGGAGGGAGATCTCCTTGCAGGTGGATGAAGTGAGTGACTGTACCTGCCTGCATGGGGATGTGGGAGGGTCCATGGGACCCCCTTTCACCCTCCAGAGGGCTGCCATCAGAGGGCGTACTGAGAGTGCACCTCCTGACAGCTTCTTTGACTCTGCACCTGGTCTATTATATGGTGTGGGCGCAGTGGCAAAGGGATTCCCTCATTTGCAGGGGGCCTGTCCCAATGCAAATGAGGAAGCGCACTCTTGGGAAAGCGCTGATATGTGTGCCAGAGCTATCTGTATTTCCGAAAGAGCCGCACAAGCGTCTGAGGCCCTTTCTGTAATACCAAAGTGCGCCCGGGGTATGCAAAGCGGACGATAAAGCCTGTTGCACCCCTGGAGCATATCCATAATTAGGCTCCTGGCCGGCACACAACTCTACCGGAGGAGTGATTCACCATAACACCCTGGCCGCGGCGCGAATTCTGCTGCGGTGCTGGAGAATTAATGAGTGGGCGGGGTTCGGACGGCCCGGTCGTCCACCGCACATGCCCACTGTGACGTCGGACGGCCAGGGGCCGTCCGCAGCTTGGAACGGGTTAAACCTGGTTGAAGCTTCATAATAGTTGCCGGGACTGTAATCTGGGTGGTTTCCACTCTATTCCTTCACGGGCTCCACCTCTTCCCTACTCAAAGAAAGATTTGGGGGAGTTAGGCGTTATGGCTTCAGTGGAAAGGGACTTGTGTTATTTGCAAGCTCTCCACTCTGAAATTATATGGACCTTGGGAATCAAACGGTACATTTCCTTTTCCTCCTGAACTTAAGAATCTTCGACTGCGGAATGTAATTTTTAAATTTAGAATTGGCCACTACGTATTTGATGAAGCATACGTGTTTTTTCAGCAGGCTTTCAAAGGCGTGTTTTTTGTTTCTATGTGTTTTTGCCCTGATGTGCGTCTCTCTCTCATTGTCTCTTCACTGACCTGGCTAGACCGCTCTCTCGGAACTACGAGGAGTGCTCATGCCAGGGGCACCTGGGCGGCTGCCTTGGAGGGTTTGCTGAGCCCGGACGTTAGTGAACAGCTGCCACGACCCAGTGCAGCCCCGGACTGTTCTGAAAAATAAAGCTTTCACTCGGGATAATGAATGCCACAACGCACTTCCTGTTATTGATCCGCAATGCAGTGCATGCCAGCCACTGGCAACGTATTGTGATGCTTGTGAGAAATGGCTCTCAGGATATATTACCTGGCTGTGCACTGTAATGCGTCACGTTCACTGCGCCAAGACTTCACGGACGGACGCAGTCGAACCCTTTAATGACCCTGTTTTTTCGTAAACAGCATGATAAACACTCAGGGCCAACCCGGAAACAGTGTCTGACAGAAACACGTTCATATTCATGTGCACGAGCCTTCGGCATTTATAGCGCTTCCGCAGCTGACATGCTACAGGCGCCCTAGCTAATTAAATGGCACAACGGGACACTGACAAAGCAAATGTTCGTTTCTCATCCAGCCAAGCAGGGGAGCACCCGGCCATGTTACCACACAAACTGAATTGACCTTGTTTCGGAAGCATTACGCTCAGAGAGGTGGGTTATCTCAGATGCAGTTTACAACCGCCCTAGACTAGAGTCAAGTCCTTGTTAGAATACTATATGTAAACTTTTAGCAAAATCAAAAAGGTCTTATCGTATGTCAAACTTAAACAAGATATACTGTGGCATAAATTTAGAAAATGGACACAAATTAGTGTATTCCTCAGGTTTTGGAACAACTGTGAAAGGGGTGCTATGGGTCCCACGCTCACGTTGCCACTGGATGCAAGCTAGCCTGGCTGATGAAGAGTGTTACCCCGGAACTGGTCCCAGGATGCTTGTTTCTGGTCCAGGGAAGACCTGGCTTGGCAGTTTGGCCTGGACAGTTCCTATGAGGCACAGAGTAAAGACTGATTTGCATATGGCTGGGTCTGAACTGGGGTGGTGAAGTGAGCTAAAGAACGATGATGGATTCAACCCAGATCTGTGACTGGGGGTGAGTGCCTGAAAAGTTTCAGTGCTCCGTCCATCATCTCCTTGTGTTTGCCATGTATTGTAGAGGCCAAATCACTTGCTGTGCCTGAACCTGCCAAACACTTAGTGGGAGAGATTTGTGTCAAAAGAAGCCATTTCACTGGTGGAAATAATTACCAAGAGCATGTTTCATTACAACTGTATAATACCAAAGCAGAAAAACATACCCAATTGGGTTAAATACAAAAAAATGCAGAGAATTGTAAAAACATGCAATAAATAGCTTTGACTCTTTGAGTCGATGGTTCCCGATGCTCGGCACTTAAATGACACCACAGGCACTTCGGACAGTCTGCCGCAAGGTGGCCTCTCGGTCTAATTTTCAAAGGAGCACAACAACAGTTGTTTATTAATTCAATATTCATTATAAATGTCTAATACATTCCACCTAAATCCAGCGGCGGCTCCTCCGCTAAGGCAGAGCAGCGTCGCCCCACTGCATTTTGACCCGTGGATAAAGGAAAAATAAAATAATAATAACACTAGGTTATTAACATTTTATTTTTCTGGTTTAAGGGGCAGGGTGGGGCTTTGCTGCGTCACAGCCAGCAAGGGGAGGAGTGGTGGGCACTTAAGTGTGCATGCCTTTTTGGCCGGCTGTCTTGTGTCGGCCAAACAGTCATGTGCCCTTTGCATGTTGCACGCCAGACTGTAAGACACAGCCTGGTGGGGAACATGCACAGGCTTCCACTGCTTGTCTGAGCTCCAAAGTACGGCGCTCAGACTAATCACAACGCTGCCTTGGGAGCGTTGTGATTGGCTAGGGGAGCCTGTTTGTGCTTCCTGCTGCATGCAGGAACAGAAGAGGATGTATTTTTCTATCCCCCCCCCCCCGCACCACCCATGCTACTCGGTGGCCAGTTGCCACTGCCTAAACCATTGTTGTAGCTTTGGGTGTCCTGCAATAGTCTGAATTTCCACACTTGTGGGAGTGTGATGGTTATTAATTCTGTTGGCACTGTTGTTGACATTGCTGGCAGGGGCACTGTGTAGTGCAAGCTGCAGTGGCCTCCCGACAATGGCCCTGGCACTTATTATTTTACAAATTAAGCACTGCACTTAATACATCTACAGGGTTCGCTAGCATAACATTAGGGAAGGAATGGTGTAAAAATGCTCATTACTGCCACAGGAACCTTTAGAAACAATGCAGAAAGGCATTGGTAGGCGTTAGAGCTGTCAATTTAACAGCGAGGTTGGTAGAGCTATAAATAAAGTTGGCCTTTGATTACTATCTTTCTCTAACTGGTGTGTGTGTGTTTTGTCAGGCAGTTCAAATTATTCAAACAAATCATAGACAAATTAAGGTAAATTACTGAAAAAATGTATTTTGGTAATTTACTTTGAGGTGAAACTAAAACAGATTGCACTTTGAAGGACCGTATACCAGGGCACTTGAGAAGGAGTTCATATAAGTCTGCTGCCTGGAGCATTATCAAGTTCTCTCAGAGCACAGCCTATACAAGAGAAAGAACAGGGCGCTGGAAGCAGCATCGAGGGGTGAAACGCAGAGAAATCCTGCAATCTGATAGGCCACAGAAGCAGATCTATACCCAATCCTGAAAAAGGCTTCACTTCCTGTTTGTGTGACACAGGTACAGAGCAGGTGGTTAACAGCACCACAGTGCGCCTTAAGTGAAACTCTAGCAGGGTAGGATTGTGATTAAAAATCGGCCCGGGCACGCTAAGAACAAGCATTTGCAATGCAACAGGTCTCGCATCAGTTAGAGTTATTGGTATTGTAATTACAATTTTTGTTACTGGTTTTGTGTGGAGAGTTTAAATGTCTTTAACAGGTAAGTAGTGGTATGTATGTGTTACGTGATGTGTAATTTATGGTGTAGCTAGTGTGGTGGCAAGAGGAGTAGTTTGCAGCAATGCGCAGTGTTTGAGTATTGCAATTAATAGTTGCTTGGACGTTGCGTGTTGGTAAGGTTAATGGGATGGTTTATTATTTGTCGGCAGTGCGTAGAGTATTTAGCCTGTTGCTTGCAAAGGAACAAGACAGACAGCAATACGCAACATACACTTTTGAAGGCTTTTTAATTGGATGCTCTTCATTTTGTCCTCAGACCCCCTCCTGCCACACCTACCCCTAAAGCGCTGCCTCATATGCATACTGCACAGAACATAAGGAACACAGTAGCCCTGTCTGCAATAGAAGTGCAAAAACAGGGTGCATAGGCATGAAACATAGCAGCAGGCAATCTTCCAAAAGCACAAATATGTGGCGTAATGGATAGAGCTGTGAAGCGGGAAGCTAACACGAACAGCTATGGGGGCTCTGTACACCCCAGTACTGTCCGTGGGGTAAAATGTTCCCACTACACAGGGAGCACTGGCAAGGGGTTAGTATACACACACCCCGACTTAATATACGACCCTTAAATCTATATACAGCCCTGGGGCTGCAGGAACAGCACTTTGCATTGTTCCAGCACCTAAAGGTGAAAATGGCAGACAAACTGGTAATTGTACACGCAAGAAGACACAATGACATTGCATTGTTCTATTAGTAAAATCCATACGGATACTGCTGCACAACTGTAGCAGGGTACTAACATCAAATCATTAAGGGCAAAATCAACACTAATAGACACCAAATAAGAACCGAAAGGTACATAAACATAGTAAAGCAAAAGCTCCACAACAATATAAACAAGGGTACCCATGGCAGCATACACCATAAATTATAAATACACTTCATGTATTTCCTCTTGCGTGATCAAGGTATTTGTAGGACTGTAGATAGTTTCCGTAAGTAGCCACTCGTGATAGGTTTCACGTATCCTGCACAATACTTTCAGGAGAGGGCAGGCTTTGTTCTAATAAGTCCACACACAAAATTACTCTGTGTGAAGAATTTGTTGAAAACTGATCACGGTTGGCGGCTAGGGCGACTAGCAGATGCTATCTGACTTTTTAACGATCTTAAAACACAATGCTGCAGCGCTGGGCTTTGTGTAACTTTGTTAACACGACGAAGATCGGACGCAAGGGGCGCGAGACAAGACTATTTGTTTCTAAACCAGGGAGGTGGTTGTTTCGCACGGGGCTGTTAACAAAGGTAGTCCCGTCATTTCACGCACTGTGCATTAGTCAACGTATGTACACAGCAACAGAACGATGCGGGCGCCAGTTACTTTTTATTTACTGATCCAAAATTGCAGGTGGCACTTGAATCAGTACATTAAAAAAAATTGGGAACAAAGTGTGATTATGGGGAAAAAAGGGCCCGTGGATGTTGGCGGAAAAGAGGGCAACTGAAGAGTGGGTGTGGGGGGCAAAGGGGAAAGCTGCACACAGGGGGCGTGTGGCAGGGGTGTCAGGGAGAAGCAAAAGAGGGAGAGAACACCACAAAAGCACACAGGCGACGAGGAACGGAGGGGTGAACCGCATAAGGGAGACAGATGGAAAATGCATGCAAATAGAAATGAGTGAGACAGCAGCACAGGGAGGAAGAGAAGCAAATGGAGCAGGGAGAGCAACACATACATATTGGACACTGGAAGAGAAGCATACAACTGAGACAGCTAGAAAAACATGCATTATAAAGTGCTTAAGGAAAAAAGAAATGTATTTAACTAAAAGTGGGCAGTGAAAGGACAAACATAAAGAGGGTATGGTCCAGGCGAGGGACAAACACATGACGGGCAGGGCAAGAAATCAACTAAGAAGCAAGCAAATGAAAGTGACTATAAAGCCCAGGCAACGGTAAGCATTGGGTGGTGCTTCAAGCCCAGTGTAAATTATTGATCAGCCGACAAGAGGCCCTTTGTAACCAAACAGCTTGCACAATCTGGTAGGCTTGACCTAAAAGATATTTCTCTAAATGCAAGCTGTGGAAGGGCACAACACATCCAATCAAAAGGATGGTAAATAGGATACACTCCATGGTAAAGATTAACAGAAGAAAATGAGTGACAGAGCCAACCAATAGTAAGCAATGGGTGGGCTCGATGTCCACTGTAAGCTTTTGGCAAGCATACAAAACGTCTTTCACAACCAAGCCAGGCAGCTTGCGCTGTCGGATAATTATTTTTTTAATTCGAGAACACAAACAGTCAAATTTAAGAGAATGGACAACAAAGTGTACATGCAAACTACAGATATTAAAAAAAGATATCTACGAGGCATGTTTGTTTGTATACACATGTGTAAACTCACCTTCTCCATTCCCACCCTTGCCAGATTTCAACAAACTCCCTCAAAAATTGCCTTCTTGGCGAGAGGTCGTATAGCCATACATTGGGCCAGCATGACCCCTCAGATTGTGTCTAAATGGCTCGCAGACTTCCTGGAATGGGCGTCGGTTGGAAGAATGTAGGCTTCGGACGATCCGCACTGATGAGAATACAAAACTTGATCTGGAGATCTGGTGGAACATGTTGGACTGGTTGGGTAATCGGGGCAAGGACCTGAGTGATGACAAACTGATTCACTGGCAAAAGGCATTGCAGTTCCTTCTTTGCTGTCCGGGAATGAGACCGAGCTGGATGAACAGGCAACTCACATCCCATCTGCTCCCTCCACCACCGGAGTGTCCCCTTAAGAGTTATGGACGGTTCCCCCCTACACAGCACTGGAGTGTGTCTGTCTGCCTCGTGTTGGTCTGAGCCTCTTGTTTCCTGGTTTCCTCCCGGGACAACTCAGACCCCTCCCACCCCCACCATTATACATTCACATTAATGGCGAGATGATACATAACATGTTACTGCACTGTTTTCGTTGTGTAGATTGTACGGAAAAATGAATAAAACAATTAAAAAAAAAAATACTTGCACTGAAACTGCACAAACATTAACACACCCTGACAAAAAACACTTTAGCATACAACAAGGTTAACACGCACCCAAATATATTACACACAACCAGGCTGGACACCACCACACATTACCTAACACTCATAAAACAAGTGCAGTTTAGCAGTGCTGGCTTGTCCAGAAAGGCTGCCCTTTTGGAATAAGGCAGAGCGGTGCACACTGGTGTCCTGAGGTCTGCTGGGGACACACGGATGTCCTCTGGTGAAAGCACGCTTGTGTCTTCCGGATGTTAGGACGTGGAGCGAGCGAGCCACGCTCTCCGTCCCTGCCCCTATTGTTATAACACAGCGCTCCCTGCCCGTCCCGTCACTTACCCACAGGATGAGGCTCTTGCAGAGATCGGAGCTGGTGTCCTTGGCCTCCATGGCCCTCGCAGCTCTTTGCACTCACTCGGCAGTGGAGTCCCCCTAGGAGGTTTATTTTCATGTTGCAGCTAGTGAGGTTTTATAACAGCCTAGCCACCGGCACAGTCATGTTAAAGAATACACGCGGCCGTGAAAGTGATTGCGAAAGCAAATCGCTAGTAAAACAAACATGCCCGCGAGCGGTGTGCGCGCGCGCCATAGCTAAACATGTCTGGGCACGATAATTGAAACCACATGGCCTTTGGTGCGTGTAATAGACACCAATAGGCCGTGGGCGGAGCAATGCGCCCGCCTTTGGCCAATTGCGTGCCGTATTACTGAAAAACACGCACATAAAGGCCAATAGCTGGACACAAAAGGAAAAGCACACGCACAAGCATGTGCGATGCCTAGATCAGCTTCAAAACCCCGTTTTTCACCTGCTAAATGTCTTGCGCTGCGCAAGCAGTGCTCAGCACTGCAACGCTAGGCGCGAGACCTAAAAAGTGGCCCACCTTTGCATATTGCCTTTCCGCAAAACACTGCTTTGGCGAAATTTTATTTAAAAATAAAAGGGGGGGGGGTTAAAAAAAAAATGCACGGATTAGTTTACACTGGTGAAACACACCTGTAAAGAAGTGATTTTATATATATATATATATATATATATATATATTCAAACCACCTCCAATTTCACTACCGAAATCAGACTCCGACACTTGGGTGAGCTTTACCATCCAGCTTCAGTTTATTATCTTTGCTTGACGCATTTCGGCACACTTGCCTTTTTTACACAGTTTAAGGTCAATTGTGGAGGTCCCTGTGGGTATATGACAGGAAGGCACGGGGTCCGAGTACGGTCCCTCAAGGCTTTTTATCGGGACATGATCCCTCGATGTTCGGCGGTGTTCTGCATCATATATGAATGATTATATTGAAACTTACTTTAGATCAGGCACAAAAAGAGTAGGCAATGAGCACTGCCCTTTCACAGTCTGTTTGTACACTTTTGGCGTTTTCTATGATGCACCAAAGTAAATGTAACATTAAATTCATCATTTCACAACAACCTATTACTGGAAAGAGGGCTATATCAAGTGCTCTCCGCTGACATCTGCTATGATGTGCAAGTCACACGTTTGAATTCCATGACATGGTTACAAGTAGCACTTGTTTATCACAAAGCTTAAAAGTGTCAAACGATGGTTATAAAGTCTCTTTTGCAAACCGGGTGCAAGGAGACGCATGGCCTCCCGAAGGAATGCACAGTTTTCCAGGAGACACTGCGCATTGTACACTGTAGACCCCAGTCCAATTTGTTGCTCGATCCCACACGTCACAGAGACTCCTTTTAACATTGCAGCACGAGTCTTCCAGAGAATAAATAGATTTTTATATCTGTACATATATCTATATCTGTATATTACATGCTCATCTGTTTTATTATACAAGATTCAGTGGCTTTAAAGCCCATATTTTATAGGGATGATAGCAAAACCCTATAAATAATTCCACCATTTTGTCAGAATTCCATAATTGTGGACAGGTTCATAACGCAAAGTGATGGGGGCCTCCTGCAGAATGTGATGAGGAACCCCTGAAACTCCCATGTCTTACACAGATCTATAGGTTCTAGACTGAATTGGGGGTCCCCAGAGGAATGAGCCCCCCACAGGCCCAGCAGGGGCCTGTGTTATGGCCCCAATTCCTGTGAAATATGTGCGGTCTAGCCTTAGCCGGATTCCCTTCCCTTGAACTATTTAGTCTCCAATGGTGTTTGGTTTGCTCCTAATGTATTATGCAGCATAAACTCATATTTTTTGAGAAGTTAAAATTCACTTTTAAATAATAATTTTTATTAGCTTTCAAGGCGGAAATATCACTACACATTAAAATGTTTCAGCTTGGTCACAATAATTAATGTTTTATATAATAATTGTGAGCACATATTCCCGGGTATGTCACTTGACTTGAGCCTTCACTATTTTTTTGACTAAAAGGGGAGCTTGGCAAGAGCAACATTTGAAGCCCTCTGCCAGAAAGTCAAAAGAAGGTGCATTTATTCAATTTTTTCATTTTCGTGATTGTTTTTCCTGATCAAGTTCTCAATTTGAGTTTAGTAACTTAAGTGAGCAATCATCATACATCCCTTTTCCGAAATTTTTATTTGATACCTTGGCTGCTCAGTCCTTGAAGCAGCCTCTGTCCGTCTGCTCCATGGTGGGAGTTTACTCACATTCAGTACATTTCTTCGTTTCTTTTTCAGATTGCAAAGTAAAATGTAAGCAATCATTGGGAAATACAATGGGTCTTGACTTAGCAAGCCGGTGCAATGGATATTTTATATTGTTTACTGCCTGCATTTGCCACAAAAATATTAAAGAACAAAGAAAACATCACCGCCTACATGTGACTGAGATTATATTGCAATACCATTTTAAATACAAAACAATAACCACTAAATATGATTTTAGGTGTACCTAGAAGCATGATGGCAAAAAAACAACTTTTCCTGACCTTCTGTTGAAACAGAGGGTGTCAGAGTGACTAATAAAAGTTTATTAAAAACCCACAGACAAGAACTCACTTTTCATATTTGATAGTTACTCACTATGCAGATAACCTACCATTTGGACAGTCCTTAGGAATATGCAGGAATTGTTCCAAGTTGGAAACATATGGAATAAAATTGCAGGACCTCTCAAATAAACTAAAAGCTAGGAATTACCCTGAAAAAATGAAATCATACTGCAAAGTAGAAAGAGAGCTGGAAATACCAATAAGGGTGCCCTATTAGAGGCCACAATGAAAGACAAGTTTAATAGACTATGGTCAACACTTTTGTAAACACTATCTAATAAGATAAAAAGATAATTGATAATCGTTGGAGTACTCTGAATGTGGGTAGAGAAAATTTGAAAAAAACTCTGCTTTCCTTTAAATGAGGTAAGAGACTTTTTGGTCCATACTTGACCTAGGACTACTGAACAGAATGATAAACAAATGATCTTATTGGCTCGCTTTAGATTGGTAGGGCACCATCCATGTGGAAACTGTACCACTTGTAGCTTTGCTTCACCCACTACTTTACTGGACCTTGGTCTAAAATGCCCACGGAGTCAAAAACTACATACCAAATGCAACAATGAGTGAGTAATTTATAGGATCACCTGTCCATATTCATTGCCATACATTGGTATGAGGACAGAGAACATCAAAGCACAGATTACTGAACACAGGAGTTACATCCTTGTAGGCAAATTAACTACCAAACTAATCAGGCCCTACAAAGAAAAACATATGACTGATTGGGACCGTAATTTGATAGTTATAGATTCCTGGACCCTTCCCAGTCAGGGTTCCGCAGCAACCACAGCACCGAGACCGCCCTCATCGCCACCACCGATGACATCAGGACCCTTGTGGACAACGGCGAGACCGCAACACTCAACCTCCTAGACCTCTCCGCCGCCTTCGACACCGCCTGCCACCGCACACTACGCGCACGCCTCCACGCCGCCGGGATCCGAGACAAGGCTCTGGAATGGACCACCTCCTTCCTTTCTGGCAGAATCCAGAGCGTCCGCCTCCCCCCATTCCGGTCCGAAGCCTCCGAGATCATCTTCGGTGTACCCCAGGGATCCTCCCTCAGCCCGACACTGTTCAACATTTACATGGCCCCGCTCGCACACGTCGCCCGACAGCACGACCTCAACATAATATCCCACGCTGACGACACTCAACTGATCCTCTCCTTCACCAAGGACCCCATCGCCGCCAAAGCCAACCTCCACGAAGGAATGAAGGCCGTCGCCGACTGGATGAAGACCAGCCGTCTGAAGCTGAACTCGGACAAGACAGAGGTCCTCATCCTCGGCCCCAACCCTTCAGCCTGGTAAGACTCCTGGTGGCTGACGGCACTGGGAGCAGCCCCGACACCCACCGACCACGCACGCAACCTGGGAATCATCCTCGACTCAACGCTCTCAATGACCAAGCAGGTCAACGCCGTCTCCTCCTCCTGCTTCAACACCCTCCGCATGCTCCGCAAGATCTACAGATGGATCCCGGCAGATACAAGAAAGACAGTCACCCAGGCCCTCGTCAGCAGCAGACTCGACCACGGAAATGCCCTCTACGCAGGAGCCCCGACCAAGCTCATCAAACGACTACAACGCATCCAAAACGCCTCGGCACGACTGATCCTCGACGTACCACGCCACGGCCACATCACCCCCCACCTGAGGGACCTGCACTGGCCTCCCGTCAGCAAGAGGATATCCTTCAAGCTCCTCACCCACGCACACAAGGCACTCCACAAGACCAGCCCAGCCTACCTCAACAGACAGCTCTCCTTCTACATCCCCAACCACCAGCTACGCTCCGCCGACCTCTCACTCGCCACCGTCCCGCGCATTCGAAGAACAACCACCAGCGGGAGATCCTTCTCCCACCTCGCCGCCAAGACATGGAACACCCTCTACCTGAGCCTACGACAGACCCAAGGCCTGCTGACCTTCAGGAGGATGCTCAAGACCTGACTGTTCAATCAGTAGCGCCGCCCCCCCCCCCCCCCCCCCAGCGCCTTGAGATCCTCGCTGGTATGTAGTGCGCTTTACAAATTACTGATTGATTGATAGTTATAGAAAAGGTTCCCAATGGAGACCCAGGGTGCAAACAACATTGGATCTATTTAATCAAGAGCCTTACAGAGGGCCATAATGATGAGCATGAATGGAACCAACTATGAGGAAAAATGTATAGTCATACTGGCTTACGTGTGTATGGCTTTCCAATATGTATGTCCACCTGAACCTACATCAATGGGTATGAACACACAGAAAAGTTACCATATTTGCCACGTATCAATAGGGATTATTCTAATTAATACAGTTAGCATTTTTATAGTACCGTAAGTGTGATTTTTAAACCTGTAGTGGATCTTTTCTTGTGACTTTACACCTGATACGAGTACTCTGATACAGCTTTCTGGCTTTTATTACCATTCTAATTCATCAACCATTACAATGTGTGCAACTAGGTACACTGAAATGAGAATTCCAGGCCAACAGAGAATCTGAGTAGAACTTGTGACCTTGATTTTACTATGGCAGCTGTCAGTCAGTTGGTACATTGACTACATTGTAAGACACTACAAGGCCTATTCACAAAGGTAAATAACATGTACACATTTACTCATGTGTAAATTTACTCTTACACTTTGTAGTAACTTTACTTCTGCAGTAGTTCCCCATTTCTTAGTGTAAAGTTACTGCAATGTGTATACTAACAGATCCACACCCCCTGAAACCAGAGGGTGGAGCCAAATTTATGATGAAAACTACTACTAGTAACTTTTCACGTGTATGCAGAGGATTCGGCGGCCCGGGGGGCGGTGAGCTTCCTAATGTAAAGTATAGGTAAAAGTAAAAACGCTCATTGAACTTGAAAACACATATATATATATGTATATATATATGGGGTTGTTTTTTGGAGGTTTGGGGGCCTGTTTTTGGTCTGGTGGAACAACTTTTAGTGTAGGTCTTACTGCTATTACCACAAACATTGCCTGTAGCAAGCACAAATGCATGCAGTCTCCCATACCTTGCAAAACAACTGTACAACGTGTCTTTACAAGTTCAAAACATCCCTATTTGTGAATGTGGGCCACTGTTTTAGCTAAAAGACTCATTAATAAGGTCCACTTCTATTTTGGTGCCCTGGGCCTATTTTGGGAACCAGTCTGACCCTGATCAAGCATACTGTACATAAGAAATTGGGTTACTGGCTGAGGGGGGGGGGGGACTCTACTCAAGCAGCAACCACAATTCGTGTCAGGGTGAAAGACAAGTAAACCCCATATTAATATGTACTTAACTCTGGTAGCGTGGCACAAAAGCAGTGAGGCTTAACTTAGAGGCAATCCGTGTAGTATTTATGCAGCACACAAACAGTAATAAAGTGAAAACACAGCACAAGAAAAATCCCACATCAATTTTGAAAAATCAAGACACATTTACTAAATTATTTCACACCAAAATGACAAAAATCCAATTCGTAGAACCTGAGATATGCAATTTTAAAGATCTGGGTTTAAAATAGTGCTTAAAAGCACAATGCACCAGCTGTGGTTTTCTAGTAACACTGGACCAGGACAAAATCAGAAATACAAGTCAAACACGCTGGAGTGTGGGTCGGCTAGAGGGACCAAGTTAGGCCCGCTCAACAAGGTACCTTAAACCCTGGTTGTGGAGCATTGCAAGGTCCTGTGTTTTGATGGCCTGCGGGGCTGTGATGCGAAGTGCTGCATCAAGATGTGTGGTGCAGTGACAGTTCTGTTGAGCTGTGAGGAGATGCGTTACGCTGCGTCGGTTCTGCTAGGACCACAGCTGGGCTGGAACAGCACCTTCAGGCCCACTAACAAGGGTCCAGGACTGGAGTGGCACCATCTGAGGGGCCAGATTCAGAGCAGGTGGGGTCCATGTGCAGGGCACAAGGGAATTGGAACCCTTTCTGTCCCTGAGGCGAGTCAGCTAGCACTTGGAGTCACTATGGTGGTCCTGGGTTCAAGATGCAGGTCCAGCCCTTCTCACTCAGGGAGTAGGGCAGCAGAGTAGCAGTCCTTCGTGCAGCAGAGATGCACAGCAGTCCTTCATCCGTATCTTCCACAGGTCCAGGTGTGTACTAAAGAGTTGGGCCTGAGGTTTCCACCACAGAGAAGTTTGGAATATTTTTCTTCCCTTCCCTAGCCCCAGCTTGTCTGGGGTCACAAAAGACTTGTGTGAAACTCTCTGTGAGTGTGCTGAGGCAGAGTCTTTATGATGTCCAAGTGTCGTAGGTGATAGCTCTGCCCCCCCTATCAAGTCAGAGATGGCTAATCCTTCCCACATCTATTCCCACTTTATCTCACTTTTGGGGAATACACAAAGACCAACTGCCAGCTACACCTAGTCATATGACTCAGGCTGCAGGCACCAAATGGTTGGGACAAGAAAATGCCAACTTTTTAAAAGTATAAACAGGATTAGTGAGGATGCACTCTTCTATTTTTTAGTGTTCGTTAGTAAAATTCGTATGTATTGCGTGCGAACAGATACTGCGAAAACGTTCCAAATCGCAGCTCCATACTTAAATAGTCCAAACCGGCACGTCACTTTCGCACCAGTCTGTCGCACTGCTGAATGAAGGATTTTTTCCTTTCAATAGTCTGCTCCATAATGCGTTTACCAGTCTTTATCAAAAGTATACCTCTAGTTGTCCAAATACTTATTTCTTAATTCTTCACGTTGAAAAATCACCGCGGAGACAGCGTTGTACTACCGTGATTCTTTATTCCATGATTTCAAATGAATACTACATGCCCATCCAGGCCTTCTATAGCATCACGTCCAAATGAATAATTCATCACAGTAAACTCGTATATCTGAATTACACCCAATGCATTTCGAGCCCTGAGGCTCTTCGTCAGGAGTCACTGAAAGAGAACAAGAGAGACAGCTCAACCTACTTCTAAATGTGCATTCTCTATAAACTAGATCAATTTTAGTAATATAGCACAAAACCTAAACCACCACCCACATAGATCCTCATCCCGTCATTACTGTTGTGTATAAGAAAAAGAATACAAACCCCCAAACGTGAACACTCACAAGACTCCTACACTCTAAATTTAGCTCACACCCACTATCAAAGATTATCACAAACCTCTACGAGCATCGTGCTTAGATAATGAGAACCTCCCCTGCTGCCCCCAATCTCCTAGTGCCAGCCCCCTTCACATCTCTACTACTTCCATACCATAAAATATACTGCCCTCAAGATTCATAGTCTCAAGCGTATAGATGCCAAATATCCCCATCTTCCTTTTTAAAAGTGGCATTTTCAGAATTCTGACTTAAAATCCAACTACACCATTAAAAAAGGTTTTAAATTACAATTCTTTAGACACCAAACTCGAAATTCGTGCCTGCTTTAAATTGAAATTTATCAGTTATTAAATGGCATATGGTAACCCAAAGTTATCCTCTGGGAGAGGCAGGCCCTGCATTAGTGAAAAACAAATGTAAGACTTTTTTACTACCAGGAAATGTAAATGTTAAAAGTCCATGTCCAAGTTTTTAAATACACTGCGCGCTATCCCATGAGCTCTTTAGGGCCTACCCTAGAGGGGACTTGTTTATTTTAAAAGGTTTAGGCTTGGCAAAAGGTTTATTTTGTCAGGTTGAAATGGCAGTTTAAAACTGCACCCACAGGCTGAAATGGGAGGCATGAGACATGTTTAAAAGGGCTACTTAAATGGGTGGCACAATAAGTGCTGCAGGCCCACTAGTAACATTTAATTTACAGACCCTGGGTAAATGTAGTACCACTTTACTAGAGAATTATAAGTAAATTAGGTGTGCCAATGGGAGGTAAGTCAATTCTACCATGTTTAAGAGAGAAAGCACAAGCAATTTAGCACTGGTTAGCAGTGGTAAAGTGCTCAGAGTCCTAAAGGTCAACAAAAACGGGTTCAGAAAACAGGAGGATGAGGGCAAAAAGTTTGGGGATAAACCTGTAGAGAGGCCCAAGTCAAGCACTGTCTCAACCAGTATAACTAGTATATGTTTACATTTAACATCATGAATTAGTAAGCAATTTCTAAATCAGAACACCAACTATCACTGAAAATAGAACACCACCAGCCCAATTCAATATGGCTGCTTCCTTTCACCTAAATATTGAATTAAGTGCAGACAAGGCCTAAATGAGAAGTGGGATCATGCACGTCATGCACTGACGCACAGCATTACTCACTAATGAGCAGAAGAACAGCAAGTTCTTGCTGTGCAGGGAAGGAGGTTTCTTATAGAATTCACTTCCTCAAGCAGCATCTTCACCATAAGGTGCACCTGCGGAATCGTAATCTTGAGCAGTTACTAGCAAAATTGTGAGAACCCAATACAAGCTTTTATCTTTTAGGAAGGATTTGCCCCAAACATTACAGGGTAGGCTGTCAATTATATAAACTGTATTTGTATTCTTTTTGGGTAACACCAAAATATAAACATTATTACAGCCATAATATGACAGATCTGAGACAGGTGGCTTCAATCTAGTCTGCACCTGTTAAGCACGATTATTGTTTTTCTTCTCGAGTCCCTAGGATAGTTTTCTTCAAACATCTTAATGTTGCGCCCGCTCTCTGTAAAAAATGAAAAAATCCTCGGGCCCCCCTCAATGTGTTCACAATTATTCTGCTAAATTGGCAATGTTTAAATATGTATAAACACATTTAAACATTGCAGTTAAGCTCTGTTACCCCTTTTTACTCATACTCCCAGTCAGCATATAAATGACAAAAGTTGTTAGTGAGGGCCCATTACAAGTTGGCTTACTGCTGCTCATGTTTTTAACACTTAAAACAAAGCATGAGCCATCTCTTGGCAAGAGACTGGTGCCCCCCCATAGATCACTTAAGGCCCCCCAGGGGGTCCCACTCCCCAATTTGAAGGCGTCTGTCCTAGGACCTTGCATAGGATTTAGACACACTACCCACTTGTCCCACTAAAGAGCCCACCGTATGTAACGGTTACTATGGTGCAGAGGGGCTCGATGGTTAAGCATGTCACTCTGGCGAGTGTGGCCTTCATCCTTTCAGGAAAAAGCTTTCTGTGTGCCCCATCTATGAATAAGTTAATTCCACGTAAGCGTGGGGTCCCAGTATCCTAATCTTTCTCATATGTCAGGTCATTTAGTAGGTAAATACCTGAAGGTTCCAGGGTTGACTGCTGGTGAACTCACTTACAGGCACATGCATCAAAAGAAAAAACGGTCACAAACGGGCAGATTTGCAACCGTTATTTTTGCATTTGGGATGCATCAACCCAAATGCAAAAATCGCACTTTAAGTAATCTCTAAATTGCGATTACTTAAATTGCGATTGCATTTAAGAAATCCCAAATTGAGATTCCTTAAATGCAATGCATGAAAGTCAAAAAAATTGCGAGTTCGCTAATGGGGGCGCAAATTACCATGAAGTTATACTGCATGGTAATTTGCAAAACCTTTGAAAAATGCACTTTTGTGCATTTTTTAAAGTTTCATGTTGCGCACACACATGCCCTTAGGGCATGTGGGTGCGCAACATATGTGCACAGATCAATTTCAGGGGTGCAACAGGGTGTCCTTATGACACCTTGCACCCTGAAATTGCATGCGCAATTTGCGAGGACCTATTGGCACTCGCAAATTGCGCCTGAAATTACCCATTCATTCCTATGGCCCTGTAGGCCCATAGGAATGAATGGGAAGCCATTCCTTATTTGCGACTCTCAATTTGCGAGTCGCAAATAAGGAATGTCTAAGAATCGCTATTTTGACAGCGATTCCTACATGCATAGGCTTTTGCGAGTCCTTAATTGCGATTCCTTAATTATCGCAATTAAGGACTCACAAAATCCTACCTTGATGCATGTGCCAGTTAGCCTTTTATCCATGTGTGGATGATAAAATGAGTACCCTTGATTAGGGTCATGATTAACACCTGTCATTATCGTAAAGTGTACCTCATGATCGATACTTTTTACTTTAAATATTGTGACTAAATTCAGTCAAAGCTGTGTAACACTGCCTATTAGCTTTGGAATTTCATTAGAGAATAATTCGCTTTTAAAGAGAAACATGTTAAGAGGGGGTGGTTGTCTTTTCTATGGTTACACCACTTGATCTAGTGTGACAGCGTTGTCTTTCATATAAGCGTTTAATACCTTTTGTTCTAATTTAAAAGCTACTCAAATGGATTGGGTCAATGGCCTTTCTATTGCAGAATGAAGGTTTTCTTGAGCGCAGTTAAAGCGATGCTTTGATCAGCCCTGGTTATTAGACTGTGTGAGTAGCAGGCCGCGCGCAGAAGAAGCGTTGCTTTATTAAAGGTTCACAGATGAAAGAGGCCAATCGCCAGATGAAACAGACAGACTAACACTCTGTGTCTTCAAAGTGATGCATCTGAAAGGGCAGTCTGCTTAGGTTCTCCATACAGGAGACCATCCTTGCAAGAAGCGACATTATTTGTCGGTTTTATTTCACTCCAGAGCAGTGCTTAGGCATATAGAACACAAATATTGCAATTTTTGTAAAGGTGACATTTTTAGGTATCATCGAAAGAGGGAGAGGTGAAGTTTTCAGGCACAGAGCTCAGTCACCTAGTTCTCGGATGTTAGTCGCACGCTTCTATTTATCAGCCAGAGGGCGAGATGGAAGCCAGTAAGGGTTGGGCAGTCGCAGCTGCTGCCTAGAAGCAGCAGTGGGGTGGGAAATCAGGTACTTACCTCCCTGCTGGCCAGCTGGCTGGCCGCCGCCTCTCTTATGTCCTGGCTTCTTGTGAGAAACAGGAAGCACCAGGGCTCCCACGCTCCCCACAGCCAATCACAATGCTGCAATGCAGCGTTGTGATTGGTCTGAACGCCGTGACACGGCGCTCAGCCAGCGGATGGAGGGGTGGGTATGTTCACCATGCAGGCTGCAATGCAGCCTGCATGAAGAACAGGGAAAGTGCGCATGACTGTTTTGGACGGCCTGAGCGGGCTGTCCAAACAGTCATTTCACTTAGGAGTGTTCTACCACTCCTCCCATGCTCTGCAGCCACGCCCGCCCCCTTATGCATGATGCCGCAGCAGGACAAAATAAAATGATAATAACATTAGATTATTATCATTTTATTTTTTCCCTTCTTTTGCTGCTTCCTAGCAGTAGGGCGATGCTCCTCCGCCTTAGCGGAGGAGCCACCACTGGGAATGGGTTACCATGGATGAAAATACAAACAGGATCGAATTAACTACTCATGCCTGACATGGAACTAACTTGTGCACTAAAATGTAATCAGTGTTGCGTGTGTGTGTGTGTGAGAGAAACATTACTAGCTGGAGGGCTGTGAGAAAATACCTCATGTTGTATTGTGTGATCTTGGACGATTTAACACTTCCCTACAAGTCCATTGAAAATGGTGCCTAAAATGCACCTATGGTCTAGAAAGTCAGCTACAGCATTTATTTACACTACCCACATATATGACCAAAGTATATGTCTGCTAGGAGTACCACTGTGCTCTGGTTGTACCACAGTTTAAATGCCCTGAAGTAACACATGGCAAGTAAAAATACCTGTGTCATGCTAGAAAGCCAGGACCCACTGACAGGCCCACAGACTACAGGTCAACCCATCCACCACCCTCCGAGGCACCCTCATCTACAGACCCTCCGGACTCCGCCCACCTTTCTCCGACTCCATCACCAACATCATCACCCCGCTTGTCATCACCTCCACCAACTACACCTTGCTAGGAGACATCAACTTCCACCTCAACAACCGCCAAGACCCCAACTCCATCTCCATCCTCAACAACCTCCACATAATCAGACTCAAACAGATCGTACCAGAACCAACACCCTCGGCAGGACACACCCTCGACCCCATCTTCACAGCAGGAAACTCCATCACCTGCAGTCACTCCTCCGAACTCCCATGGATGGACCACCACTGAGTCCATTTCACCTTAAAGCGAACATCTCCCGCAGACGCTCACTCCAACTCCAGTGCAGGAATTGGAAAAAGATCTCCGACAACCAGCTTACCGCCTCCCTCAGTAGCTCCGCACCCATTGCCACAAACAACGACCCCAACACTGCCGTCAGTACCCTACAAAAATAGATCGCCGACTGCGCAATAACCATCGCCCCCTTTAAGAAATCCTCCAACCCACACGCTAAGAAAGCCAGCTGGTTCTCCATGGAACTCTAGGAATCTAGGCGAACCTGCAGACACCTCGAAAAGCTATGGAGAAACTCCGAAACCCCAGCAGACTTCAACTACTACAAAGCCGCCACCACCACCGACCACAAACTCATGAGACACTCAAGGAAGAAAGCACTCCAGGACAGAATCTCCACCCACGCACACAACAGTAAAGAACTCTTTGGCATCATCAAAGAGTTTGCTTAACCCAACGACTGCCGACATCCCACCCTCCCAGGACCTCTGCGACAGACTGAGCGTACTCTTCCATCATAAAATCAAGACCATATATGACATCCTGAACAATAACAGCCTCCACGAGGAACCCACACCAACCGCTCCCTGCACCACACAGCCGACACTGGACAGCTGGACCGCCCTCAGCATCAAAGACACCCTAAAAACTAGGAAGAGCACCAACTCTGTAGCCCCCACGGACCCCTGCCCCCACCACATCTTCCACAGAGCCGCAGACACCATCGCCCGAGCTGCAAAGAATCATCAACCGCTCCTTTGAAACTGCCTCCTTCCCCGACATCTGGAAACACGCCGAGATCAACCCTCTCCTGAAAAAACCCTCGGCGGACCCCACCAACCTCAAGAACTTCAGACCGATCTCCTTACTTCCATACCCGGTGAAAGTCATTGAAAAAGCAGTCAACAGTCAACTCGCCTACTTCATTGACGAAAGCAGCATCCTCAACTCCTCCCAATCTGGCTTCAGGAAGAACCACAGCACAGAAACCGCCTTAACGTTGTGACAGATGACATTCGCTCCCTCCACAACAGAGTAGAGACTGTGGCCCTCATCCTCCTGGACATCTCCGCAGCCTTCGACAGAGTCTCACACCGCACCCTAACCTGCAGACTCCATGATGCAGGAATCCAGAACAAAGTTCTCAACTGGATCCGCTCATTCCTCTATGGCAGAACACATCGAGTCAGACTCCCTCCTTTCCTCTCGGATCCCAAGCCAACCACCTGCAGGCTCCCCCAAGTTTCCTCCATCAGCCCCACCCTGTTCAACGTCTACATGGCCCGCTTGCATCCATCGTCAGATCACACGGACTCAACATCGTATCACACGCAGATGACACTGAACTCATCCTCTCCCTATCCAACGAACCCAACATCTCCAAACAGAACTTTCAAGAAGGAATGGATGCAGTCGCCAGGTGGATGAAGAAGAGCTGCCTACAACTTAACACGGTCAAAACCGAAGTACTCATCATAGGCCCACATCCCAATATCTGGAACAACACTTGGTGGCCCCCTGCCGTCAGGAACCCACCCCCACCCACAGACCAAGCACACAACCTCGGAATCATCCTGGACTCCTCATCCTGTTTCCACACCCTCCGTCTCCAACGAAAGACCTTCAACTGGGTTCTCCTTGAACACAGGAAAACCATCACACACGCCCTCATCAGCAGCAGACTGGACTACGGCAACGCACTCTACACCTGGATCAACAAGAACCTCACCAGAAAACTCCAGAACACCCAGAACGCCGCCGCCAGACTAGTCATCAACCTACAGCGCCACTGCCACATATCCCAACACCTGCAGGCATTACACTGGCTCCCCGTTGAGAAGAGAATCACCTTCAAGCTTCTCACCCATGCTCACAAAGCCCTCCACAACACCGGCCCGCCTACATGAACCACCGCCTCTCATTCCACGCACCCCAAAGATCCCTCCGTTCAACTCAGCTCTCCCTTGTGAGGGTGCCACACATCAAGAAGACCAGAACAGGAGGCCGTTCCTTCTCCTTCCTTGTGGCCAAGGCATGGAATACCCTCCCTCTCCACCTCCGCCAGACACCAAAACTCTCCAAGTTCCTGAAGGACCTCAAGACCTGGCTCTTCGACGAATTCACATGAACCCCCAAGAGCTTCGCAACCCCCTCTCCCCACTGCGTCTTGAGACCCTTTAGGGTGAGTAGCTGCACTTAAACCCCCTGATTGATTGAGAAAGGCCTCGCTTTATATATTCAGAAGTCCTCTCTAAAGTGAGCATTGTAAGCCCACAGGGCAGGCTGCTAAGATAAAAAAACAGAACACAACATAGTGGAGCTAGCATGCTCTCACAATGAAATAAAAAACAAAAGCTACTTCACTGCATAGGCTGTGCTACACTGTTCCTTCAACAGGCTTAAATGCTATTAAAATCTTGCTTTAGTATCTCCTCCTGGGAAAAAGGTGCAAAATTGATTCAAAGTACTTTCTTACTTAATTTTCAAAATATTATTTAATGGTGCGATCAGGGTTTTGATAACTTAAGTGAAAATGTAGCTTTATAAAAATGTACTTTGTGCTACCTCAACCAAAACTGGCTAAAGTCAGCATTTCCACTCATCTCCTTCAGAGCTGGAATACACATCCTTGGATGGAAGAGTTAACAACGCAGGCTCACCACTGACCAAGAGAGCAAAGGAGGATCTCCGTAGATGGCAGCTCTTACCACTGAACCCAATGGGCAGAATAGCCCTATATAAAATGCTGATACTTCCTCATTTTTTGTACATATTCCAGAACCTGCCACGCCATTGGTTTCAAACTTTTACATACGTTTGCCACAGCAGTCCTTTGGGGGTAATTACAGACCCTGTCTGGCTCTCATCCACTGTCAACTTGGTAGATTTTGAGTTCCATTTCAGAGACGCTCTCAAGAAAGGCCAGTTTCTCTCACTCTTAAAGAAACCTCCATTAGTTCCTGATAACCCTGCCAAGTACTGGCCTATCACTCACTCTCGTATGGTACTGCTAAACTATGGAACATGCTCCCTAGGGAGCTCAGAAGCGCAAGCTCACTTACCATCTTCAGAAAAGGGCTAAAAACTTGGCTATTTCGGAACTAGGCACCCAATCTGGGCTTAGTCACAGTTCTAGCGCCGAAACACCTCCGGGTATTCGAGCGCTCAATACATTTTTATAACATAACAACTTCAACTGCAAGATTATTGAAAAAGCAGTCTATGGCTAACTATAAGTCCATATGAATGTTAATTATCTACCACATGACTACCAATCTGGCTTCACCTCATGCTGCAGCATCATAGACAACACCCTCTTGATTGCAGATGAAGATGATTCCTGCCTCCTGACACGGATGACCTCTCAGCTGCCACTACACAGTTGACGATCCAACCCTCGTCCACGCCCTGAAATAACAAATAAGATTCACTGGCAAAGTCCTTCACTGAATCTCCTTCTGCCTTTCCAATCAAGATCAGTTTGTTCACGTGGGTACCTTGAGGTCCCAAAAGATCCACATCACCTAAGGCGTTTCCAAGAGTCCTAAACTGTATTCTGTCATCTACAACCTCCACATGGAGGCCCTTGGGGTTCTGCTCACAGATAACCACTTCAAGAATCAGTATTATGCCGACAATACCACCTGAAAGTCTACTCTTTTCCAGTGACCCAACAGCTCATGCGCTGCCTGCCCTCAAATTGACCTGGATGTCCAGCACCTAACTGCAGCTCAACCCCACCAAGACTGAAATCCTGTTATTTTCCAAGAACAGTAAGCAAGAAATAGTACAAATCTGGCTCCACGTGAACCTTGATGACTTTGAACCCCAGATTGTACTGAATGCCAAGTCACCTGAATTCACCTTGGACCCCAAACTCACCATCAAGGAGCTCATTGCCATAGAAACGAATATGGTCTGATACCAGCTATGTCTTCTAAAGAAACTGAAACTGTTTGTTCCAGAAAGTTACTTCAGAACTGCTAATCAAGCCCTCCTACTCTCACATTCTGATAGTGGTAGTACCTTGCTCCATGGCATTCCACACTCCACACTGACACCCCTTAAGGGACTCCTACATGCCACCGCATGTCTCATTCATGGTGGGACGAAATATGATCACACCACCCCCATCCTGATGGAACTATGTTGGCTCACATGGCTGGCTCACAGTATCTTCAAATCCATCTACATCCTTGATGATCAAAACCCCTGCTTATCTTGCATACAAACTCACTGTCTCTGGTAGTTCAGCCAGTACACAATCAACCAGGAGAATAACCATAAAAAAGAAAAAGAAAAATCGACCAGTCCACAACCAACCAGGAGAATAAGCACAAAAAAGAAAGAAACCAGACAGCAGGTCTTTTTCCTTTTAAGCACCCAGCATCTAGAGCAAATCTGCATATCCATAATGACCGCCGCAACACTGCTTCAATTAAGTAAGGAGTTTAAGACATATCTCCTTAAAGTACACTACATCACACTCCACTAGCAATCCAATAATCAGCTATCTCTCCTAAAACTCTGAGACTGTATGCTTGCCTTTGACCCTTTACAGTGCTCCTTGGCCTTTTTGGCTAGGTTTATACTATACAAATACCATGATCTATATATCTACGGGACCAAATCAGAAGGTAAAATCATTCATCGGGATGCTTCCCTTGGTATAGCCGACTTCCACCCCATTGTGGCCAGCCTGAAATTTTAGCTAGATCCCAATCAGCCAAAAACAGTGTCTTTTGAAAAGCGCTTTAATTTTCCTAGGCACTTTTTGCCTTAACACTTAAAAAAATTCTCTGGTTGCCTTAAATTGATTTTAATAATTTAAGTCCATAGAATTTTACTCTATTTTTCAAAATCAAGTTTAGGAATTTTATTGTGTTGTGTACTTTACTTTAAAATTACTGATACTGCTTGAACTTAATAGACACTTCCCTGGGGATCGTTGCTGCTTATGCCAAAGCTACCAGAGGCTGAGCAGAGATTTTCTCAAAAACTGCATCTTGTCCTAACCAGAGTGGATTCATTAAGTTGGTAGAGAATAGAGATACCCATTTCCAGATTAATAACCCGAATCCTGTCAAGGATAAGCCAAGATGCACTTGATACTATTAGAGCACACAATTGTTTTACATTGCTCAGTACTCAGATGACTGTCAAGAAGGCATTGGACAGGGGTACTTGCAAACTGTAAGCAGAAACAGGAGAGTAGGAGCACATGGGGGCTCTGAGGAGATGTCCTTAGAAACTTAGCCTGCTGAAACAGGCAAGAGAGAGGTGGAGCTCAAGAAAGAGGAGAGTGCTCCAGACAGCAGGGGGCACACTATCTTGGTTTTGGGTGAATGGAACTCAAGGATAGTTTATCTGGCACAGATCATATGGCAAGAAAAGAAATGTCTTAAACTATTGAAAATTTGGGTTGTGGAAGCCTGAACATTTTATTTTGGATAGCAATGGCTCATCGCCATTAGCTGACTAATGTAAACTACACAATAGTCAGCGTGATGCACTCCAATGAGAGAGCTACTTGAAACAGAAGAGGCTAGGAAGGCTTTTCTGCCTGCTGCACAGAAGAATTCTCGGTAAAGACGCTCAACATCCTGTGATTCTGAGCAAATCACTTAATCTCCCCGTGCCTAACAAAAATGAATGTGTCCTCATGAAACGAAACTGGTGCTCATGTAAAGCGCTCTGATACCTGATGTCTCGGGTCTAGTTCGCGCTATATAAAACTAACAAAAAAAAAAATATCCCACCGGTCTGCCCGAGATAGAGAATTGTCTCTAGATTTTGCCTTGAATATTTCTACCCAGTACCCTTCTCCAGGATTGAAGGCACTGGTTTCCTGTAGAAGACACAGACATAAAAAAAATGTCCGTGCACATAGTTTGCCTATCAATGCAGATCTACGCCTCTGTGGGTGGAGAATGAAAGTAATCTAGATGACACAAAAAGCAGCTGTCAACCTAGAAGAATTCTAGCGGCCTAGTCAGGGCTCAACTTTTCTTCTGCTTCTCCACATTATAGAAATTCCCTCCATTGGCTAAACAGTGTAGAAGAGTCAGATGAAGCATTTGCCTGCTATGGAGTGTTCCAGTAGACTAGTTTGGGCTGTACATGTTCTTGTGGGCTTGAAAATAGATAAACGTGAAGCTTCCTTGATGTGTAAACTGCTGACTGGATTTTGAGCAGCCATTCCTAAAGATTTGAGGAGTTTGTTGATGCTGCTCCCACCAAACTGTGGCAAAACATTGAATTTTGTGAACAATTGTCACTTTCCCCCTTCTGCTTTTCCCATAGATTAACACTGAACTTTTTTTCTCCAATGCTTCATGTGGAGCAGTCTATGTTCCATTTTCAGCACTGCATCGATTTATCTGACACTGATTTACTTTTGCAACTTTGTTACTAAAGTGACTTTTTAACTAACTTAGTTTGGAAGATTTATGTTCTTTTTTCTTAACTGCATTGCTGTTTTGCCTAGTTGTTTTTCATCAGATACATTTTCTCTGACGAATGCCTTGTTGCCAAGCTAAAACGAGTAATCTAGAGATTCGACTTAAATCAGTTAACCTTTCTGCGCCAGATTGCTTGGGCCTTATAATAGCCCAGTCATAGCTCATATGAAAACTGTACAATCTCTGTGCAATTCCTTACAAGGACTGTTAGACCTGGCCCTTTTGACAGGTTTATCCCCAAACTTTTTGCCTTTTTCCCCCTATTTTTCGAACCCTGTTTTTGTTGGCTATAGGATTCTGGGCACATTACCACTGCTGATCAGTGCTAAAGTGCATATGCTCTCTGTATAAGTTGTGACAATGATTGGTTATCCATGATTGGCATATTTGATTTACTGGTAAGTCCCTAGCAATGTGCATGGTGTGTGCCAGGGCCTGTAAATCAAATGCTACTAGTGGGATTGCAGCACTGGTTGTAGGCCTGTAAATGTGCCTCAGACCTACCACTGTAGGGTCTGTGTGCGCAGTTGTGAGTTGCCATGTTGCCCTGGCAAGTGCACCCACTTGCCAGGCCCAAACCTTCCCTTTACTTACATGTAAGGCACCCCTAAGGTAGGGCCAATGTACCCCCATGGGCAGGGTGCAGTGTATGTGAAAGGTAGGACATGCACTGGTGTGTGTGGCATGTCCTGATAGTGAAATACTGTCTAATTCGTTTTTCACTATTGAAAGGCTTTATGTCCCATAGGCTTATCATTGGGGTTGCACTGTACCTTTTTACATGTGTAACTTTCCGTAGGGAGAAGATGAAAAATTGAAGTTTAGACTCTCTGAACTCAGAATGTATTAACACACTTTTTGGTAAAGGTGGTTTTTAAATCCTGTGTTTGAAAATGCCTCTTTTAGAAAGTGGGCATTTTCTTACTTTAGCATTCTGTGTACCTCTGGCTGTTTGTGTATTCAGTGTCTGGTGTGTGAATGACAGGAGCTGAGATGTGTATTCACTCTAGACAGCCGCTGGGGGGATTGAAGTGTGCCCTGCCTTGCCTGGGTGACTCATCGCAGGGCTGAATAGAACTGGACTGTATTTAGAATGGTGGGAGGAGTTTTGTTTGCACCTGAGTGTCTCCTTTTGCACAATGCTGTTTCGCCCCCTGTGGTCATACTGCACCAGGGAGGACAGGACTTGTTTGGACTGGGTTCAGAGATCCTTGCCACAAAGAGAACAAAGAAATTTTGGGGTATAAGTATTACACCTAAAACCCCAGGACTTTAGATTACTTCAAGGAACAAGAGGACCCTGCCAAGAAGAGCAGAAGGTCTGTGTGAGGAGCGCTGCCTTTTCTGAGCGAGGGATGGGTTGGCCTGCATATGCTGCGTCTGTCTGTGGTGGAGGAAAATGACTGACTCTTGTTGCCCTGCTGTGGTATCCTGCTTGTGAAGAATCTCCAAGGGGTTGTGTGTGCTGGCCTCCTGTTGGATGTCTCAGGGATACAAAAGACTTCAGGAAAGATCCTTGCTGGATTTATATGTACCTGCCTGGAAGGAGGGGTGGGAGCTGTGTGAGGAGTGCTGCCCCTGATTTGTGTGGGGTAAGACAGCCTGCAATTGCTGCTCCTGGCTGGGGCAGGGAAAGGACTGGACCATCCTTTCCCCAATTTGCAAAAACAGTGCGTTGTGAGCGCTGTGTCCTTCACCCTTTTATTTTTATTTATTTAATGCCCAAGTGTGTGTTGAAGCGCTTTTATGGTGGGGCACCAGCGTGTGCTGTTGGCAAGTGCTCAGGGTGCTTCACTGTGGCCAGCGCATTGTGTGCCTGGTTGTAATATAGTGCTGTGTGCTTAGTGCCTGCATCAATGTGCCACTAGGCACTTGACAAGTGCCTAGTGGCACATTGATTTATGTGATGACAATTGCCCTAGTGGCAGTGATTTATGTGACTCTGGTCTAAATGTGAAAGTGATTTATAGTCTATGTGTTTTATGTATGAATACAAAGGATATTTTCAAATAACCTTATGTGGAGTCTCTTTTTGTGGTGTGCCTAGTGTGTCACTGGTGTGTGGCTCTGTTGCGCAAACGCTTTACACATTGCCTCTGGGATAAGCCTGACTGCTCTGCCAAGCTACCAAAGGCGTGAGCAGGGGTTATCTTGGGTGTGTAACTCCCTTACCCTGACTAGAGTGGTGGGTTCTGCCTGGCTCAGGTATATAAACTAGCCAACCAGAAACCACATTTCTAATAAGGACATTCATTAAAGAAGTTCGCCATTGTGAGTGCCGCGTATCTCCCTTTATTGTTGGTCTTAGATCAACCCAGACCAATGAAAACTCTTGTCAATAAATCCTTAGTATATCTGAATCAGTACATCTGGGATCTCTTCTTGTATGCCTTTAGTCTTTGAATTGTATCCAGTTAAACTGACAAATTTCCTCTAAGGGACACTTTGTGTTTGCCAGCTACCAAATTTCTAAGAAACCATGTATAACCGATCAGATACTCTGATATAGACAAATGTGGTTGGGAGTTAACTAAAGGACTTTCCAATCCTCTCACTTTTGTGCAGACAAAGAAAAGTCATTTTAAAAAAACTGAAATCATGACATTTTCCCGATTCAGTTCAACAATCCCCGAGTTTGGCTATTCTCTCTCAAATCTTATTCGTATTCATCCTTTATAAAGCATTTCTGTCGAAAGCTTTGATAAAAAATAATGCTACTTAAATAGAAGAAAAATGAAAAAGGGTCATGAGGGATTTCCTTCAAAAGGTTAAATATTTAAAGGCTCACAGAGAAGCAGGGAATTGTGTGTCAGTTCGTTCACACGGCGATCTCCACTCTCCTCAATCGGATTGGGAAAACATTTACATAATTCAAAAAGTCAAGTCACTTATTAATGACTGGGCATGTCATGTCTCTGTTGCAATTAGCTCTTGTAGCTTAAGCCACACATCTTAAATGTCAAAGGTTTGCTCGTGCACAGCTGCTGCTGGAACTTCATTATTTAACTGCAAATTAATTGGTGTAGACATGCTCTGCAATCCGGGTGTCCTATGGTGCGTGCACTGATACCAGTTGCATCTTCAATAGTCAGCGATGGCTGGGCCCCGGTATGCTTCTAAAAGGGAAAAGCCTCGATCCAAATGGGTTACATATGATGAACAAAGTAATAAAACACAACATCTCCTACACACCGAGATGCTGTTCTATGAATTAATGTATTTACTTGAGAATGTTTCTGAAGGGTGACTGTCCAACCCCATTTGGTGGAGCCCACAGTAGACTTGTTACTGGGCCCCAACTGCAGTGGTTGAGTTCAGTTGCCACTGGTACCCTGGGGCCATTAGGACAAGGCTCTGAAAACTGAGCCCGATACCAGCTTTCAGTACTTGGCTCTAAGGGCAGCGAGCAGTCAAAGACATCCTCAGGGAGGCAGTGGGGGACAAGGGCTCAGAACTCAACAGTCAACCGACCGACACAATAATGTATTGCATAGGCCGGTTCTCATCTTTGGGGTTAAAACTACTTTTATCAATTTTATGCCCCAATTACAAAGCACAGAAAGAGGATTTAGACAAAGGGTAGTAATCCTGTTTGTATAGCCTCCTCCGCTAATGAAGTTTGCCAGCTATAATCCCTAGTAGGAAACACAGGACATGAAATTGATTAGGATAGATGTGCGGAGCAGCGGCCAGAGCAGCTGACTCCAGAGCACGGGGCTCACGGTTCGATACCCGGCGGCATCTCAGCACCATGTGACTCGGGGCAATAGCTCACTTAATCTGTCCGACGACCCCCAGGGCCTTGAAACCTTAAGGGGTGATATGTTGGCACTTTATAAATATAGATTATTATTATGATTATGTGCTGCTGTAGTCCCGCTCAGAAAACCTCTGAATTGTAGATGCACACAACAGTTCAGTTTGTTAAAGACTCAAGTTTGTATCTCAGACTTCGGCCTGCTTTCTCTCATTCTACTCAGTTTGCAATCACCGGCATTCTTATTTTTGCAGATTGACTGGTGCAGGGCAGACACGTGCTGTGGTTACACTCATGCTATTGTGGCTTTTAAACTATAGGGATGGCTCCCACGCTCGGGACTTAACATCCCTCAACAAGACTCACCAGGCGTGGACAGTGTCCTCTGCCCACTATGAGGGTTCTGGTTGGGTGCTCTTCCAAGTCACAGAACAGGTTCTGGGTATCACATTAACAGTGAAAGGACTAGGCACCTGCACACATGCCTGATTAGTGTGGTGCCAGAGCCAAACAAAAAGTCAGAATACCAGTTTCACATTTAGTTGCACACTCAAGGCAGGGGTGCATGCATGGGGCATTATCTGTCCCAACAACCACAGGTAACAAGATGTAAATATTTACACTGGTCCAGTAACCAAAATTATTGTTCATGGTGCATAAGATGGAGGGAATTGAATACTTTTTAGCAAGCCTGACGAGGCCTCATTTTTTCTAGTGACTGGCCAGACATGCCTTTTAATTCTGCACAGGCAGTCTGTTTATGTAGACAACATTGCCCTACACAATCCTTTGCGCAATTAATGCTGATGAATTCCAGTTGGTGATTTACTTGTAGCAGTCATAGGCCTCTGTTTAGAAGGAAGAGATGAAAGTTGGTCCATTTCACCACCGCATAACAGCAGTTACTATTACAGAACTCAGTGGTACTTGCTTTAGCAACATCAGGAGGGATGGAAAGAAGATCTGGTCTCACAGGAAATAAGCCCAGTGATCTTTGACCTGCAGCTTTTCTACAGGTATCTGAATTAGGAACATTACATCATAAATCTATTTCAGCATCTCCATGTCATGATTATTTTATAGATAGTTCTAAGATGACCACTACCTTTTCTGCAAGCCTCATGCCGATACCAATTTTATGGCACGACACGGAGGCCAATATTATGCAATCTCCTTTTATTGCCAGCTCACACAGCAGCAACAATTGTCAAGAATTTAGAACATTGAAAACATTCTGAACATCTATGTAGTCCAGCAACAGGCAGCCATCTTCCTTCTTTTATATGCACTGCGAACAAGATAAACTTTAAATCCAAAGGAATTCCTGAAGAATAAATCCAAGAGGAGCAAGTATCCAAATCCAATCGACGTTATTCTGAAAGAAAGTATAAAATAGGTTAATCTACCCGGGTGGGTAATAGTTGTGGGATAATCTTAGCCTCTGTATCCTTAATAAAATCTAGATTTTCTGCTCATCAGGCTGTGGAAAATCTACATTTACCTCCAGAACAATACAACAAAGTGGGCTTGCAGGTCCATGGGCTGCATTTATAGTGGAGTCGCAGCCCATTGGAACTGTGACTGTGTCTTCAGAAGCAGCCTTTTAGCCCCCTCGGAATGCGGTCATGCTTGAACACATGCAGATTATGAAGTTGTGAACAAAGCGGTCTCAGAATCTCAATGGCTAAGGTATCACTAAAGACTATTCGATGGGCTTGCAATGGATAAAGAAAAATGTGACTGATCACCCGTTGGATGAGCATCATTTCTGGTGGCTCCAGTCCAGTTCCAAGGGTTACGAAAGAACTGCCTAATGACATATAAAGAATGACAATAAAGAATGGAGAATCTGGGGTATTTATTTTTATTTCATTTAATAAGATTTTGTGTGTAGGTCAGACCAGACCACTAGGGCGCTTTAGCTCTTTAAAGTTAATATTTGTAAGAATTACAAAAGGGATAACAACATTAGTCTAGAGGTCCACGTGCCCTTACAGAACTATTTTTAAGATATTACCAGAAGAGCAGTGGGGAAGGATTAAGTCTTATGTTTGCTGGTAGCCTTATCATCAAATAGGAAACTAACAGGTACAGAATTTTACTCTTTCCGTTTGATTAAAATCTTCTATATTTGGGGATATTGAGGTGAAGACATAATGGGGGCCGTTCCATACATACAGTGAGAGTGATAGTGAAGGTATCTTTTGCCTGGAGAGGGTTTTCCTCAGTCCTTTTCTGTGTACCTGCATGTTCCTATGGTTGGTGGCACTATTCCAGCTCTATTTACATCTGCTAAGTGACTTGTAAGGGAGCGGAGGACATTTTTCCTTTTGGTATGCTGGCTTGCAGCAATGGCTCTAACGTGGAGGCACTGTTGTCGTCTCTCATCCTCATTTACCATGGGTGCCATGTTGATTAGAGAAGAAAAAAACAAAGACCCCCTGAACAGCAAATAGTTCAATTCCTAGGACAGGGTAATAATAGTATGGTGAAATAAATTCCTAGGCAATCTTAATATAATGATTACAAATTCTATCCTATTACGTTATAGGGAAACAAGAAAGAAATTCATGAAGCTACTATACAGTTTAAGAATTTATTTTTTCCATTGTTTGTATTGTGAAAAAAAAGGTATTTTATATGACACATTACATTCAATTTTGTTTAAAAACAGACGAATCAACAATTATAAAAGCTGATACAGCATAAAATATAAAAAGTGGCAGCTTTTGAATAATCTATTATTCAAAAGCTGCCACTATAACGTAATATGATAGAATTTGTAATCATTATATTAAGAATGCCATGTTGATTAGGCCACTTAGGGCCCTGATCAGAAATGTACTCAGCTGCTAAATCGTGTGCTGGGCGATACTGGCTCACATTAGGGGTACAACTGCGTGGACGCGCACATTGGGCTTGATGCTGCGCGCCAAAGGCAATTCCATATGTGCCCATCGACCTATGTCCGTGCTACGTCTGTGCCTGCCAACGTAGGTTTTGCCAGTTTCACCACAACGGAATCCAAGGAAAAAAATCAGGTTCCATAGCAACATGCGGGTACAGGCCTTTGCAGGACTTCTCCATAAAAAAAAAAAATGCTCCATTATTAGTCAGTTGGGACTTGCAGCTTTAAACATTGTAGACCCACATGCCTTTCCTTTAAGCAAGGCAGAGCACCCCAAATACACCTCCCAGCTCCAAGCTAGCAGATCCAAAAAAGTTGATAGTACAGCGGTACCTATACCTGCTGTCCTTTTACGTGCAATGATGAACTGTTAGTCAATATGAAACACTGCTGAGAAATTAAGGATTTGTTAAATAAATTACACATAGACAATGTTTTTAACAGAAACATCATTATAAAACTCAGCTGCCCCATCACTCCATCCCATCTTCCAGAATTGGACTCACATAGATGCGAGGGGTGGTTTGAGTATTCAAGCACACTTTGGCACACAATGCCATTCCTAGATAGGTTTACCTCTGCCCAGAAGTGCTAGCGTGCCGGATTCTATCGCCTAATCTTATCCCTTTGTTTTGGCATGTTGCCCCAAGTTCTCAAACAGGGGTATCAGACACGCTTTTGGAGGTTTGCTGACAGGGTTCCCTCAGTTACTGTAATAGAGATGTAACGGTACTAGGAGACCTCCATTTAAATACGGATTCTACTAGCAACAATAGAGCACAGGAATTCCGGGCTGCACTGATAGCTCTCAACTTGCAACAGTTGTTGCATTAACTACATACAGGAAGTGACATAAACGTGTCTAGATGTTACCTCAATATCCCACACTGGAAATGGTTTCCATATCACATCTGGGTTGGACTCATCACTATCCGACACAGTTCAGTCTACTCGCACAAGGCCGCACACTACAAACCTAGCTCAAAATCACCCACCTCCTTTGGGCTAGCGGGAAAACGAGCCTCTTTTGTGCTAATAATTGACCAAATGTTTTTGGAATCTCTGAGAGCAACTTGTTCACCATTAATCGTGCTAAATGTGCCTGGAGGATCAACTACTCACTTGAAAGGAAAAAGGCCTACAAAATCCAAATGTACAAACACAGGAAGGCCCTCAGGCAGACTACATCAGAGAGTCCCTGCTTGAGAATCACGACTGACGCACGACCATCTCAATGCCTGTCTTTAACTCCTCACTATTTCCTCAAACCGGACTGCATGGCAGTGACTATCCCATATTCTCTGACATTCTGTCACGATCTGGCAAAGTTGTTTCAAGCAAGTTAGAAAGTTTCTACTCCTCCCATAGGGCCTGCATCCCCCGGAAGAGACTGTCTTATCTCAGGGTGAAAGAAGGGTGGATTTCTTTTGGAATCAGTTTGTGCCGATCCAGTAAATGAACACTAGAGCCCTGTTGTGTCATACACTCGTGCCCTCCAATGCAGAGACCCCTTTCATTTCAGCATGGAAATGTGTTATTGAAAATCCAACAAGTGCTGAACTGCGATTCCATCAAATGCAGGTTTCCAGCATATTCTTCTGTTCTGCACATGTGTCAGGAAGTTATGATAATTGTTCTCAAGCAAAAACACATTCAGGGAGTGTTTAGTTTAGAAGATGTCATAAACACGACGATTATTCTCTTTCATAATTCTATTCTATTATGTATTTTAATCACTTGCTCCTAGGTTTCATTATTTTAGTTTTAGTAGAAAGTTTGGGGTTCTTTAAAAGCATGCAGGACATGTTTCTTTTTAGCTACGGTTTCCATTTTAAATTTCCTGTCTGCACTTTAGTTCCCAGTCTGCATATTTATACATTTCGCAGAATTTATGAAAGTACAACACTATCGGGCGATACAAGTCTAGTACATTCTCTCAGTATCTACATCTCAAGGATCTATAAGTAGACACTTCAAGTAAACATGAGCTAAAATGACAAATGCTTAGATGATTTTTACATAGGTGACATACTTTGCATCCCACTGATTTGGTCTGCTTAGATCTAGTGCCTTAATATCCCCATTTGGTTCTGCAACCAAATCCTATATAAGCCCCCATAACCAACCACTGAGGAGAGAGAGTCTTCACCCAAGGCCCAGATGCAGATGGGCAGAAGCACCAGGTTTCACTTTAACTGAAGAAGGCTCCAGCAAGGCTCTCTGAGGCTCTGCCAAGCATTTTGACTTCACTGACTCATGCCAGGATTGTCTTCTTACAACGCACAGTCTCCTTACTGGCAAGCTATTCCAAACAGACAACAAACCTTATTGTCCACCTCTGAAATCAAGAAATAGGTTTATTATTTATTCATCTACTAGAACTAGCATAGCGCCTAGAGAAGCGCAGTGTGGGTGTTAATGGCTATGAATTGTGATGCTATAAGTATTGCCTGTTCTTTGCCCTGTTCATTGAATTCTAAACTGCTTTTCACTTTTTTTTTCTTCTGTGACATTACTAAACAATATTGTGTCTGCTGGATTTAGGAGGTTTGAAAATAACCATTTTAAAATAAATACGTAGAAATGCATATTCCATTTCTAGTGATCCGTGAGTGTGTAAGTCTTTAATGAAAGATCATTTGGATTACCACTGCAACCCTAAACCCTTTTTAAAAACTCTTAGTATCCCAGAAAGCACAGATCCCCATCTGCAGTTCTGCTCAGAGGGCTGTGAGGGGCTACATTAACCTGGAATTCCCTGCACTCGTGATGACGCACTTAACTCAGTGTCTCTGCACCCGGGGGTTGGGAATCCAAACCTTGTGGACTTGGGCAGGAGTCTCAGGATATGGATCCCTTGGGCACCAGATTAGGTGGTCACAGGATTTGTGTCCTGTGATAACTTTGAGTACTCTTTCACTGGATATCTCCAACAGAGTAACCGACCTTGTCAATACCAGAGGTATTTTAAGGACTGTGCCAGACAAATAGAAAATCAGCATGGTTTCCCCATCCTTAAGAAAGCGGGCTTACCGCCGACAGATGTGGCCATTTAACAGCCAATAACTTTGCGTCCTGCTCCAGGCAAACTGCTGGAAAGGATGTCAGCTGTCCAGTTACATTGAAAATCTTCTTGACCCCTAAAAAACGGGGTTCCTTTGGGGGCAATGCAATGAATCCTCCTTAGTCGTTGCTCTTGATGACGTAAGCAAAGATTTTAGACCTGCCAAAAAAATACTTCTTTCTATGCAAATCGGTTCCATGTACTGTCCAGTCCTTCATTCACATCAGTGCCATAAGATGTTAAACGTGGGACCCCCTCGACTTGTCCTCATCTCCATATTGGTCAACGGGTATGCACAGCACATCCACTGTCAACTTAGCTCAGATCCTTTAGATGCTCGCCTGTGGTGATGACACACAATCATCAAACTGAACACGAATGCTCCATTACTGCAGGTGATCCATGGATGATCCATAATCCCCTCACCCTTAACTCTGACGAGACTGAGCTTCTTGTGCCGGAAATATCATTGCTCGTTCGTAAGGTTCTGTTTGGCCTAATAGCATGCATGCCCGGACTGGCCATAGCGGGCACTGGGCATTTCCCCTGAGCCGGAAGACTGGGGGCAGGTTTTGTTAATGGGGCCCCTGTAACAGAAGCGGGAGCGGTGCTCCTCACTAGCACCCCCCCCCCAATGCTTTACCCCTGCTACCGGGGTGGTCAAGCAGATTGCCAGGGCTGGTTGCTGTTCCCAGTCCGGCCGTGAGAACATGGAGCCTCCTCCCACCTCTTTGGAAAGGGTTAACTTTCTGGGAGTGATAATCAGAAGCTCTTCGACTGCACAAGTGGATTCAGGCGCTTCCAGCTGCTTTCCCAAGCTAAAGCTACGGAGGAAGATCTTGCCTATCCTCCCCAGTGATGAGCATGCTCTGGTGGGGACATAATGTGTTTTGTCAAGAACCAATAGTTGCAATACTCTATACCTTGGTCTTCCAGCCAATTCACTGACCGTGCTCTAAAGGATTCAGAATGTTGCACTGAGTGTGTCCTGCAAATGTATGTTCATTTGTCAGAGGCCAATAGACGCTTGCACTGACTGCCAACTGACCAGTGCATCCAATTAAAGGGTCTATATATACCCTATATACAGGTCTACAAGACTGGAAAATCTGAGCTTCCTAGGCTGTTCCACAAGTATTCCCCTCTACATATCTCACACTGCTTCTTGCCCCATTTTGGAAAACCCCATAAAACATAAAGAACGCGTCAGGGGGGGCTCTTATAGTGACATGGCCCCCAAAATCCGGAACCACCTACCTGAAGAGTACAAAACACTGAAAGCTACCTCTTATTCTGCACGTCTCTAAAGACTCTTTTTTTCCAGGTTTTCTTTTTTCCATTTTAAAAAATATACTCCTCTCAGCAACAGGAAACCATTGTCGGCACCCTTGTGCCTTATAAGAGTAATAAACAAATACATAATACAGGATGTTCCTCTTGATTTACTTCAATTCAGCATTCCTACAAATCTCCTTCTTGTAGGCGAGTGACCCAAATTGCGGTATTTTGTGCGTGATAAATGCCTATTAAGGGTAATTCAGCATCATAGGCAAGCCAATAAGTTCTATTATAGTGGGGTAATGTGTTCTGATTTCTTTGCTGGCTTCACGAGTCAAGAGTAGGATGGCCTCGAGGTGAGCAAGTGCTGACTTGAGAAAGAGGAGATAGCGTTGGCATGTCTAGTTCTGAGAGTTCAATATACACACTGCTGCCCTGAAATCATAGTGAGGGAGCGATGGGTTGAGTTCCTTCAGTGAATGTCGTTGGAGAGATGAGTTTTTATGTAGGCTACAAAACATGTGGGGTCATAGTTAGATTCGGCTTCATAACGAAGCCTATCAGTTTGGCGTAGAGGACCAGAGAGTGAGTTATTCCTTGTTCAGTTACTGTTTCTAGCCATTTTTGCCTTGAAGTGGGCGAGTCGTTAGAGCATGTGAAGTGGAATTCTGTCTTAGGGCCCGATTACGAGTTTGGCGGTCCATAGTACTGCCAAATTCGATGTGGTAGTGCGGTGGCAGTCATGGACCTGCTGCACCAGTTGTCCAATTGCTGTATTACGAGTTTGGTGGTCAGACATCAATAGGACCACCGCAACTGCCAGGGATCCACGATCCCTTGCGGTGGCAAGGCGGTCTGAGGGCCTCAATAAGCTGGCGGTGCCGCTGCAGCAACGCCAAGCATATTACGAGTTGCCGCCCATCCACCCTTTTCATGGCGATGAGCCAGCCATGAAAAGGGTGGTAGTGAGAAAACCTAGGGGACCCTAAGGGCCAGGAGATGCATGCTAAGGGGCGGTGTCTGCATGCACCCACTTTCCTGCATGGCATGGACTTTATAGTCCATGTCATGCAGGAACAGGCTTTGCCGCTCCCATTGCTGTGCCTTTTTAATAGGCACCGCCGTGGGAACACCAAGGGACCGCCCGCTATACCACGAGGTAACTTGTAATGTGGTGGCCGGCCAGCGATTCGGTTTGGCGGAGTGGGAGCGGGGCAGTGGTGTTGCGGCCCGCTCTCACACCGCCAAACTCATAAATCTGGCCCTTAATTCTTGCCTACAAGTATGGCATAAAGGGAAGGCAGGAATGAAAACATAGGCCCAATATGCATTTTAGTATTGGCCACTTGCCTCTGGAGGTAAAACATAAGAAAGTACTATTTGGACTATAGTCAGATTCACTATGCTGGGCGGTCTTCTATCTGACAGAATAAACGCAACATTTTGGTGCAGAACTATGTTGCTTCTTTTTTATAAACCTTTCATTACCATGTCCTAGGCGTGTTCTAATTTGGTTTGCAGTAAAATAGTTAAATATTTAGTTTTGCATTTGGGGTAATTGCAGCTTAGAAAAAGAAATGTACTTCAAGCCGCCGCGCCCTCCCCCCTCATTTGGGCAGAGGAGCGTCGCCGCCCTGCTGCCAGTGCAGCACAAATGAAAAGTAAAACGGTAATAAAAGGAATTACCGTTGTATTTTTCACTGCTCCCAGTCTGAGCAGTGTTTGGGGGCGGGGCTGCAGCTGACCGGCAGCAGGGGAGTGGTGCTCACTCCGCCACTTTACACTGCGCAAGTCACTTTGGCCATCTGTCTTGCGACGGCCAACCTGACTTGTGCAGTGCAAACCTCTCCACCCAGCTCTCTCAGACAGCTGGGTGGAGAGCAGCTGGAGCTTCGAGGTATCCCGCTCCAGCCAATCCTGGGGCTCCTGTCATGCTGCTCATCTGCAGCATGAAAGCAGCATCGGGATTTGCAGAAGGGGGTTGCCTGAGGCTCCATGAGGTGCCCGAGCTGACTCCAGGAGAAAGAAGAAAACACAGAGCGAAATTTGGGTAAGTAAATTGTTTTTTCTATTAGCTCTTTGCCCCCCACTGGGTTTGTCTCTCGCGTGTTGAGGTTCACGGCCGCCACTGACTTCAAGGTGATGAAGGGCACGTCAGACCAGGCATGTAGAGATGAGCGACAATAGAGGAAGCCATGTGCGTGAGCAGTTCAGCGCTGATACGCGTAAGGCGTCTCAGAGCCGGGCGTCGCCTGGGCCTGCCACGCATCTGCCTCAATGGATTATACAGAACATGACTTTCACAGTCTGGACCGTGACCGGCCCTTATCGGGATGCTCGGATGCTGCCCGATATTAGAAGCTGTCAGTCTTCTAATGGACATCTCCTTCAACCGGGAGTTGGTCAATGTAGAGCGCCTCGCCTCGGGCGGATGCATGTCAGAAGGATTTACCAGTCAAAGGAGTCATTACCCGCACGTCAACGCATTTAATTCGCCTAAATGAATTTAATAGATTGCGATAATTTGGCGGACGCCGAATCGAAAGGGCGTTTTCTGGTCATTTTATTTTTAGAAGCCTTGTTACTGACATTCATCTAGGTCAGAGCACAACTGTAAACACAGTTGAATGGCATGAATACGATATTTCATGCTCCACTGAGGAATAATACAATATTATAAATGAAAAATAGTGCACTGCAGTAATGTATTAACTGTAGGAACATATTGTTTCCACCCTTTGAGACGGAGCAGCATTTTCTTACTTTGTGACTAAGCGTAAACTGCTCCTGAATTTCCAGGAATACGTCACAGTTACTCACCAAGACAAGCATTGGCAATGCCAATAGGCCTGGCCTTAAATTAATCTTATATGGTAATGTGAAGCATTACAAGTTGATAGCACGGGAACGGATATGTATTTACGTGGAAGCAAAGAACTGTAGAATAATATTGCTGTAGGTTAAAAGATCAGGCAACAGTTTCAGTGTCAAGCCAGACCTAAATATCCATGCACGTTAATGACTGCCGTCCTTCCATCGGGGCATCTAGTGTTCTAAGACACTTTAATAGCATTACAATGGCATGTGTGGCCCCTGAAATGTCAACCTCATGCAGCTGTATACATAAACAATTTGATCCCCGCTTTGTGGAGTGCAAGCACTTTTTGGTGGAAGCACACAACTTCTTCTTTATCAATACTCTTGGCTCTCAACATGTGGACGGAGACAAAGCCCTAGTCCTGGTGATTTTTACATAATTGTCTGGCGACAGCTGTGCTGTCAAACCAGGCCAATCAAAACATGTACTCCTAGCTCCCTACATGTGGATGGAGCTAAAGCCCCAGTGCTTTTAATTCTCACAAAATAGTATGGCGACAGCTGCACTGTCAAGCCAGACCATAACAAATATTTGTGAATCAGCCCCAACATGACTATTAAAAAATATAGAGACGGGGTTATGTAACACCACAGAGTTAAAGGTAACTGGAGCGGCCTGTGTAAAGTCAGACCATGACATGAGCAGGGAATAGCATGGATGACAGTAAAGCACAGCCATGCCCAGTACAGCCGCGCCCCGCCTTTCCGCCCCACGGAACTCCCTCCACGGGCCGCGGCTGGCCCAGTACGTACTTACTACAGGCACTAATCAAGAGTTTTTCGAATAGGAACTAGTTCCTAGAAACACTGTTCTAGTGCCCTAACCCAGGTTCTGTATTCCGGATCTTGAGTTCCGTATCCCTGATCCTGAGTACAAGCTATGTACCATGGAGAGATAAAACATGTTTAGTGTCTTTCATACCGATGACCATGATTTTGGCCTCACGTGCCCAAATATACAAGGACAATCACAGGAATTCATTCGAGTTCCAGGTCTACAACCTCTCCTAGGTAGGCACTCTGCCTGTGAGGTGCCCAAACATGGCTCACTACAAATATTCACTTTTTTATCTAGGACACGAAAAATAAAATCTAATTTTTCTGTTTTTCTTTTTCTAAGGTTTAGAAGCCAAACAAACAAGCACAAGCAGATGTTACATTAATTTGGGGATTAAAACAATATCTGCAGCTATTACATCTTTTCTGAAGGGCACTGGCAATTCTTCAAATGGTTTGGAATGACCTGAAGACAAACAAACGAATTGGCTAACTGATCCTCTAGGCACCACCATCCCTTTGAATCCTGGGAAATCCCACAGATGCACCTCATTGGCCCCTTGGTTCACAGCAGACGTTGCCGCCACCAAAAAGCACTGCGAATGATATGAGCGCAGATGGCAAGCTGCCTACTCTTTTCAAGACAGAGACATTTACAGAGAAGAATTACATAAATACTAAAATCTTCTCAGCCGTGCTTATACTTCATTTTATCGCAGTTGCATCAGCTAAGCTTCAAATCCTACAAAAGATGTTTTTAATATCTGTAATAGTCTACGTTAACTTTAGGCCGTAACGTCTGCAATTATGCTCACAAAACAACTTTGTTGCCGGGGTTCTGCCTTCCTCCATTCAAAAATTGATACTATTCTTCCAACTTTCTATTGTCTCTCCCTATCACCTTGACCGCCACCTTAAGTGATTTTAGAGACAGTTACTCCATCCTCTCTTCTTTTGGAGTTCTCCCTCCTACCGAGGCTTTGATAGTGTCTAAGATGAATTCCATCTCCTCCGGCTCTCCGTTGCATTGCTGTCCCGTGAGGCTAGTGCCCATTCTTGCTCCTGCTATTGTTTCTGTTCTCACATCCCTCTGTAATCACTCCATTGTGACCAGTGTGGTACCTTTAGATTGGAACAGATTGCTTCTTCCCCTCTGAAAAAAACCCACTGCTTATCCCAATGTCTTGGCCAATTATAGGTCTATTTCATTCATATCCCTTCAAACAAAAATAACAGAGTGTTGTTAATCAGCAGCTTTTAACTTATTATTTGACTTTTAGCAATTAGTCTTTTTCCTGTTTATCATTAAAACTGTTCTTATATCAGCTGCCAATGACATTCGTATGCTATTAGACTATGGAGGGATCTCCAGATTCTCAGCAGATTTTAGTACGGTCTATCATTCCACACTTCCACACTTCCACACTTCCAGATCTCTTATCTCACTTTAAAATGAGAGCTCAAGGCCTGCCTGGCTGTCTCACTTCCTGGAAAGCTTCTCACAAGCTGTTTCCCTGAAGTCTTACCATTCCTCTATTAAAGACATCCATGGTTGTGTGACACATTTGACCATTGGGTCCTACCAGCGCCTTTCTTTATGCATCCTTTTGAGGAAATATGAATTTTGTGATCAGTTATGTCCCCTATCGTAGACCCCAACGGCTCCATGTGCATGCTATAAGTACATGTATGTTCCCTCCAGTTCCAGTTTTGAAGACGCAAATACATGTGCGTCCACCGTCAACATGTCCTCTTTCAGATCCGCCATGAATGGGTCAGATATTCCATTCCTAAGTATGAAAGGCCACCGACTTTATGTGGTTCACTTTCCACATTTTACAGATTCAGGCGAGTAGGCCCAGAATTCTGTCATCAAGCCTTTTCCTGCCCTCTGTCTCTGAAAGCTCCAGTCTGAGCCCGCATCTGTATCCATGAACTTTGTCCTACTCCCTGCGCGGCAAACGGTGCCTGATCCAGCCTGTTGCCTGCCAAAAACTGTATTTCACCTTCAAGATTATCTGCTCCGCTCCTCATCCGATGCATTCCTGTCTAGTAGTTTAGGTAAACATTCCTCCAGCTACCGTGCAAAGGGCCAGGCCTCGCTGTCCTCATGCAAGTAATTCATAGCCCCGTTACCATGGAATATTCCTACCCCCTCGCATCTCATGTAGACACTTAGACGCTTGTACACGCACTAACAGTCAGTATAGAATAGATTCTATCCTAGAGACCTTTCCTTTTAGATAACACAGTTCTTTAAACATAGGATATTAGATATGATTTGGGATTAGGTTGACATGACCCCCCAGACTTCTGTCTCCACATGTAGAGCTAAATGTCAAGTCCCTTTCACCCTCTAGTTGCACGTCAATCACACGTCATGCGGCTGCGCGCGCATCTCTGCCAAATATTTCTGCTGACATTGCAGGATTCTTTTATGGATCCACCCACTTGTGACATCATGTATAATGACGTTTACTAAGTTACGCCTATATGTCCGCCTCTATTAGTTACGTATGCACATTTTATCTGTATTATCAGCTGTTACGCCTCCTGCATCTGTTTCACTGTAATGCATTTCCTATAAAACTGATTATCTGTCAATAATGTATGCCCTTCCTTCCTGAACTTTCGTGGTGATGGAATAGAAGCCTGCAATTCGAATTGTATTCCTTTGTATAGGAATAAAGCCTTTTAGAACCTCTAATACCACGGATTCTGCCTCTTATATTGACTGAGTTATTCTTACTAGACTTTACCGCATAAAAAATAGTACCGGTAATGAAATATTTACCACATAAATTGGCGCCCGAATAGGGACACTTTCTCATCTCACGCGCCGGAGGTGCGTTGCAGGCCCGGTCTCCTGCCACAGCTGAACGGACAAAAACGCGTACCCGCAGGATTTCCTGTATCTCCCTCCGGCCAAGCGGGGGCGACTGAGGCTGCGATCAACACCCAGACGAGGCGGTGAGAAGTGCGAAGTATCCCGACCAGAGCCTAGCTGAGAGAGCAAGATCCGAGGTATACAGAGGCCCACCAGGTTCCGAAGTTCCGAGTCCAGTCCAGTCGAGTCCAGTCCGGTCCAGTTTCAGTTCCGTTCCGAGGCCTTCCGTTCCGAGCTACCCGGTGAGTACCATTACCGGGGAGGCATTTAACGTGCACATAATCTGTGCCGGTCAAGACGGGTTTGGGTACACAAATCCGGTCTGCACTGTTTCAGCAGTGTATCTGTACTGTTTAGCAGTATATATAGTATGTCTTGCATATAAATAAGTATTATCTAGTGTCAGTATTATGTCAGTAACTAGTTTTCTATTAATTATCATCGTTCGTAAAACTGTTAGGTGTTAAATGTTTTAATACGTTTTATATATTGTGGTGTGAATGACTGTTCATTATTGTGTTCATTGTATAAAGTGTGTTCTAGTAACCGTCTAAAAATGCCGCTCTTTTCGAAATTAAGACAGATCAAAACTAGAAAAGGGGTACTCGAAGAAGCTGTTCCCATCCCACCTAGGGACACTCCAGGGTACTTTATGTATCATAAGCATGGCCTAGATGCCGTATTATTTCTTGATTTATGGGTGGACTACACCAAAGAGTTACCAGAGAGTCAGAGATGGCCCGCAGCGGGGACCTGGGATGCAGATAGCATCATGAGAGTAGAAGAAGAATTATGGAAAAAGAAAGCCAGACAGTCACAGAAAGATGCCATTGAATTATGGCGTAAAGAATCATATAGACGTACAGAAAAAGCGCTCAGACAGGAAGAGAAAGGTAGAGAGAATTCAAATAAAACCCGAGAAAATCTATTAATTGAGGAAGGTACCCGAGTAAAATCAGAACAAGTAGATAGACAAAGAAACACTCTTATGAATGGTATGTATCCTCTTTTGGCCGAAGGGTTACCTAAGGCTACCCCGGAAATACCAAAAGACTTAACTCCTCCATTGCTCCCGATAAAAGCACATCCCAAAACACATCCCAAAACAGCAAAGGACGTTTTCCTTTCCTCCTATTTAGATGACGTAGCTCCCGAGTATGCTAATACCATACCACACACACCACTTGCCGATGGTGTTCAACACCAAGAGCATCCGTCTGTATCCCCGCAACTACAAACTCCTACACAAATTCCCACAGGTCCGTCCGTTTCTACAGTTTTTCCCGCATCTCCAATCTCTATCCTACGTCCAACGAATCCTTTCTTGCCCAGCACCTCAGATGGTGCTACAGGAGGTACGACAGACATGTTTGCCACACCGCCGCGAAATAAACAGACCCTTAGAGATTTAGCACTCCAACGTACACCCCAATTAGCGACATCCGACATGTTTAAAGAACAGCTTGTGGATTGTAGATATGATCCAGTGCCAGGTAGACAGGACAAATTGCTCATATCATCATTACGTATACGACGAGCTACATTATATTTAATGACGATACCAGGAATGGTTGAACACCTAGACAATATATATCGCTTTATCCAAACAGGGCGAGGTCCAGAAAGTATTAACGAAGCTATGGAATACCAGAAAGTGGATGTACAAAGACAACTACTACGTTTTTTCATAAATTGCGTGATTAGGAACCAAGACAGGCCCGGGGCAGATCATGATACCATGCAAAGACTTGCCAAATGGGGTCAGAACATATCAGAAGAGAAACATGATAGGCAGGCGTGTATAATCGCCATGTATCGAAAGATCCGCAAGGAAGTCAAACGAATACATAAAGAAAGACGAGAAACAGACAGAGTAGAATCAGAAGAAGAGGAGGAGCAAGACTCAGAACAATTAGAAACGATAGCTTACGTAGGTAGAGGAAGACCCCATAATAATACTAGAGGCTTTAATGATCCGATACGTCCGATACGTCCAGAATATAATAGACATTTTCAAACCCCTATGTTAAATACAAGATCCCCTGAACACCTATTCCAAGCCGCTGATAAATTACTCCGAGATCGAAGGGGGTACCATATGCTCGATTCCATGGACGAACAAGAATTAGCCAGGACAGCAGTACAATGGGCTGATAGTCCCAGCGAATACAATGATGATGCACTAGCACACACGTTTTTGAATCTTGACCCCTACGAACAGCGTTTAGCTAGTATATACATGATTCAACACCTCCTTATATTATATAAAAGCCAACACTCCGATCCAGGACCCTTACCTGACATATTGACAGAACTACTCACGAATAAATGGAGAGGGTCAGGTACTGATTTAATTAATGAAATTCTAGAATTCCGAAACCAGTATATAGCTTTTGTATGCCCAGAACACGTTCCAGTTCCCATTATGGGAAGAAAAATGTATCACATAGATAGACAGAATCCGTTACGTGAAGTACACCCAATCAGAGGCGAAGGTAATAACTTTACACGCGTGTTTGTGTACACGCCTATAACTAAAATTGAATTATTAGAAATGAAGAAAGTAGTACCCAGCCATGACAAGGACCCAGCAGGTTTCCACCGTTAGATAAAAGACATGTTACTCATGGGAGAGTATACCTACCCCGACATTATGAAAATATTAAAAGTCCTATTGCCCGCCAGTGTTTACGAGAAACTCAAAGAAAAGGAATGGGAGGTGGGAGACCAAAAGATAGATTGGACAGCATTAGAAAACGAAGAAAGGGCCGGAGCTGCAGGAGCAGGGCTTGGGGAAAAGACTACAGCATTACCAGGATTACTAGTACAGGTACTGCCACGTTTATTAACTACGAAGAAGGAAGACTGGGGTGCAATCTCAGCCTGTAAACAAAAGCAAGATGAAGACACTAGTGATTTCTATTCCCGATTTGAAAAATGTTTTGGTATAAATAGTGGCATAAAAGCAAGTAGCGAGTCATATCCACATCTGTTTGTGACAAAATTAGTTGAAAATTCCCTACCACAAGTCAAGAATAGAGTATTGAAATTCGAAAGTACCTGGCAAGGTAATACCCCGTCACAGATGTTACAGATGTTACAATATCACCACAATAGAATTAGAGAAGAACAAGAACACGAACAAAGACGTATGAAAGATACGAAAATGAAAATGCTTGTTGCTCAGTCAGTTCCAGCTGATGGTCATCAAAAGGGTGATTCCGCAGGTCCTACGAAAGGGACATGCAACTATTGTAAACAACAAGGTCATTATATACACGATTGTCCAGTCCTGAAACATAATATTGCCACAGGTAGAACCCAGGAGAGACCACGTCCACCTAGACAGGATCAGAATCAACAACATATCCCTCAGCATGCACAACCTAGGTTAGCTCCGCAACAACTAGCTCCGCAACAGGCAGCTCCACAACAGACCGTAGCACCACCACAAGCGCAGCCTATTGCTGCAACACAAGCAACAACACAACAGATGTATCAGTATGCACAAGCAGATTATCCCGATTATCAGCGATATACATGAAATAGCCTAGAGAGGGAAGTTGGCTTACCCCTTATTGAGGTTCCTGTAGACCAAGAGGGACCTTATGTACATAGTGAACTATTAGGGGAAGACAGAAAGTTTTTACTTGATACAGGGGCAAGCAGAACAACTATAAGACGCAGTGAAGTTCCAGGGGCACCCCTCTCAGGCTCACAGAATATTTCCCTTGGATTCTCAGGAAAACCTATCATTAATGAAGTAACACAACCTCTTCCACTGACGGTTGGTCCATTGACACGTACTACAGATTTATTGCTTACTAAATCATGTCCAGAAAACTTGTTAGGTATAAAAACATTGAAAGCTCTAGGAGCTATAATATGTTGTTCTCCGGAAGGAGTACGATTATTTTTGCGTGACTTTAAAGGTCACTACGTGTCTAGAGACATGGATCACCGGTTGCAGAATTTACCTACACATTTATGGGCACAAGGCCCCACTGATGTTGGTTGCATGAACATTACACCATATCGAGTCACACTGAAAACAGGAGTAGTACTACCACGAGTGCGACAATACAAGTTACCACCAGATGCTGTTGTGGCTTTGCTGCAAATCATTGACGAGCTCATTGCACAAGGAGTGGTTGTCGAAACCGACTCCAATGTATGTAATTCCCCGATAATTCCGATTCTTAAAAGAACGGATCCAAAAGCACCACCAGTATATCGATTAGTTATTGATCTGCGCGAATTAAATAAATGTATTGTACCACAATACCCTGTGGTCCCAGATATCTCTTCATTACTAACAGCTATTGACTCAGAAGCAACGTTCTTTACTGTAATTGATCTCAAGAATGCTTTCTTTAGCGTCCCAATAGATCCGGAAAGTCAATATCTGTTCGGATTCAGTTTAAATGGACGAAGTTTTAAATTCACACGCGCACCTCAAGGATTTACAGAAAGCCCCAGCATCTATAGCCAAGCACTGAAACGAGAACTTGACAGTATCCACATGCCAGTTAACACTGCCTTGCTTCAATATGTCGATGATCTGCTGATCACCGCCCGATGCGAACCTGAATGTGAAACAGCGTCACTGACGGTTTTAAAATTTCTGGCCGACAAGGGGCACAAGGTGTCCCCTTCTAAGCTGCAATTCTGTGTCCAGCGAGTTGTTTACCTTGGGCACTCGCTGTCCAAGGAGGGAAGGCAGCTTACACCCGACCGCATCCAGTTAATTGCTAACATGTCACCACCCAAGACACAAAAGGAGGTGCGGGCTTTTATAGGTCTCACTTCATACTGTAGGCAGTGGATCCCTCAATATGCATTTCTAGCAAAGCCACTCATCCAGTTGACAACACAGGAGGCAGCCACATCGACTGTCCTCCCTTGGACTCAAGAACATACACACGCCTTTGAAAGCTTAAAGAAAGCTTTATGCCAAGCACCTGTTTTAGCAACACCATGTTACAGTAAACAGTTTACACTCTTTGTTACAGAACGCGAAGGTACTGCCTTGTCAGTACTCACTCAGGAACAAGCAGGATCACACAAACCATGTGCTTATTTCTCTAGTACATTAGATCCAGTAGCTCAGGCTCTTCCTGCGTGCCTGAAATCGGTGGCAGCAACAGCTTTAGCAATCAGACAAAGCGATGCCATAGTGTTAGGACACCAATTGACAGTACAAGTACCACACGCAGTAGAGGTTCTCTTGAACCGCACACAAACACAACACTTGACTATAGCGAGACTCACTGGTTACGAATTGACATTGTTTCAGCCACACATAGAAATCAGACGTTGTAATACGTTAAATCCTGCCACACTGTTACCAGTGGGCGGAACAGATTCATTGGCACATGATTGTGTCGAAGTCATTACTATCACGACGAAACCCAGACAAGACTTGACAGATATCCCTTTGTCAGATCCAGACTTGACATTGTATGTAGATGGGTCATGTATGAGAACAAGTACAGGAGAGTTAGTGGCCGCTTACGCAGTTACAACAGACACTGAAGTCATTGAAACAAATTGTATTAACACTTTGTCAGCTCAAGCAGCAGAGCTCATCGCTCTAACACAAGCCTGTATTCAAGCCAAAAATAAGAAAGTCAACATATACACAGATTCACGTTATGCATTCGGAGTCGTCCATGACTTCGGCGTACTGTGGCGAGAGAGAGGTTATTTAACTTCTCACGGTGCCCACATCCAACACGGACCCCTCATTCAAGCCCTATTAGACGCGATTCATCTGCCTACTGCAATATCGATTATGAAATGCAAAGCCCATACAAAAATTACCGATATCATTTCTCAGGGTAATGACCTAGCTGACAGAACAGCTAAACAGACTGCTCAGAATCAGACTCACACAACTGACGCGACAAAGACAATAGTTCCGACACCAACACATTGCATGACAGTTAAGGATCCCGCCCTTGATGTAATTGACATACAGACACATGCTACACCAGAAGAAATAAAGAAATGGACTGAATTAGGAGGGATCCAAACGGATCAAGGATGGATGACGAAGGAAAAATCTATATGGTTTCTTCCCGACTCCATGGTTCAAGTCATTATTAGCACAATACATAGTCCAGCGCACCTAGGAGAAAAAGCTATGCTAGACAGCATTCAACACATTTGGTTCAACAAACACTTGGGAGCAGCAGCTAAACAAAAAGTTCGTACCTGTATGATATGTTGTCAGTTTAATCCAGGTAAAAGCATCCCCGTAAAGCAGGGTGGATTTCAACCTCCCGATCATGCTTTTGAAGTCCTCCAGATGGATTATATCCAGATGGAACGATGTCGAGGATTCAAATATGTTCTCGTAGTTGTCTGTGCTCTTTCCCGTTGGACAGAAGCCTACCCGGTTTCAGATTACACTGCCCCGACTACTGCCAAACAGTTAGTTCGAGAATTCTTCCCACGGTATGGTTTACCACGTGTTGTCTACTCAGATAACGGCCAGCCGTTCTCCTCCGAACTGATGAAACACGTTTCCCTTTTGTTAGGCTACCAATGGAAATTCCACTGTGTCCGACATCCCGAGGCAGCAGGTCTCGTGGAACGTCATAATCAAACCCTGAAAATTAGATTGTCCAAAATATGTAGAGAAAAAGGTGTCGATTGGATAGTAGCCTTACCAGTTGCGCTCTTTTACATGAGAATGGTAGCACATTCTCGAACAGGGCTTTCCCCGTACGAGGTGATCTTCGGTAGACCACCAAATATGTGGGGGACGCCTATACCTCGCAAAATCACTGATGTTGACTGTAATATGCTGACAGATTACCTGGCTTCCTTGATGTCTGCACTACAATCTTGTCGTTCACAGGTAGCTGCAGCTTTTCCTGATAACACTGAGGTGAAGCCCCATGACGTGGTTCCAGGCGACCTGGTTCTGGTCCGGAATTTTGACCGGAAGACCCAACTGGAGCCTAGATGGAAATCGCCAAAATTGGTTCTACTAACCACAAGGACAGCCGTGAAGATCGAGGGACGTAAAGGGTGGTTGCACTCGAGTCATATCAAGAAATTTTATGGACTACCATCTAGTGTGAACGCTCAGCCCTGCATTCCCTCACAGACAGACTCAAAGCTCCCCTTGGTTGAACTAACAAACACTGAACTTTATAAACTGAAGTTAAGGTCTAGTAAGTCAGACAATTTGATTGTTTAAGTCCTCTCCAAGGTGAATCGGTTGAATTTGCTTAAAAAGCATGCGTATTGTAAATCACTTCGTAGTCACTGCACAGTAACATTATTAATTTTGTTTTTTCTAAGTCTTCTGATCATCATTTCCAGCATACTATTGCACATGTATTACCCTATTTTTAAGCGTGCTTACAATGTAACTGCAGAACATTCTTTTAGCGAATTACCCCCGCATGAGTTGTCCTATAGATTTGCGCTGCGCAACAACACATTTATTAGTATGTTACATCATTCCCATCAGACCAGCAATGCCACAAATTGTTGGATATGTGGCCGACTCCCTCCCTATCAGAACTATAAGGGAGTTTTGCCCCTCTTTCCATATCCGTTCACACACAATGGCTCCTGTGGAGCATGGTTTAGTTTGATTAATTCCCTAGATTCAAATTCTGCAGTTTATCAAGACAACTGGGTATGGGGAAACCTGAACCTAGTTTTGCTTAAAGTCTGCTACCCTAACAAGGAGGGACTTCCCAAAAGAACAGGAACTGATCTAGAAAATGAAGTATATGGATTAGGTAATTTTACACTTAACCTCATGATCCTGAACGTTGAATCTGAAGCTACACCAATCTTGCCCGCCTTGTCAGTATTCCCAGTGAAAGGGGAATTATGTGTAAGAAAGAATGGTTCCATACACATGGGCCATAGTAAATGCGCCACTGTAATAAAATTCAGTGATCAAGGCAAGTCTACATTTAGAGCTTCCCGTCATTCCTACTTCATATGTGGCCAGACCGCATATATACGTCTACCTCTAGACTGGGATGGTACCCGTTACATAGCATTCCTTCTGCCACCTGTTTTCCTAGCTCCTCCTGATTATCATAGAAATACCCATTTAGTACACAATAGACAGCAGAGAGATCTCCCAATTGTCGATTACACTGAAACAGCATGGGAGCAATACACAGATTTCAATAAAGGTTTCTTTCCCTATATAGGTACAGTCACTAATAGTAAGCTGATACGTAGATTAACTAGAACCCTTGAAGCAGTAGTGAACGAGACTACTTCCGCCTTAGGCAATTTAACAGAAGAACAGTCTGCTATGCGGATTGTTGTGCTTCAAAATCGTCTTGTCCTTGACGTCATCCTGGCCGATAGGGGCGGAGCTTGTAGGGTCATCGGATCAAGTTGCTGTGTTTTCATACCAGAAAATTCACCGTCAGTATATAAAGCCATAACTCGCCTTCATAAGATTGTGAGCCAGATACACCAGAGTCCAGGCACCTGGACTTGGCCCGGTTGGTTTTGGAGCGTGTTGTCAGCCTGGGGATGGAGAATCCTATCCTTCCTAGGTATTGGCTTTCTCATACTATTCAGTTGCTGCTTATGTCTACAATGTGGGCCAGCGATTTGTGGTCTGTGTGCCACATCGTGTATCCCACATCCAAGTTTTCGTTCAAGATCCCGGAAGAAGAAAGAAGAACAAATGATGCTATATGAACAGATCGATGGATTGATGAAGATCGATATCTCCTGAGGGTCCGTAGGGGACAAGGAGGGAATGAGGAAATATGAATTTTGTGATCAGTTATGTCCCCTATCGTAGACCCCAACGGCTCCATGTGCATGCTATAAGTACATGTATGTTCCCTCCAGTTCCAGTTTTGAAGACGCAAATACATGTGCGTCCACCGTCAACATGTCCTCTTTCAGATCCGCCATGAATGGGTCAGATATTCCATTCCTAAGTATGAAAGGCCACCGACTTTATGTGGTTCACTTTCCACATTTTACAGATTCAGGCGAGTAGGCCCAGAATTCTGTCATCAAGCCTTTTCCTGCCCTCTGTCTCTGAAAGCTCCAGTCTGAGCCCGCATCTGTATCCATGAACTTTGTCCTACTCCCTGCGCGGCAAACGGTGCCTGATCCAGCCTGTTGCCTGCCAAAAACTGTATTTCACCTTCAAGATTATCTGCTCCGCTCCTCATCCGATGCATTCCTGTCTAGTAGTTTAGGTAAACATTCCTCCAGCTACCGTGCAAAGGGCCAGGCCTCGCTGTCCTCATGCAAGTAATTCATAGCCCCGTTACCATGGAATATTCCTACCCCCTCGCATCTCATGTAGACACTTAGACGCTTGTACACGCACTAACAGTCAGTATAGAATAGATTCTATCCTAGAGACCTTTCCTTTTAGATAACACAGTTCTTTAAACATAGGATATTAGATATGATTTGGGATTAGGTTGACATGACCCCCCAGACTTCTGTCTCCACATGTAGAGCTAAATGTCAAGTCCCTTTCACCCTCTAGTTGCACGTCAATCACACGTCATGCGGCTGTGCGCGCATCTCTGCCAAATATTTCTGCTGACATTGCAGGATTCTTTTATGGATCCACCCACTTGTGACATCATGTATAATGACGTTTACTAAGTTACGCCTATATGTCCGCCTCTATTAGTTACGTATGCACATTTTATCTGTATTATCAGCTGTTACGCCTCCTGCATCTGTTTCACTGTAATGCATTTCCTATAAAACTGATTATCTGTCAATAATGTATGCCCTTCCTTCCTGAACTTTCGTGGTGATGGAATAGAAGCCTGCAATTCGAATTGTATTCCTTTGTATAGGAATAAAGCCTTTTAGAACCTCTAATACCACGGATTCTGCCTCTTATATTGACTGAGTTATTCTTACTAGACTTTACCGCATAAAAAATAGTACCGGTAATGAAATATTTACCACACTTTGATCACACCCAACTCATCCATTGCCTTGATGGCAACCAATCATTTCATCAGTCCCGATTCGAGTAATGCAAGTTTCAAGTAGCATCAAGGATGGATTCAAACTCTCTTCATTTGAATATAAACAAGATGGAAGTCATTGTCTTTGCCCAAGTTTCCACACATGGTCCTCAGCCTGAAGACTGGTAGATCTTGGCCCACTTTAACTCCTGCTGCTCCTGTATGCAATGTAGTTAATATCTTCAATGCCCAACTTACCTTTATCACTCTTATCGATAAACTCTCTGTTTCTTTATGATACGGGTAATCAAGAAAATGATTCCCATTTTACCTGTCCACTCAAGTAAGACTCTTGTCAAGGCACAAATTTTCCCACCTGGATTACTGCAACTGTCTCTACCTGTACCTGACATCCTATGCATTGGCCAAACATATTCAAAATGCTGTAGCTCGGCGTATCCTTGGCCTTAACCGCCACTCTAAGAATTCTGGCCATCTAAAACTGCTTTATTGGCTTCCTGTCCACAAACCCTGCATCTTCAATCACTCTGTGTCACAAAGCTCTATCTTTGTCTACTACTACATACATGAAAACTGTCTTTATGCGGTATCAGCCTACAAGGGCGCTTTGTTCTAGTTCTTCTAGAGTCTTAGTGGCTGCAAAGTTCCATGAAGCATGGACAGGTGGTCGAGCCCTTCGCTACAGTTGATGCTTAAAGACTCTAATGCACATCTGCAAAACCTACGTTTCATTGGCCTTCATACTACACTTCGTAAAAAACAAATGAATCTTTTCAGTCTTTAAGTGTAGTCTTTCTTGCTTCCTCTGCTAGCACCAGGCCACCCTTTTCCCAGGTGGTTGCACACTTTATGAATTAATTTGATCAGACTTCCTCATTCCAGTGGCGTTAACCTGGGATAACAGCAAAACAATTAACTGGCAGACTCAAAGTTGTGCTACCTAAAAGCTAGAGAGACAACCTCTAAGTGACTTTTAAAAATGTGGAACTCTCACCTGCTACGAGGAAGCAGACCACAGGGAACAAGTTGGATCCTACTGGGAAACAACCTTTAGAATGCAGTCATTACATCACACTGCCTTTACATAGCAGTCATTACATCGCAACGTCCTTTAAATCGCATGTCATTACAATGCAGCCATTACATCGCATGTCACTACAACGCATGTCAGTACAATGCATGTCACTACAGCGCAACCATTACATCGCAAGTCATTACAATGCATACCATTACAACTCAGAAGTACCCTTACACTATCCAACACTTACCCTACTGTTGCACTCACTGGAGTTAGAATAGTATTTTTTATTCCTACACTATCCAACACTTACTCTACTGTGTCACTCACTGGAGTTAGAAAAGTAATTATTACCCCTATACTATCCAACACTTACCTTAAATGCGATGTAATGGTATGCATTGTAATGGTATGAGTTGTAAAGGTATAGTGCGTTGTAATGCAATGCGTTGTAAAGGTAGTTTCTTAAAATGTGATGTAATGGCATGCAACGTAAAAGAATGCATTGTAAAGGATGTTGCGATGTAAAAACTGCATTGTAAAGGCATGCATTGTAAATGTATGTGTTGTAACGTCATACATTAGATCCTAGTGGGTCACATTGAGCAGTAAAATATCTGCTCACATGGCACCTTGCGTTAAACATGATAAAAAGTCCCAAAGGCAAACTTGTGAGCACAGTCTCTCACTAGGGAGGGCCACTAAGCAGTGACCATGAACGTCAATTTGTCAAAATGCCAGGGGTAGCGGAAGTGATATCACATGCCGTTTGACCTTTAATTTCATTCACACACACAATTACGTATACAGACATATTCACACTTACACACACTCTCTTACGTAAACTCACACTCACCCGGAAGCCCACTCACAACAAACATTTCAAAGCATTTTTTTTTTTTTACTTACCGCAACTGCCGAGGAATATCATACTCCAGCTAATTGTATTCCAATTTTTATTACACTAATAGTGGATAATGTTTAATTATCCACTATTCGTGTAATATAAAACTGAGAGAAAAAACAGCAAGTAGAGGCCCAACCGAGGTCTATAATGACGAGCTGCCCTCGTGCTCCTACCACTGATTTTGCACCCTCTGAGGTCAGGGGTCGCAGAGGCAGTGCCAGGAGTCGCAAGGGGCAAGCTGGGGGTCGCAGTTGTGACCCCTGACATTCATGGCAGTGGCACTAAGCAGATTTCATACTACAATCTGCATACACTGCAGCTTCGTCATCACACAAGGAACAAGCCCTAACTATACACTGGTCAAATATTACATTATGAATTGAACCCGGGCAATGGCTTCCAGCTTCCTGCGATTGTAGGTGATACAGGGAGAATGAGACATTATCCAGCCATCACAACTCAAACAACATGACAACAAGGTCCAAAGTCTAAACCATGATGATCCTTGCCACAGTGCATAGTTGTCTAATTCACCTTCAGTCGAGCCTCGCGTCAGCGCTCTGGTCTGCACTTGCTCTGCTGGCTGAAGTGTTTCATTCTGCTCAGTCCCCTGGCATCTTACTGCCACACACAGTCTCCGCTGCCAGTGCCCTCTGATCCGCCACCTCTTCACTATTGGCATTCTAGCATCTTCACTCACTGAGGTCATAACTACATCTAGCTTGTCCAGACCACTGATCTCCAGCAGACAGCACTAAATGTACATTCAGTGTCCATGTATGGCGCGGTTTCCTCCTTGAATGTTCTTATAATGAGGACGCAGAGCTGGCCTCACACACCTGCTACAAAGCACCTGGATACGCTCACGGGTGATTAGCGTGCTATAAAAACACTGTTAACATAACATAACACACCTATAACACCCATCGCCCACGGCGTAACACTCAACAGGTGCCCAGCCCACTCACACACGGAGGCTCCTCCACACTGGGTGGTTCAATGCCCTGGCTTGCATACGCCTCATGCACATTTTGGATGTTTTCTGAAACATGAAGCTCAGTACCGAGAATCCTCATTTTTGCCTCCATTGTAGGAGCCCTAACACTGTGCAACCCTAAGTTATCCGAGTTACTGTGATCCCAGCTCAGTGGCCTTCTCTCTGCAAGATCCAGACGGTGCCTAACGGGCTGGGAAATGAAGCTTGCAGTGTTCTGAGCACGTTATGGCTCTTGGGACAGAGGTGGTTTAGAAACTCCACAAACACACACATCCACATTTTCGACGTTCTTGTAAACGATTGCCCCTTTAGGGTGACTGTTCACATGTACTGGGCTAGGAGGGAGGAGATGGGAATATCTTGCCGCTCCTTTCACATAGCTTGCCACTCCATTCTCTTTCAAAACACAATAGGGATAAATACTGCCCCAGAAGAACACAGACACGAGCCACATCCTGGACTCCAGGCAGGACTTTGTGTCTGAGCGTCCTTTTACAAGCTGTGTAGTGTGACTAGCCCTCGTGTCTGCGCGAGGGATGCTCAGAATGAAACTGTTCAGTAATTCCAATACTCTTTCCGGGTTGCTCATTTAAACGCGAGACAATATGGTCCATCCAACATTTTCAGAAGTTTATTGAGAATAACACCACTCTGCAAACATGCTTAAGAAATTGTTAGTAGAAAATCATGTTCGAAGTAGATTCACAATAATTTGTGCCGTTTATTCAGAGAATGAAACCATGTTTAATTATTTTCGAATTACTAGAATTGCAGACCCTTTGTTTGTAAATATGTTTCACGGTCTGTAAGTGTGAATACAAGCTGCAAGAGTCCAAATGACAAGTTTCCAGCTCGAAGAGAATATTGGAGGCACAAACGTGTACCATCCAATTACAGGAAGGCACCATCATAAGCAAATACAAGAATCAGGGTTCGAGGCTCTCCCCATTGTAGCAGTGCCTGTGAGGGGGATATTTCAAAAGCTTGCATAGCATGGACTGTTTACCAGAGGTGATGCACACTTCACAGGGAGTCAAGCTGCCCCTCCCCTAATTCAACAAAATCATTAAATAGCATATTACACGTCACACAACTGCATATATACCTTGGGGTGTTGCAGTCATTATTACCGGCTGATGTAGACTCATCTGATTACCAAGAATCGAGGTTGACTTAGCCGCAAGTAACTGTGAGAATGACAGCCACTCCCCGGGTTTCACACCACAGCAGCACTGCGTAAAGTGGGAAGGCTCTATCTAGGATACCCATGGAGACTGTCTACTCTACTATGGTAACAAACAGTAACAAGCATTTGCAATGCAATAGGTCTCGCATTAATGAGAGTTTAAGCTACTGGCAATGCAATACCTTAAACTCTCGCAAATGCGAGACCTATTGCATTGCAAATATTTGTTTTAATAGCGCCCATTCGGCACCTTGACATTTATGGAGGCACGCCCCTTACTTTACACAAGCCACGTCTAAAGAAAGGGATGTGTCCTACATTAAAGAGAAACCGCGGCATCGGGGCTTTGACCAAAAAAGCATCTGTTTTGTCAAGTTGACAAACAGATTTTTTGGGGGGTAAAAGCGCCCATGCCGCACTGTCACTTTAATGTCAGCCACGTACCTTTCTTTAGATGTAGTTTGTGTAAAGAAAGGAGCGTGGCCTCCATAAACGTGAAAGCGCCATTTGGGCTCTAGTTAACAAAATAAATAAGCACAGCCGCTAAATGCGGACCACGCTGCTAAATTATTTAAATAAAAAAAGGCAGTCGCTATAGTTAAGCGGATCGCCATTAGTAACATTTTAAATAAAAGGGTGCTGCTGCTGCGAGGTAGTGGGTGGAATAGAGAAAGAACATTAAATAAAATAATGCTCACCGACCTTTAAAGCAGACCATGTAACAACACCAGAAAAAGGTCCAGTCGTTATGGGAGGTAATAAATGCAGACAAGGCCGTACCAAGGAGGGACTAACAAGCCTAATAACCACTCAGAAGCCAGCGTTTACGAAGGACTATGAACCAAGCCAATTAAAAATGCGGGCGGAGAGTGGGCAGGGCTTCAAAGCCATAATCCAATACTGCATGCCTTGCAGCAGCGCATGAGCTGCCCAGGCTGGACCTAAAAACAAGCATTAGCATAGCCAACAGGTCTCACCTTTGGGACCTTATAAGTGTTTAGCCATGCAACAGTTGCATAACTAAATACTTATAAGATCCCAAAAGCGAGACCTATTGGCTAGGCCCTGCGGCCGCGAAAGTGATTGCAATCAAAGCGGCCGTGCGGCCGTGAAAGTGAAAGTAATCGCGGAACATCACGGCGCACGCGCCCGCGCACATGCACTGTAGCTCTAGGCTGGCCTGGTGGCACTTTTTGGAGCCCTCTCAAAAAGTCTCGCCAGACCAACGCATGCGCTGGGTCAGGCGAGACCTAATAAGGAGTGTTGATGTGTTCTTTGAAAGTAGTGCTAAATATAAAGCGTGCTGTACCGAAAAACCCCAGGCCAGCTCTTGTTATTCCAATGCAATAGCTTCCTTCTCCTTCCACAAGAATGTAAGAGCATATAGAAGTGCAGAATGAATGTACACATGACGATCAAGCTCACGTAAACCTAAAAAGATATGGGTATTACTTAAGGAATTCATTTGATTTTACTTACTCAGTTTAATGACGGTGACTTACTTGGCTTACCAGTAAACACAATTGACTGGCAGGCTTACAGTTGTGCCACCTAGAAATAACAGAGACAGCATCTAAGTGACAGAAGAGGAAAAACTCAAAAGAGCATATTTGATAAAAAAGGATAAATCACATGACTTCTGTTACTTAGAAATTGGGCCCGGCCATCAAACTATATAGTGGATCTTTGTCTGTGCCTGATTTTATTTTTAACTTTACTCCTTTGTGCCAGTAGCCTTTTGAACGTAATCCTCCTTGTGGTTATAACAGTTGTGAAGCTGTCTATGCGACTTAGTTTGCTGAAAGGAAGGAACCCTTGGTTTTATGCAAATTGAACCTAATTTGAGAGACTAATGTACATTCGGCTGGTTATACGTTTATTTTCTAAATTAATTTCCAGTAAATGTGAATGATATCTTGCCTTTTGTAATGCATTTGGTTCTTCAGTCTCAGACTGTGAAGAATTTGACATCTTAAGAAATGCAGAAATGTGGAGCAATGGTGTCACTTAAATACACTTCTACTGTCAGGAAGAAAAGAAGTTAATCATTTTAGAGTCTCCAAGGTTAAGTACAGTGGGCCTTTTTGTTAATTCGTTTGAAATGAAACCTCAATCCTAATGCCTCGTTCTTCCTGTGAAGTATTATAAAGACATACAGCCCACCGAGGAACAAAGGTGTGAAAATCTTCAGAACTCGCATCGCAAATTGACTTTCAAAAGAACAAGGTTTTAGTGAAATAAAGACATTCTTGGCTTCTTGTAGCAAAATCAACTTTTTTTTACTACTCTGTGATTGTTGGACAATGCACTGAATGTAACTTAAAATAGTATGCACAGTAGTTTGTATGGCAAAGCAAGGGAAAGAAAGAAAGATACTTTGAGATCAGCTGGGCCTACAGAAGATATATTGAAACACAATTGCTAGGAACTACTTTATGTACATTACTTAATTTCCTGTTAGGGGGTATAATTTTCATTATAAGTGTGGTTTCATATTTTTGCTTAAATAAAATCTGGACCAGCTCTGAAATGCAAGTAGACTGATTGTTATATATGGGATAAAGTACCCCCTAAAATCGGTTATAAGGAAGTCACTCAGCGGTTCCATGACCAAAGAGAACTCGGTCAAAGGCCAAATACCTTTAAAAAGGCACAGAACTTCGAGGTAACTTGTAAAATTTCACCTACATATGGTAGGAGTGAATCTTTCGTGGATTGCTCATTCAAATCGGTATTCAGCTTGCAGGTAAAGTAAACTAAACATAGATTCAGTACTGTTCAAATAAACAGATCATAAAGGAACTTGTATTCTTGCTAACATACTCGCAGATTACTGTAAGCCAGTGTCAAAGACATCTTTTTGCTTTAGAATGTGTGGGTAACATGCAGAAAGCTTTAGATTAGCCTGCATTGGAACTACACAGCACCAATAAATAACCATTCCATTATAAACTGCTGCCTCCTCCAGACTTTTAAGATGTAAAGTTTAGACCAAAGGGAGTTTTTCAAAGTTTCCCTTTCCTTTAATAGTTTAAGTGGCAGTGAATTCTTATTCTTAAGAAGTTGCTTTTCACAGTGTCTGCTGGCTATGGTAGCAATCATTGAAATAATGCCACAACTGAACTCTAATACATTACTACGTGGGAGAAGCTAAGCTACTTTCTTATTACAGGTGACTAGTGAGGACATAAAAAGACTGTATTCAGATAGGCTTTGGTGTGCTATATATTTGTCCTTCCTTTTATGGGTTCCAGCTCGTCAGGATTTACATTACAGAGGAGAGACTGGCGGCGCTGAGACAGGACCCGAAGCCGCTTTTTAACGTGTAGTGAGAGGAAGATTGTGTGATCTTGCAAAAATAGACACATTGTTAGGGTGCATTTCTTACCTTCATGTGTAGGTCCCTGTAGGAAATTGTTTGTTTTTTTAAGGGGTTTGAGCCCTTCTCAAGCAACAGCCACAATCCTTCCCAGGGTGAGCCACAAATTGTCACTAAATTAATATGAGCTTGGCACAATAGCAGTCAGGCCTAACTTAGGGGCAACGTGTAAAGTATTTATGCAGCACACAAACCATAATAAAATTAAAACACTACACAAGAACAATTACACATCAAGTTAGAAGAATAGAGTAGCGTAAAATGTAATAAGTTATTTGACACCAAAATGATAGAAAAATCAGCAGAACCGCAGATATGGAATTTCAAAGTTTTAAGGTAAGTATAGCACCTAAAAGTACAAATCGACAACTGTGATCATCTGGTCGCCCCAGGGCAAAGTCACAAGTTCAGACTGACCATGATGGAGTGCAGACGGATAGAGTGATCAGGTTAGTCAAAGTGAGAAGTGTACCTTATTTTGCTTCCAATGACGTGCTGCGATGTGAGGTGCTGAGTCCTGCAGTGTCAGTTCTGAGGAAACCTGTAGTTGGACCAGGAGGTGTACACTCTATTGCCAGCTCCAGCAGAGACCAGCAGTAGAGCACAGGCAGGTCCAGTTGAGTCTGAACAGCTGGTCAGATGCAGGGTAGGTCTATGGAGCTTGTTGTGTACATATAGCTCAGAACAAGATGCTAGTCAGCTAGCACTTGGCGTCACTCTGGTGGTTCTGGGTTCAAGGGGCAGGTCCAGTCTTCCTTTCTCAGGGAGAAGGGCAGTCCTTCTTGCAGCATGGCAGTAGAGCAGTCCCTCTTCTGAGACTTCCACAGTTCCAGAAGTGATCTGAAGAGTGGGTCCAATGGTCCCACTTTTTTACCCGGTGATAGCTTTAAAGTGAGGGCAGTTTCTGCCCTAGTCCCAGTCTGTCTGCATTCACAAGAGGCTAGAGTGAAGTTCTTTGTGTGTGAGCTGAGGCAGGGTCTTCGCAAGTGTGACAGGTCATCTCCGCCCCCTCATCAAGTGGGCCCATCCTACCAGTACCAAGGTCCACAATTGTGATAATCTCTGGGAGGAATACACAAAGGCCAACTGTCAGCTACACCTAGTCAAGTGCCCCAGGGGGGAGGCTGCAGGAACCAAATGGTTAGGACAATAAAAAAAGCAATCTTTGTAAAAGTGGTATTTTTAGAATTGTGACTGAAAATCCTACTTTACCATTATAGAGAATTTTACATTACAATTCCTCAGACACCAAACATGACATTTCTACCCCATCCTACACAAACGTTATCACTTACTAAATGTAATAAGGTAACCCAATGTTATTCTATTGGCGATGTAGGCCTCACAGTAGTCAAAACCGAAATTGTGTAAAAGTACACATCCAACTTCTTAAATACACTGCACCTTGCCCTATTGGCTGTTTAGGGCCTATTCCAGGGGTGATATATGAATTAAAAAGGAAGGCTTAGGCCTGGCAAAATGTTTGTTTAGCTACGTTGAAATAGCAGGTTAAAACTGCAAAACGGCTACAATGGCAGACCTGAGATTGTTTAAAAAGGTTACTAAAGTGGGTGGCCCAATAAGGGCTGTAGGTCCACTAGTAACATGTATTTTATAGGCCCAGGGTACCTGTATCACCAGTTTACTAGGAACTTATAAGTAAATTAAATGTGCCAATTGGGTGTAAGCCAATTTTACCATGTTTAAAGGAGTGAGCACAAGCACTTTAGCACTGGTTAGCTGTGGTAAATAGCACAGAGTCCTAAAACCACTAAAATGAATTCAGCAAAACAGGAGGGGTGAATGGAAAATGTTTGGGGGTAACCCTGCGGAGAGGGCCAGGTCCAACAGTCCCACAATGGTATGAAAACACACTTGAGAGTATTTGTAAATACTCAGGAAGTCCTGACTATGTTTGTTTCTACCACTTTCTCCCCAACACCTCCCCTCCATGGGGGAATATACAATTCCCTATCCCTAATCATAAAGTTCTGACTCTGGAAAGTGTGAGTGAAAAGGTCCACAAATCCTGAGTGTATGAAACATAGTCTTTTAATATGGTCACTTAAATGTTATTTAAGTGGGTAAAATGTCTAACCCCTTAGCTGGTGAGGCTTTTCACCCCCCAGTGCTGAGACCTTTTTTGATGTTTTGGGCACTCAAGCTTGCATACCTGTTTTTTCTTTTTCAAAGGTATCCAGGTCAACTATACATCCTTTTCCCCATATCTTGGGAATTTAAAGTTGTCCAGAATGTTTGCACTTCTGTGGGGAAACCGAGAAAATAGCCAAAATAAAGTAAAATATGATTTGTTGGAAAAATGGTAAATGTGCTCGGCAAGAAAGGGTATATCTTTTTCCTAAAAAGGGGCATCAACTACAGGTTTGCTGTGCTAAGATAAACATCTATCCAGCTTTAAAGAACAAGTAGAGTTGCAAAAGAAAACGATTGTTTACAACACAGTTTTTGCATTTTTGTAACTGATAGTCTATTTTTCCTATTATTTCAGTTGCAACTTACTTGCAGTTTGAGGTGGTAAGACATGTAAAACACCTGGGTTATACATTTCTGAAAGCTAGACAAAATATTGAATACAGCAAGGGGTCATTTGTATAAAGTGCTCATGGTTTTCTAGAAGAAACGAATTATTTAAATACAAATATAATTAAAATTAGTAGGAAAAATAGCAATTGGTGACAACAATTTAATCTGTAATTTCTTTTCCTGATTGCCAATTTATGTACTTAACATGCTGTTATGTCTGTCAGAACTTTCTCGTCACAGAGATCTGTAATGTTTGGTGTTTGTCCAAAAATGCACGATACCCAGAACCAACAACTGAGATGCAGCCTGTAATCATTTTTATTGTATACCGACCATGCACTAATTAATATGGTAAAATCTATCAAATGAAAAATTGGTATCCTGGAAACATGTGTATTTTTTTAATGTGCACAAGATACTGAGTTTAGGAATATCGTTTATTTGTACACCTGCACATTTGGGGTTATCCATACTATCATGAGATTCAGAGGGCAATTTGTAAAATGCAACCTTTCTTACACACTGGGATACATTTGGAACCCAATAATGGAGAGAAATTCCATTCTTAATAACAAACGGTATACTATTCTGTGTTTCCACAATTATCTCAATAAAAACACTACAGCACATTTGAGGCTGGGCATAGCACCCATGACACCAAAGACCCCAATATGCAATGTGGAGAAATCATAATTTCCTTTAAAAAATATGACTGGTTTTGGCAATGGAGGTAAGAGGGGTATTTGGGCCTGGTCTAAGTGGCCACCCAGTGAACCTACCAAACCCAGACAGTGTGCTGTGCATGGATCCCATCAGCATTTTCTTACAGACATTGAGTGCTTGCCCTATGTGTGATTATTCTCATATGTGGATCAGGAAGTTGTAGCGCAGTTTGACCCCGAGGCTTAAGCACCAAATGGATTGAAATTCCGTACTTTATACTTGTTTGGTGGCGTTGGGTTCACCAGTCTCATAAAGGCTATCTATCCATAAAGTCAACTGCCACCCATGGTTGGAGTTTTACAGTGCCGTAGCTAGAACATTGGCAGCCCGTGATGAAAGCGGGTATAGGGCTCCCCACCCCCCTTGCTACGCCACATGAGTTTTATACAGATAGGCAATGTTGCTGTCCAAGGCTGCAAGGGCAGGATTAAATCAGCTTTCAATGTGGAAAAGGGGGAGGGAACTTCCCCAAAATTGGTGGGGGTTCAGGAGAAGGAGCTTCCTAATGGGAAAAATTGTTGCCCGATGGACATTTGTTTTCAGTTACTATGTACAAATGCACTAATGCATCTCAGCTTCATTGAGGGGAATGGTCACCTATTTGATTTCCAAATATGTAAATGTGGATGCTTGTAAAGATTCTGGGAAAGCTGCAGCAGAAACGGAGTATATCGGACATTCTTTATACATTTCAAAACACCTTAAACTAGCTCCAAATGTAGGAGTCGCCCTATGGGAGCAAATTGTCCTACCTTCTTTGCGTTGAGACTTGGGTTTACAGAGAGCAGCCCTGTCCACCTGAGTTGTTTTGCAATTTTATAATATCTGTGCAAAAGTGCAGAACATTGAGCTCTTTACCTGACATTTTACTTCTGTAACCCTCTGCTTGTCTGATCACTGGTGCAGACTGGTTGCTGTGGTGGATATCAATACATGCCTCTAGGTATTCCAGATAACTACTAATAAATTCCCATGAAGAAGAAATCAAGGAGAAAGTACAAGGAACGCCTTTGCTCAGAATCAAAACTGATATTGCAGGTATTTTGTTTTGAGTACCACTATGTTCATTGGCAGCATTTCTACGGTACGGCAATGGGATGTCAGACCTACGGGGCAAACATCGACTGACGGAATCATGGTTCTTCCAAGAAAATAGCTTTGATTGTTACAAAAGTTTTACAATGCCTCGTCAATCCGCTGTACGTGCAGGCTCTGTACTAGCTCTATTCGCAAGAGTGATATAATTTTCTAAAGAATCTAAAGAAATTTTCTAAAATGACCACCCCAATAAGATGTAACTTGCAAAGTCAACTTATGCTAAAACATTCACAAATAATGTTCGTCTTGGCTTCAGAGTGGGATGTATTTTGCATATTCCCTTAGTGAACTACTTCTGCGGTCCTTCTCCTAGCAAAAATAAGACCACTCAAGCAACCTTGTCAGAGTGCCAAAAGATGCCAGCAATAGATAAAATATTGTTGCTATTAATCTCAGGCTTTTATCGTAACAAAATGTATGGAAAATCATATAATTTTTGTTCCAGCGTTATCTGAATAGGGTCCAAGATGACACCACACTTGATTATATTCGCTTTTTGGAGGTTGGGGTGCGAACCACAGAGTGTTCTGAAGTTGGGTATACCCCCAAACTGCACTCCCCTCACATTGTGTTTGTGGTGACCCGACCAAACATCAGATGGACTGGCAATCTCACCCAGACCCTATCATAAACTGGCTAGATGGTAAGGCCCATGGCCTGGTACGTCCATACCAGGGTCGCTGGATAACCCGGGGGACAGCAGGTTGTCTTGGTGAACCAAGGAGATCCTCTGTGCTAGTGGGCTACAGCTTTAGCCAGTAAACCCCTTCAAACTGTAGAGCACCCCTGACCAACACCAGGGGACATATTTTAACCAAGGCAGTGGGAAATATTATAAAACTAGCGTCAAACTATGCTTGTTGGGACTACACTCATGCCCAAAAAACACATACTGAATAATAACTCCCTAAGGTCTCCTGTTAGCTAAAAGACGTACTCTCGTTCATCTGATGTACATGGGGGATGCTGTGCTTGATCTTTTCTACTAAGATATAAGGGACTAGTCACTGGCCGGGAAAATTGAGAAGGCAATGACTGGTAAAGATACCAAACATGGTAGTGATTTAGGATGTTAGAGAGAAATTAATAGGTTTTATATTAAACAAAAACAAGGAAAATAAATAACAAAGTTGAATTTCTCTAGGTTCAGTTGACAAGATTCTGACTAAAGAGGTTCATTTATTCTGCTTCCATCCTTGCTTGCTCATCATTAACACAATAATTTTCCGAAAATGCTCCTGCTGAGCTCTTGGGTATCATAATTTTGTCATTCAAAGCAGTTGTAATGCTTTATCACCCCATACCCACACCTTGGGATCAATAGTTATAGTATATGTTCTCTTCAGGAATACAGATTGAGATCATCAAGGTTATAGATAGTGGACTTTGTTCAACCTGATGCTACCTGCTGTTCACACTTCAGGATGAAGGTTTAGCAAATAAGCCGGAGGCATGTGCAAAGCACTTCAAAACTAACTGATAGGCCAGCCGCCCAACGTTTAGAGTCAGACAGGCTTACCAGTTGACACCTCTTCTCCGAGACTACTCAGACATCTCCAGAATCCAGGACAAGCAGGTAAAATAGCAAGATCATCTAGCCAGTGGGATGCTGACCATGCAAAAGTGTATGCAGCAAATTTGCTGAAGATCAGATAGTGTTTTCGAACCTATCGAATACAAAGATTTTCAAATCGAGAATAACACAACTCGCAAAGGATAAGCAAGTAGCTCCATAAATTCTGCAAAAAAAAAGGCAATTACCCAGCCATCAAAGGTTCTTTTTGCTTTGCTGAAGTAAAACGCTATCCTCGGTTTCTGTGTCAAGATGAGCCAAAAATAGGAGGGAAATGGTCTAAATGCTCCAATGCTGCTGGTCTATCCAGACTAGTGATCTCGTAGTACGCAGGAAGAGCTTTACATTTACGGAACAGTGATGTGGAGCGAAGATGCCACTGAAGTTGGTGGAGCCGCGAAGCGGCTTTTAGTCAGACCACAATGAGCTGCAGACCTGGGGAAAACCAGTGCTTCTTTAAGTGGTTTTGTTAGAGGAAAAGGAGTCAAAAAATGTCTGTTCGCTTGTGGTCAAGTAATGAAAGGAAGCAGATGAAGATGGATCCTCACAACATCTAATAACAGAAAGAAAGATACGCAAAGGCATGACAATTCATGGTACCCAGTGGGATCAATGTTTGAAGTGATCATCATTATTATCACTCACGTGCAAAGCACTTAAAGCAATTTGGCAACCATATATAAAAGGAGAACAACTTAAATATTCAGTTAGCCCTATTCAGTCACAAGTCTTCGTGAAAACTGCCTTTTAAAAAAATGTATTTTACATAAAACTGCTATTCTATCTTCTAGGGGACCGACAACAACCTCCATGTGAAAGAACCCATAAGTATGACATATACTAGAAACTAATGGGATAAAAAGACATTTGGCACAATGTGTACAGAACAGCAGTTACACGCCTAACCTTGGAGTTTGCAGTGATCGGTGGATCACAAGTTTGAAATTTGCAAAAAACTACTAATAAGAGACGTGCGGTGTAAAGTACTACATAAACATACATTATTACTTTTAACATTTTTTTGCTTTTTAGTTGGGCTAGAAAAGGACAACCCTGGTGCGCCTTATTTCCAAATACCAAAAGATAGAGGTTCAACTAAAAAGTATGTGATTTTTTTTTGTGTGCAAAATCATGGGTACTAAATGACTTCAAAGTATCAAACCAAATAAAATGTAACAAAATCATCTTTCGAGACTGATTATTAATAAAATCCAGAACCCCAATGAGCCAATATGTAGAAAAAAAATCAATCAATTTTTGGAGACCTTTTGCTGTATTTCTATTTGAATTATCTATTGCAACCCATTTAATAAATCCATAAAGTGTTGAGGCGCAGTGTCTGAAAAGAACTCATGTATAGGAGAGAATAATACCAAACAGCATATAGAAATATACAGAAGTGTCTTAGGAATAATAAGTACATGTAGTCCCTTGCATACATAGTCAAAAGAATAGTAAGTAAATGAGAATGTTAGGCACAAAAAGTCCACTTGTTTCTGTCTCTGATGTTTCAACCCTTGCAGAACAATCTGTGGCTCATTATCAGGACAAAGTAAAATTGGACAGCCTCGGATGACTGAAAGTAATATATATAAATATATAATGCCGGGTTTTAAAACTGGCAAACAATACTGTCAAAACGTGTTAAAAACCATCATGTATTTAAATTTGCAGAGCTAGCAGAACAAAAGAAAGGACTGTGGTGAAGGATCTCTTATCACAATAGTGGAGAGGCAGAAGGTAAGACTACTGCACGTCCTCCTGAGAAATGCAACAACCACAAAAAGTATGGTGGCTGTACGGATATACACAACTCTGATCCTAACTAGAAAACCAAGTCAAAGTCCTACACGGAGAATACATAATTACTGTCCAGGTGTTAAGGGAAGTCCATCCTAATGGAAGAGGAATCCTCACACACATATTTGTGCCATGCTTCATCATCTGCGACCCCTCCCCACCCCGGTAGGATAGTGCCAGCAGGGCGGACTTGAGCTCCTGTTGGAGTCAGGTCAGAAAATTAAAAGTACCTTGCAGTTCCCAGGTTTTTTTAAACTTCAGAGCGAAACCCTAGCTGCAACGGGTATGCCCAGAAGTGGGTTCCGAGCTCTCAGTGCCACTGGAACCAAGCTACAACCGACTGATGAGCCCCAGTCAGGGCAAAACCGGTTTTGGTTTGCTTGTGTGCCGGTTTGGGGAAAACGTGGCCTGGCAGTTTGGGCTGGGCTGTTCCTTCTGGAGCAGGGTTAAGATTGATTTACATGGGCAGGGTCCAAACTGAAGGTGGCATGGTGTGCAAAATATGCTGCACTTGGATGCAGCCTGAGTAATAACCAGTGGTTGATATTAATTCAAGCATTCCATCCATCACCTGTTTGTATGCGGCAACTGTACAGACATCAGCCTCTCCAGAAAAAACCTTGGACTCTGGCATTTATTTTTTTCCAATTAAGCACTGCCTTTTCAGCTGAAGCATGGCAATTAGGTCATAGGAAGCCTAGTTGCATTAAACTCGGTTGGAAATTGACCACTTTAGCAATGTTCGACGATAGAAATCTAAACAGATAAAAACATTTGAAAAGAGTGAGCAGCATATAAACAATTTTAAAAAGTTTACAATTTAAAAATGGTAGAATGAGCGCTAGGGCAGCTGTAGGATACATATAGGCCAGGCATAAGCGGCAGTAGTAAGTGTGCTTACCACTTACATACTTCCATTAGGGCGATGGCAAAAATACGTCAGTGAATCTACAAAGATTCTGTAGGGGTTCTGAACATTTGAGGATCCAGGGCCTTAGTTTGTTGTCTGCAGTCTCTAAATTCCACTACTATGTTTGTGCTTTGAGAGGCTGCATGGAGCAAAAAGGAGGGATGAAGGTGCAATGCTAAACATAAATGATAGTTAAACCTATTTATGTTTCGCCATGAGTTGTTTCATTCTTGCATGCTGTTTCAGGGATATACAAGAGTCCCCCAGAGCGACCCTTGAATCTACTCAGATCATAGACTTCTACTCATGCATCTTCCCCACTCATCCTCCATTTGAGCATTTTCCGCAGTGTAGAAAATCTGCAAGAGTACCTCTGGCGCATTTATGCAATGCTTTTACTTCTTTTTATCTCCAAAGTTATAATATATTTTGCTTGATAATAAACTCATAACTCAAAGTGCGCGCACATATAATATGGGGCTATCCCCCCCTTTTTCCCCTGTGAACATATTTTAGTCCTGCCTTTCACAGGAGCAGTTTTACATACATTTTCAGGATGGGAATCTCCATGAAAAAGGTTTTTAAATAACCATGAACCTGTGCGCTTGGGGATGTTCCGTGCATTTTGCATAGCCACTCCCACAATTCATGCTCTTCCCTGTTTGCTGTCACTGCCACGCCGCTTGCCCCATTCCTCCCTCGAATTAAATACTGTAGATAATAACTGCTAGTAAAGATTTATCTTCAGTTCTAGGACGGTCTTTGATTATAAGTTCCCACGGGTCATGTTTACAACTAGTTGTGGAAGATGAGCTAAGATTAGCTTTGGTGCAAAAATATATTTGTGGCTGAAAACCATCGGGCCAACCGTGAATCGTGGTGAAGTGTTGAGATGCGAGCATAGGTGGAAGCCATGCGTGGTCACACTGCTCTGCTGTGCATTCTGGCAGTGCCAGAAGGGCTGGTCTAGCAGGTCAGTGTGTGGGCCTTTTGTTGGCTGTTTGTGGGCCCGTTTTATGGTCTGGTGGGCTGGTTTTTACTTTGATTTCCCTGTGCTGTGTATTACTGCTGATTTTTACTGTTGATTTCCCTGTTACTACCACAAGCATCGAACGCAGCAAGCACAAATGCATGCAGTCTTCCATACTTTGCAAAGCACCTCTTTACAAGTTCAAACCTTCACCAGTTTCAAGAATGGAGGACACTTTTTTAGCTCTCCGGTTCGCCAATGTGGTCTAGGTTTATTTTGGTGCCAAGCCCGACTCTGAACCATCGGCTTCCAGTTATCCCAAGCCACGCTTTTCGAAGTAGTACATTCACGCAATGGTAACAGCTATGCATACAAAACGCCTCGAAGTTCACATTTTCCACTGCACACAGTAAGTAAACTGTTAACTGCTCCCACGTGCCCTAGAACAGTTTAGTAAAAGATGATTAAACTAAGGCTGTGACTATTAACCAACAGAGTGCAAGTGCTCTCAATAATGTGTGAAAGAGAACTCAAAATAGCATGCCTGCGAGAGCTCGCAGGAAGCATGTGTGAGTACAACAACAAAGACAGCCTTCACGAACAGCTGTGCAAAGGGCAAAAAAAACCTCTTTTGCAGGCATTGCTATGTGTTGACTGACTGGAGACATCTAACTGCATGTCATCTTTAAAGGGAGAATGTCATCTGAATACAGGGACAATTAGGGCGTAATTGAAGAACCACAAAATAAATTATGTCCTTTGAGCTTCACGGTACAGCTTAAATTAAGAAGCAATAACCTAAAGTCAACAGTAGAGAAATCCTCTGTGGCATTTCATAGTGCAGGCCTCAATTTATATTCTATGTACCCTAGCAGCTTTTATCTTCTGTGGCATTAACAGTTGATTACAATGTATTTCATATTACCATTTCTCTTGTCACATTCAGCCAGATTTAATATTAGACACTGTTTTTTCTGTCTTTCATTCCAACAGTCAATTAATTCTATACTTTAATGTATGCATTTCATCGTTATTATAGCTTACTTTTTCACTTCAATAAACATTTCTTTCTGTTTACCGTGGATCATTATTTATTTATTTATTGATTTATAGAGTGCAACATTCATCCATAAAGGATATCACGGCGCTAAGGAAAGCACATCCTAGTGAGGAGTTGAGGGGGGAGGATCCTAGGTAACAGATCAAGCCTTAGGGAACAGGTGTGTTTTTAATTTTTTTCTAAATGCCATGTGGTTATCGATGAGCCTAAGTTCAAGAGGGAGTTCGTTCCAAAGTGTTGCCGATAGATGAGAGAAGGAACGACCCCCTATTCTGGACCTCCTTATACGTTTGGTTATCACCCGTGCCTGGAGACGAGACCTCAGGTTCCGAGTGGGTCCATAGAATTCGACTCTATCTTGAAGGATTCTGGGCCCCAGGTGATGTAGGACCTTATGTGCAGGACTCATCAGTTTAAATGTGGCCCTTTGTGTCTGACTGGGAGCCAGTGGAGTGTCCTCATACACTCGGATGCTGAGCTGTACTTGCTCTTGTTGCATACCAATTTGGTGGACGCATTCTGGACCAGCTGTAGTCGAGAGAAGAGATAGTCCCCCATGCCTACAAAAAGAGCATTCTCATAATCCAGGCTACTAATAAGTAGGGTTTGGACAAGAGTTCTTCTACACTCTGTAGGGATCCATTGAAAGATCATTAGAATGTAGCTTCCTTTAGTGGTTAATTTCTGAAAACAAAAGTAGATAAATGAATACATAAAATAAGTGCAGGCGACCAAATGTTTTACTTTGAAGCCCACCGTCCGCAAATGCCGTTTTGCTACATCCAAAGGATCCTAGATTGGGTTCCACTTCTTGTCTCCTTTGACCACCAGCCTGCAGTGCCTGTCTTTTTATCTCACTCACGCAATTTCTTAATCAACCCTACTACCTCCTTTCGGAAGTGTTTTTCTACTTATTCATCAGTCATTTTCTGATTGTACCTCTTTGGGGTCCTACACCAAACTCTGATGAGGAAAAGTAAAGCCCGGTTTCCAGAAGGAATTAAGAACATAATAGCTGGTTCGGTTCCCAGTCCGGCCGTGGGACTGACCAACAAGAATGGAAACAGCAGGACTGTGACGCTAGGTGGTTTTGAACCGCTACTGCTTATGTAGTCTGAAGAGTTGATCTGCTTGACTGCGGTCTAGCATTCACAGCCTTTAATACCACTATTTTCTCTTAAATTCATAAAAACTACTGGGGCTGGAGGTAAAGTTATTAATCAAGCTCAAACAACTATCAACATATATAAAACTATCCATGGATGTATTCTCAAATGCCATATGCAGTGCTGAGGAAAATGTCGTTTTCTTTACTCAGTCCTGCATCACTCACAATCGGCAACGATAACCATTCTGGGATGCAACTTTGATTGATCACGGTCTTCTTGGGTTTTGAGACTTTTTGCAATGTCACTCACTGGATGGCCCCTATTTAGCCCCATCTGCGAAGCCTCCATCTTTGTCTGTCCCACCTGCTCCCCTGTGCTGAGCAATTTATTTTGTGCGGGTGCACGCGCATTTGCAGTTTTCTCAAACAATTACCCGGATGGCGAGGAAGAGCGCAACCCGGGGACGCCGCATGCCAGGTAAGTGGTTTTAATTTCATTTTAAATCATGTAGAAGTAATTGTTAATATAGGGGGGGTGGAGGCCGATGACGTAGTGTAGCAGAGGTCCACAGAGTTTGTTCGCAACTCCGTGGAGCTCCGTGTAGCCCCCTACGTACACTACGCCCAGGGTTAGTTATTTGTACATCTCTGAATTTGTGGGTACTCAAATTAGCATTTGATTTAGAGGGCATTTTTCAAAATATCTTCTTTCTTACACACTCGCTTACATATGGAAGGCACATATGTAGTAATGCACTTTCCCAGTTCTTTGCGCTAACACTCACTCACACCATGCATGTAATGCATGCATGGTGTGTGTGAGAGAGCAGGAAGGGTAAGGAAGGCCAGTGGCATCCATTATGGATGCCCTAGCCATGCCTTGTACAAGATGGAGGGTGAGGCGTGTACATCCAGACACTGGAAAAGAATAGTTACATTCCTGCAGGCAGAGGGAGATGACCTAGACAGGAAAGTGAGAGCAGTAGCGACACTGGTACATTAAGTATTCTGAGGACTGGATTCACGAGAAGCTGCTTAGTCTTCCTGAGCACTGCCATATAGTGGATGGTAACAGTGAGGGATGGGACCGAAGACTCTAAGTTCAGAAACCTCACATGTCTTTGTGCCTCTTGGAGACAGCCGTGCTGTGAGTAGCATCACTCTACACAAAGGGTGTGTTTGGATACCAGGCTGGAAAGGACATCTAAAAAAAATACTAACCTAAACCAGTTCTACAGCTTGATATGGTGGAGCCACATTTTCAGTTAGAAATTTGTACATAGAAGTGGGGCAAAAACCACCCCAATTTGTTCCAGTCCAAGTCTTCTATGATCAAGGAAGGGGATGCACTGAGTACTCCGAGCCCTGCTCTGTAATAAGGGCTGGTGTCTGCCTGACAAACAGTCTCCAGGAGGTGAGGGAACATCACCTGGAATCTGGATCTCTTGCTGAAGGAGCAGTGTGTGAAAACGTGTAATATTTTACTTAGCATAAGCTACAGCCATTGTGGCTGTCGTGTCCATTTAGTTTCCTTCGTAATTCTTCTGTCCTCTGCTGCTTGTCTTTTCACCCTGCTTGTGTTATCTATTTTAGTTGACCTCCTGACATGGCTGAGCAATGTACGTGCTGTGGGTTTGTAGCTGTCAGTGCACCTGGTCTCAGATGTTAACTGATGACCATTTACTGCTGCCATAAGCATTTCTGCTCCCCCTTCCACTTTGCTGACAACGTAGTCATTCATCTGCCCTTGTTTGCTGATAGATATTTCTAAACTTGTTCTTTCCATTTCTGTTCACATGTTTACATTGCAACAAAATGGTATAAAAGGGACTATGGTTTTTGAATTCAGTGTACTACCTCCTGCAGAACTTGAGAGTGTTGTGTGGACGTGGTCCCACTCATGAGTGATTAATAAACTTGTTATTTTATTTCAACTCCAGTGCCGATCTCTTCTTGTTAGTCTTTGGAACACGTGGACGAGAGTGTGACCCTGCACCAGTGTACCCCTAAAAAGGTACATTTCCACATGTGTACATGCCCTGAAGTACCCAGATGTCTACCTGGTGAAGGTGGGAAGGGGTTAGTCCAGGCCCTTCAGAAGAACAGGCTGTCCTTGATGCAACAAAATCCAGTGCATCCCCAGATGCGGTGGGGCACCCCAGAGAAGCAGACTAAACAAGAGCAATTCAGGGGTACTGTGGTGCCAGATGGCACCCCCAAACTCTCCTTTTCGGTTCTGGCAGCAACTGTGACCCCATGATGCTGTTTTTGCTGAAGGCGCGGTTGGGGCACAGAGGCATGTGAAGGGCTGCATCTGATGAATTGGTTAATAGCCGCGGTCCTTGCAGGTCACAGTGGTGGTGGGGGCTGGGTAAGGGGGGATTTTGAAGAATGATGCAGCGAGAAAATAAATAAATAATTAATTTTCCCTCTGCATCGTGTCTCGAAATCCCCCTTACACGCCCCCACCGCCCCACCGCTCTTTCATGCACGGACCGCGGCTGTTGGTGAAGGCCTGAATGGGGCTGCATTTGCTGAATTGCTAAGGGCCTGAGAGTGGCTGCATCTACCAATGTACTGGAAGAGTGTGAGGGGCTTCATTTACAGTAGTGCTGAAGAGCCAGTCAGCCCAGATGTGGGCTACAACTGCTGATTGTGAAGGGATCCACTAAGACCACACCTACCTACGGTCCTAAAGGCACCTCATCTTGTTCAGGACTGCTCATCATCAGGCAACGACTGCACCAGTCATGATGGGGTGCTTCATCCAGGCTGCCACAGCTGCGAAGAAAAGGCTGGGTGGGGGCAGTGCTGAATGCAGCCTTTAACTAGCACTGAGGTGCTCCACCAAGGTTTGCTGATGTGCTGCAGCGCTTGCGAGTGCACGGGAGCGCTGCCGTAGTGTAAGGCAGCTTTCATAAGACCTTGTAAGAACTCTTCCATCCCACAAAGGAGTAAAACTTAAGACTGAACACAAAGACTTAAAACTGAACTGCACCCGAGCCTGATTCAGGCTACTCTGAATAACCACAGAGAGGGGGCAGGCAGGACTAAGAACCAGGAAAGAGAGCTTAGGATGGGGACAGAGAGGGAGCGGGTGGGTGCAGCACCTACAAGAGATAGCACCCAGAGACATTGACTCGTCTATGGAGCCTGGAAGTGTGTAGTGTTTAGCACAACTGTGTGATTAAAGTACTTCTTAGTCTTGCGAAAATTGGCACTGGAATTAACATTTGCTTATTGTGTCTGTTTGTTGATTGTTGAGCTCTGCTCAAGCACCCCACACTATCTCCCTGAGACAGCCGTGACTGCTTTGTGTGTCCGAGTCAAGTCCAGAAGTGGTCAAGATTGCAGTAACATAGTAGGCCAGGCCCCAGAAAATCAGTGGCAAATTACTTCTACCGCCACGGTTGAGGAGCAGACGACCTGTGTACCCCAAGGCTAGCCAAAATGGATTATGACAGCAACTCATCCAATCCTGTTTTTCACAGATAAAGAAGGAGCACACAAGTCCCTCACACCACACTTGAGTACAACCGTACTTCCAAGAGACCTCAAAGCATGTACAATACCATCGGTCAGTCCCGGACTTTTGGTCAGGAGCATTTGGTATGATGAGATTTTACTTCTATACCAGGCGCAAAGCTAGAAGTCCCAGAATGCAACTTTTGGAGGTTACTTAGCAAGAACTAGATGACAGTGTAAAATAAGAGCTATGATGCAGCAGTGAGGCACATGAGTTAGCTACATGCTAAAAAAGTGCACTTATTTACAAAGTGTGAATTTGTACTTATTTTTGGTTTGCTACTGTAAAGTGTTCTCTGCTTTTTAGCAATGTTTACTTTCCAAAAGAGGCATGAAGCATCATATCTGAAGGATTAATGCAGCTTGGTAAGGCAATACACTGTGACTCAAATGATTCTATGAAGACAGGACTTACTCTCTTCCAATACTGAACCAATGGAAGTATCGGTTTTCATTAAAGGAATGGTGTCTACAAGCAGTCCTCCATCCCTACATCTTGATGCTGACAGCTCATCCAGTTGCAAATCCAGCAATGTCACTTCTCACATCACATTCCATGGTAGATAATTTCCTAATTGACTTTGGCAGAAATAAATGCTCCTTCTACCACAATAGGTTGCATCTCCCAACAATACACTGCAGAAACATCTTCTCTCAGTTAATATTCTTAAGCGCTAAGAATATGTTGTGACCCACACATTCTTAGACCCACACATTCTTAGACCCACACATTCTTAGAACCACATCTCTAGCACTTTGCAATCAGGCACAGGAATTTATATGACAGTAAGTACACTCTGTATGTTTTTATTGCCAGACCTTAATGGACTTCTCAGCGGGCTGTTAATAAGGAAGGAAAATATTCAGTTTTGATCTGTGATTTTGGATTGTTTAAGAGTGCTCGGTTTTTCGTCTTAATATTATTAATTGCATGCTAATTGTATCAATGTGTGGGTATCAATCTTATCTCTAGGCATGGCATTTTACTTTTCTTCGTCTAAAAATTATTTAAAGAGCATATTTTGGAGAATAGGACCTTCTTATCCTTCATATATTTTCCCCTGTATTATTATAAGTAATTTTGGTCAGAAACGTCATTATCATAGTTAGTTTGAAAAATTGAATTTCAAAAACTGCCTCAGGTCAAATGAGTTCTCTCACGATCAAGCCCCCGACTGTACTGAATGCGTATTTAAAAAACAAGAACTGAAGCCACAATTTCTAACAGTGACTATTTGTGTAAGCTTAGCCCACAGAGATGGAGAGAGAGAGAGAGAGAGAGAGAGAGAGAGAGAGAGAGAGAGAGAGAGAGAGAGAGAGTGAGAGTGAGAGTGAGTGAGTGAGTGAGTGAGTGAGTGAGAGAGAAAGAGAGTGTGAGAGAGAGAGAGAGAGTGTGAGAGAGAGTGTGAGAGAGAGAGAGAGAGAGAGAGAGAGAGAGAGAGAGAGAGAGTGAGTGAGTGAGTGAGTGAGTGAGTGAGTGAGTGAGTGAGTGAGTGAGTGAGTGAGTGAGTGAGTGAGTGAGTGAGTGAGTGAGTGAGTGAGAGAGAGAGAGAGAGAGAGAGAGAGAGAGAGAGAGAGAGAGAGGTGTGATGTGTTTCTGTAGGTCTGGATTGAGTAAACAGTGCAAGTTCATATTTTATGTCTACATGTTTGACATAACCACCAATCCTGGCTTTTGGGTCAACAGCCCTTGACATGCTGTGTCTTGTTATAATAGAAAAGTGACAGTATAAGTTTCGGAATACAAAGTGCATAAAAAGCCAAACGTGGTTGAAAGTATCCCACATTTCTGGGGCACTTGCCAGCTATGCCAGAGGGAATCTTGTATTCGTCAATGGTAGTTGTAAATAGTATGTGCAGTTGTGTGTGTGGAAGTACTCGGTCATGAAATGTGTCTGGTAACTAAGAAACTTGGTCATCACTGAGGCAGCCATCTACTGGCTCACTATCTCAATGACTGACAACCCCTGTACTGGTTTTCCAGGAGCTCTGCGCCAACACCACATCCAGTGGACACTCCCTTGTCTCTACTGTTTATCTTCTACTATTCTCCTTTTACACAGTATTTCTCTGTGGCACAGTATGCTAATTCAACTCTTCTCCAATGACACCCAAATCACATTAGCGATTACTTTCCTCACAGGCCCCCTCCATGCTCATGTTACATGAAGTCTCTCTCCCACCCAGTATTGGATGGAGACACATTATTTAATTCTCAACCCAGAAAAAAATGTTTACAATCCTTGTCCGCAGCCTAGCTCAATGGATGCCATTTGACATTCCATTCCCTATCTTTCAGTTGTACTACTGAACATCAAACCCCAGAAGATCGATCGGCGAATAACATGGATGGAATATCGAGAGAGAAAATATCTAAAAGTAAGTGCCCTTAGGGGAAGTATAGATTCACTATTCCAGACTGCGTATCTACGTCCCTTGAAGATATTTACATCTCCAAGGTACATATATGTGGATTTGGGTTCAGAAAATCTACACTTACCTGTCGATATTTCCGTTTCAATATTTTGCCCTCAATATTTTGTGCCATCAATACCCTACTTTCAATATTCACAGTACACGCCCAATGTTCCCTTCATCTTTTGTCCCAGACCTCCAAACTCATTTTGACAGCAAAGGATGCTGTCCACTTGCTTCACTTTAGCTGCCATCTCTGCATATTATCAACTCGTCAACATCTCCAAAATCTACCTTCAACCTAATGAGCTGCTGCGCCAGCTTTCTCCTTGTCCTACCATATTTCTCATTTCAACCACTTGAAGTGCTCCATGTGCAACCTGCTTGTTTCCCGGATCCACCTGCATCTCTTTGTGCACATCATGAGAGCTGGTTCACAGCGCCCCAGACACCGTTGTACACATTGCTCAGTATGCATAAAGCCACACTAGGTCTAGACCACATTACGTAGCACTGACCGCCACCACCCCAATAACAAAGCCAATATGGCCTCTCCAAAACCCTTCAGCAAAGGTTTAGGTTATTTTCTCCCAGGTGCCATTGCACTGCAGTTTTCTTCCCTTGAAGAAAGGCCGCCTCCTCACATTGGACCTTGAATGTACTCTGCATTAAACCCCTCCTGTACCTAGAGATGACCCTATCAACTCTGGCCATCCCTGTCCTTTAGGTCTGTAGAGTGAATTTATAACATATCCCAGACTCTTAATTGACTATAACTCGATGAAAGCTTTGGGCATAGGTGACAAATGTGCACGAATGTTGGCACCAGCTTTACTGATCCAGCTTAGGTTCCTCTTTTGAAATTTCATGCAGATTGTTACATGGAGCAAAGATACTAGGGGACATCCAGACGCAGCATTTTCCCTTTTAATTCCTCTAGAGTTTCTTGTTCGTTTGTGGGTTTATTGTAAATACGTTCGGTATTGTTTAGAGATATTTTAATTACAGAAGAATGTTGGTGGGCTTTGAATGCTTAATTCTTGTACATTTGAGTTATGACGTCTGACAGCTTAGAGTGCAGTTACTTCCTGCAACTCTTTTTTGGCTTCACAAACGATTTGCAGACATCGGGCTGCATGTGTCGTGATGGGCTTTGCTGTTGCAGACCAGAGTCGGGCTGCAAGTGCCATGATGGGCTTTGCTGTTGCAGAGCAGAGCCGGGCTGCATGTGTCGTGATGGGCTTTGCTGTTGCAGAGCCAGGCTGCATGTGTCGTGATGGGCTTTGCTGTTGCAGAGCAGAGCCGGGCTGCATGTGTCATGATGGGCTTTGCTGTTGCAAGAGCAGAGCCGGGCTGCATGTGTCGTGATGGGCTTTGCTGTTGCAGAGCCGGGCTGCATGTGTCGTGATGGGCTTTGCTGTTGCAGAGCCGGGCTGCATGGGTCGTGATGGGCTTTGCTGTTGCAGAGCAGAGCCGGGCTGCATGTGTCGTGATGGGCTTTGCTGTTGCAGAGCAGAGCCGGGCTGCATGTGTCGTGATGGGCTTTGCTGTTGCAGAGCAGAGCCGGGCTGCATGTGTCGTGATGGGCTTTGCTGTTGCAGAGCAGAGTCGGGCTGCAAGTGCCATGATGGGCTTTGCTGTTGCAGAGCAGAGCCGGGCTGCATGTGTCGTGATGGGCTTTGCTGTTGCAGACCAGAGTCGGGCTGCATGTGTCGTGATGGGCTTTGCTGTTGCAGAGCAGAGTCGGGCTGCATGTGTGGTGATGGGCTTTGCTGTTGCAGAGCAGAGCCGGGCTGCATGTGTCGTGATGGGCTTTGCTGTTGCAGAGCAGAGCCGGGCTGCATGTGTTGTGATGGGCTTTGCTGTTGCAGAGCAGAGCCGGGCTGCATGTGTCGTGATGGGCTTTGCTGTTGCAGAGCAGAGCCGGGCTGCATGTGTCGTGATGGGCTTTGCAGTTGCAGAGCAGAGCCGGGCGGCATGTGTCGTGATGGGCTTTGCTGTTGCAGAGCAGAGCCGGGCTGCATGTGTCGTGATGGGCTTTGCTGTTGCAGAGCAGAGCCGGGCTGCATGTGTTGTGATGGGCTTTGCTGTTGCAGAGCAGAGCCGGGCTGCATGTGTTGTGATGGGCTTTGCTGTTGCAGAGCAGAGCCGGGCTGCATGTGTTGTGATGGGCTTTGCTGTTGCAGAGCTGGGCTGCATGTGTCGTGATGGGCTTTGCAGTTGCAGAGCAGAGCCGGGCTGCATGTGTCGTGATGGACTTTGTTGTTGCAGAGCAAAGCCGGGCTGCATGTGTTGTGATGGGCTTTGCTGTTGCAGAGCAGAGCCGGGCTGCATGTGTTGTGATGGGCTTTGCTGTTGCAGAGCAGAGCCGGGCTGCATGTGTTGTGATGGGCTTTGCTGTTGCAGAGCAGAGCCGGGCTGCATGTGTCGTGATGGGCTTTGCTGTTGCAGAGCAGAGCCGGGCTGCATGTGTCGTGATGGGCTTTGCTGTTGCAGAGCAGAGCCGGGCTGCATGTGTTGTGATGGGCTTTGCTGTTTCAGAACAGAGCCGGGCTGCAAGTGTCGTGATGGGCTTTGCTGTTGCAGAGCAGAGACGGGCTGCATGTGTCGTGATGGGCTTTGCAGTTGCAGAGCAGAGCCGGGCTGCAAGTGTCGTGATGGGCTTTGCTGTTGCAGAGCAGAACCGGGCTGCATGTGTCGTGATGGGCTTTGCTGTTGCAGAGCAGAGCCGGGCTGCATGTGTCGTGATGGGCTTTGCTGTTGCAGAGCAGAGCCGGGCTGCATGTGTTGCGATGGGCTTTGCTGTTGCAGAGCAGAGCCGGGCTGCATGTGTTGTGATGGGCTTTGCTGTTTCAGAGCAGAGCCGGGCTGCATGTGTCGTGATGGGCTTTGCAGTTGCAGAGCAGAGCCGGGCTGCATGTGTCGTGATGGGCTTTGCAGTTGCAGAGCAGAGCCGGGCGGCATGTGTCGTGATGGGCTTTGCTGTTGCAGAGCAGAGCCGGGCTGCATGTGTCGTGATGGGCTTTGCTGTTGCAGAGCAGAGTCGGGCTGCATGTGTCGTGATGGGCTTTGCTGTTGCAGAGCAGAGCCGGGCGGCATGTGTCGTGATGGGCTTTTCTGTTGCAGAGCAGAGCCGGGCTGCATGTGTCGTGATGGGCTTTGCTGTTGCAGAGCAGAGCCGGGCTGCATGTGTTGTGATGGGCTTTGCAGTTGCAGAGCAGAGCCGGGCTGCATGTGTTGTGATGGGCTTTGCAGTTGCAGAGCAGAGCCGGGCTGCAAGTGTCGTGATGGGCTTTGCTGTTGCAGAGCAGAGCCGGGCTGCATGTGTCGTGATGGGCTTTGCAGTTGCAGAGCAGAGCCGGGCGGCATGTGTCGTGATGGGCTTTGCTGTTGCAGAGCAGAGCCGGGCTGCATGTGTCGCGATGGGCTTTGCTGTTGCAGAGCAGAGCCGGGCTGCATGTGTCGCGATGGGCTTTGCTGTTGCAGAGCAGAGCCGGGCTGCATGTGTCATGATGGGCTTTGCAGTTGCAGAGCAGAGCCGGGCTGCATGTGTTGTGATGGGCTTTGCTGTTTCAGAGCAGAGCCGGGCGGCATGTGTCGTGATGGGCTTTGCTGTTGCAGAGCAGAGCCGGGCTGCGAGGGTCGTGATGGGCTTTGCTGTTGCAGAGCAGAGCCGGGCTGCATGTGTCGTGATGGGCTTTGCTGTTGCAGAGCAGAGCCGGGCTGCGAGGGTCGTGATGGGCTTTGCTGTTGCAGAGCCGGGCGGCATGTGTCATGATGGGATTTGCTGTTGCAGAGCAGAGCCGGGCGCATGTGCGGGTGCAGTGCGTAAACCTGAATTTGTTTAACCAGATATTTCTTTGAGTTCGTGCTGTACTTTCAGCCAGTAATTGTAATATGGACCTCGGACACCTTCTTTAGTAACTGTGTTGCATTAAAATATTCGTCGTCAGTAGGGGTCCGTGCTCAATCTGTAGACATTTACCGATTGTGACGGCTTAAAAATAGCAACAGTATACAATACAAAGCAGTTCATGAATGATTTGTGAAATTTCATAAATTTAATTTAGGAAAAACAAAACAAATATCGGCGCAGGGGCGCAGTTTCTATTGGTGCAGCAGGTGAAGTGGCACCTAGGCCAAGAGATTCAAGGGGCCCACCAAATCCGGATTATTGTTGTAATTTACAAATCAAACCGCAGCCAAAGGGCTAATTTCCTTTTCCTTGCACTAGGGCCACCCACTGTCTCAGCGGCCATATTGGCACTGAAGACGGGGGCATAGCCTTCATCAAGAGCACATTGGGCATGGCTAATGGCCATGTTCAGTGGGGTCTAGAGCGCAGGCACTAAGAAGGGTGCATGACCAAAGGTCATGACCTGCACCCAGATTCTGCTGTGCATGGCTGAAGGATGTGAACAGAGTACTCGGTGGTGATAGCCCCAATACAGTTATGTTTCAGACCGTGTTTCCATTGAAAAGCTATTTTTTGATTTGCCTATAACCTTTTACACCATGAACAGATTTGCACAAAACTTGCCAATCTAATGACTTTTCCAGCTAAGTTTCATGAAGACCTGTTCATATGAACAACAAGGTTAAGGAGGGGAGATTTACAAGAGTATTTAATTACCTATTTTCGCTCCTAAAGGAAGTTCAGCCTTGCCAAACGATAGAGCTAAAACTGCAGAACATATTCACCCTCGAGTTGACTTGAATGTAGAACTTTACTCAGAAAGAGAGAGAGAAGAAGACAGAGAGAGAGACAGAGAGACAGAGAGAGAGAGAGAGAGAGAGAGAGAGAGAGAGAGTGTGTTTCTTATATATTCGTTCAGTACTTTTTGAGATATAAGCATTTGAAAAAAGGTGTCATGTGTACTTGAAAAAGTTAACACTTTTGTATCTCATATAATTTAAAAAAGACATTTGTTAATTTGCTCATAACTTTGGTACTGCTGGACGTAAATGCCTGAAATTTGACAGGCACTTAGTAGTTCAGCTTATTATTTTTTTTGAATTGGCGCATATCTGTAAAGGGGGGATAAAAGGTGGGGGGTGAAATAACTGCTCTTTCGCTAATAATAGGGCGGGCTAAATGAGAGGAGAAAATTATATTAAATGGGAGACAACCTAAAAATGAGTGCGAAAATTTGAAAGTGAGGATATTCCTATGTTATGAAGATGAAAAGGAAAGTTAGCAGGGTTGATATATATGGATAAAGAAAAGGTGAAGGCATCAAGATAACGGTATGTTCCTTTAGTAATAATGTAAACCAAGACGGCATTTAGCACTATATAAATTTATAAATATGTTGTGCATAACCAGTTTTCTCACACTCTAGTGTAGAGGTCCACCAACTACACAAAGTTCCACCACACGCACACCTCCAATCACTGTGACTGGAGTGTTCTATCATGAAATTCTCAGAGTCGTGCTCAGGAAATAAAAGCTGCAGATCACCAGCCACAGAAGTAGGTGGAGCCGAGAGACCAAGTGTAGCTCCCAGAGTCCAAGCAGCCCCTGAGGACCACAGCATGCTGGTGACACAACAATTGCCACACAGGAAAGGGCACGGTGGAAGGCATCTTCTCAGCTGTATCATTTGCCAGCAGCAGATTGAAACTCAGCATCTGGAAAATCAACTGCGCCTGTCTCACCTATTGAGATATCAATACACAAGACTCACAAATATCGTTTAGCAACACCTTAGTGAGTAATATGACACACAAACACCCAGGAGGTGATGGGAGGCTGCTTGCAATAAGTCTACCCACCGGCAATAGCTTGGGGCAGCAGTCCAACCCATTGTTCTTTTGCTCACCATGCCACCTCAGTTTGGACCCAGCCATACGCAAATTTGTCTCGATCCTGATCCTCATGGGAACAGTCCAGACCGAACTGCCAAGCCAGGTCCTCCCTGAACCAGAACACAAGCAACTCAGGACTGGATTCAGCCTAGTTATGGGCTCATCAGCCAGGTACAGCTTGGTTCCAGTGAGACAGTGAGCATGGGACCCAAGTCTGAGCTGACCTATGTCACTTAGGGCCGTACATGAAACACACAAAAGGTGATTGGACCTTAACCAAGGAATGCTATTTCAGCAAAAACACAGTGGATGAAAGAAGGGATTCAGAGAGAAGGGGACACTCTCACTCTGATTGTGCCAGAGTTGAGGCATTGTCGCAGGCAAACATGGAATGTAAGCACCATGTAAACAGAATAAATCTACATGACAACGTTAGTTATCAACCCACTAATATTGAAACATGTACTACAAATAATTGGACACTTGAAGAGAAATATAATCTATTAAGATGTTATTTGAACTTTAACTACCAGTGCAATGCATTATGGGGCTTGTAATTTGTATGCCTATCACGTGACTTTTGAAGTTTAAAAAGCGCGCACGAAGCACTGTGCAAATGATTTTCTCCCCCTGTGACCAAGGCAGATGCCGAAACGCGTAAGGAAAAGGAGATATTTTGCGTTACTGAGCCTGTGAATAAATGCCTTCAATCCGGTATTGGGCCTCATGTGGTATGTATAGATATATATATGCGCAATTCACCGCCAACAGCTGCCTCACTCGAACAGAAATGACAAAAAGCGGATCCCAGATTCTTGGTGCCAATCAGGTGATTTATTTAGTGCCCAGCAAGTCCGCCATTACGTGTTTCGACCCCCACTCGGGTCTTGATCATAGATATATATATATATATATATATATATATATATCTGAAAAAGCATAAGCAAAACACGTCATTCAGCAATTATACAGGGTTAAAATGCACAGGAGTATCTATTTTCCTGTCGCTTCAGAGAAGAAGTGACAGATCATGGAAATTGATTGACGCCAATACAGTTTACGTGATTGACATTCATGGCAGAGTCACAGACCCCTTCTCATCTTGGAATCGACGCTTACGAGCTAGTGAAGCAGTTACACGACTTTACCCGCGACTCATTTGGTTTCCTTCTGAGAGGTCCACTAAATCTTGCGGTAATTAAATCTTACACTTTCATATCAGCTTCTGTCCGTCCTCCTGGGGCGCTTCAATCTCTGAAGACAGAGATGTTTCCAGCTGTTTTAAGCGTCTTGTTGGAGTTCAATAGAACATTATCTTTTATGCTATTATGAATAGTCTGCTGCAAAGTCTGTAGCCTAGTCTACGTTTTTTTAATGTCTTTATTCCATAAGAGAAGTACTTGCCAGTCATCCAATGCTTTCTTTCATGATAGCTATATTTATCGCTACCCTAACCTCTGCTTCTTTTCTGGTGCAACGTATGCCACTTTTTGTTTATAAAAAGGCAGCAGTTGGCATACATCTCCCAGGATGCTTGGCACCTGTTTCGCTGTGCTGTAGATCACTGAAATAATTTAAACTACGCCTTAACAGGGTGATCTAGTGCAAATAATGTCTGTACCCAGTCCTTCATCGCAAATACCAGCAGTAGGCGGTTTAGACTCTTCCCTAGTTCGAGGATGTAGGTTTGGGTTTTGAGATGTATTATGACCTAATTCACTGGATGGCCCCTTTAAAAACAGGAGCCAAACTGGCTTGAATCTAAAGTAGACTTAATTTGATTTGTTGCCACTCCTTCACAAAAGTCAGGGATTTAGTGGGCCGCAGTACTTGGGGAATCTTTGGGTGTGCTTCCTGCCTGAGATATTTGGATTGGGATATTTAAGTTAACAATTGTGTTTAGCATTATCACCTTAGGGGCTCCATATCAGGTGCACGAATTACTTCCCTTACACTTCACATCGTTTTAATTTTCCTTTTAGATTCAATTTTCGCCTCATGGCTAAAGCGCTTTAAATGCTTACAACAGATTGGCATTAGAGTCAATAAGGCTTTGTGAAATACTGCAACACCTGCATTTTTTGAGCAGTAACCACTGTCCGATCCAACCGGATGCTGTTTAGTATTTCAGGAAGCATGCACGGACATCAGATTTGTGTGACACATAGGACATTTGTGGCCACTCTCCTACCACCTCGCTACGGTCTGTATTAAGTTAGCAATTAACACATTTCTTTTAAGCACAGTAAATAAAGTATTGTTTATGTTGTGTACTCAATGATGAACCTGACCCAAACGTCTTCTCTTTGTTGGTGGTTGATCTTGGTATAAGTAGAAGTGTTTTCTGATCAGTTTACCTCTTCTGTCCCACACTGAGTTTAGTTTTGATTGCCAGCAGCATTCATCAAGAACTCCTCTAGAAGCTTCTCTTGATTTTCAGGTAACAGAAAATGTTTTCTTTAGTTCATTCCTACCCAGGTCCTCTTTGGGTTTGCCCTTATTATTTTATGATCGGTTATTTTTCAGGCCGCTCTTTCCAACACTGGTTATGGTGTTTAGCGAAGGTGGGATCCAGGAAGATTTTTACTAGAAACTAAATGAAGGCTGTTTACCCATGCACGCTCCCCTTCCATTACACACAAGGCCTGAAGAGGTCAGTCCAGATTTGGAGATCTTAATTGTGGATAAAGAAGTGTAATAGAGAATGCATATAGTCAAGATGAGTCGGAGACGTTAGAGGAGGATTCACAAAAAGCATTTATGGATGTGGGACGAAGTACTACAGGAGAACATCCACCTCCTTTTTAGTAAAAGTACAAAATAGGCACAGTACTTTCTGTATGTAATAATTATATATGAATATTGCCACGTTATTATCAGTTTAGATGTGTTGGGCTAATTCACAAAGCTATATAAAGTATAAACAGTACTACAGAAGCACTAGTTAACTCTAAATAGATGTTGTGAATTGGCTCCATTATCATTAGCTCCAGGCTGCAAGACTCATTTAAGATGTAAACATTGATAGAAGAGCGAGCTTGGGGACACAATTGCTTCACAAAAGAGGTGTCCTCTGAGTGAGCATTAAAGAAGACAGAAAGGGAAGCGCAGAAAAGCAGTGAAATGGTGGGCAGTGCCATCAGCAGAGCCAGTCGAGCCGCAAACATCAAGGGAATAAAAAAAAAACAAGAGACATAAATGCAATAGGTATTGCGTATGATAGGGGTGGAGTATGAGGAATCAGTGGTTAAGATGTAGACCATGTAAAGACTTTTTTATTATTAGCATTATAGTTAATAAAAATAATTTGTAAACATACGTACATTTAATACAATCATCAATATAAAATCAAGTATCCGTTCACACATCTAACCAATGAAGTACAGTATTATGGAGGGTCTTTGTTAGAGCAGACATTGGCAAGATCTCAACAAGCACAGTGGTCAATATCTGCTATTCAATTGTCGGTTTATAGGTATATAAGAAGGTATGTAGTGTGAGAGGACATGAAGCTCTCATATGACTGGTCTGTGTCACCTAGAAGATATCCACTAAATACACATCGAAACAATACATTTACTGACGAGTCCCATTAATGGCAGAGAATAGGTAACCAGGCTCCAAATAAGGGTCTTATTTGTCGAGAGCAGGAGCACTGCCTTTGCAGCTCAATATGTCAGTCTGTAAAGCAACTGGTGCTCATGTAAAGCGCTCCGATACCTTTGGGTCGAGTTTGCGCTATATAAAACTCCCCAAAAAATGTTATCAAAGGAAATAGGTGTTAGAAATGGGGTTACTGGTTGGCTAGGGTATGCACCTAAGCCTGGCAGAACCCACCACTCTAGTCAGGGTAAGGGAGTTACACATCCAAGATAACCCCTGCTCACCTCCTTGGTAGCTTGGCAGAGCTGTCAGGCTTATCCTAGAGGCAATGTGTAAAGCGTTTGCACAACACACACACACACACACACACACACCAGTGACACACTAGGCACACCACAAAAGAGACTCCAAATAAAGATATATAAAATATCCTTTGTATTATTATCCATAAGAATACACAAAACTGCAGTTACATTAGTCATGAGCACTCGGTCACTTAAGCATTTGTCAAAGTATTCACAACTGTTATAACATTAATCTTGAGCACTGGCCAACTAAACATGCATCAAAATATTCAGGCTGTAATAACGCTGTTCACGAGTATTGGTCAACTAAACCTGGGTAAGGAAGTCACGGCTCATATCTCACCTCTGGGCCAAACGCGTTATAAATGACCTCAGTTAAATGATAGAAAGCTTGGGGGGTATAGTGACCCCGCTCGCTCTCATGCAGCTACGCAATGTGGGCTACAGGTTCTTTGCACTCTTGTGTAAGCAAGCGCGGCTGAGATGAGGCTGCCTGCTCTCAGCAGCATGGGGCTCAAAGCGTTGGTTGCCCCAGCGAGCACGGCTCGGTGGCCCTGTGTGGCTGGTGTGGTGGGACTCCCGATCAAGGGGCTGTGCTTACTGGCACACAGGTTTAAGGCTGCAGGGGGCCGCAATGGCTCGAGCTCTTGCAGTGGCTGTACAAAAAAAGGCCGCGAACTCTGGGCGGTCCGTCGGCCGTGCAGCTCTAGGGAACTTCTGCTGGGGACGTAGTGAGCATCCTTGCAACTCTTTGTTAGTTGAAGCAGCGTCCTAATTGGCAGTATTTCACTGTCACGACATGTCCTACCTTTCACATACACTGCACCCTGCCCAGGGGGTACCTTAAGCCTACCATAGGGGTGCCTTACATGTAAGAAAAGGGAAGGTTAGGGCCTGGCAAGTGGGTGAACTTGCCAGGTCAACATGGCAGTTAACAAACTGCGCACAGACACTGCAGTGGCAGGTCTGAGATACCTTTTCAGGGCGACTCATGTGGGTGGCACAAACAGTCCTGCAGGCCCACTAGTAGCATTTGATTTACAGGCCCTGGCACACTCAGTGCACTTTAATAGGGACTTATCAGTAAATCAAATATGCCGATCAGGGAGAACCAATTGTAACAACAATGTCTACAGGGAGCACTTGCACATTGCTACTGATCAGCAGTGGCAAAGTTCCCAATGCATCTAAGCCAGCAAACAGCGAAATCCAGCACAGCATCAAAAATATAGGACGTAGAGGCAAAAAGTCTGGGGAAACCACACCAATGATGCCAAGTCTAACAATGGGTATATAAGTTTTAGTTATTTTGGAGTTTTGTAGAGTGCTGCACGTTGTCTAGGCAACTTGAAAGCGCACAATATAACCTTTTCCCATCAAGAAAGGCTCTGTTAGACCACCATCTCTGCCTATGGGGAGCGGACTATGAAAATGCTTGTAAACCTTCACAACTTTGAAGCCTAGGTCAAGAAAATATTGTGGCAATTTCTCAAAGAATGATCCAGGAAAGGAGGCCAATGATTGAGCACAAGCAAAAGAAACCAAGTGCATCTTTCATTTTAAATAACTGGAGACTACATATGCTTAAGAGTATAATGCTAATCAAGAATATGGCAGATCAATTTACTCGAATTTGATCACAGCCTGATTTTAGGAGGAGCTGTAATGGAAAATGCAACAATATCTAGGGGATATGCTAAAAACACAGTACCCAAAAGTGGGGTTTCTGTCTCATTATGACCCTATGAAGGAGAAAATTAAGGTGGAGCACGCTCCTCTGTTTTCAGCATTTCTTCCACTGGGTTTCTAAACCTATACTGCTCATAATCTTGCCTATTTTGAAAATATTCTGAAGATCAATAAAAGCACCACGCTAATAAATAAAACAAAAGAATACAAATATTTTTAGAACGTTGGGCGTTCCACTGAAGACATTAGAGTGGAAGTGGGCAAACAAAAGCTAGAACAGATGTTCCGCCCCAGCGTTCTAAAGATTGTCCTTCTGTTTCACCCTCTTTAATTTAGATCATTCTTTCTTCTCTGGGTGGAACATTCTCATAGCATTGAACCCTTTGCCTTGGCCGCACCAGCTCTTAAAGGTCCTTGCTCTAGTTATAGTGGAGGCTCCTTAGCATCTATATTGCCCTCAACGATTGGGCTACAACGCCATGATAAATGTACCCGGTTGTGACCTAAAAGCTGGGAATAAAATACGGGTTCAATAGTTCCCAGATGTGAGCTGATAATATTAACAGCCAGTCCAATGGCAATAAAAGAATTCAAAAGTCAAGATGAACCCTTGTGTTGTAATTGAATGAAAGTCCAAAGCAGAGAAGCATGCATGTTAGAGCTCTCCCTAGAGGGAGGACTAGGGCTGCGAGCTACCACACGAGCAGCATTGAGTCTCTGCTTTACCAGCGCTATTAACTGTGATTTTAGATCGTGTTTTGTGACTGATGCAATTTTATTCTGAGGGGGGCTTTTATTCCTAGAATTAAGTGGGAATTGTTTTTGAGGTACTCTGACACCCCTACACACGCTACTCTCTTCGCTGACAGCCTCGCCCAGCCGTTTTTTACTCCCGGTTGAGGCGGTGGCGGGCGCCATCTTGGGTGTGGGCAGGGGCTGCGCTCTAGTCGCGCCGGCCTCCCGCCCTCCCAGACTATTTTAGCAGGGTTTCTTCAGCTGCTCGCTGCCTGTTAGAGCTCTCCCTAGAGGGAGGACTAGGGCTGCGAGCTACCACACGAGCAGCATTGAGTCTCTGCTTTACCAGCGCTATTAACTGTGATTTTAGATCGTGTTTTGTGACTGATGCAATTTTATTCTGAGGGGGGCTTTTATTCCTAGAATTAAGTGGGAATTGTTTTTGAGGTACTCTGACACCCCTACACACGCTACTCTCTTCGCTGACAGCCTCGCCCAGCCGTTTTTTACTCCCGGTTGAGGCGGCGGCGGGCGCCATCTTGGGTGTGGGCAGGGGCTGCGCTCTAGTCGCGCCGGCCTCCCGCCCTCCCAGACTATTTTAGCAGGGTTTCTTCAGCTGCTCGCTGCCCGTTAGAGCTCTCCCTAGAGGGAGGACTAGGGCTGCGAGCTACCACACGAGCAGCATTGAGTCTCTGCTTTACCAGCGCTATTAACTGTGATTTTAGATCGTGTTTTGTGACTGATGCAATTTTATTCTGAGGGGGGCTTTTATTCCTAGAATTAAGTGGGAATTGTTTTTGAGGTACTCTGACACCCCTACACACGCTACTCTCTTCGCTGACAGCCTCGCCCAGCCGTTTTTTACTCCCGGTTGAGGCGGCGGCGGGCGCCATCTTGGGTGTGGGCAGGGGCTGCGCTCTAGTCGCGCCGGCCTCCCACCCTCCTCATCGCCTATAATATGTGTGTAGGGTTCAGACGGCGCAGCGGGCTGGCGCAGCGGGCGCGGCGGACGCGCGCCGAAGCCGCGCCTAAGCCAAGCCCGTCTGCGCCCGTCCGCGGCCGACCGTGGCCAGGGACCCAGACCCCTACATCTCGGGCGTGCCGCGGGCAGTCCTACACAAGTAAGAGGCTGCGAGACCTTTGCCCCGCTTCACTCACGATCTGTCGCCACTTGATGGAGCCACTTGACCTGGGTCCATGTCCTCATTGTACATTCAGAGGGAGGTGTCTATCGCCTGCCGTCCCTGACCCTGAAGCGATTATTGCTAAAGGGGGGCTCTTAAATTGTAGATCCTTCAGCAAACATTCCCTTCAGCTGTGGGATCTCTTATTAGATGAGGACCTGCATATATTATTTTTAACTGAAACCTGGTTAGGAGAACATTCTGATCCAGATATAGTGGATACCATTCCGCCAGGTTATACCCTCCATAGACTTGATAGAGAAAAGGGAAGGGGAGGTGGCATTGCCATCATTGTCAAACACCCTTTTGAGTGTGTTCTAAAACCAGTAAAAATTGATAACTGCGAAGCTGGTGAATTTAACATCAAACTGACCCAACACGAGGCAATTTCGGGCATCCTAATTTACAGACCTCCTGGCTCTCTGGGCAACTTCCGAAGTAGTTTACTGGAAGGGGTTACTCAGACTGCGATCAAACACAATAAAGTGTTGGTGTTGGGTGATCTGAACTTACATCTAGAGGATCCCCTACAAAAGGAGGCAGAGGACGTTCGTCTAGTCCTACAAGAACTACAACTGGACTTGCTAAGTGTTGCAGCTACACATCAGAGGGGTCACTGTTTGGACCCTATCTTCGCTAGTTGGGACTTGATAAAGGCACTTACACCCTGTCAGCTCCCTTGGACAGACCACTTCTTGGTCCCTTTCCAATGTTTTTACCAGCCAGTTAGGGCCATTGAGAATGGGATGGGAAATATTATGAGACGTAAATGGAGACAATATTCTCAAGAAAACTTCATATGCGCCATCCAGAAAGCGCAACTACTGCTTGCTATGGACAGTAATCAGGCGAATAATGAATTTAATCAGCTTGTGACTGCCACCCTGGATGAGCTAGCCCCCATGAGTAAGGGTAAAGCAAGAGAAGGCAGACAACGTACTGCCCCATGGTTCACTCCAGAACTCCAGCAAATCAAGTCTAATTGTAAAAAACTTGAAAGGAGCTGGAGAAGGAACCCGAGCGAACAAGGTAAAAACAGTTATAGCTTAGCACACAAAAGCTACCAGTATGCGGTGCGTAGAGCTAAAGCTAAATATTTCCAGACACGCATTGAGGCGGCCGAGAGCTCCTCACGCGAACTGTTTAAAATATACAAAGAAATATCTTTAGTCTCCAGCTCTAACACCCCCCTAAGGGCCACTGTGGAGGGATGCAATAGAGTTGCTAACTTTTTTTCCAACAAAGTTAAAGCTATTTATGCCTCCTTCACCCAACAACCAGATAAGGGCATCGATTTTATAGCAGGCAGCTCGCCTGTGGCCCCTGACTCCTCGTTGCAAACTTTCGAGGTACCCGCCGCTGACAGGCTAATAAAGATCTGTCGCAGTGTGAAGTCCGGTTCCCCTAACGACCCGGCACCGGCCTGGGTCATCTCAGAGGGCCTGGTTGCCCTGGAACCATACATCAGACACGTCTTACAGACCTCCTTTTCCACGCAACGAGTCCCTGAGGAGTGGAAGAAGGCCATAGTACTGCCAATAAGGAAAAAACCAAATGTAAGCATGGAAGTGCTGGAAAACCTCAGACCTATCTCCTTATTGCCGTATGTGGCGAAAGTGGCTGAGAAGGTGGTCAATGCTCAGCTTACTGAGCACCTGGAGAGAGGGAACTTACTACATCCCTCACAATCAGGATTTAGGGCGGGCTACTCTACGGAGACAGCTCTCCTACGGGCCACTGAGACTTTAAGAGCAGGGGCGGATGCAGGACATACAATGGCCTTGATCATGCTCGACCTCAGCGCGGCTTTTGACACCGTAGCGCATTCCATCCTGCTACGGTGTCTGAGCGAAGCTGGGGTCGTGGGTCCTGCGCTGTACTGGTTACAGTCGTTTCTCACTGAAAGATGTTTCCAGGTACAGCAAGGGACATGTCGTTCGGTCGAGATGCCACTAGATCAGGGAGTGCCTCAGGGCTCAGCATTGAGCCCTACTCTTTTTAATCTCTACATGGCCTCCCTGGCGAAGGTTGTACAATCATTTGGGGTGGAATTGGTGTCTTACGCCGACGACACCCAGCTGCTGATTTCCCTATCGCAGAACACCGCCAACACCCCCTCCAACTTTAAGTCCTGTATGCAGGCACTAGCTGAGTGGATGGACTCCCACTGCCTAAAACTCAATGGCTCTAAGACAGAGGTGTTGGTGGTGGGGGGAAAAAGCAAAAACTGGTCAGCCGAGTGGTGGCCTCCATGCCTTGGCCCTACCCCCATACCTTGTGAGGAGGCTAAGAATCTAGGAGTCTGGATGAATTCCTCTCTCTCCTATGATGGCCACATAAGGCGTCTTGTGGGCAAATGTTTTGGAGTACTAAAGACCCTAAACAAAACCTTAGACCTCCTACCCATAGCGGCCAGAAGGACACTGACGCAGGCACTGGTGACCTCTCGGATGGACTATGGAAACATCTTGTTCCTAGGTGCCACCGAGGGCTGCCTGGGCCGCCTGCAAGTTATCCAGAATTCCGCCGCTAGATTTGTGCTAAGAAGACCTAGGAGGGCTAATTCTCAAAAGGCGCTGGATGCGCTTCACTGGCTGCCTGTGAAGAAACGTGTGCTGTTTAAGTGCCTCCTCGTCTGTCACCGAATTGTCTGGGGCAGGTCGCCCGCCTACCTTAGGGATCTAGTCAGCCGCTACGAACCAACAAGGACCCTCCGGTCGGAGGGTGCCGGGCTGCTGACAGTCCCCAGGATAAGGAAGGCTAGAATGGGTGGACGATCTTTTGCGTTCCAAGCAGCTCAACAATGGAACAAACTTCCTCCTGCTCTGAGACTGGAGAGCAGTGAAGCGCTGTTCAGGGCCAAGCTTAAAACACATCTATACACTGTGTAGGTCACAGGCTCTCATGGTGATCGCTGGTAGCTTTAGCGCGGGGACACGCCGAGATGGCGTTACTGAGCGCTCTATAAGCTCTCTATAAATAAATATAAAAGCATTGAAGCCAGATAGAACACCTTGCCTGCAAAGGAAGGCAGCCATCTTGGTGGTGGCTGAGTAACAAAGGGATGAATTATGTAGTTGATTTACAGAGAAGTCAAGGTTGGCTGTCTGTTGAGTGGGTATAGCATGGGACTTACAACAAAAACCACAGTCGTTGGAACCCACTGTAGGTTTCACGTGAATACTGATTTGTTCGATTAAACACGAGATAACATTTAAAATTATAATCTGACAGATGTGAATGACAAAGACTGCAACGCTATTCATGCAAATGAATGTGCACTTATCAGCCCCACCCCAACTGTGCCGCAGCAGAGTAAATTCAAGCAGGGTGAATTTGGGGTTTTCATTTCCCGGAATGCCAAAGGGGGTCTACAATGAGCTGTCTAAGAAGCAGAGCACAGAATTATCAAACCAGTAGGGAATTAGAACATCCGTAATACATGTGGCACCCAAGGGCCAGACTGCTCCTCTTCGGAGAAAATTTGACAGCCCCCCCATTCCACCCACAACATTTCACTTACGGACCGTAAGACCCTTGGCAGCCCTTTCAACTAGGCACGGCTTTCTTCTGCATGATGTGCTTTCATGCAAAGTCACAAGCACTTCGTAACAAAAAGATACCCACGGCTTCTGCAGCGCTGACATACCATTTGAAACGCAAATGATACTAGCCATGGCTACCAGAATCCAGATTTTAGAACCTGCTGTTAAGTAGCTGCAGAAACACGCCACCCTGCGATCCGTGCCCCAGAGTTGCCCTTTTTGCCCGTCCTCGCTGGCTGACAGCAGTTGCCCCCTCTTCGCTGCTTAAGCTCCTTTGATCCGGCCCGCCTATACCTGCTCTCCATCAAACACCGCGTCACTGTGATGCTTGTCGCTATGCAACCAGGAGTCACGCCCCGAGCGAGTCACAGCATCTACCAACTCTCCGCAGATTCATGTCGCAGCCAAAGACTACATGGGCACACCAGTCACTCTTTGCTGTGATATTTTCTTTCATGAACACGGTCAGTCGGGAAAATGTTTAATACGATCATCCGCGCTGGGGAAATACTTCTAAGTAACTGTTCTGCTTTTCTTTGAGGTTTAGTTGAGACCAGAGGCCAATTTACAAAGACATCGAAGGGAGTTTGAAGCAAAACTTTCGTAGTACTGCTTCAGATTATCATAAAAGCCTTTAAACACTGGCTGCAAAATATCTAAAATGAGGAAATAATAGGAACATTCAGAGATTATTAATTTCCAGGGAGCACAAATGGAAAGAACCGAGATCTCTCTGCACTTTTACTAACAGGAACATTTCGAGGCCTATTTACAAATACATTTATGAGTGTTTGAATAAAGGTGGAATTAGAGTGTCCAGATACTCAAAACAAAAAACGGGGCATTCCACAAAAAATGGAAGGACTACAGTTTTCCATCAACTAAGAGGCACAGGATGACTTAATTCACAGCCATCACACCGAAAACAAAGGCAGGAAGGGAAATGAATTACAACTTTTACTCACATATCAAAAAGTAGGTATATTACTTCCTTCTGGTGGTTGGAATAAATGAATGAATGAATTGCGGGACTTGTATAGCGCAAGGCTGCTCCCAGGAGTGCCCGGCGCTAATAAACAAGCAAGAGCAGAAAACAAAAGAGGGAACAATCAATAAGTAAAAAGACATTCTTCAGCTGTTTTATAAAACACCGTTCACTCGTTCCTGAGTGTAGCTCGGCCAGCAAGCTATTCCAAGCTTACAGGCCCAAGAGGGAAAAGTAGCTACCTTCGGTTTTTGCTTGCCTAACTCTAGGGACCTTTGCAAGATGACCAGAAGATGATTGTAGAGTTCTATGGGGGAAATAAAATGTAACCCTATTGGACAAGTACTCTGGCCCACACCGATGGAGAGCTCTGTGCATAACAGTCAGTGTTTTAAACAGGATCCTTTTCCTTACAGGCAACCAGTGTAGATTGATTAGATGGGTTGTCAAGGAAGATTGAGTACCAGACAGGCCACTGCACTCTCGACCGTATGCAATTTTTGCAGCAGATATTGAGGAATGGCTGCATGCAGAGCATTGGCATAGTCCAGTCTGGACACTACCAGGACCAGAAGCCCTAACAGATAGAGAAACTGTAAAAACAAAAATTGCCATACACATGAGGCCAAAACCAGTGACAACAACTGTGTTAATCTGACCTTGGAGGGTCAGCTGCTTGTCAATCTTGACACCCACTATCTTTACTACTTCAGCTTGGACCTTAGGTGGAGGAGTCTCATCCGGCCAGTGCGTCTGTAAAGTAAGGTCAAATTATAGCCAAAGCTAAGATTCTTGGTCTTATCTGGGTTGCACTTAAGTTGATTAAGACTCATCCACTGAAAGACGGCAGCTAGACAAGGCTTGATGGCCTCTTGATCCAGTATCTCATCTTTTTTAAATGAGAAGAGTAACTAAGTGTCATTGACGTAGCACACTATTTTGGCCCCAAAGGACTTGATCAACATAGGCAGAGGAGTCCTGTAGATGTTAAGCATTGTAGGGCTAAGGACCAAGCCCTGGAAACTCCCACTGAGACAATACTCTTGCAGGAGGATAAAGGAGGCATTCAAACCTCTGGATATCTGTCATCCAGAAAGGATCTTAGCCAGTCTAGCACTAAAGTCCTGATGTTAATCTTGCAGAAGCGGGCAAGCAGCCTGGAATGCGGCACCGTATCAAATGTGGCCGAAAGATCTAATAAGACCAGAACTGCCTTGCCCCCTGTGTCTAGGGTATGTTTGATCTCCTCAGATACCTCTAGAAGGGCTGTTTCAGTGCTACATTTAGGCCTAAACCCAGACTGGCTGGCATGAAGGAAGCTTGTTGGACTCTAAGTAGCTAGAGAGCCGACAATTCACAAACTTCTCAGCAATTTTTGATGCAACAGGTAACAAGGAAATTGGCCTGCAGTTGCTGAGGATGTTAGGATCAGTGTTGGACTTTTTTTTTTAAAAAGCGGCAGAATCGTAGCCTGCTTCCAGATAGAGGGAACAATTCCAGATGCCAGAGATCTATTAATAGAGAGTTTAGCACTGGGTTGATGACATCCACTCCCTTCGCTAGAACAGTTGGAACACATGAAACCTGCTGTCCCTCTATGTTCTGTCTACCCATGCTAAACTTACTGCATTTTGCTAGAACATAGGGTAAAAACCGAGACTGTCCCTTTAAATTCAGGACACCTGGTCATGCTAGGTGGAATTGTATGTACAGTTAATTTGAAAAACAAACATTTGATATAGTAATTTAGATTGCTTAAAGACATGACATTGATTCATGTAACGTTTAACATTTTGGAATGAAATCTCCTGTGATAATAATTATTTGCTGCATCTAATTTAACATGTAAATGGGACTTATGTGTTAGACCAAATCGCCTTTGCAATAACAGGTGCAAACATTTTCACTTGCCTTGGCCCTGCCGATCCTTAAATGCTCTAGTATCCGTCGTAAATAACAATACAAACTTACATACCTAAGGTCCTGCTTGGTGTCTCCAACAGAGGGTTGCAGTAACACACTCAATTGCAGTCACGATAGAAGCAGATACACAACAAAGTAGTAACTAATTTGAACTCGTTTACCACTAGCACCAATTAGGAGAGAAGTGCTAATAGTGCAGAATCCTATTCTTATAGGGCACTTAAAGTTACCACTAGGTTGTATCCGGTGGTTAATGCCTCTGCGAACCTTTTACAACTGTTCACTGTGCATTGTAAAAAGCACAGAATTGGCATCTGCTCACATTATTTCACAATTATTCAGACACGCAAGAAAATAATGCTACTCGCAGTAAGCAGGACTGTCGTGTGGTAGGTATATCTACGCATGTGGTTTCCAAGTACACATAACAAGCACTGTTAAAGACAATAGGTCTGGCTTTCATGTGTTAAAGCGTGCAAACACAGACATGCACAAAGAAGTGGTGGTGATAATAGTAATAGCGGTGTTGGTGGTAATGGCTGTTGGTAGCAGGGGTGGTGGCCATAATGGTGATGTCATTGGTGGTGGTCGTCGTAGTAATTCTGGTCATGGCAATGGTGGTATTAATGGTGATGGTAGTAAAGTTGGCAACAGTACTGGACCGCTCTTCAATCCTGGCAGAAACATGAAACAAGCATTGTCAAAGCCAATAGATTTCAAGTTTCACTGGTGTTATCTGACCTTCTGGGAGGGGGCAAGAGGATGGGGTGGAGTAACCTCCAATGACAGGTGGAAGCAGAGGTGTGTAAACATTTAAAAAACAAACAAAATGAGAGCGGCAGGGAAAGCAGTGGATGAGGTGGGATATAGAGGAGGGAACACTGTGGGGGCATGGTTTTCGGTGATGATGCAGCACATAAGAGTGAGCAGGAAAACACACACATTCACATAGACAGCTGCAAGAAAAAGAATAAAGTAGTTTTCAGGCTAGAAGCAGTGGAAGGATACAAGTCATCTAATCCAACGGATGATTAAGAAACTATGCTTTAGGGCAGGGACAAACACAATAGGAGTTAGGAAAGCCATTGAATAAGAAGCACGCAAATGAGCTTGACAAGAAACCCAACTAATGGTGAGCAGTGGGCTGAACCAAAGTCAAATGCAAGTGTTAGGATGGTCCGCAATAAGTTTTAGGTTATTAACGAATCTGTAAATGACAGATCAGAGAACCTAACCAAAGGGAAGGGCTTCCGCTAAATGTGCGAAACAACGCCCCGAATCAAAGAAGAGAAAATTCTCTTCTCGAGTCCCCTCACTCACCAAGGGTTGCCCCTAGGTGACATGCTTCATCATTGGGGCCATCCCAGACAGCTACTTTCTGGGGCGTGCTGCAACTTGCGAAACTAAGTAGGAGCACTTTTTGTGAAAAAATGTATAGTGCAGTGTTTGGGGGAGTGGTGATGGTAATGCTAAAAATACCTAGCTAGTGAACGATTAATTTATTCCTGTTCCTAGTTGGTATGGATAAAAAGGGGTTAATAGTAAGGAGGAAGTGTAACTGTTATGTGTATACTGTCGCTAGTATTTGGTCTACATGTTTCGAGGTGTCCCTAAACCTCTTCTTCAGGACCACATGGGGACCAGCCCCGTGCGTACCACTCTGTGCAAAAAATAATCCTATACTAAAGAAATAATATAATAAAGAACAGATGCACACCTAATATGTGAGCACCAAAACAATTTAATTAGTGCTTGTATCCAATGTGACACCTTAAATACAAACACTAATTTAAAAATGTTACTACTAAGTCTGATTTCAACCGTATGCATTTAATTTTGGTGCTCACAAAATACATAGGGCCCGATTCACAGAACTAACTTAAGACAAAATCCTAAACTTACTACCATTTTGGCATTCACAGAAGGCACTTACTCATTTTGGTATTCACAGAAGGCACTTACTCATTTCGGTATTCACAGAAGTTAGGAGTCCTAACTTTAGGACTCCTAAATGCCTTCTGTGAATACCGAAAGTCTTAAAATTAGGATTTTTCTCAGTTTAGTAGTAGTATAGTTAGGACTCCTGACTTTAGGACTCCTAAATGCCTTCTGTGAATACCGAAAGTCTTAAAATTAGGATTTTTCTCAATTTAGTAGTCCTAAGTCTAAACTTAGGACTACTAAATTGAGAAAAATCCTAATTTTAAGACTTTCGGTATTCACAGAAGGCATTTAGGAGTCCTAAAGTTAGGAGTCCTAACTATACTACTACTAAACTGAGAAAAATCCTAATTTTAAGGCTTTCGGTATTCACAGAAGGCATTTAGGAGTCCTAAAGTTAGGAGTCCTAAACTTAGGACTACTAAATTGAGAAAAATCCTAATTTTAAGACTTTCGGTATTCACAGAAGGCATTTAGGAGTCCTAAAGTTAGGAGTCCTAACTATACTACTACTAAACTGAGAAAAATCCTAATTTTAAGACTTTCGGTATTCACAGAAGGCATTTAGGAGTCCTAAAGTTAGGACTCCTAACTTCTGTGAATACCGAAATGAGTAAGTGCCTTCTGTGAATACCAAAATGAGTAAGTGCCTTCTGTGAATACCAAAATGGTAGTAAGTTTAGGATTTTGTCTTAAGTTAGTTCTGTGAATCGGGCCCATACTGTTGAAATCAGACTTCGTAGTAAAAAAATGTAATTAGTGCTTGAAGGTGTTACTTTGGATACAAGCACTAATTAAAAATTTTTACTACTAAGGGCACCGATACAAACTATAGAAGAACGCATCGATTTAAGCACTGTATATGGTTTGGACCTGCCCACGTGAGAGGTGGGCAGGCAACATGTACTAATCTCGTTGTTACTTTATCTCCTTGAACAGATACTATGAGTCTGATTTCAACCGTATGTATTTAATTTTGGTGCTCACATATTAGGTGTGCATCTGTTCTGTATTATATTATTTCTTTAGTATAGGATTGTTTTTCTTACGGAGTGGTAGGCATGGGGCTGGTTCCCATGTGGTCCTGAAGAAGAGGTTTAGGGGACACCTCGAAACATGTCGACCAAATACTAGGGATAGTATACACATGTACTATTAACCCCTTTTTATCTATACCAACTAGGAGCAGGAATAAATTAATCGCTCACTAGCTACGTATTTTTAGCATTACCATCACCACTCCCCCAAACACTGCACTATACATTTTTTCACAAAAAGTGCTCCTACTTAGTTTCGCAAGTTGCAGCACGCCCCAGACAGTAGCTGTCTGGGATGGCCCCAATGATTAAGCATGTCACCTAGGGACAACCCTTGGTGAGTAAGGGGGCTCAAGAAGAGAATTTCTCTTCTTTGATTCGGGCGTTGTTTCGCACATTTAGCGGAAGCCCTTCCCTTTGGTTAGGTTCTCTGATCTGTCATTTACAGATTCGTTAATAACCATACAGAGTCTGGAGGATGAACCTAACGTCTACCTCCATCTCCCCCATTTTTGTTCACAATAAGTCTTAGACAAAAATGTTTTTTTACAGTAGGCGATACCTAAAAAACCTACAGCAAAAAAAAAAAAAAAAAGATTGCTTTTTCTTTACATTAACATTAACATTACACATACAAAATAAAGTATTGAATGTATGATGGTTGAGTATATTTTGCAGATGTAAAATGGGCACTCGTGCATTGCAATTCAAGTACTCCATAAAAGACAAAATGATAGACCAAGCAGACAATAATCCTCTAGCTGCAGCCTAAGTCCACTCTGTATATTTTAGAGAATACATTTTCAGGTTAGCTGCATTGCCAAGTCAGACATAAAAAAGTCACTCAAACATATTTGTTCTGGGCTTAAAGTAACTGGTGGTGGACTGTTACCTCACACATCATCAGTTTTGCTTATATTATTTATGCAAATGAACGCATTTTAGGATGCCCGCTAAACCCCCAGCAGAGTACAGATATCCTTGTGCACTTCTGCTCCTCCACGCATACTTGTGTACGTTGAGGCTGGACATCCCACAGGAGTAAGTTACCATGAAATATTACGCACAGTAAATTAGAGCAATGCACTACTCCTACAGCAAATTGATGGAGTGAAGTTAAGCCGAGTGTACTCTATCTGTCGTGAAGTAAACAGGTACCTTTACATCAGAGTTTGAGGTTTTACCAAAAGCTGAAAAGGTTTGTTGGCAAGTTGGATGTTGTTTGGTTTGTTCTTTAATGGCATGCTCAACCTTTTCAAGTTGGCTGCATTACTTTATTGTAGTTTTAAATAATAGAACTTTATACTACAATCAATTGATCAGACAGAGCTTTTTTCTTGAATCCTTGGCTACATAGTGTGTATGTTCTAGAGTAGCTAATTTTGTAAAAATAAAAATAAAATAAAAACAACAACAAAGAGCGAGTGGTGGGCCTTGAATTCTATGTTCCCCTTTTGTGAACTGACTTACAGGTAATTTAAGCACAACCTTTGATAAAACAAAAAAATATAAAGAGATCACAGAATATTTAGGTTGTGTTAAAAATGCGGATGGCTGTATGCGAAGGTCTTAGGTAGCTAGCTTGGGAGATCTGAGCTACACTCATTGATGTGGAATGAAGTGGTAAACAGAAGCATTGGGTCCGTCAGACCCCCACTCACATATGGCCAGTGTTATGTAGAACAATGTGCTTTGCAATGGAGGACAGGCGGATCCCAGCTCAGTTACGGGTTTCGGTGGGGTGGCCAGAGGGCTTACACTGCCTGCATTCTTCTGAAGTTTACAGTCTGAGGGTGCAATTCACCTCATGTGCAAGGATTACATCGAGAAGAAGAAGGGCTAAGAGTAATGAGGATTATCGGTAAGTAATCGTGACTTCAGTGTGCGAGCTCTGCTGACACCGCATTGACGGGTGTAAATAGAACACCAAGCCTGGCTGTGGCGGACCAGCAGCAGAAGTAATGCCGATGGCACATACGTTGGTCCTGCTCCAATTGTCCTGCCCTAACCTGGCAGGTATGGTGCTCTGGCTGTAACCTTGGGTAGCTGGCAGACTTAAAATGAGATGTGCAATATGGGAAGGAAAAGACAGGATTTGTTGTCACTCATTCCCGCATCTCTCACGAGCACAAACAATGGACATTCCCGAATGTTCCTTTCTTTGATGAGGTCTCCTTGGGTTTCCAGACCTATTGTGACATCATTCACAGTGGAGCCATGGGTGCTGCTGCACAGATGCTAATTACCAGTAAGAACACGGTCTATTATTCACATTTAGCACTATCTGGTTGGGTTTACGTCAGTGAAGGGGGTGGGGGGCGCTCATTGCATCTCCCCACAAAGAAGGCACCCTGTCTGGACAGTTACCCTGCGTGGTGCATGCAATGCAGGGTGGCCGAGGCATGAACATGCTGTTCATCAGCCCCTGCCCGCGCATTTTGGTCACCGACACTGTAATGTGCAGAAAAGATGACGCAAAGAGAAGGACCAGGGTGCAAGGGCGAGAGTACAAACAACAAAGAGACCAGTGAAGGCGAGCGAGGGCAGGAGAACAATAGCAACAGTGCTTGGGAACACATTATTTCATTCTTAGCGCTATATGGATCCATCGAATATACTTTACGAATGCATAATATAGTGAGTGCACCAACAATGTATAATGAGCTCTTAAATTGCACCCTAGGCTTTGTCAGTAAGGGTGCGGTGGGGAACCCCCTCAGGCACTTCTTCCAGACTCCTCGCAATTATTGTATTATTATTTTACTCTCCGCAGGGTGCACGGTATTTATCTTTTATTCCGTGACACTCGGTGTAGATAAAAGAGTTACTGGCACCTACATATAATTGTCCCCTCCCTGATTTCAAATAGCCACTTTTATTATCATTCAAATGTTTTCCTGTGCAATTATTCACGCGCTGCGGCGAATTTTTTAATCAGTTTCTGCCAATTGGCCGCCTTCCCCCTGAGGCCATGTCTGTCTCCCCTTCCTTCACGGCTATGTATTTAGAGGTTAACCAATCCCGCGTATTTCACGTAAAACCTTATTTATTTTTAATGGTATATTTGCTTATTGAAAATGACCTGGCAGGTCAAGTGGTGGGCTTCGCGTTTTTTGGTTGCCAACTTGCCAGCTTCCGTTGTTTGAGCAATCCGAGCCTCTGGGCGCTACATGGTGCTTGTATATAACTTAATACAATTACTTTTCATATCAACACGCTTTTCACAACTAGCATTCTCTTTTCTGTCCAAATGTAGTAAACATACCGTACAGAACGCAGATATCTGTCTGAAGTTATTCCCGGGGGAACGAATAATATATATGAGCTGTGGTTCCTTCTCTGGTTTCTGCCTTGCTTTTCGTGCCCTCAGATGTCCTTGTTTCTTCCCAACCCCCACTGTCTTTTCAGTCCTTGGATAAGGGTATGCACGTCCCACGTGTTCACGCCGTTTCTCCCCTCCAAAAAGCACATTGTAATTGTAATGGTATTTATGTAGCGCTTTTACTCACTAAGGTGCCCAAAGCGCTTCAATGTAAAGTGCATTTTTTACTTAACAAAGTATTTAGGGAATAAATCTGTTCTAAAGTTGTTGCTTTTAAATCACTCAATCGTATTCTAAACCCGTCTCCAAAAAGACTGTGCACATACTTACGGTTAATTAAAATGTGTCCTAATAAACATATTCAAATAACACTCTTTAAATACAGTAGTACCCGATTATAATTTCCAGATTAGCTGCATAGTTAAATGTCTTCATTCCTTTAGTCACAGCCCAGCAGAATGTGTCATTTTCAGACCGCCGTGCAAACACCTGCCCTTTCATTGCATCGAGCATTACGCCATTCATGTGGATACTTTGGTTGAGCAAGATTCAAATAACCCCACATGGATTCTTGGTTTCCTTCATATCGGGTCTGCCTTTGGCGGAAAGGCATGGCACATTTCATTTTTGGAATACAGGTGTAGTTTTTTTTACATATATAAATTAAAGGCTTGGTACTAGCCTTTGGCAAGCGAACAGTTTCTTCTAAGCATTCCTAGCTTTGAAAGATTAGGGAAGGCACCGCGAGCTAAAGAGGTTTGCCAAGAAGCACTCAATGTAGTCGAGTAAAGAGGGAACAATTAGAAGCCATGCCTCTGAATAGATAGAACCCAAACAGGTGCTGTATCACATATAATTAAAGCTTTCATATGGACCTGCTTTCCCTGTATAACACTGCAGGGCCACTGACCTAAACAAACATACCTGCAAATATCAGCACACACGCTGCTGGGTCCTTGGATGAACCCACACAGACTGTGTTATCGACAGTCCCAGGCCCTGCTGAGGTCCATCCGATGCTTCCTTTGAAGCTGCAGGAGGACTCTTCTCAGCAGCACCAACTTAAAATTGGTCCTATCTTTGATGGCTGTGATTGGCGAATGTGTTGAGAGAAGGCATGGTTTAAGCTGATGCAGAACCTGTGAAGAAAAGGAATGGTGTCCAGCCAGACACAAATATTTGTCACTTTGGGATCACTGTGATGGAGCTACTCAAATTCCCATGGCTTAAAGTGATGAGAGCACTCTCTCGCAAGGGCAGCCCGTAGCCACCTCTTCAGTTCTGACACCTTGCAGGCACCGGTACATGTCATTCATCCCATTATGAACGTGGGGTTACGTCTGTGTTCTTAGTGCTTCCCTGCCGGGCATGGGCCGGAGCGTGGCTGTATATGTTTTGAATTGCATTGACCGTAACATTATTACCACCCCCAATGGTTTCACATTGACGTCAAAGAGTTTTCCCGATAATCAGGACATGTTTGGACTACAAAGTGGTGGAGCGGATTGTAACCTGCAGACTCCAGCCTGGGAGGAAGGACCAGAACCACGTCAAGCCTTCGTCTCTGAACACTCTTAAATGCTTCAGGTTGTTTAGTAGGATCTTGTTATCCACCATCACATGGGATGTCTCAATGTTAGGAAGGATAAAGATTTCATGGCATTCTGATTGAAATGATGACTGGCGGCCCTCTCTGATGTTAGCAAGAGTGTATGAAATGCCCAAGAGGTCTGAATCCTGGCTGGTTCTCGCGGAAGAGGATATTCTCTTACGCATGATCTTGGAGCGGACGCTCCCAAGGATTTTATATGGAAATTGGAGGTACCATGCTGAAGCAAAAATTTGAAGTTTGGAGTCTACTGTCTGTTTTTGTAACTGTAGTGTTACTACATCATGTTTAAAATCTCTTCAGAATGGCCCCTGCTAGAAGGCGTGATAAGCAGCTTGACGATATTCAGAGATACAATGTCTATTTGCTCACTAATCCACCATCAATCGAAAAGCTCTGTCAGTTTGAGCAGATCGATCTTTCCTGCTGCTTGAAGTCCAACCAGAGATGCTCAAAACTGTAAAGCAGTCCAGAGAGGTCTAGGAACTTGGTTAATAAATTAGTTAAAATGGAGTTCTACCAGACTGGTTCAGATGGTGATGTCCATTTTCTTGATCTTTGCCTTCAAGAAAGAGTGCAGATGTTCACAATTTGGATTGAAGTGTATATAGTGTTCTCAGTAACATATGGTACATCTCTTCTTGGAAGACTGTAATCATTTTAGTTGTTTAATCTGACTAGGATGTGGATTACACCACCAGGTCTGATGTTTCTAGGTTGCAGGTGGAAGCATGTTAGACGTATGCACAGCAATGAGGGTTGGGTGAAGATGGGTAGGGAGAATCCCAAATGGTGAAAGTCCTCAATGACCTGTTATGCTCAAGTGTTCTGTGGTACATCCACTCGGATGTTGAAATCTCCCCAACAATAGGATCTTTAGTGACAGAGCTTGAGTGGACAGGTGTAGGATGGGGATTCCACAAAGAAAACTGGAAATGCATCTTCGCTTCTGGTAGAGTACAGACAGGAGCAAGGATGAGTTTGCAGTGGTGGAGTAAAGTGTAGTCGTGCTCAAAGGTGCACCCGTTACAGTAGACTTTTAATACAAGGGGGTGAGAGCGAATCATTACAACCACTTCTACCACTCTGCCTGCTCCTGAAAGTGATCTTGTGAGGAGATACCAAGACTGCATGAACATTCTTTGTAAAACAAAACTCAGTAGGGCCTTAGATGTTTTTTTGTGGATTTCTACAGGTTGGCAAGAGGATGGCTGTCGGGCGATTAGGCTGATCTCAAATGAGTCATGTGTGGCAGGGTTAATATCTCTATCACAGTGTTGATGGGGCAGGTAGGAAAGCACGATTGTACCCATCAGCTGGATGACGGTGTAGTATATTCGGTCTCTGTTGGCTGACATTGACAGTTTGGCCCAGATATTGTGCCAGAACTGGGAGTTTTCCCTCCATTAGTATATGTGGTTCATTGGTGCTGTTTATTTATTTGTTGTTTTGTGCAGCCAAGTCTTCATCCAGATACCCTTCAAAGCGCTTTGAATTGTGACACAATTAGGGAAAATTTTAGAGAAATGGGGTATTTTGTCATAATGTATATAGTTACAAGACATAGCAGAATATTGGGTATTTATTTAACATTTCCAAAGTCATATAATCAATTAAAATAAAATATCACAAAAGTTCAGTGAATAACAATGGAGGTGTGGGAACGGGCTGCCACACAGCTCCCAGCTCCCACACGCCAAACTCATCCACACACCGCCCGCCAGATTACAAGTTCATTCGTGGTCTGGAGGACAGTGCTTTGGTGGTTCCACGGCGGTGCCTGTTAGAAAGGCACCACAATGGGAGCCCCAAATCACGTTTCCAGATGGTATGGACTTTGAAGTCCATGCCGTGGAGGAACTGGGGGTGCATAAAGACAGGGGAGGCACACCATGTGCCCTCCTGCATGCATCCCCTGGCCCAGAGGCACCAGGGGGCTCTGTATGGCCCCCTTAGTTTCCTCACAGCCACACTTTTCATGGTGTGGCTCACCGCAATACAAAGCCATTTTGCATTCACAGAATCTGCAATTTGCAAAATCACTGGATCTACTACTTTAAAAATGCCATTTTTTAATGTACTAAACCAATATTACGATTCAGTAACAGGACATCGCATCACAAAATGGGTTTAGAAAGGCATAACTAATCGTTATGTGAGAGTGCCGTATTTAGGGCATCCCTTCTAAATAGTAATTTGTTAAGGCATGTGTCAATGTTTTACGACCAAAATTCGGTCACATAACATTGAAAAGTTTTCAACTCCTGAATTGGGGTGGTAACATATTTACAAATGTGAATGCAATGAAAAATATTGTGAAGAAGGGAGTGGTCCAGAGACAGGATCAAAAAAGGACTGTCTACATTAAGTGGTAAGGTGACATCTACATACCACGTCCTAAGGTCTGTGACCTAGTAAGGTTGCTAGAATTGCTAGCAACGGTGCTGGCGGCTATAAAAGGACACCGATTGGGTCCAACGTGGATTCACATTAAGTCAGAAGACCTACCCAGACCACCAGGAACCACCCCGGTTCCCCGGTAGACAGTCCTTTTTTGATCCTGATGAATTGCCAAGATCCTCCTGACACAAACGGCATGAAACATGTTGATCTAATAGAGTAGAGCTACACGTATAGACACCTTATTTCTAGCACCTAGCCACTCTACACCATTTTAATAGGGTAGTTTACCTTATGAATAAAGTGTTAATTAGGACTAACTGACCCTTTTTACTTCACCTCCTGCTACATCCTCTTACACTAGGCCCCTCACCCCCATGCACCAATCGGCAGGAACAAAAGATCCCCGATAAAGAGCCCCGGTTTCGGGAGCCCGTCAAGGATTGCAGCGCCGTCTTGATGAGGGGCATTGCTCATATGATGAAGCATGACACCTAGCTTGCTGGGTGTGTGAGAGCTCTAGTTCCACCAAGGGAATTCCCTTGTGTCTTCTCTTGGTTGCCTTCTGGCAACCTGTGGTTGGTTGAGACCCTTTCTCCACCACCTTCATTTTCTCTTCTCGACTGTACACGAGGAACTTTGTACCCTTTTCGTTGTTAATTGAATGAATCAGGCATTTCGTTTTTAAGACAAAACAAGTGCATTAAAAACATATAGTTGTAGCAATACCTAATCAGACTGTACCTAGAGCAAACCATTTGCTATAAGCTCCCATTGGAAGGAAGACCTCCGAACGAAGCGGATGACACCTTACAATACCTCACAAAAATAATAGAACTTTGTCACATTGAAGACTCAAATGACTCCAGCAATTAATACCATATACTGGATCCCAAACAGACTTCAGATTTGCTGAGCAACCAATAGCACACATTTAAATGTATTTCATGTAGGAGGCACCCTGGCGAGAAGGCTTGTTTCTTCTTTTCCAGTCTGCTTCTACCTTGGTTGCACGGATCAGGAGACCTCCTTTCCCTTTCTGCCAGAGGCACCTGAAGGTTGGCATTATCCATTCTGGGATGGCTGCTTTTTTTAAATAATAACAAAAAAGTATGGGAGCTGTTCTTGTGAAAATGAAACAGCTTGGGAATGTAATTTCTAAGATCAGAGCCGGACTGGGAACAGAAACCAGCCCTGGCAAACTGTTCAGCTGCCCCCCCCCCCCCACCCGGGGTGAGGGGGAGTGCAGCCGAGCAGTTTGCTAGGGCCGGTTTCGGACGATTTTGTTACAGGGGACCGATATTGCCAACCCCCGGGAACAAAAACAGCCCCCCAGGGGCCCAAAACCGGCCCACACCCTAGCAGCCTACCGGGGAAACGCCCGGTGCCCGCTATGGCCAGTCCGGCCCTGTCTAAGATACATAAATCGATTCCAACCGGTGAGGTCACCCACAAACCATTAACAGGTCGAGGAGCCCTTGTTTGCTTTTTCATTGCTTCCCGTGCCTCATGGTGTCACACTCTTCCTGCCTAATCAGCTCACTTGCAAGGTGCCCATAAGAAACATGGGTCCTGATTGAAAACTGTGTGATGATGAATTCCTGTGTGGAATTCCATCCTGCACATTTATAAGAGATCAAGTGCTCCTACACCCGCAGCTGCTGGGTGCAGGAACAACAAACCAGACTTTACCATCCAGAAAATCCAGCAGGTAAAATTACTGTAAGAAAAGTTTGCACTGTAGCCGAACCCCTTCTAAGATCCCTCCCTAAAGTCAAGGAAGGCATGGGAGGAAGCATTACACACTCCCCACTGCCAGTCAACATTTTCCTCTCCTTCTCACTCTCCCCAGATGATGCTTGTCCATTTAGGACTCTAAAATGTTTATCTGCATTAGTCAAACATGATTTTACCTTCATACTCAACACCTGTCTTCAGGTGGATGGAAGAAAGGGGTCATCAAGGTCCTTTTAAATAAGTCAAACGTGGACCCCAGAGCAGACGCTAACTATACGCTCATCTTTCTTTTCCCAACAGTCACTAAAATTGGTGAGAACCTTGGTGTCACCAGCTTCCTAAGAATATTGAAGATCACTAGTTGCTAGAAGGTGAACAAATAAGTTTAATGCCTCTTCTACACACTGAAATGGCTCCGGCGGAGGTATGGAATGACGTCAGACAAGATTAGAAGGGTGGCATCTCCACCTGTCGTTTTCTGCCCTGGCAATTGTGTCATCCTTTTCCATCCAAATGAGGATCTTGAATAAAAAAAACCCTCTCTTTAATCCATGCCATTTGAAAGCCTGTGTTGTTAATACTATCATAATTTCTAGATTGAACTATGCCAATGTTTGTTACGTTGGCCTTCCTTAGTCAGCTATTCACACACTTCAAGGCAATCGGAATGTGGCAGCGTTGCATGTCATGAATTTCAGGAAAGTTGATAGGTTCTTCGAAGAGGTTCACCATACACTGCATGGCTGCCAGTTTCGGGAAGGATCTATTATGTGACGTTATGCTTTGCCCACAGAGTCTATTATGAAACAATTATATGATGCTTATCTGTGTGCTTCCACGTCTAAGTGATCTCTTCCTTTTAGCTGGCTCTTCCTTCATGCTATCAGTCCCCTGGTTAACAAAAGTTTGGAATGGGGGTTTAAGGGGATGTTCCTTCTTTTTTGTTGCTTCCTCTATATAGAATATTCTCCATCTTGGCCTGCACAATGAGCTTCATATATGTTCTGATGTCAGTTCAGTACCGAGATGCCTTAGGGTATTCATTGCACTTTGTAAGTAATAACTCAAATCATTCTTGCGTGTATAGATTTTCACTATATTTAGTGAGTGCCCTCAGGCACTAAACACACGGCCGATGGCAATTTTAGATGAAATCAAGCAGAAATGATGGGTTCTGGCTCCTGTCCCTTGGTGATGGAGCATTTTCACCTGCGTGACAGCTCAGGCACATAACGCCTGACAAGCAGGTAGCCTGAGAGATAGCTCAGCTAGGTGCAGCCTGAACATATAATTTATGTCCAACAATAGGCATACCTCTGCCACTTGAAGCAAATTCCTATATGATCAGTTTCCAAGAGTGCATTGTAAGACAAATCTAGACTTTACTTTTAATTATGCTTTAAGGTTTTTTTTCTCGCGGATGGTGTCTATGGAGAGGTAATACACCAGCACTCCAGTGTGTGCATTTCATCACTGTGTCCTGCCTCACAACTAATGTAGTTTGGCAGCAAAAATGTTTGTAAAGCCTTATTCTGATGTCAAACTAGGCCTGGGTCAGTCAAAAGCAGCATCATTGTGATATTGTAGCTCATAGGTTACTACAGGTTTTGTCTAATGAAAACACTAATTTGTGCCCTACTCCTTCGAGTGTTACAACGGCAAGGCTGTAACCATGCTGTATTATTGACGTCTCTCTTATGCCCCATTCAAGGTTGTCCCGTTCTCTACACAGGCCAGACTAATACCAATGATTAGTGTAGACATTCAGGAACAGCCACTATAGAAAATATGGTCATTTTTCTCCAAGACATTTTGGAGAAATTCATAACAAAATCTTGCATTTTATTACACACATGGCAGGACTTAAAAGAAACATTTATATTTTAGTAGATTACACAAGTTATGTGCGGGGGGCTTCAGAACATAATTGTAAGTGTGGCTGTTGTTGGTGTTAAAACATGTGCAATTAAGAGACACTGTCTATTTACAGAAATAACCAATTAGACAATATGCTATGCGCTATGGGTCTTACAAGAATATTTCGATACTTTGCATGCTACAAGATCACGTGTTGCGACTGCCATTGTCTGCTGCTTCTTTAGGCCTCGTGGTTTCCTGCGTGGATGCAGCTCAGTGACCTCATATGAGAACTGCTCCATGCGAGCTGCTATCCACAACTATTTCATTGTGATTCAGAATAGCACAGATTCCTGGCGGAGTAGTGAACACGTGGGAATATGGCCAACTGATTGAAACTCAAGTTTTCATTCTCAGGAAGAATGAAGAATTGATTAGAAATGCCAACCACGCCATCCTGAAATCAGGTGCGTTAACCCATAATGCGCAATATTCTGACACCTGTGCATGTGTGCCGCCTCAAACATATCGTCCTGAAGAGCAGACTGAAAACATACCTTTGGTCAAAAATCAGGCAGGAGCGTCTTTCTGAAGATAGAATTAAAAATATTTCATGAGCTCATGGTCATTTCACAGAAGGATTTTTCGAAGACTTGGAAAAAAGGGTCATAGTCTTGAAGTAACTTTTCTAAAACGGGTTCTTAAGTGGTTTGTAGTAAAGTTTGTAGTAGCCGTTTTAGTTGTCACATAAGTAATTCTTCTGTTTAAAGACCTCGGTCAATCGCATATAAACACTATCAAATCCACTACAACATATCTGTTATTATTGTACGAGGTTTGAACAATATGTTTAAAATGCAAACTTTATCACTCAAATTTCTTGTACCGGCTCCACGGACAGCTGCACCCGATTTTCTGAAGTGATTGCTAAGCCTCCATTGACATGTTAGCCAGTCGCGGCCGGCATGGCTCACGGGTGGGGGGCGGGTGCGGGGCAGAAGTGGCTAGTGGTTGCAAGGGACAGGCGAGTGGTCGTGAGGGAAGGAACGGTCGTGACAGAAGGGGGTCGCGAGAGAAGGGGGTTTAAATAAAAGAAATACATGTTTAAAAACGTACCTTTCCCGGGTCCCGCGTCTTCACTGCTGGGACTGCTGTTGCTTTCCTGCCTCTGCAGGAACAGGAAGCAGGCAGCCTCCCTCCCCTCCCCTAAGCCAATCACAACGTTGCAATGGCAGAGTTGTGATTGGTTGGGACGCCGACCACACAGGCATCTATAGGGAAGCCAATTTCTTCATGTAGGCTGCATGCAGACTACATGGAGAAAAGGGAGAGTGTGCATGACTGGTTTTGGTCGGCCCCAAAGGGGCGACCAGTCAGGGCCCGCAGCATTGGGCAAGACACTCTTCCCCTGCCCTCGAGCAGAACCGCCCACCCTCCTGCCCTCAAACAACCCCTTCTGCTTTCTCGCAGTGCGAAAAGCAGTGGGGCGACACTCCTCTGCCCACATGGAGGAGTCATTTAAAAAATTGGTTCTGTGTACTAAAAGTTTATTTTCACCAATACAGAATAGCCACATGTGATCTGATATTTCTGAACAAAGTAAATAATAAAATGCAACAATAAGACTATTCTGTGGTACAGGCACATGAATTCTGAAACATAAATAACATTATAGAATATTTCAAGGCACTTGCCCGATACACATGCGCAGACAACAAAATGCTCTCTTTTAGAACAATAAATGAGGCCTTGACCAAGACAACCCTTAAATGGCTTGGACTAGTCCTTTGTAAATTGATGAAATCAATATGTAACTGAATGTTCTTAAGAAACCCTTTTGTGTGCGGATCAATTATTTATTGTGCTTATGTGGAAAATGTAAAGGTTAGTGTCAGTACAAGCCAAGTTAATAATGTCCCACCAAAATATTTGTCAGTTACCGAATGAGACTAGCGAGAGGTTACCCTCATTCAAAAGATCCTTTTTGAATCATTGGCAAAACAGATTAAACAACTTGCAAAATAGGCCTGACTGCCGTTTATAAAAAAAATACTACAGGGTTGGTGAAACTCGATTAAGCGGTATTTCATTATTACATCACTACTACGGACCATCAAAACAATAACCTGCTTTACAAAAGGTGCTTTAAACAGGCCATGTAGTCCAAATATTGTGAGGCTTGGAAGGATAAATGGCTGGGTCGGCTACAGTTGAAATCAAACCTAGTGGTAAACATGGGTATCTGCAGCAGTCTCATTAACCTAATATCGACCCTTGACCTTCCCTGGTAGGTCGCTCCCCTCCCGCTGCAGCTCCGCCTGCACCCCCGCTGTCACTGCTGCCGCCGGTGTATTCAAGGCCCTCCACCACCCGCAGGCTTCCACCTGCGCCTCATCCCTGGTGGCCAGTGGTGGCCTTAGGTTCGTTTTCGCTTGCTGCCTGTTGCTTTGTGCCTGTAACTGTCTGTGCTCCCTGCCCCCCACTCGCCGCTATTCTGTAGCCCTCGCCAACTTCTGTGCCTCCGTTCTTTGTACCACTGTGCTGACTTTTGTGATCTGTTTCCCTTTGATTTTGTACCCCTTTTGCTCCTCTGTGCCCCTTGATTTTGTACCCCTTTTGCCCCTCTGTGCCCCGCGCCGGTCTCCTGTCCTCCGTCCCCGCCGCTGCCTCCCCTGCGGCCCCACCCCCTCCGCGCCCATTCGTCACACCCGTCCCTCGCCTCCCAACTGCTCCTCCCTCCCCACCTCCCCATATATGGCGGCCGCTGCGCGGTGAGGAGAGCGACCCTTGACCTTCCCTGGTAGGTCGCCCCCCCCGCTGCAGCTCCGCCTGCATCCCCGCTGTCGCTGCTGCCGCCGGTGTATTCGAGGCCTTCCACCACCCGCAGGCTTGCACCGGCGCCTCAGCCCTGGTGGCCTTAGGTTCGTTTTCTCTTGCTGCCTGTTGCTTTGTGCCTGTAACTGTCTGTGCCCCCTACCCCCGCTCGCCGCTTTGCTTCTGTGCCCAGTTTTATTCTGTACCCCTCGCCAACTTCTGTGCCTCCGTTCTTTGTACCCCAGAGCTGACTTTTGTGCCTCTGTGCCCCTTTGATTTTGTGCCCCTTTTGCTCCTCTGTGCCCCTTGATTTTGTACCCCTTTTGCTCCTCTGTGCCCCGCGCCGGTCTCCTGTCCTCCGTCCCCACCGCTGCCTCCCCAGCGGGCCCGCCCCCTCCACGCCCATTCGTCACACCCGTCCCTCGCCTCCCAGCTGCTCCTCCCTCCCCACCTCCCCATATATGGCGGCCGCTGCGCGGTGAGGAGAGCGACCCTTGACCTTCCCTGGTAGGTCGCTCCCCCCGCTGCAGCTCCGCCTGCACCCCCGCTGTCGCTGCTGTCGCTGGTGTATTCATGGCCCTCCACCACCCGAAGGCTTCCACCTGCGCCTCATCCCTGGTGGCCAGTGGTGGCCTTAGGTTCGTTTTCGTTTGCTGCCTGTTGCTTTGTGCCTGTAACTGTCTGTGCCCCCCGCTCGCCGCTTTGCTTCTGTGCCCCTTTTTATTCTGTACCCCTCGCCAACTTCTGTGCCTCTGTTCTTTGTACCCCTGTGCTGACTTTTGCTCCTCTGTGCCCCTTGATTTCGTACCCCTTTTGCTCCTCTGTGCCCTGCGCTGGTCTCCTGTCCTCCGTCCCCGCCTCCCCTGCGGCCCCGCCCCCTCCGCGCCCATTCGTCACACCCGTCCCTCACCTCCCAGCTGCTCCTCCCTCCCAACCTCCCCATATATGGCGGCCGCTGCGCGGTGAGGAGAGCGACCCTTGACCTCCCCTGGTAGGTCGCTCCCCCCCGCTGCAGCTCCGCCTGCACCACCGCTGTCGCTGCTGCCGCCGGTGTATTCGAGGCCCTCCACCACCCGCAGGCTTCCACCTGTGCCTCATCCCTGGTGGCCAGTGGTGGCCTTAGGTTCGTTTTCGCTTGCTGCCTGTTGCTTTGTGCCTGTAACTGTCTGTGCCCCCTGCCCCCCCTCGCCGCTTTGCTTCTGTGCCCCTTTTTAGGTCTCGGCTGCGAAAGGCTGCGCTTGCGCAGTCTCGCTCCGAGATTTAATGAGTTTGAGTGACTTTGAGAAGAGGGGCTTGCACCCGCCCCTCTTCTCTCCTGTTCTCCATTGGCTGGCCTCTTAAATGCTGGCCAGCCACTGGAGAAGAGGTCCAGTCACTCCGTTGAAGCCCCGTCCTTTTCGGATCGGGGGGCGTGTTTTTTGCGAGAAGTCTCAGGGAGGAGACAACAGCAAAACACGCCCCCAAATCCGAAAAGGACACTCCCTTTCTCCGAGGCATTTTCTGCTGTGCCTCGGAGAAAGGCGGTGGTGTCCCGGCGTTGCTCCCTCACCTGATCTCCTTGTTTTTAGTTTTAAATCGTTCACGGTCTTCGTTCGGCACAAATACCCGGTCCTTCTGCACCAACGATGGGGTTGCGATTTTCTGTAGGGCCTATCGCAAGTCTTCTTGAGTTTATCTTCTACGAATGAAAAAAAGCTGCGAGGCTGTTTTGCATCCACCGCTGCCCGTTTGTGATTCCTTTACGTCCTCTATAGAGCGTTTCATCTGCTTATGCTTCTGCGCACCTCATCTACGGCCTCATGGGCCTTTCCCGCGGTCGGGAAATAATCGACTGATGTCAGGGGGAGGAGGGTGTTTGTCGGCGGAATGGACACGGCTGGCGTGATTGGCTCGCGATCGGCTCTCGGAGGAGACCGTTCTAAGGCTCGGCGCCGCCATCTTCTCATAATCCCTCCGTGTAAAATGTGATGAATGTCTCGCCGTGGCCCTGTCACTGGGTTAGATCAAGCGTCGCCTGTGCTATCTCATCACTTAGCTGTCTCATTACTCCGGCCGTCAGCCATGTCTCCCATTACCGCGTTGCCTCTTTTATCGCTTGCCTTCATTACCACAGATTTATTCCGAGCAAAACTTCTCCCGGGCTCATCGCGTGGCGCTGGACCGACTCCGAAGCCATTCCCTCGGACTCGAAAATGTCAGAAAAGAGCGTTTCTCAAAAGCCCAATTGCTGACTTTTTCAAAACAGCAGGTGCACCCATTAGCGTTGGAAAAAAAACATGAAAATGCGTATCGATTGGCTCTGCGCATCTTTCTTCAGATCTTCGACGGGGATGGGGCGAGGCACACATTGGGCTTTCAAATCCCATTGTACTTGGGAAAGCTATGGATTTTCAGGCAAAGGCGCGTGCCGGCAGCTCTGAGCACAGTCATTATTGGAACAGCTCCTGTTGTAAAGACCTGTGATGCAACGGTCTCGGCATTGTTAAAGTTAGAGCTATTGGCATTGCTCATGACAATGCCGTTTCTTTAAATGTTTTAAAAACAAAAAACATAAGCAAAAATAATGTCATGAGCAATGCCAATAGCTCTAACTTTACCAATGCCGAGACCATTGCATTGTAAATGCTTGTTATTCTGTACCCCTCGCCAACTTCTGTGCCTCCGTTCTTTGTACCCCTGTGCTGACTTTTGTGCCTCTGTGCCCCTTTGATTTTGAACCCCTTTTGCTCCTCTGTGCCCCTTGATTTTGTACCCCTTTTGCTCCTCTGTGGCCCGCGACGGTCTCCTGTCCTCCGTCCCCGCCGCTGCCTCCCCTGCGGCCCTGCCCCTCCGCGCCCATTCATCACACCCGTCCCTCGCCTCCCAGCTGCTCCTCCCTCCCCACCCCCCCATATATGGTGGCCGCTGTGCTTCCGTGCCGCTGGCGTGCCGAAGGCGCGCCTAAGGCAAGCCCGTCTGCGCCCGTCCTCGCCTGGACCGCGCCCAGCGCCAGAACCCCTGGCCCCCGCACCAGCCAGGAAGACCTCCTCTGCTACGACGCCAACACCCTCATCGCTCTCAACCCAGGAAGAACCCACACCTGCTGCAAGGCCGCCCAGAGGCGCACCCACGGCCCCTTCACCTGCCAGAACTGCAGCTTCTCCTGCCTCGAAAGCGCCAAGACACCTGCCGCGACGGAACCCAACCAGCTTAGTTGCATTCTGCTCAACACCCGCTCCGCACACAAACACGCCATCGAACTCTGGGACCTACTCAACACCACATCACCGGACGTCGCCTTTCTGACCGAAACTTGGATGAACGAAACCTCCTCACCAGACATTGCCATAGCCATCCCAGTCGGGTACAAGATCACCCGCAGAGACCGCACCAACGGGGCCAGAGGAGGAATCGCCATCGTCCACAAAAACACCATCAAGGTCTCAACTAACACCAACGACGCCCTCAGCACCGCCGAACACATCCACTTCCAGATCTACACGGACCCCAAGACCACCCTAAGAGGCACCCTCGTCTACAGACCACCAGGACCCCGGCCTCAATTCTGCGACTCCATCGCCGACCTCATCAGCACGCACGCGCTGACCTCCACCGACTACATTCTCCTCGGACACTTGAACTATTACCTGGAGAACAACAACGACAGCAACTCCTCCACCTCGATTGACAATCTCGCCAACCTCGGACTGAAACAGCTCGTCACGACGCCGACCCACATCGCCGGCCACACGCTAGATGCCATCTTTTAATCAAGCCCTCACGTCACCTTCAGCCACGCCGCCGAACTCCGGAAACCCCTCACACACTACCGCACTCTACAGACCCCCCGTCGCTGCTGGGGCAAAGTCTCCCAAGAACAACTACAGACAAGCCTCGCACTCGACACTCCGACGAACCCCAACAACCCAGATGAAGGTGCACTCACCCTCGAACGCTGGATGAACGACTGCGCCAACACCGTCGCCCTGCTGAAAAACCCCATCAGCAGAGACACCAGCAGAAGAGTCAGCTGGTTCACCCCGGAATTCCTCGACTCAAAACTCACCTGCCGGAAACTGGAAAACATATGGCACAGCGACAAGACGGCGGACAGCCGCACTGCCCATAAAGACGCCATCCGCAACCACCACCACCTCATCAGGACCGCCAAAAGGACCTCCTTCACAGACCGCCTTGACAACAATGCACACAACAGCAAGGAGCTCTTCAACATCGTGAGGGAACTCTCCAACCCCAGCTCCAACGTCAACGACATCCCACCCTCGCAAGCCCTGTGCGACTCCCTCGCCACCTTCTTCCACCGGAAAATCACCGACATCCATGACAGCTTCAGACCCCGGACGGCCCCTGCCGACCACACCGCACCGAACCCACCGCACCCCACCCCACCGTCCACGACACCCTGACAACCTGGGCCAACGTGAGCATCGAGAACACAATCAAGACCATGGGAACAATCCACTCTGGATCCCTGTCCGACCCTCTCCCGCATCACATCTTCCACATAGCCAGCAACTCTATCGCACCCCACCTGCACAAAATCATCAACCTCTCCTTCGAGACCGCCACCTTCCCTGAGAACTGGAAGCACGCAGAGATCAACGCCCTACTGAAGAAACCCAAGGCGGATCTGAGCAAACTCAAGAACTTCCGGCCCATCTCCCTGCTTCTGTTCCCAGCAAAGGTCATCGAGAAGATAGTAAACACCCAGCTCACCCGTCACTTCGAAGACAATAACATCCTGGACACGTCCCAATCAGGATTCCGCAGCAACCACAGCACCGAGACCGCCCTCATCGCCGCCACAGACGACATCAGGATCCTGCTCGACAACGGCGAGACGGCGGCCCTCATCCTCCTGGACCTCTCCGCCGCCTTCGACACCGTCTGCCACCGCACTCTACACACACGCCTCCACGACGCCGGGATCCAAGAGAAGGCCCTGGACTGGACCTCCTCCTTCCTCTCCGGCAGAACTCAGAGAGTCCGCCTCCTCCCGTTCCAATCCGATGCCTCTAAGATCATCTGCGGCGTCCCTCAAGGATCTTCCCACAGCCCGACGCTGTTCAACGTCTACATGGCTCCACTAGCACGCATCGCCCGACAACATGACTTCAACATAATCTCCTACGCCGACGACACTCAGCTGATCTTCTCCCTCACCAAGGACCCCCTCACCGCCAAATCCAACCCCCACCAGGGAATAAAGGCAGTCGCAGACTGGATGGAGGACAGCCGCCTCAAACTGAACACAGACAAGACAGAAATCCTCATCCTCGGGTCCAACCCCTCCGCTTGGGACGACTCTTGGTGGCCCATGTCACTGGGGTCCCCACCAGCCCCCCCCCACCACGCACGCAACCTGGGAGTCATCCTCGACTCGAAACTCTCCATGGCCAAACAAGTCAACGCAGTCTCCTCCACCTGCTTCAACACCCTCCGCATGCTCCGCAAGATCTACAGATGGATCCCGACAAACACAAGGAAAACAGTCACCCAGGCCCTAGTCAGCAGCAGGCTCGACTACGGAAACGCCCTCTTCACCGGAGCCTCGTCCCAGCTCATCACCAGACTACAAAGAATCCAGAACGCCTCTACACGCCTGATCCTCGACGTCCCGCGCTGCGACCACATCACCCCCCACCTGAGGAACCTGCACTGGCTCCCAGTCGACAAAAGAATCTCCTTCAAGCTCCTGATCCACGCACACAAGGCACTCCACAAAACCGGCCAAGCCTATCTCAACAGTCGACTCTCCTTCTACGTACCCTACAGGAAACTCCGCTCCGCTGACCACGCCCTGGCCACGGTCCCACGCATCCGGAGAACTACTTCTGGAGGCAGATCCTTCTCCCACCGCGCCGCCAAGACCTGGAACTCCCTCCCCCTCTACCTGCGACAAACCGAAGACTTGATGACCTTCAGGAGACAACTCAAGACCTGGCTCTTCGACCAATAGCAGCAGCTACCCCCCCCCCCCCACCCCCCCCAGTGCCTTGAAACCTCAGTGCCTTGAAACCCTCACAGGTATGTAGTGCGTGCTTAATTACAGAGAATCGACCAATAGAACTGTAAAGTAGAACCTGCTGAACGCACATTGCTCTCTGACCTCATACTGGGTTTGAAAAAGCAATCTGCTGTTTGCAGACCTGCTACTGTAGCATCATTAACTTGCTGTGTCGTCATGTTGGGTTCTGAGTTGGAGACTGTCCCTGCAGAACCCGCACTTCTTTCGAACTAAGAATCGGCAGAAGGACAGGATTGTGCAACAGAGAATATTGGAGGTCATGAATGATGCAGAACAACGCTCTTCTTGTTAATAATGCCTGCCACAAGTAGAAAACTGCGCCCATGAGAGGGTCTAGGACCTTTCCCACTCAAGAATCCTAAACCCATCAAGCTCAGTGAGACTGTGGATGAACACAGGCATATTTACTCCCATTCCGCTCCGAGGATAAGCACAGACACAAAATCACAAGTGCATTACACTACACATCAGGCACAATGTCAAAACCCTTCCCACACAGAGCCACTCCCTTCCACCCAAACACAACAATAAACTGAGTTACTGTAAGTAAAAGTGGTGAGTTCTCTCCATCACTCTCAATGGTGCAAGCAAATAATGTCAGGATAAGGATATCTGGTTATTAACGCAAGACATCCAAAGGCTTCCCACATGACCACAGCGCAAATCAAGACTCTCTAACCGAGTACTTTCTACTGTGTCCGTGCTACCCGACTTCTAGGTACTACAGCAGTTCATCAGTGAGGTGAAGATCTGTATAAATACAATTCAACTTCAGAAGGGCAAAAAGTTGAGTCAAACTCACTAAACATGTCACCTACTCATTTCTAGCTCTTTGATCATATGCATGTCACTAACCTTTCTGGAAAGAACGCCATTTCTACGTAAGCCAGCTCAACCACAATATTTAAAGATAACTGCAATTTCCAGATCACACTAGTCATTCTTTTGGGGGGACGTAATGTTTCATTGTACCAGTGGAAATTGGCGACTCTGCATTACTCTTGTAACAAGGAGTTCTGGCCAAATTTCGCCAATTGCCGCGTGGCAGAATCTTTTCGCTCAAGGCTTTAGAAATGCAAGTGAGATTTGGTATCCCCTAGCACCATTTTGTAAAGTGGGCGGTCAAGGTCAGAGGGCTGCTTCTTGAGTAGATTTGCTGCTTCTTGGGTACATTTTCTACTCGAGCGGCAGCAAAATCAACTTGAATGGCCGCACACCGCATGGTACAGTTTGTGCTGATTTTTCAGTGCTGCTCCCAGTACTGGCGCTAAATTGCAGCACGAGCAGCGCAACATACATATTTTTTACCTGTTGGTAGAAATCCTCAGTATCTCACTGAGTTTTTATGTAACTCTGTGGAATTCTATCGGTGAAACTCTGCGATTTCTTCCCACCCCTAATTCTTTTCCCTCTCGGTTCTACCTTTACTTTTCTGATCTCTCCAGAGAATCCCTTCTCTTTCCATTCCCTTCTTGGTTTTTCCAGTCACCATCCCCATGTTTGAAAAATATTTTAATCTGCGCTTGAATCAATGCAAGTGGTTTCTGGAACGTTTTGAGCTCTTGCCAGTTTGTTGTTGCCACTCTCAGAGTATTCGAAGTCCTACGCTTCACCCCAGACCCAAGCAGAGGTTTGGAACTCTATACAAGCCATAAAGAAAGTTCTTGCCCATCTACATCTATCTCAGGACTTACTAGTCGAACAGTCACGCCCACAACATTGAGGTCCTTTTGATACAAAATAGTAGTGTAATGCTGTTGAATTTAACAAGATGTGCCACACCAGTGAGACTGAGCTATACAAATGTCAATAACAAAGAGTAGCCCTGGCCTACTCCTGGATTCGTTTCTATGACATTTAAGTCAAGTGACAATGTACAACACACAAAAAGATGTAATAAAGTTACACAGCAATGTCATGGGAAGTCTTTTAACAGTCATAAAAAAAGTGAAACAGAACCTCAAATGAATATTTAACATATTTAAAATATATGTGGGGGGTCATAACAGCAAAAAAAAAACACTGAAAATAAATGAACCAGATTTTAAGAGGGCTCTGTCTGGTTCTACTTTCAGAAGGTGTCACAGATGCTCAAGCTCCCAGGTTTGCATACAGAATGAAGATTCTGCAGCTCTGCGGTGGGAGAGGATGCTGAATGTAAGCTCTTCTGAGTCCTGGAATCTGTTTTCCCATAAATACCTGCCGTTGCACATGATAAGAAGAGGCATTCTAGCAGAAACCTTCTGCCAAAGCCTCTTTTGTCTCAGACACCGCGGTGTCAACACTCCAGAAACAGGCTGACATGAAACGTAAACAACTGTGTTCATACATTTTTTTTTCTACAAGGAAAAAAAATCGCAATGCTTTCTAATTGCACCATATGTTTGAAGCATTTGGCCGCGTACTACATTTTAACACATGTTTCGAAGGATATCAGTTACCTATTAGCATAATGTCTGCAAGCATCTGAGCGAGGTGGATGGCTTCACATAACCGAGCCTTTGATTTCCAGAGACAAATGCACGCGCCTCCTTAGGCTAATTTCATTAGCCGCAGGCAACAAACAGCCGCATCCAAAGCATCATGGGCAATTACAGGCCGGATGATTAATATGAACGCCCCGGTTTTCATTGGCTGCAGGCTCGCGTGCGCGTGCCCGCATCCGGCGTGAGCAGCCAGTCCTGCCTCTGATCAGGGGAGGCCGCGCGTGCTCCGGGGTTCACATTAGCAGCGTGCGGGAAGCATTTGCATTGCCCTCAATTATTTTCCGATTCCCAGGATGCTACTGAATGTTGACTACACTCATGACTTCTGAAGCTGTAATAACAATAATGCGACGGGCGGCCGGGCATCAATCACCCCCACAGAGCCACGCATGCATGGCAAGCAGGAAACCTGTAATTGACTCTGTATTGGTGGTGGGAACAGCTACAATCAGGTCTGGGTTGCTCTGGTGCTTCTGAACATGCCCGTTCTGTAACAGTCAAGCAGGTAAGGAAGGAAATTGCTCCAGTGATGCAAACGTTCACCAGAAGAGTAAGTACTCCACAAAAGCAAAAGGTCACCAAGAGATTACTTCAAAGAAGAGAAATACAGCAAAGTAATGGAACTAGTGCTTGGAAAAAATCAGTTACAAGCAATTACTCGGGGCTGCATTCCAGAAAACCGTTTTTCACCCAGCATACCACTCTAGACGACCTGCCATATGCAAATCTGTCTTGGCTCTGCTCCAATAGGCCCAGACTAACTCAAACTGCCAGAACAGATCCCCCAGCTGGGAATACAAGCACCCCAAGACCAGTTTAAACCTACTTATATCTCCTCAGAAAGGAATAACTTGAGTCCTGTAGCACAATGAACTTATAACCCACACCTGGGAATACCCGTCGCACTTAGAGGGTATTATTCGGAGAAAAAAGTAAAAAGTGATGGTGATGTGCCTAACTTAATCCCCGACTCGGATATCATCTCTGGGCTACAATCCAGCCCATCATTTTCTTCAGTACCACAAATAGCCTAATAGTAAGATCTGTTATTTACAGCGCTTGGAAATTGCTGGAGTGTAGTATGAAACACTATACAAAAACAAGTTATTATTAGCACTAGGACTAACCATTAAATCTGGTAGTTTATGCTTGACCGATAATGCACAATTTCCTGATGGGTTTTAAGAGACAGAGGATGAGATATGTGTGTCAATTGTCCTGGTAAAGAAAGAGCAGTCATTTGTTTTTTTTAGGAACTTTTTTTTAGGAATGTGAAAGTATCAGGGGTTCTTGTGGCAAAGAAAATTGGGCACATGTTTTCTGACTATATCAGACCTTCTGGGATCCAAGGCAGCTAAGTAAGCAAAAATACAGCCTGCCCCTGAAGGCTTCTACTCATTCACTTGCCCTCTAGATCAAGTATGAATGTGGATAAATCTTGACCAAACAAAGAAAAATAGCCCTGGATCAGTGAGCACGTACCATTTTAGACACTATAATTTCTAATCTTCATTGCTCGTTTGATTCTCTACTTATAACTCCAGCTCCAAGGAAAAATCTCCAGCTATTGCAACTTGTCTCAAACTCCACCAGGTTGAATTTGTGACACTAAAAATATAGATGGTCATAGTGGCTGTAGCTATCTGTTCTACATCCATATAAATCAGAACGCACTGTGTACTGAATGCACAAAGGTGCAGGCCTGGCCTGGCCACAATGGAGAGTGCAAGCCATTCAGACACAGTGCTTGCTACAGACCAACATTGTCTGTGGATTGAGCAAGGTGGCTGGGTAAATGGGTTAAGGTCGACCACACTGATAAAGGTCAAGGGAGCAGCTGAACAATCTAAGGGTCAGGGAGCCTGTCTCAATCTCTAGTGATGGATTCAAAGAATCAGCCGATGTTTGTGAATATCAGTGATCATCATGTTTCTTTCTTCAGAAACCACCTCTCATCTCATGGTGAGTGGTAGAGTGTGTTCAAGGTGTTGGGTCAGTTCTCTGGTTTCTTTAGGCCGGCTGGGGATTTCTACACAGGCAAGACAGTGGCAAGGCTTTCAACCTTTGTCCCAGCCTGGAAGAAAAAGGGCTTGGAGCTCAATACTCTTGATACACCAATAGCAACAGTATCCACATAGTTCTGCGATTTGTGAGCTGTTGTGAAGCTCCAGTTTACATTCCAAAAGTCAGGCAGCTGGGTAGATGGCTACTGCCCATAAGAGTCAGGAGTATCCTATAGTTCAATGTTCAGCCATTCAACTGATCCAGCATTTTCTGGGCCCACTTTCTTACTATTGGTCCCTCTGTGGACCATTTTCTGCCTGAGAGGTGATGGGAGTTAACATTTACAACAATTAATATTTCAATTAACAGTCTAACTCATTTGACTACACAATGAGGACCAGGAATCAGTAGCTGGGGTTAAGAAGGTTTATTACAAATTGAGAATCAAGTTAAGATACACAGCTCTTAACACCAAGCTATAAAGATACAGAATAACAACGGGAAAGTACAAACTCTGCAAGAAATTGAGGCATGTCAATATTAGGTAGACAAGAAGATCAGTTACAGGAATACAACAGATTAACAAAAGGATTTGATGCTCAGAGAATAGTTTCAGGTTTTCTAGTCTATACATGGGTAAATCTAAATCACTCAAAATAAAGTCCAAGTCAAAAGAGTGGCTCTAAAGTCTGAAGGATCTCAAAAATAGGGAACGCCATAAAGGAAAATACGATTAGGCAGGAAATTAAGTAGGAAGGTGTGTGCATTTCAGAAGCTCAGTTAAGAGTCGTCTTGGGTCAGGGAAGTAAGTGTTAGCCTATGCCACACTCAGCAAAGGAATCAAGGAACACAGAGGTCTAAACCTCTCAAAGTACAAGGAAAAGTGCGGTAACCTCAGCCAGTGTATTCACACCAAATCAGTCAGGTAATACCCCTCTGTTCGCATCATCGGGGGTCTATTGTCTTTCTCTACTTCTCACGTTGTAGACTGCAACATTTGCAAAGTATCCCACACTGGACATGGGAACTGCATCATCTTCTGCCACACAGGCAGGTGGTAACATTGCTAAATCGGCCTTTCAGTTAGTGCTCTGGCTCTCCATGTTCTTCTTCAAGGTATTCTCAGGCTCTTTCTTTCGATCTATCACTAGTACAGTAATTTACTAACAATGTGTGTCAATACCTTCAAGAAATGTCAGGTTAGCAGAAAATGGAAAATAATCTTTTATGCAGCACGTTAAGCAGGCCCACCAAAGACAACTTAAAGTATTAATACAATGGCGCACCTTTAATATGCGTATGCACCTTTAAACACAAATTAATTTGAATGGTCAGGGCATTAGGGTCATATTACATAGAGCATACCATAACATCTTAAAATGTATATCTGTCAGTAGGTCTAAGAATGCAGTATATGAAACATTAGTGCACACATTACATAAACCTTTTGACGTTTCTAGAGTAATCACATTCTACATATATGAGGATGGTTTCTATTCAGTCATCCAAACAGTTAATTTCATTTAATGTGTTAAGGCGCACAAAATGAATGTCGTATTTCATCTTTATAATAATTAGATAGCTACTAAACAAGGATGGTTTATTAATCCCTCATTTAATACAGTTAAACACACAGTTCAAGTAAATTCACTGGCCCTACAGTAAATGCCCTTTAGTAATAATGTCAAGTGCCACACATATTTTAATATTGTTAGACCATAGAAGAATCGTGCTAATTGCACATTCATGTCATGTATCTGTTATGAAGTAGTGACATATTTGTGACGTATAAAGGGTGGACAAATTTGGCGCTGCACCACAACCTTGTACAGTTTTCCCTCCCCTAAGAGTAGTCTTCGAAGATCCACTCCACAAAATGCAGTTCATGGGTCTCGGTCAACACACAGAGAGCAAGATACATTTTCCAGGGGCTATACTGATGGGACACTATGTGGACATACGCAGACAGGCCCTCTAACAAAGAGGAACTGGGAATAAGAAGCGGGAAAACGAGTTGCCCTCTGCGAGTAGCACTTATCCTATTATTTTCAAATGCCATTCATACATAAAGGTAAATGCTTGTTATCGACTATGGGTAACCCTAATGAAAAGTGCATCAGTAATGTTTGCAAACCATTTACCATATGCATTCCTTCTAATGTCTCTGAAAGCTAACAACAAATGATGGCTGTGCATATTTTTTGCAAACATTATGTTCGTTCACTAAAAAAAGACAAGGGAACCATCTCTGGCCCAAGTCTCTGGACATCAATTTACAAACTCCCTAGTATGCATCTCGTCATGCAATATGTCTATAAAAAAAACTGCAGCAAGTCAGTACTTGCACAGAAGGGATTAAATAAAAGAATGTTCTTGGGACTACAGGATGGGGATACCAAGTGTGGCTTATCCCTCTCAGAGCTTCAAAGGGGCACCCTGTACAGCAAGTTCCATTCTGCAGGTTGAGGGGTCCCTGGTGATCAGAGGCCCAACAAGTTGTTGCCAGGAATAAAAAGACATGGTGCACTTCAAGAACAAAGCAAACATAGCAGAGATGTCCACATCTGCACAGTAAGCCAAGCACCTGATTTTACTGAATACTCTAGCTTCTCCCAGGATTGATGGCACAGTCATGAATGCTTGCATTCTTAACAATCCTCCTTTTGTGTCCCTTGGTGCTCATCCTACTCCTTTACTGGTAGGTGTCACCTAAGGTTTATGTACTGGGTCTACTAATCTTATTGCATCCCAACTCCTCACTGAGTGAGGGTATGTCCCCCATTCACATTTTTCTACCCCCTTTGCTGATGATGCCTAAATCTTTTCCTCATCTTATCACAGTATATCCTTCCTGCAGTTTATAATTTACTCTCTGAAATCAAGCATCAAATGGCTCTACATTCACACATTCTCAACTTATCTGACAGAAAACTATCTGCACTCCTCTTCCCACTTATCCTTCTGTACAACCGCACTCACCTCCTTTCCCCAATACTCCATCCTAATCATAAAACAAGCATTGGCATAGCCAATAGGTCTCGCCTTTGGGGCCTTATAAGTGTTTAACCATGCAACAGTTAATGTTGTTGCACCAAGGATATTGTGCTGCATAACTAAATACTTATAAGGTCCCAAAAACGAGACCTATTGGCTATGCCAATGCTTGTTTAGTATGAAACACATTTTAGCATCCAAAATGAAAGCGAGGACAAAATGCGCTAAAAGGGAATGCTAAATGCTACCTTTGCACTTCATATAATTTTTGCAGAATTCCACGAAATTGCATAGAAGCAAACTACACAAATGTCGGACACTCCTAACCATTCTGCCGGGATAACAAGTAGGACAAAACACATTGGAGAAAAGATTGTGACAGAGTGTGAAGCTCTGTTTGGCTTTTGTAATGGTCCCCACTAGATTGAAAATGAGCTGCTGTCAATCTTCTTTTTGTGATAGGTTGGGATTTCCAATGCCAAGGTCCCTAGGTAAGGGTTCACCGAGCGGTTTGAATTACTGGCAGAGCTGCTGGCCCCTCCGCTGATTTGTTCCGTCTATTTAAAGTGCGCGTGCAGAACATGTACGACTTTTCAGCAATTGACTTGTTCGAGTGCAAAGTATCACAGAGCAGTAATAAATGGACTACGTCAAAATAACAGTAACACTTATGTATAGCAATGCAAACACCAGAGAATCCTAGTACACTTTACAGAGCTAAATAAAAATACATTATTTCGAAGGTTAGGATAATTGAGTTTTAAGCCAGCCTTACAGTCAACAACATACTGTGCATTCTTGCTTGTTCCCATTTGCATCGCGATTTGAACGGCGACAAACGTCTCATGCGGAGTATAAAGCAAGTTTAACCGTGCACCCACCTTATTTATTTTAAAGATGATCTGGTGCTAGAAGTGTTTCGCTGTGTTCTGATGAGATTCTGTGTTGTTCACAGGCAATGTACAGCTACGTACGGACCAGTTGAAAGTCGCGCTGTCGAAAAAAGAGGACTAAAACATTTTGACTGTGAGTCGTCCGTGCGTTGTTTGCATGTGAAGAGCTGCGCTGTTAATGGTCCAAGAGGATGACGAAATTGGGCGGGGCAGTTAAAAGCGAAAGCAAAGATGTGCACCCGGTAGGCGACTGGATATCTTGCTTGGAATTAACATCCTCGGAGAGTTGAAAGGATACATCCGTCTGCGGCGTGCTGGTTATTAACAGATCTCTACTTCTGGCGCCCTGCTCCACTGAGCTGTCTTTCCACAATATACCAGGTTTTTATTTGATACATGGTTGATAATTATCAGATAGAAGAATAATAGTGACCATGTCTATACAATTGTGCCCCAAGTCAGCCCCTGGGACATCCACACCCACTCTACCTGCTCCAATCTCTTTTCCCAGCCTCAGAAGATGCCGAACGCGTCGGTACCCTCGAACCCCAAAAATGAGTTTTACAAATTCGAACGCACTATTGATTACATGTTGACAAGAAGATCAAACCGATAACCCCAGCCTGTCCTGACAGATTTGTTTAGCTTCTGAACCGAACCGCGCAGAAAAAGTATGAAACAAAAACTCTATAATATTAAGCCTACAGTGGGGTAGGGAAAATGTTCGCGAATTTAGAACAAAATAAAAAAATGTACCAACACTATAAAACTCCAGAGGTAAACACACCAAATAGTGATAAAAGAGCTTATACACTTGGGGTGGGGGGGGGGGGGGGAGTGAAGGTACCGCCTCAAGACAGGAAGATACAAGCGCTTGCCATAGCATATTTGCTCGGCTTTTTCGCCTGCTAAAAGGTTTCTTGTCTTTATGGGGCCATGTGTTTGGCCCCATAAAGATAAGAAACCTTTTGCGGCGAACGCAAGGCAGGCGAGGCCGTCCAAATGGGATGGCCGAAAAAGCCGAGTGAATACGTCACAAGGAGCTCTTTTCCAATGGCTGGCCACCGTTTAGCATAAACGGTGACGCCAGCCAATAGAAAAGAGGGGCGGGGCTTAATGCCCCTTACAGAAAAATACCCCATATCTTTAAATCTCGCCAGCGAGACTGCGCATGCGCGCAGCCTATGCCAGGCGAGACCTAATGACAGACCCTCAGCATGATGTGTTATTCACGCACGTGACTTACCTTCAACACTGCTCCAGCAGCGGGGTGTCAGCTATTGAGGGGACTAGAGTGCTCTATATTCGTGGCGGGTTTAATTATGCACATCACTGTATATTGTAGAGGTTTTTCATAATTTTGGAATAAATAAATATAACATATACTCGTGCATTTCAGTAAGTACAACTTGAAGCATAACATTACGCCATGCTAAAAAGTCAACTTTGTTTTGGAAAGTTATTTCTTGGCTGCTCTTCTTTTGAACGCTCATCATGATGAGTAAGGCTGCACAGAAATATATACTTGTATAATGACCAAAACAAAAGCTGCCTCCTTCCTGTGGGAGTCCTCGCTGTGCTCAATTTAACCAACTGAAGCAGCTGTATCAGGATGTTCCAAAAATGATCTTAAGGCTCAGGGAGTCGACTGCAGAAGCAAATCAATTTTATTCTGCCTGGGACTCTACAAATATTTGCACTGGAGCTCTCTTGTCCTCTTTCTTTGTCTTGTGCAACCAGGGGTGGCTCCTTTTCAATGGCGGAGGAGCAATGCCCCACTGGCTCAGAAACAGCAGCTAAAAAATAAAACGATATTTCATTATTGTTTTATTTTTAGGCAGCTGGCTCAGCCAGTGTGTGCAGGAAGGAGTGGGCCGGGGCATGGGGAGGGGAGGAGGAATGCTATATGCACTCTGCAAGTACCCTTGTGTGTTTGGCCGGCCGTCTCAGGCCGGCCAAACACACAGGCGCACTTATGTTTCTCTAACCTGGCTGTATTGAACAGCCGGGCTGGAGAAACCCCACAGATCGCTAACCTGAGCGGAGCGTCTATTCAGCCCACTCAGGCCAATCCCCACGCTGCTCGAGAGCAGCACGGGGATTGGACAGGGAGTCTGTGACGTAGTCCCAGTGTCTGCTGGGACAAGTAAGAAGCAACATGGAGGTGAGACACAGGGGGCGGCCGGCAGCAGGTAAGTTTAACTTTTTTTACATTTTATTATTAATATTCCTCCCCTGCGCTCCTCCTCCCGAGCCTCCCCCCTGCCACACCACTTTTTCTATGTGGCGACCGCCGCTGTCTACAACAGCTATTGCTGGCAGACGTACATCTTTCCCATACTCTTTCAGTCCAGTGGCATTACTTCTGAAAGTGCAATGTGGGTACAAACCCAGAGTGGCACGTTCATCTGGAGAATTAAAGCATTGCCAGTGGTGAAATGATAATACGCACCACGAGGAAGCTTTGCCATGTAAAACATTTCTTTATTTTATAGTTCACTTGAGCTGGCACCATTGACAAACTCCACATTCACACTAAACAACCTCTCAAGCGCACAGAAGCAATTCAAGCCAGAGACTACATGCAGTACTAAATCGGACTCACTCCTCTTGAGGCTGCTCTGTAAAATACGTTCCTATTTTCTTTACTTTTGTGACCCTGAAGATAACCATCCCTGCTCACTGCCCCTGCACAAACCTGGCTCATTATTTTCACCTGAATTACAAGAAAATCAAAATGACGATTAGTGCAAGAACAATCCATGCACGTTCAAACAAGCATTCGCAAGGTCAATGAGTCTGTTAGGCCAAGCTATTGGTTTTAAAGAAAAGAAAAATTGATGGACAGAATGTTGAACAGTTCACCCCAGGACAGAGATCTGGCCCTAAATCCATTGTTTCTTTGCTCCCAATGCCATTCCAGTTTGAACCCAGCCATATGCAAATCAGACTTGACTCTGCTCTCCATGAGAACAGTCCAGCCCGACCTCCCAGTCCAGGCCCTCCCTGGTCCGGAAACAAGCATCCATGGACCGGTTTGGGGGTTTCACCCCTCATCAGCCAAGCTAGCTTGACTCCAGTGGCATGGAGAGCATGGGGCCCACGGGTTAGCCAATATTTTTTACTGTTCACATATGAACAAATGCATCGAGAGGCATGCACAGGGATAGACAGCGCTGTTGCAATGGGTTTCATCAATGCAAACCCATTTTAAGATGGATGCTGATGCACAACCATGTTAATTTACCATTCTAGCATGGAGGTTGCTATGGTAGAATAGTAAAAATAGAACAGTAGAAAAGAAAAAAAAGAAACGTGTGCATAAAAAATAGCAGTCTAGAAGCATATTGCAGCTGTGTGCCCCGATAAAATAACTCAAATAAATGACAGAGAGTGAGGGATGGGAGCATTGAAGAGTAAAAGAGTGCATAGGAAAACAAATAAATAAATTACAGGGGGCCGGAAGGGAAGCAGGGTGGGGAATAATTGGGGAGTAGGGGAGTGAAGAAAGGGTGGAATGAAAGGAGCATTGTAAGATCAAAATGTCCCTCTGTGGGGCAAAAAAAGGGACGAAAGCCATCAAATCAAGAGCAGATAACCAAGACTGACAACAAAGTTGTCCAAACATGAGGAAGGGGCTGACCCAAAGACCACTCTACGTATATGTAATGAATTAGAAACAACAGTTCTACCCAACAAAGACCGAAAGCTGTATGTAGCCGAAACCCAAAAAACCTCATAATTGGACAAAAGCTGTTATTATGCCTCTTTTCATTATGTTCTGACCTTTTAATCAATTCATATGTAATTTTTTTAATTGAAATAAACAAATAAATAAATGCATACAAAAGAGAATAAAGCATGGCAAGGTAAGTAATCATCCTTACACATTCATTTGATTAACTTTGCAGTTATGAAAACAGGCTGGATATACAGCTTGCTTTGTTCACGCAATAAAGACAAGCTCTCTTAAAGATGAAACAAAAACACTGGCCCTTTGTCAAATGTATCTAGCGTGAATTATTTTGTTGTGCATACTGAGAACACCCTGGGCTGTTTCTTCCCATTCAACAGTAGACCTTTTAAGAAACCTAAGCGGAAAAGAGGTTAACCACAATTTAGATTTTGAAGTATAATGTGATCATTAGAACCACACATTAAAAGTCTGAGTCAGTAACTTGAAGTTAACCTCTTGAGTGCCCATGACGAGATGGTCTCGTCATGGGCCGCGGTTGCGCTGTGCCCATGACGAGACTATCTCGTCATGAGTCCCGCCCGCTAATGAAACGCCCGGCACAGGGCGTGGAAAGGGCGGGGCACTCAAGGGGTTAAAACATGTATTACAAAACTCAAAGCCAGACTAATATAAATCAATCTAAAAACAATACTGTAAAAATACAGGATCAAAGGAAGGCCAAAGCAGCATAACAATATTGGTCCTAAGCAGAAAATGGGATATGAGAATCTCTGTGGCAGCTATGCGAAAGATAAGGAAAAGGTGTTGATGACTAGGCAAATGGTTTTGATCCTTCTCCCCATACATTGGAATGATTCACATCATCTACTAAACCCTGCACTAAACTAAGGATAGCGAAACCCTAATAAAATCAAGGAAGCAATGGAGGTGGCAGCATCAGAACCTCAGCAGAGGTTCGAGGAACGTAGTCATGAATAGCATGAAGGCACACAAACAGACATGACAAGAGAGGTCTGTACCTCTCCAAGCCTATAGGAAATATGACTAACTCCAATGTGGGTTCACTAATTAAAATGCACAAAGAACATTCGAGAAAAAGGACCTCATACATTTCACAGAACTTTTCCAATTCTCAGAAAGAACTTGGTGCCTTGAACACTACTCCCCTACTTCAGTCTCCGCCTCCAAAGCATCCTTGGATGCCTCCCTTCGTGATAGTACCAACACACAATGACTGCACTTTCTCTACCTTTAGTGCCCCATATCACATTAGTATTATTGCATCACATGAGTACATGAGGCCAAATGTAAATATATATATATGGCCTAGCCAAGTGTGAAAGGATGGAGTCAAAATAATGCTACTCCAATACCGTTTGAGTTCATCACTTACAATCCAAACATCATCTATTACCACTTTCCCTCACAAAAGGCCAGGCGGAAGGGCTTTAGCATCTATAGTTTATTGCTTTAGTAGCTTACAGTTGGCTCTGGAACTGCTCTCTGGGCCCTGGGACAGTCAGTGGTTGCTGGGCAATGTCTGCAATAGTTATCGTCATTGCTGTCCCAGGGTCTAGGGTACCTTTGCACTCTAACCAAGACCCCCCCCGCCTCTGTAAACATGATGCACTGGTTGGAGAACAGTGAAGTAGTCACGGCTTAATGTAGGTATGTAGGAATCAATGTCCAGAGAGGGCTTAGTCTTATAAAATGAACAGGGCTTTTATCTGCATATTAAAAAGGTAGAGGCAGTTCAGATGAGGCAAACCAGAAAACCAAAAGGTCCTAGCAGCTTGTGAGGGATGACATAGCATGACACAGGTTATTCCAGCACTTGCAAAGTTCAAGTATGAGGGAATATAATCTCTGCAGGATGAGTGTTACTCCAATAATAATGCCTCTAATTGCAGGTACCGGTCTTCAGGCAGCTTCATGGGTCGCTGAAGCTACTAAAAAGGACTACCAGTTAAACCCTAGTGAATAGATACAACTTATCTACAGACCCGCGATATGTACTGTATTGTACTCGTATAACCTTCATAGCTTTGGTAAGGCATTGAAGTGCATTAGGGACAACTCAGAAGTGACACAACATAACTCCCAGCAGTGCAATGGTTATAGTCAGCCAGGGTAAAGGTCCAGTATGGAGTGGAAGAGGCATTATCTAATTAAGCGCCACTTGCATAAATGCCCTATAGTATTTGTCAAAGAGGGACTTACAGGAGTGTCTGGATTACAATCAGAGTAAATGCTCTATAGGCACCACCGAGAAGTGACAAGAGAAGCACCACGGGCATGCATTGGATGAAGTTACTCCTTGTAGAGGATATAAAGAGTCTGTACATGAGCCTTGTAGAGTGACATATATTTCTAGATTCTCGGTAGGTCTGCAATAGTAATGATAACTGAAGTATGTGTAATGTTGAGATGAGGAATTAAAGGCCCATGTTATTAAGTCTGCATACAGACAGGTTTTGATTTCTGAGAAATTGGGAATACCTGGGAAAATCAGTGTTACCACACTAATTTTCCTAGTTTAATTCCTAATTAGGGTCCAATTGTCACCAGGGCAATTTGCCTATAACTGGTTGGCGAGGAAATGTAGACAAAAGTGGCCATTTAGACTCTGGCCAATGGTCCGCTCTTCCATGAGGAGTGTTTGTGCCATGGCCTCCTCTGACATGCTGGAAGACGATTTGCCTTATTTAAAGATGCCCGCCTGCCTGACGGGAGGTATACATGTTGTGACCGATATTGTTGATTTTTTGACAAAGAGATGATTTGTATCAGTGGGCTATCACACCGAGTGCGAATTGATAAGTAGACAGGGTTGATGCCATTCTCGACAGCATTGAACAGTGTTTTGCTTTTATTGTTAGCCTCAAAGATGATTGTTTTTAGTTAAACGTTGAATTTCCTGTTGTTTTGTATTGGTGTGCTTCGCATGCTGCCTTGAGTTTTGCAAATGTTTGGCCTTACCTAAATTTGTTGGTGAGATTTTTGAGGCATGGGACTCTTGGGTGTACTACGATTGGGTTTAAAGTTTTTTGCATGAGGGGCTTAGAGGTCTATTAAGGATTGACGAGTTGTGCTGAGGGTGGTGAAGAGTATGTTAGTTTCACAGGTAGAGGTCCGAGAGGGAGGAAGATGAGAATGGAGTTATAAGCAGTCATGTCCCTCAAGCAAGCAGTGTGTTGTGGTGTTGGTTAGCTTGGGATGCTCCATATGAGAGCTTGTGGGCGGTCATGGTGAGGAGATGTTGTGATGGTCCAACCAGCCAATGGGAAAAGCCCGGTTCAACAAGTAGACTGCAAGGCAGGTGCAATCTGATCTAATTGGGCATGAATAACAGTTCTTGTCACGCAGTGGCCGGTGAGGTCATGTATGTAAATCTGTCCCATATTTGAACCTCAGTAAATCAGCCAACATTTAAAAAAAATAATAATTCTGAAGCACAGTAAAAGGCTAAGGGATGGTGAAACTCTAATTGTACCTAATTAGGCTCTGATGTGAATAATAGAAAGCTCGGTGTAAACATATGAAATATGGATGAAGCACGTGATGGGACAGATGGTGCACCCTTGAAGCGATTGGGGCTGCCTGAAATGTGTTAAAAAAGGCATTGATAGAACAACTACACATCTCCGTTTGTTTATAGTTTGTACAGCACGGGTGTGAGAATTCAAAGGAAGGCAAAGAATTAATACGAATGAGCATCTTGTGGCGGTTTCATACTGGGTCTTGTTGGTTTGAGAAATAAAGCGTCTGTGCCACGTTGATCCGAGGAAAACAAGGCCTAGGTAGCAAGCGCTCGGCAGTGACTTATTTAATAAACACATTAAGAATGCAGCACAGAATCCAGTTGCGAGCTAGTCGACATTAATGTCTGCCCTTCTTCACAATATATACATTTAATCAGTTCCCTACCACAGCATAGGGTGATGCAACGGTTGATTACATACAGTGAGATCTCTCTTGGGGCTCAGTTGTAGATACGCAAAGTCAATACAGCAGGGGGATACCTGCTAAATTAAAACGTTTTTAGTGACTACATAATAGAATACGTATATTTAAATCTCAACAGCAAGATAGAAATAAAAAATGTAATTATTTTCTGCCCACTGTTGACAGACACAGACCCTTCATGTTTTCCAGGTTTGCCATGGTCTGCTCAAGAGCATTGCAAGCCAGTTCCATGCCTTTAGAAACTGATATAGGAAGCTTGCCTGAACCACTGCAGGGAGGTGGTTTCAAGAATGCACTTCCTTTGTTGTGGAAAAAGAATACCTGCTGATATTGTTTCTGGGTGCCGACCCCTCAGCCGCCCATTATTTTGCAAGTCAGAGAATGAGGATACTTTTAGGGTCACAATGAAGAATCTAATAGTCTTGAAGCCCTGGACATCCACACCCAATGAGAGAAACCCCTCAAAAGACTAAGATTACTGAAGTATGTGACTTTGAGGAGTCGTTTAAAGGCAAGTTGACTTTCCCTTAACACGAGGCACTACTGAGTCCCGCCTTTAAGAGGACTGCAAAGTTGCCCAGATTTCTATTATTAAGTGGAGTATCAAAAATCGAGGTAAAAAAAAATCTAGTTTAAAAAACTGAAAATTGGGGATGGATGCAGATTTCATGGTTTGTATCGATGCCACTTGCTGGCGGCTGTCTAGGTTCGGCCCGGTCAGATGTTCTTGGACTCTGAAACCTCTGGGGGAAGCATCAGTAGGCCCTGTTGCAGCGGTCTCAAGGCCCTTACTAACCTTCTGAATTTGATGGTCAGGCCTTTACCCTGTTCACTTGTAGCTGGGACTTATCCATGGTAGGTAATGTCTTTTACCACTGTAGTCCATTGTAGTCCCAGGGTCGTAGGGTGCTATTGCACTTCTACCACCAAAACAAAAGTCACTCCCTCATTACAACTTCTACAAAAGCAGTTACACTAAACAGTCATTGCTTGCTTCTAGGGAAGGTTATAGCTTTGGTACTCAGATACAGAAGAACAAAGTAAGAAAGAAGTGAGAACAGAGTAACAAAGGGAAGATTATAGTTTTGGTACCCAAATACAGAAAAAAAAGTAAATCATACACAACCAAATTGGCAATTTTTTACACGCAGGCAGTTCACAGCAGTTACAATAATGAACTACACCTTTTGGAGCAAAGATATAACTCCAACTATATTTATACTGCTTATGTGGTAAGGCGATACACTCAAAATAGAACTGGTGCCCATGGACAATGTTATTCTGGGGGGAAAGATGGAGATATTGTGACTGTCAAAGATGCTTTCAAATCATAGTCTTCTACCTATGGATTAGTATTTGTTTAAAGTCCATTGCGAATTAGCAGTGTTGGGTCCACTCAAAATCCTAAAACTGACCACCAATACGTGGCAGGATCACCTACAGGACCGCGGGACACCCACTGAATTGAGCACTTCCCAGGTGGCACTAGGGAATTGGCATTTAAGTTTAAGGTCTAGTCATATATTTAAAACATATCATCTCTAAAAATATTATTAGCTACACAGATGTTGCAAACAGTATGGGCATTTCAGGAATCAAGACAATGTGCTAATACCAAGCATGAAAGAGGGAAGCCCTTGTGCCCATCTGCAGCTGAAAATGCGATATAAAGTCCCGCAATTTCAGAGTCCTGAAACCTATCACAAAGCAGACATTGTCTGTTTAGTCCCAGCTTCCAGAGGTGGCACACCACAAGCATCCTGGGTGGCTCGCTTCATGACGAAAGAGACCACATAAGTTTTCATCAGCTGGGTCTTGTACCTCGATCTTCTGGTCATGCGCTGATCCAAATGCGTGCTCTCAGCAGAGCAGCTTCTTTTGGTCCAGGGCAGATAGCAGCAGCAGGACTTCCTTGAGAGTTCTATTCTTACCCAGCTGCTGGGAAAACAGTAACTTTCAGAGTCATGTTCTTTCTTGGTGAGGCATCCCTTTGTGTTGGTGCAGTAGAGCTTCTCCAGAATTCAGACGAATACAATATGCAGGCCCATGGTGGCTCTTATTTAGTTTAAATTGACTACATTGGTAGGAAGCCTGAGCCACTGTAAGTGGGGTATCCAATTCACAAATCAAAACCTCCGAAAACCAAGTCAGAGAACATGTTTGCAAGCTTCCACTATGGGATTTCAGTAAGGAGGAAAAGCAGGAAAGGCACAGGAGCAACAGGTCAAAACATGGGGATTGTCAGAGGTGCAAAGCAGACCTCTTGGCAAAGCACACAGGGAGGGGATCACGGAAGGCGATTAGTCTTACCACACAGGTTTATAACAACAGGCAGTCCCGTGCCTCGCCCGATATTGTGACAACTTAAAGATTCATCTTAGCAATGGATCTAGAAGATTAAAACTCAATAAGCATTCAACAATTAATCGAAAAGACCCAGGTAAATAACTGTCAACCTCAACAAATGAGTCTGAAAGGTACTCCAGATGTAATGACTGTGATGTAATAGCTCCCGATATAACAACTGGTATTCCAAAGCTCAACACGTTTTACAAGTCAACACAGGTTTTGGCAGTCTGGTCGCCATGGCTACTAGATCCATGTAGCGCAACAAAAGGTGTGCTCAAGTGGGTAGAAGAGTTTGTACTCCAAAAACTTGTAATGCATACTTTGGAAAAATATGTGGTAATGAATATTAATGAGATGACTAAAACCAGCAAGAACTTGAAGAACTAACACAATGTTATGACACAACGGGGACACTGCAATACAAGCCATTTAGAACCACGAGGGTATATTTGCATATATTATGGAGACAAGAGAAAATGTAGTTATGATGAATATGCAGGAACATACAGAGGTGTGTTCACTACTTAACAACAGAAGATGTTAAAATAAATCTTTGAATAATCAGGTTTAAGACATGCAGGCTGAATTACACGGTTTGTCGCTTGAAATAATGGATCTTGGTCTACTGAATAATAATGAGTTTCGTGTTTTTCGATCTAGTTTACGCATTCAAGGCACATTTGCACCAGGATTACAACATTTTCCACAGAAAAGTTTGAATTGTATAATTTTTGGCTTACATCTAGGATTTGTGTAGATTTCTGACATTTCAGTAATTTTCAAAGAATGCTAAGCATGCCCCTGGGAAGCGGATGCTGCTGCAACTTCCCAGGAGCAATCACGTGCCTAAACATGCACATATATATGCAAATGCAATGCATACTTGAATCAGCAAGGTTTCATTTTTTTATTTCGTTCCATGAATAATGCCCTTTGCCTATGCCACTAACATTTATGGGGCTATTTCTCCCTTTTGGAACTGTGATAGAATTAATTATCTTACCGTTTTCAGGGTCTGACTTGTGGGTTTGTAGTTTACACCACCTTTTGCAGCTGTAACACCCTGGATAGCACCCAATCCGCCCCAGCGATCAGATGTACTCCGAGATAAGTGATAGATACAGGGGCAAAATCAACCATTGCCGTCTTTCCCTGGTAGATGACCATAAATGATTCAGCTAAGCTTATAATCAGTTTCACCAGAAGCTGCGGGAGTCTAACCATGGTGTTTGCACCTCTAGACCAATCATTTCTGGAGCGGAGCCCAACAGCTGAGAGTGCACTGCCTGAAGACACATTTCTAGCACCACTAGTAAGCTCAACGAGCTTTTTGTCCTTCCTTAGGAAACGAAGGATGTCGCTTGGTAACCCTGGATGTCACAAAAGTGACATTTAGCACGAAAAACACATTTAGGATTATTGCAAACCTGTGACATGCAGATTCATATCTTGTCAAAAATGACAGAAATCTTTATCCTCTGAAAGTAGAGAGCAAATATTACTTTGGTTCGATACCTCAGATGTGTAACCCATTTGTAGGGGGAGATGACTGACACTTTGGTGACAACATTTCCCAGCACAATACAACTTGCAGGAGATCGCCATGTAGTGGAAGCATTGCTCTTGCCACTGGGAGTTTACCGAGCCCAAGCTCTGCAGCAGACAGCATATTCATCTAAAACCCGTAAGCATCCGCCTGCCATGCGGCTTCAGGCCTGTGATACTCTAAGCTGCCCCATTATTGCTACACCGCACAGCGGGCAGACGGTATTTGAGATTGTCAAGCCTGGAAGAAAACCAGCAAAGGAAAAATGCACAATCCAGCCATGCAAATGCGTTGCCTCTCGTCAGATTCATAAAATCCCTTTCAAGGTCAAAGCAAACGTGAGAGTCTTTTCAGCCCATCTTAATGTTTCCCTACACTACAAACATTTCATTTTCGAAAGAACAGCCCTGCAGTGGAAATACATTTTGACCAGGTGACAGCAAAACGCAGTTTGCACTTCCAACCACAACAAAAAACATTACGGTGAAACTGGGCATCTTGCATTTCAGCCAAGAATAAAACACTACCATACTGAAGCTAGGCAAGCAAAAAATACACCCTTATCAGTCTTTTGTTCCTACTGTGTACCTCATGCTCTTGAAGCAAATACACTAGAGACGTCCAAGGCAGTATTCTCATTCCGTGGCGAGTATTCCGCCCCACGAGAAAAACAGTGTAAGAAAAAAAAAACCTTTCGGGGAGGAGTGATGGGTCACTGGAGGATCAACACACTCCACTGAATGTGTAAGCCCTTTATAAAGCAGGGAAGTGACTGTGGTTTCAGTTTATTTCTGTTTTGGAGCCCAGAAGTAGCCAGTGTTCCCAAGAGCTATGCATTCTGTAACCATCCTTCAATCCTAGGTATGTTTCCTATAAACAGAAATCCCAATAGCGCTGCCCTGGGGCATCGGAGGCCGAGAACAGGCGAGCATGTACCTCAAAAAGGACATGCAGGCTATTTCAGGCGATCAGCACAAAAAGGAAGGAATAAAATAAAAAAGTACTCACTGAAGGGAAAATGGCCATGTTCACAATACAGAAACCACACGTCTCACTACACTGCAGGAAGATTTCATGTCCAACAATAGTATTCAAATAAAATGTCATACACTTATTATTATATGTTCTTCAGCCAAGAATGCTCGAGGGCCGGTTCTTGCTTCTTTGGAGGTGACGATGCATCCCTGATGGGCAGATAATGCAGATTCTTCAGAAAGGGCAAGGAGGAAGGGTGATAGGGCCGTATTCTTTGAGGGGAATTGCAGTGGGTTTTAGGACACCCCTCAATGGAGTCATGCTGTCGAGAAGGGAGGGTGTTTGGTCAGTTCCTTTGTTTATCTAACCTTAGCTTAGACTATCCAGTCTCACACTGCATGGAATTGATTTTCGAACAGTCGTTTTTTCTAAAGAGGTTGCAACTTTTAAGCATTCTATTCACGAATATCATCCCTGGTTTGCTCATTTTTGGTATTAGCGATATCAGTCTTATTTCAAGGAATTTCTTTTACGTTAGTTGAGTGTCATGGGGTGAAGAAGGTATCATATGCTAATGATACTCAGTTGATTATCACCCTGGCACAGGATGAAGCGGATGCTGCCCCTAAGTTTAGAGAGTGCCTGGTAGACCTGGCAAAATGGAGGACTTCCAGTTGCCTGCAACGAAATGCTGGAAACACTGATGTTCTTGTGGTTGGTAAGCAACCGTCCATTTGGTCCTCTGTATGGTGGACTTCTGAATTGGGGTTGGTCCCTGTTCCTAAACCAAAAATCTAAAATCTTGGGGTGTGGTTTGACTCAGCTCTGTCTTCGACGACCAGATCTCGTCTCTGCTGGCTCCTGCTTTGGCTTCTTGAAGATGCTTTGCAAAATCTTAGCGCTGCTGCCAGAGTCGGCTAAGAAAACAATCATCCAGGTGTTGCTAGTGTTTCTCCTGGACTATTGAAATGTTCTAGACCTTGGAGCCTCTAAGGGCAGAATAAGAATGTTGCAGAGGGTGCAGAATACCGCAGCTTGTATGCTCCTAAATATTCCTAGGCGTTCCTCTATGGGCCCTGCTCTTGCTAAGTTCCATTGGCTCCCTATGCAGGCCAGAGAGGCCTTCAACGCTTTATGCTTCAGTCATAGTATCGTAAACTTGAAAGGTCCTTGATTTCTGTTTCCCCTGATCAAACGCTATCCGCCAAATCACCGTCTTAGATCGTCGGGAACATCCAAACTGGTGAATCCGAAAGTACACAGAGCTCGTTTGGGTGGCAGATCCTTTAATCGGCTTGCGGCAAAGATGTGGAATCTCCTCCCCCTGGAGCTTAGAATGCAGCCCTCAGAAGGGCTGTTTCATTGAAATTTAAGGCCTGGCTCTTCAGGCAATCCATGGTCAGTTAATGACTATGGCTGGCTCTCTGTACACTCTGATTGATGGCCTAGGAGAAAACCTAGCGCGGGACACTCGGAGTAACCATACGCCTTACAAATTTCTAACAGTAACAGTTAGTACGTCCTTCTAGACTAGGGCAACTAATGAATCAATTGAGGATGTGTCATGTTTTAGTCAGAGAGGATCGGATTAGTCATGGCACAATTAATATAGCCATTTGCTCACTCAAGTGCAACTAAACTGTGCAAGATTATCAGTTTGAACAAGGAAAGTGTCAATTCTGTTGGGCAGTTGGTAAAGCTTTCTGTGAGCATTGTGTATTAGCATTGCAGAAATTCGACAAACATGGTTGGAATATCCAATTTTGTCAATTTAGTTGTAGTGGCATGTGTTCCACTAGTAAACATCTATGTTGAACATATATAAGCCTTTAAAGTTACGACTTCAACAATTTGCAGGTAGTTTTCTATCCCAGTCATGTATACCAACCATGTCCAATTTCCAGAGTCACAATGAGTGAGAAAATCCACACAGTGCTTAAGTGTGTCGGGGGAAGGTGTTTCTCCATGGAGGAAAATATTTTCTATTAAATAGTAAAAACTTGTACAAATGTATAACCGCACAACTTGATTTCTGGATATAGATTTATACACCTGGATGAATCACCTAATGAGGAAATAATACACAAGAGTTATCATGAAATTAGCATAGTATTTCCTGGGATATCCTAGAGTACTCCTCAAATTCTTGAAGATTGTTAAAAAAGTTAGAAATGGTGTATGTCACTTGTATGAGCAAGCATGCGGTAATACATTTCTGATGTTTCTCCCTTTCGATGAATTGCCACCTTCGCAACGAATCCTATGAAGATGGGTACTGTAAGTAGAGATTTAAACTATGAATGAATGACGGTGCAATGTAAATTGTTTGTGGTTCTATGGGGAGGTTTGCAAAGCTTTGGCCTGATAACACTATGCATATGATGTGAAAAAAAATTCATGGTTCTTAATACTTTGTTTTTACTGTAACCTATGAATAAAAAAAAAAAAAACTTGATCAAAAAACAAAAAAAGGAACCCTTGCAATCCAGGTATTCTGGTGCCAGTGGCGCAACTGGTATGGACTTAGATGTTCAGAGCTCCGTCCATCATCTCCTTGTGTTTGCTTTGTTCACCCTAAGTTGGCAGAGTATGCCCAGATGTGGGTCCTTGCTCACTTTGCCACTGGATTAAAGCTAGCCTTGCTGATGAGGGGTGTTACCACGAAACCGGTCCCAGGATGCTTGTTTACGGTCCAGGGAAGATCTAGCTTGGCAGTTCGGGCTGGACTGTTCCCAAGAGGAACAGTGTCAAGACTGATTTGCATATGGCTGGGTCTGAACTGGGATGGCGAAGTGAGCTAAAGAATGATGATGGATTCAACCCACATCTGTGAATGGGGGTGAGTGTCTGAAAAGTTTCAGCGCTCCGTCCATCATCTCCTTGTGTTTGCTATGTACTTAGATGAACACAGTTCACAATTTCAAGATAATAGTTTTAAAATAGTCACGCTTCAAAGTCCCAGTGAGGGGTATACATTTTCACTGGATTAGCATAGGATTTACAAACGGTTGTAAAGGGTTTAGAAGAACTCCTGTCATGGTGCTAGTTAAATCTTATTAACACAATGGCTATTTGAAGGCCTTCAATTTATGGATTTTTATGCAGGCCTCTCATCTCCAGCTATTAGAAGATGACTTAGCACAATCATCTTTCTTAGGAAATTATGTCATATGAGTGATCTGCGGTATTGATATATTGAAGCCTCCTACTTTCTCGAGTTAAACTTCTTCTTTGGGTCTTTCACTTCTGCATGGAGCTGGTTTTAGACCTACCCTTCATATTGGATTTTCTCTCTATTTTAGAAAGATTTTCTCTACACTTTACCATGCTTACTACAGAGTACTTTAGAGTGCTGCTATGAGCTCTTACATTTTTTGCTTTATGTATCTGCTCTATTCATTCTTTTTCTTTATCCGTTACAATATCAGGCCATTGTGTTGTCTGGTATGTGCCCCTCAATTATCAAACACAAGCTTCTCCATGCCCATCTCAATTTTGTTGACTATCAATGCTTCTTCATTCTAGGTTCCACATTCTTTGTTTTGCATTCAAATGTGTTTACTGTTTAACACTACCATATCCCGTTCCATGGCATCACATCATACTCCTTCTTGGCCCCTTCTTAGTGCTGCACTATATTATATCTAACCCATTCTCCCCTTGAGTTCGGGCTCCAATTTTCGCTCATTCTCTCTTTTAGACTACTATGTGTAATGTGCTCTCTGTTCTCATATGGTATTCACATTATTGGCTGTATTAAAATAACAGCTAGAGGACAGCCTTTTTTGATTTTTCATTTTTATACCATCATCTAAGTGTATGGTCTTAAATGTACTTTTGCTCTTATTTGTGTACTGTCTTTTCAAGGGCTGTGCTTTGGTTAAAAGGGCTACAGTTAAAGAAATACAATTTTAAAAAATACAACAAAATTCAAGTTATTGATTTGCATTTTTCTGAAATTATCACTGTTCTTCAGTGATGACTGATGACTTTAGAAGTGCCACTTTTTCTCTTTTTTTAAATAAAAAACAGATTACATTACCAGATGGACTCTTCATAGCGCTATAGGCTTGATTACTCGGGCATTTGGGAAATCTCTCCACTGTCCACATCATGCGGTCCCGTCCTAGAGATCTGCTTCATGCAATCATCAATTATTTTTGATTACTGGACCTCAAATTGCTTTCATTCAGTTTTGAAAGGTGTTCAGATTGGAGTTTGACTGTCCTTCTGCTCTGGTTATTATGAGGTTAGCATTTCCTTTTGGAGAAGCTCTCAAAAATAGAGATCTCTTGTGATTTCATACAGGTGAACCTGGCAGGATGAGTTATACATTTTACTCGGCCAAAGAAGTGAATTAGGTAGTGAAATGACTGAGTGATCCTAATCTGAGACATGCTACCTGAGTCTCAGAAGTGATCTACTTGTATTCTAATTATTTATTGAGGGTATGCAGGATTGTGTGAGCTGAATTCAGAGTCACTAATAGAGAGGATCTGTTCTGGAGAGTTTATTTCATTCTCATAGGAAGTGATTCTGAGCAAGTACATATGTACTTATATAATGTTGGCATAGACACTTACAATTATAAGTGAAACCAACATTCCAATGCATTTGTCAATGTGTATGTGTAGCCCAAAAATGGGGAAATTAGCCACAGTAGAGCGGTGACCACAATACATATGCCCCAAGTCTTTCTCCAGCTAATCAAATAGTTTAGCAACACTAGCTTTGTGTAGATCATCACCCCACTGGGTCTCCCATGGCACTTATGTGGGACATGATGATCAGTTGTGCAGTGTGGGAAGTTGCACTGGAGGATAATTTTGTAATTGAGGCTTGTCTCGCAAGTGATAAACCAAATATCAAAACATTTATAGTCATTGATGACAGGCAGCAGTACATTTCTATGGGGGCTCAATATTGGTACAATGCAACATTTAAAAAAATAATTAAGTCAGCTTTATCCTTTACAGTTCATGAGGATTTACACCATTGCAATTTTTAACAAGGTACTCCCCATAATTTGTCTTATTCAGCGTTAAGTACATGGTGAGGTGTGGTTATTAATCACATTAGAATAGTCCCCCCATGTTCATTAGTAAGTATTTGCAAGACATCTGGTCGTGCCCAGGGTCCTGGTCTCTACCCCTGCAAAACTGCAACTAATGGTTCTTGATCATTCTCCCCAGCAAAGCTGCACATTCTATTACAGTTTGTAAGCATTGCATACTTCTGCAAAATGCTTACAATGGACTGGGAGTAACCAATCTGTTTCTGGATTCGATAGCTCCTTCACCTCGCAAGTCCGCATATACAGAATGAAACCCCATAGATCAAAATCCGTCCGGGCATCAATTCTCCGTTGTCCACAGAGGTCTACATAATTGAACAAGCAACCTAATACACAGGTCAGATACCGTCGGAGGGCATAGTTCACAAATGAAGAATTGTGTGTTTTTAAATTAGATGCATCCACCCATTACTATGCTACAGTTATTATGTAAATAATGAGATTAGGAGGCATAATGACGTCAACATCTTACAAAAACATCTATAATCAAAGAAACAACCAACAAAATAACACTGTAAAGCAAACAAATGGTAAAACAATGAAGGAAGAAGTAGGATTTGAAAGAGCCCATAATGCTTTGTAGTAACACATTGTAAGAAATTCCAATATTAGTTGAGGGGAGTGAGAAGCCAGCTCAAATTAGAATCACAATCCTTTTCAGGGTGAACCACAAAAAAAGTCACTAAATAAACCTGTGTCTAACATGCTGATACCTTGGCATAAAAACAGTCAGGATTAACATAGAGGCACTGTCTAAAGTATTTATGTAGTACCCAAATAGTAATAAAGTGAAAACACAACACAAACAAAATTAACCCCTTCGATGCTGCGCAGATTCCGCCGCTGTGCTGGCGGAATCTTGCGCGGGCGTGGTCATGACGGAATGGTTCCGTCATGAGCACAGCTCAACCGTGGGTCATGACGGAACCATTCCGTCATGAGCACCGAAGGGGTTAATCATATGCCCCAAAAACAACAAAAATCCAATAAGTAGAACCAGAGATAAGAATTTTTGAAGTTTAAATTAAAAATAGCGCCAAAGAGCACAAAGCTCCAACCATGGTTAGCTTGTCACTCTAAATTCGGACAAAGTAAAAAATTAAGGCCGACTGTGATGGAGCTAGAGTTGGATACAGGGACCAGGTTCGAGCTAGTGGAAAGTTTATCTTTTGTGGAAAAAAGTGGCGATTGGCACGTCATCGGTGGGGCAGGCTGCAACCTGGATATGCAGCAGGACTTGACAACAACTGGGAGTTGACGAGCAGGGTCCTGTGCCTAGAAAGGCCTCGAATTCAACAGATTGCTGCTTGGCGACAGTATGGATGAAGCCCTCTATGTTGGAACTTGGACATTCTCTCAAGTCAGATCTTCTTTAGTGGAACAAAAGAACAAGTTAAATTAGACAGGGACGGGTTCAACTTCAAAGGCTTTGGGCCTGATTAGAAGTTTGGCGGTCCTGGAGCGGGCCACCAAGTCAGCGCCCTGCTCCAGGACAGCCAAACTCAACCCCGCCCACCCAATTATGAATAATTTAGTTGTCTGTTGGGCGGGCGTCGTGCATCGGTGCAGCTTAAAGGCTCATAGTGAGCCTTTCAAGGTGGTCCTGGTCTTCCACCGGTGTTCTGGAGGAAACGTTGGCAAAAAGATTTTACGTTCCAGCTTATGCAGTGTGGGTAGGAGGAGTAAACGCTAAAATCAGCCAAGGGTCCAGGACCTGGGGAGTACCACTTGAGGATTAAGACTCACTCCAGCTAAGGCCAGCAGCAGAGTCCATGGCATGTCCAGTTTGGATAGGTCGGCTAGGCAGTTGCAGGGAGAGAGGCCTCTGGCAGTTTGTTGAGTCTTAGTAGCTCAAATAGAAGAGCAAGCAACTGACCCTTGGAGTCACTTCTGGGGTAATAGGTTCAACCTAAGCAGGTCCAGTCTTCTTTCAGGTTCTTCAGACAGCAGGGCAGTCCTTCTTCTGATCCACAAATGTGTAGAATGTTCTGAAATGCGGTCTGTCAGGTCCATTTTTAATTACCAAGCCAGCCTGTTGGTTGAGGCAAGCATTTGTCCACCCTCCCCCAAACCAGTTCTGGTCAGTTCCGCAACCCACACTGGCTTTGATGCCAGCCTGGCTAGAGAGGTAAAGGTTATGCAGGACGAGGTGCGAGCTGCATCTGCCAGTGACAGGGTAGGCCTCCTTTGAAGTCAGAAGGAGTTGGGTTCAGCCCCCTCCACCCTCAAACTATCCTTTGAAGCTCAGAAAGAGGCTAGGGACAGTCCCCAGGCCACCCTGCTCAGTAGGGGAACACCCCTCCCCACACCCTTGTCTACTGTCTGGGAGCAATACACATAACACTCCAGGAGAGCTATCAGGTGTCAGGTCATACAGCACCCTGGCAGTTAAGCCTTTCAGGTTTAGGCAGGAAAATGACAACTTTGTAAAAGTGTCACTTCAAAAATAGTAATATAAAATCTAACTTTGCGATCAAGTTGGGTTTTAAGTTTCTATTACAATAATGGCTTACATCGTGTCTCTAGCTGCTCCCAAACTAAAGATACACATTATAAATTGTTATAATGTAACCCAGTGTTTTTCTATGGTAGAGCCAACCTTGTAACAGTGAAAAACGACGTCAGAGATTTTTCACTGCCAGGGCATGTAAAACATTAAATATGCATTCCCTACATTTAAATACCATGCACCTTGCCCTGTGGGCATTTAGGTCCTACAATAGTAGTGACTTATAAGTATTTAAAAGCAAGGTTTAAGCCAGGCAAAATGTTTATTTTGTCTGGTCGAAATGGCACGGACATGTAAGCTGCAGGGTCAGGCCTGGAGACACGTTTTATAGAGCTACTTTAGTGGGTGGCACAATGAGTGCTGCAGCCCACTAGTAGCATTTAATTTACAGAACCTGGGCACAGGTAGTACCATATACTATAGACTTATCAGTAAATCAAATGACCCAATCAGGTGTATACCAATGTCACCCTGTTTTATAGGGAGAGCACAAACACTTTGCCACTGGTTAGCAGGAGTGAAGTGTGCAGAGTCCTATGGCCAACAAAAACGTGTTTAGTAAAAGAAGGTATACATTTAGGGGGGCAATGCAGAAAGGGCAAATTTCCAACACACACATATAATGACTTAAACCACAGCCCTCCTAGTGTCCCACTGCTAGTAGCAACATTTTACATTTGCAACAAGTCCTATGTGGATGTCTTTAAACACATACATTTGTTGATTATATATGACATGCTGCAATCCTTAAAAAAGAACTTAAAAAATATTTATCTAACAATTAATTGGTGCTAGCCATCTATGACATTGTGATCTAATATTATCAACACCCCATAAAGAGGTCTATTAGTGTTAAAGACACTGTTTCTTACAGAATTTAGAATGTGAGTCTGCTGATGTGCTGTGATGTTAGAAGCTGGTTCTAAAAATATACATGATTTTCAAGAAACAACACCCTCCCACTAGTAAAACTCTCACTCTGAAACAATTCATTGCTAACCACTGCATGAGCAGAATGAATGGACTGTACAAGCATGAAATCAGCAGCATCCTGCTTGAACATCACGTAGACTGGACACATTGATTACACATACTTCATCTGTAAAGGGCAACAATAAACGCAAGGAAAAAAAACAGGTGAGTAAAATATAAAATTCAGAATCTACATCTGTTGACGACACGTTTTGATTGGCAGACAGTTTGCAAAATGGTAAGCAGCAAGCGTTCATTTATAAGAAAGTGAAAGTGGCAACTGTGTAGTTGGAAGAATATGGCATGCATAAAAAGGTGCATTTTTAATGACAATACAAGAGGGCACGTGCAACAAACCTTAATGATACAATATAATACAATACAATGCATTTATAAAGCGCACAGCAACCTCCGAGGAGGTGTCCTGGCGCTAGCGGAAAGATCACCTACAAGAAACCTAGCAGAAAAGATTCTAAAAGACATCTAGGCAGGAGTCAAAAGAGTAAAGTTTTTAAGCTTGTTTTGCAAACAGTTTCGGACGGGCTACTTATTAAGCCTAGTTAAGACTAGAGAATAAAATGTGAGACTGCATGCACTGTAAATGCAAGTGGTGAGAATATAACAAATTGGAGGACATGACATGGCCTCAGTAAAGTGCAAATACTAAAGAATTCAAGTTTAAACAGAGGACTACTTGAAATCTAGGCTTTATTACCTTTATACAGTCAGATTCGATGTGGAACTTTCTATAGCCAAGCAGGTCTGTCTCAAAACCTCCCTTTAAAACCTACACCCAAAATGTTTGAACTGAAAGCAGTAGTCAATATTGGGTCAAGATGTGTAACTCTCAATTAACAATATTATTAGTCACCAAGAGATAGAATAAAAACCATGATTGGAGAGGGAGTGGGTGTATGGTTTGCAGTTGGGGCTTTGTCGAGCCATTGGGTAACTTCTGAGATCAAACGAATAACCTGAGATCTCCAGTCCTTAATTTGAGCCGGTGGTTTCTGGGGGACGGCACTGGCACTTACTTCTCAACACCAGCACTAATGAGAGTTTACCACATGGTGGCGCTGTATGTCTAATTTTGAGATGAGTCCAACAACAGTGTTTAATAATTCAATACACATTAGAAATGACAATTCAGACTATTACGCACCATTCTTATAGCTTTGGTTGGTCTGAAATAGTCTGAAATACCACACTTGTAGGAATGCGATGATTAGTAGTTGTGTTGATACTGTTATTGGCATCATTGGCAGGGGCAATAAGTGGTACAGGTTTCAGTGGCCCCCTAAAAAGTGTCCTCACACTTATTTTTTTACAAAATTAGGCACTGGATCTCCATTTGCTACAGTGATGCCTAGGACTTCAACCCACAGAAATAAAAGCCACACCCGTAATTACCACAATATAGGAGATATCCAAGTTCTGGACTGTGTGACTTACAGGATTTATTCATAAAAGATTATTGCCAGCGTGCTTGTTTGTTCATGTACAATGCTGGATTTCCTCAAACATGCATTCCAATTGAAACTTGTGACCATAAACGAACAGTGCATCCTGTATGACGAAAATGACAGTAAGTTTATTATAATTATAATTCAGCACAATTTCAGTAAAACCGAAGGTAATGGAAGCCTGTATCTGCAAAATGATTAAATATTGCTTGTTTTAGGGAAACTTATTTTTTCCTGTAGCTGCCACAGCAATGTCTCCATGCTTCGCAAATGCCCACCAGCAGGGTGGAGGCCACCTGTCATAATGGTAAAGTTATTAGAGTTTGAAGGGTTTAAAGTAAAATAAAGAGAGGAGAAATAAAAGGTGCAATGGACGCAAAGTGAAAATAGGACAAAACCTTGTATGTTCTTGTGGCCGGTTTCTGTGAAAGCAGGTGCATTGTTGAATTGCTCCAGTATGCGTACTACATTGTTGCATGAACAATAGGACAACAAACATTGGCTTAGCCAATAGGTCTCGCCTTTGGGACCTTATACGTGTTTAGCCATGCAGCACATTATTTTGGGTATTGCGCCACAAGGGATTGAATAGGTAAACAAGTACTACACAGTGGGTCATGCAATCCGATTCTAGGTTTTCACTACAGAAATAGTGCATAGATACGTACATTTTGGGGTGGGTGGACAGCCAAAAAGTTAGTTAGCAACTGCATCCATAGACTTGCATGTGTGTGGTAGGAGGCAGCATCTTTTGCAATATGGCATGCATGATTGTGGATGAGAAGTAGGGGGGTGAATGGAGAGATGGTGCGAGAGCTCAGCAGCATGTGACCTTGCAGTATAAAATGTGCCTTTGGTCTGAATTGGTACGCAAATATAAAGACACAACACACAGTGATAGTTTTTTTCAATAAACTTTAGCAGCAAACAATTAAACCCAAACATAATGTAAAACTCTCCACAAACTATATTCTGAGTGAGTTTTAAATACAAAGAGCTGGTATGGCAGGGACTAAGACAGTTACGCTGGCAACTAAACACACAAGAGTCAATAATAGCCCAAGAAGACGTTGCCAAGGAAAGTCTTACAGTACGTCTCTCCAGATTCTAACTGGCAAGCTACTTGACCTTACTAATTGTATGCTGGAGGAGGAGGGAAATGCAGTACGAGGCTGAGCAGCGATGACAAAAAGCCTTTGTTGTGGAACAGCGAGGAGTGAGAGCAGGAGAGCCGGCACTTCCAGTTGTTTGCTAGTGTGTCTCCAAAACAATGTGCCAGCCTGCACAGAGTGACGCTCTCTGCAGGGTCAGGCAGTGCACCCGATTGGTCCTATGGTGCCCCCGCGGACCCTCCGTGAGCCCAGAGGGCTCTCCCCTGAAAGGCTTCCTGTATAGAAGAGCTGCTGCTATTTTTGGAGGCCTTGATTCACTCCTCACCGACAACAATAGCAAGATGTTTTTCAGAGCAAACATCTCTGCAAATGGTCCATGCATGCTGATTTCAGCTGCACTCATTCTTTCAATGAACGGCAATTTCATCAAACCACGAATAACGATGTAACTCCGAAGCAGCACTCTCTGCTCTACACATGTACAAAGTTTCATTTACAAAACTGTTTACATTATGGAAGCAGATATGAAACATGTTATACTAGCCCTCCAAAACAGGACAGTTAATAATAAACAAAAGACACAAACAACAGGAGGAGAAAGAAATGCGTATAATTATCGGCTTTACGCCATGCAGTGATAAAGAAAAGCGCACAGCCTCCCGAAACTGATGCATTGCATGAAAGCTGGCACTGTGAGGAAAAATGAAGCACAGCACCCGTGTAGATAAATGTTTAACTGTGCAGTAAAAGAGCAAAGTGTGAGCCCCGTAACAGCTGGATTGCATGAAAGCGGGCGCTGTGCTGAAAAATGAAGCACAGCGCCCGTGTAGATCAAAGTTTTATGCCGTGCACTAAAAGCGCCCAGCCTTCCAAAGCTGCCACATTTCATGAAAATGGGTGCTGTGCTGAAACCTGAAGCGCGGCACCCGGGGTGGGTCGAAAGGGACAGCACACGTAGAAACGGTGGGTGGGAGGGGAAAGCAGTAACAGAGTATAAGCATGGCGAATGAAACAGTCATGAGACCACAAAGTAAACAAACCACAACACTTAACAGGATCAGAGGCAGGGCAACCCCCCAAAAAAAGAGTGCTCTGGAAGTATCATAAATAACATGAAGAGTAAGAGCACATGGAAGAGGGGCAGTCTGTATGGGAGGTTACAAAAGGCCAAAAGGAGGGACCAGTAAGCTATTTAGCCAATTAAAAGCCGGAATTTACGAAGGAAAGTAAGAGGAACCAATTAAAAAGATGAGTGGTCCACAAAAGCCCATATTGTAGATACAACATGTCTAGGCGAGACCTAAAAAGCAGTAACTTTAAAATAACAGTTGACCAACATATATAAAAAATAAAAATAAGCTGTTGAGGTTGCCAATTTTTTGGGAGAGGTTTGTTTTTCATCCAAGCTACCACTCTAGTTACTCTTTAAATCAAAATATTTTCCCAAAAAACACATCTATACGTCACCAACCTCAGGGATCACCAGATGATGTGGGTGCACCCAGTATGCCTATGATATTTCACAAAATTAGCTCACTTTTTGGCAAAGTTAAATACGACCTCAAAAGGTGTAGTGTGTGTATAGTACAAGGGCAGAGCATTACATCAAGCAGTAGCACACATCCGGTGGCCCCCCTAAGGAAGCTGTCAGACAAAACTGACACCCAGAATTAATAAGTATTGGCAAAGCCAATAGGTCTTTCCTATCTGAGCTGTTGACTGTCAATGATTTTTGTCATGTTGCACAGCAGCTGTGTTGCTGTGAAGCATGACTGAAAGATTTTTTTTAAAGCACCATGACACAGACAGTGCTGGCAGTGTTGCAGCACTTTTTTATACAATTGCTGGCAGGATGCATCTCTGATGGAGGAAGGGTGTGCCACACAGAGGAAGTAGATGCCCAGCCATCCCACCGCATATCCGCATCGTAGCACTTTCTAGCTGTGCAACATGGCTGATACCATTGACAAAGCCCCAATAGGTCACGTTGACACGACCTATTGATTTTGCCAATGCGTGTTTATTCTGGATGGACAGGAGGATGTGGGCGCAAACAATATGGGAGGGGGAAGCAATACCATGGAACGGGGTGGGCAGGGGCAAGCAACAACACATGATAGGGCAGGAGGGTGGGAGGGGGGCAAGCAACAACGGAGGATGGGGTGCAGAGGGGGTGAGCAATGGGACAGAGCTGGTCAGGAGGGGCAAGAAACAGGAGGCAGTGGGGAGGAAGATGGCATGCAACAATGGAGACGGTAGGGGGTAAGCAACAACATTGAGAGGGATGTGAGGGTGGGAGAGGCAAATAACAAAACGTAACAGGTGAGGAGGGTAAGAGGAGGGTGATAATATGGAGTGGGATGAGAAGACACAAGTAACAACACGCGAATGGACAGGAGCGGACATGTAACAATATGCAAATGGACAGGAGGGGAAAAGCAACAACACGGAGAGGCACTGCAAGCAACAACATAGAGAAGAGCAGATGGGTGGCAGTGGACAAATAGCAACATGGAGAGAGAAAGCAACAAGATGTAATTAGAGGGCAAGCAACAACACACAGAGGGATGGGAGCGCGGAATGGAAGGGGGTAGATGCACACAAGGGAGATGGCCTGAAAACACATGCACTCTTATGGAGTGCTTCAACTAAACGAACAAAGTAGCTCTGAAAGCGAGAGCAGTGGAAGGACACTAGTTTGTGGGACATGCTGCAGGAAAGGGACAAACACACGAAAAGGAAGTGAAGCTGGCACGTGCTGACCAAATAGTAGCAAAGAAATTAGTGTGACAATGAAGCCACCCAATGCCAAGCTATGGGTGGACTCTAAGCCCACTGTCAGTTAAAATGTCTTGCAAAAGACAACAATGCACCGTCTCAGTCACAACCTAAAAATGCCACCTCTGAAGCAGTTGTAGTCATGAATGTTAAAGACAAAGTATTTCCGAATTAACAAAGCTACTTACTCGTCAACAACACCAGTGAATGTGTAATTTTTAGAGAGACAAATGGGATAAACAGATTCACATTTGGAAGGCAAAAATACCCAATTGATTATCATTACAATGACAATTAGGGTGTACTCTGCTCTGTCACTAAAATCAGATCCATATAAGGAATTTAAAGAAACAGTTTACTAAATATACTAAAATCTAAAGTAACTGGCCAATTTACAACACAATCTGCTCATCCTAAATTCTTCTTTTACAATCCACCTCTCTCTTCACTTAAATTTAGTGACAAAAGTCCTCAATATCAATGCCTAGTAAAAGCAACTGGTAACTACTGGTACCAGTTGGTCTGGAAATGTCGAGTTACTAGGCGGTTAAGAGTGGTGGCCTTAAGGTCACCTTACAAATGTGTGTGTCGAGTTACCACAGAACTTGCAATTCTGGTGAAACTAGGAACTCCTGTTCCTATCGGATTTAAAACAAGACCCGTAAAAAGTACCTAGATGGGAATTGATTGTATTTATGGTTATGTTATTTACAAGACCATTGCAAGGATGTTAGTGTTTAAAAACATGCATCAAACTTTCAGGGTATGCGATTACTCACATTAAACCAAATATGAAATACATCTAAAAGACTCACTTCATGAATTAAAGCAATATTAATAATAACATTCTATTGGTAGATCTTCATTTAAAAAAAACGAAAAACGAAGATGCATGTGGAAATTAAATATAACTTAGCTCAACACATCAATTTAGCAGTGAATTAAACGAAACAAATAAAAGAAACAAGATGTTTAATGGAGTAATAATTTTACAATGTGCCACCACGAAGATCAAGGAAAATGAGCCAGGACTGTCTTGCATATTTAAAAGAGTGTAACTGACCCTTTTTTCAGGGTTATCCTCAAACCTTTTGCCTTCCTCCTGTATTATTTCTGACCCGTTTTTGTTGGTTTTATGACTCTGTGCACTTTACCACTGCTGATCAGTGCTAAAGTGCATATGCTCTCGCTTGTGAACTTGGTAAGATTGGTCTACACCTGTTTGGCATATTTAATTTACCTGCAAGTCCCTTGTACAGTGGCATTCCATATACCCAGGGCCTGTAAATTAAATGCTACTAGTGGCCCTGCATCGCTGCTTGCGCCACCCACCAAAGTAGCCTTTCAAACCTGTCTCAGGCCTCTGCCAGTGAAAGGCCTGCGTGCGCAGTTTACTGCCACAGTGATGTGGCACTTAAAGTGTTTGCCACATCTGAAACTCCCCTTTTACTACATACAGGTCACCCCTAAGGTAGGCCTTAGGTAGCCCTATGGGCAGAGTGCTGTGTAGGAAAAAGTTAGGAGATGGGCCTTAGTTGTGTGGCATGTCCTAGTAGTGACAAACAGCCTATGTGGCTTCTCAATGCTGTGAGGCTTCCCTCTCATAGGTTTACATTGGGTATTCCCTGATATGTTCTTTAGTGGTAATTTCTGATATGAAAGGTGTAGCGAACCATGTTTGGTATGTTTGGAATAGTAGTATAAATCCTGCCTATTGGTGAAAGTGGATTTGTTATTACTATTTTAGAAATGCCACTTTTAGAAGTGGGTATTTCTGTGTACTTATGACTCTTTGTGCCCTGCCTGAAATAAGTTTAATGTTCATTTTATGCCAGTGTGGTTGAGTTCTACAGCGAGAGGCATGTGGTCTCATTGTTTATGATTTTCTTTGATTATTTGCAGTTTAAAAGCACTACCAGCTGCAGTAGCAGATCCAACTGGGAGCGAAAGGCAGCGCTGGAAAATGTCTGCATGTCAGCCCCATATTGTACTGAGGGAGAGTATCAAATTAGCCCAACGACCTCCAAAGGTATTTGGGGTACCCAATACATGCATATCTACAAGGAAATTGTGTGCATTCCCTCTGGGCTCCTTGCCAGGCTTAGCTCATGATCCCTCCATCCATCCACATCTAAAAGCTGCCCTCTGGTCATCAAACTGATGAAGGTTTTTTTCTGTTTCCTTTATGGCCAGTTCAGCCCTGCAGGGTATGACAAAACGACTTAGAGGAATCGCTGCCTACTTTCTCAGCTGAAAGTGGCATGGAAACAGCTACCATGCAAACTAGGCATCATGGATTAAAGCAATTTGAGTTTGAGAAGCTACCTTAGCATCCATAAAACCCTCATGAGCAGTGGCCATAGTGTCCACAGCTAGATCTTGCCATTAGGTTTCGTCCGCACAGCACTTGCGCTGTGCTTGTGAAATCTCTTGTATTTAATATATCTTAAAAGGGGGCTCTTATCAGTTCCCAAAGCCGAATGACTGTGTTCATTTGCCTTTGTGTGGAATTTTTTTTTGTTATCTTCCCCTGATTGCAGGCATTTACGATACTTCTACTAACGCTGTTTGCACTGTTTAAGCCCCATTCACTGTCAAGATAAGATCTCTTCCCATGGAAAAGGATGAGCTTCTAACAGTATGCTGCAATGCTTGCTTTTTATTACTTAGTTGTGTAAAGCAGATGCTTTAGCCTTAGAATGTTTGTGGCATTTCCTATTCATGCCTCAGTACCTTTCTTTGCATTTTGCAGGCATTCGGATTGATTTTTTTCAACTTAATCTATTTCATTATTATGATCACATTCTAAAAGTTGTAATAAACATTGCACATTAAAAATAAAGTTAATATACAAGAGCTATGCTATATTTTCCTACTAAACAGGCAGCCACAACTGAAGTTACCTTGCAGACAACAGGGCCATGATTTAAATGGTGCAGCAGGGGCAGTAGCACCGGGCCCAAAAGTTGTCAGAACTCGTCTAAACACATAAAATTGCTATATTTGACTACTAAACAGGCAGTCACAATTGCAGTTACCTTGCAGTTAAAAGAGACTTGATTTTGAATGGGGCAGCTGGTGCAGTGGCACTGTTGACAAAAGCTCTAGGGACTCCACTAAACCCAGATTATTGCTAAAATGTAAAACTAAACACGCAGTTACAAGTGCAGTTACCTTGCAAACAACAGGGTCATAATTTCAATGGTGCAGCAGGTGCAGTGGCACCAGGACCAAAAGCTCCATGCACCCCACTAAACACCTGATATTGCTATATTTTATTCCTAAACAGGCGACGACAAATGCAGTTATGTTGCAGACAACAGGGTCATGATTTGAATGGTGCAGCATGTGCAGTAGCATCGGGCCCAAAAGTTGTCAGAACTAAGCCCAGATTATTGCTAAATGTTACTACTAAACAAGACAGTCACAAATGCATTTATCTAGCAGGCAATAGAGTCATGATTTGAACGGTGCAGCAGGTGCAGTAGCACCAGTACCAAAAGCTCTAGGCACCCCACTAAACACCTAATATTGCAAACTTTTACTACCAAGCAGGCACTCACAAGTAAAGTTACATTGCAGACAACAGGGTCACGATTTGAACGGTGCAGCAGGTGCAGTGGCACTTGGCCCAAAATGTTTTATGACCACCTCGAAACACCTAAGATTGCTAAATTTTCTACTATACAGGCTGACATAATTGCAGTTATCATGCAGTTAAAAAGGCTTTGATTTGAAAGGTGCAGTGGCATTGGGGCCAAAAGCTCTAGGGACCCCACTAAATACAGAATATGGCTAATATTTACCACTAAACAGGCAGTCACAAGTGCAGTTATCTAGCAGGCACTAGGGCCATAATTTCAATGGTGCTGCAGGTGCAGTGGCAACGAGGTCAAAAGTAGTTAGAACTCCTCTAAACACCAAATATTGCAATATTTAACTACTAAATAGGCAGTCATGGTAATATTGGGTTATACACAACTGACATCTTTAATTTACTTAAAAGTTCATAGTAAAGTGGCAGTATAAGTACTCAGGGCCTGTAAATTTAATGCTACTAGTGGACCAGCAGCACCGATTGTGCAACCCACTCAAATAGCCTTTTAAACATGTCTCAGGCCTACGACTGCAGAGCCTGTGTGTGCAGTTTAAACTGCTATTTCGTCCTGGTAAAATGAGCCTTTTGGCAGGCCTAAACCTTCCCTTTTAATACATAAAAGTCACCACTGGGGTAGGCCCTGGGCAGCCAAGAGGGTAGGGTGCAATGTATTAAAAAACTTGGACATGTACTTTTAAGCTTTAAATTTGTGTTTCCATACTGCAAGGCCTATTTCTCCCATAGGAAATCATTGGAGTTGCCTCATTACATTTTATAATTGTAATTTTTAACCTGGAAGAGGTAAGTAGTTCATGGTTGGTGGCTCTGGAATCCTAATTAAAAATCAGAATTTATGGTGAAGTCAAAATTTAAATTGCAATTCTGAAAAAGCCACTTTTAGAAAACTGGAATTTTTTTGCCTTAGTTGTTTGGTGCCTGCAGCCTGCCTTGGTCACATGACTGGGTGTAGCTGACAGCTGGGTTTTGTGTATTCCTGCTAGACAGCCACACACAAGGGGAGCTTAGTCATGGCTAGATGGGCCATCATTGGCAGGATGGGAGGAGCTGGGCACAGCTCTACCCACACTTGAACAGACTGTGCCATGCCTCCACACAAAGGGCCTAACGGCCATGCATTGTCACTTCAGCCAGCTTGGAGCCAAGACAGGGGAGGTAGGGAATTCCATACACTTCAAAGACACTGTCGAGAAGCTTCTCCCACCTTCCAGAACCAGGGCACCAGAGTATAAAAAAGGACCTCCTACACCAACTCTTCAGAACACGTCTGGACCTGTGAACACTCTGCAGGAAGAGGGACTGCTGTGCTGCTGAAAGTACTGCTGCTCTGAAGGAACTGCTGCCCTGCTGCCCTCTTGCCTGGGTGAGAAGGACTGTATCTGCATCTCTTGAATCCAGAACCCAGAGTTACACAAAGGGCTAGTTGGCTGACCTCCTCATCTGAAGCTTCAGGGACATAACAGGTTTCCAACAACCTTGCACAGTCACCTGGACTCTGCCCTCTGTGAGTCTACTCTGCCAAGTGGTGCCACCCCAGTCCCGGACCCTTGGAATCGGGCCTAAAGTGAATGCCATCCTCTGTGGATCCAGCGAGACTGATGCATCTCCTCTGCTGCACGGCGCATCACCGGGCAGAACTGATGCATCGCTGCATGGTTAGAACCCGTCACAAAGATCCTCAGAACAGCCGCAGTCCTAGGAACCGTCGCATCACCCTGACTGTGCGTCGCACCTTCAGCAATGGGCCCTCGTATCACCCGTCGACAGCAGTCTCGACAACGATGCCGAACTCTGCATCGCAGCCTCACAGCTCTTCAGAACCAGTGCATCGCCCCGACTACATGCCACATCCTCGACACCGGACTTTGCATCGCAAGCCCTTGTCAAGGGGATTCCGGACGACAGCGCAGGACCTCGCACTACAGGCTTTCTGCATCTCTAAACCGAAGCATCTTTGACGTGGATCCTCGCAATGCTCCGCAACCCGTATTTTAAGGTTCTCTGTTCATCAGGCCTAACTGGGCTCCTGTAGGCAGCCCACGCTCCATCGCAATCAGCCTGAACTAGTGGACTTTGTCCTGGTCCGGCACAACCAGATATCCACAGTTGCCGCTTTGTGCATTTTAGTGCTGTTTTCACAGCTTTACTGTTTGAAGTGTTGCACGAATACTTTACACATTGCCTCTAAGTTAAGATTGACTGCTCTGTGCCAAGCAACAAGGGGGTTGAGCACAGGTTAATTTGGGATTTATGTGTGCCTTACCCTGACAAGGACTGTGGTTGCTGTAGCACCGGTGCTCACATAACCATCAACCAACTACCCAATGTATTACTCGGGCAGTGGAGAATATGCTTGTGTGTCTGCAAAGTTTGGATGGAATCAAGATCTCGTGGTTGTAAAGAATTAGCTGTAAGAAAACTAATGTCACTCCTTGTACCTGTTTATTTGTATGTAGCACACTCATACCTTATATAGATCCCAGCAAACATCATTAAAAACTTCTAACACAATCATTCTCATTTATCTGGTAAACGAGGTACCAAGGGAAAAATGAAAAACAATTGAAGGCAAAAACAAGCATTTGAATGCAATAGGTCTTACATTCACGCGAGTTTGAGCTATTGGCATTGTAAATGACAATGCCTTTTATATATGTTTTGGGTTTTAAAACATAAATAAAAGGCACTGTCATTTACAATACTCATTGCTTAAACTCTCACAAATGGGAGACCTATTGCATTGCAATAAAGGGCATTCTCGACCGCTTTCTAGATTGTAAATATCAGAAGAAACCTGCCTGCGACCTCTTCAAAGTAGTGATAAATAGTGCAGTAAAGAAGATGTGCAAAAGTTGTAAATCACACAGACACAAAGTGTGAAGTGAGAGTTACATATGATCCAAGCTATAAACATTAACAAAGCGCTCCAACACCTTTCGCTCTGTGATTACACTGTCGCGGTTCAGGAGGAAAAGCGGGAGGCGGGGGCTATTTCCTGCCCTCTCCGTGATTTGAGTGTGCAGTGTGGCATTGCATAATGTTATTGCTATCTTTGGCTTAATAAAAAACACTGCAGCTGTAGTAGGGCCCTGGCTTCACCTCCTGGTGCAAGGCGGGCTGGGCTTTATGGCAGGCATGGAGGGAGGGAGGGATGGTCTCAGCTGCAGCTCTGACCTCGTACAGTGCCCCTGCTATTACTAGTGAGTGAGAGGCGCTGAGGTGGTGGTATTGATATTGGTGGTGGTGTTATTGGTGGAGGTGGTGGTATTCATGGTGGTGGTGGTATTGGTGGAGGTGGTGGTAATGGTGGTGGCGGTATTTGTATTGGTAGTATTGGTGGTGAGACTGGTGGTGGTATTGGTGGTGGTGGTGGTGGTGGTATTGGTACTGGTGGTGGTGGTACTGGTATTGGTGGTGGCATTGGTGGCGGTGGTGGTGGTATTGGGCGTGCTGGTATTGGTGGCGGTGATGGTATTGGTGGTATTGGTACTGGTGGTGGTATTGGTGGTGCTACTGGTGATGGTATTGGTGGTATTGGTATTGGTGCTACTGTTGGTGGTGATATTGGTGGTGGTAGTGATGGTATTAGTGCTGGTATTGGTGGTAGTATTGGTGGTGGTGGTATTGGTGGTGGTGGTAGTGGTGGTATTATTGGTGGTGGTGGTGGTGGTACTGGTGGTGGTGGTGTTATTGGAGGTGGTGGAATTGGTGGTGGTACTGGTATTGGAGGTGGTGGTATTGGTATTGGAGGTGGTGGTACTGGTATTGGTGGTGCTGATAGTATTGGTGGTGGTATTGGTGGTATTGATATTGGTGGTGGAATTGTACTGGTGGTGGTGGTATTGGTGGTGGTGTTGCTACTGGTGTTAGTGTTATTCTTTCTGGTATTGATGGTGGTGGTATTGGTGGTATTGGTGGTAATAAAACAGGTTTTTGAAAACAAACCCGTCAGGTGGCTTTAGTACAGATTTTACTTGGGGGGGGGGGGGTTGAAACAGACACGAGATAATGCTGGGGTTAAAGTGATTGAAAGCAGGAGCCCGTTTTACAGGGCGGCCATGCTGCTTAAAAGACACAAGTGGTTTTAGCTGAAGCAGCGCATCTCTGGCCTTCAGTAAGAGAAACTCAATAAAGTAAATAGTGCTTACAGACTAAATAACAGGTCCCATGTAACAACCAAAGTATAAGGGCCAGTCTCCGTGGGAGGGTACAAATGAAGACAAGGCTGTACTAATGAGCGACTAACAAGCCTATTTATGAATCCGAAGGCAGCATTTACGAAAGTCAGTGATACAAGCCAATGAAAAATATACAGGAGGAGAGAGGGCGCAGCTTCTCTCCCATACTCTAATACAGCAGTCTCGCAGAGCGAGCAGTGCATGGGCGCTGCCGCTAGGCTCGACATAAAAAGAGTAATTAGGCAGCCCAAGACAATCACAAATATCGGATGGTGGTAAAATTGGTGGTGGCGGTATTGGTGGTATTGGTGGTGGTGGTACTGGTGGTGGCGGTATTGGTGTTGGTACTGGTATTGGTGGTGATAGTATTGGTGGTGTGTATTGGTGGTATTGGTGGTGGAATTGGTACTGGTGGTGGTGGTGCTACTGGTGGTGGTATTGGTGGTGGTGATATTGGTGGTGGTGGTGGTGGTGGTGATATTGATATTGGTGGTATTGGTGGTGGTATTTGAGGTGGTATTGGTGGTAGTGGTATTGGATTGGTGGTGGTATTGTGGTGGGGTATTGGATTGGTGGTGGTATTCGTGGTGGTGGGATTGGCGGTGGTGGTAGAGGTGATGGTATTGATGGTGGTATTGGTGGTGGTGGTGGTATTAGTGGTAGAGGTGGTGGTATTGGTGGTGGTGGTAGTGATATTGGTGGTCGTTATATTGGTGATGGTGGTAGTATTGATGGTATTGGTGATGGTGGCATTAGTGGTGGTGTTATTGATGGTGGTATTATTGGTGTTGGCGGTGGTATGAGTGGTGGAGGTATTGGTGGTACTGGCATTGGCGGTGGTGTTGGTATTGGTGGTGGTGGTTATGGTTTTGGTGGTGGTATTGGTGGTGGTGGAGGGGGTTGTATCGATGGAGGTTGTGCTGGTGGTATTGGTGATGGTATTGGTGGTGGTATTGGTGGTGATGGTATTGGTGGTGATGGTATTGGTGGTGGTATTGGTGGTATTTTTGGAGGTGGTATTGGTGGTGGTGGTAGTGCTATTGGTGGTGGTTGTGGTGGTGGTATTGGTGGTGGTGGTATTGGTGGTGGTGTTACTGGTGGTGGTGGTGTTGGTGGTATTGGTGGTGATGGTATTGGCGGTGGTATTGTCGGTGGTGGTATTGGTGGTGGTAGTGGTATTGGTGGTGGTGGTAGTGTTATTGGTGGTGGTGGTAGTGTTATTGGTTCTGGTATTGATGGTGGTATTGGTGGTGGTGGTATTGGTGGTGGTATTGCTGGTGGTGGTATTGATGGCGGTAATAAAACAGGCTTTTGAAAACAACCCGTCAGGTGGCTTTAGTACAGATGACATGTAACACAGATGCGCTGTGGTCAGCTTTAGCCCATTAACACAGGATTATGTGCTACCTGGAATTCACAGGACTTAATTTGCTAATCATTTCTAAATCCATTTTACTTGGGGGGGGGGGGGGGAGGTTGAAACAGACAAGATAATGCTGGGTTAAAGTGATTGAAAGCAGGTGCCCGTTTTACGGGGCCGGCCGTGCTGCTTAAAAAAAACACAAGCGGTTTCAGCTGAAGCAGCCTTCCGTAAGAGAAACTCAATAAAGTAAATAGTGCTTACAGACTAAATAACAGGTCCCGTGTAACAATCAAAGTAAAAGGGCCAGTTGCCATGGGAGGGTACAAATGAAGACAAGACCATACTAATGAGGGACTAACAAACCTATTATTGAACCAGAAGGCAGCATTTACGAAAGACAATGACACAAGCCAATGAAATATATGGGAGGAGAGTGGGCGCGGCTTCTCTCCCATACTCTACCACAGCAGTCTCGCAGAGCGAGCAGCGCATGCACGCTGCCACTAGGCTCGACCTAAAAAGAGTAATTAGGCAGCCCAAGACAATCACAAATATCTGATGGTGGTAAAATTTAAAGCCGATTCTAGGTAAATGTTGGAGGTAAAAGAAGGACTTTGGATCAAACATGAAAATATTTGCAGCAAGATCCCATTAACCGTTCAGCTATTCCTCCGACATAACCGGAGGTGGTTACCTGCTACCTTAGTGAATTAGACAAAAATGAAATTGAAATTCTGAGATATAGCAGAAAAGAGGTAGTAGAATTTGTTCAGCTTTCCATTGCTGATGACTTTGGTGTTGAATAACCTGGACCTATCGGCACCTCCAAATAAACACAGATTTTCTCAATGATCCAATAGCGTTGCCCAAGGGAGTAGTTAGCTTTGTTAGGAGGGCAGAAAATATTGCATATGAATCCTTAGATCAATTTGCTGGAGGTCACTGATGAAGAAGAAATATATACATAAAATTCTTCTCTAGCTGATAAAATGCATAGATTTCCGAGGCAGCCCACCAACACTGGTTCATGAATGGAAATTTCCACATACTCCTTCCTTGGATTTATGGTCCACAAAAGTTTGGTAAATCATAAAGATTTAGAAAATCACAGCTTCCATGGGGCATAAGATCTGCCTGTTTATCCAAACCTGTTCCACATTCACTAACAATGTGCAAAATAATGAGGCCTAGAAAACTCACACTTTTCTCAAGTTGTTTTCCCATATTCTAATGAAAAATGTGTCCACCCAGTCATTAGAATACACTTTACTTATTAGACATTGAAAGAACTTTTTATATAACAAGACTGTTGTTATACTACCTCTATTTGACCAGTGTTTAATCTACCCCAAAATCTAGACTGCACTATGCAGTAGAAATGTATGCTTCGGTACCTTCTCACAATCCAATTTAGATTTGTAGCTGCTTTCTAGATTTGTCTTTCTGGGTAGACAAGGTATTTAAACATTAATACAAGTAATTATTTAAAAGATGAACAGTAGTGGACAGGCATTGACAATCTCATTTAGGTGCTAAGATCAGAAGAATGAATATTAGGTGCATTAGTCAGAAAATACCAGTAATTATGTGGATATTGTGAAAAGACCAATCTAGGTGTCATTCAAGTCTTAAGTTATTTTTCCAAACTGGATCAAAACTAGCTTTGATAGGGCCACCTCACAGGATGAAAGTGAAATCATGGCAAGAGACACGTCACCAGCCCTTTTCTCTTCTTTAGTATTGGCTGTGCTTTTCCTTTCCATTTTCTTGAAAAGATTTTCTTTCTAATTATTACGGACTTCCAAATCCAAGCCTTCTGCTGAGTTACTTTGGGAATTTTTTCGACATTCGTTCTGAAAGAGACTATCACCACGTTGACCTCCTCCTACACACCTTCCCAGAAAATATTGAGACCTAGGACTTTTCTAGACTACAAACATGAGGCAGTAGGGCCAGTTCCTGAGCCAGGTTTTCAACATGTTCTGTAATCTATCAGTACAGGTCGAACGTGAACTTTTTGAGGGTGGCGGACTCATTCTACTGTTAACTGCTTACTGCATGAAAAGTATCTGTACATCCTTGGTCATTCTGAAGGAGTGGGTCAATATATTATCCCATGTTTACACTACTGTGAATAAACACTTGTTCTTTGTCTTCTCTGACCAAACAAGACATCGACTACCATATTGCGTGCATACAAGTCTGCATAATCTGTTGTACATATTTTATGTTGTTGCTATTGCTCTGTGTAGAACATCCTTCACCAGTAATTGTATCTTGGACCGAGCAGCCATATAATTTGAAACATGAATGTGACTGATAAACGAAATTAATGGACTTATTTATTATTATTTATATTTATAGGGCGCAACAGGTACCCAAAAAGGGTTTCCCGGCACCAAGCGGACTAGGTGTAGCTAATAGAAGGCAGTAATAGAAGGAGTTACTGGTTAAATAATCTAGTCAGGCTCCCATGACGGACATATTACCTCTCAAAAAGTTCTTTCCTAACTCTAAGAAGGATGCCGGAGAATACAGAGTGCAATATGCTCTATAGTGATGCAAGAAAACTTGGGTCGGATCTCAATAGGCCCTATATTCCTCACCCAACGTATCTAACTGTGCCCTGTGAGTCCAGCATAATCAGTACGATATATATACAAAATGGGCACAATGTACAGTAATTAGAGATGCTGCCAACACAATGTACAGAAATTAGAGATGCTGCCAACTAAAAGCTTTGTAGCCTACACGGATTTACTTTGGAAATGTAGGTAGCAAAACATTGACACAATATAAGCTTGAGGTGGCCGAATCTTAGTTGCAGGACTCTTCGGGGGAAGGTCAGATATTTTAAACTGCAGCTTTCAGTGAAATGTTTGGAATTATTTTTGGGCTTTATGCCCTAATCTTTGATTATAGAAAAAGAAACCTGCACATATATTATTCCCACCAGGCCACTTTTAAAGGGATTCTCCTTTATAGACCACCTGGCCTTAGGACGCCTTTTCTAACTTCAATGGGAAATTTGTTGGAAAGAGGTATCTGTGCCAGTTCCTTTACCCTGTTGGGAGATTTTAATTTTTATTTAGAGGCTCCGGCTGACCCTGATACAGCGACTCTTTTGAAATTTATGGAAAGTGTTGATCTTGATCAACGGGTTGTTGGCCCCACCCACATAGCTGGGCATACCCTAGATGGGATTTTTTCTAATAACCCGCAACTCTCGTTTACTGGCCTGCTTCCCCAGGTATGGTCTGACCATGTGGCAGTATACTTTGAGTTGGCATTTCCTAGTCATCATGAGATGAGAAAATTAGCAAAGAAGCAAGTGACATTTAGAGCATGGAATAAAATGGAGGCTAGAGAGCTAGAAAATCTATTGAACGCTACCTCTCTTCACCTACCAATAGAAATAGAAGAGGCTACCACCCAATACTCTAATTTGCTTGAGGCGGCCGGTAATAAGTTAGCGCCTGAAAAGGTTCTATACTCTAATAGAGTACGGCCCTCTGCTCCTTGGTATGGACAGGAATTAAAAGATCTTAAACTGAAGTGTAAGCTATTAGAGAGGAAGTGAAGAAAGGGATACAAAGTTTTACAGAAAGAGGCATATAAACTAAACCTGGTAGCCTATAAACACCTTCTCCGAACAGCTAAGAAAACTGTTTTTGCCAACCGAATAAACTCCGCTATAAATTCAGCTAAAGAACTTTTTAAAATAGTAATCAGCCTGGCATACCCGGGCACTCCCAGTATTCCCTCGAACCAGGAGCTCTGCGACAAAATAGCTAGATTCTTCTATAGTAAGGTGGAGGCTATTTTCGCCACATTTAATGGCCCTACAACAGACGGGAAATTAGATGTCGGAGAGAGATACAAATTACGCTCAGGCTTACTTTTTAGTTTTGATGAGTTTGCACCTTTACTTATCAGTGAGACTCATAAGTTATTGATGTCTTCTAAATCAGGCTCTCCTCACGATCCATGTCCAGTGGCAGTTTTAAAGCTAGCCCCAGAACCGATTACGATAACGCTGACCGCTATCATCAATGCCATGTTCAAGGAAGGACATTTCCCCATAGCCTGGAAATCCGCATCAATTTTGCCTCTACTCAAGAAACCCAATCTGGACCCAAAGGATCCTAATAACTTCCGACCTATCTCGCGTATCCCTCTGCCAGCTAAACTGGCCGAGAAAAGTATGAACCCACTACTTACTACATACTTACGGGAAGCTCAAGTACTAGATCCAACCCAACACGGGTTCAGAGCAGGTCATAGCACGGAGTCCGCTCTGTTAAAATCTACAGAGGAAATTAGGGCCGTACTAGATCAGGGAGGCAAGGCCGCAATGATCATGCTGGACTTGTCCGCGGCCTTCGACACTGTCCATCATGATTTGTTGATGGACCGGTTGTGGAAATGTGGAGTACAAGGCAAAGCATGGGAACTTTTGAAGTCCTTCCTTTCGGACAGAAAGCAGACAGTGTCTCTCGGCACATTTTGTTCCAAACCGTTTTCTCTGCCCTGCGGGGTTCCGCAGGGCTCCTCTCTTAGTCCTACACTGTTTAATGTATACGTCTCCTCACTTGCACCCCTGATCAGGTCATTTGGATTTGATCTGACATCCTATGCAGATGACACTCAGATTGTGGTGTCTCTGCTACCAGGGCAAGAGAGGGGGACAGAACTGCGATTTCATGATTGTATGGATGCAGTAGGTATATGGATGTCCCAGAACTGCTTAAAACTCAACTCAAGTAAGACGGAGGTCATTTTGTTTGGCAGTGCTCCCAAGATCTGGACCCCAAGTTGGTGGCCAGCTTCGCTGGGCTTACTTCCAATCCCCTCCAGGAAAGTAAAAAACCTGGGAGTTTTAATTGATGATAGGCTTCAGTTTGAAGACCAAGTCAACTCAGTTGTCTCAGCTACCACATTTGTCCTGAGAACTTGTAAGAAAATTCTACAGTATCTACCAAAGGAAAATCAACGTACAGTAGTGACTGCATTGACTATGACAAGGCTGGACTACAGTAACAGCCTTTACCTTAATATCCAGGAGCGTCTGCTGCATAGACTACAACTTCTACAGAACTCGGCCGCCAGACTGCTCATACTGCCTCTGTTTCTGGCGACATCAGAAGACTCCACTGGCTGCCTATTAAGAAACGGGTGCAGTTTAAGTCACTCTGCACCGTTTTTAAAGCTCTTCACGAGACTGGCCCAGAACATCTGAAGCAGCAGTTTCAGTGGTATGTTCCGAATAGACCACTGCGCTCCTTAGGAGCTAAATTGGTAGCAGTTCCAATCTTTAGAAAAGCCGTCTGGGGAGGCAGGAGTTTTCGGGTGAGGGCAGCCAAAGCTTGGAATGCCCTCCCATTTCAGCTGCGAAATAGTATGGATCTCATGGCTTTCAGGAAAGCCTTAAAAACCTGGATGTTTAATGTTTAATCTGTGGCCTTTTTGGTGAGCTCTCTGGGAGGTTATCTGTGGATAGTGCCAGGACACCCTCGGGTAACAGTTTGTGCTTTAGAAATATTATAACATAACATAACATAAGATAACACCAACAATGGGATTACTTCTGAAGCCATTCCCACAACCTGGTAATGTCAATAGCTTTTAGGCCTTATGCATCAGACAATGCTAAAGGAATAAACTGATGGAAATGCACACCTTCAATGTGGGAGCAAGTGTGCTTTTAAGGTTGATATGGGGCATGGATAAAAGTCATATTTAAAAAGGATGCGTTGTAAGTGCTTCTCCAGGGGCAAAACATTTCCCTCAGGAGAAAAATGGGTTAAAAAAAGTTAGGACATTCCGAAATACTAAATTGTCTGCAGCAAAAGGCAAGCAACATTTAATGGGTTGAAAGGCACCCAAACCTCTTAACCCCTCCCTCCCGTCATGTGCCGTGGACTGGGCTGTGCTGCTGACCAGTAGCCCAGTTCGCTGTAAGGATTTCAGTCACCTTCCTAAAGCCATTTTTAGCTGAACAAGTTTTTAATTTTTAATATTTTTAGCAGCTTTCCATGCTGTCACCCTCCCGGCCTAATCGCTGCATTTGCAAGATAACAGCGATAGGATGGGCACCTCAAAGTGCCCTTAAGTATGAAGTCAGCCCTGCCTGTGCATGAAGGAAAAGCAGGGTATTCTGCAAGCGGGAAACAGCAATTACGATGACGGCCGAAAAAAGCGTTGCCTTTGCAACGCGGTGGGAACAACGAATGCGTCCTAACCAAGCATGTCGTTACGGCATGCCTTAGGTAAAGCGGATTTTGAATTTAAAGTCCAACGCTTTCCCTACTGTTGCGCAGACTGGAGTTGGAATAGTAAATTATAATGTTCCAAAGTCCAGGGCTTTCCCTAATGCAAGTCATTGTAAAGAATTGCGTGGTACAGGAATGCATGGTTATCATGCATTCGTTGTTCCAACCGTGTTGTTAAGGAACGCGTGGTTTAGGCATGAACGGTTGTGTCATACAACCTCTGCAAGCATGACAACAAACAAAAGAACGGCCCCATATCACAATGCACACTGCTCACGTTGGAAGAAATAGAGAAGAGCAGAGAACAGATGGGAGTGGGGTAGAACAAGAGAAAGAAAGCGGTAGGTGGGACAGCCCATGCATGAAGAGCACAGCATGGAGGCGAGAGGTGCATGTAAGAAGGGCTGAATCAGCAAGAAAGAATAGGAGGCTGGAGGAAAGGAGAATGTGGACGTAGGTGGGACAGAACCAGTGAGAGAAGGGAAGAGCGTGGAAAGTAATGCGAAAGGCAGAGCATACAAAAGTGAGAGAAATGCAAGAGGGTCAGAATCAGCACAAAAGGTTACTAGGCTTGGGAAAAGTGGGAGGGTGGAAGGGAAGGGATGGGGTGGATGTAAAGGAGGAAAACAAGCAAAACATGGTAAAAGACTTGGGGAGAAAAGTGGTGAAGAGCAGTGCATGGAGGGAAGTGGAGGATGTTAGAGGGGCAGAATCAGCAAGTGGATGGGAGAGATGAATCATGAAGAATAGAGCACGGACAGGAGAGGTCAGTGTAAGAGGGTAAGAAACAGCGGGAAGAGTCTGGGGGAAAGGGAGTTATATATATATATAAGAAGGAACAAACCTTATGAAGCTGAGGTTGAGAAGAGAGGTGGAAAGTAGTGCATAGACGGAAGAGGTATAACTAGGAGAGGCAGAATTAGGAGGAGAACTTAAGCAGAGGGCAGGGTGGGATGAATGGTTAGAGATGGATGAAAGAGGGGCAGAGTCAGTGAGAATGGAAAGAGGCCTGTGGATAGATGAGATGAAGTGTAGAACTTGGAGGTTAGAGGCAGAACCAGTAAGAAAAGGGGTGAATCTCAGCTGGAGGGGAAAAAATAAATCGATGAGGAAAGATGAGAGGCTTTCAGAAGTTGGACGGGGAGAGTTGCATCTACATGGGACAGAATCAGTGAAAGAAGTTAAGAGGCTGGGAGAGAAATGAGAAGTGAAGAATAGTGCATGGACAAGAGGTGTGGGTGAAAGGTGGAAAAACCAGCAAGAGAATATATGCGGAGTGAATAGAGAGACAATATTGATAAATGGATGGAGAGATCAGAACCAATAGATAGTAAGAATTTGTGGAAGGGAGGAGGGAGAGGTGGATGTTCGATAGGCAGAACTAACAAGAGAAAGTTAAAAGCTTGTGGAGATACAAGAGATGAAGAGCAGATCAGGGAGGTAAAGGTCGATTTCAGATGCGAAGAACCAGCATGATAAGGCAAGAGGAGATAGGGATGGAGTGAGGGGGAGATATATGTAACAGGTGGGGTGAACCAGTAAGAGAAAAGAAAAGGAAAGAGAAAAAGGAGAAGGGTTAGATGTATGTAAGACTGCAGAAAAGAAAAGAGCATGGATGGAGAGTTGAGAGGTAAAGGGTAGGGTACAGTAGGGAATGGCGATGTGGATTTAAAAGAGCTATGCCCAGTAAAAGTATGTAAGAGAATGTTAGGAAAGATGAGAGGTAAACAATACAGCATGGCAGGGAAATGTGGGTCTAAGACTGGCTGAACAAGAGAGAGAAAAGGTAAAGGGCCAGAGTAGGGATGAAAAGTGACATGGAGAACATAAGTGGGGGAGGTAGATGTAGGAGGATGAACCAGCAAGAGAAGATAATAGGTTGAGGGAGCGATGAAGTGAAAATGGGTGCAGGTTCAACAAAGAAAGGTAGGAGGCTGGCGGAAAGGTAAAAATATGTCTTTGAACCAGAGTGTACTGCTACGTCCATTGAGCCTTCAGTTGAAGTTTGGAATTACTCAACTCATTATTTTGCATGTAACAAACTGAAAGAAGTGGCTTAGTTTTGAAACATATGCCATCCTTCACAAGGGTTGTGATCTTGAACCACCTCAATTTGTTGGTGGAATTTCAGATTGCTGTCTGTGTACTCTTGACCTTTCTGGTAAATCTAGCTCTCAGTGGGTTCATTTCCTACTAACGTCCTGACCAGAGATCTAGACATAATAACGCCTGCCCCAACTTCAGTCAGCAATTTTTCTCTTCCTTCTCTGTGGTTCTTACTAATGGAAAAAAGTAGTAGTCGTTCCTCTGCTCCAAAAAATCATTCAGTAGACTCAAATCTTCTAACATATATATTTTTTTTAAATCCTTGAAAAAAAGCCATGTGCCAAATCTACTCCTTCATCAAACTTAACTTGCTCATTGACCATGCATAAGTTGACTCCTGGCCTTTCTAGGGGATGGAAGTAGCTTTTTTTGATTATACATCGGATGATTTGTTCCCGACTATTAAACAAGGATGTAGTGCAGCCTTGAGGTTGCTAGATCTTAAATCCACATTTGACACGGTTTCACATCCAACTCCAAGTTGCTCCAGGTGATTCATAAAATTACCTGGAACAACTTGGAATTCAAGGTATTGCCCTGACATGGCTTACCTCTACCCTACCAGAGATGTCACAAACAGTCTATCTCTTCCCCATTTCTCTAATGCACTAAATCTCTGACTTGTAGAGTACCTCAAGCCTATTATCCGATCCTTATGTTGTTTAATCTTGGTCTTACTCAGTTAGCCTTACTTACACAATAATTTGGTTTCTTGCCCAGGTCCTAGGGACATTGATATCTAAATCATCATTTGCTTCAGAGACAATCTAGCATTTTCCTAAGAATTGCTTTTTTTTTACATGTATGCTAGCAGTTGTGTCCTTTAAATTCAATAAAACCGTATAGCAACAAATCAGGAGTTTACATTTTTAAAAGGACTTCCAACTGTGTGGTATGCTCTTTGGTTGCCAATTGAGCTAGGCCAATTTTCCATCCTGGTTGAATCAGCAAAAAATCATTTTCAATAACCTTCTCTCCTTGTCTGAATAGATTAATAAGGTTTCATCAATGTGTTTGCAGTTCATCCTTATGCAACACAAAATCATTACTTTTCTCCCCTCTCACTGCTGTAAGACTTGTGCAGTCAATTATCTCACAACTAGATCATGCGAATGTTCTCTATCCTGGACTTCTGCCTTTTGTGTTTGGTACCCTTCACATCATTCAGAACAGCGCTAAGCTCTTCATCTGGGGCTGCCTCATTGTTGTGCCATTTTTCTCATATTTAGGCTGTTTTGTGGTTTCCTGCTTTCAAATGATCTATCTGCTAAATTGTCCATTTACCATTGTGCACTGCATAAAATGTCCTCTCTCTCTTCAGCACTGTAATTTTCCTTATGTTCATTCCAGAATCATACACTCTGTGACAGCCAAGCACTTGATCTGTCCTAACATTTAGAGAGCACATCTTGGAGACAGATCTTTCTCCTTTCCAGCTGTGCAGGACTGGAAACCTCGCTCTCTTAAGCAACGGTGGAACTCCATTCTCCCGGAAAAAATGAAAACTGCCATTTTCCCACATTAGTACATTCATCACCTCTCCTTTGGAAATCCCTTAGTGACAGGATGCCCGATTAGTCAATTACTTTCATTATTCAACAGAAAAATAACTAAAGATATTAGCTTAAACTGCACCATTTGCAGCCGTTTTCCAAAACGCCCAGGGGAGAGGGGAAGGCGGGGAAGCCCAAATAACTTACAAAAGTATTTTAAAGGCCAGTTAGGTTAATACCAATGCATCTGCCGCCGTGCGCTTTCCGGAGCATCATTTGTCACCAGCGGTCCAAGAAAATAGACACAAAAAAATCGTACATGCCAGAATACTAGGCATACTGCACTGAAATGTATTAAAATATAATGTTTACCATTCATTCTGCTAAAATTCCTTAAATGATAAAACCAAATATCCTGTAACGGGTGTTAAGTGCTGTAATGTTGATACAAATGGTACATGCCAATGTGCTTTAAAATGTACTATTCTCCACACATTGTCCAGCGAAATAACTCCTTAGGTTATGCATTGTACCACAATTGAGAAGGGATCGTCCATGGGTAATTTTAAGTCAGACTTTGGATTCTTCTCTGCCCCCAGCGTTTGAAGTGGTAAACCCGCCCCCGGCCCCCAAATGTCTCATTGTGGCCCTGAGTAGCAGCACTGTGTAATGAGATGTAGTCTCCTTCAACTATTGGATAAGAGTTAAAGAACCAGGGAAGGCCCTGAACATCTAATGCGCCAATGGACAGGACCACAACGGCCACCTCCTGAACATCCCTATCAAAGGGTGGGGTTGAGCTTTCCTTAGAGTGCATCTTTCATAACTGCTCAACGTGCTGAGTGTTGCCCAAGGCTGTGGGCAGGCAGCAGTCTCTGAAGATTATGTTCTACTGTTGTATAATCACTCCAGACAAAACACAGTTTTTCACCGGTTCTACAACAGAATTCCAAATATTGCATATAAACCGAGACATCACTGATGGCAGACCACTCTAATTTCTATAGTCCTCAAGATTAGTTAGGCCTCTGCAAAATGTTAATTATGCAGGTAATATTCGCCTAATTTCATGTTATCTGAAATTAAAATTTCACTTTATGAAATTTCACAATATTTTCTCCCACGTCGGAGGCTCATTCCCACAGGATATGTCACAGCAAGAGGCTTTTTCTGTTCAAACCAGTTTCTTGCCAGTGGCTAGCAAGACCCGTTCATACGAAGCACACGCCTGTATGGAAAACAGTCATGCTACATAGATGTGAACCCTATTTAGTACTGAAAGAAAAACATCACAACATTGTTATGGGCTTTTCGTACAATGTCATTAAAAAAGTGGTTTTTTTACAACCCTACGTCTGCACTATGTTATAATAACTTATAAAGCGCTGCAAATACCCGTAGGTGTCAAGGCGCTAGGATCCACGATCCTAGTTGAGCAGGCAGCAGTGAAGGTTGGTGCCCACGAGGGAGGAGAAAGGATCCTGGAGTACAGCGGTACCGGGCACCCGCCTGCACTTCACAGCTGCTACTAACCCAAAGTTCACGCCGCAGAGATGGGGGGAAGCATCACTGCACAGTGAGGTCAGCAGAAGAGGCGCGAGCAGGGTGGCGCATACAATAGGATTCATTTTGGACAGATACCTCTTGCTTGCGAGTGGGCTTCCTGTGGCTTCCCTTCAGAAGCTCTGCACCTTCACAGTCCCACTCCGGCGGTGACAAATGTATCTGCTTAAAACTTAAAAACTTCAGGCCATATTCCCACTCCCAAACCAGCAGAAGTTTTATAAATTCACTTGCGATGGATTGAAATCACACAAAAGAACAATAGTTGCTCTAGGGGGCGAACTGCCACATCAAATAACTTTCAAATTATATTTTCAGATTTTGCTAAAAAAGAAACAAGCATTTGCAAAGCAATAGGTCGCGCATTTTCGAGAGTTTAACCCCTTCCCTGCTCATGACGGAACCGTTCCGTCATGAGCCACGGTTGTCGTGTGCTCATGACGGAACGGTTCCGTCATGACAATCCTGCCGGCGGCCGCTCCGCCTGCGCGGCGCTGTTTCCCCGCCTGTGCGGGGCGACAACGCAAATGGGCGGAGTCATGACGGAACCGTTCCGTCATGAGCACAGCTCAACTGTGGCTCATGACGGAGCGGCTCCGTCATGAGCACAGGCCCGCCGCGCTGCCCCCCTGCCCCCCCCAGCGCTGCAGCGGAATGTCCGCAGCAGCGAAGGGGTTAAGCTATTGACATTGTAAAGAACTATGCCTTTTATTCATCTGTTTTGATAATTAACACATAAATAACAGGGAATTGTCATTTACAATGCCAAGCTCAAATTCTTGTAAATGCGAGACCGATTTCATTTCAAAGAAGTGGCCAACTTTGTCCCGGGCTGCTTGGAAAGTCAAAGCGTGCATAGCTAGCTGAATGTTGCAGGAAAGCATGTTGTGCCTGCAGTAGGAAAACCTCATGAAAGAAAATAGGGTTTACAGACTATATAAGACATACTGTGTAACAACAGAAGTAAAAGAGCCAGTTCTCATGAGAGGTTACAAATGATGACAAGGCGGTACTAAGGAGGGACTAACAAGCCTATTAACCAATCAGAAGCCAGCATTTACAAGGGACAATGACACAAGCCAATGAAGAATATGGGCAGAGAGTGGGTGGAACTTCAAGTCCTTACTCAAATACAGCATGCCTCACAGAGTAGCGCACGTGCTGCCCAGGCTCAACCTAAAAAGTGAATGGTAGTATAATGGGCTCTGGGTGATGGTAAACATGTGCTTTTCAGATCACAAAAGTAACTTCTAAGGAAGCAAAACTCGCCGGAAAAAAAAATCATAACCTCTGCTGTGGGTATGTATGTATGCCTGCTTTAACACAGTGTAACTGTAGAGATATGGTGGGATATTTGTGGGAGGCCTTTTGTTCCTTCCAGAATTTGTTTTGCAAGAACTCTGTGCTCAATAGGTGTTTTATCTATGGACCATTCCTCATATCCTGTTTCCATGCTACAAAGATGCAAGTGTGTCCCATAGGCCAAGGTAACTCGTTGTGAACTTGCTTTAACACTTTTCACCAGCAGAAAGCTATCGCTGTGCTAGCAGCAGGTGACCACAAACACAACCAAACCCTCAGTCCTGCGGGCCTAACTAATCGGATTTCCATTGAACCGCGAGTTCAAGGCACTTAAGAAGCGTGGTAGCTCAGTGGTTTAATGCACCCACTGCAGAGAGCTGCGTGCAGCCTCCAGTTAGAACCGAAGCAGAACCGACTCGCCCTTTCCAGTGTTGCTAAAATGAGGAGCATTGTCCTAGGTCAGGGTAATATCTATTAGTTCACAGTGGAGAAAGTGTTATATGAACCACACGTTATTATTTGTGTTATTTCTAGCACCACCTGTACAACGCTCCTCCTCCTTTTGGCAAGGCTAGCTCTATAGAAATACCTCACACCTGCATGCATCTAAATGACTACGCTCACAAGGTTTGTGTTTTGTTTACAAGCTCCTTCTTAGTAGTCTGCTTCTGTTTTTTGCGTTTGGGCATGAGGCGCTTGTAGCCTATCGCCAGCTTGTGCAACACTCTGGAAAACACGAGGTCCACTTGGCTTGGCACGGGCCCAGAAGGCCATTGGAGTGAACTCTGGCCAGGGACCTGTCCAGCATGTGGGCTTCTAATGGGAACCAAAAGTCGATGAGGCAAGTCTTCGTTAGGCTGGGCTTATGCCTTCCTTCTACTGGGATGATTGGTTCACCAAATGCTGTGGCACGAGCATAATCTAGTGTTGTTTTGATACAGCTGTAGTCAGTGCTTAATTTGAGCCGGGGGTTTTCCGTGTTCAGCACCAGCACTTAATTGTCAACACCAGTACCTATGAAAGTCTGCCACATGGTGGCGCTGTTTTTCAATTCAGAGAAGAGCAAAACAACGGTTGTTTATTAATTCAATATACATTAAGGATAATAAATACCTTCTCCCAAAGCCATTCTTTTAACTTTGAGGGCCTGAAATTGTCAGGACTGTCACACTTGTAGGAGTGTGACATATTAGTTATGCTGTTACTGTAATTGACAGCGACAATGGGCAGTGCAAACATAAGTGGCCTGCTGTTTAGAGACCTGACACTTATATTTTTGTACAATTTAAGCACTGCCTGTACTGCTGTAAAAGTGACACACTACAAAGTAGTATTCCTTGTATTATGGAGTTGGAAACCTATATATGATCAGTGCCACAAGAATTACATGGCAGTGGATGACCAAATTCTGCGGCAACAAAAATTAAGGAGTAATTACGGGGATCACTTTCCCTTAGAAAACACTCTAGAGAACGATAATTTGCATTTCATATTTGTTACCCATCTTTTTTTCAGTTTTTATTTAGCACAAACGTGGCCCAAGGACATAAGAGCTATTTACATGAGCACAAGGTTTTTTTAGGCATGGGGAAATTAAGTGATGTGCTCAGAATCACAAGATGTTCAGCAGACGCTGGGACTGGAACCAGGCTCCCCAGTTCCAAAGTCAGCAGCTCTGGCCCTTAACTCCTCTCCCTCGCTTTCAATAGATACTCAATAATGAGATTATGAGGTTGATGAAGTTTTGGCTTCTTTCTCCATATAATAATGGTCTTCGTGACATTATAAATCCTCCATGGATTAATTTTCATCTCAAGTGCTAATGTGTATAATTCTGGATAGCCAACTCTATGACACCAGATTCTCAAATTAATCTGGTTATCTACCCTGCCTCAATCAAGTCTGGCCTTGAAATTTCATTTTCAAATATTTCTTGGTTGGACCTTCACTCTTTGAATGTTCCAGCACTCTCAGTGAGCACTATCAGTGAGCCAAGGGTGTGTTAAACCTTTTAACGTTTCTGCCCTCTTAAGAGTACCCCAACGTTACATTCATTAAATGAAATTGAAACCTCATATTATTTTTTTAGGCCAGGCCTTTGATACACCTTTTGCTATCTTGGTAGACTATTGTTTAAAAAAATAAAAGTATTAATAAAAATATACAGGCACAAACGGGCTTTGTTAATTAAACTATCTTTCACATTTTGCTTACCACAACAGAAAGGAGTGGCTTCATCATGTTGAGTGACAGCATTTTACTTGTGCACATCTGCCATAAAAGTAGTCCCATTCAGTCCAAAAGCTATTGAAGACTTCAAAGACATGGCTTCCACACTGATTTTTTGAAAAGTGTTCTTGCTACCTCAGACTGCGCAGATTGTGTTCTTTGTTTGCCACACACAAACAGTTAAGCTCGTCTTGCCCTCATATCTGACAGTTTTTTTAGTGACAACAGCATTTTAAAGTCCTTTGCCGCATGTCGCACAGAACACAGCGACAAGAACCCCCTAAATTTGAAGCAAATATGAACATTTATGGGATTATTGCACTGCACATGATTATCTGAACGGTGTTGGCATACATTTTGAAAATTACTTCACATGGCTAGTCGTGCAATAATATTTATTCTAACAAACAAGATTTTTAAAACTTTTTTTGGCATTTTAGATTGATTATGGTATTTAAAGATGTTTTTAAAACTTGTTTTGGCATTTTAGATTGATTATGGTATTTAAAGATGTTTATGGTATTTAAAGATCATTTTCTTTTTTAAAGGTACATTTATGTTTTAGGGATTCTCATACTCGCTATATATTATTGTTAATATGCATTTTTCCCATTGTATTCTGGAATTAGATACAAATAAAAAATAAATCCCAATGAAAGACACCCGTCCAAACTTCATTAGTGATAAACTACAATCATGTCAACTTAAAACTACAATCATGTCAACTTAAAAAAATATTGACTAAGCCAATAGATCTCGCATAGGGGAAACCTTTTGGCTTTGCCAGTGCTTGTTTCCCCCCACTGTGCATAACTAGTCCACATTTACAAAAATACATACACCACCATATGACTCAGTAGAAAACATTTGTTTGTTCTCTTGGAATTTACACTGAAACAGCTCATTGCTCACGTCCAGTATCAGGGAGTCCAATAGTGACTTTGTAATATACTGCTGCCCCTCCCCCAGTCACAGCAGACCCTCTGGGATAGCTGTGCAGCATTGAATAATTTACTTATTTTTATATAACGCTTACTTTACCCAGAGGTGTCAGAACGCTTTATATTAGAGCTAAGTATATTAGATCGGACATTTTAGGAAACATGGTGGAGGTGACAAAACTTATACCTACTACAGTTACACAGAGTGATTGTTACTTATTTACACCATATAAATTCACGATTTTTTTTACAGTGGTTGGTACAGGTTTCTCTACGCCATACAACAACCACTTAAGTCTAGCAGGGCCTATAAAACGCGATAGTCATTTTGAAGTACAGCAATGCAGCATACTGCCGTTTTTCGTTGCGAGTACAAAGAAAATATATATATTTTGCTTATGTTAATAGGAATTCCTACAGCCCTAGAAGGCCTTTGAATTGAGCAACAAATTCTAGCCATGTCTATATGAAAGCAAGGTCGTTTTATTTCTACAAACAGACTGCATATATCCTACAGTGTCTGAAACATATCAGAGGAATGAAAAACAGTTATAATAGCATGGGATCGCACAATGTTATTGTCTCAAATTGGAAACTCTTGTTTTTGCTCAAGAAAACAAACTCACATTTTGTTCCACGGAAAATGCTGATAACTTCTGGAGTCTAGTCCCGAATGTTGTGCAAATCCCAACAGAAGACATATTTCAGCAATGAACAATCAATTATGCCCATGAGGCATGTTACAAATAACAATTTCCATCACCGCCACAGCAACAGAGCATGCAAATGTTAGTGCAGCTGTTAAATGGAGAGTACTGATTCCATCGAGAAGAATACTGCGGCAAAGAAGCTGAAAACAGTTGAAAGGATGAGGTGGGTAATACAGGGCTGCAAACACATACACTATATGGAGTGCTAGATGAACTATAAAAATACAAGCGCAACCCCGCGGCCGCGAAAGTTATTTGCGAGAGGGGGAGCAGGCGGTGAGCCCGCAAGTGGTGCGCGCGCGCGCGCACGCCACAGCGAGCCACATGGTTTCAATTATCGCGCCCGTGTCTGGGCACGATAACTGAAACCACATGGAAGCGGTGCGCGTATTAGACACCAATAGGCCATGGGCAGAGGAATGCGCCCGCCTCTGGCCAATTGCGTGTTGTCTTTTATAAAAAGACGCACGCAAAGGCCAATAGCATGGACCAAAAGGAAAAGCACACGCACAAGCGTGTGCGATTCCTAGGTCTGTTTTGAAACCCCCTACAAGAGGTCTCTCAATGCGCGAGCAACGATGCGCACTGCAACGCTAGGCGCGAGACCTAAAAAATGACCTGTTTTTGTCTAGCATTAGCCCCTAGATAAAGGGAAGACTGAAAGGAGGACAGTCTAGACATAAAGAAAGGGGCCTGTGAAAAACCTATCACTGTGGACAAAGTCGTATGACAGAATACCAGTAGCAAAAATACCATCTGCCAGAAAGATCATGTCCTACATATTGGTTACAAAAATATCATTCTATTTCAGTGGTGGCTCCTCAGCTAAGGCAGAGGCGTGTCTGTGTCATGTCATTGCTTTTCATCAGTGTAAATAAAGGAAAAATTATAATAACTCGATGTTATTACCATTTTATTTTTTCCTGCTGCGGCAGCTTGGCGGGGCATGGCTGTTCTGCTCACACAGCAGGGGGAGGAGTGGTGGGCACTCTGTAACTGCCCATGAAAGTTTGTCCGGCTGTCTTGAGGCAGCCAAACAGTCATGCAAACTTTGCATGTTCTCCACCCAGGCTGCATTACAGCCGGGGTGGAGAACATGCCCAGGCTTTCAGTCCCCATCTGAGCACCGAACCACAGCTCTCAAACCAATCACAACGCTGCATTGCAACTTTGTGACTAGCTTAAGAGAGACTGGGTGCTTCCTGGTCTGGCCCGACGCGGGGAAGAGATGCGGCAATAAGGTACGTTTATTATTTTTTTTTTTTACACTCCCCCCGTCCTGCCACCTCCGAATCTGTGCCGGCCGCCACTGCTATATTGGGTGTCACTTTTTTTGTATTAAATTCACTGGTGTGATATTTTTATAGACTATATTTAGGGCACTATATTACTATCACAAGATATTCTGATTACGATATTCTGGTGCCACACCTATATAGGATATGTGTACCAGCTCCCAGCTAAAGAACTTATTAAACAAAGCGATTTGTAGACCTCCCTCCCCCTATGGAAATTGAGAATATGATTAAGTGAGATTAGTCAAGAGTAATTTGATAATCAAGATTATCCTGACAGGGCTCAATTCAGCATTGACCAAGAAGTGCTAAAGTGTCGTTTTATAAGTTTTTACTGACCCCTGCTCCATAAGACCCCACCTCCACAAGAACCCCCCACCACAACACCCCACCTCCACACGAACCCACCTCCACAAGACCCCACCTCCACAAGATCTCAGTCCCACAAGACCCCAGCTTCACAATACCCCACCTCCACAATACCCCACCTCCACAAGAACCCACCTCCACAAGAACCCACCTCCACAAGACCCCACCTCCACAAGATCTCAGCCCCACAATACCCAACCTCCACAATACCCCACCTCCACAAGACCCCACCTCCACAAGACCCCACCTCCACAAGACCCCACCTCCACAAGACCCCACCTCCACAAGACCCCACCTCCACAAGACCCCACCTCCACAAGACCCAACCTCCACAAGACCACACAAACACAATACCCCACCTCAACAATACCCCACCTCCACAAGACCCCACCTTTACAAGACCCCACCTCCATAAGACCCCAGCTCCATAAGACCCCAGCTCCATAAGACCCCAGCTCCATAAGACCCCACCTCCTTTAGTTGATGGTCCTACTTCACCTCATTGACTCAAAGCAATCCTCATTAGATAAAACCCCATATTTTGAGGGAAAGTTGTGTTCTTCACCATTTCCCACACCTTGGTGTCACCAGCCTTGTGTAACAGTTTTGCTCCTGCTAGTCACAGTAAGAGTTGTTCCATGTGACGTGTGCAACAGGTTGGTTGTTTCTAAGTCAGTGACTGTGGCTTTTGGCTTCTAAATAAATTATGTTGTGAAAAACTGCACAGAGAGCGAGAAGTCACAAAGTGAAGAAATGCCTGGAGGGAACCATCAAACAGTGAACAACGGGAGGGTAACACTAGAGTAACAATGTACTATACAAATCTTTGTTAACATAGAAGAGCATAAGATTACATAACATAACATAATAACGTATTATCAAATTCAGAACCATGGTGCTTTAGCAGAGGAAGTGATACAGTGGCCTGAACCCAGGCGACTCCATCAATGGAATCTCTAAGCGGGGTTTTTAGGGGGGCACACAGGGACCACCGATAACACTGGCAGGACCACCTACAGCCGGCGATCATGAAGACCATGAAGATTATGCGCATGGGTTTATATTATATATATGTATACATACATACACACACACAATCATTTCAACTTTTTAGCAGACAGAATTAAAGACTACTAATGTCTGTGGAAGGGGCAAAATGTACGAGGTGTCTCATACACTCCCGCTCTCCTCCTCACACCACACTCTGCTCCAGTCCATGTGTTAACTCTTACTCTTCATATCTCTCTGAAACACTTAATCTGCAGATCTCACATTCCATCGATTTTCTCTTCAGCACCCTCTTTCCACTTTCTCTTGCACATAGGCCCTTGCGTTTCCTACAATTCACCAATCCCCCCACACACACACACCCACCCACACCCCCTCACCGGTACACACTGTATTTTCTTAAAGTTTCGTTCTTATGTCAATATTTTGACCACTGGGTTCCCTCCCACACGTTTGTGTGTTTAATCACAATTGGCACACCAGAGCACTGCATTGTGTGCTCAGCAGAGAGGCCGATGAGTGGATGAGCATGTATCCTGAACACCTTTATGACCAACCTACAAGCACTGGGAGAAATTCACACTGCGTTCAGCCTGAACACCACAGCTATGCAACGGGGCCCACCCACAACTTGAACTCACACAGGAGCGACTCTTTTCAAACTATGCACCATAAATAAGTAATTGGTCCCATGAAAAACTACAGAAACACACCATCCTGGAAAAAGCAAATATTCTTAGGGAGGGCAAGAGTAACAAAACGAGAAATGGAAACAGGAACAACATCGCTCTTCCCTGGCCGAGAGGGCAGTGTCTGTTTTCGCAGGGTGCGGCTGTCACTTGTGTTGGGGCACAAACAGGGGAAGGGCAAGACATTTACCAGTTGGGGCACCTATCCCACCAGGCCCCCCCTCCCACCGCCTTAGCAACGCCAGTGAACTCTAGGTACTTCGCCGATAAAAGGTGTGTGATACTGTGAGCGCCACGTTTTCTTCCTGTGCCTCAATTCCCCTGTTTTCTAAAATTGGGGGCGCTTAGAAAGATGAATAGGCACTATAACAGCTGGACCATTCTGTTCAGCCTCAAGGTGATTGAGTTCTCAAAGTTGCGAGTCTCCACCATTAGTCATTTTAAAAAAAAAACATGTGTCATTTGAAACGTTCACGCTTGAATTAATATTTACATCTAGGTATCTCAATACCATGTAAACTTGAAAACATAAATCTATTGCGCATTACCACTCATGAGTAACCAAAAAAGCAATGTAAAAAGGCCAGCCTGTTAGCACAGTGTTTTCACTCTTAAGATGTTCACACAAAAGCAAGTCACTCGGATCAGAAAGAAAACATCCTATATGGCTCCGTGTGCTCATTTGCTACTGGATAGCAAAATACAAAGCATTTTGCAACTCTCTGGTGCTGGCCACCAGATTCTTATGTCTGATTAGTGACCTAGTAGTGACACTGCTACAAAGCACTATAACTCAGTGTGTTAAGTGCTAGCTGCGGACATTTAATGATCGTCATTTCACAAATGTGATGCCCAGCACGGCCAACTAAGCCTTACATCCTTCTGTGGTCGGTATCATTAAACTGTGTCACAGTAACATCTGCGGGATACAGTGCTTAGAAGTGGCAGAAGAGCTGTATGAAGCACTATAGAACCTCCAGGGGCAGCAAGCACCAGCCCCCTATGGCCTCTTTCCAAAGCCCCCTATCCACATCTCTATGTGCTTAAAATCCGAATGCGCCCAGAAGCATAAGCTCCTATGCACACATTCAAAAACAATGCCAACAGGCCACCGAGGCTCTGGTCAGGAAGCATCTCAGAACTGGGAAGGGCAGCCTGGTTCAAAAAGTGCTAAGGAGCAGTACGATGGTGACATGTGTTATACAAATGCATTTAACAAAACATAGAAAAGCTAAATATATTATATTAACTCCTGTCAGAAGTCTAGCAAACTGTCCAAGACTCAGAATAAATAGTTTTCTTTTGTTTAACCCTGGGAGATCCTAATCTTACAGTAAAGGATGCATTAGGCAGCACACACACACAAACAACATATAGGTGCTCTAACCCAATGCCACTATAGGAACTGGAACAACTTTCAACAGCAATCCATGAACACATTCAAAGGAGATGGTTTGTATACAGTGTTCAACATTTCTTTGAAATAACTCTAAATTGATTGCTGTGCTGAATGAGTTTGTTGAGTACAGCAGGGTTAACTTGAGCACCTCCCACAAGAGGCAGGCAGGGTACCACACACAACCAAAACAACGCGTGACACGAGACAGCCGCTGCCTGGCACTGACTGTGGAGAGTGTCAGGAGAAGCAGAACTCCAGTCAATGTTCTCCCACAGCAGCGCTACAGAGCGCTGCCAACACAATGAGAGTGTCCGCAGACGCAGAACTCCAGTGACTGTTTTCCCACAGCAGCGCTGCCAACTCAATGAGAGTGTCAGGAGACGCAGAACTCCAGTGACTGTTCTCCCATAGCACTGCACGCACATTGAGAGTGTCAGGAGACGCAGAACTCCAGTGACTGTTCTCCCACAGCAGTGCCACAGAGCACTGCACGCACAATGAGAGTCAGGAGGCGCAGAACTCCAGTGACTGTTCTCCCATATCACTGCACGCACAATGAGAGTGTCAGGAGACGCAGAACTCCAGTGACTGTTCTCCCACAGCAGTGCCACAGAGCACTGCACGCACAATGAGAGTCATTAGGCGCAGAACTCCAGTGACTGTTCTCCCATAGCACTCCACGCACAATGAAAGTGTCAGGAGACACATAACTCCAGTGACTGTTCTCCCACAGCAGTGCCACAGAGCACTGCACGCACAATGAGAGTCAGGAGGCGCAGAACTCCATTGACTGTTCTCCCATAGCACTGAACGCACAATGAAAGTGTCAGGAGACGCAGAACTCCAGTGACTGTTCTCCAATAGCAGTGCCACAGAGCACTCCACGTACAATGAGAGTGTCAGGAGACGCAGAACTCCAGTGACTGTTCTCCAATAGCAGTGCCACAGAGCACTCCACGTACAATGAGAGTGTCAGGAGACGCAGAACTCCAGTGACTGTTCTCCCATAGCAGTGCCACAGAGCACTGCACGCACAATGAGAGTCAGGAGGCGCAGAACTCCAGTGACTGTTCTCCCATAGCACTGAACGCACAATGAGAGTGTCAGGAGACGCAGAACTCCAGTGACTGTTCTCCAATAGCAGTGCCACAGAGCACTCCACGTACAATGAGAGTGTCTGCAGACGCAGAACTCCAGTGACTGTTCTCCAATAGCAGTGCCACAGAGCACTCCACGTACAATGAGAGTGTCAGAAAACGCAGAACTCCAGTGCCTGTCTCCCATAGCAGTGCCACGGAGCACTGAGAGTGTCAGGAGACGCAGAACTCCAGTGACTGTTCTCCCATAGCAGTGCCACAGACCACTGCACGCACAATGAGAGTGTCAGGAGACGCAGAACTCCTATGACTGTTCTCCCATAGCACTGCACACACAATGAGAGTGTCAGGAGACGCAGAACTCCAGTGACTGTTCTCCCATAGCACTGCACGCACAATGAGAGTGTCAGGAGACGCAAAACTCCAGTGACTGTTCTCCAATAGCAGTGCCACAGAGCACTGCACGCACAATGAGAGTCAGGAGGCGCAGAACTCCAGTGACTGTTCTCCCATAGCAAGCAGCGCTGCGCAGCGCTGCCTGCACACAGAGTGATGCAATGCTAATACCTGCCACTGCTGATAAAGATGCACAATACGCAACCAGCTGCCAACACCTTCCTTCAAGGCAATCCTTGCGTGTGCATTTCTTGCCAGAAGGGTATACTGCTTGGTCTATTCAGACGTAGCACAAAGTAAACATGCACATAAAATGCATTGGTGAAAACAACATTTTGGGGCCAGTGGGATCTCTTTAAGAGTCGTGTATTGGTCCTGCACCTTAAAGGGCCAATAGGAGAGAGCTCAAGTACTCCATGCAGAAAGAAAAACAAACATCCTTTGTTCACACCATGCAGGTGCATGGGTGCAGCCGGGTTGCAGTACACTACTTACCTACTGTTGGTCAGCACGAGCACTCCCTCCAGCTCCCTGGATTCCTCCACAGTGAAGCGGGGCTGGTCTCTCCCCTCCGCGGGGCTGGTCTCTCCCCTCCGCGGACCCGCGTTCATTCCAAGCCGTATCCCACCAGCAGTGAATCAGAAGGTAGACACGGAGTGCAGCATTACAGTAAACAAGCGCACGGTTCCGGTGCCATCAGCTGCTCGCGCGGGCGGCGTGCACGTGCGCTCCCGGCTGCTGCAAAACATATCTCCCCGCTCATTAGCATCGTGCAGCCCCAGATCTGAGGAGCGGGGACGGCACTAAACTGCGCCGCTCGTGAAAAATTAAACAACGCAGCGCGCCGCCCCCTGAAGCGGGGTTGTTGACATAGTGAAGGCTGGCGACGCAGGGCTTTCAGTGGCCCGAAGGCAGGAAGGAAGGTGGCGAGGAGAGGGGTGGACCGAAGGGCCAGCGGCAGAGGTGTCGCTGGTTCTAGGGCTGATGGCGAGAGAAATGCCGTGATCCCACCGCAGCAGCCCCGGCCGTTCAATCTTTGTAGTTCACTCAGGAAAGCGAGTCACATGAGAATAGCAATTACAGTGAAGCTGCAGCAGCTGAGCCTCGGATGCTCTCGCGCTGTAATGCGCCTCCCACTCTGGCGGCTCTGTGCACGGCGGTGCGCCTCGCATAACCAGGTAGCGCTGCTCTCTGGAGGCAGCAACCCGTTTATTACACCATGTGCTGCCGTGGCTAATGTTTCTGAGTGGAATATTGCAGATTTCATTTTAGAGAATATTCCAGAAGGATTGAAGGTAGAAGTTTTGCGGTGGCAGAGCTTGATATGGTTGTAGTGTTCACAATTTTTGCCAGTTTCAGTTCAGTGGTGGGCACTGTAGGGGCCAAGTATAAAATAGTTTAAATTCGACCCATTTGCAGCTTATGTATTTGTGGACGTTTTCTCCTCAACCCTAACCCCTTACCTTTCTCTCTTGATATATAGTATGCAAATTTATTTTGACAGGTTTGCAGCAAAAATTAAAAAAGGGCGCTCCTTCATTTTTTCAACTAAATCACCCCTCCCCCCCAGCCTAGGGCCCAGATTGTTGGCGGATTTATAATATTTTTTTAATTGGTAAAGGGACGTGAGTAGGGCACCCTCCCCAATGTTAAAGAAGCCCCTGTTACCTCCATGCGGTGCAGATTAGAAGGTGTCCTGGGAACCTCTTACCTGGGACCCTGAAGACCTGACCCCAAGACAAACTGCTTACACCGTTGCATATTACATCACTCATAAGATGTTCAATGACTGTATTGATAACAACCCTACTGACATCTGAAATTACATCATTGATAGCAACACTGTGCACGGCGGGGGCGGGTGTTATAGTTACTTTAGGGCACAAGTTACAAGTTATAATTACTTGAAATAAATATGGGTCCCATGCATCCACCAAGAAAACGGTCACAAACAGGCAGATTTTGTGACCGGTATATTTGCATTTGGGATGCATCATCCCAAATACAAAAATCGCTATTTAAGGAATCGCTAAATTTGCGATTACTTAAATTTTGATTGTATTCAACAATTCTTTTTAGCGATTTCGCTAATTTGAATTGCAAATTACCATCAATCTAAAGTTGATGGTAATTTTCGATTTCTTGCGCTCGTGCATTTTTCAAAGTCACATGTTACACCCACACATGCCCTTGAGGCATGTGTGTGCGCCATGTGGTTAAATTGTAATTTCAGGGGTAAAACAGGGTATCCTTTTGGAAACCTTGCACCCTTGAAATTGCATGTGCAATTTGTGAGAACCTATTGGGTACTCGCAAATTGTGCATGCAATTCCCATTTATTCCTATGGGCCTCTGGAACCATAGGAATGAATAGGAATCAATTCCTTAATGGGGACTCGCAGTTTGCATAGGCAATAGCGATTCTTTAATTGCAATTGCTTAATAATCACAATTAAAGAATCGCTATTGCCTATGTTGATGCATGTACCCCTAAAACACTATAAGTGATGAATTTCAGGGCTATTGTAAGTTTAAAACAGTATGATTCAATTAAAATTGTCACCTTACTATAACGTTCTTTTAACATTTGATTTTAAGGAGAAAAATAATATGTATATATATTAATATATATATATATTTAAAAAAAAACAAAGTTTACAGTGCCGTTATAGTTAGGATCAGATTTCACTCATACAAAACCATAGAAATTCAGCAGTTATAGTTACCCGAGCTAACTTTAACTTACACCCCTGCTATGCACTGCTTATGACCTCACATATTCCACCACTCATGACATGGTCAGTGACATCACTGATGACATCACTGGTGACATTTCTAAATACATCCCTGATATCATCCATTGATTGTGAGTGCTTCCTAGACGTTTCTGAGTGTTAAACATATATATTAAGGTATCACAAAAGGTAAATTATTTTAATTTGTGTACTACTAATAAGTAATACTGTTTTAAAACATAGGTTATGTGAGTGTCTGTGTAACTGTGTATCTGTGTGAGTGGGTGTGTGTGTGTCTGGGTGTGTAAGTAGCTGTATGGCTGAACAAGCAGCTGTGTGAGAGTCTGTATAGCTGAGTGAGTGGTTGTGTGAGTTTTTATATGGGTGAGCGGCTGGCTGTGTCAATGGCTGTATGAGTGAGTGGCTGTGTGAGTGGTTGTATGGGTGAGTGAGTGGCTGTGTAAGTGGCTGTAAATGGTGAATGAGAGGGTGTATGAGTGGCTGTATGGTATGGGTGTGTGAGTGGCTGTAAATGGTGAATGATAGTGTATGAGTGAGTGAGCAGGTGCACAAGTGTCTATGGGAAGTGTGAGGGTACATTAGTGGCTGTATAGGTGGGTGGATGGGTGTGTGAGTGTGTGTATGGGTGAGTGGCTGTAGAGGTGTATGAGTGGGTATGTGAGTGCCTGTATGGTTGAGTAAGTGATTGAAAGAGAGGCTCTATGGGAGACTATTTGTTTTAGTGACTGTTTAGGTGACTGAGTACACATGTTAGTATATGTATGAGTAAGTGAGTGGGTGTGTGAGTACCTGTATGGGTGAGTGAATGGTTGTGTGAGTGCTTTTATGCAGGAGTGGGTGTATGAGCGGTTGTATAGGAATGCGAGTGTCTGTGTGAGTGGTTCTGTGGATGATGCCATCAGTGATGTCATTTGAGATGTCATCAGTGATGTCAATGACCATGTCATGAGTGATGTAATATGTGAGGTCATGAGCAGATCATTGTAGCGGCTAAAGTTATGGTTAGCTCAGGTAATTATAACTGCTGAATTTCCATGGTTTTGTAGGAGTGAATTCTGAGCCTAAATATAATGTTCTTGTAATCTTTGTTTTTTTTCAGTAAATTTCTAAGGTTTTTATAATTCTATTTCCTAACTATAACATCCCTGTAACCTTTGTTTTTTTTGTTAATTTCTAAGGTTTTCTAAATTCTATTACCTAACTATAACCTCCCTCTAACCTTTGTTTTTTTCAGTGAATTTCTACGTTTAAAAAAATGTTTAATCCTAACTGTAACCTGTTACCTTTGAGAGTGGGTGTGTGAGTGGCTGTGTGTGTGTGAGTGGATGTGTGAGTACCTGTGTGAATGTATGAGTGGGAGTAAGAGTGCCTGTGTGTGCTTGTGAGTGCCTGGGTGAGTGTCTGAGTAGGTGCGTGAGTTCCTGTGTGGCTCTGTGAGTTCTTCTTATGTGGAAAAAAGGGGAAGACCTTTGCATGCTATTATGGAATAAGGGAAGAGGGTCGTGTCGCCCCCTTCCTAGGCTGATTTCAGCCCTGGGCACCACATCCCCAAGGACCCAGTTGAAATTTAATTGGTAGGGTGGCTATGCAGCCCCCCTCCCCGGGCCAATGTCATCCCCAGGGACCCCATCCCCCATGGCCCAGCCTTAACGCGATGGGGAGGGGGGCCGCAAGTCCCCACCTCCCTGGGCAGATTTCATCCCCAGGCGCCCAGTCTTAATGCAATGGGGTAGGGGGTCCACATGGTCCCCCTTCCCAGGCTGATTGCAGCCCTAGGGACCACATCCCTCAGCCATGTTTCTCTGGGTGCCCTGGAGCCTACCCAGGGCACCCAGTGTGCATTGGGACCACGGGGGGAGCCTCAAAGCCCCGGTGGTACCCATCTGGCTCTGCGCCTCCTATGGGAGCCGGCATTGCTGTTGCACTCATGGGGCAGCTGGAAATGCAGCCCCCTATGTTCAAGAGCAATATTTTCATCTTTTTCCCTGCTCGCATATCTGCGGGCAGGAAATGAGATGAAGCCTCCACTTCCAGCAAGCGGAAGTTGTTTGATAGCTCTCACCTGCTGGAAGCAGAGTGTTTACTGTTGCTCTCCCACCAAGCACAACCAAACAGGTCCCCAGGCCTATTAGTGCCGCACAGCCCCCTTCCATTTTTGTACAGGAGCCGACCCCGGGGGCTCCCACCTCCCTGGGGTAAGCCCCCATGTTATTTTTCAACAATAGCCCAGTGAGGTGGTGGTCTCGAGGCCTAGGAGGGCTCACGCAGCTGTCCCATGTTATTTATTCATTGAAGCCCTGGGCAGGTGGTGGTCCCTGGGGCATATTGAAGCCCATGGAGGGGGGGCCCATGTGTCCTTTTCTTGCTTTTAACATAGCCGCATGCCCCTGGGACCTGGTCCATCCAGGGAGTTAATTAAAAAGAAGAGCGGGAAACAACACTAGTTTTTAAAAATTTCACAGCGACATTTGCAAAAATCTCAGTGAATAAAAGAAAAAGTGTTTTTTCACCAGGGCTGCGTCCCAGTGGGACCCCAAGACCATGGCTTGGGGGGTCAGGGGATTCATACCCTGCCTCCTTTTTTTAAAAGTTTTTTTGGGGACTCGGCTGAAATTGAGTCCCAAGATGGCTGCCAACACTTCTTGGTTAAAGTGTTGGTAGCCAGTCAGAGCTCTGCAGATCTTTGCATGAGCTTGTCATTATTCATGAAGACTTTGCGATCGTAGATATACAAATTTCGATTTCCTTAAATTTTCTGCAAACTACTGAATGGATTTACGCCAAATAAACTGAAAGTGTGATCTGGGTAACCAAATCTACCTTTCTGTCAAATTTGGTGTAATTCCGTCCAGCAGTTCGGGCTGTAGTTGTGTTCAAAGCCCCTATAGGAATTAAAATAGGAAAATTCACCCTTTTCTTCGCCTCCGCTTGACGGATTGCCCAGAAACTTTCCATGCACACCAAGACCTAACTTTACACTTTTTGGGAAAATTTGGTGAAGATTCATCCAACGGCACCAAAGATATAGGCAAGTCAAAAAACACTTTTCCTATGTTCCTATTGAAACATGGTCCTAATTATAACTACCTACCGGCGACTTCCAGTAGGTATTTTATATATATATATATATATATGTATATACATATAGGGAAAACTCTCGAAACGCGTAGGCTGAAGGCGCTTTACCATGCTGTGGGATTCTCCCTGACTCCGCTGCTGTCTCCCGAATAAATCAAGGAAAAATCGAGCGTTGTGTGGGTGTCTTCAATTGCGGGGCAATTGCAATTGGAATATGTGTGGCCAGCCAGGGTCACGAAGACAACCCCACTGCTTCTTGCAGGTCCGTGTGTCTCAGGCTGGGGCACCTTATGCGGAACAACGTGCCTGTTCGAGGAGCATCACTAAAGCAACGGGAACAGAAGGGGATCGCCAGCAACCCACTGGGTGAAAACTACAGAGGGACTATGGGAAACAGCACCAATTTTGGATCCTAGAAACTGCCCTGGACTACACGAACCAGAGTGCTTTGCAAGAACACGCCCACTAAGGCGGGACCAAACAAACTATATCACCTGCGGGGCAATTGCGATTGGAATATATATATATATATATATATATATATATATATATACATATATATATTACCTACTGGCAGTCGCCAGTAGGTAGTTATAGTTAGGACCTATTTTCCATAGGAAATCCGCAACATTCAATTTGGAATAACGTTGGCGCCGATTGACGAATCTTCGCAAAATTTTCCAAACTTTTGGCCAGCTCTGGTCCGCTCCTATCCTGAAAAGTTCACGGTGATTCGTCAATCGGGGGCCGAGAAAAAAAGGGGGTCCCAAAACACGTTTTCCCCATGCATTTTCCCATAGGACCTGTTGACGCAGCTACAGCCCGAACTGCTGAACGGAATTACACCAAATTTGGCAAAGAGGTAGGTTCCATGATGGAATATCGTTAACATAAATATCGTCAGAAATAAATATCGTCACTAAAATATCGCTTACATTAATATCGTCATCCTATACTTAAACAAGAATTCACACAAGTATCGATTTTTTTTTATCGACAACCCTAATATCGTTCACACTAATATCTACAACATAAATATCGACTACTACATTATCGACTTTATTTTAAATATCATTACCTTAGACATTTATATCAACTACACTAACATCGACGACCTATCTGCTTATAGAAATATACAAAAAATATCGTCTTTTTATTACCAACTAGATATGCACGATTCTTTTATTTTACTCACTTGTTTTTACTATTTTACTTTACAAAACTATTCACACATATAATTATTTAGTTTTCCTAATACTTATTGATATAAAAATATATAATATATGTTAAAAAAAATTACATTTACTGATACTATCATACACTCCGATGGCCTAAATGTGAAACACATTTCATTATTTTCTACATATAAACTATTTACATATAAAACAAAAAAGCACATATAAAACTTTTTACAATGTACTTTAACAAACAAATAGTGATGCAACAAACTCTTACGAAAATAACGTTTTTCTAATTCGAAATTACGTTCTCGACCAATGATTTTGAAATTTCACTAATTGAACCAATCAAAAGCTACCATTAATTAACTCACTAATATAAAAACAATTATACACTTAACGTAATTTACCATTTTTGGCACAAACTTGGAGAAAAACGGTTACCTTGCTGAGAGAAGAGAATACAAACCTACGACTACAACTACAAAACGTCATACTACACTTCAAGTAAGTAAAATCCCATTGCTTTTTTCATTCAAACTTAGCAAAAAGTAGATAAACTCCCTAATTTAAAAACTGTTCTTCTTTAGAGTGAAAACAAAACATGTTGAACTTATCAACAACGACCCAAAAATTAGATGTAAAAACATTTATAAACTACCTTATCCATGTCTACTTAGATAGCTGATAAAAATTATTTAAACTTGCTAAGTAAATGTACTATTTACTTCATATGTTAACAACTACTATCATCCAAATACTATAAGTAACACAATGATTATTTTTTCCACAGACTCTACAAAATTATTTACCTATCCACAACTACACTACCAACATCTTCTACTACATCAAGTAAGTATAGTCACTGTATGTATAACAATTCTGAAAGTAAAATCAAACACCTATAACACTAAATCATGTCTTTCAATTATTCTTTAACACTACTACAGAACTTAAAAATAAGAAAATTCAGAAAGAGAAATAAGAATAAAAGAATTACCAGTGAAGCCACATAGTAAGTATATGGTCACGCTTTTTCCTGCTCTTATACACATCTCTGTAAATCGTCTTCAATGTTCTTAAAAATACATATATTCCACAGATCTACCTTAGACATGGCAACTGGAGCTACTTTCATTACTTCGCAAAAAGGGAAACTAATGCTGAACTACATGGGTTACACCTACACCCAAGAAAGAGTAAAAGCGAATAAGACCCATTGGAAATGTAGCAAATATTACTCAAGTGCATGCTATGGTAGAGCAACAACTGTTGATAACAATGTGGTAAATGTACGTGAGCATAACCACCCACCAAATGTAACAGAAGTGGAAGTTAGAGAAGCACTGGAAACATTGAAAGATGCTAGTAAAGGATCACAAGAAACAAGCACTAGTATTTTGAAAAATGTTTTAAGCAAAGTGCCAGAACATGTGACAGGACAGCTACCTTCTATTCCCAACTTAAAAAGATTAATTTCAAAAACTAAACGTGCTTCAGATCCAACTCCACCAACGCCAGAAAGTTTTAAGGATATAAAAATATATCCTGAATATACCATTACACATAATGAGGATAAATTCCTAATGTATGACAACCAGAGTCATGACAAACGAGTTTTACTTTTTGCTACTAATAGTAATTTGCAAAAACTTAAATCATGTGAAACATGGATGATGGACGGGACTTTTAAAGTTTGTCCCAAACCTTTCTATCAACTTTACACCATCCATGGGGAATACCAAGATACAAATATCCCTCTAATTTATACTCTGCTGCCAAACAAAACAAATACTACCTACGTTGAACTTTTAACAAAGATCAAAGAATTAACAGATAATTACTATCCTCAAAGAATTATAATTGACTTTGAAATAGCCCTGATTCAAGCTATCCTTAAGATATATCACCATACCTCAATACAAGGTTGTTATTATCACTACAACCAAAGTATATGGAGACACTTACAAAAATCTACCTTAAGCATTGAATATTGTACAAACAGTCACTTTGCTTATCAAATAAAAAAGTTGATTGCATTGGCATATGTACCAACAACAGAAGTAGCTAACTACTACAATTTATTAATTGACAGCCCTTTCTACCGCACCAATGAGAAAATACTAACTCCCTTCTTGGACTATTTTGAAGATACCTGGGTTGGAAGATTACATCGTTCAGGCCACCGTAGACAACCTAAATTTCAAATTCCATGGTGGAATGTGTATGCTAGTACAATAGCACAGAAAGCTAAAACTAACAACGCAGTTGAAGGATGGCATAATGCCTTCCAAGCCACTTTAGGATGAAGTCAACCAACACTTCACAAACGAATCCAAAGCATTAAAAAAGAAAAAAGCTACCAAGAACTCAGAATAGAGCAATCCCTTTCTAAAATTGGCCCTAAACTAAGTAAACAAACATTAAATATGTACGAATATCTCCAGCAAAAAACTAGACTGTACCCAAGTATAGAAGGTCTAACATACTTAGACCTAATAGCTAAATCAATCCTTTAAATATAAATTTACCATGTTTAGTAATAATTTACTTTTTATTCTTAAAAAACAAATGAATATTGTAAAATATACATTAATATGTTCAATAGAATTATATATTAATTGTTTATTGTATATTAAAAAATGTTTTTCATTGTTAAATATTTTTCTCAGATGTTACAAAATGTAAATTTATGTTATGTACATATCGTGATAAAATCAATGTCATAAAAAATATGTAATATATTAAATTTTTATAAAAAATATAAAAATTTAATATACTAATGTATGCATAATTGAAACTGTATTTATGTACAAAACTGCAATATAATTTGTTAACAAAAATTATGTTAAATGTTTTATAAAATGTTCAAAATCTTTGCAGTAACAAATTAAACTATGAATAAAAAAAAGATCTAAAAATTGTTATTTCTTAATTTAGAAACTTGTCATATGTATGTAAAAATGTTATAAAAATGTTTTTAATTTATATTGTTGAAATGAATATTACAACATGACATATATTATTCTTATTAAAAATAGTAAATAGATAATGCTGGATAATAAACCATAATAATTAACTATTCTAACTCCAATCCTACGTAAGTCAGGGTAAATGGTGGATAGTAAACCATTATAATTAACTATTCTAACTCCAAACAAAACATAAGTCAAGGAAAGTGCTGGATTGTAAACCATAATAATTTACTAATCTAACTCCAATCCAACATAAGTCAGGGAAAGTGCTGGATTGTAAACCATAATAATTTACTATTCTAACTCCAATCCAACATAAGTCAGGGAAAATGCTGGATAGTAAACCATAATAAAGTACTATTCTAACTCCAAACATAACATAACTCAGGGAAAGTGCTGGATAGTAAACCATAATAAATTACTATTCTAACTCCAATCCAACATAAGTCAGGGAAAGTGCTGGATAGTAAACCATAATAATTTACTATTCTAACTCCAATCCAACATAAGTCAGGGAAAATGCTGGATAGTAAACCATAATAAATTACTATTCTAACTCCAAACATAACATAACTCAGGGAAAGTGCTGGATAGTAAACCATAATAAATTACTATTCTAACTCCAATCCAACATAAGTCAGGGAAAGTGCTGGATAGTAAACCATAATAAATTACTATTCTAACTCCAAACATAACATAAGTCAGGGAGAGTGCTGGATAGTAAACCATAATAAATTACTATTCTAACTCCAATCCAACATAAGTCAGGAAAAGTGCTGGATTGTAAACCATAATAATTTACTATTCTAACTCCAATCCAACATAAATCAGGGAAAGTGCTGGATTGTAAACCATAATAATTTACTATTCAAAGTCCAATCCAACATAAGTCAGGGAAAGTGCTGGATAGTAAACCATAATAAATTACTATTCTAACTCCAAACATAACATAAGTCAGGGAAAGTGCTGGATAGTAAACCATAATAAATTACTATTCAAACTCCAATCCAACATAAGTCAGAGAGAGTGCTGGATAGTAAACCATAATAAATTACTATTCAAACTCCAATCCAACATAAGTCAGGGAAAGTGCTGGATAGTAAACCATAATAAATTACTATTCTAACTCCAAACATAACATAAATCAGAGAGAGTGCTGGATAGTAAACCATAATAAATTACTATTCAAACTCCAATCCAACATAAGTCAGAGAAAGTGCTGGATAGTAAACCATAATAAATTACTATTCTAACTCCAAATATAACATAAGTCAGGGAGAGTGCTGGATAGTAAACCATAATAAATTACTATTCTAACTCCAAACATAACATAAGTCAGGGAGAGTGCTGGATAGTAAACCATAATAAATTACTATTCTAATTCCAATCCAACATAAGTCAGGGAGAGTGCTGGATAGTAAACCATAACAAATTACTATTCTAACTCCAATCCAACATAAGTCAGGAAATGTGCAGGTTAGTAAACAATATAAATTTTTCTATCTAAATTATTTTTTATACCCTATTACCCTATAATAACAAAATAACGCTTCTTCAATATTAATTTAATATTTTTAATTAATATTAAAAAATAAATTTCATGTAAAATTTAAAATTTCGAAGTTAAATTTTGATTTCATGATAAATTTCTAATTTATTAATATTTTCTACACTTTTAAAACACGACATTTTTAAATTACTACCCACCCTAATCCCCTATAATACCAAAAACCCGCTCCTAAAATTTTTTTTGGGAAGTTTAAAATTTAATTACAAATTTAATTTGGTGAACAATTCGAAATTTCTAATTAAAATTTCGATTTCTTAATTATTTTCTAATATTTTTATATTTTAGAAATTTTGTAAAAAACAAATTTTAAATTACTACCCACCCTTATCCCCTATAATACCAATAACCCGCTCCTAAATTTTTTTTGGGGAATTTTAAAATTTAATTACAAATTTAATTTCGTGAACAAATCGAAATTTCTAATTAAAATTTCGATTTCTTAATTATTTTCTAATATTTTTATATTTTAGAAATTTTGTAAAAACCAAATTTTAAATTACTACCCACCCTTATCCCCTATAATACCAATAACCCGCTACTAAAATTTTAACAATTCTTTTGTAGAAAATATTTTTTAACACATATTATTACTAGTAGGAGTTTTGTAAGTTTTTTAAAAACATAATACATATTTTTTTATAAATTTTATAACAACTTATATTTTTCTGTCGATATTATATGAAACGACATTTTGATCAACGATATTCTGTTCATCGATATTTTTTCTTGACGATATTTTTGTCATTCTCAAGAAACGATATTTTTTACAAAGATATTTTCTATTACGATATTTTTCACAGTCGATATTCTTACCACGATATTAATGCTAGTCGATATTTTCCCGTCGATATTCTATCTTTATACCAAAGAGGTAGTCCTCAGTTCAGACTCATGCCTTTTGCTTAAATGGTGTAAATCCGTTCAGTAGTTCCTGAGAAAATTAGAGTTAAAAAGATAGATATATCTGGGCGGAGCCTAACCACACATCTCATCGCGAGATCTGATTGGCTGTCAGTACTTCATCCAAGAAGTGTTGGCAGCCATCTTGGGACCATTATACATCATAGCACCTCATTAAAAAGCATTGCAGTTAATAGAAGGTTTTAAGACTTTAGTTACATTATAAATCATTTGTTGATGGTACCATACTCATTTTAGGAATTGTGGTGTGTTCTAAGGTGAATTTACCATGTGAAAAAGCCTTCTGCTGTGATATCATGAATCATGTTTGAGAGAAAACTATTTTCTCATGCTTTTCCCACAGAGGTTTGGAAGGTGATCTATAAGCTAAACTGAGAGCATATGTTCTGTAAATTCACATTATCTTTCTCAGTCATGTGAGAATAGAGTCTGACATTCTCATTAAAACATGAACATCCAACAAGGGCAGAGACTGTCAGTTGATTCCTTTGTGTTCTAGTGCAGCTTCCCAGAGTATTCTAAAGAACAACTAGAGCGCTAACAGTCCTACTTATGACAAACGTATTGCACACCTGAGTGTACTAAAGTGGTAACTCTTAAAATATTTAATTTAAAAAGGAACAAAATGAGGGGGTTCCTTTTGCCATAGAAAGTATGATTAGTGCTGCAGAAAGAAAAATTAGGGCATATTTTGAGTGACTTCTCAAATCCGCTTTTATTTCATTAAAAAATTCTGACATGCAGACTGAAACATGCACTTTCAATACCAGCAGCAGACTTCCCTGGTGAGCAGTAGCTTTACTACAGTGATCTAATAAGCAACTAGAGTTCTAACATTCTGAATTTATGGCAAATGTGTGACACATCTGAATGCCTTCTTGATGGAATCAAAGTAAAAAACTGAAAGTATTTCCTACTGAGGAGACTGTAGTAAATGAGGAAATTAGGAAACTTCATAACAAGTCTCCCAAAATGGCCACCAGAGACAAAAGAGCCCAAATGTAGCACAAATATCACCCAGATGTAGCCCAAGTATAGCCCAATGACAGAATGTCCCAGAGTGTTCTAACGAACAACTAGAGCGCTAACAGTCTTACTTATGACAAAAGTATGGCACACCTGTAGCCATCTTGATTGGAATAAAGTGGTAACACTTAAAACATTTAATTTACAAAGGAACAAAATGAGGGGGTTCATTTTGCCATAGAAATTATGATTAGTGCTGCAGAAAGAAAAATTAGGGCACATTTTGACTTCTCAAATCCTCTTCTATTTCATAAAATAATTCTGACATGCAGACTGAAACATGCACTTTGAATACCAGCAGCAGACTTCCGTGGTGAGCAGTAGCTTTACTACAGTGATCTAATGAGCAACTAGAGTGCTAACATTCAGAATTTATGGCAAATGTGTGACATATCTGAATACCTTCTTGATGGAATCAAAGTAAAAAATGGAAAGCATTTCCTACCGAGGAGACTACAGTAAATGAGGAAATTATGAAACTTCATAACAAATAAATCTCCCAAGATAGCCACCAGAGACAAAAGAGCCCAAATGCAGCACAAATATCACCCAGATGTAGCCCGCATGTAGCCCAATAACAGAAGTGTGCAACACACTTATTTTGTGTGTATTTGCAGTTTTAGATAGTGCAGACTTGTCAGGTATTGGAGTGCTTTACATGAGCATTGGTTACATCACACAAGATCAAATTCCTTTTTGTTGTAGACATGGGGAGATTAAGTGATTTGAATCACAGAATGTTGAGCTGAAGCAGAAACTCCAAACTGGTTCCCCAGTTGCAAAGTCTGCAGCTCTGGAAGTAACACCACATCCTCTCCCCTAAGTGCAACATTTAATCAAGTGGTCAACTGGATAAAAAGCATAAAGATTACAAATAATTTAAAAGTTCTTTGTCGCTATTTGAAAACTCAGAAAATATGTCCTCATTTTAGTTTTTTAGAGCACTAACCATAATTTTGATGCAAATAAGACCCTCTCATATATGTAATTTCTAAAGGAAATACTCTAGGTATTACAGTTTTGATTACATCAAGATGACGTCAGGCGTTCCACACTTTTGTAATAAATATAGAATGTTAGCAATCTAGTTGTTCATTGGGATACTGTTGAGAGGCAGAGGCCAGGGGCACGGACTCTGAAAATTGAAGGCAGGTAGGAGAGTGCAGAGGCAACAATTTGACCACACTGGGCAGGCAGGAAGGGCAGTGGCAGCACAACAGACTATGGAGGGCAGTGGATAGGGGGGCAGGGGCAACAAACCAACACTACAGGACTGGCAAGAGAGGCTGTGGCAATATAATAGACCATTGTGGGCAGAAGGAAGAGGCAGTGGTAGTACAACCATACATGCCAACAGACCCGTTTCAGCCAAGAAATGTCCAATGTTTTTAAGCTCAAATGGGCTTTATTTGATCTGTCTCCTGTCTACAATCTCCTCTTTTTCAATGTAACTCAAAGGGGAAAATCAATACCCCAGTTGTTTTTCAAAATCTCCCTCTTACCAAGTTCAAAATGTTCGCAAGTATGGTACATTGGATCATGGTAGGCAGGAGGAATTGGGGTAGGGACATGGACTCGTATAACAGAGGACTGGAGGAACATGTAGAGGTGCACCAAACTGACCCTACAGGGCAGGCATCAGGGTTTGCAGTAGCACAATACACCACACAGGGCATGCGGGACTGGAGTGCAGCACAACAATCCATAGAAAGCAATAGGGAGGGTCAGGACCATGCACATGGACAACAGAAAACAGAGGGGAAAGAGGCAATGGTAGCTAGCTGACCATAATGGACAGACAGGAGAGAAAGCTGCAGCATACCAGACCATAAAGGGCAGGAGGGACGGATCAGAGGCATTACAATGGAACAGACAAGCCAGGAGGGAGGGATTAGGGGTCTGCACATGGAAACAGAGGGCTGGGGGCAAGGGGGCAGGGCAGGAGCAGCAAGATGACCATGGAGGTCAGGCAGGATGGGCACTAGAAACAAGACACACCATGGAGAGCAACAGTGAGACTATGATGGCACACACACAAACCATGGAGGGAAGGTGGGAGGAGGTCAGGGGTAGCTAGCTGACCACACAGGGAAGGTGGGAGGGGCCATGGCAGCACAGAAGACCATGCATGGCAAGCGGGAGGGTTAGTGGCAGCACAATGGCAATGATGGGCAAGAAGGAGGGTGCAGGGGCATGCACAAATGACCATGGAGGATAGAAGGAAGGGTCAGGACCTGGGCACAGACAAGAGAGTTCAGGGGAAGGGGCCTCACAACAGACCGCGTGGGGCAGGCAGGAGGAGCAGTTGCAGCACAGCAGACCAGGGAGGGCAGAAGGGTGTGGCAGTAAAATGGACCATGGAGGACAGAAGGAAGGGGATAAGGGCATGGCATGTGGACAGGCAGGGTGGAGTTGGCAGGGACAGGTTACAGTCATCTGACAATGCTAGGCAGGTGGGAGGGGAGTGGCAGCTCAACAGAACACTCAGAGTAGATAGGAGTGGCAGGTCCATGGAATATGGTGGGCAAAAAGGATGGAGCAGGGGCATGCACAAAGATATCGGAGAGCAGGGGGAAGGAGAATAGGGGCAGCAAGCTAAGCACAGAGGCTAAGTAGGAGGTCAATGATGGGCCATAGAATTGGGCAATGGAGGGCAGGAGGAGTGGACTGGTACATCATGCTAAATGGAGGGCAGTGGCAGCACATCAGACCATGCATGGCAGGAGGGAGGAGGCTAGTCCATGGATTCAGACAACAGAGGATAGGGAGGAGGTGGATGGGGCAGCAAGCTAACTGTTCAGAGAAGGTGGCTATTAGGAACTTAATTGTTTTTAAAATGTGTGTCTGTGCGAACTACTTAAAATATGAACAAGTATGCAGCATAATCTCACTTTTATTCAGGAAGAAGAGGACGTTTGTGACTGTGACTCCGGGCTCACTTGGCAGAAACACCTTCTGACCCTCCACCCCCATCGCAAAATGTAATCCCCGTGAAAAGGGTAGGTGGACGCAGTGGTATATAGAACATAGTCCTGAAAGCACGATTGAAAATGAAACCTAGATATAGTATATGGTATAAACTATGCACCAAAAAGTGTGATATAAGATGAACAGGGGCGTGAAATATAATATGCAATACATTGTGCGCAATGACAGATTCATTGGAGAGCGCAAGATAGCACAGGCACTAGTGCGTGCTATGCGATATGCGCCTTGGAGTGTAATATGCACAGGGCAGTGTTGTGTAACCTAACTAGTCTCTAAAGTTGTAATATAAAATATGTGCTGGGGAGTGTAACGTTGCATATGCACTGTGACAAAGATATGGATCCCAGATTGTAATATGTATGGCATAGCGCTGTGCGTTATAACATAGGCATCGAGGAAGGCACGTTAGATGGGGCAATATAACCAGTGCGAAGGCAAGTGTGGCATGACATATTCACGGGGTGGTGTTACAGTGCACATGGGCTAGTGAGTGTCATAGCATACGCACTAGCTTGTGGAATACAACACAGAGGTGTGTGGCACTCGGCGGGCACTGGTGGGTGTAACACAGCATTGGGCTCAGCCAGGAGCGCGCTGTGACTCTCAAGTGAGGTTCATCTCCTTTCCAGAGAGTAAAATAAAAAGTATTACACATCCGGCGGTGGATGTGTGTTTTATTAACCGTGAGGGGGGTTTCTTGCCTAGTTTGGTCGAATTTTTGTCAAATCCCCTTTGAATGGCTTCGTGTGGATGTGTATTAAATGTGCCCGTCAATAGCTACCCATGTTTGTATAAATAAACGACAAGGGTGTCTACTTGGAGAGTACCCACCGGCGGGGGCGCCGGGATTAGGCACGGTAGGGCGTCAGACACGCCAGAGCTTCACTAGCGGTGTAAATACATTCCACATGGATTCATTGTATGCATAGTCGCCTTTTAATGAATATCACGCAAATCGTCATGGTGATAGATACATACGGTTTGTCCAGCATGTCCTAGGTGTTTCTATAAATATATATTTTTTAAAAAAAATAAAAAACAAAGGCCGGCCCCGGGGGATGGGGTCCCCGGGGCCATAAGTGGCCTGAGGAGGGGGGCAACACAGCCCCCCCTCCTAAAGAATAAAAAAATTAAAAAAAGGCCATGACCTGGGGGTTGGGCTCCCCGGGGCCGATTAAGGCCTTGGGAGGGCCAAATTAATTTTTTTCAACAAAAAAAATTAGGGTGCAGGCCCTGGGGATGGGGTCCCCAGGGCTAATAAATTAGAAAAAGAAAGGGGGCTACACAGACCTCCTTCTTAAAAATAAATAAATAAAAGACCGGCATCGCGCCGGAGGCCACGCCCCTCCTTGCAGCACTCTGCAAACGCGCCCCCTGGCCAGTTGTAAGTTGAGGAATTAATTCCCCTTCAATACTGAGGGTCCCTGAGGGCCAACTAGCCCGACAGGTATCTAAAGTATGCGCCAGGGAGCTGCGTTGCAGACAGGTGTTCTGAGGCCACGCCCCTTTTTACACCTCCATTCAACGCAGCTCTGTGGCGCTTACTGGAGGTATCTAGTGGGCTAGTTTGACCCTAGGGACCCTTAGGATTCAAGGGGAATTAATCTCTCAACTCAATTCCCTTTCAATCCTGAGGGACCCTGGGGTCCAACTAGCCCACCAGGTGCTTCCAGTAAGCACCACTGCTCTGCGTTGCAGAGAGGTGGTGCAGGCCGTGCCACTTTTTACACCTCTCTGCAACGCAGCTCTGTGGCGCTTACTGGAGGTACCTAGTGGTCTAGTTGGACCCTAGGGACCCTCAGGATTCAAGGGGACTTAATCTCCCAACTTAAAACGGCTACAGGGCGTGTTTACACAGTGGGGAAGGGAGGGGACGGGGCATGAGGTGACGTGTTCAAACACACCCTGTGGTGCGTTTTAAGAGGTAGACCCCAACACATAGTGTGCCCTAGTGTATAGGTGTTTTCACTGTATTCTGAGTGTCTTTTAACATAGCACTGGCTCTAGGACTGGTTAATCAGACTCAGTTACCACCAGTATCCGTCTGAAAAAGTTGAGGGTAGAGGATGATTTTGCAACAAGGCTTGTTTCTGCTCTTCTGTTTGTTCTTTCTGCACGTTATACTTCTTCCTGCACTTTTCTTCGTCTTTGAGGACTTCTGTTGCTTCTTTCTGCATTTCTTTTTTTTCTTTCTGTGCGTTTTTCCTTCTTTCTTCACATGTCCTATCTCTGTAGGCATAGCTAGAAATTAGCATTTAAAAAACCTTTGAAATTCACTGAAAAAAAGAGTTATAGTTATCTGAGCTAACTATAACGGGGGAATTTCATTGGTTTTTTACGAGTGAAATGTCCACCTAACTATAACCTGTGTGATACCTATGGTTTTTTAAGTGAATTTGCAAGGTTTTTTAAATGCTAATTCCTAACTATAACGTGTGTGAAACCTATGGTTTTTTAAGTGAATATATATATATATATACATGTGATCAAGGCCTCGTGGGAGGCAGAAACGCGTCATGGCGGAGGTGCGGGCGTTTATCTAAATAAATTTACACTTAAGCACTGAATCTGAATCTGCTATTTCGTCCATTCAGCTGTTTGGCGGCGGAATTTCTTTGGATACACATATATATATATATATATATATATATATGGGAACAGAAGGGGATCGCCAGCAACCCACTGGGTGAAAACTACAGAGGGACTATGGGAAACAGCACCAATTTTGGATTTTAGAAACTGCCCTGGACTACACGAACCAGAGTGCTTTGCAAGAACACGCCCACTAAGGCGGGACCAAACAAACTATATCACCTGTGAAACTCATGCTTGCTTTCATTCTCCCCACCAAACGCCGTGCCATGATGAAGGGAAAACTCCCGAAACGCGTAGGCTGAAGGCGCATTACCATGCTGTGGGATTCTCCCTGACTCCGCTGCTGTCTCCCGAATAAACCAAGGAAAAATCGAGCGTTGTGTGGGTGTCTTCAATTGCGGGGCAATTGCGATTGGAATATGTGGTGGCCAGCCAGGGTCACGAAGACAACCCCACTGCTTCTTGCAGGTCCGTGTGTCTCAGGCTGGGGCACCTTATGCGGAACAACGTGCCTGTTCGAGGAGCATCACTAAAGCAACGGGAACAGAAGGGGATCGCCAGCAACCCACTGGGTGAAAACTACAGAGGGACTAAAGGAAACAGCACCAATTTTGGATTTTAGAAACTGCCCTGGACTACACGAACCAGAGTGCTTTGCAAGAACACGCCCACTAAGGCGGGACCAAACAAACTATATCACCTGTGAAACTCATGCTTGCTTTCATTCTCCCCACCAAACGCCGTGCCATGATGAAGGGAAAACTCCCGAAACGCGTAGGCTGAAGGCGCATTACCATGCTGTGGGATTCTCCCTGACTCCGCTGCTGTCTCCCGAATAAACCAAGGAAAAATCGAGCGTTGTGTGGGTGTCTTCAATTGCGGGGCAATTGCGATTGGAATATGTGGTGGCCAGCCAGGGTCACGAAGACAACCCCACTGCTTCTTGCAGGTCCGTGTGTCTCAGGCTGGGGCACCTTATGCGGAACAACGTGCCTGTTCGAGGAGCATCACTAAAGCAACGGGAACAGAAGGGGATCGCCAGCAACCCACTGGGTGAAAACTACAGAGGGACTATGGGAAACAGCACCAATTTTGGATTTTAGAAACTGCCCTGGACTACACGAACCAGAGTGCTTTGCAAGAACACGCCCACTAAGGCGGGACCAAACAAACTATATCACCTGTGAAACTCATGCTTGCTTTCATTCTCCCCACCAAACGCCGTGCCATGATGAAGGGAAAACTCCCGAAACGCGTAGGCTGAAGGCGCATTACCATGCTGTGGGATTCTCCCTGACTCCGCTGCTGTCTCCCGAATAAACCAAGGAAAAATCGAGCGTTGTGTGGGTGTCTTCAATTGCGGGGCAATTGCGATTGGAATATGTGGTGGCCAGCCAGGGTCACGAAGACAACCCCACAGCTTCTTGCAGGTCCGTGTGTCTCAGGCTGGGGCACCTTATGCGGAACAACGTGCCTGTTCGAGGAGCATCACTAAAGCAACGGGAACAGAAGGGGATCGCCAGCAACCCACTGGGTGAAAACTACAGAGGGACTATGGGAAACAGCACCAATTTTGGATTTTAGAAACTGCCCTGGACTACACGAACCAGAGTGCTTTGCAAGAACACGCCCACTAAGGCGGGACCAAACAAACTATATCACCTGTGAAACTCATGCTTGCTTTCATTCTCCCCACCAAACGCCGTGCCATGATGAAGGGAAAACTCCCGAAACGCGTAGGCTGAAGGCGCATTACCATGCTGTGGGATTCTCCCTGACTCCGCTGCTGTCTCCCGAATAAACCAAGGAAAAATCGAGCGTTGTGTGGGTGTCTTCAATTGCGGGGCAATTGCGATTGGAATATGTGGTGGCCAGCCAGGGTCACGAAGACAACCCCACTGCTTCTTGCAGGTCCGTGTGTCTCAGGCTGGGGCACCTTATGCGGAACAACGTGCCTGTTCGAGGAGCATCACTAAAGCAACGGGAACAGAAGGGGATCGCCAGCAACCCACTGGGTGAAAACTATAGAGGGACTATGGGAAACAGCACCAATTTTGGATTTTAGAAACTGCCCTGGACTACACGAACCAGAGTGCTTTGCAAGAACACGCCCACTAAGGCGGGACCAAACAAACTATATCACCTGTGAAACTCATGCTTGCTTTCATTCTCCCCACCAAACGCCGTGCCATGATGAAGGGAAAACTCCCGAAACGCGTAGGCTGAAGGCGCATTACCATGCTGTGGGATTCTCCCTGACTCCGCTGCTGTCTCCCGAATAAACCAAGGAAAAATCGAGCGTTGTGTGGGTGTCTTCAATTGCGGGGCAATTGCGATTGGAATATATATATATATATATATATATATATATATATATATATATATATATATATATATATATATATATATCTCAATGAAAAAAATAAACTACACAAACTTCTAAAGTTATAGTTAGTTATAGTTAGAACTTTTCTTTAAAATGTATCCGCCACCTTTAAATTATTGTAAGTAGCAGATCTCATTGCATACTCTTTTCAGCTGACTAACCAGATAACACTAAGTATATGTGTTCTGACATATAATGTCATTTGAGAAGTTATAAATGTGGTTATGAATGCCATGATTTCACAGGCTGTAAGTGATGCAATATGCAAGGGTATGAACAGTGCACGAAAAAGGCATGAGTTATTGTTAATGTAGTGCAGCTAGTGAGGTGACAAGACTGTGTTTGGAGGTGTGTGACTTATAGTAATTTGAAGGTGGTGCATAAATTATAAATTGAAGTTATAATTATAACTACAATTTTTAATGTTTGTGTATTTAAGTTGGTATTGTATAGAAAGAATACATGAGGTGTTTCTAACTACAAATTATTGTTATTCTTTGTTTTTTTCATTGTATGTTAATGGTTTTTATTTTTCAATAAAAATGTGTTTCAAATCACAGTGTGGAGTGTTATTGATTGGAGTGTTGTAAAGAGGAGTGTAGTAAAGTACAGTGATAGAGAATGTCATAGAGTCTTGTGGGAGAGTGGAGTATTGTTGACCAGAAAAGAGTGGAGTGACTTTCCGTGCAGTGGAGTTAAATGTTATACAGTGTAGAGATGTGTCATATCGTGGAGTGGGGTTTCGTAGAGTGGAGCAGCTTATTGTACAGTGTAGTGGCGTGTCAAACAGTAGAGCTGAGTGTTGTACAGTGGAGTGTTGTCAACTGGAGTATCATAAAATGGAGTGTGGTGGAGTGTCATCGAGTAGCATGTCATAGAGTGGCATAGAGTGTAGCAGAGTGTTATAGAGTATAGTGGCATTGTCATAAGCAACTTACCTGGATCACAGATGTTTCCAATGGAGCGGCAACTCTAGTTCCCGAATCCTCCTGAGACTTGCCATTGGTTTACAGGAGGAGACACTGCTCCGGTGGCAAATCCCAGGGGGAAGGAGGTTGGGATGGGGAGCGAGTGTAGAGTCAAAGATGCTGAGGCTCATCTACTCAATACGAACACTGCAGCAGGCATTCACACCAGTCTGATGAATGGTACTGACAGATATGGTACTTATAAGCAAACAAATAATAAGGCTTTACTCTAGTATTACCTCTATCTCTTAAGGTATCACCTCACAAAAGCTTTTTAAAACTCAGCCAACCTTTAATTTTGTTGTTGTTTTGTTCTCATTTAGATTGTCCGTAGAGGCTCCTTTACCAACATTGTCTAAACTTTTGAGCATGATTTCATCATCAAACCCACAAGCACATTTGGATGGGGTTAGCTTCAACCCAATTTTCTCTGGCAGAGCCCTTCCAACAGTATTTACAAGTTGAACAAAAACGCTGTCTACCTTTGTTTGCAGCACAATGGTGTGACTGATCTCAGTGCATAGTAAAATCAAGTTTATAAATGTGTATCGTTTTCTTCTTGATCTTTTTTCCATCCAGGTGCGAGACGCATGCAAGGCAGTCTGCGGTGAGGTTAAAGCTGGAGGATCAAGGGAGCTGGCAAGACAGAGGCCTAGAAGCCCGGGAAACAGGTATGTGGCAGCCAAAGAGGCTAAGCGAAGGAGAGGAGTAGGGATGGTCTTTAAATAAGACTGCTTTAGAACGTTCATAAAGGTCAAATTCTAATTGTTTGTAACAAGGAACAGGTGCAGATAATTAACTTGACTAGGCTGCCTTCTACAAGGTGCTTTTGAATGTTCACAAAGTTCGCGTTCTAATTGCTTATAGCAAGGAACAGGTGCAGATGATTCATTTGATGAGGCTGTCTTCTAGAAGGTGTATTAGAATGTCCACAAAAGTCACATTCCAATTACTGATAGCAAGGAACAGGTGCAGGGGATTCATTTGATTTCTTCCAGAAGGTTCACGTTGAGGTCCTCTATGCCGGTTACTGGATGCCTATTCTCATGGATTTTCTATATGTTTCCATGGCGCCTGAAAGCTGACCTTGCATATGCATCAGATACTGTGTTTTCATTCTGGTAAGTAGTAATTCAACAGAACAAGGAACCATTACAACCAAGGGGTGTCCCATCACTATGTTTTTGTTCTTTTCCAGACTTAGACTCACCATAGCCATAGCCTTTAAGCAACCGGGGAGTCTTGATGCTACAGGGTCATGGGTAGTTGAAAAGTAACTCAACAAGCATGTAAAGTGACGTGCAAAATCACACAGGAGAACGTGTGGGATTATCCCTTACAGGACAAAATCCCTCACCCACCATAGGTGGCATGCTTCATCATTCGGGTTTCTCCTCTCGGTGAGAATTCCTAGTCCCACTAAGGGCTACAACTCCCTCACTGAGAGGAAGGAGCTCAGGGATGTTTTTGTATTACTACTCTGCCGAGGATATACTAAATCCAATGAATATATGATGATATTTTGCAAACTAAAACAACGCATACTTTTAAAACGTTGTTTTTAGTTCGCAAGTACCATTACAACGCATTTTTCTATAACGCATACCATTACTTCACATTTGCTTTAAAATGCATATAAAATGTCTTTACTTCGGATCCCAATTCCCCGCATAGATTTACAATGCATTTTTTTAAAAAAAAGTAACCCCCATCACTACGCTAATTTCTATATCCATATACACTACCCTACATAACACATACTCCACAACACTACCCTAAAACACTCCCCTACACTACACAACACTACACTACCCTAAACCCTAAAACACTACCCCTACACAACCCTCTCCCTTCCCCCATTCCAGTCCCTACACTCAAACACTACCCTGCACAACCCCCCGACACTACCCTAAACCACTACCCTACACTACACAACCACTACAACACTACCCTAAACCCTAAAACACTAACCCCTGCACGACCCTGCCCCATCCCCCACTCTTGTCCCTACACACAAACCCTACCCTGCACGACCCACAACACTACTTCAAACCCAAAAACACTACTCCTCAAACACAAACCCTTTAACAATACTTAGCCCCTCTAACCTCTCTCTCCTCGGTGTACGTCCCTTGTCCCTTGTCCTGGCACCCGCACCTTTTCCCTACTTGCTCCATCCGCGCCGTTCAAGGCCCCACAGCTCACCAATCCATACCCTGACTTTACAAAGAGGCTGCCTTCGCCCCACTGCCGTCTTCTCTGCCTCCTCGAGTGAAGTCTCCACTGGCCTCCGCCCACTGCCGTAATCGCTGCCTCCTCGGGTGAAGTCTCCATTGGCCTCCGCCCCACTGCCGTCATCGCTGCCTCCTCGGGTGAAGTCTCCACTGGCCTCCGACCCACTGCCGTTGTCGCTGCCTCCTCGGGTGAAGTCTCCACTGGCCTCCGCCCCACTGCCGTCCCAGACATACACGCATTACAACACATGTGTTGTAACAGCGCATGCAAAGTAATAACATGCCTAGTAAAGGCTACGCGTTGTTTCAGCGCATGCGTTGTTATGCTTGTGTTGTAATGGTATGCGAACTAAAAGTCACCTACAACTGACTGTTTACCAATTCCAATAGATGAAGGACAAAAGTCGGTCGCGTGAGGGCGCAGCGTAACTGAGAAAAAACTGTGAAGGGGTGACCTTAAAACTAACTAGCAGAAACAATAGGGAAACCTTTAATGATTTGTTCTCGCTGTCAGGATTAAAAAACAGTGCACTTGCAGTATTGATTTAAAACTCGTAGCGGTCCCCAGGGATTCTGGGGGGTGGGGGGTGCACATGGGGTGTACCTATGGTACCCCCCTGCAGTTCCATGCACAACATGGCAGGCACCGCGCAGTGCCCGCCATGTTGTGCATGGAAGTGCACAACATGCCTTCTTGGCATTGTGGCGGGCGTTGCTGAGAGCACCACCCGCCGCAATGTCAGGAATGCAGCATGCGCCCACCAGTGTGGCGGGTGCTTCCTAATTTCACCTACGGGACCCCCGCATCAATGGCAGGCGGTCCCATTTCACGACAAAGTTCGCCTGCCATCCTAATGACCCTCTTTGTGTCCATTCTCTGCCAGGTGATTCAATAATGCAATGATGTCATTCTTACCAGCTTCTCGAGACAAGGAAGCAATTAGCAGATCATTGATGTACTGTACTAATGCAGAATCACAAGGCCTGTGCAAAGACTCAAGATTTTTCTTTAGGATCTGACTGAAAATGGAAGCACTTTCTGTATACCCTTGAGGAACAGAACACCACGTGATTGTTCTCTGTTGAAACACAAATGAGAACAAAAACTGGCTATCTTCGTGCAAAGGCACTGAAAAGAAAGCCTTACATATATGAACAACTGTAAACCATCCTGCAGTAGATGGGATTTGTAAAAGCACAGTAGCAGGACTTAGCACAATGTGACAACAAGGCACTACAATCTTATACATTTTCCTTACATCTTGCACTATTCTATACTTCCCGTTTGGTTTTGTAATTCCCATTATCGAAGAGTTGCATGGGCTGCTAATTAATTCCTTCAAATATGCCTTTCTGAAGCATGTCTTCTATTACAAGTTGTATCCCAGCAACTGTTCAGTGGACAATGGATATGATGGTGTTCTTGTGAAAACTGCATTTGCCTTTATTTGAACATTGACTAGTTCTATACCTTTTATGAGTCCAAATTCTTGTCCCTGTAAAATCCCAAACCTCAGTATTCATTGTAGTTCTAAGATGCTCTGGTAATTCGGCAACTGTCAACAGGAATATCCCCACATCAGTGCTTTGTTTAATTAATTTGAAATCAACATCCTCGTCATGGGTTTGAAATGAAACACCATGCAGTGTGCAATAAATTGTGCAGTTTAACTTGCACAAAAAGTCCCTTCCTAATGGAATCAAAAACGACAAATTGGTGCTTTTCCTATAACATCCCTATTCTGACGGGGGTCTCTTCTGATATTAGATTTGACATGTTTATTGGTAACTCCATCTACTTGGATTGCTCTTCCGGAGAGAGGTAAGTCTGGAATTCCACTGTTTTAACTATGGATTAAGTAACTCCTGTATCAATCAAAAACAATACATTGCAAGCATAGACATTTACATCTACATAGGGGTCACTTTGGTCTAGCTCAGTTCTCTTCCTCTCTCAGGCACCTTCATTGTGAATTTTCAAAACCAAATTCATCCAATTCAAAGAAAGGGAACTGTCCTAACATCTTTTCATTCACAATGCTGGACTTGTGGTATACCATTTTGAATTTGATTTGGGTATAATTTTGGTAACTGATTTATATTCATTCGGGATTGCCCATTTGTCCTTGCACCCCAGAAGTCATTTGATTCTGGCCCTGCATTTGATTTTTAAACGGTCATACCTGCACCCTTTGCCCTATCATTCCCAATGAATTTTGGACTGGCCCTGTAATATTTTCGGGATTAAATCAACATTCTCGTTTCCAGTGCCCCACTCTATTGCAAATGTGACAAGCAGTAACTTTCTTCAAAGTGGCAATATCAGCTCCTGATCCCACACCTGTATAAACACCTCTACCTTGTTCCTGAGACACTTGCATTCCATTTGAATTTGCCACAAATCCTGCTTGCGGGGCCACAAATCCTTGCATCATACCCTGACCTCCAGCCAGCAATGGGACTTGAAATCCTTTTTCAGCCAACTTCGTCTGCGTTAACATGAACTTTTCCTTCTCTGTTTTGTATCTGATCCATCACTGCAGTACGTTGCATAATGCAGAAGTTCATCTAGCAATTTTGACAGCTAACAAATGACATTTTGAGTGACATGTGAACTGGTCTCAGGATTCAATCCCAAAACAATATGTGACACAAAAATTCCCATGTCCTTCTCTTCAGGATATTTACTTCCACTATGCTGTTTGAAAACCTGCAACAACCTCTCATAGAATTCATAAACAGTTTCCTTTGGTTCCTGAGTAGTTCTTTTAATTTTGAACCAATCCATATCATTAGGAGGAATCTTCCCTTTCAGGAAAGTTATTACTGCCTCTTATTTCTCCATCACTAAAGGTGATGGCCATTGCACAGAAATTTTACATTCAGACCACAAATCTGCTGGAACAACAATGTCAAAGAACGTATCCAAGTCTTACCACAACATCTTTGAAGTGTTAATAAACCTTTCCACTTGATCATACCACTGCACTGATTTGTCTCTCGGCTTTGGAAAACTGTTTGTAAATGCAGTCAAATCATTTCTATTGCATGGAACATGTACATGGGTACCCCCAACTATGTCTCTCAATGGATACTCTGCCGCCTCTCCTGCTTCATTCTGCTTCACTTCAGTTTCCCTTTTTTTTCATGCTTTTTTGCCCACCTAAACGCTAACTTCTCTCCATCCTTCCATCTGTGAATATATTTAATGAATTCAATAATATGGGTTTGCAATTCTCAACAGTTTGATCATTCCATTCAACTTGGTAATTGTGATGCAAATTCACATTATTGGTAAGATTAACACCATATTTCTTTACTATTTCTGTCAAACAGTTGTTTTGTACATAAAATGGAAAGTTTAGTTCTTTCATATTGGTCTAAATGAGCAAAGTCCAAACATCCTCTAATTAATTTCTCTAGATCTATTTTCAGTTTTGGAATGTCTAATAGTTTAACCTTTTTGATTTCTGCACCCTTTTGGGATTCTGCAGCTTTTGCCCTTCTTTCCTTTGTTAATTCCTCAATCCAAGCTGGTAATCCACCATCTCCATTTCCAGGAAATGTGGTAGAATTTGATGAGGTTGTAAAGACCAAGGTTCTTCCTCTGTCTATCAAAGCGTGTAAGTTTTGTTGAGGTCTCCATAGCACTAGTTGTTTGTCCTGTGTAGTTGGTACTTCAACAATCAGAGTCATTATTACCTCTGGGCTTCATTCAAGCTGAGGTGGTGCATTAGGGGTTACTTGTGACATAGTTGGGTCAGTGGGGACCACAGTTATTAGTCGCCTCATTACTGATGGGGCAATTTGCAAAACCTGTAATGGTCTTTCAATTAGAGCACATTCTGGCTGTACTGAGGCAGTAAGTACAGTCTGACTCACATTAGTGCATATCTCTCCCGGATCCCTATAGGTCACAGGAGGTGGTTGAGATGACAGCATCTCTTCCAATATTTCCTCTTCTGAATCAGGATCTGAATCTTCCCCTTTTAGTTTACCTTCATTTTTATCCTTCTCTTTATCCTCTGATGTAAGAATTGGATATAATCTTGTTCCCTCGATAATTCCCTTTCTTCACCTACGCTGCTCTTCAGCCCATTAAGCGTTTGTATAATTTTTTATTGCTATATATGATCGCCTCTGATATTTTTCCTTCTTTTTAGGTCGAGGACTACCGGTCTGCCGAAAGGCAGAACCGGAAGTCGGAGATTTAATGACTTGGAGAAGAGGGGCTTGGATCAGCCCCTCTTCTCCCCTGTTCCCCATTGGCTGGCCTCGTAAATGCTGGCCAGCCACTGGAGAAGAGGTCAGTCACTCTGATTAGGCCCCGTCCTTTTCGGATCGGGGGGCGTGTTTTTTAAAGAAAGTCTCATTCTCCCCTCCAGCCAATGGCTGGAGGAGAGAAAAGACAAACACGCCCCCGAATCCGAAAAGGACGCAGCGTTTCTCCGAGGCATTTCTGCTCTGCCTCGGAGAAAGGCGGTGCTGTCTTCCGGTGCCCTCGGCTTGTTCAGGCTTCTAATCGGATAACTTTCTTATCCTTCAGTGGTTAGGTCTTCCCCCCCTCCCCCAACACAACTCCCGGTCACGGCACAGCCAAAAGGTCCCACCTAGAGGGTTTGTCAAAGCTCGCCTGATTGTTTGTGCTCGCGGCCCGCCTTGGGGAAGCAGATTTCAATAGTGCATCCTGCCTCCCCTCCTTCCCCCCTCGCCAGACACGCATGAAGCTGTCGAGTATGCTAATGAGCCCCTCTCCTGCCTTTGAAGTTTCTCCCGTTATCTGCGCTGTGTCCGTTGCCTTTTGCTCTTCATTTGTTTTAACAAGTTTCGGTATGCGCATCGTAAAGCCGCACATGAGCTCACGCGCTCCCAGGCAGCATGCTTTCAGACACATGAAAGTCGTGATGAAAGCGTACACATATTGCTTCCATAAATCTGCTGCTGTGGTTTTTTAAAATTATTAAATGAACAATACCGCAATTAACTGGAATTCTGCCTTTTCTGACTTCCCAATTCGCCTACTGTTATGTTTTATTTTGGGTTTAACTGTATTTGTTTTAGTTGTTTTCCTACACGTCTCAAAGCCAACAAAGTAATTTTGGAAGCAGTTCACAACTCCATTCAGTCGATCGAGGTTCATTCACCTCGAGCTGAACACGAAAATCTACTAAACTAAGCCTTACGGGCTCTTCTTTATATCGCACTGACTTCGAAGTCGTCTGTAGGCGCTCTACGACGGGCGGGCGACATTTCGAACAGGTAGTAATGTCTTTACGGCTTTTGCTGAGGAACGCGGATTCAAATATGTCAACCTCACTGATACAACACACTGCTACAATAATTTATATAGCGCTTGGTGCCTCAGAAATGTGGTTCTGTGGCGTTGTAAAATAACAGAGCTGCACCTCCAAGGGCCCATTCTACAGTTCCCGGGAGAACGGACACAGACCCAGCAGCCCATGTCTCCAGGGGCACTGAAAAGAATGCGCCGCAATCTATCATAGTATGCGCTAGCTTTCTCCGGTCACTAAATTAGACACACAAGTAAATAGATGTTCTTGGGATCAGTTCGCATTAGCAATTAGATCAGATTACACACACATATAGCCAGCCGTTCAACATCATACCGCAAAGTTACCCGCGAAGGAAGGACCCACAACAAGATGATTTCGCTTTCGAATATTTTAATGGAGGCTGCCGCTTGAGTCTCGAAAGAAGTCGTGATGAAAGCGTACACATATTGCTTCCATAAATCTGCTGCTGTGCAGGTGTTCATAAGGCCCTGCACATTAGATCGACGCTGCTGTGCCTGGTCTTTGTTTAGAAATTATGGTTTGCATACCTTCATGGCACTGTAATAACATGGTAAAAAAAAAAAGTGGGAATGCGAATGGGCTAATAAGTATAACATTTAACATTTACAATTGCGCAAAAAACAAGTGACACCCCTAAAATAGGGTACTATATTCCTTAATTATGTGAATTTTAACTTTGTAAAAAATCAACTAGTTGAAAAGAGCATGAAGCTTGCAGCCTGCATCTTTCAACAACAGGCAGCTTCATTTTAATGTACTAAGTTACGTTCTAAGTGCCGAACAGATGCATCTGGTTTGTTTGTCTGAGCGCACATTAATGTTAAGTTGTAGCTCATAGTGTGTGGCAGTGGGGTGGATGCCGCAGGCAGGAGCGGGCTGGGCAACGCTAGATTTGTTTAGAAACTGTAAGTGCAGATCAAAGAAACTGATTTAAGAAAACTCTCTCTCTCCTCCCCCTGAATGGAGAATATGGAATGCGTCATTGAACGAGCGTGACCTATCACTGACGTCCATGGGGGAGAACAAAGGAGAGGGGTTCTGATGGAAGTTCAAGCGGAACTAAGGAGCGAAGATGCCCAAAATAAACTGCACGCTTTTAGCATAAACCAGCTGAGGCATGAATCAATGTCCGAGCAAAAAACGAAGGTTAGAGCGCGAGACACATTATGAGAAAGCCCAAAATGCATCAGTGACAAGCGTGTGATGGCAAGCATGTTACAATCCCCACAGAGATGGTGTGTGATGACAGCCATGTTACAATCCCCACAGAGATGGTGTGTGATGACAGCCATGTTACAATCCCCACAGAGATAGTGTGTGATGACAAAGCATGTTACAATCCCCACAGAGATAGTGTGTGACGCGTTACACAACCAACTGGGTTTCACTCGAGAAGCAAAAAAACACAAAACCAAATCAACGCCGTCACGCATATACAGGATTTGAAAAAAGAGCAGGTCGAATAGTTAAGTAAAATTGAAAACGTGGGCGAAATAAAAAATAAAATGCCTTAATTGCATTCCAGGATGTGTAAAAAAAAACAAGCATTTACAATGCAATGGTCTCTGCATTGGTAAAGTTAGAGCTATTGGCATTGCTCATGACATTATTTTTGTTTATGTTTTTGTTTTTAAAACATTTAAAGAAACGGCATTGTCATGAGCAATGCCAATAGCTCTAACTTTAACAATGCCGAGACCGTTGCATTGTAAATGCTTGTTTTCCTGTGCAACCGTTTCCCACATTTCTAATTCTTCATATTGTATAGGTCGAGGTAGTGGCTTAATTTCATACAATTTCCCCCTTAAATGATCTAAAATTATGCTGTTAAAAGTTTCATACCTAGATAAACACAATCCCTTTCATCCTCTGCAATTCTCATCCATTGTCTCAACCACAAACACGAAAACCATGCTCAGTTGTCTTAAATATGCTGGAGTGCTCTCAGGAAGCGAATCCTCAATTTTCCAAACAGGTATAGTAACATCTCCTTTAACAAATTTCTTAAAATCCTTTAAACATTTCAATTTTGCAGTTCAATTGGCCAAATTGTTTTTGCGAAACCGAATGTTTTGATTTTGATTCCGTGTACGTCAGAATTTTCAATAACTAATCAAACAATGGTTTGGAATTCCAGTAGCCCTTTATCCAATCTGCGATCCAAACTCAAACTCACTATGTCCAATATGCAGTGTGGCTTGAAACACCATCCGACCAATACCAACGTGAAACACACCAACCAGCCAATCCTAGCTCGAGCACTGTGACGTCAACTTCTCACTCTCCGCAGCATCCACCCTTCTTTACAATTTTCACTGTTATTTCGAAGAAGAAAACTTTTGACCAGTCTTGTTTGCCTAACTCCTTTCTAACAGAAATATTTAGCTCTCCATTCACTCAGAAAAAATCCACAATCGCGAGTGACTTCTCGACCAGTGAAAAGTCACACCAATTAATGCAGCTTAACCCTAATGTGCAATAAAGTTTCACTAGCATTAGAAGTTAATCAACCTCCAACACTTGTCCCTACTGTTACTGATGGGAATGATGGTACCTCACACTCCACATCTACAAATCTCTTTGCAAACAAGATTAATATTCCAGGATCTTTTGATTCTCAGAGTCTGAAATCAAATTTTTCACAACAGCGACTTTTGATACTGTTCCTGTAAATATCGATTCACTCTACTCTCACAACCGCAATGATCCCTATTGATAGTCACAACTTCAAACTGCATTCGCTAACACCGTAACCACTTCATCACTCCATCTGGATTCGGGCACTGGAAACAGGAATTGACACTATTAAAAAATATTTGGGGTATTTATTTTTCAGGCTCAATTGTGGGTGTAAAAACCATCCTCTGCTACCAGATATTGCTTGTGCCCAAAATTACTCTCCTCAATGATTCAGACCTTAAAATACACCCACTTACAAATAGTACCATGGAGAATCCTCCAGGCCCCAGGGAGGTTGGATGGACCTTTTCCATTGTGTCCAGAATCAGAGCCACCTACAAAGTAAGGTCATCAAATATCATGGACATTTAAGATTACGTTGAGTCAATAATGGGAGGTTAGGATTAATATATATATATAATTAATATGGTTAGGATTTTAAGTATCTTTATTCAATTTTAGATAAAATACAGAAATTTAAAAGAAGGTTTGGAATTAGGAATCAAGACATGTGCTCCATAAAGAAACCCAATCTATTCAAAATAAGAACCCATAAAGAGTTCTGCTGGAAGAAAGTGAATAATAATAATAATAATAATACAGCATTTTCTAGAGCCGAACAGCTACCTCACAAGGAGGTGTCCCGGCGCTGGAGCGGCATAAACACAGAAACCAATTTTATGCAACTAGCGCGGTTGGGAGAAGAGCCAAGTCTTCAGCAGCTGCTTAAAACAGGCTTCAGAGGGGGCCTGCAGAAGCGCAGGAGGTAGAGAATTCCATAGCACCGCCACCTTGGCCGAGAAGGTTCTTCCTCCTAGCCGGGCCCTTTTTATTCGTGGAACTGCAAGCTGAACACGGCAGTTGGAACGAAGGGAGCGGGACTGAGTATATCTCGGCAGCCGAGCTCTCAGGTAATTTGGGCAAGTGCCATACAGAGATCTAAAAGCCAGCGTAAGTGCCTTAAATTTGATCCTACTGGCTAGAGGTAGCCAGTGAAGAGAACGAAGGTGCGGAGAGACTGAATGCTTAAATGGAATACGCATTAGCAGTCTCGCAGCCGCATTCTGGACCAATTGCAGTCGCTGGATTAGGTATTTTGGCAAGCCCAGATAGAGGCCGTTAGCGTAATCTAGTCTTGACGATACTGTGGCATGGATTACTGTTTTTCGGCAACTCTCAGGAAGAAGTCGCAGAATCTTCCGTAGGTTCCTCAGCTTGCCTAGACAGCATCCAGCTACCTGTTGGATATGCGAGGCAAAGGACAGGTTATCGTCCCAACGCACCCCCAGATTTTTTGCCGTTTGACTAGGCGAAGGGGCCGGTCCCATCACTGCCGGCCACCAAAGCTCAGAAGGGGGGGGGGGGAACCTTTTCCAGAGAAAATCACTTCCGTCTTGTCCGCATTAAGTTTTAATTTATTGGTGTTCATCCAACATGCGATGTCTTGAAGACAACCCTTAAAGCTTGAAAAGGCCGCCTCCGACACCAACGAATATGGAAACACCAGTTGGGTGTCATCAGCATATGAGATTACCTTGACTCCCCAATTGGCAATCAATGTAAAAAGCGGAGCAAGGTAGATATTAAATAATAATGGGCTAAGTGCCGAACCCTGAGGGACCCCACACCCAAGAACCTTAGGTGTGGAGGAAACGGTCCCCAGTGCTACCTTTTGGGTTCTCTGAGTCAGATACGACTGTATCCAACCCAGCGCCTGGCCCTGGAGGCCTACCTCTACCAGTCGCTTCACCAGCCTTGCGTGGTCAACCGTATCAAAAGCTGCCGATAGATCCAGGAGCACCAGCATGGCTGAGTCTCCCGAATCCATCGACCACCTCACTGATTCTGCCACCTCAATCAGAGCAGTCTTGGTACTGAAACCGGGTCTAAAACCTGACTGCGTTTCATGCAGTATCCCATATTCCTCCGCAAAATTACTTAGCTGCCGCTGAATTACTTTCTCAAGCATTTTGCCCGGTGCAGCCAGCAGAGAAATAGGACGAAGGTTACTGAGGTCCGTGGGGTCCCCATTTGGTTTTTTCTTTCATGGGAGGAGGGTGGCATGTTTCCAAATCTCCGGGAACACCCCGGAGGAAATGGACGAATTCCAGATATGCTGTAAAGTGGGAGCCACAAAGTCAGCCATTTTGCTCCAAAGCTTAGGTGGACAGGGATCGTCAGGTGACCCTGACTTACAACGTCTTAATTCCTGCAAGACCGAAGTCAGTGCTATAGGCTGAAATTGAGCCAGAGAAACACCAGTCACCACTTTGACAGCCATATCTGTCTTCACAGTCCTCCTCTCAGGGCCGAAGGACTCATAAACTCGCTTAATTTTTTGGTCAAAGAAATCAGAAATGCTATCGCACAATGTGACCGACGGAGGTAACTCCCTCTCAATACATCTAGGTTTAAAAAAGGACTGAACCACTTTCAAAAATTTCCTTGCTAGAGTGTTCTGCCTGCTGAATCGATGCCGCAAAAAACTGTTTTTTAGCCTTTCTAACAGCCTTCTGCAATTTTTTTGAAGCTTCCTTGTAACGCGCTTTTTCCAGGGTCCCGTAATTTACCCTCCAGAGCCTCTCTAGCCTCTTGCAGGCTGCCTTCTCTACTCTAAGGTCCTGTGAAAACCAGGGAGCGGACGGGGATTCCCTCTTGGACATTGTACGTTTTGCTGGCGCGATGGACGACACCATGTTTTCAATCCAGTCATTAAACTGCTGAGCATCAGTGTTAGCATCCGAAGTTAGCGTTGGTTTATTCTGAGCTAGCACTGGGCCCATATTGGCAGGAATTAGCTTCTTCCATTGTCTCCTCATAAAGGAACACTTGCTTGTCGCAGGTTTATCCACCGCTAGATTTATTTTAAATGGAATGAGTGAATGGTCTGACCAAACCAACAGCAGTGCCGCCTCCACCGTCACATTTTTAATGTTGGAAAGAATTAGATCAAGCGTATGAACCGCTCTATGTGTGGGGCCATCATTGATTAGTCTCAAATTCGCTGCATTCAATGTGGCCCTCAATGTCTCTGCCGGGGCGCAACCCTCCTTATCCACATGGATATTAAAATCCCCTACTATGAGGAAGTGAGGGTGAAGGAGGGAACTCTGCACAATCATATCCAACAAAGCTATCAGGTTGGGCTCTTCTCCACCAGGAGAGCGGTATATAACCAGTCCCGCTAGTGATAGATGAGGTCCCACCTGAAGGCAAAAATGCAGTCCCTCCAGTCCCAGAATCAGGGTTGGGGCAGAGGAAGTTAATATAAACTGCTCCTTGAATATAGCAGCCACCCCCCACCTCTTCTAGCGCCTGCCCTGTTAGAAAAACACATTTTATAACCTGGAGGTACCGCCAGTGCAATGGCGGTCACATTGTCCTTATTAAGCCAGGTTTCTGTTAAAAACAGAGCGTCCCACTCAGGACCTTCCAGTAGCAGCCAGTTGTCGTCTGCATGCTTTGGTAGGGATCTACAATTTAGGAGGCCAGCTCTAAAACGTCTGTTAGTGAGCGGCCTGGGCCTGGTATACACCTCCTCCCTCCCATCGCTCCTCACACCCAGAGATTTCCCACAAGCCCCACATGTGAGAGGGAGGGTATCAGACCGTAGGTCTATCCTGTGAGCGCAACACACAGCATCCGTGTTGAACGCCCACAGGTCTTCTCGTGACCACACGATCCTTACCTCTGAAATCCCCCCCCCCCCCGACAGCTTGCCCGACCCGGCCGCAGTCTGGGCGCGGACGGGCACAGACGGGCTTGCCTTCGGCGCGCCGGCGGCGCGCCCGCTGCGCGCGTCCACTGCGCATTAGCCAGGGCATCTATTTTATGGAAGGGAAGGCGTGACAACTAGAGCGCCAACCCAGAACACCGGAAGTTGCAATACTCCCTCCACAACAATCGGGACTACACCCGCGGTGGAACGGGGAGGATCAACCAGCCGCTACCGATACAGTAAAAACATTTCAATTACAATTAAAAACGCTATACTTGCAGAAGCGTGTCTGTGCAAATAGCAATTTAATCGATGTAAATGTAAGTGCAAAATAGTGCAAGAATAACCATTAATAGAAAAGCGAACTCCTCTTGAAGAGTCGTTTTGGAAACTCAGCCAAGTTCCCTTAAGCTGCAGTAGCAACTTTCAGAGTAATGATCTGTACAGTAGCATATATCATGAAATTAATAAAAGATGTCACCTCAAACAGGGCCGGACTGGTATAGCAAACCTGCCCTGGAAAATATGTCTGATCGGTCCCGGTGGGGGTTTGGGGGTGCTGGCGGGACCACTGCTTCTGCGCTTTTGTTACAAATGGCTGATTTTGCAACACTGCTGCAAAACCGGCCCCCAGTAACAAAAACAGCCCCCATCGGTCAAAAACTGGCCCCCATGTTCTGGCCCACCAGGAAAATGTCCGGTGCCCGCTACGACCAGTCCAGCCCTGAGCTCAAAGGTCTAAAGGAATCAACTGGAGCAAAAGGAGGAAATTCACCAACAGCAAAACTACTGTACGGGTAAGAGGGAAAGTAGAGGTGTGGTAACTAAGTAACTAAGAACACTTGTTATTATAACCATTCAACACATGTATCGGTTCATAATGATGCCTTCCCCCTGATGTCCAATCAGAATGGTTCGTAAAATGATGTTGTCAGTCAGATGATGCATCTATTTCCGATTCCCACAGTCTGCACTCTCGTCATCCGAAATTATTGCGTTCTTTGGTACAATTGTTAAATGAAGGAAGGTTCCCATGAGAATCCTCTTTACCTTAAGCTAAAGACTCATTGTGAGTGCCATATCAGAAACAAATGCTAGTCAGCAAATGTGAAAACATATATCGAGTTAATATTTAAGCAACATTATAAGTCTATATAACAATTTATTCTATTCAGTTTCAATAAGATTATTATTCTCAATCGAAGTGATCTAACACAGGGTGAGAGGAACTAAATGAACATAATACTAAAGTTAGCACATTTCTAAGATGACATCAATGACGTTTTACTATGAGCAAAGGTCAAAAAGAACCTGCGGGCCTAGTCGCTGCACAGGCTAAACTATAGTTGCTTGGTGCAAAATTTAAAAATACAAGCGATTTCAGTGAAGCGTTTATAATAGCATCTTTCACATCTGTGTTTGTCACTCTACAGCATGTTTTGGTGTTGTTTACTTATTCTACTAAAAGATATTCACACATTTTGTAAGGCATTTCTAAATATGCGTTTTACATATGTTAAAATAAGTTTTGAACTGCATTTATAATGTGCTGAAATATATCGATTTCTAAATATGTGGTCTTTTCTCCCATATGCTCGTAAACTTTGTGAACTCCTTTTCAGCACATGAGAACCACGATGACCAACACTATTACAAGGAGTTTAAGGTGCATAAAAGAAAGTGCAGGGTCCAATGGGGAGTTTAGTATGCAAAGGAGGAGTGTTGGTTGTACATAGTTCTATCAAGAATAGTATAAAATGTTTTAAAGCATAAGTTGGAGAATATGTCTGCATTTTATTTAACTGAGTAATGTACTCTCCTGAAGGTATTTGATTGTGATATGCTCAATTTTAAATTAAATGTGTATTTACAATAGAAAGCAACTGTAATTGGATGTCCCCGGAGGATGGGGGGCATCCCCACAGCTGTCAAACCCAGATGCTCCATGCGACCTGTTAATGCCCAGCTGGTTTGGGCCTGCTGGCAAAAATGGCGGCCTGGCCCACACGAGCCGAGTGAAGCCCAAGCTGTGCAGAGCCGACTTCTGACTGAGGCCCCCATCGATACTAGTGGTCAGAGTGTGTGGTGCCAAAATTCGCCAGCAGAAACCCCTGGGGCCTGGTAGTGGCCTTCTCTGCTGCGCGGTCTTCATAATACAGAGACCCCTTGGTGCAGCATGGTGAGCGAAGACTGATGTCGGCGTGAGGGGAGGCTGTGACGGAGCTGCGGGGGAGCAGAGGTGATATGGCCTTGATGGGCAGTAGGTGTTCCCCCCTGGAGAGAATAGGGAAGGTGGGACCTTGAGAGCAGTGTGCCCTACACCTGCTGTGTGGTGCGCCCCGGGTCCTTGAGTGGAGGGGACGGCCCGGCTGGGAGAGATTGGATCATGACCAGGCCTGGACAGAGTTCGCAGAGTGCCGCTAAGTGGAACTCTGCGAAGTGACAAAAAAACTGTGCCAAGCTACGCGGAGTTCTGGGAGCGGCGGACTGCGCTACCTCGCGGCATTCATACTGATTTTTAACCCCTTCGCTGCTAGGCCTTTTCCCCTCCTGTGCTAAGCCCTTTTTGGGCTATTTGAGGTAGTGCGCGCTTAGGCCCCTGTAACTTTTTGACCACATTAGGTATCCACGCCAAATTTGCGTCCTTTTCTTCCAACATCTTGGGGATTCTAAAGGTACCCAGGGTTTGTGGATTCTCCTAGAGGGTTCCCAGAAATTAGTCAAAATACAGCAATTTTTTTTTTTTTGTGTGAAAAATGTGAAAAACGGGCTGCAAATGAAAGCTTCTGGGTTTTTCTCTGCAAATGGTATCAAAAAAGGGTTTGTGGGGCTGAAATCACAATTTCTCCAGCTTTTAGGGAATGACAGAATTTTGTTAGAAAACCAACATTTTTTACACAGTTTTGGCATTTTTCTGGGACATACCCTATTTTTGCTATTTTTTGTGCTTTCAACCTCCTTCCGGTTAACGGTAGAAAAGGGTACAAAAACAATAATGGATCCTGGAAAGCTATACATTTTTGAAAAGTAGACAAAATTCTGAATTCAGCAAGGGGTCATTTGTGTAGATCCATCAAGGTTTCTTTATAGAAATTTACAGGCAAATATAGGAAAAATTAAAAATTTGTTGAAAAAAGCAGCCTTTTGAGTCAACGTTTTTACCTGTAACTTCTTAGAATTATGACATCTCTTTGAAAGCAATGTACCGTTACATCCGGTAGACCTTCCTGGTTGTGGGGACATATAGGACTTGTAGGTTCACCAAGAGCCCAACGAACCCAGAGTAGAAAAATGAGCAGCATTTTGTAATGTTTTTTTTTTTTGGTCCGGGTATATAGCAATTATTGTGGGTAAATGTATACATGGAAAAATCGGTATGAAAGTCACCTATGTATTTCTGAAATGGGAACAAATTACAGAGTTCAGAAACAGTGCATATTTGCACATTTTCGAAATTGGGAATACTCATATTTGCATGACAATTATTGGTCATTTTTCAAAATGACTTTTTTTTTACACAATGTCTTTCATTTGGAAGGGAGAAATGCATCAAAAATCAATAGGTAATAACAGTTGCTTTACAAATTTGAACTACCCTAAGTCTCCCGAGAAAAATGGTACCTCACTTGTGTGGGTAGGCATAGTGCCCACGACAGGAAGTGGCTCAAAACCTAAGGTGAACACACCACATTTTCACACTGAAAATTTACACTTTTTTTGCAAAGAGTCTAGCTGTAGTTTTTGAACCCTAGCCCTGCCGGCACCTAGGGAAACCTAGCAAACCTATACATTTTTGAAAACTAGACACCCAGGGGAATCCAGGATGGGGTGACTTGACTGCCTCCCACCATGGTCTGTTACCCAGAATCCCTTGCAAACGTAAAAAATTGACAAAAATAACACATTTTCCCCACATTTCTGTGATGGAAAGTTCTGGAACCTGCGTGGATCCACAAATTTCCACCCACCCCGCGTTCCCCAAAGTCCTACGAGAAAAATGGTACCTCACTTGTGCGGGTCGGCCTAGTGCCCGCGACAGGAAACGGCGCAAAACGCAACGTGGTTTTGCAGTGAAAAATGACCCTTTTTTTGGCAAAGTGACTAGCTGTAGATTTTGTACCCTAGCCCTGCCGGCACCTATGGAAACCTAGCAAACCTATACATTTTTGAAAACTAGACACCCAGGGGAATCCAGGATGGGGTGACTTGACTGCCTCCCACCATGGTCTGTTACCCAGAATCCCTTGCAAACGTAAAAAATTGACAAAAAAAACACATTTTCCCCACATTTCTGTGATGGAAAGTTCTGGAACCTGCGTGGATCCACAAATTTCCACCCACCCCGCGTTCCCCAAAGTCCTACGAGAAAAATGGTACCTCACTTGTGCGGGTCGGCCTAGTGCCCGCGACAGGAAACGGCGCAAAACGCAACGTGGTTTTGCAGTGAAAATGACCCTTTTTTTGGCAAAGTGACTAGCTGTAGATTTTGTACCCTAGCCCTGCCGGCACCTAGGGAAACCTAGCAAACCTATACATTTTTGAAAACTAGACACCCAGGGGAATCCAGGATGGGATGACTTGACTGCCTCCCACCATGGTCTGTTACCCAGAATCCCTTGCAAACAAAAAAAAATTGACAAAAAAATACATTTTCCCCACATTTCTGTGATGGAAAGTTCTGGAATCTGCGTGGATCCACAAATTTCCACCCACCCCGCGTTCCCCAAAGTCCTACGAGAAAAATGGTACCTCACTTGTGCGGGTCAGCCTAGTGCCCGCGACAGGAAACGGCGCAAAACGCAACGTGGTTTTGGAGTGAAAAATGACCCTTTTTTTGGCAAAGTGACTAGCTGTAGATTTTGTACCCTAGCCCTGCCGGCACCTAGGGAAACCTAGCAAACCTATACATTTTTGAAAACTAGACACCCAGGGGAATCCAGGATGGGGTGACTTGACTGCCTCCCACCATGGTCTGTTACCCAGAATCCCTTGCAAACGTAAAAAATTGACAAAAAAAACACATTTTCCCCACATTTCTGTGATGGAAAGTTCTGGAACCTGCGTGGATCCACAAATTTCCACCCACCCCGCGTTCCCCAAAGTCCTACGAGAAAAATGGTACCTCACTTGTGCGGGTCGGCCTAGTGCCCGCGACAGGAAACGGCGCAAAACGCAACGTGGTTTTGCAGTGAAAAATGACCCTTTTTTTGGCAAAGTGACTAGCTGTAGATTTTGTACCCTAGCCCTGCCGGCACCTAGGGAAACCTAGCAAACCTATACATTTTTGAAAACTAGACACCCAGGGGAATCCAGGATGGGGTGACTTGACTGCCTCCCACCATGGTCTGTTACCCAGAATCCCTTGCAAACGTAAAAAATTGACAAAAAAAACACATTTTCACCACATTTCTGTGATGGAAAGTTCTGGAATCTGCGTGGATCCACAAATTTCCACCCACGCCGCGTTCCCCAAAGTCCTATGAGAAAAATGGTACCTCACTTGTGCGGGTCGGCCTAGTGCCCGCGACAGGAAACGGCGCAAAACGCAACGTGGTTTTGCAGTGAAAAATGACCCTTTTTTTGGCAAAGTGACTAGCTGTAGATTTTGTACCCTAGCCCTGCCGGCACCTAGGGAAACCTAGCAAACCTATACATTTTTGAAAACTAGACACCCAGGGGAATCCAGGATGGGGTGACTTGACTGCCTTCCACCATGGTCTGTTACCCAGAATCCCTTGCAAACGTAAAAAATTGACAAAAAAAACACATTTTTCCCACATTTCTGTGATGGAAAGTTCTGGAATCTGCGTGGATCCACAAATTTCCACCCACCCCGCGTTCCCCAAAGTCCTACGAGAAAAATGGTACCTCACTTGTGCGGGTCGGCCTAGTGCCCGCGACAGGAAACGGCGCAAAACGCAACGTGGTTTTGCAGTGAAAAATGACCCTTTTTTTGGCAAAGTGACTAGCTGTAGATTTTGTACCCTAGCCCTGCCGGCACCTAGGGAAACCTAGCAAACCCACGCATTTCTGAAAACTAGACACCCGGCGGCTTCCAGGGAGGTATGGCTTGCGTGGATCCCCCAACGTTTCCTTACCCAGAATCCCCTGCAAACCTCATTTTTTGCTCAAAAAATCACTATTTTCACACATTTTGGGGTGGGAAAGTAGTGGCATCACCGGGCTCACACAAATTTACCACCACCCAGCGTTCCCCCAGGTCTCCCGGTAAAAATGGTGCCTCACTTGTGTGGGAGGGCCAAGTACCCGCGGCAGGCAAGGGCCCCAAACGTAGTGAGGCGACATCAAGATGGCCTATCGCCAAACCACCTGGTTTTGCAAGGGGGGTCACTTTGGTTTTTGGCCCGGTGCGCGGCGGCCATCTAGGGAAACCTACCAAACCCAGGCATTTTTGAAAACTAGACACCCGGCGTCTTCCAGGGAGGTATGGCTTGCGTGGATCCCCCAACGTTTCCTTACCCAGAATCCCCTGCAAACCTCATTTTTTGCTCAAAAAATCACTTTTTTCACACATTTTGGGGTGGGAAAGTAGTGGCATCACCGGGCTCACACAAATTTACCACCACCCAGCGTTCCCCCAGGTCTCCCGGTAAAAATGGTGCCTCACTTGTGTGGGAGGCCCAAGTACCCGCGGCAGGCAAGGGCCCCAAACGTAGTGAGGCGACATCAAGATGGCCTATCGCCAAACCACCTGGTTTTGCAAGGGGGGTCACTTTGGTTTTTGGCCCGGTGCGCGGCGGCCATCTAGGGAAACCTACCAAACCCAGGCATTTTTGAAAACTAGACACCCGGCGGCTTCCAGGGAGGTATGGCTTGCGTGGATCCCCCAACGTTTCCTTACCCAGAATCCCCTGCAAACCTCATTTTTTGCTCAAAAAATCACTTTTTTCACACATTTTGGGGTGGGAAAGTAGTGGCATCACCGGGCTCACACAAATTTACCACCACCCAGCGTTCCCCCAGGTCTCCCGGTAAAAATGGTGCCTCACTTGTGTGGGAGGCCCAAGTACCCGCGGCAGGCAAGGGCCCCAAACGTAGTGAGGCGACATCAAGATGGCCTATCGCCAAACCACCTGGTTTTGCAAGGGGGTCACTTTGGTTTTTGGCCCGGTGCGCGGCGGCCATCTAGGGAAACCTACCAAACCCAGGCATTTTTGAAAACTAGACACCCGGCGGCTTCCAGGGAGGTATGGCTTGCGTGGATCCCCCAACGTTTCCTTACCCAGAATCCCCTGCAAACCTCATTTTTTGCTCAAAAAATCACTTTTTTCACACATTTTGGGGTGGGAAAGTAGTGGCATCACCGGGCTCACACAAATTTACCACCACCCAGCGTTCCCCCAGGTCTCCCGGTAAAAATGGTGCCTCACTTGTGTGGGAGGCCCAAGTACCCGCGGCAGGCAAGGGCCCCAAACGTAGTGAGGCGACATCAAAATGGCCTATCGCCAAACCACCTGGTTTTGCAAGGGGGGTCACTTTGGTTTTTGGCCCGGTGCGCGGCGGCCATCTAGGGAAACCTACCAAACCCAGGCATTTTTGAAAACTAGACACCCGGCGGCTTCCAGGGAGGTATGGCTTGCGTGGATCCCCCAACGTTTCCGTACCCAGAATCCCCTGCAAACCTCATTTTTTGCTCAAAAAATCACTTTTTTCACACATTTTGGGGTGGGAAAGTAGTGGCATCACCGGGCTCACACAAATTTACCACCACCCAGCGTTCCCCCAGGTCTCCCGGTAAAAATGGTGCCTCACTTGTGTGGGAGGCCCAAGTACCCGCGGCAGGCAAGGGCCCCAAACGTAGTGAGGCGACATCAAAATGGCCTATCGCCAAACCACCTGGTTTTGCAAGGGGGGTCACTTTGGTTTTTGGCCCGGTGCGCGGCGGCCATCTAGGGAAACCTACCAAACCCAGGCATTTTTGAAAACTAGACACCCGGCGGCTTCCAGGGAGGTATAGCTTGCGTGGATCCCCCAACGTTTCCTTACCCAGAATCCCCTGCAAACCTCTTTTTTTGCTCAAAAAATCACTTTTTTCACACATTTTGGCGTGGGAAAGTAGTGGCATCACCGGGCTCACACAAATTTACCACTACCCAGCTTTCCCCCAGGTCTCCCGGTAAAAATGGTGCCTCACTTGTGTGGGAGGGCCAAGTACCCGCGGCAGGCAAGGGCCCCAAACGTAGTGAGGCGACATCAAAATGGCCTATCGCCAAACCACCTGGTTTTGCAAGGGGGTCACTTTGGTTTTTGGCCCGGTGCGCGGCGGCCATCTAGGGAAACCTACCAAACCCAGGCATTTTTGAAAACTAGACACCCGGCGGCTTCCAGGGAGGTATGGCTTGCGTGGATCCCCCAACGTTTCCGTACCCAGAATCCCCTGCAAACCTCATTTTTTGCTCAAAAAATCACTTTTTTCACACATTTTGGGGTGGGAAAGTAGTGGCATCACCGGGCTCACACAAATTTACCACCACCCAGCGTTCCCCCAGGTCTCCCGGTAAAAATGGTGCCTCACTTGTGTGGGAGGCCCAAGTACCCGCGGCAGGCAAGGGCCCCAAACGTAGTGAGGCGACATCAAAATGGCCTATCGCCAAACCACCTGGTTTTGCAAGGGGGGTCACTTTGGTTTTTGGCCCGGTGCGCGGCGGCCATCTAGGGAAACCTACCAAACCCAGGCATTTTTGAAAACTAGACACCCGGCGGCTTCCAGGGAGGTATGGCTTGCGTGGATCCCCCAACGTTTCCTTACCCAGAATCCCCTGCAAGCCTCAATTTTTGCTCAAAAAATCACTTTTTTCACACATTTTGGGGTGGGAAAGTAGTGGCATCACCGGGCTCACACAAATTTACCACCTCCCAGCGTTCCCCCAGGTCTCCCGGTAAAAATGGTGCCTCACTTGTGTGGGAGGGCCAAGTACCCGCGGCAGGCAAGGGCCCCAAACGTAGTGAGGCGACATCAAGATGGCCTATCGCCAAACCACCTGGTTTTGCAAGGGGGGTCACTTTGGTTTTTGGCCCGGTGCGCGGCGGCCATCTAGGGAAACCTACCAAACCCAGGCATTTTTGAAAACTAGACACCCGGCGGCTTCCAGGGAGGTATGGCTTGCGTGGATCCCTCAACGTTTCCTTACCCAGAATCCCCTGCAAACCTCAATTTTTGCTCAAAAAATCACTTTTTTCACACATTTTGGGGTGGGAAAGTAGTGGCATCACCGGGCTCACACAAATTTACCACCACCCAGCGTTCCCCCAGGTCTCCCGGTAAAAATGGTGCCTCACTTGTGTTGGAGGGCCAAGTACCCGCGGCAGGCAAGGGCCCCAAACGTAGTGAGGCGACATCAAAATGGCCTATCGCCAAACCACCTGGTTTTGCAAGGGGGTCACTTTGGTTTTTGGCCCGGTGCGCGGCGGCCATCTAGAGAAACCTACCAAACCCAGGCATTTTTGAAAACTAGACACCCGGCGGCTTCCAGGGAGGTATGGCTTGCGTGGATCCCCCAACGTTTCCTTACCCAGAATCCCCTGCAAACCTCAATTTTTGCTGAAAAAATCACTTTTTTCACACATTTTGGGGTGGGAAAGTAGTGGCATCACCGGGCTCACACAAATTTACCACCACCCAGCGTTCCGCCTGGTCTCCCGGTAAAAATGGTGCCTCACTTGTGTGGGAGGGCCAAGTACCCGCGGCAGGCAAGGACAACAAACGTAGTGAGGCGACATTTGGGATAGGCAATGTTGATGTCGCCTCACTACGTTTGGGGCCCTTGCCTGCCGCGGGTACTTGGGCCTCCCACACAAGTGAGGCACCATTTTTACCGGGAGACCTGGGGGAATGCTGGGTGGTGGTAAATTTGTGTGAGCCCGGTGATGCCACTACTTTCCCACCCCAAAATGTGTGAAAAAAGTGATTTTTTGAGCAAACAATGAGGTTTGCAGGGGATTCTGGGTAAGAAAACGTTGGGGGATCCACGCAAGCCATACCTCCCTGGAAGCCGCCGGGTGTCTAGTTTTCAAAAATGCCTGGGTTTGGTAGGTTTCCCTAGATGGCCGCCGCGCACCGGGCCAAAAACCAAAGTGACCCCCCTTGCAAAACCAGGTGGTTTGGCGATAGGCCATTTTGATGTCGCCTCACTACGTTTGGGGCCCTTGCCTGCCGCGGGTACTTGGGCCTCCCACACAAGTGAGGCACCATTTTTACCGGGAGACCTGGGGGAACGCTGGGTGGTGGTAAATTTGTGTGAGCCCGGTGATGCCACTACTTTCCCACCCCAAAATGTGTGAAAAAAGTGATTTTTTGAGCAAAAAATGAGGTTTGCAGGGGATTCTGGGTAAGGAAACGTTGGGGGATCCACGCAAGCCATACCTCCCTGGAAGCCGCCGGGTGTCTAGTTTTCAAAAATGCCTGGGTTTGGTAGGTTTCCCTAGATGGCCGCCGCGCACCGGGCCAAAAACCAAAGTGACCCCCCTTGCAAAACCAGGTGGTTTGGCGATAGGCCATCTTGATGTCGCCTCACTACGTTTGGGGCCCTTGCCTGCCGCGGGTACTTGGGCCTCCCACACAAGTGAGGCACCAGTTTTTACCGGGAGACCTGGGGGAACGCTGGGTGGTGGTAAATTTGTGTGAGCCCGGTGATGCCACTACTTTCCCACCCCAAAATGTGTGAAAAAAGTGATTTTTTGAGCAAAAAATGAGGTTTGCAGGGGATTCTGGGTAAGGAAACGTTGGGGGATCCACGCAAGCCATACCTCCCTGGAAGCCGCCGGGTGTCTAGTTTTCAAAAATGCCTGGGTTTGGTAGGTTTCCCTAGATGGCCGCCGCGCACCGGGCCAAAAACCAAAGTGACCCCCCTTGAAAAACCAGGTGGTTTGGCGATAGGCCATCTTGATGTCGCCTCACTACGTTTGTTGTCCTTGCCTGCCGCGGGTACTTGGGCCTCCCACACAAGTGAGGCACCATTTTTACCGGGAGACCTGGTGGAACGCTGGGTGGTGGTAAATTTGTGTGAGCACGGTGATGGCACTACTTTCCCACCCCAAAATGTGTGAAAAAAGTGATTTTTTGAGCAAAAAATGAGGTTTGCAGGGGATTCTGGGTAAGGAAACGTTGGGGGATCCACGCAAGCCATACCTCCCTGGAAGCCGCCGGGTGTCTAGTTTTCAAAAATGCCTGGGTTTGGTAGGTTTCCCTAGATGGCCGCCGCGCACCGGGCCAAAAACCAAAGTGACCCCCCTTGCAAAACCAGGTGGTTTGGCGATAGGCCATTTTGATGTCGCCTCACTACGTTTGGGGCCCTTGCCTGCCGCGGGTACTTGGGCCTCCCACACAAGCGAGGCACCATTTTTACCGGGAGACCTGGGGGAACGCTGGGTGGTGGTAAATTTGTGTGAGCCCGGTGATGCCACTACTTTCCCACCCCAACATGTGTGAAAAAAGTGATTTTTTGAGCAAAAAATTAGGTTTGCAGGGGATTCTGGGTAAGGAAACGTTGGGGGATCCACGCAAGCCATACCTCCCTGGAAGCCGCCGGGTGTCTAGTTTTCAAAAATGCCTGGGTTTGGTAGGTTTCCCTAGATGGCCGCCGCGCACCGGGCCAAAAACCAAAGTGACCCCCCTTGAAAAACCATGTGGTTTGGCGATAGGCCATCTTGATGTCGCCTCACTACGTTTGGGGCCCTTGCCTGCCGCGGGTCCTTGGGCCTCCCACACAAGTGAGGCACCATTTTTACCGGGAGACCTGGGGGAACGCTGGGTGGTGGTAAATTTGTGTGAGCCCGGTGATGCCACTACTTTCCCACCCCAAAATGTGTGAAAAAAGTGATTTTTTGGGCAAAAATTTAGGTTTGCAGGGGATTCTGGGTAAGGAAACGTAGGGGGATCCACGCAAGCCATACCTCCCTGGAAGCCGCCGGGTGTCTAGTTTTCAGAAATGCGTGGGTTTGAAAGGTTTCCCTAGATGGCCGCCGAGCCCTGGGCAAAAAACCAAAGTAACCCCCCTTGCAAAACCAGATTAACTATTGTTACTACAGCGTGAGAATTTAGGAATAATACTGCAAAGAAAATGTGGCAGACAATTTGAGGTTTACAGGACAATGGGGATAAAAAATATTTTTCAAATCACTAGAGAGACATCACCATGAACTCCCAAGGGTTTTCGACAATATCTACAGTTGGTGGGTTATTCTTACATGGAAAGTGTACCTTGGCAGAGAAACAAAAGACAAAGATTCCTGCACAACCATCTATTCCTCAAACACACACACATACTGGTTGGATTTGGCACGAGGGCAAGTCATGGTTCAGTGTATTAAATTTTATTAACAAGAGATTTCACAAAAATGAAATGCACTGTCAATAATTAAATTCACAAAAAACCAAACCAATGACTTGCAGCTCGTGAGCTGTAAAGCCACGTCAAGGCACCAACCACTTTACAGGCCATTCACACACCTTTCATACGTGATACAAACAAGACCATTCGCACCACCAGGTACAAAAGCAACACAGTACAAAAATCACCAAAAAGGGACAAGGTACACCCTGCTTCAGAAAGACAAATATTACTGCACAGTCATCTAACCCGCAAGCACACACACATACTGGTTGGATTTGGCACGAGGGTGAGTGATGGTTCAGTAGATAAAATTGTATTACCAAGTGATTTCACAAAACATGAAATGCACTGGTAATAATTGAAAGGGCAAGAAACTGAACCATTGACTCACAGCTCGTGAGCTGTAAAGCCACGACAAGGCACCAACCTCTTTACAGGCCATTCATACACCTTTCATACGTGTGAGACATACAAAACCATTCACACCGCCAGCCGCGGGCCCATCACATAACAAAACTCACACCAGCACACAGCGCCATTCAAGGGCCCATCACTTTCACATGCCCACAATCCAGACACAGCAACTACACAGGCTGAAGGATTGCGTGGAGTGGCACTCAGCTAGCAGTGTGTGTAGTGACCAGCAGAAAGTCACTACTCACACACAGCCAGCCAAGCACCAGTCGACACACACCGCTAGCCAAACGCCAGTCCACGCACACCGCTAGCCAAGCGCCAGTCCAGGCACACCGCCATCCAATCGCCAGTCCAGGCACACCGGCAGCCAATCGCCAATCCACCTACACCGCCAGCCAAGCTCCAGTCCACGGACACCACCAGACAAGCACCATTCCACGCACACCGCCAGCCAAGCTCCAGTCCACACACACCACCAGACAAGCTCCAGTCCACGGACACCACCAGCCAAGCTCCAGTCCACGGACAACACCAGCCAAACACCAGTCCGCACACACCACCAGTCCACACACACCGCCAGCCAAGTACCAGTCCACGCACACCGCCAGCCAAGCACCATTCCACGCACACCACCAGCCAAGCACCATTCCACGCACACCGCCAGCCAAGCACCATTCCACGCACACCACCAGCCACGCACCAGTCCACGCACACCGCCAGTCCATGCACACCGCCAGTCCACGCACACCGTCAGCCAAGCACCATTCCACGCACACCACCAACCAAGTGCCAGTCCACACACACCAACAGCCAAGCGCAAGGAATGTGATCTTGAAAGTGGCGTTCTTTCAATCTAGCAACATCCTCCACCAGTCCAACTCTAGGAACACTTGCCTGTTCCACTACAACAAGGCTGCCTATTACAGACTCCTGAAACTTAGCAAAAGTCATCTTTGACTCAGGGCAAGAATCCTGGAACACAACAAAAGCATTAAACATTGCCAAGTGGAAAAGATGGATAGCCAACTTCTTGTACCAAATGTAAGCCTTACGAAGAGCAGTGTAAGGTTCCAACCTCTGATCTACTCTGTCAACACCACCCATGTGCCTATTATAGTCTAAAACGCATACAGGTTTGCGCGCTTCAGCGACCTGACCCCAAACAGTCACAGGTGCAGTGCTTTCATCATGGATGGAAGTCAGCATGTAGACATCTCTCCTGTCTGTAAACTTCACAGCAAGAAGCTCCTGGCAACGCAACGCACTGCACTGTCCCCGCACAAGCTTTTGACAAACAAGTTCTTTCGGAAAACCTTTACGGTTACAGCGGACTGTGCCACAAGCAAAAGTGTCCACTTTGGCCAATTCCCTGAACAACCGCACACCAGTGTAGAAGTTATCTACATATAAATGGTGGCCTTTGTTAAAAAATCCTCTACCAAGTTCCCAAACAATTTTCTCAGTCACTCCAAAAGTGGACGGACAACCAGGGAGGTTAAACCTAGATTCCTTACCGGTGTACACCCTGAAATTAGAGACATATCCAGTCCTACTGTCACACAGCATATACAGCTTTATTCCATAGCGTGCCCTCTTACTAGGAATGTATTGCCTAAAAACCAAGCGGCCCTTGAACAACACCAAAGACTCATCCACTGCAATTTCTCTACCAGGGGCATAAATCTCAGAAAATCTATCAACAAAGTGATCAAGGACAGGCCTAATCTTAAAAAGACGGTCACAATCAGGGTGATCTCGTGGCAACGCTAAACCATTATCAACAAAGTGCATCATCCGAAGCAGAAGCAAATACCTGTCACGAGTCATGACTGCCGGAAAAATAGACGTTGCCATCAAGGGACTGCTAGACCAATATGAAGCCAATGATGGCTTCCTTAGCAAGCCCATCAAAAAAGTTAAACCCAACAACATCCGTGTCATCGGCGTACCGGAGTCCTCCGACGACCGCCCGGTTGACCTCCTGGTCGAGGAACTCATCCTCCAACAGCTGACCCCTGCGGGCTTGAGTCAATTTTTTGCCGTTGAACGGGCTCATCGAGTTCCGGGCGGGCGGCCACGGCCGGGGGCCCCCCCGAGGCCTATCGTGGCCAAACTGTTTTACTACAGAGACCGGGATGCGATTCTGCAGGCCTCGCGGGTCCATGGCCCGGTTCGACATGAGAACTCATCCATTAACTTTTATCCGGACTTTACTCAACTTGTCCAGAAACAGCGGATGGGATTCCAGGGGGTGAAACGTCGTCTTCGTGAGCTGGGCCTAAAGTACTCTATGCTCTACCCTGCCAAACTCCGAGTGGAACATGAGGAGCGGACTGCCTTCTTTGACTCTCCTGTGGCCGTGAGTGACTGGTTGGACTCGCTGCCGGACAGAGGTGGCCGTCCCGGGCCCTCTGCAGGTGCCAGCGGTGACGGGTCCCCTTTGGAGTGACTCTTGGTCCTTGACTTTGCCAATTTGCACTGCTCAGCTGGGTTGTACTTCTTTGGTTCAGTGTGTTTTGCTAGTACCTGTATGGGGGGCGGGCGGGGACGGGTCCCTTTCCTCCTCCGGGGTCTTTTTGTAGACTGGGGTTAGTTGGGCGACAGGCACACTGCAATTTGGGGGGGTTTTTTGGCCCGCAGGGGTGCAGGGTGGGGGGAGTTGGGTGTTGGGGGGGTGGGGGGGAAGGAGGGGTTGTTTTGTAGTGTGGTTTTTGTTAGCAGGGCGAGGTATTGATTTTCTGCCACCTTTGGGACTTGTGCTACTTGCGGGGGGACCTCTGATCTATTGGAGGGAATGGGGGGGGACGGGTTGAAGCTGATGTCATGGAACGTCAATGGGTTGGGGGACCGTATCAAACGGGGTGTAGTTCTGCAGTATTTGCGTCGTCTGACTCCTGATGTGGTGTTTATCCAGGAGACGCATTTGGTTGGCAATGTCTGCCATGCAATGAACAGGGGGGGATACCGCCTCGTGGCTCACTCTGGTTTCACAACTGGCTCCAGGGGGGTGGGCATTCTCCTGCGATCCTCACTTCCGTTGGAGATCACGAGGGTGGTCTCAGATGATAGAGGGCGTTATGTTTGTCTGATTGGGAGGTGGGAGGGGCATCCCCTTGCCCTGGTCTCAATTTACGTCCCACCGGGCCTCCAGAACTCCACCTTTGCGGACTTGGGTCGAATGCTGCTTGAACTTCCGGATGGCCTTTTGCTTATGGGCGGGGATTTTAACTCGGTGGTTTCGGGTGACCTGGATCGTCACCCACCCAGGGCCCTCCCCGCTGCCCAGGCTTGGCTAGGTGGTCTGTTGGAGACCTTCGGCCTGGTGGATAGTTGGCGATTAATGCATCCGACCCAATGTCAATACACCTTTCACTCTGGGGCACATGGGAGTCTTTCTAGGTTAGACTATTTCCTTATGCCCGCGGCGCAGACGGGTCGAATTCGAGAGGTCAGGCACCTGGCGAGGGGTATCTCCGATCATTCCCCGCTGTGGCTTCTCTTTGACACCGAGTCGCGGTCTGCAGGGCGGACCGCTCCCATTAACCCGTGGTACCTGCGAGACCCTACGACCCGCGAGAGTCTGGTTAAGGCTATGGACCAATACTTTCTTGAAAACGAGGGGTCTGTGTTGTCTGCAATGTCCCTGTGGGAAGCCTTTAAAACCGTAATCCGCGGACACGCCCTCTCCCAGATAGTGGTGGCTAAGAAGCTCAGGAGTGAGGCGGTGGTGAAGCTGGAGACTGACATCTCGGGGCTGGAGTCGGCCTTGGAGGCGGGTGTCACTCCGGACGGGCTCCATGCCCTCAGCCTGAAACAGTTTGAATACAGATCTCTTGTCACCGACGCTGCCAAAACTATGTATAGGGAGCAGCAGGGTCGGTTGTATGATGCCGGGGACAAGGCGGGAAAGCTGATTGCGTGGCTGGACAAGAAGGAGAGAGTGAATCGTGTGGTCCCGGAGTTGCGTGTCTCGGATGGAGTGTGTGTGACTGAGCCTGGTGAGATTGTGGAATGTTTTGCCGACCACCTCCGGACTGTGTACTCCCCGGTGACTGATAGGGATGAGGAAGATTCTCGCCTTCTCCTGAGGGACATTGCTTTGCCTGGCCTTTCTGCCGAGGACCGTGAGCAGCTGGACGCTCCCTTGTCGGTAGATGAAATCGCGACTGTGATTCGGTCCCTTCGCTCGGGCAAGGCCATGGGTCCCAACGGTCTACCTATCGAATTATATAAGTTGCGCCCGCATAAACTAGCGCCCTTCCTCCGTCGGATGTTTCAGGAGTCCCTTGAGGCCGGTTCCCTTCCGGTCGACCAGCGACTGGCCACGATAGTCGTGATCCCCAAGGAAGGTAAGCCACGGGACCGCTGTGCCTCTTACAGGCCTATTTCACTGCTAAATGCAGAGCCTAAAATCCTGGCTAAAGTCCTCGCCAATCGTTTGTTGAGCGTCATCTGCGATCTGATTCATCCTGATCAATGCGGCTTCATCCCACATCGCAACACCGCCCTCAACTTGCGGCGTCTCCATGGCGCCCTCGCCAGGGCAGAGTACCTCTCCGAACCGGCCGTGCTGGTTTCTTTAGATGCCACGATGGCCTTTGACACCATCGAGTGGCCATTCCTCTGGGCTGTCTTGACCAAATTCGGCTTTGGGGAGGGATTTCTTGGCTGGGTGAAGCTTCTCTACACGGGACCCATGGCTCAGGTGGTGGTGAATGGGCGGGTCTCTCGGCCCTTCGCTCTCGGTAGGGGTACGAGGCAGGGGTGCCCGTTGTCCCCTCTGCTCTTTGCTCTCGCCCTGGAGCCACTCGCCGCTTGGCTCCGCTGGGAGCCCTCGATCAGGGGGATCCGGTGGGCCCCGGGCTTTGAGGATCGGGTCTCGTTATATGCTGACGATATCCTCCTGTATCTTACCTCGCCGCGGCAGTCGCTTACCGTTCTCTTCGATGTTCTGACTTCCTACGGGAGAAATTCGGGTCTCACGATTAACTGGTCTAAATCCTGTGTCTATCCTATCTCCGGTGGCCTCCCTCTCCTGCCGCCTCGGCTTCCGATCCAAATATCTCTGTCCGGCTTTAAATACCTGGGGATACACATCTCGTTGGACCCGGTAGCTCGCTATGAGCACAATCTCCTGCTTCCACTTCGGCGTTTGAGGGAAGACACGGCTCGGTGGTGTAGGCTGCCCCTGTCCCCACTGGGTCGGGCCGCATTGTTTAAAATGATGTCCCTTCCCAGGTTCCTCTATGCACTTCAGAACTCCTTCGACATCATTCCAGTGGCCTACTTTCGGGAAGTAGAGAGCCTGCAGAGGAGACTGGTGTGGGACGGACGGGCGCGTATCGCCCTGGCCAAACTCACTCTCCCCTGGTACGACGGGGGCATCGCGCTTCCCGACATTCGCAGGTATTATTGGGCCTCACAGCTATCAGCCATTAACCATGCCACGTATGCGCCTGGCTTGAACCCGGCGTATGAGATGGATAAATTCCTGCTTCCCGGCGGTAACTATAACAGGGCGCTTTACTCCCGCTCGGCTGGACGGACCCTGACGGGCCCCACTAAGATCGCGGTACGGATTTGGAAGGCGGCCAATGTAGCCATGGGCTGGAGTGAGCGACTAACATGCGCTACTCCTTTATTTGCCTCCGACCGACTGGGAAGCCTCTGGACAACGAAGGGGTTTGACCGTTGGGACACGATTGGCATCAGTAGAGTGGGAGACTTATGGATGAAGGGCGCGGTTAAGACCTTCGCGGCGGTCCAGAGCGAATACGAACTCACGGAAAAGGAGTTCTTCCGATACGCCCAGGTTCGGCATGCCCTGCTCTCTGTCTTTGGGGAGGGGACCAAGATCCCGGCCTCTTCGCCCCTCGAGGATCGCATACTTGATGGTCATGTTCCCGACAGTACTATCTCCTTAATCTATAAAAAACTCATTAATAATCGGGCTGACCTATTGGTGCGCCTTCGGGAGACGTGGACGGGGGACGGGGTGGAATTAGACGACGAGGACTGGCAGTCCGCACTATCGTCCCCTAAGGAAGTCGCCATTCCAGCCCGTCTCCGCCTGGTCCAGTTAAAGATTCTCCACCGGGTGTATGTGACGGGCCCCCGTCTGGTCTCGATGGGATTCTCGGAAGATGGGCTCTGCAAGCGGGGGTGTGGGCTCAGTGCCACCTTTCTCCATATCCTTTGGGAGTGCCGGGAGGTGGCGGAATACTGGCGTCGGGTTCATGGGGTCATGGGACAAGTCACCGGGGTGGCGCTGCTGCCGGAGGTGCGTCGCTGTGTCTTGAATGTGTGGGAGCCCAATGATTATAACGCGGCGCAGACTCGGTGGGCGGCCCTGGGCTACATGATTGCTAAGAGGGATATAGCGCAGCTTTGGGGCTCCCAGCGGCCACCCACCGTGTCAGTATGGAAGGAAAACATGGACTGGTGTATGTTCAGGGAGAAGACTGTATATGTGGCCCGCGGTAAACCCGGGGCATGGGGTAGAATTTGGGGGCAATGGAACGTGTATCGTGGGGGTATCTGTACGCCCCCCCTAGTGGACACCGATATTGCCTTGTCCCCCTGACCCTTGATGGTTCCTTGCAACTGACTGTAATAATCGAATATAGATGTTCCTTTCCCGTTACCCCCCCCCGATCTTTCAGTACTCCCTCCTGTTGATAGCTAATTGAAGGTTTGGAGTAAAAGTCCCCCGGATGTAGCCTGACCCACGCATTTTGCCCGTATGCCTCGCCTGTTGTTTTTTGTTGTTATTTATGTTAAATGTATGTCTCCTGCTTCTCTCGAGCTATCCTGAGCCATCTACGGGGCTGGGCCCCAGGTGTCGCCTACTGCTTTAACTAATGTACGATCCTTTCTGAGTCTAGCGGCCGGCCCTGGTGGTTGTAGGCCCATGCTTGTAACTGCTTTATTGTTTTAATAAAAATTTTGAAAAAAAAAAAAAAAAAAAAAGAAAATGGGGCACATTAGGGCACTATGTTCAGCACATTAGTGCTCTCTTATGTGTTAGTTGCCTCCCTATCACCTAGCTATTTTTACAATGATATGTAAGTATGTCTAAGAGGCAGCCACAATCATACAATTGCTACTAATCACCATTGCTGTCATTATTAGTCGGAAGAAGTTAAGAATAGATTTACAATAGCGTGAAGGACAGATCTTAACCTTGTTCATACCAACAGGTCAGTATTGAAAAATAAACATTTGTTGGCTGTGTTTAAAAAAAAAAAAAAAAAAAAAAAAAAAAGTTAAACCCAAGAACTTCTTCATCTCTTCAACATTTGTGGGAGTCCACCGGGTAGCTCTAGAGTGTGGCTTAAGACTGGCACTGTTGTCCCTCAAAACCTGTTCGGCATACAAATTAGTCTGCTCAACAATCTCTGCCAAAAACACATCGTCCATAAACAACTGAAAAAAATTTACAGGCAAAAAGTTCTCAGTATTCACTCTAGACCCTGGAACACCAGTAAACTCTGAAAATTCCGGCTGCACCATGCCAGGGGCAACCCAGAGGTCATCACTTTCAACGGGAAGACTTGCAGCCCCAGCCTGCAGCCCAGATGTCTCTTGCCGCACTACACCAACGGAAAGGCTTGCAGCCCCAGCCTGCAGCCCAGATGCCTCTTGCCGCACTACACCAACGGGAAGCCTTGCAGTTCCAGCCTGCAGCCCAGATGTCTCTTGCCGCACTACACCAACGGGAAGCCTTGCAGCCGCAGGCTGCAGCCCAGATGCCTCTTGCCGCACTATCGGCACATCAGTCTCCTCCTCTAACACAGGCACTTCATCCGCACTAAGAGTATCTTCATCATCCGATGACCCCATACGGAGAGAAAACTCACTGCCAGAATCGTCCCCTGCCCCCTCTCCCTCAGAAGCAGAGTCAGTCTCTGACCCAATATCAGAGGAAGACTCAAACAGCAAACCAACAACCTGCTGAGCAGTCATCCTGCGGCTAGCCATTATACCTACTAAGATAGAAGACTGCACAAACAAGTCAACAACAACCAACAATGTGCAAACCAAGTAAGTAAAGAAATGTGTACCTTATATCAATAAGATCAATGTACTCAAAAACTATACAATCCAAAATCAAAAGAGACAGCTGCACTCACCAGAAACAAACTCTGCAGTGACACAGCAAAGACCAACGATATCAAACTAGAAAGAAGAAAAAAAAAAAAATTACTCACAAGACAACAAAATACACATCGAGCACCAATGCAAAAAGTTTTTGACACTCAAAAACCAAACATACTGCTATTATTACACCATTTGCAAAAAAAAACAGGCAGAGAAATCAAACACATTTGCATTGTACAAAAAAACAGTCTCTTACCAAACTACACAAACAGCAAAACCACCAGAACCAAAACGTCAACGTGAACAGAAGAAAAGCCTTCACCTAGAACAAAAAAGTAAACAAAAAAAACATTACAATTGGAAATCACAAAAAATATAACAATAAACATTATAACATGCCATGTCACTACCCAAATCGTCAATCGGTTTGTGTGCCAGGTCAGGCAGAAAACAGCAGGAAAAAAAAGGCTATTCAGTCCCGGGGCGGGTGAGCCAAATACATATAACAAATTGCACCCTGGAAGCGAGGGGTCACTTCTATTTCTAATTGAACTAATTCCCTGGTGTCTAGTGGGCTTTTCTGCCCCCAATAGGAGCAGAAACGGCAAAAAAATAAAACCGATCTGCCCCCAGAGGGGGCAGAAAAGTCTTCAAAAAATTTAGGGGCCCAAGGAAGCGACCCTTGCCCAAGGGGTCGCTTCCTACAATAATATTTATATCCCTGGTGTCTAGTGGGCTTTTCTGCCCCCCCCCCAGGAGCAGAAACGGACAGAAAGACGACCAATCTGCCCCCAGGGGGGGCAGAAAAGTATTCTAAATAATTAGGCCGCAAAGGAAGCGACCCTTGCCCAAGGGGTCACTTCCTACATAAAGAAAAAGACATCCCTGGTGTCTAGTGGGCTTTTCTGCCCCCCCTGGGGGCAGAAACGGGCAGAAAGACGACCGATCTGCCCCCAGGGGGGGCAGAAAAGTCTTCTAATCACTTTACCACCCTAGGAAGTGACCCTTGCCCAAGGGGTCGCTTCCTACATAACGAAATAGACATCCCTGGTGTCTAGTGGGCTTTTCTGCCCCCCCTGGGGGCAGAAACGGGCAGAAAGAAGACCGATCTGCCCCCAGGGGGGGCAGAAAAGTCTTCAAATTATTGGTCCCCCCAAGGAAGCGACCCTTGCCTAAGGGGTCGCTTCCTACATAGCATAAACGACATCCCTGGTGTCTAGTGGGCTTTTCTGCCCCCCCTGGGGGCAGAAACGCGCAGAAAGCGGACCGATCTGCCCCCAGGGGGGGCAGAAAAGACTTCCAAAAATTTTGCCCCCAAGGAAGCGACCCTTGCCTAAGGGGTCGCTTCCTACATAGTATAAACGACATCCCTGGTGTCTAGTGGGCTTTTCTGCCCCCCCTGGGGGCAGAAACGCGCAGAAAGCGGACCGATCTGCCCCCAGGGGGGGCAGAAAAGACTTCGACAAATTTTTACCCCCAAGGAAGCGACCCTTGCCTAAGGGGTCGCTTCCCAAATTCGAAATAACAAATCCCTGGTGTCTAGTGGGGCATCCCTACTCCACGATCGCGACGCTGTGCGCGATCGTGGAGCAGGAATGCCCTGTATTGAGACATCGGGGAGAGGAAATACTCTTTCCTCTCCCCCGATGCCTCAATACTACAAATTTCACCGCCGCGGCCCCCACCGGACAACAAAACCTACCTCTGCTCCCTTGGACGCGCTGGAAGAAATGGATTCCAGCGCGTCCAACGCTTCCTGATGACGCCGGCGCGCGCTGTGCGCGCTGACGTCATCAGAAAGCGTGGGGGGGCTCGGGGGTGGCAGCGGAAGCTCTTCCGCTGCCACCCCCGTAAAGGGGGGCAAGATCGCTGCACAAGGGGGGGAGCGCCAGCGCTTCCCCCGGGGGCTGTCCTCATGACGGAACGGTTCCGTCATGAGCACAGCCCAACCGATGCTCATGACGGAACCGTTCCGTCATGAGCATCGAAGGGGTTAATGCCAGGTGTTTGTCCAACACCATCAAATCAGCAAGAACGGCATCACACGCAGTGCAAGAAGGTGCTGCTTTTTTCTGCCACTCGAGTAGACATCTTACTTGAGTGTCAGCTTTCTCAATGCGAGCGGAAGGTTTCTCAAAGCGAGCGGTAGAGACCATCCACGACTGCCCACATTGAGAAATCTCACTGGGAAGCAGTCTAGCATTGTGTTAGACCCGGGATCCCTGGTTGGCTGAGGTAGGTACCTTAGGCCAAATAGGGACCCGCAATTCCATGTCAGGTAAAGGAAGGACACCTTCTTAGATAGCCCCCGATCATCCCCTTGGTAGCTTGGCACCAGCAGCCAGGCTTATCTTCAAGGCAAATGTTTAAAGTATTTGCAAACACGCTCACAGGAACCCAATGATGACAAATAGACTGCACACGAGTTTCATAACAAAACAAGAATACATTTATATAAAAAGATATATGATACAACCACATGATCTAATTCAACATATGCGTATTTGTAAAATTCCTCCTGGCCGGTTATTAGGCCAGCCAGCCCTTGTCAATTCTGGCGATATTAATGAGCTCTTTTAAATGTTCCACCGCAGTCCTAATACAATGCTATTCAGATCATAATGCTAGAATCCGGCACTTTGCAATTTAACAATAATGCAACTCATAATGCTAGAATCAGGCACTTTGCAATGTAAAAATAATGCGATACGTAACGCTAGAATCAGGCACTTTGCAATGTAAAAATAATGCAATACGTAGCGCTAGAATCAGGCACTTTGTAATGTAAAAATAATGCAATACGTAATGCTAGAATCAGGCACTTTGCAATGTAAAAATAGTGCAATGCGGTATCCGCTAATTAGCTAGTTCGTTATGCAGAAACAATATAATGCGTAATATGATTCAGGTAGTTCGTTATGCAGAAACAATGCAATGCGTAACACACTTCGGCACCAATCACGGTGCCTCAGGCGGTCTCTCCGCCACTCGTACTACTCTCCGTCAGCCTCTGTCAACAGTTGCCCCCCACACGGGTATGATGTGAACAAAGAGTACAGCTCCGCACTCCTGCCCCAGTACTGTCACACCTCTGGCAAGTACGGGCCGCGATATGAGCCGAAACAGAGGCTCACACTGCAGGAAAGAGAGAGGCCGAGAGTGTCTCCCTCCGAGCCCGCACCCTGCCCCAGGCGTACACACGTTACCTGGGGGGCGCGACCTCGCTCTCCTCTCCTCCTCCCGCGACTTGGGCCTCCGATGCAATCTTCGTGAATTCCGGGGAGTGGGTCTCGGGCCCTACCTCGACGAGGTTGGCTCGCAGTCCCTCTTTGACTACGGCGGGCTCGGGCCGGTGACTCCACTCCTCCGGGGCTGCTGGTCTGGGCCGCTGACACTACGAAGATCCCAGGCTGCCAAAGGGCACACGCACACAGAGTCGCTGAGACTCTCCTTAACTTCGGGTGCACGATCACAGGGCACTCCTCACGAAGGTCTCAGGCTGCACAAAGCACACGCTCACAGCGTCGCTGAGACTCACTTGGATACCGGGTACACGATAAGAAGGCAATCCTCACAAAGGTTTCACGCTGCACAAAGCACATTCACACAGCGTCGTTGAGACTCACTTGGATTCCGGGTGCACGATAACAAGGCAATCCCCACAAAGGTCTCACGCTGCACCAAGCACATGCACACAGCGTCGTTGAGACTCACTTGGATTCCGGTGCACACGATGACATGGCAATCCTCACGAAGGGCTCAGGCAGCAAAAAGCATACGCACACAGCATTGCTGATCCTCACTAGGACTCCAGGTGCCCACGATCACAGGGCACTTCTTACGAGGGTCTCAGGCTGCAAAAAGCACACACACACAGCGTCGCTGAGACTCTCCTGGAAACTTTTGTCTTCCTGAGTTTCCGCAACAGGGAGCCATCTCACCTCGGGCCCTTGGGGATAAGTTACTTCAGGACACAGCACAGCATAGTCCTTTTCTTTCAAGCAGGGGGACACAGCACACAGCAAAGTCCCTTCAGCCTTTCCTTGGTTAAAACAGCAAACTGCAGGCCAGCCCCAGAACACACAGCAAGGGTCAGTCCTTTCCTTCAGTCTCTTCAGTTGTTTCTTCCTTGGCAAACGTTCTTCTTGACCATGAAGTAGCTTCAGTCTTGTTCACTCTTGATCAAGCCATCATTCCAAAGTTCAGGGGCTTCAGCTCTCATAAGTATACCCCTCAATGGCTTTGAAGTCTTTGTGTTCAGGGGAGCACTTGCCCCCTGTTGAAACCAGTTCTGGGTACCTCCCTGCCAGTGACACCTTCTTCCTTTGATTAATGGGGGTCTGGATTCTCAATCACTCAGCAGGAGATGGGAAAATTGTTTTATGGCAGCAACCCAGGCCTCTTCACCTCTAGGGGCCACTCCTCCCCCTACACTCCAGATGCAGGTCAGCCTGTTGCTGTCTCACCTCCTCCCCTGGCTCAAGACATTTTCTAGATCCTATCGCTTTCAAATTCAGACAGTCAATCCACTGCCAGGCAGAGACACACAGAAATGTTAGAGCACAAAGATCCAGCCACTTCTAAAAGAGTGGATTCTAAACCCACAATGCAAAAAACACCTTCATAAAAAGATGTGTTATTACATTGTGAGTTCAGGCACACTAAACTTCACCTCTCCATCTTAAGCCTTTGGGAAGATAGGCTAGGAAACATATTACACAGCCTTCCCATTCTATCCTATGGGTAAGAAGGCCTTTCAACAGTGAAAAACGAAATGGAGAGTATTTCACTGTCAGGACATGGTACACACCTTAGTACATGTCCTACCTTTCACATGCACTGCACCCTACCCAGGGTACCTTGGACCTACCATAGGGGTGTCTGATGTGCGTAGAAAGGGAAGGGTAAGGTATGGCAAGTGGGTGCACATGTCAGAACAACATCGCAGTTTAACAAACTGCGCGCAGGCACTGCAATGGCAGGCCTGAGTTCTCTTTTTAAGGCTACTTGTGTGGGTGGCACAATTAGTGCTGCAGGCCCACTAGTAGCAGTTGCATTACCAGCCCTGGCACACATAGCGCACTTTACTAGGGACTTTACTAGTAAGGCAAACATACCAATCATGGACAGCCAATTACCATTACACTTTACACAGAGAGCACTTGCACTTTGACACTGATCAGCAGTGGCAAAGTATCCAAAGCATCTAAGTTGGCAACACCATGTCAGAAAAAAGGTCTAGGGGGAAAAGCAAAAAGTTTAGGGAACTTTAGCCAAAAAGAGCCAAGTCCAACACATTGGATTTCCCTTGCTCTTGCTCGCCAACTGACCGTTGGCGAGCGCGAGTGAGGCAAAAACACCACTGTGCTACATGGAGCAGAGTTTTTCAGAACTCCGTGAACTCCACGAAGTGCAAAAAACTCCACAAACGGAGTGGAGTTCACTGCCCAGGCCTAGTCAACACACAGTGCCGGTGCCTGACAGAGATACTCTGGGGGGACCCAGCGATCATACAGCATGGATGCTGCAGCACATGAGATTGGGCATAGTCTGAACCTCGGTGGGCCCTGAGCTTGTCCTTCTGCCCCAGTAGTCAGTGGAACCCTGAATGTGGAAGAGACTGGTAGGGGCAGCCAAGGGGCCCCTTCCCCAACCTATGGTCGACTGACGCCTATCCTCCTGATACGGAGCGCTCCATTACCGGACTGAGCCAGGAGCCCCTTGTTGGGAAAGGAACACACAAGCTACACACAGCGGCACATCTATTGCCTCCCTCCTCTACTCCTGAACTGCCCCCGCAGGGGTGGCCCAATGACTTGCTGTTTGTTTCCTCGACAGTGGCGCTGTGCCTATGGGTACATTGAAGCCACAGACCTTCAGCCTGAGCTGTTGTAGCCCACCTGAGACTCTGAATTGCAGCTGAAGGCCCTGGAACCACTGTCACCTCCATTACAGTCGCAACTAGTGAGGAACCCGCTTAGCTTGGGGAACAGCAGGGTGTCCCTGTTCCCGTATTACATGGCCACTGTGCAAGCCAAGAGAGCCTCATTCATGGAAGTGAAAAAGGCACTGTGTATACAAGGTCTGCAATACTCTCTGATGTTTCTGGTTAAACTTAAAATTATCCTGGAAGATACCACGCATTTCTAAATTGAACCAGCGGAGGTCTGGGAGTGGCTAGCATCTTACAGAACAGGGAGGGGCTCACCAGCAGAGCGAAGGATGGATTCCATGACACATCGCAAAACTAAGAAATGCTCAAGCCATGGCCATTGCAGAGGAACGCTCAAAAAGCAGACCAGATCTCAGACAGACAAGGACCAGGCCAGAGTGCTCTTTGTGATTGTGGAGCTTACATCGCAGAGACCCTCCCAAATCGGAGAGCAGTCACTCGCCAGAGCAGCACTCGATGACACCGATCTCTTATAACTCCGCCTCAGAAGTTGGCGACCGCCCTGTAGTCATGCAGCAGATGGCAGAGGACCTCTTCTGATGGGGAGGAGGTGAACCTGCAGGTAGAAAAGAAACTCTATTACCTGGGCTGATGTGCCCCGCACGGAGAAGCCACAGTGTTATGGCGCATGGAGCCCTAGCGGGGTACGCGATATGACAACCTGGGAGATGGGTGTGGGGGCTCCTCCCTGGGCTGGAATCTTGATCGATACTGGAGGCCTATGGGAACCGTGGAATGTTGTCACTCACTTGGACATTTTTGAGTCTGCTCTACACGTACACGCCTGCCCCCTCATCTCGCTGGGCCATTTATGTGTGGATAAGTGGAGCCATGGTTGACTTACAGTTTACGTCACTGCAGTTTGGGTGGTCGGCTGTTGCTGGGCTGCTCTTGGGTTGAGGAGTTTGTTGTCTTGGGGACAATAATACATGCTGCGCTGGAGGTGCTGGGCTTGTGGAGGGGTGCGCTTAGGTGATTTTTCACCGGACCATCAAATGACTGACCCACGATGTGACATCACAATCCTGACATGGAACATACAGGGAATAGGGTCCGCAGTCAAACATCAAACCATACACAGATATCCAACTCACAGGGGAGTGCACATTGCCATGTTACAGGAAACACACCTCACTGGGGTCAAACAAGAGGGATGTGGCACCGTTGGCTCAAGTAAGTTTATGCAACAACATACTCAGCATATGCCCTGGGGTCTCTTCTGTGGATGAGGGCAGGAATCCCATTTGAAGCATCACACAACAAGATTGACAAGGAAGGGTGCTATGTCCTGATTGAGAGGCATTTATAAGGCAGGCAGATCACAATACACTCCAAACCAAAAAAAGATGGATTCCTTCACATCCTTTCTGGACCTTTGAGCCATCTTTAGAACAAGGCATTGTTGCTAGGTGGGACTTTAACTGTGTAGTAGATTTGTGTATGGATCGTTCCACTCCTCCTCTACTGGGGCACCTGCCCATAGGAAAGCTGTGGGACTCCAGGACTGATTACGTGGCTGGGTCCTGGAGGATGGCTGGAGGGTGCAACACAGCACTGTGTGAGACTACTCCTACTACTCCCACATACATTGACTACATACTCACCTCGATCATTATGTTTGCTGTGGTCGACTGAGCCAACCATAGTCTGCTCCTACTGGGCTTTAGGCCTTGGGACAAACGTCCAGAGATTCACCCAATGCACCCAATAGTCCTGGCTGATTATAGGGACTCTCTGATGGAGGCCATAGTGGGATATTTTGAGGTCAACCAAGGCATGACAACTGATTGCACAATTGAAAGGAAGGCCCTCAAGGTGGTGATCCGGGGACACTGCATGAGCAGTTTTGTGGGTGCACAGAGGGCGCTAGACAGGGAGCTGCATAAAATAGACAAGGTTCTGCACGACTGTGAGAATGCCCTGGGTGGTGATTACTGGCCGCAAAGAAAATATACAGCACAGTACTGGAAGGCCTGCAGCACCAAAACTACAAGGATTATGTAACTAGGGCATACGAAGAAGAGGGCAAGGCTGGGAAACTCTTGGCATGGTTGATCAAATCAAACCCGGGGCTCACCCATTACTTGATTGCTCACTCTTGACGGTGGGACATTATACTCTCCCTAGGCCATAAATGGCGCCTTTGGATATTATTATGTACAACTCTATCAGTGCCTGGACCCGACTCTACCTTGGGCAGTGAGGGCCTTACTAGACCTTCTCTGGGACGAGCTGGAGGCGCCCAGTGATGTCCCATGACATTAAGGCTGTTATCAAGGATATGGCCACAGGCAAGACCCTGGGTCCAGATGGATTACTTGTGGAGTTTTACTCTACATACGGAGGGCTGCTAGCCCCCAGGCTGGCGGCAGTGTATACCAAGTCATATGTATCAGGGACCCTGTCTGCCTCGAGGAGGGAAGCAATAGTGGAACAACTCCCCAAAGCCCTAGAGGCCCCTGTTGCGATGTTTCATCCTCTATCTGTGCTGAACATGGATTTTAAAATCCTCAGTAAAGTATTAGCAACTAGATTACTACAGCACATGCAGGCGCTAATCCACACAGGCCAAAAATGGCTTCATACCCACGCAAAACACTTCCCTTAATCTGCAGCCGATCTACCATATCCTGTACAGCTCTGATGTACAGGCTACCCCCAGAGCCATGATTATGTCTGTGGACCTCGAGAAGGCGTTTGACATGGTCCTTTTGGACTTCCTTGAGGAGGTCATGACCCATGACCTTCAGAATGCCTGCCTCAAATGGGTGCAGCTGTTGTACTCCCTCCCAACCGCCAGGGTTAAAACTGTCAGAACAATTTCACAGCAGTACGAAATGCATTGCTGAACGTGCCAGGGCTGCCTGCTGTCCTCCCTCCTCTTTGGCTTCGCGATAGAGCCGTTGGCAAGTTGTTGAGGCTGGAGGGCAGAGGCAGGGGCATGGGATTGGGGGGACGCTGATATATTGTACCCCTCTTTGCAGATGACCTCCAGCTTTACGTTAAGGATGGTGCCTCACGTTCTGGCCTAATGATGAGACTCCTGGATTACTTTAGTGCCCTTTCGGGCCTCCATCTCAACCGTGTCAAGACCTGTCTATTTGTGATTATGATTGGTTCCCTTCAGCCAGCAGATGCCTCGCTGGACCTTGTTTGGGCCCTGAACACTTTTACATTTCAGGGGATCCAAATCTACCACACATTAGCAGATTTGTGGGAGAGTAACCTGGGAGGGGCGCTACGCTCCCTTAAGTCCTGTGTGCCCTTCTGGAGGTCGCCCAATCTGCCACCCATGGCGTGCATTGAGATCTTGAAAATGGTGATGCTCCCAGTACTGCTCTATTTATTCTCGAACCTCCCAGTTGGTGTGCCGGGGTCTTGGTTCCAGCAGTTGGATTCCCTCCTCAAGGAGGTTTTCTGGGTCAAGGGCCGTCTCAGAGTGTCCTTAGCCACCCCACGACGACCAACGTTGAGCGGCGGGCTGGGAGCTGCAGACTTCGAGCTTGATTTCTTGGAAGCCAAGCTCCAATGCAGCTCTCAATGGCTGGATGGAGCCCGGCAGGTGGAACTGGGCCTTATTGGCCGAGCACCTAACCAGAGTACCTTATTTGCTAAACTACTGTACCAGGGGGAAGGTGCTGTATGCCCCTGCACTGCCACTTGTGGGACTCCCGCATGACGACCCTCAATCCTACTTCATGATGTCACATATGGGCAAATGGACCGAGGCTGGTTTCTTAACAGTGGGGGGCTGCTCTCACCTAGGCATCCTGCTGCCCCTGGAAGAAATGACAGCACACAGAGACCTGCCTCCCAGCCAGTTCCTGACATATGAGGCGCTGATACAGGCTTACAGAGGCCTGTGGGATAATGGTGATGTGGAAACCCAGACCCACGAGTTGCTTCAGTTACTAGTGATGATGGGATCAGGCCAGAAACTGGTGACTTTGTCTTATAGAGCACTAAATGAGATGGGGTGGGGGGTAAAACCCTCACTGGTCTCAGAAAAGAAGGAAGCAGTGGTGGGTCATGAGATCCCGGAGCCCAGGTAGTGCAGGATGTTAGCGTATCTGCTCAAGCTGTCCAGGAATACATGCCTGAAATACATAGGGCCTCATTTATGAGGCCCCTTGCGCCGTTGGACGGTCACTTTTTGTGACGTTCCATGGCGCAGAAGCCTGCGTGATATTTATCAGGCAGCACTAAGCCACTTGTTTTGGCTTAACTCTGCCTGATAAATATCAGTCCCTTTAACGCAGTGTTCTGCGTTAAAGGGGCGTGCAATGGGTGTTGCTGGGGACGTTCCCAGCAACATCCATGGCCTTTTGACACTGCCCCAGATTTACGAGAAATCGTGAATCTGAGCCAGCACCAAAAGCTTACGCCTCCCCTGGGGAGGCGTAAGGGAGGCACAACGAGGAGAAATATCTTTATTTCTCCTCGTTTTTCCTTTTTCTATGTGTGCTGCATTCTGCAGCACACAAAGAAAAAGGAAAAAGCCTTTTGTGATTATTTTTGTACAGAAAGGTTTCCCTTCCTGTACAAAAATAATCATCCCCGCAACGCAAGCACCCTTGCACTATGGTGCAAAGGTGCCTGTGTTGGCGCACTGCAGCCCATTGTGCACCGGCAAAGGGGAAAAGGACAGGAATGCGCCGTATCTTATAGGCCCTGCCCTTTTCTTTTGCCATAGGGAAGCGCAGTAGGAAGGCCTGGTGCGCTGCCCTACGGCAAAACCTCATAAATGAGGCTCATACACTTTAACTACACCCACATGACATATCTGGCACTGTACAGAACATGAACCATCTATGGAGGCGAGCTGCTGGGATGTCCTCGGTGTGCTCACCTGGACTCCCACTTTTGACACATGACATGCAGGATTACTGGACTATTGCCATGCACAAACTGAATGGGGCACTCAATCACTCCATTCTATGCACGGTGGAGACCTGCCTCCTGGGTGCGTTTCCTAGGCCCAAGCCCAGAAAATTAAGCGATGGGTTGTTAGATCTGGCACTTGTACTAGCCAAAAGGAGGATAGTGATGGCCTGGAAGTCCAATGTGGGCAGCATTCTGGGCATCAGGGAGAAAGATGTGGCCACATGGGCAAGAGCCACAGAGAGAGTCCTGCTGAGTGAGGAAGCCAGGGAGGTGCACAGAGGCCCCATTGCAGGACTATGTATGGGGAGAGGTCGTTGACACAGGAGAAAACCCCACAGATGTTGTTGAACTGGGCGGCGGAGGACCAGGTACACCAGATGAGAAGGACTTCGAGGCCAGCTGAGTGATAGAGGATGGTCCTCTACACTGCAGCAGAGGGCTACATATGAATCCCCCGCTGGATGGCCCCCCCTCAATGTAGCACAGGCCCTGCACCTGAACCCCCTGCCTGGGCCACATGGCGACTAGGCAAACTTAGGCCCTGGCCCTGGCCTCCTCCCTGGTAATTATACAAGAGAGATGTCCCCACAACCATGGAGTACAAGGCACTACTAAACAGTAGAGGTAAAGAGTGTACCCCTTGGAAACAGAATTTAAAACACACTCGTTCACCAACTCACTCACAATTACAATTCACCATACATAAAATATTCATATGGAATAAGAACCCCCATCACAAACTAATATGGCACCAAATTGGAGATATAACATCACTGGCTTTAATGGAAAAAAAAGAAAATCACATCATAAAAATATCATTATTTGCAACATGAAAAACATTCAATAATAAGAAATTCATATACAACATACAATATACAATGTAAAAAACAATGTTAAAAAAAACTCACATCAGAATAGATGAAAAGAGAACCTCGAGTCCTAACAGGGAGACCCTATTGCACAGTTCAGAAAGTGCTATTGCATAAACGGATCCGACTGTTTACATCAAGTTCATATCCTGATGAATGCGAGACTCCGTTCATTCCAGTGATTTCTCGTGGTTGGATTCAGAAACACTTAGCGTCAACGCGTTTTGGTGGAAGTGACTAAATAAATCCCACCTTCCTCAGGACAAAAAGATAAGGGATTATTTCCTCCCTCCTTGGAGTACTAACAGTGTGAATAATCTAAAGAAAAGGAAAACATACAAGAGTATACTTTTAATTGTATGTCTTCTATTTCAAATATTGCACCCTAAGTTCTCAAATCCTCAACTTCTCTGCATTAGACAGATAAAAAGAACACATAGTATACCATATCCCCTTTAAAACATCCATCCGATATTTAATCTCATTTGGTGGCTAATGTTACCCAAAACTAATTACATAAGGGTTATTTACTAATCTCATCCATATGACCCCTGCAATCACACAAAGCAAAGCCATTCACCCAAGTTCATGCTCATTCAGTATGGGAAAAACAACACCCACCACTATCGGTGATGTTCGTCCAAATATTTTGGAAAAATAAATATAATGTAGTAGAGTGTGGCTTAATCAAATGAGTCCACAGTCTCGCCGCCAAGCAGCGAGAAGATTCCTTTTCACTGTTCTAAAAATAAAGAAAGGAAAAACATACGGGGTACTTTTAGATTGAAACTTTGCCCCTCAATGTAGGTAAAACTGTCGCTCCTAGAGTTTTCTATAAGTAGTCTTACCTGTATAACAGATCGAATCTGGCCTTGTGTATAAATGGACAAAATGTCCAATATGGTCCAGGGAATATAGGGGCATATTATCAAGACAGGCGATAAAGTTATCGCCGCTTTAGCGGCAGAAAACTGCAGCTAAAACGGCGATAATGGGCTTGATAATATGCTCTATGGAATTCCAATTGAAGCTCAGGTTAGATGTCCTTCACATCTAACATCTAACATGGGCTTCAATTGGAATTCCATAGAGCATATTATTAAGCCCATTATCGCCATTTAGCGCAGTTTTCTGCCGCTAAAGCGGCGATAATTTTATCGCCTGTCTTGATAATATGCCCCTTATTTCTTCTATTGACGGATTTATATTCAGATACCGCTAGCTGAGGGACAGCCGCAGTCCGTGCAGGTAACAGCAGCGGGGCCGGGTGTGGGGGGATTTCGAGGGATGATGCAGAGGAAAATGTAATTATTTATTTAGTTTTCCCTCTGCATCGTCCCTCGAAATCCACCCTCACCGGGCCCCACCGACCCACCGCTGCTACCAGCACAGACCGCGGCTGCTGAGGGATAGGGTAATTCTTATTGTATATCCTCTTCCTGCTAGGTTGCGGTTCCACGTCGCCTGTAGTTAAGTTCCCACACCAGGGTAATATTGTTCAATGTTTTAGGAACAAGTCCCTGAAAAAAGCAAACAGGCCCAACCATAGTCAATTATACAAATAAGGTGCCAAGATAGGAAAGTGCCCAAGGGCTATCTAGTCTCATGTTCATAAGGTCGCCTATGGACCATAACTGTAGATGACAAAAGCCTCTCCTGTATGCCCCCTAGAGTGAAATTCACTAATGGACTGTGCCTTGCAAGTTTATATATGTAGAGTGGTTTATATCACGCTTCTCGGGGTGCCCTAAGTCACTATCTTTTGGGGGGTGTTGTTCTCAAATGAACACAGGCTTACTGCTTTATTGAAACCCCTATGTGCACATGCTGTCCCATTATGCATAACACTGTGATTCTCGAGTTACTCCTCCCTGCCGCCAGCCCGCCCGAGCGTCCACTTCACACATTGCTGCCCCTAGGTGAAATGCACTCCCCTTGAGACAGCTGTTTGGGGGTCCTTCCCCACTTTATGGTTCTGTGTGCTTCCTTTTTCTGTTTTTGACTATTATTTAGATGGCTTCCCGTTGACATGCACTAATAGCAACCATTTGCTATTGACTACTTTATCCCTACACGCAGGGGGGAACCCTAGGATACAGATTGTGCACCAGATCCCCAGAAGTACAGTTTATACTAGTGCATGCTCAGACTGTTTGTAACATACACTGTACATAACCTGCCACAACCCACGAGGATGGCAAAAACACTCTCTGTAACTGTCTGACTTTGGAACGCAACCAGTATTGATGTGCCTTTATACCAACAGCAACTACATTATAGGCACATGGCTATGTTAGAATATGATAAAATGCCAATGAACAAAGTTTTTCAAAACAAAAATGTGTATTTAAAATCAAATCATCAGCCCCAAGATTGAAGGATTGAGTCAGCGTATATTCTCGAAGCAGTGGCAAAAGAAAAGCTAGACGAGATAAGTTTGAATCATTTTTTCCCAAAGTAGACGTTTAGGAGCGTCTGAGAACTCAGAAGTAGGTGGTTCACGGAAACAGGACAGAAACCTGTACCCACAGGTAGTTGAGTTTGCATTGGTCCAGATTTCTGACATTTTGGAACTCACAGCTGTAGTCAGGAGTAAGCCTGGAAACCTCTGATAGCCCTCTTGTTCCAGTCATATTTATGGGGAACTTTTGCTATTTCCTATTTGCTCAGATGTGGAGGCTTTTTCGCATGCACAGTGGTATGTGGTGTACAATTATGCATGGAAAATACCTCCAAATCTGTGCTAATGCTGTTTTTCATCTCTTACACCCTCACCAGCGGTGGTAGTGTTCTTTTCTCATTCCCACCCAGGGATTCACTCCTGCCCTGGACAAGAGTAAACCCCTAAAGAGTTTGTACACGCCCACAGACTTGTACATTTGTGGGTATGCAGAAGCTTTCAAGGCATGCTAGCTCTGGACCACTCATTCTCTGTTCACTCCCTACTCGTGGGAGTAATGTTAATAAAATGTATTTCATTGTATAGAAATCCTAAAATGTCAATGTCAATAATTAGACTCCTAGGTGTAGATTTACACGTGTGAAAATTCCTGTGTATGTTAATGCTTTTACAAGTACAAAATCATGTTTGAGGAGACCAAAAGTGGTCTTACATCTTACAAGAATCTGTGTGTGTGGGAAGAGATACAAACATCTGCAAATACCTTGTGAATCATATCCAGGACATTGCGCAATTTGAAGTAGGGCTGCACAACCAGTCGGCACAACCAGGTCTAAAGCAAAGCACTGTCCAAAATCAAAGGGCCAATCTAGTTTCTCATTAAACGTTAAAAAAAAATGCATCTCTCAAAAGCAATGGTGCAGACAAATACATTCATAAAACCACCTATATAGAGATAACAAAATTCGCGGAAGCATCACAATTTAACTAGATTGGCAAAGTACAAAGGTCGTTTTAAAAACTCTTTTCATTATTTCAATGTTTAGATGCATATTTACATTAAATAATTCTAACTTAATTACAGTCCTTCGTCATTTAAGAGTATGTACATATCTGTGCAATGAAACAGCGAGTTGCTTGAGGTGTTTGCACATTTTAAACTGCTATGCCAGTGACACAATAGGTGGAACTGCTGCCCATCGTCCATTGACACTTTGCTATTTCCAAAATGGAGAACTTCCAATCAATTGTAAGTAACCAAGGCCTGAGGATGGAGAACGAAGTGAGACAACCTGGACCAGTTTGCAATGTGGCTGTCACCCGTAGACATCTTCCACAGAAATGAAATACACAAAATGATAGTTGGAAATTGTACTCTGCTAACAGATGCAAGGCAGCAAATCAGACTCAGATAATCAATGACCATTTGTAGAAACGAAAAGCACAAAAGCAAGACCCCTGACTCTTTTACTCACCCACTGCAGCGCCAGCATCACCATTCATTTTCCATGCCTCACAGTGTCACTTTGGCCATTAAACATGATCAATGAAGCCGGGAGACGGCTCCCCAGAGCTCTCATTTACATCCGACTGCAGACATACAGGAGTGAAACTGAAAGGCGATCAGGCGGTTGCCCAAGAAGTTTCCGCAAGGCAGCCTTTGATGTCGCATGTGATTGGAACATATGTTAAAAGGAGAAATAACATTTACATTTCTTCATTGCTATCTATGAATTGCTCCTCATTTTATGTGACAAGCTCTCAAAGATATGTCATAAACTATAGGCAAGAATCATTTCAACACTGACCCCCTCCCCAGCCCCACTGTGTAGTCATCTACTATGGGGAATTTGTATGTGCCTGTCCAGCCGCTCATTTTAACTCACGACTGTGCTGCTTCGCAACGTGACATAAATAATTTTGGCACCATGTTGTGATGATATTATCCACCATATGGCTCTCAGTCATTTAACAAGCATTGCCAAAGCCAGCAAGCCTGGCTATTTGCTAAGTGAAATTGCTTATTCAGTGAAGTTTGTGTGTTTGAGTAAATGAATGGCTGGATATGAAAATGTGTAAAGACGTAGGTATTGCCCAGATGGATGAATGAGTGACTGATTGGATAATTAATGGGTATGTGAGTGCATGGCTGGATGCCTGAATGTGAGAGGGTGGACAAATGCTACATCACATGAGTGCCTGCATGGATGGATTGCTGGATGAATTAATTAGGAAGTGCATGCACGGGTGGTAACCGGTTACATCAAATCTTGAGCGTCATCGCCCTAACTGAATTAATAATGTTATTACAATGCTAAGAAATGCTGAAGACAACCTTAGATTAGAGTTTGAAATACGACCTGCAGCTACACTGCAGATACAGTGTATCACTGATTGACCTTAGGAGTTAGAAATATGATACATGGGTAGTGTCAGTTTTGTGTATGTTAAAATATTGTAACAATTAGGAGAGGAGAAGTACTGGGGAGGGCACAGATACATATGTGTAGTAATAGAGGATGTCAATGTCTTTGCGAGTGCAAATATCTATAGGTATGTCACACCATTACAGTCCACAAACCCCAAAAGTTGACTTAATTTTACACATACTATTTATGGGGTGATTCAATTGCAACCTCTTTTAGGAGCTGTATTTGTTTTATGTTTATTCTGTTAAATAAATATGTTGAAACAGGCGTGCCAATATAAGAGGCGCTGACATTTTTAGGACCTGTGAGTTCTAGCCTGTAGAGGGAGAGAGCCAGGCCCATGGATCCTGCCAGTTTCCATGCCTAGCCTGTGAACAGACCCCGTTGTTCCTCTGCTGTAATACTGAGAGAACTGCTGTGTGTCCGGCCAGCTGGTCTTTGCTACATTTAAGTACAGGAAGGAAATAGTTTTCTCCACAGGAGCGAAGAGAGCGGAGGAGATGACCCAAGGAAGGAGCCCAGGGGTCAGCTGGGATAAGAGAGCTTGACAGGTGGCCGCGAAGGGCGAGAACAGGTAGTGAAGTGTTGCTGTGGTGATGGTACAAGAAAGAGGCAGCGGCGCAGATCAGCTGAGTGAGCCCAGCCAGTGAGTGGCATTTTCACGGACGGGCCTGGAAAAGTGGAGACTGGCCCGCCCGCTGGTACCGCTAGGAGAGGGATAGCAGATTGGGCAAGACACACAATGATTACATATGGAGAGCAGGGAGTTGTGGTGAGGAGACTGGTGTTGATGTTTTGATGACAAAAGAAAGCTTCAGTGATGCGACTAGGCTTAGGACTCCGTGCAAAGATGGCACATTGGGTTGCTTGGTGAGATGTGGTTTTAAAGTGGTTCAGTGTTCTGGTCAAATACACTGATTGTGCATATCTTACTATCCTTTTATTTTTTACATGCTGGCACTGAACCAGCGTGTGCAGGGAGGGGCGGGGCTGGGCCATGGGAGGAGGAGTGGTATGTGAACTTGTAAGTGCGCATGTCAGTTTGGCCGGCTGTCTTAGGCCGGCCAAACTGACATGCACACTTTGCTTTCTCCAACCCGGCTAAACAACACAGACTCCTTGTGCCTGAGCGAGCGTCTTTTCAGCCCGCTCAGGCCCATTCCCATACTACTCTTGTGCTTGAGAGCAGCGCGGGGATTGGATGGAGAGCCCGTGATGCTGCCTTTGGGCCTGCTGGCAACAGCAGACCAGAAAAGCAGTAAGAGGCGAGGTGGCCATCATCATGAGGTACGTTTTAATTTTTTATATATCAATCGCCTGCACGCTCCACTCGGTGCTCCCTGTGCCCCCTCTACCGCCTCCAATTTTAAATGATACCGACACCACTGCCACTGTCTTCTTATGGTTCAAAACCATCTGAATGATTTGGTCAGTATTTTGAACTATAAATTATAGCAGGGGGTGTACTAAAGTACCAGCTAGACTGGGCATAATTTTAACGGCACTGGAGTGATTGAAGTAATTTCGTAAATTTACATTACTCTTGTGGCGCACAGTCACCAAATTTAACAGGATGACGCCACATTGCGTAACGAATTCTCCCATTCGGACCACAAGAAGCACTGAATCACCGTGAAAGCATGAGCGCTCGCATTCGTCTTCTTTTGCAATCAGAACATCCAGCAGAAGTTTGGATCGCGAGCAGCAGTCACCGGTCAGCATTTTGGGTAGATTTTTTTACTCAAGTGGTTGGAAAAACAACTCGAAATGCATTTCCAAATAGATATTTTACCCAAACACACAGTTTTAGTACAAAATGCACTTTAACATTTTTATTTTTAAAAAGCCAAAGAGACTGGGAGGCCACTGTACGTACAGTAGCAACTTTCTCTTCCTGTCTCTCTTCTATGTTCAGCCCTTGGTCACTATGAATTTGAATTTTTGAGGGAAAACATCGCTCCTTTTTTTGTCTGCAATCTCTGCTGTATCCACGCCCTTGGAATTTTAACATTCTGGAAAAAATCTGATTCAGTGCAGCACTTTAGAAATTGTTTGTTTGTTTGACGAATGGTATGCACCAGTATGTTTGGTTTCCTTGTTTTTTGTTGTTGTAAATTTTATTTTATATCTTTGTTGGTGGTTGACCTGGAGTGGGAGGGGCCCATGTGTGATTAACCTTTTTTATGGGAAAATGTTTGCACTTTTTATGGTGTAAGCCTGGGGTTAAATATACGTTTTCACTTTTTTTGTGTGTGGCTTTTATGAATTTTTGTACTGATTTGTTTATCATTTTACTGTGATGTTGTTTTACTCTTTGGGACCTAGTCTGCCGTGGACTAAGCCTTGGGTGTATAGTCAATGTATTTTTCACATTCACGCTGCTACTGTGCTTTATATAATTTTTTAAAACCTTAAAGAGATTGTGATGGATGGCCATGGATTAAATGCAAAAAGTATGTTATTTTTTGTCTGCTGGTCACTTTTGGTGGCTAGGTTTGGAATTGTATTTTTTGTCTGCCCGTCACTGTGTCGTGTAGTGGCTACTGATCCGTAGGACCGGCGCATTGTTTGGATAACATAAACTAAGGGCTCGTGTCAAGACTGAAGCCAGACACGCCAGCCAGCCAGCAAGATAGTGATGACATTTGTAGGTACTATTGAACGAGACATTCTACATGATTTTCAGGGCATTGTGATAATGTTTTGCGAAGCTAGATATAAAACAAGTTTAGTTCCAGATAAACGAATCCAACAGTGCAGTTTGTGAAAATGTATGCAAATGTCACAGCTTAGAAATGTTATTTGTGAGGACAATGTAAGAAATAGGTTGCTTCGCTACATGGGCCTAACTGGGGAATATAACAACTGTTGGTGGCTAGGTTTGGGCTGGCTGCTGATTTAATGTTAGTGAGCAAAGGGCAGTTGCATGTGTGGGTCAAGGCCCATCAGGTCAATAATATATTTGCAGGCTCTTCCCTGAAATGCTACAAGATGTGTTTTTGGGGGTGGGTGGATGAAGATCTTCCAGGCAGGATAGGGTAACTGTCTTGTTCGTTCTCCATGTGTCCTTCTTTGCTGCTTAAGCTGCGGTGGCCATTTGGTTTAGCCAATGTATGTGTTTATAATAGGCTGCCATGTGTTCTTTGTTCACCATGCCTCCTTTGTTGGCCATGCAGCAGTGGACATTTTGAGCCATATTATCAAAAACGGCGATAACATTATCGCCGCTTTAGCGGCAGGAAACTGCCGCTAAAGCGGTGATAAAAGGCTTGATAATATGCCCTTTTGTGTTTCTAGCATGTACTGTGTTTTCATAGTCCACATGTTTGTGTTCATTCTCTAGTCCTCCTTCTTTGCAATCCATGCAACAGTGGCCATTTTGTGTAGCTGGTGTAGACTGTGTTTGGTATAGGCCACCATTTTTTAAATGCTAATTCGTAACTATAACGTGTGTGACACCTATGGTTTTTTCAGTGAATTTGTATGGTTTTTTAAATGCTAAGTTATGTATTTATTCATTTTTTTTTTTTCAGGTTTTTCACCGTGCGCGCTCCGTGTGCGCACGGTGCGCTTCGCACGGTTCGCAGTGCGTGCCGTGTGCGCACGGTGCGCGCACCTCGCGATTTAAAAAAATAAAATAATTTATTTTGTCTCCCTTGTGGGTCCTTCTGTGACCCCCTGACCAAGGCTAGGGGGTCAGGAACTGTCCACTCTGCCCCCTTTTCACGTTCTCCACCTTTCTTTTCACCCCCTCAGACTTCGAGAGACAAAATGGCGGCCGATACTTCCTGGTTTCGACCGATTCGACTGTTTACCGACATCTAACAACCAATCAGAATTGCGCTCGCGCACGGCAGGGTGCGCGCACCGTTTGCGCACGGTGCGCGCGTATAGATATTGATATGCTTTTAAATGCTATTTTCTCAGGAAATACTGAACAGATTTACACCAAAAGGCACTTCCTTGACCTTGTGGCTACCTCTCTGCCAAATTTCACGTAATTCTGTTCAGCCGTTCGGGCTGTAGCTGCGACTAAAGGTCCTATGGAAAAATGTATGGGGAAAACGCGTTTTGGGACCCCCCCTTTTTCTCGGCCCCCGCTTGACGAATCACCCCGAGACTTTCAGGGTAGGAGCTGAACGGAGCACCCCATTTGTTTGGAACATTTCGCGAGGATTCGTCAACCGGCGCCAAAGTTATTCAAAATAGAATTTTGAGATGTCCTATGGAAACTAGGTTGTAACTATAACTATCTACTGGCGACCGCCAGTAGATTATATATATATATATATATATATATATGTTAGACAATGGGTTGTTGGTAGACTGAGAGGTGAGCTCTGGTCAAGAAGCAACCACAATCCTGGTCAGGGTGAAGCACAAGCCAAACCTAAATTGACTTGTGCTCAACCCTCTGACAGCTTTGGCACAGAGCAGTCAGTCTTAACTTAGAGGCAATGTGTAAAGAATTTGTACAACACTTCAAGAAGTAATAAAGTGAAAACACTACACAATATGGATCAAACAATAGGTTAGAAAAATAGATACAAAGGTAATAAAATGCCAACTTGAGATATCTGATCGCGTTGGACCGGGTCGAAGTTACACTTTCAGGCTGACCGCGATGGAGTGCAGGTCAGCTATAGTCACCAGGTTAGACCTGCTGAAGTTTACCTTCTCAAATCCGTGCCAAGAGTCCCATTTACGATGGGGGGGCTGCGAGGAGCAGGGAGAGCTTTACGGGATGCTGTCAGCGTGGCGCGAAGAGCAGGTCAGCGTCACAGGTGGGCGTTGCTGGAGCTTCACTTTGGCGTTACCCTGCTAGCAGTCGATGCTGTAGGGTAAAGAGGCGGCTGCTGGATCACGGTGTGAGTGTTGGGCTCCCAGAGCGAATGGGACTGTTTGAGTTGTGAAGAGACCAAAAGCTTGAATTGAGCTCATGTGAGCCAAACCAAGGGTCCAGGACCTGAGGAGCACTGCTGAATCATCCATACAGGCACTAATACACACACCGATTCACCAATACACCTTGGAATATATATTTAAAAGTCATAAATGTTTTAAAAACACTCACAGTCACTGGATGATGTCATCAGTGATGTTACTGACAATATCATGGGTGATGTAATAAGTGAGGTCATAAGCAGTTCAATGCGGGGAGGTGAGTTATAGTTAACTCAGTTAACTATAACTGCTGAATTACACTGGTTTTGTACAAGTGAAACCTGTTCCTAACTATAACTTCTCTGTCACCATTTTTCAGTGAATTTCTAAGGTTTTTTTTGTCATTTGAAATGTCATCAGTAATGTCACTGACCAAGTCATGAGTGATGTAATATGTGAGGTCATAAGCAGTACATTGCGGGGCATGAGCTATAGTTAGCTTGGCTAACTATAACTGCTGAATTTCTCTGGCTTTGTAGGAGTGATGTGTCAGTCTAACTATAACGTCCCGGTAACCTTTGGTTTTTCAGTGAAATTCTAAGGTTTTTTTAAACCTATTTCCTAACTATAACATCCCTGTAACCTTTAGTTTTTTTAATGAATTTTTATGGTTTTTTAACTACTACTTGTGTTTGTGGAGTGGTGGAGAAAGGGGGCGGGGTCTTCTACTAGCTCTGTGTCACACTTTCTAGAGGCAACAGGAGGGCTTTTTGGGCACTAAGGATCTGTAGCTTCCAAGAGGACTTCATCCCCCCAACCAGTAATGCGCCAGGAGGCGTGTTTGCAGTGTGGTGGTGAAGGGGTCGTGGCCTCTGGTGACATGCTGGAGGTTTTTTAATAATTTTTTTCTTCTGTTTGGGAATGGGGGCTGTGTAGCCCAGAGCCTGGCCTCTCTACTGGGTGCCCTGGTCCCACCCACTTTTTAAACATTGGGGACAGCAGTGGGAACCTGAAGGCCCCCGCTGTCCCTGCTGACTACCCGTGTCCTGCGGGAGCCAGCATTGCTTTTGAACAGAGAGAGCAGCTAACATGCGGCTCCCTTTATCCAAAAGCTACTTTGCTCCGCTTCTAGTAAGCAAGAGCATTTTCTGCTAGAAACGGAGCAGTGTTTGCTATGGCTTGGTGGGAGCAGTGCTCCCACCAAGCCATAGCAAGCAGCAGTGCCCTGGGCATGGGCACCCTGGGACTTTGCAGGAGCCAGTCCTGGGGAGGTGGCAGTCCCCGGGGCCATTATTAGCTCCAGGAGGGGGCTGCGCTGCCCCACTCTGATGTTAATTTAGCCTACGGGAGGTAGTGGTCCCCGGGGCACACCCCCCAATAATGTATTCTTTTGCCCGGGATGTGGTAGACCCCACATTAAAATTAACATTTTGACCTGGGGAGGTGGTGGTCCCCCGGGGGACCACCACCAACCCCTGTACTATCATTTAAATGAAGCCCCAGGGAGGTGGTGAGCCCCGGGTCATAATAAGCCCTGGCAGGGGGGGCTTGTGCACCCCCTCCTTTATTTGTACACTGGCACTGGGACCTGGCCCACCTGGGGGCAAATTAATAACAAAGTATAGGAGACCACACCATTTAAAAAAAAAAAAAAAATTCAAGCTGGATTCACGGATCCTCCCAACATTATTTTTTTTAAATGCCTTTTTGGCCCTGGGGTGTCCCATTGGGACCCTCAAAGAGGCCTCGGAGGTCAGGGAGTTTCTACCTTGTCCCATTTTCTTTCTTTTTAAAATTGTTGTGGGACTCAGTTCAACCGAGTCCCAAGAAGGCTGCTGACACTTCCTGGTTGAAGTGTTGGGAGCCAATCAAATTTCATTAGGGTTTCAGTAGGCTGTTGTGCTACCAGATATCTATATTTTTAAAACTTAAATATCTCTGAAACTACTGAATGGATTTACACCAATGCCAAAATGCACGCTTTCTGGACCAACATCTAGCTGTCTGTCAAATTTGGTGAAATGTCGGTCAGTGGTTCGGGCTGTAGTCATATTCAAAAAACGTATAATCCCATAGACAGAACATGGGGAAAATGCGTTTTGGGAGTGAGCACGTTGATTGGCTGGCCGGAACATGAAAGAAAATGTTGCTGCATCTGCATCCATTACAGATCACCAGGAACTTAGTCCCCAGTCCTGAAAAAAAGGAAAATAACAGAGGGGCAGGGTAGGGATACCCTGTTCCAGACCATATTAGTGCCCAGAGGAACCCCCTCTGGAGGAAAATGACTAAAGAAGTACTCCCGCTGTATTGTGGGAAGAAAACAAGATGGTGGGTGCCATTTTCTTTAAAAACATATGATCTCCGAGGTGGACCAGGTCCTGGGGTCTATGTAAATAAGTGATTGGGGAGTGGGGCATGCGGGAGGCCCCCATACCTGAGCCGATTTCGGCCCGGGGACCCTATCCCTCAGGCCTGCCATTTGAATCAAAGAGAAGGGGGGCATGCAGCCCCCCTCTCAGAGCCTGTAAAGACCCCAGGGACCCCATCCCCTAGGGCCGAAACTTTAATATAAAGGGGAATGCATGCTGCCCCCCCTCCTGGAGCCTGACCATGCCCCATGGACCCTATCCCCAGGGGCCAGCATCAGTATTGATGGGGGCACATGGGCCCTCCTCCCAGAGTCTCGTAAGGCCCGGAAACCCCATCCCCTAGGGCTGGCTCAACTGTGGTGTCCCAGGGAGCCCACTCAAGGGACATCGTTTCCTTGCTCACAAGAACTCAGGCAGGTAACACTGGCAGGAGCTTTAAAAATGCTCCAGCAGACAGTTGTTTAGCTTCCCCTGCCCTTGTGTGTAGTGTAAATCAGATTGGTCCTGTCCGGTGGGAGCAGTTAAAACAGCTGCTCCCAGCGGGCTGGAGCAGTCGGTTCCCAAAACACTAAGGATGGGTGCATGCAGAGAACTTACGGGGCTACCGGGGCCTTTAGTCCCCTTCCACAGCAACTAATATAGTGTTTTGTGGGTGCCCTGGTTGGGCACAGTGGCATCCACCTACAGCACCAGGGGATGAGGTACCTGGGGCCACTATTGGCTAGTGGAGGGGGGGTGTGCACACCAGCCCCTTAAAAACGTGAAAGGCCCTGTGGGAAGGTGTCCCCAAGGCCACCATTGGCTTGGGAAGGGGGGCTTTGCGCCACCCTACCCTTAGAAATACAGAAAGACCCTGGGGATGGGGTCTCTGGGACCCGTTGAGGCTCAGGGAGAGGTGCTGCACATTCCCCTCCTCTTAGTTAAAATAAAATGGCATCCCTCCCCAATGTTTTAAAGAAGAAATTATTGCGGGCTCCCGCCAGCATTCATGATGAGTGGAGCTGGGAGCCAGCAATGACAAAGCCTCCCATCACAGCCCCCATAAAAGAAGGATCTGGGTGTCCCAGGTGGGCACCGGGACACCCAAAATAAATTTGAAAAAAGAATAATAAATGACTGGCAGGTGCGGCTCATTTATTATTCATTGCGCCTAAGAAGGAGTGCCCCATAATGCCCCAGGACTCATTAAAATGGCATTTTTCAAACTTCAGGTGCCTTTAGAAGAGAGAGGGGCACCATCAAGCATTTTTTTATTAGTGTGGCAGCTGCACGGACTATATCGTGCATGGTTGGGTGCAAGTTATAGTTACCTTATGGCACGAGTTATAGTTACTAGAAATAACTATACTTGGTGAATTTCTATCTTTTGTTTGGTTTAAAACGCTACCTTGTAACTGATATTTTCACCTAACTATTATATCACTTTAATCTTAGTAGTTTAAGTGAATTTCTAGTTTTAAAAAAAATTATAAAGTTATATTATATTACCATACGTAAAGCTAACCCCTCCCGCCACACATGGCCTTTGGGTATGTGGCGGCATGAGCTTGGCCACAGAGCCTGGCCTACAGCAAGTCCCTTCAGACAAACCCTCGCAACATGCAACCACCCCGTGCACTGCAGTCAGGCCCCTTGTCCAACCCCTTGGAAGCTGCAAATCCCACCTCAGGTAAACTTACTGACTTTGCCAAAGAGTCACACTACCAAAATATATAAAGTAAGCCTATTACCACCTTTCTCCAAAAATCACCAATATTTTTAATCTCATTTATATTCCACTAATTCACACAATGCAATGTTTAATAATATTTTAATAAAGTGTTAATAAAAAAAGTCTGTGAGTCTTTCTTTTACCATAGTTTTTATTTTTGTATTTCGTGGACTGAAAAATGTTAAAAGAAAAACTCAGGAGACTTATTGTTTTTTCTAAATGAAACCAACATATCTGAGTCTTTTCTTTTTTTACATTTTACAGCCCACCACATGCAAATATAAAACCAAACACAAGAGGGCCTTGCACTCCAGCTGAAGAGCATAGAGCTCAAGCTAGAATTGCTTTTAAAGAATATGGAAAGTTCTCTCGGGGTTATGGTTTTAATGACCCAGGAGACTTACTGTTTTTTTTCCTAATGTTGCTGGAGGGCTGCTTCACTTCCAGAAGCCCCTCAACATGACAACATGCTTGATGATGCCCCTGCTGCTTGTAGGGGCACCACAAGCATAAACATATTATATATATTGTACGTGGGGTACTCAGTCATTGGAGAAGTGAATAATAAATGAGCCGCTACTGCAACTCATATATTATTAAATGTTTTAAAAACATTTACATTGAGTATCCTGTTGGACAGCCCCCCTCTCCGAGCCATCAAGGGCCTCGGGGATCCCATACCCTGGGGCCTTCTGTTTAATTAAGGGGAGAGAGGTGTGCAGCCTACCCTCCCCCCCCTCCTTAAGCCTTATGTCCCAGAAGGACCCCATACCCTGGAACTTCTGGTGGCTGCCCTGCTGTCCTCCTGGGGCACCCACAAAACACAATGTTGGTGGCTGAGGGGGGGAGCCCCAAGGCCCCCCTCGGCCCCAGCCGACTCCCCAGCTAGCACCATACCGCATGGGCAGGAGCAGCATTTTTTACTGCTCCCGTTGGGCGGGAGAAATGTGGAGTTCCCCGCCAGGAGAGTTCTGGGCAGGGAACCACAGTGTTCAGGGCTGAGCTTCCTGTGATGCTGTGATGTATCATGCTCCAGGGAATGGGGTCCCAGGGAAGATACTAGCAAAAGGAGGGCACGCAGTTCCCCCAAACCCCCCCTAAACCCCCCGTCCCCCCCCCCCCCGGTTTGAGATATTTAGCACCAGGACACGGGGTCCCAAGGGCCCATTAGCAACTCCGGGAGTGGTGCTGCGCCCCCTCCTCTCCTATGTTTGACAAGTAGGACCCACGGGATGGCGTCCCCGGGGTTAGGCCTGGCTCTTGGAGGGCCTCCTCCCCCCACAAATATTTTGAAAAAAGACTCCCTGGCCCACCCCATCCCAATATTAAAATATAAAACTCAGATGAGAGTTTTATGTTTTTTTTCTTAAAAAGGTGTGAGCTTGCTAGAGTCCCGTGGGGATCCTGTGAGATCACAGCTATTTAAAAAAAACATTTTAGGCCTGGGGGACATCTGGGACCCCCCAAAAGGTCTAGGGGGGCAGGGTATATTTTTCTTTATATTAAACTCAGGACAGGGGACTAAGTCTCCATGTCCTATAGTGGCTGCCTTTAGCATGTTTGCTTATGCTGCAGGCAGCCAGTCAGAGTGCTCATTTCCACAGGAGCATGACTTCCGTGGGAGCAAATTGGCCCAAGGGAATAAAAGCCCACCAGGCCAAACAGAATGCTCTATTTTTTTTAAATTGTGTTCAAGGGACCCTCTTGAGAGCCCCTCAAACCCAACCGTCCAGATATACAGATATTTTTCAACCTTTATTTCTGATAAACACTTGACCAGATTTATACCAAATCACACAAACACACTTTCAGGACCAAGTTCTAGCTTCCTGCTAAATTTGGTGTCATTCTGTTCAGTATTTTTTACGGTAGCACTGCCCTAAAAAGACTATAGAAAATGCACTGGGAAATTTAGTTTTGGAATCCCTATTTTTCTCAGATCCTACTTGACGGATCAGCCCAAAACCTTCCAGGAAGGAGCTGAGGAGGATGACATTTTTTAGGGGAAAGTTTTGTGAAGATCCATCAAACTGTGCCAAAGTTATAAGCAAACCAAAAAGTGCTCTCCCTATGGAAACGCAGACCCAACTATATGTACCCAGTGGTGACCGGGTAATTCACATAAGTGCGTGTATGTGTGTGGGTGTGGGTGTGTGTGTGTGTGTGTATTTATACATACTTATATACATTTAGTCATTCATACATCAGGAAGCTATAGTCACATATTATTGCATATTTTTGTTCATGTCTATCAAACTATATAGCTTAAAAGTACTGTACATGCACTATTATTATGAAAATATGATGCATATATCTCTACAAAAAGAACAGATGATGCTGAATGCTGAACAGTGCAAATCTTATCACAGATCTGGGACTAATCCATAATTTATTTTGCTCACCACGCCCAGCCATATGCAAATAAGTCTTGACCCTGCTCCTCATGGGAGCAGTCCAGCCCAAACTGCCAGGCCTGGTCCAGGAACTGCCAGGCCCAGTCCTCCCTGGACGGAAAGAAGCATCCAGGGACGATTTTGGGGTTTCATCTCTCATCAGCTGGGCTAGCTTGAATCTGGTTGCACAGTGAGCATGGGTTCCATGTCTGGTCATACCCTTCCCACTTAGGGCGACAAAAGGAAAAAGAACAGACGATGAACAAAATGCTGAACAATGCATACATTCACCCCAGTCACAGATCTGGGTTGAATCCATCGTTTTTTTGGTCACCGCGCCATCCCAGTTTGGACCCAGCCAAATGCACATCTTCTTGTTGTATTTACATAAATCTCCACAACAAACATTTCTGCTTTGCATGCCTCATCTTCCTACACTCTTCATATTTAAGAGCTATGAGTATCTCCTCTGCGTTTAATGTAGTGTTTTAACAATAAATTCTGAGCAGTAAAATGCACGTTTTTTTTAAGCAAGCGCGTGGCACATGCTCTCTATTGGAAACAAGGACTGTGGAGGCATTTGTTGTAAAGTGGTTAAACTATACTTTTACTTTCTGTCTCACTGCAAATGTAGGTAAGACAAGAACGTTTCCACCTCCTCATGCAAATGTCATCTCTCACATACTTATGATGTGCATCTTAAACAGGTGCTGTCCACTGTGCAGCACTCTACATAGAGTCAAGAGTTTAATACAATGCATTTATTCTGCGTTATCGAGTAAAGTGTTGGTGCATCATATAGTAAAATGCAGGTGGGCTGCTGCAGGCTGCCATGAAGTTGGTACTTATGAATATTGATGCAGTGCATGATGTATGCATACACATCACATAAAACAAGCACAGGCATAGCACATGCGCAGTCCGGGCAGGCACAGAGTCAGCTGACGAGAATGACATCCTGAAGCCAGATAGCAAATAGGACCTTTGTGAAAATAATACTTTTGTTTTAATAAAGTGCCTGTTTGTTATGTTGACAAGCACAACATCTCGCATGATAAGCTGGACATCGCAGATATGAGTGCAAACACGGCAAAGAACAATCTATGGAGAAGTTAGTGACTTGAAAAGCCATAAACCAGGTTTCAAAAGATAGACCAAGATGCACTTTTTGAGCAAGTGAAGGTCTGCTTTAAAAGAAAGTTGGAGTAACATCAGATAATCTGTTAGTGTTATCTACCAACGGTATGTGCAAGAAAATAACACTACCAATCCACATTCGGTAACAAGACGATTTTGTGGTTCACTGCCATAGATCCAAAAGAAAGAAAAAAACTTTTTGAGACTTTTTTCATGAGTACGCAACTGTAGCTCAAAGTGTGACAATTGTGCTGCTGCTGCAGTCTGAAGGTTCTCTAATGTTCTCATGTGTGTTGCTGCAAGGACAATGATTCCCCCTGGCTCACCCCGCATGAGGTACAGGAACCTGTTGTAGAAGGATTAGACCGGTTGCTAAAGGACTTCGATCTACCCAAGTCCTGAAGAGGCCTGAATTAAAGTGGGGCGAAACGCGTCGACAATTCCTTTTGGAGGAGTCATCTGATCTTCAAAAATGAAATAATTATAAGGACACATAATGAAAAGGTTCAGGGCAGGTTTGCCTTCCAGCGTGACACCATTCAAGGACTCCTGTGTGGATTGTGCATTAAATAAGGAGCGCAGCCACATCATGTGTAATACTGAAGGAAAACTGAAGACCAGATTGATAGTGTTTTAGTTGTCACTCCTGTGTTGAGATTCTTGGTGATTTCTTTCCTTTCTCTTTTCTTTTTTAGTCTACTTTTAATATACATTCTGGCTACTATATGTTAGGAGTGAGGATTACTACACTATAATGAAGCAAATAAAATGTTTAATGTAAATCATACTCACATCGCAGGGATTTATTAATGTATCATTGTGGTACAAATAATTGTATGATCTATCTCCATTATTTACCATGTTAACCTCTTGAGTGCCCATGACGAGATGGTCTCGTCATGGGCCGCGGTTGCGCTGTGCCCATGACGAGACTATCTCGTCATGAACCCCGCCCGCTAATGAAAGGGCCGGCACAGGGCGGGGAAAGGGCGGGGCACTCAAGGGGTTAATGTTTAGTCTATTGTGCAGATCTTCAGCAGACAATTTATGCTACTATATTAGTGTGTGGCTAATCCCAGCACCACAAAGAGTAGGGCAGATGCCTGAAACACAGGACCATGCTGATTAGGGCCAGTGCTAGTCAAACAGAGGGCTAGGGCGAAGGAAGAATCTGAAGGCTGATGGTCCCATGCCGTGGGCATTATTCTAGATTGGCACACTCAATGCTAACATTCCACCTGCGTGGACTCTTGAGTTACTGCTTAAGTCAGTGCTGTGTATGTGTGTGTGTGATCTGAGACAAGGGCCATCGGTGGGCTTCCAAAATTAGACACAATGCATCACGTGGCTGCTAGAACTGGATATAGCATGCCAGAGGTTTAATTTAGAACTGGGCATAATACTCCCGAGATAGCCTTGAGACTGATAAGAATGCACTGCGGAGTCGTAACACGTCCTTCTTTTTCTGATGGCTTTATCTCCACCTCCGAATGTCAACATAGCTCCTAATTTTGGCATATTGTTTACCAATTTTGTAACCAAGAGGCTTGAGAACAGGGGAAGCCGGTGTTAACATCATTTAGGGGTTGCCAAGAGTCACAGCTGCGACCCCTGGCTTGCCCCTTGCTACCCCTGGCACTGCTTTTGTGACCCCTGGCCTCAGAGGTGGCAAAATCCGTCCCTGGAACACAGGGGCAGCTCTTTCTAATGGACGCTGGTTGGCGCTCCACTTGCCTGGTTTCTGTCAGTTATTTATACGAATAGTGAATAATAGCATTGACTAGTGTGATAAAAAATGAAGTACATTAGCTGGAATATGACCCTATCTGGAAGCTAAGACAAGTAAGAAATGCTGTTAAATGTGTGTTGTATGCATGATTGCGGGTGAAAGTCTGTGTATGTGCCCGAGTGTGTGTGAATGTGTTAGTAGATGTAAGCATGTGTGAGTGAGTCAAAGTAAAGGTCAAATGGCATGCGATGTCACTACCCCTGGCATTTTAGTGAATTGAAGTCCGTGGAAGCCTGGCCCGCTTCTACCTGACGTCAGCTTTCTCTGTGTCTAAGAGAAGTGTGAACTGCGCATGCTCGTTCCATACCTAGCTGTGGTAGAATTTAAGAATCAAGGTAGTAAAGGGGGAAGAGGACGCAATACTTTTGAAGATGAGTTGATGAATTGTTGTAGAATTTCTCTATTACTCTGTCTTAGTGTGTGCGCAGAGAATGCTAACGCGGATCTAACATCACACGAATTACCAGTGATTCATTTACCTTTGCACAGCCTTGTTAATACCACGCCTGAGGGTGTAGCATGATGAAACGGATCCTGAATCCACTCACAGGTTCTGACCAGGACGGGCATTCACAGGAGTGTGAAAGGGCCATTATCAGCATCTCCCGGAGCTCGGCCTCAATACAGGAAATGTTAGGTCGGCTTACGGAGATTAGAGCAATCGATGCATGGGCTCAGGCAGCAGCGCCTGGGAGCCCCCCTTCAGCATCTGAGGCCTGGATCCAGGGGGAGCTTGTGAAACAGAAGTGCCCACTGTATGCGTCAGAGGACCCCAGCAAGACCCAAGGGTGCCACCGTCTGATTTCACTTGCATTCATGGCTTTTGCAAAGGCATCGCAAATATGGAATTCTATGGACATATGTTACATATGATGTACAAGAAAAAATGAAGGTCATAGTGAAGCAAAGGAGGGTGGTGCAACAGAATGAAAACCAAGGAAGACACTAAGGAAATGTTTCATTGCCATTAAAGAGTCTTTGGTCCAATTCTTGGAGGCTCGCTAATGACAGTATGTACCTTGTCCGAATTAGTACTGCACACGCGAGGGAGCACTGACCTCATATGACAGGCACGGGAAGGTCTTAGACATGTCCACTGCTGAAACAAGTTATTTCGAGCGCAGAATGTCGAACAGAAGTGTTGGAAAAGCAACACCGCAGTGCATTCAACACAGATGGCGAAGCTGTAACACACACACACCGTGAACAGGAGTAATAAAGAACGGGGTAAAGTGTGAAAATAATATTTAAACTATCATTCGCGGCTGCCTGACGTAAGGGGAAGTCGTCCAGGGAGGGGGCTGAATTAGGTAGACGAGTCACACAAACACCTGAGTGGGTTCAAAGATGGCAGGGTGTTTGTAGGGCTAGATGGGCTCTGATATCCTTAGTCCATTATACCGCGAGGACAGTCTCGAGACAGGAGCACAACATGTTGATATAAGCACATGCAAGAGCTCTGCTGCGGTGCAGGAATGCTCTTAGTTAACGGTGATTGAGTCTGAAACAAAATCATTTCTTCATGAGCGCCTCTTCAGCAGGGACTATAAACCCTGGGGCATATTTACAAGCCCCTAGTGGCACCCGAGAGTCACTTTATTCGATGCTCCCGTGGTGCTGTGTGCTGGACTTGTATATATGGTGGTCTTTTACGTAGTACTGTGCGTTAAGGGGCGTGTCATGGGTGTTGCTAGGGGTGTTCCCACACAACACCCATGGCTTTTTGACACTGCCCCAGATTTACAAGGATTGGTAAATCTGAGGCAGCACCAAAAATGTACACCTTTCCAGGGGAGGCCCTAAAGTGGAGCAACGAGGAGAAATACTCTTCTTTCTCCTTGTTTTCTGCTCCTTCTATGTGCGCTGCGTTCTGCAGCACACATGAAAGAAGCAAAACAGCAGTAATGATTGTTTTTGTGCAGGAAGGTGTCCCTTCCTGCATAAACACAACCATCCCTTCAACGCAGGCACCCTTGCACCGTGATGCAAGGGTGCCTGCGTTGGCGCACAGCTGATGTTTTAGCGCCAGTGCAGGGGAGAGCACAGGAGTGCGCCGTATTCCTGTAAATACGGCGTATTACTACGTTTTTTAAATGACACTGCTCGGCACAGCAAAGTTGCTTGCGGAGCCGCGCTGCGCTATTTCATTGTAAATATGGCCCCCTATGTCTTTTTAACCTTTAGTAATGCTGAAAATAACCCATTTGGCCCTTTTTACAAGAAACTGGGATGTGTGGGAAAATCACCTCCACATGCTCTGAATTAGGTCACACTTAATTGATTTGTGTAATAAGGGGCTGGTATTTACACCTTTCAGAGTTTTAACTCTTACCGTCTCTTGGACCAAAACAAGAGGCAAAAAAGGCAATCAAACATCTCATTGCCATTGCTCCATCGCGATTAGCCTGAACTTGTGACTTTGTCCCCATCCCGTGCAGGGCCGAACTGGGAACCAAAACCGGCCCTGGCAAAGTGCTCGGCCGCCCCCTCGCCCCCCCGCGGGGGTTGGGGGTGCTGCCGAGCTCTTTGCTAGGGCCGTTTTTTGGCCAATTTTGTTACAGGGCAGATTTTGCAACTATGGTGCAAAAATGGCCCTGTAACAAAAACGGCCCCCAGGGGCCCAAAACCGGCCCCCACCCGGGCGGCGCACCGGGGGATTGCCCGGTGCCCGCTACGGCCAGACCGGCACTGATCCGGTGCAGCCAGATAATCAGAGTTGGCACTTAGTGCTTCTACACACTGTTTTCTGGTAAATCTCTATAATTATATATCTCCAGTTCTACTTATTAGAATTTTGTCATTTTTGGTATAATTTATTAAACTTTACTATATTTTGTTTGAATTGGTGTGGGGTGTTTTTGTGTTGTGTTTTCACTTTATTTCTATTCCATAAATACTTTACACATTGCCTCTAAGTTAAGCCTGACTGCTCTTGTGCCAAGCTTCCAGAAGGTTGAGCACAGGTTCATTTGGGGTTTGCTTGTGTTTCACGCTGACCAGGATTGTGGTTGCTGCTTGAGTAGGGGTTCACCCCACTCAACCAGTATTCCAGTTTCGTACAGCATCTTTTCTGCTGACCATGTAGACACTCACAGGCAGCTGTGTCATCAAGCCAGACATAAAACCAATGACATTCCAAAAACAAAATCAGGTTTTATAAGGGGAGGAATCAAAATCCTGGTATACTATGATGAACTGTGAAAATCCATGTTAGTAAATATCTGGTTACAGGTTTAATACACCATAATAAGAACCCCCCATAAATAAAGGGTATACAGACTTTGTGCTCCATCATTCCTGCAGATGTACATTTACCATGTGCCCGGCAAAGTCTAATTAAAAAGAGCTACAGTTGTAGTTGGCAAAATGCCTATGGGCAAGGTGGGAATCGGGGTGGGGGCACGAGCAGAGGGGAAAAAAAACATAAATGGAGAAAGCAGAAACCACCTTAGGGTAAACAGCAGCATCAAATGTATGTGTTTGCCACCCGGTAAAATGTTTGCAAATCCCCCTAAAGGACTATTAGCCTTAACATATGTTTTTCTTAATAAATAATTCAGGCCGGCTGCCTTTGTCATAACATTTCATAATAAGCAGATCAGATCTATGGCATCTGATATAACTTTTCCCAATCAACTAATCAGGTCTACAACATCGATTATTAGCTTTCACTATAACCAACTCAGGCCTACCGTATTGAGCATAACCTGTGCAATGCAAACACTGTTTTTCAGGATAAACATACAACGTTTGCCCAATCAACATGTGAGCAAAGCTCAGTAGTGCTTATCAAACCTCTTTTTCTGATACTCTCATAACATCTGGCAACAGCCGCGCTGTCAAGCCAGACCTAAAGAGACAGAAAAGGAGGGACTCACAAATGTCCAACTCACCCTCAAAGAGAACTGAAACGTCTTCTCTATACAAGCTGCAATATATTTATCATTTTGCCTTCAATAAAAGGAGTACTAATATACACACTTTATAGTGAATTGATTCTACCTAAATCATTTGAAAAGCATGCATCATATAACACATCCTATTAAAATACAATGGATACAAAACATTTCCTACTGAATGTTTCAATTACTGTACTCTACAAATGTTGTATTCCCAAAGATCCAAGTTCTGTCATAGAACTGCTGGAATGGGTCACAGCTGTACTTACTTCTTACATCAATCAATCAAAGACATCTATAAAGCGCACTACTCACCCGGAGGGTCTCAAGGCGTTTGGGGGGGGGGGGGGGGGGGCGCTACTGCTCGAACAGCCAGGTCTTGAGCTTCTTCCTGAAGGAGAGGTGGTCTTGGGTCAGGCGCAGGTCGGGAGGGAGGGAGTTCCAGGTCTTGGCGGCCAGGTAGGAGAAGGACCTTCCTCCTGTTGTCGCTCTTCGGATGCGGGGGACGGCGGCGAGGGCGTGACTGGTTGATCGGAGATGGCGTTTGGGAGCGTAGAAGTTGAGGCGGTTGTTGAGGTAGCTCGGGCCTTGGTCGTGTAGGGCTTTGTGTGCGTGGGTGAGGAGACGGAAGGTGATTCTCTTGTTGACGGGGAGCCAGTGCAGGTCTCTCAGATGTCCGGAGATGTGGCTGCTTCGGGGGATGTCGAGGATGAGTCTGGCTGAGGCGTTCTGTATCCGCTGGAGTCTCTTCTGGAGCTTGGCGGTGGTTCCGGCGTAGAGGGCGTTGCCGTAGTCCAGTTGGCTGGTGACGAGGGCCTGGGTGACCGTCTTCCTGGTCTCGGTGGGGATCCACCGGAAGATCTTCCGTAGCATGCGCAGGATGTTGAAACAGGACGAGGAGACGGCGTTGACTTGTCTGGTCATGGAGAGGGAGGAGTCCAGGATGAAGCCCAGGTTGCGTGCGTGGTCTGTCGGTTTGGGTGCGGTGCCCAGGGCGGGGGGCCACCAGGAGTCGTCCCAGGCGGAGGGCGAGGAGCCCAGGATGAGGACTTCCGTCTTGTCTGAGTTCAGTTTCAGGCGGCTGGTCGTCATCCACTCGGCTACGTCTTTCATCCCTTCGTGGAGGTTGGCTCTGGCGGTGGCGGGGTCGTTGGTCAGGGAGAGGATCAGCTGGGTGTCGTCGGCGTAGGAGATGATGTTGAGGTTGTGTTGGCGTGTGATGGCCGCAAGGGGGCTCATGTAGACGTTGAAGAGGGTGGGGCTGAGCGAGGATCCTTGAGGGACGCCGCAGATGACTTCGGTGGCCTCTGACTTGTACGGTGGTAGGCGGACTCTCTGTGTCCTTCCGTCGAGGAAGGAGATGATCCATTCCAGTGCCTTCTCCTGGATTCCGACGTTGCTGAGGTGCTGCACTAGGGTGCGGTGGCAGACAGTGTCGAATGCTGCGGAGAGGTCTAGGAGGATGAGGGCCGCTGTTTCTCCGTTGTCCAGCAGGGCTCGGATGTCATCGGTGGCAGCGATGAGGGCGGTCTCGGTGCTGTGGTTGGCTCGTAAGCCAGACTGTGAGGGGTCGAGGGATCCATTCGTCTCGAGGAAGGCGGCCAGCTGCTTGTTGACGGTCTTCTCGATAACTTTGGCTGGAACTGGGAGGAGCGAGATGGCGCGGTAATTCTTGAGTTCGGTGGGGTCCGCTGTTGGTTTCTTTAGTAGAGCGCTGAGTTCGGCGTGCTTCCAGCTCTCAGGGAAGGTGGCGGTGTCGAAGGAGGTGTTGATGATGTCCCGCAGGTGGGGTGCGATGACAGCGTCGGCCTTGTTGAATACGTGGTGAGGGCAGGGGTCGGTCGGAGAGCCGGAGTGGATAGAGTTCATCGTGCGGATGGTGTCTTCTGTGTTGATCGGGGTCCAGGCGCTGAGGGTGGTGGTGGGGGGCGTTGGTGCGGTCGTGGGGGGCGTTGTTTGTGGGGTGAAGCTGTTGTGTATGTCAGCGATCTTGTTGTGGAAGTAGGAGGCGAGGGAGTTGCAGAGGTCTTGCGATGGGGTGATGTCGTTGTTTCCGGCGTTGGGGTTGGAGAGCTCGTTCACGATGTTGAAGAGTTCCTTGCAGTTCTGTGCGTTGTTGTCCAGCCGGTCCTTGAATGCTGTTTTCTTGGTGGCGTGGATCAGTTGATGATGCTTCCGGGTGGCGAGCTTGAGGGTGGTCATGTTGTCCGGTGTTGGCTCCCTTCTCCAGGCTTTCTCGAGGGCTCGGCAGTTCTTCTTGGAGCTCTTGAGTTCGTCGGTGAACCATGGGGCCTTCTTGCTGCCGGGTCTGCTGGGCGGGGTCCTCAGCGGGGCGAGTTCGTCCGCGCAGGTGCTGATCCACTACGTGAGGTTGTCGGCAGCCTGGCTGGGGTTCGCTGAGCTGGCGGGAGGGTGCTGGCTCAGGGAAGCGGCGAGCTGGTTGGCTGTGATCTTGTTCCAGCTTCTTCGAGCAACCTGTTGCTGGTGGGGGTGGATCGTGGTTCTTCTGAAGGTGAAGTGGACGCAGCTGTGGTCCGCCCAGTGGAGTCCAGTGGCGTGGCTGAAGGCGATGTCTTTGCTGGATGAGAAGACGGCGTCGAGTGTGTGCATCAGAGCTGTTTGTATAGTCAATGATTTGAAGATGGGAGATTACCCATAAACCTATTTGCTGGAACCGGCACTTTCTGGTTGGCTGAAGGGATGCCCTCAGCGAGTCAGAACATACTGCTCCCATCAAGGGCGCGTGATTACACTCGCTGTATAACATGTGCTCACCCTTGGGTAGCTTGGCACTGAGCAGTTAGGCTTATCTCAGAGGCAATGTGTAAAGCAAAGGCACAGCAGTTACTTGTGATAAATACACTGAGCGTCACAAAAAAGAGACTTCACACAGGATCTATGTAAATATTGTTTGTATTCAACACACATCTTCAATCATTATAACATGAACAGCATATATTTTTGGGCATAAAACACATTTGGAAATATTACTAGCAGTACTAGACCCACGCATGTTGTTAGAATATCAATGGTATGCACATTGTTGACAATTCCTAATCTAACCCCTTCCACACACAGAAAGCGAGAGCACCCTTATGCGGTGTGACACGCTGCCCAAACCAGGTCCACCCTAGCAATCCTGATAATACAATCCCACACAGTTGTAGGGTACACCCCGGGTCACAATGATATCAAAAATATGTACATACAAGAAGCAGGAACACTTTTTATCAGCACCAAGGGCCAGAGCCACATGTGTAAACTCAATGTCAAATGAATTGTGATTTTGGCATGAAAGCAACGAATAAAGCCAGTGTCATGAATAACAGGCAGTCTGCTGACGATCTCTCCCACTCACACATCTCACTCCGTACCGCTACACAGTGCAACAGGTACCAGCCCAGTCGGTACAGAACTCTCTAACACACATACGTAGTCAGCACCCTAATGCAGTACCATTGGTACCCAGCAGGTCAATGGATCACACCCTGCAGACTCCGTGGACCCAGCCTCCCTCCACCCTCTTGTTCACCCCAATTGTCCTATACCCCAGATTGAATATAACCATTCCCTCCTCATGGATATTGGGCCACACATGGCCAAAGTCACACATAGTCTGGGTCCTCAGGAAGCAGGTGGGGATATGTAGCAAAATGGGAGTTTAGCAGCCACTCAGAAAGGTCACCCACAGTTCTCAAAACAGATAACCGATGAATGGGGAGTAACACAAGCCTCTCGATAGGAGTAAGCACCCTGATGGGTACATATTGATCAGAGTTGTGCCCAGGAAATCCGGGCACAGCATCTGGTGCGAGTTGGTATGGGTCGCACCAGACACTTCTAGTCTTGAATACGAAAAGTTGCGAATTCTGTACCTCCCTGGAAATGCCGCACAATGACCGGTGCACGTTAAGATGGGTTGCACCAGGCAATTACGGTCACATACAGAGAAGAGATGCAAATTCTGTATCTCCGTGGAAATGAGACACAGCGTCTGGTGCACAATGATACAGGTTGTACCAGGCCAGTTCGGTCAAACACTCAGGCGCAAGTTCAGCACAGCCACATGAGGTAGAATGAGGCACTACTATGGGTACACCCACACCTCCGACGGTCACACCCTGTGAATCAGAAACTGCACGCAATGAGCATGCAGTGGGCGTGTCGCACGAGACAGATGTGGCTGGATCGATGAAATGGGCCATGTGTAGTCCCGCAACCGGTGAATCTGCTCACCACCAACAAGAAGCTTATGAGTGCCAGGGTCCCTGTGGTACAGGAACTGCACACCTTAGATGCGGGCACTAGATAATTCGGTCTCCAGGCACAAGTCTTAGTTCCACACGCACACCGCGCTACCCATTGGGATTCAATAGACAATGTGGACACTTTAGAAGGCAGCGCTCTCCAGATGTCACAGATAGCTAGTGTAGGTCCCTCGTGAGAAATCTTTGATGTCCCTGAGATCTCTGGAAGAACAGGAGGCCTGCCAACAGGCCCTTGGAGAGAAAACTTCAGGGTGCCACACTTCAACAGATTTTTGGCCCAGGGCAACCACTATTCTGTAGGGGCACGTGGTCCCCTACATAGTAGTAATCCTCCATGTGCACCACACGTTCCGGGCTCTCCGGCCCCACGTCCCTACAAGCGTATCAGCGTATCTCACCCTTTGCTGAAGGATTGTATCAGTAATTATACTTTTGTGTATCTTTGAAGTTAGGGGTGGTTTAAGGGGTTTCCCTTTGATCCACAGATGTCTCCCCTAAATTGTAAGCCTGTCTGCCAAGGAGCAGTGGAATGCAGATCTTAATCTTTAGTGGGCCATGACCCGGCCCCTAAAGGCTTAGTGTCAAAACCTCTTCCTCCATTCTATTCCATTCAGCCATTAAATGCCCATGATTTATGGCTGTTGCTGGGGAATGCACAGATGTGCTCCCCCGGCCACTGGTGCCCACCAGAGCCAGGCACCATGGCACACAAGACTCTTCCAACATAGAAATATCCATATTCTATAAGTGCCATTTCTAAACGAGTTATGCCAAAATCCCCTTTACCACTGGAAATGGTTTGGCATGGCGAATCCATTGATAGGAAACATCATGAGGCTGCTCCCCTGCAATATTTCAGGCCGAAGCAATGACCACCACTTCCCCATGTTAACCTATGGGACGAGCAAGCCTCATAGGTAGTGAAAACACACACATGTATTCCTCACTGCCTGGACGCATGTGCGCTAATCTGTGCACAGATGTGCATTGGCAGGTTGGGCACAGTCCCCAGCACCAGGGGTGACAGTGCACCCGTCTGAGTCTGCAACAGCAGACTGAACAAGGGTTTAACCAATACGGGTGTTAGTGCGCATTTACAAGCCGCAATGGCAGGCTGCACATGCAATCAAGGGCACCAGAGGTGCAGGTGCGCACATACAGCGGCCTCCAATAGCAGGCTGCTCATGAGTTTAATCATGATCGATGCCAGTACACAGACACCAGTCTATGACAACAGACAAGCACATGTTTCAGAACTTTGAGTTAGCGCCACTTCCCAACACAGGTAGGAAGAGCACTTGCACTTTCCCACTATATTTACAGTGAAAAAGTGCCACACAAGAGAATCAACAAAACCCAGACGGAAAAAGCTAAATGTTTAGGGAAATAATACCTTACAAGTATCAGGTCCAACACTCTTTGTCCATGGATTTTAATAATTTATGACACTTTGGATCCAATTGACCGTGACCAGTCTTAGAAAGTGCTTTTCTTTTAGTATGGTTGTGGTAGTTCCACCCAGCAGTCAATTTTTTCTCCTAAGCACTTGAACACAGGTTATATCACAGACCTTACGAATGTGCACACTGTCGAAACACTCCATCTGATACCTTACATGTTGGAGAGATGCATAAAGATTTCAAAATATGGTAGTGCTTCCGCCTCCATATATATCCAATTCCCATGGGGTTGGTTGTTTTCAGGTATATTATACAAATGAGCACATTAGAAGAATTGGAGTGCCTCTAAAAAGTGAGTGAAAATGATGCATTTTATGTTTATTTTTTACTTTAGTGAGATGCTATAGCTTAGAGAAAGCAGCACACCTGCAAAACAAGTGTTGGCTGTAACAACCAAGGATAGGAACGGCAGATTGTTGGTTGAGACACAAGAATTGAGAACAAATTGATTTATGGATGGTATTATAAATACATAGTGAGCTTCAAAATATTTTTTAATGTTTGCCCTCTTTCATAAAATTTCCTTCTGATTGTTAGAGTTATATTACAGACTTAGTTGGCTTTTTGACTACTCTTACTTGGGCTCACTTGTTTCTATCAAAGAGCTTCCAGCCCAGACAGATTTCAAGGCTTAGACGACTATTGCCTGTGATCCTTTTTCTATATCACTGTCTAATATCTGGAGTGGTAGGTGTGGCAGCATATTCAGTTTTATAGGGTGCATTTCTACTCAGTGCCTCATTTTTTTATATGGAACTTGTATCTTATCCACCTACACAGTTATTCTATTTGGCTCTAGGATTTGTTCTGTTATTTTTTTTAGCAGTATATTCTCTGTACAGTCAGACTGAAAACCAATAGGAGCTTTTGGTGAAAACTTGTGTGTTTCCAGCAGAGTATTCAAAACTGTTGTCAATATAATTGAGTGTCTGTTTAAAGGACCAAGGGGCAGATATACAATAACTGGCGCATCCCTGCATATCAGCAGGGATGCGCCAGTTATTGTGCGTCACGGCTCTGCCACCATGGATGCGCCTCATTTACAATGCGGCGCACCATGGGGCAAAAACGGACAGATGCGTGATGCATCTGTGCCGTAAAGGTAGCGCATTGCTGGAGTTGCGTCGCAAGCGCGACGCAGCTCCAGCAAGGCTCTGGGGGGCCCTATCTTTTACAATGCTGCGTCAATCCCTACGCCTGCTTCGAGCAGGCGCAGGGTTTTGACGTAGCATGGGCTCAAAAGTGACTGAGTGAAATCTTGTAGATTTCATTCAGCCATTTTTAGGAGGCGTTCCTGCGTCGGAACGCCACCCCCCCCCCTCTCAGGAACGCCTACTTCTGGCGCAGGGCTTTACAATGTGATGCATCTCCCAGATGCATCACGTTGTAAATACCCAACAGCATGGCGCTGGTTTTGCGCCGCCGCTGTGTCACAAAAGTGATGCAACGGTGGCGTAAAAGAGGCGCAAGGGGCTTGTAAATCTGCCTCCGAGTATCTCATTTACAACATAGCAGAAATTGTTATTCGTTTAATCACCTTTGTCTGGGGAACTTATTAGGGGAAGCAAATCTCACAAATGTGGCCTTGGTGCTGTGACCCGAAGGTATTGGAACGATTTACATGCCCTAGTTACATTACACAATGTCAGATACATTTGTTTGGTTTTAGGTGCACAGAGATTAAGTGATGCCGACGCCGCCCTTGTTTATTCATTATTTCCCTTCTACCTGACAAATGGGAGCATCACTCTTCCCTATCACCTCCTCCTATGTTGCTGCATGCCCACCCACTGCCTCTCAGAGCTCTAATTTCAAAGCGCATTCACGGCCGCTTCCCAGGGCCTATGAGACATTTATTATTTTATATGGTGAATTAGCACGACCCGAAAGTGTTGAAGTGCTTTATATAATTGCTGGTTACGTTACACAAGGTCCGGTTCATATTTTTGTTGTTGTTGCTATGTTCAGTGCTCCTATCCCCAGGGGGCTGGAACAGAGGCCGAGGCTTTCTTGTAAACAGATGGGACGAGCAGTGTTTTGAATGGAAAACTCTGGAGAAGGGTGCCTGGTGAATAGAGGCCTGAGGAGGAGGGACTGTAAAGTACTTCACTGCTTTTTTTCATAGGCTGTTCAATACTCTAGTGATGCAGTTGCACACAAAATGTTATAGTGCTGTTGACTTGCATTGAGGCACTTTTCTTTCCGTCTGCATGTTAAAAAGCCTTAGAATGTGTCCATAAATATTTTCTGAAGCAAGCATGTATTCCTGAATCACACTGCATGACCCAGTGTGTAGAAATTGCATAGCTCTTCAATCACTGGTGGCACAGCACCCAGAATAATGTGCTGCATGGCTATGCACGTATAAGGTCCCAAAGGTGAAACCTACTGGCTATGCCAGTGCTTGTTTTTGTTTGTTATTAAAATGCCTCTCAGAAAGATTCACCAAGAAATATCGTGAGTGGATTTTGTGTTGTACTGCCATCTAATGGCTTCTAAACAGAACACACCACCTCGGCTCAGGCGTCATTCACAGTGCACATTAGTAATAGTGGCATACACTAGGATGGCTGTTTACAGCTCACCCCGTTGGAAAACAAATCAAAATACAAGTCCGCCTAAAAGAGGTGATGCATGCAGCTATCCTCTACTTGTATATGCGTATGTTTGGCATTTTAAATGCTGCACATTAGTGCAGGATTTAGGCTGTATAAATAAATTACCAAAGTATCATTAACATTAGACGGCGAGAGCTTGCTTTCTGGCAGAACATTCTTGGATATGTGGAAATGAAGTTATGTTTTACGGAAACATAAAAACCTATGCAAGATAAAGTTACCAGGCCCTTTTGTGTACATTACCTGCCTCCTGACAACACAGGTAGCACATGAGATATATAGAGTTCCGGTTATGATTTGTAAGTACTATCACGCCACCATCTATTCTGCCTTTTTGTCATTTTCAAACCCTTCACTTCGTTTGTCTTTGGCACTTATGCGGTGTGCCTGCTCCTGGCATCCAAATAGCCTTTTACGTGAATAAATATTACTACTGTGTCTATTAAACGCCTCTCTATATTTTTAGGGGTTGGGTGCATTCACCAGTTGAGGCACATTCACCAATGAAGGGAACTTGCCAGATGTACACCTGGAAAGCTGGCCTGACACAGCTTTCCAGGTGTTAACCTGGAAATGGTGTTGAATAGGAAAAAGTAGCAAAATTACGTTCTGGTGGATGGACAGACGAACTTCGTTTTTTTTCTAGTTTTTCTGTAAATCAGGTTCACTGAAGCGCTTTGAGACCCTCACGAGTGAGTAGCCGCACTATACAAACCCTGAGGGATTGATTCAGCTGCGCTATACAAACCCCTGAGTGATTGCTTGAGCAGTGCTATACAAACCCCTGATTGATTGATTGAATCAACATACTTAATCGGTCAACAAAAAGGAACAGAAGGAAGAAACTCATTATAGCATTTTACTTATTAAAATTCAAAAGCATGTGGTTAATGCTACTTTGAGATTCCTGCTTGTAAACCCAGAAATATATTCCATTTTGCGCTAGTGTATCAAAAGTAACCACAAAGGGCCTCATTAGGAGTCCTGTTGTAATTCTGAATCAGCTGGAAACAGGATTCACAGGCTAAGTTGGGATTACTCTGCCAGTCAGGGTTAGAAAAAAATCACACACACGTACACCCTCCTTCCATAACCACCATCACCCCAAAGCCTTTGGTTGTATAGTGATCCAGCGCAAACCAATACCTGATCAGGGATCAATACTCGATAATATTTCAGAACAATGGCCCATACACATTCACCGTAATCCCTGATGCGCTGGGGTCACTTCAAATTTCAGTTCCCTTTATAGATTCATATTGACATTTCAAAATATATTTCTAATTTATACATCAACTTTCCTTCTACTTGATCGATGAACCAATTAGTTGAATAGTTGATGGTAATGATAAAACTATCTAACTAACTATTTAGTCAGCTAAATAACCACAGACTCTCGGTAAAGTTATTAAAGCTTTATCTCAAATTAAATGCTCAATGCATATGGTCACTAATGCAAACAATGAATTCAAAAGAGGGAGAGAAAACATCAGCAATTCAAATAGAATTAAACTCACCAATCAATTATGACATGTGCATGAAGGAGTGGATAGATTAAGAGACAAAAGTTTCAGCAAACAATGCGAAACAAAAATACATCTAACAGAGGGGATAGATAAAGAGACATAAGTTTCATCTAAGTAATACGTGACAATATACCTATGATGGAGTGGATAGGTGGAGAGACAAAGGTTTCACAGACAAAATACATTTGCAAGTAATTTGCAAGAACAAATCAGAATAATACAAACCCAAAGGATCTGTGGAAAACCACCCCCTGGCCAAGGTGATGGTGGGGGTTCCCTGAAATAGAATCAAGGAACAAAGATTTCAGGAGCAGGACAGGGACAGGAACAGCTAGGCCTCTCTGCAAACCGACGAACAGCGACACATTCACCCTTCTTCTCTTCCTCCCCGCAAGACTAAACCACACCCCCAAAGGCACTCCAGTTATACCCTAAAACCTCCATGTCAATCCCACATCAATTAAAACATTCCACGAAACTCGACAGTTGATTGGTCAATTTAGGAGGTGGCTCTGTCACACCGCTGTGACTTCACTCATATTTTAGTCATGTTATTGTTCAACATCCTTTCCCACAGCCTAATTCTTGACTCGTTCTCACGATTTTAACATATGATACATTTAAACATTTTTATTCATAATTTTCAGTAATGTCTGCGGAAGGAGTTTTTAGTCCCACGGTCGGTCACTCAATATTCTCCTTCAGCATCTGCCTTGACTCTTTGTGTCTCATCTGCTGTGCTCAGTGCTTCTGTCTGTTCAGACAGGTCAGTGTCACTCTCTCCTCTAACCCCTCCCTTATCCAGCCAACTTAAGGAAATTGGGATCTCATCCGGCTTACCATAGCAAATGGAACATGAACATTCATTAATTATATGATAATGCACTTTTCACTGTTTACCACCCACCTTTGCACTATTCCCTATTAACGTTTCCTAGCATAAGCTTTAAAGCAAAAGTGGCATTATTTATTATTTTAAAGCAAGATGCAACATGCAAACTACGAAATGCACATGCGGCCTAGTCATGCAGTATTTCTTGTTTCTTTCAAAGCACAATGTAAATACGGCTTTAGTTCTTTCATGTATTATCTCATGTTAGTGCATGCATGCGCAAAGCATTTTCCCTCGTGTTTATGTAAGGTGCACGTTAGTTTTCTATTACAACTTACTGTTAATACATATTATGGGGGTGTTAATTCGAGCAGGTTTCATTTTGCGTAATCCTGCCTCATCAATAGTTTTCTGTGGTATAAAGCAGTCCTGGTATATAATGTCACATAATGTGCTCAATGGTTCATTCAGTTATTCTGAGTGATAGAAATTGCAGTTAGGATGCAATTTATCATGAGTTAGAGAGTGAAAATAAGTTTAATATTAAAGGGGTTTTGTTTGTTCTTTGTCAAAAGTGCCATTTTATATTTGAATCAAACACGTTTATTTTATAGAAGGGTAGGAGTAGTATGTGAAGAAGACACATTTTGGTAACCAGTTTAATATTTAAAATATGTTACAAACTGATAGTATCAGTAAACAAGCATTGGCATAGCCAATAGGTCTCGCTTTTGGGACCTTATAAGTATTTAGTTATGCAATTGTTGCATGGCTAAACACTTATAAGGTCCCAAAAGCGAGACCTATTGGCTATGCCAATGCTTGTTTTTAGCTGTTTCACAAAACAAAAAGTGTCATCACTTTTCGGAATGGCATCCTCCTTTTTGAGAATGAGTTTTAACATATTAAACTTTTTGGACAGGGTGGTTGGAATATAGAAGAAGAATGACAGGGACGCTAATTGAACAACGCGGCTGGAGAAAGAGTAAGGGAGAATGTGTCAGCAAAAAAAAGGGAAAGGCGTAAAAAGGATGAGAGAGAAGGGTGAGGAATGAGAAACCAAAGAGAGAGGGAATGGGGAGAAAGACATGTAGAGTGATGCAAAAGAGAAAGGAAAAAAAACAGAGACAACGTGTATAAATAAAAGTGGAGAGGTTTCTTTATATTTTAACTAAGAATAAAAATAAACTGATAGCAGCATGTGACTCCAAGTGCAGAAGCGTCCCTTATACAGAGATGTAACATGAATAATTGTTTTGGTCAGTTGCTGAAGTAGAATTAGTGAGCACACCAACAGGGCGAGCAGAGAGACAAGGTACCAGTGAGAATGAACTAGAAAAAAGTGCTTCGTAATGATTAGGAGGGAACGAGCGAGGGGTTAGCAGGGAAAGGAGAGACGCGGGGAAGGGTGGGGTGAGAGAGCATGAGTGTGTGTGAGGACAGTAAAAAATAATGATATGATATGAGAGATGTGTTTTAGGAAAAGTGTGCATACGGAAAGCAGCCTGTCGGAATATGGGCTTGACCTCCCCCTCCCTAATCATAGGTTTACTCAGACAAAACTCCTTTCCTCTCCCATTTACTCACTCACTCACTTCAGGCCAAGTCGTCCCCTCGCTCTGTCCCTCTCTGTGAAGTCCCCGAGACAGAGTCAGATATCACCAATCTGACACCAACGTATCCGAAGAGCACTGATTTCTTTCTGAGAGGGAGAGAGCTGCTTTGCAGAAACGTCACTGCTCCTGAGTCTTTTTCGATATAAAAAAAATTCAGATTACACATGAAAGCACTTTTTGATGACTGATGTGCAGGGCGCTCAGGCTGTCATCAAATCAGACAAACAGCGATAGGAAGCAATATTGCGATAATTGCATACGGTTGATATTGTAAGTACGTCCTCTTGTGTAATTCAACAACAGCATTTTTCTCAAGAAGTTCCAATTTATAACATAGGGCATTAAATTCAAAACGTGTTGTCAATGTTTCGAGCCAGTACAAACTGGGAGACAGGGCATTCCCAGGCTAACGTGTTCCAGCCCCAGTGCCCACGGGCCAAAGGCATGGCGATCAATGCGCTATGCAAAAACAACTTCACAAAACGCCACTTATAGGGGGCGAAGTCGCCCTCTGTTGTGGCAGTAGCAGCAGGGTGCCAGACAACAGATGCGGTGGCAGACCACCGTGCCCCTTTCTTAACACCCTGCCACCAACGCAAACAAACAGAGCGACGCCAACTCTGCACTGGACACGAAAAGAGAGAGGACAAGGAAGTGAGGAGAAAGCGCAAGATAATAGGAGACAAACATAGCAGCTAACGAGGAGGAAGCGAGGAAAAAACGGGTAGCGAGGGAGTGTCTGGAGGAAACAGAGGGGAGAAAAGGCTAGTTTTAACATATTAAACTTTTTGGACAGGGTGGTTGGAATATAAAGAAGAATGACAGGGACACTAATTGAACAACGCGGCCGTGCGTACGGTGCTATGTAAAGCGCTCCAATACCTTCGGGTCGAGTACGTGCTATATAAATATGCAACAACAAAGCAGAGTAACAGCCATGGGGAGTGAAAAGCATGAGGAAAAGTGGTAGGAGAGAGTGCAGGACACAGTGACAGGGACGCTAATTGAAACACGCGGCCGTGCGGCCGCGAAAGTGATCGCGATCAAACATCAAAGCGGCCGTGCAGCCGCCAAAGTGAAAATAACCGCTTCAAGCGCGGCGCGCGTGCCCGCGCACATGCACTGTATCGCTAGGCTGGCCTGGTAGCATTTTTTGGAGCCCTCTCAATAAGTCTCACACAGCATCGCTTACGCGATTGCTCAGGCGAGACCTAAAAAGGATACCTTCCATCAAACATAAAAGTGGAAGGGGTAAAACCACCAGAAGTCTTGCACCCGGACGTGGCATCATTTCTGAGGCTCAAGGCTCAACTCCCAGAAGTAATGTCATCCATGAATCCCGATCAGAAAGTGCTGCTTCAGAAATGACATCACTTCCCTGTCACACGACCAAGATGTGACTTCGCCCTTGAGCTTTGACCTAACAATGACATGTGACAAAGATATGACAGCACTAAGCCTTCTAGCTTGGGAATGACTCACCCAAGCCCCTCGGAAGAGCCCTCATTCTCTAGCTCCTGCCTGCAGTAGATGGCTGAGATAACATCCCTCTTTAAAGTACCAAATAGAGACATAGAGCTCCTGACAGAGTGAATGCCAAAGCCCAAAAGTCCTACATGAATAAGATCCTGCCAGCCTAATAGAGGGATAGTATTACTATGCTAAAAAGATGGCCCTTACTTATTGGAACACTATCAATAAATATTACCGCAATGTGGCACCACAGTAATGAAGAAGGCCTCACAACAGAATGGGCCCAAGGATGCGGGCCACAAGGTTATGGCCATAACAATGTATAATGTTTGTGAGGTTTTAACAAAAATATATGGGATGGATAGTTCTTGACATGTATGAGGTTTGTAGACACTCATGGGAATTCTTCGAAGGATCGTTGATTTTATGACCATAAAAGTAATGTTCGAAACGGGCATTCACATCCACAGCTGCAAAATGTTAAAACAGGAACAACCAGGGCTACCTTTTCAAACTTGACAATATTCAGAAAACGAGGAAGGTTCTTGCATGGGTCTCTATTTAGGATGGGGAAAAATTCAATTTGGAACAGCATAGGCCACAAAAAATAACTGCATCAACCATCACCTGTGGCTTTTTTTACTGACAAGTTCTGAGGTTCAAAAATTAAATACAATTTAGGAATTAAAAAATGTTTTATATGCATATATACAGTCTAAATAAGTAGTAAAGATCTTTACTCACTGCAACATTTTTGTTTTGCATATTTATATAGCGCAAACTCGACCCGAAGGTATTGGAGCGCTTTACACGAGCACCGTATTTACATTACACATTCAGGCACAGGGAGATTAAGTGATTTGCCCAGAATCACAGGATGTGGACGCAACCCCGAGGCTCAAACCCTGGTTTCCAGCACCAAAGTCGGCAGTCTAGCCGACGGACCACATCCTCTCCAAACATTCTGCTTGTTCAGAGGCGACTCCGACATCTTGAGAGTTGCTCAGACTAATCCACACAAACACCATCGGAGTTCTTAGCAGGAGGTATCAGTCGCAGTAAATCATTAAGGCTAACATTTGACAACCTCTACTAGAGTTTCTCATCAAAAACATGAAATTGCGGCCCACATCTTTAGGCCAGGTCCTCCATCAGCACCTGTGTCGCTCACAGTCGGTGAAATTATTTATCAATTGTGTTCACACCAGCTATAGGGAACATCTGTTTGGCGAAGTTGTTGCATCTCTCTATAAAGTTGGTAGGATCTCTTTCATGTAGGAGTATGGAGCTTTGGCACCAATGGCCACATGACACCCTGGAGTGAGAATTCATTGAAGAAGTTTCGTCCTCCTCCTCTCATAGCCTTCCTGGTTCGGATCTAAGGAGTGATGTCACATCCTCGTCACATGGCCCAGAAGTGAAGTCAGTTACAAGATAAAAGACTTCTAGATCAGGGTTCCTGTCACGCCTGGGCGGCAGGTTGTGGGACATCCGGTGCATGCCACCTGTCAATTTTAGGGTTGTTGGAAGTTATCCATTTTTCTACTAGCTTCCTTCATAGCTCTCGCTCCAGTGTCTCTCTCTGCCTTGCCTGAAGCTGCCAGTGGGTGATGTGACCATTTCCTCTACCTGAATAATGTGGGTTTGATGATGGGGAATGGCGAGCTAAAAGTTTTAGTGACCAGGCAGTGACATCTGGGGTATTTCTCCAAACGAATTCCTCAAAATGGCACTTGCAGTCAGAATAAAGTTACATGCTGAACCTTCTAGGGGTTGGAGTGAAGACTGCAATGCAGTCATCTTAGGGTGCCTGGTGCTGAGAGTAAAGCAACCAGAAAACTGATCACAGATATCGAAGGACACCCTATCCTTCTATGACAAGGTGGCCCTCATTTCAGTGTCTGCGGTGCAGTGATACCCAGGCACCCGCTAGAAAGGGGAGTCTGTGCTTCACCGTACGTGATGCCTTGGTGTCTGAAGCAGAGCACAGGGATCAATGCTTCAAGCAGCACACAGGGAAAAAAGAGCCGTGCATGCTGTTTTCACGTCTCAATAAAGAAGACTTTGCTTAATATCTGAAGGAGTTTGATAAAACCATGGCTGAAAATCTTGAAATATTGTGCTTTGACATCTACAGAAACATAGCGGGTCTCAGGTCGGATGTAAAAGAGTGGAAGCAAACACGTAACTGCTGCAAGCATTGGTTGAATCATATAAGAATGACTGTCTCTACAGTGATAAATGTGAAGACTTGGAGAACCGCACATGTAGAAACAATTTGCACATACACAATTTAAAGGAGGATACTGGTCGTGGAGCTTTTTAAACAAGTCCTGAAGAAGGACTCCAACTTTCACTTGTCCTTTAAACACATACACTGTGTTTGGTACATGAGTGTGAAGAGTACAGACAGAACTTGGGACATTGAGGTCCTAATATACCTTGAAATAAAGGCTGATGGGGAAAGCACGAATGTAGGGGCCAATATTGAACTCTTCTTGTGCTATTACCTTTTTGTAGCAACCCTGCTAAAACACAATCAAATTCAAAACATTTCATGGAGTTTTTTGTTATAAAACAGAAGTACTGATAAACATCTCCAATTGGGTTACAACTCCAATGGGCAGGCAAGACAGTCACAATAAGAAGAGTGTTTGAAGGGGAATGGCTTCTAGGCATGACAGAAGAAGAAAAAGAAAAAGAAGAAAGGATGAAGATGAAGATGATTCAAGGAGGAAGCATTCAAGAGACAATGGAAGACGTCATATGAGTTTGGGACACTGAACGGATAGGTGGGAAAATGACAAGAAGAATTAGTCCAACATAGATGACCAAACCCAGGTACCTTTAACAAGTTGTTAAAGCTTCTCAGATGTTAACAATTTTAGTGCATTTGAAGTGGGCAGCACGGTTGGGGGGGGAATGTTTAGCAGTGTTGTTCTTAGTGGTGTGTTGGTCAAGCACACAGGGTATTACTTGATGCTTGACAACATTTTGCTTCTTTGGCTGGAATAGAAGATGGTGCCTGGTCATTGTGGTAAAACACAATTCAACTTCATCTACCATAGATACTTGAGAAAGTAAGTTGGTTTTGAATGATCATATTGGCTTGTACATGGATAGTTTAGGTAAGGCATTCAACCTCATCTGTTTGGATTGGGATGCTTTGGATGCATTGTGCCTTGTGTCTTGCACTTCCCTTGCGTGCCTGTGTAAGTTTGTGCGCTGTTTGCAGGTGCATTCTGTAGAGTTTCTTGGGGTGACTTCCTGCATTTTCACACGGTGGTGCTGGGGTGTTCTAAGTGTATTTTGCATGTTTTTACAATGTTATCCTGACTTTAAAATTACCCATGTCGGAAAACACAAGGAAGGAGGCAGCTACCTTTCCTGATAAAGGAAAGGGAAATTTCAATAAGTTTACATTTCAAATGGAGGAAAACGCTGGTCGTTTTAACCAATGTATGTCCCACGTAGACCAATGGATGAGTGCAAACTGCCTAAAGCTAAATGGAAGCAAAAAAGAGGTTTTCCTGCTGGGATCCGACACCTCCTTTTGGTCACAGAACTGGTGGCCTCTGGATATGGGAACTCTTCCAACCCCAGTGCATAAGGTTAAGAATCTGGGCATCATCTTTGATGACATATTAACTTTCCAACATCAGATCAACAAGGTTGCCTCTCAGGGTTTTTTAACACTGAAGTCAATCCGGAATGCGAGAGCCTTTATCCCCTAGACGCAGTAAAAACACTGGTGACGAGTTTAGCCATGGCCAGACTGGACTACAGAAATGCCCTTTATTTGGGCCTTCAAAAACAGCACATGCTCAAACTTCAGCGGGTGCAAAACGCTGCCGCCAGAATGTTGCTGAATATTCCCAAGTTCCAGTCTGTCTCCCAAGGCTTAAAAAGACTCCACTGGCTCCCGGTAAAAAAGAGGACAGAATTTAAATCCCTATGTCTAGCATACAAAGCTATGCATGGACCAGGACCTGTGTTCCCGAAACAGCACTTCTCATGGTATCATCCATGCAGAATGCTACGTTCAGCTCAGAGCAAACTCCTCCAGACACCCAAATTTAAGAAAATTCGCTGGGGAGGAAGCAGCTTTATCCTGAACACAGTAAAACTGTGGAACACGCTTCCTTTAGTTACTAAAAATTGCCCAACACTACTTTCCTTTAGAAATTCACTGAAAACGTGGCTATTCTCAAACTAATTCTTACCTCTTCCTTTATAATCCTGGCAGACTCCTCCATTGCAGCGCCTAGACGCCCTTGGGCATTCGAGCGCTATATAAATCTCACAATCAAATCAGATGTTTTCCAGGCTGCACTCCAGACAAATCCTTTGTGTAGTGATGCCCCTCACAGTAGGCCTGTCTCCAGCTTGGAGCAACTACAACAAAGGCACAAAGAGGTGTGCGGGCTCTCCACTGAAAGTGTGATCAAAGTCGACAAATGCTTGGCCTTACATAAAGGACCCCTTTCAAACTGCAGCTCCATCCCTACGCACCCATAGCATCTACAAACAAGCATTTACAATGCAACGGTCTCGGCATTGTTAAAGTTAGAGCTATTGGCATTGCTCATGACAATGCCGTTTCTTTAAATGTTTTAAAAACAAAAACAAAAATAATGTCATGAGCAATGCCAATAGCTCTAACTTTACCAATGCCGAGACCATTGCATTGTAAATGCTTGTTCTTGTTTGATATTGTGAAATTCAACTACTAGAGGTACACATTTGACTTCCCCTTCACCCACTTTACAGTCCTAATGAAGATGAGAGTGAAGACCCTGACAAAACTGGATAAACTGCAAAATACACTTCTTTGCTCCACCCCAGATGGGACTCAAACCCACAATCCCTGGTTTAGGAGGCCATTGCCTTATCCATTAGGCCACTGGGACTACTTACTACAGTCAGAAATCTCAAGCTACAATTACTTCCTCCATAACCGATGTCTACCCACTCGTTGCTATTAGGTATAAAACAAGTACATACAGTCTTCAAAAATACCCATGCTGCGGTGATCAAAGTTTGAAATGTCAGCGCTTAAGTGAACAGGTTAATCCATCATGTTTCACCCCTATTGAGCGGCGTATAGTTACGATTTCTACCTGGGCGAGTGAATGAATAATATATAATCTTAAATAAATATTTTCACGGTCAGGTGCAAAATACCACTGCTGTGGATGATTAAAGTCTGTGTAAATAGAATTTACCGGAATCCTAACGAAGCCATCACGCTGCAGTTCATGCGATTGAAGATCGAATCCATTACGCTGCAGTGCACGAGACTGAAGATTCAAACAAAATAGGACGCTTGCCAATAACATTAAAAAACACTGATTTAACCAGCCACCCCAGATGGGACTCGAACCCACAATCCCTGTCTTAGGAGGCCAGTACCTTATCCATTAGGCCACTGGGGCTCTATATTTCACGCCGTTGCCATGACCCTTCCTATAGTAAGTGCTCCTGCGCAGGCGCAGGGCAATTATTAATTTTTTTCCGCATACTTCCATCTTGTAAACATTCTGAGTTACAAGCAAGACGAAGGTTAAAAATTCAGGGCATTGCGGGGCTCAGTCTACGCGGAAGTTCACATAAATTGTGTGGGGACGGCGTTTTACAGGCCATCACACAAACAGATCTCTGAAGGAATTACCAAAAAACACTACAGTTCAAACAAACATTGTTTAAATTCGTAGAATTCCGAAATACACTATTACCTCTCGCGCAAATACATATCTCCCAGTCAGACTCAGTAACACTTCACTTTATAATTTCTCTCTTTCGACCTTCAATTGGGCTCCCTGCGCAGTAAGCAAATCGGTAGGTTCAATAATGCTTCGGTCCAGGCAAAAGCAGGAAAAATGACATTAATCCACCCCAGATGGGACTCGAACCCACAATCCCAAGGGGGCTCAGGTGGAGGTGGAGGAGGGGGTGGAGGTGGTGGTGGTGGGGGTGGGGAACAGAAGCCGGGAAGCGGGGAGCTGAAACTAGGGGGTGGAGGGAGAAAACCGGGAGGAGGAGAGCTAAAATCGGGGGGTGGATACAGCATGAAGGGTTCCATGGTAACGGTACCGGTATCTACTAAGTCCTGCAAAATCCTGCTACAGCTTGTTGAACACATGGACAGGCGCGGGAAACTCGCGTCACTGCAACAAAACATGTGGAGCTGCCAACATAGAGAAGGAACTAACACGACAGCCTTCGAATTGAGCAAAGGAGACCAACTCGAGGAAGACATGAATCCTCAATCTTTTAAGGAAAAGTATTTAAAATAAACTACACAGTAATCAAATACGTCGTTAGAAACCGAACGGGAAGTGCAATTTCTCTTCTCTGTACTTTAAACTTTTTTTTATCTATAAATGAATTTTACAGCTTTGTAAAATCGCTGTTAAGATAGTTTGCAAAATTCTTAAATGCATATATTAAAAGCCGCTTGGCTAATAATTATTTAGTTGAGTAACCATATTTATTCATGAAATTAAAGCTACTATTTGCATTTACAACAAGCCGAGGGCACCTGAAGACACCACCGCCTTTCTCCGAGGCAGAGCAGAAATGCCTCGGAGAAAGGCAGCGTCGTTTTCGGATTCGGGGGCGTGTTTTGCTGTTGTCTCCTCCCTGAGACTTCTCGCAAAAAACACGCCCCCCGATCCGAAAAGGACGGGGCCTAATCTGAATGACTGACCTCTTCTCCAATGGCTGGCCAGCATTCAAGAGGCCAGCCAATGGAGAACAGGGGAGAAGAGGGGCGGGTTCAAGCCCCTCTTCTCCAAGTCATTGAATCTCGGAGCGAGACTGCGCAAGCGCAGCCTTCGCAGCCGAGACCTAAAAAGGCAGAGCTCCAGGAAGGCTAATCAGTAGCAATTTGCTAAAAAGAAGTGTTCATTGAATTTGTAAAGGGAGTCCTTTCACATCTCTCACTCACACTTGTGTTTGCATCCCCTGCACTCCAGCTACTGGAATGCAGGCAATACACTGCCACTGTCTGGGAAGTCGTCTTCACCTTCCATCTGGTGCCAATGCCAACCAGAGGCATTTAAATGTATCCCACTCTGCTGTATCATTAATACTCTGAGTCAAATCTGAGGATGAACACAATGTTCTCTTTTTGATTGTGTAAATTATTTCCCATGTATTTTCTCAACATATGCCTCTAGATATACTTTTTTACTTTCAAACCTTGAACTGATCAACTGAGCTGGCTGGAACGGTGGTCTAGCAGTAGCCTAGCAGCAGAGAAATGGTTTACCTGATTCTAGTAACTATTAAAAATTCCCAATATAGCACAATCTTCACAAGGAAATAATGTTGTTTCTTTCTACATTCTTGCATCCTCAAACTGCATGCTGCCTCAAAACGTTTCACTACATTGCTTAAATTTGGCATTAAAAAACAGTCTTTTCATTAAAACTTCTGTTTGTCACCTATCCTTTTTTCTTCTCTCTTTCAATGTTCCTTTCCTTCCCTTCTATCCTCTGCATGCCTCCTCTCTCTGAGCACAACCTACTCTGACACATGCAAGTTTGACTATTCTCTATTTCAGCAAATTTCACGCAATCATTTACCAGATCACAATCTCTCCTCCTCCCACTGAAAGTCATACCTATGCAACCTAAAAATACCTAATCTCCTCCAACTCCTGTATTCCACTTAACATGTGCTTGATCTTACCCCGGCCCCCCTACTAATGACCACAACTAACCTCTATTTACTTAAAAAAACTGAAATGACTGCATGGAATGATTTGCTCCGAGTGAACAAGACGAATTTCAATAATTAACAGTAACCAATAACACTGAACTAACTATTAACCTTGGGTCTTGGAGGAGCGTGCTGCTCGGCGTAAAGTGCTTGGACGCCTCGTCAGGGGCAGTAAGCGCTATATAAATGCAATTACAATAAAATACAATACAAGATTGTTCCATTGTTGGTTTTAATGTTACTTTGTTGAGGAGAGGCTAGGATGGCGATTTCACTCAAGAGAGGTGTAAGGTATAGGAATGTGAACTCATTAAGCTTAATGGTACCGTGTTGTTACCATTGTGTGCCACAGATCTTTAAACATGAGGGTTTTGAATTCTAAGCAAATTAACTTTTGGCAGCATATGAGGTCTACCAACTAGTTCAGACTTTCCCTTAGAGATCTTCAACCGCAGTTCTGGGCATCAGCATTCACTATGGCAGAAGGGTTGCAATATTGATTAATGATTCATTGACTCTAATCTACAGCTGGCAGGATCCTGTACAGAGATATGTAAAAGTTAGGGCTAACATGCCTAACAGGCTACTCAATTCAGCCAACATATTCACATTCAGTTTTTGGCAGAGGTAATTGCTGATTTGATTTTTTGACAAAAGGGAAAGTATGTTAGTGGGAAATACTATTTATGTTGAAACACTGTATTAGATCGACACAGGACAGAGACTGGGCTGGATAAGATAGCAAGTATGGACTTTAAAAGGATCATGTGTGATATAGGACTTGTGGATGTGCGTCTTTCCTCTCATGGTAAGGAACAAGGTTACTCCCTATTATCACACACCCACAGGTCAGGCGCGCAGCGTCCATTGGGCTCAAAGGGCTTCAGCCCCCCCCGTCGTGTGTGTCAGCCCGGGCTGAGACAGCTTTCCGGGCTGGCGACCGTCTTATTGCAGCCGCACACGAGCACTTCACAGGTCTTTAAAAGACCATTTACTTGTTAACAAGGCTTTGTTGTGTTTTCACCCCTTCTTAGAGCCCCTGCTGGAAGAATTACCCCCCCCTGAAATTTTTATCAGCCTCCTCCCCCAAAATGTGGCTCTGGTTGCGCCTCTGCCACAGGTCCTACACAAGAATTGATTGCATGTGTATCGGTAGCGTCCAGAGTGATATGGAGGGCGGACACATGGAGAATATAGCATTCTCTGACTGTGTGGAGGTTGGGATAGCACAGGAGCTAGGTGTCCACAGAGGAGGATGCCTTTTCTAGAGATTTAAAGATGATGCACTTAAAGCCTTGTCCACTGTTCAGAGTTTGGTAAAATGATAGAATTCTTTCTCAGAATTAATAAAAAAGCGTCTGACCACTTCTACCACTGATCTGGATGCCAATGTGAAGGGACAGGCATTATAACCACAGCTGTCCATAGAAAAAGATTGAGAAAAATCCCTGTGCATACATGGCTAGTTCAACTGGCTGAATTCATATTCAAGTTCAAAAACTTTATTCGAATACCAAGGTATCCATAAAAGTGCAAAGATACACACAATAAAATTCATATGCTGTTAAAACAATTGCATAAAAACAGTAGCCTAAAATGCTATCTGCCACAAAATAGCAGACAAGTGATGCAGCAAACATTGGAGCAAGTCGACACAGAATTTATATACTCACAAGCTTGTACCACTGCCCTTAAAAATGCACCTTAATAAATTGTCACTTCAACGTCCATGAGTTTGAAAAATACATTTAGGGCTTTTCTGAGATTGCTAATATGATGTTTTTTTAAAAAGGGAAGAAGAAGGCACTGGAGATCACTGCCCCTCTCCTTATTGGGTCCAGCTGCCCTTTTTCACATGCTTGCTCTCCCCTGTTTTCTCTACATCCTTCAAAATTGCCCACATAACTTCCCCGAGTCCTATTTCATAAACTAGAGAGTGAGGTAAGAACGCTGCTGTGGGACAGGAGGGCGCCCCGTATAGCGTTACATAAATTAACTAAGGGGTCCATTAGGATGGCGGATGGACTGGAGTCCGTCCACCATCCTGCTGCAAACCGGGACCATCCGACATGGCTTCGGCGGTCCTGCCACACAAATTAGGATGCGACCGCCACCATGGCGGTCGCATCCTTAATTTTAACATTGTGGCGGGTGCGGCTAAAAGTAGCACCCGCCGTGATGTTAAAATCGTATGTAGTGCATTTCACTGCACTACATGGCAGGCCCCACACGGTGTCTGCTACTTGGTGCATTGAACTGCAGGGGGTACCATGGGTAGCCCCAAAGTGCACCTCACCAACCCCCGACACAAGGGGGCCCCGCAACGGGCCCCCGTAAACAATCACCACATGCCTTTCCATGGCGGCAACGCCACCATGGAAAGGCCGCTTTTTGTCATCATCCTAATTTCATGGATGGTGCCTGCTAGGCACCGCCACCATTTTAGGCACCCTGCACTGTCCGCCAGGTAATCAGTACGATTGCCTTTGGCGGTACGGTGGCGGACGGACTATGCGTCCGCAGCGGTACCCACCGCCATCCTAATTTGGCAGTGGGTAAATCTCTGTGTAATGGCGGAAGGACCACCCCCGCAGGGCCGGCGGTTGCCACCGTCGGCCCTGCGGTGGCGGTCCTTTCGCCATCCTAATCAACCCCTAAGGGTTGGTACGATGGGGGTATTGCTCTCCCAGATATGCGTCTATACTACTGGGCGTCACAGTTGATAGTGGTGAATCACTGGATCTATCGCTCCCCGATGGACAAGGCATATCTGCTGGATAAATACCAAATGGGCAGGGAGGGTTACCTGGGAGCCCTCTACTCTAAAGCCCGGAAGGGTCAATACCTGGGCCCAACAGCCCATATGGTAGAGATTTGGCGCTAGGCTAACGGACGTCTCGGCTGGTCATATGTACTGACACAAGCCACCTCACTATGGTCCACCCAAAAGCTCGGATTACTCTGTAACCAACCCGGTGTTGATAGATCGGATACTATAGGAACGTCCACAATAGGCCACCTAGTGAAAAAGGGGAAGATTCTAACATTTGTGGAACTAAGGGAGCAATATGAACTAGCTCGGGGTGAGGCCTTCCGTTACCTACAGGTACGGCATGCCCTTCATGCTGCATTACCAAACAACTATACCGGAATCATCCCCTCTCATCCCATTGCTCTCGGAATCTAGCCTAGAGAAAGCTCAGTGCTTAATTTGAGCTGGTGCTTTCCTGTGCTCAGCACCAGCACTTAATTGCTAGCACCGGTGCTTATGACAGGCTGCCACATTTTTTTTAAACCAAATTTTAATTTTATGTTCCAGCAATACCTTGCGTCATGTCGTTCTTTTTCCATTTGATTAGATCACACTCAGCTAAGCTGAGGTTTCCCACAACAGTATTTAATTTTACTTCTAGCTTGATTCTGTTTCCGGGTCATGGAAGACAGAACCACTCACAGGAAAGAGAGAGCAATGGGACCAATGCAGTGAAGGGTTTCTCTGCCTTGGGACGGAAATGAACGGCGGACAGAAATACACGGGTCAGGAATACTAGCAGCACCGGGTGTGGCACAACTAGTGAGTGTTCCATTTTTCGGGTTGGGGCTCATATTAGCAGGTGCATCTGACAGCGAAGAATGCAGCATTGAGGGGCCAGCAGCCAGCCTGGGCTGCCTGGCCAGTCACCGGCCTGCGCAGCTTTTGTTTCTGATCTGCTACTACTAGGGACCCTGCGAGTGCAGGGCAGGGCCTCTGAGGACGAGGCGGCCTGCTCTCCGAGCTCCAGGCCCAGGTGTCAGGTGTGGAGGAGCTATTGGAGGGGAGCTGCTGAGTCCGCAGGACTGGCGGCTCTGGATTTGCACCACCTGCAGGAGGACCGGAATCTCTAGGGATATGTGAGGCGCAAGGGGTGCACATGCACCACTTGCAGGAAGAGCCACAGACCCCAAACGACGCAAGGGAAGTCTATTGTGTGCAAGTTGAGGCACATACTCCAGTCGATGCACAGCAGAGGGGTGGGTCCACTGTGGGTACCGAAAACAACCGACAGATTCCAGGGGGAAAGCACGGCCTACACCATCTGTAACACATTCAGGAAGTGGGGCTGTGTGACGATGGCTCTGAGTGCCTCTTTACCACCCTACAGGACCATATCATCCGCTTCAAAGACTCGCTAACTGCCGGAGCCACGTTTCTGGCCGCCCCAGGGGGTGTGCTGTCCTGGTATCAGTTAATAGGGACATGCTGTGAAGAGCCACAGTGCGCTCTGGCTGTGATGGAGCTGTCCACCTCTTCAAGAGGCGAGCATGTCCACCCCATGAGCTGCCACCTCTTTGATTGCATGTACCGGGGCCACAGTGAATGCACCTTCTCATTACACAGTGGCTACAATAGCTTTACCAGCTCCCGGGTAAATGAGTGCCACCTGCAGGGGGTAAGAGCAACCAGCCGCTGAAAGTGTATCTTGACACATGTAGCACACGTGCTGTGTTTGGGGTTAGATGTTGAGAAAAAGGACTAAATGTCTCCATATTTTAATGAGCAATTTCCATCGGTAGGGAGTCATAGTAAAAACTTGTTATCTACGATTGTGGTGAAGACAATGACACTACATCCGCTTTTAAGCAGCGCTCACTCACACATTTGCCCATACATCGTAGGCGGCATCAGGTTATCAGAACTGGTGCATCTTTTAAGGTTGTTCCTGTCCTGCTGAAGTCTCAGACAACTTAAAACGTTTTTAGGCCTGGCTTCACAGAGCTGATACCAGACATTATGTGATCAGTTAAGGAAAGGGCTTTAAGTGTTACTACCAGGTGAGGGGCTTTGGCTCAGTCCATATGTTGGTAGCTGGCATACATGTTTTGATTATGAGGAATTTGTGTTCATCCACAAAAAATTCTTGCCTTCCAAGCAGCTGTGATCATTGTGTTTTTGTATCCAGCTGTTCTTAGATAAGCGATAATGTACAGGGTTTTATTTTTTACTCTGGCAGCAGCACAGATGGGAGGTAAGCAATCATTAACTTAAGACTTCAGAGTGCAGTTGTATGTTTAAGGGCCCAGGGATACACAAGTGTAAAAGGATTTTTTGTCTGCGTTCACAGTTCAAAGGGTGCTTGACCTTATGTGGTCAACAAAAAAGACCCTTCAGAGTCATACTGCGACAGGGGCTTAGGCTCCATCCACGTATTGATACCTCTGCAGACCTCGATAAATCATAACCTCCAGGTATGGTAACTTGAAGAATCCATTTGACCTAACTGTCATGTACATGACCCATAAACTGGTCTCATTATGTCATCCTATGCAAATATTTTATTTTGCAAAGCCACTTTTTTCTTTTTTTATGATATACGAGAGCACATTCCAATTTGTGAGTTCAGCGTTCCTGCTGTTCAAAAAAAATCTATTTGGTTTGATTGAATAGACTAATCGTAAGCTCTGTGCATAATAGGAATCTAGGAGGGGCTGAACCACTAGATTGGAAGGGGTTAGTTACCCCGTTCCAATGGTGGCTGGGATGCTGCTTTGATGAAGGGTCTGCGTTTCCAGGCCTGAAAGCAACTCACTCAGCCCTCCCTCACTCATAGCACACTGTGCCTCAGTCAAAGCAGGAGTTCCTCTATCTCTTTTGCTAGCAGGAGTCCCTCTATCCCTTTTGCTAGCAGGAGTCCCTCTATCCCTTTTGCTAGCAGGAGTCCCTCTATTCCTTTTGCTAGCAGGAGTCCCTCATCCCTTTTGCTGGCAGGAGTCCCTCTATCCTCTGTGCTAGTAGGAGTCCTGCTAGCCCCTTTGCTAGCAGGAATCCCGCTACCCCCTTTGCTAGCAGGAGTCCCACTCTCCCCTTTGCTCGAGGCAGCTGCGGTCGGTAGTAGGAGTAACTGCAGGGCGGTGACGTGGGGAGGGGGAGGGGCAGGGTGGGGGGTAGTAAATTATGGATTACGGAGGTTTACAGGTAAATTAACAAATAAATTAATAAAACGAATTTCGTTGGGTGCACAGCATCGCATTTGGGGATGCAGTGCACACAACGAAATTCGTTTTATTAATTTATATGTTAATTTACCTGTAAACCACCGTAATCCATAGTTTACTACCCCCCACCCTGCCCCTCCCCCTCCCCACGTCAACGCCCTGCAGTTACTCCTACTACCGACCGCGGCTGGCTCGAGGGTGCCTATCACAACCACTTAAGAGGTTGTGATAGGCAGCCGTGGTGCACACTCCACCATTATCCCACCTTCAGGTCTATGGGTAATGCCACCTACCACCGTACACTACCTACATTTGCAGGATAGATTATTTCGCAGCCATGTGCATTATGGACCTGCGTTGGATATTTAAGGCGGTATCAGAGCTCTTGTGGCTGCAATTGGATTATACATGGTGGTTGTTAGTAGACATTTGTGCTATGCTTGGGCGGTAAATTTGGAGATGTTAGAGTGCATATGATGACTTTGTAAGCCTAATGCACCTGGATATTTGACGGACATTGCCCAGTACGTTTATTTTTTAAAGACATGATCCACTATATATCATGGAATCACGTGGTATTACATCTGGCTTTCAGAACTGCCGGTTGAGTATGTGGGTAGAGCCTATAGAGGAAGTGGGTAGAGCCAGTGGAAGAAGTGGGCGAAGCCTCCTAAACAAAATTGAGCACCTGCACTTAATATTTTACAAATTAAGCACTGAGAAAGCTGGATCTTTAACATATCAGAAACTATGTAATAACCTGCCAGATCTCTTTCATACTCTTCGAGAGAGATGGCAGGCCGATGTGGGGCAACTTGAACATGATGATTGGCAAACAGTATTGATGTCCCCGAGAGAAGCAGCCATTCCCCTCAGGCTTCGCATTATCCTATTGAAAATCCTACATAGAACCTATTTTACAGGGGTTACGTTAGCGAAGATAGGGAAGAGACAAGAAGCGCAGTGTCTCCGCCAATGCAATCGTGAAGCCACATTCCACCACACAATATGGGAGTGCCTCCACGTACAACCTCTATGGGAGAAGGCTACAACACACACGCAGAGAGCACTAGGAAAAGAGATTATCTTAACACCACAACTGGGACTCCTTAATGTATGGGGGGCTACAGACCTTATAGAAGTGGAGCAACAAATGACCACTTTGGGATACACACTAGTGAAACGCGCAATTGCAATGAAGTGGGGGCTGGAAGAGAAGCCATCGCCGAAGGGTTGGACTAAGGAATTCAATAAATGTATGATAGCCGAAAAAGAGGTATTCAAATCCAGTACCAGGGTGAACTGTGTATCTCACCTACCAAGGAGATGAAGATGAGGGAAAATATTGGAAATACTATGGGAATGAATGACTGATTTACTAATGATTCCTATTAACGGTACGAAGAATGTAACTGTACTGAAATGTATACAAACCAAGAAATGTGACTTACTTGTGTTCAAACCAATAAAAAGAGTTTAAAAAAAAAAGGGAAGAAGAAAATGTCATGAGTACCTTGAATAGTATCCACAGATCATCACCATCATCGTTTTACCAGATCTCCCATCACACGGGCATGGCAGGGAGTCAAGATTGGAGTTAAAACCCAATGGGAAACATAGCATATGTTTCAGTGTGCCTGCCCTATAGCGAAACAGTAAGCTCCGTTCAAAGTGCCCCATTGGTCTGGACATGTATTCCACTATCTGACATGGAGGTACATAATTCATATAGACAGTCACACTAGTCTTCCGCCTCTCTATTAATGGTCCTTCAATGTCGTTTAGTTCATACAGGGCCTGGCGTTTCTGTTTTTTTTTATTAAGGTTAAGGTGCACCTCTGGGTCTGTAAATGTCTTCTGTCAGTTGACCAAACACAGGCTAGATTCAACACTGGGAAGCCAGGGGATCTCAGAGCCTCTATCGCAGCTAAAGCAGTCCTTGATAATATCCCTAGCAGACACAATATAACCACAGCTGCCCATAGAAAAAGATTGAGAAACATCCCTGTGCATACATAGCTGTTTCAATTGGCAGAGTTGGTACTGCAATGCATGGTGCAGCTCGAGTTGTCACAAAAAAATAGATATGCTTGAAGTGTAAACGAGCACCCTCAAGACAAATTGTGCAATTAATGCTTCTGAGAATTACGCTACAGAGCGTAAGGGGCATATTAACCCAACCATGTGAAGGCGCTCAGAAGTGAAGAAGATGTGGCATTATGGCCAGAGTTGTCGACTTTGGAACAGGGAAACCAGGTTCAAGTCCTGGTATCGGATCAGCATCCTGTGATTCTTGGCAAAACACTGAATCTGACCTTGTGCAATGTAAATGGTGCTCCAATACCCTTGTGTTGAGTTTGTGCTTTAAAAAAACGCAAAAAAGTGAGTCTAGGTTGGCTGGGGGAGGAAGTAGACAAGCAGATTTTTTTTTAGAGATTGTTATAGTTGGCTGTTCGTGAAAGATTCAGAAAAGCAAAAGGAAATTAGGAGCGTTATGGATTCTCTGCCAGTTCTAAAATCCCAGAGGAGGTAGGCGCTGTCCTCAATTGACAATCAAACGCGAGAAAGTTAAGGTAGAAGCAAAGAAAATGAATTCATATACGGTGCCAGACACAGAAGAGCACATGAAAGATTTCTACAAGGTCTTCCTAAACATTCTGACCAATCCACTGTCCACTGTCTTCAATATCGTTGCCTCTGCTGAAGGGGTCAACCCGACCATACTGCAAGCAAGTATCACCTTGATTCAAAGCCTTGGTAAGGACCCATGGCACATGCTTCATACTGTCCAATTGCTTTGATTATTTCTAGTGTCAAAATATTCACCAAGCAGGCTAAACAAGGTTCCACCAGCACTTGGCCGATCAGTCTGGCTTTGCAGATGGGTATTATATGCATATGGAAATTAGCTCTCTTTAATAAGAAAACTCAGCGTAAAAGCCTTCATACTACCCAGAAGTGTCCACTCCCCACCCCTTGGAGAAGATTTTGAGTGTTTTTTTTTTTGCTTGTGAAAATAAATATTTTGCAAATCAAAAACATAGATTTGCACTTGCAAAAAGACTATTTGCTTGTTTAACTTCAATCTATAGCTGCAAATGGCTTTGTGAATATGGGTAATTACAATTATCGAACAAAACAAACTGAATGGTTTAATCTGAACAATTTAGGAACCTAAATAACTATATGTATGAATGTGAACAAAGAATGAGTCCAAACAACTGAATTCATAAATGTGAACAAACAAAATGAAACAGAAGAACTAAGTTCAAAAATCTCAGCAAAAAATACATTTGAGTGCCTGAAAGCATGACCCTGAACAAAAAACAGTGTGAGCACGTGATAAACTGACCACTCCTGCTAATCAAAAAGTTAAATCGGCAAAACATCTAAAGAATAAATTGCACTCCAGTAGTTTGCGGCTTCTGAAGACAGAGTTCATTAAAGCTCTTGGAGGAAATCAAACCTTCCCTCTGGTAGCACAGCGTCTCATATGCTTCACGTGTGGTACAAGAGTCCTGATATGCAGGGCCGGCTCCTCCACTGGAACGGAGGAACGTCGCCCCACTCAAATGCCCCCAGAAAAGCCCCAGAAACGAAAAATAAAATGGTGATAAAGTTAAATTATTACCATTTTATTATTTCTCAACCTGTCCTGACTCAGGAAGGGGTGGGGCTTGCTGAGTGACAGCAGTGGTGGGCAGTCTCTGCACTAGTTTATAGTATGCATGTCCCGTCTTGCACTATAAAACTCTCAACCCAGCTGTCCTAGACAGCTGGGTTGAGAGCCTGCACAGGCCTCTACTGTCCTCGGGAGCGCTGAGAGACGCTGCTCCCTCCAATCCTGGCGCTTCTCTCATGCTTGTTAGCAGCATGTGAGCAGCACCAGGATTGGTTAAATAGTTTAGCTGGGGCCCTAGGACGTGATGTCAGAAAAGAAGAGAAACAGAGCGAGGAGGACGTGTCTGCGCAAGAAGGTAAGTGACTTTTTATTTATTTCACGTATGTATTTCTTTTATTTAAGTTGTGTATTTATTTTATACCCCACCCATTTGCCTACCCCTCTAATCGCCGTACTTGCCAGCTGCCACAGCTAATCAGAGAGCTCCCATTGTCTCTCCCATTACCCTAGTCCTTTCTATGCTTCTGCCTTCTACGGAGCACCATCTTCCTCTTGTCCCACCTTCACCCCTCTTGCTGATCAGACTCCTCTCAGTTGCTGGACTCTCTGTTCCCTCTTCTGTCCATCATACTTTTTCTTTGTACTTTGTGCTCTCTCACTATCCCAGGTACATAGACCCCATCCTCCTCTATGCACTGCTTCAAGGGTTGTGAGGAATACCGAGGTCACACAATAAACATAAACAGTCCTGCTGACTGTCCCCATCCAATACTCTGGCCCAGGCACTCTCCACCTCCTGAGAGACCGCGCCTCCCTTTTTCTCAGGAACATTAGCCATTTGTTGATTTTTTTCATACAAGATTGTGTCCAGAATATCGAGAAGCAAAATATTGAGAAATTAATGCACAGAGGTAAGTATAGATTTACTATTTTTAAGTCCAATTTTACGTACCTTGTAGACATGTATATTGTTACGGTATGTATATGTGTAGTTAGTTAAAAAACATATATACAAGCTTACCTGTTGAGATCTTGGTTTTTGATATTCTGGTGACAATATTGCATGGCTTCGATATTAACTGCTCGATATCCTGAAACCACTTCTACTGCTCCACCAACCTTCTTGCACCATACCCCTTTTCATTTTTCTCCCTTCCCTCTTTCTGCCCTCTTCTACGTCCCAAATTTTCTCCCTCTCATCCGTGCTGGGCTGTACTCCTTTTCAAACCATTCATGCCTCACCAATACCACACCCTCTCTCATTTCTTCTGTTGCTATTTACTTGCTTCCTCGTCCCAATAATCTTGCTTTTTCCATTACTCTGGTTCATTCTGCGATCTCTTATTATTTTCTCTTCTCCTGCCTATGCCTCTTTTCCACTACTCATTGCTCTGCTCACAGCATTCCATTTCTCTACCACCTCTCCTTACTCATACTCAATCACCATGTCCCCCTCTTTTCCAGCAGTCTCTGATGTTGTCCTCCATACCTATTTTCTTCTCCTAGCCACATCCTTTGGGGTATCACACATAGCGCCTTTCTCTCTAGCTGCATTACCCTCTCCCCGACTACTCATTTCTAGACTCATGACCTCCACAAGTTCGAAAACATTTGCCACCTAAACCTGCAGTCAATCTGAGAGCGTCTTCCTAGCCACTGTCTTTCCTCTTTGAACAATCTCTGTTACTGTTCACCCACAAGTGTTTGCCCTGATGTTCCTTTAGTAGCAGACCATCCCCAGAAACACATGCTTCTCTTTGTCTACTCTCCAACAACCTAGCATGCTACTGTTCCCCTTTACTTCTCTTCTGCTTATTGACGAGTAACCGCTCACACATCTGTGTAATAAAAAGTGACGGTGTACTTTGTGGGAGACGAATCCCAATAATCACCTGAACCCCAATATTTGATCACCCCAAACTTTCTTCACCAAAATAATTCGGCTCCAGAATCTTGAGTTGATCTAGCATTAAGAGACTACACTCCTCACCAGAAAATACCCAATTTAGCACAGAATAACATATTAGATGCATAAAGCACTGAGTTCTAGATCAGAAATAGGGCAAAAATTATATGTATTATAGAATAACCAAAAATGTGGTACACAGAAAAAAGTGCATGGATTGCCATGAATGCCTAATACAGAAATACAGACAAATACAAAATCATAAAACTATATAATCCCTAGGTAGGCATATTCTAAGCAATAATTCTATGTGTCAACTCATAAAGAGTACTGATAAACTGACAAGTCACCTATGAGGAAATTAGTTAAAACATCCCACACAAAAAACAGAATCCTATTGGTTTTATAGACAAACAACACAAGCTATTATTAGATTCTGCAAATTCAGCATGGTATGATCTTGGTTAGGGTTTCATTTTGCAAATCGGAAACAAAAACGTGATAATTAAAAAACTATGCAATTATTTTAGCACTAACCCATTTCTTGAGGTAAGAGAAATCTTCCAATTGCTTCCTCAGCAACTGCACTAGACTAATACACATCAAATATTTCTTAAACAATGGCTCATAGAACTAGCTTATCTCTAGCGGAACTTCCAGCGGAAGTCCTTGAAAATGATACTTTGAGTAAATCATAGAAGCTCCATTCAGAATACATGTCTTCTAACATTCCTAATATATTGACGTCATTCATTTGGTGCTCTGCGCAAACAAGGGGAGAGATGGCTTTGCAGCGGGACACTGATTGGAAAGGGGAATGAGCAGGAGAAGTTGAACAGAACACTAGAAACTGCATCCATTTTAAAATGATGGCGTACTACATGAAAATGTGGCATAACTATTCATAGCATTATTTACTCTTCTAAAGGACTCAGGTAACTCAGGTAACTCATTTCAGGTGCAAAGTCATTAGTTCTTCGGTTAGGACTCTATTTATCATTTAAACTATAATTATTCCAATATAGCTTTCGCACAATATTTGCACATTTTACATATTTCAAAAAGCACTATAACACTTTGCTTAAATTACTATGGACATTCAGTGTAATACAATTTCCCTTTATAGCTTTAAAATTATGCCAGTTAGTTTTCTTTTCAAGAGAATATTGGTGCAAAATGACCCAGCTTAAAGAAAAATAGAAACATTTACTCATAATCACATTTTCTTCCTCTCCATAGGCTGCAGTTTGGCCAATCACTGTTTTGAAATATTAGTTGAACCCATTAAAAGCACAGACTCCTTGAAGCAACATATACGGATGCCACGCTTCAACTTACATATGAAAAAGATCATTTTTTGTTCCTCATAAACACAAAAATGCGTTTAGCAGATCTAGTTACTAGTAAAACTAGCCAACTGATCAGTAGTAATCAAAGTAATTAAAATTAAAAAATGAGTTGAATGAAAACTAATAGCCCAAGGGCCCAAAAGTTACATCCACTGCGAATGTACCTAATTTCTATCCTGTTCACTATGATTGGTCATACATGAATTGTCTGTGTAGCACCTTAATGCTCCCTGATTAACAGGCGAGCTACACAGAACTCTTAAAAATATTAGTAAGCTTTAGGTTTATTAATGTGTAGTCAATTTAATTCACTGTAATTTTTATGAAAACTACTTTCATCAGGAGCCTTTTGATACCAACAAGTTATACCCAAGTCACAGTAAAGCGTGTGATTAAATGGGTAAATTATTTCACTTAAAGGTATGTGAAGCCCATCAAAAATGTTTGAAGTTCTGCTGGTCCCACGGTGAGGCCTGCATTAACTCAGCTGTATCCATACTGAATCCACCTAGGCTCTGACCTCCAGTCCAAAACATCTCCGGGCATGTTAACAACGCTTGACCTACCCTCAGACCTATGGCCCTCCGAGGGACCGGAAATGCCAACCGTTTCCTTATTGTGGACATCATGCTATTCTCCTCACCTCCTACTAGCTCTTTGCATGTTTCTTCTGAGAAAAACCATAAATATCAAATGTCCTCAAAAACTTCTGTGAAGTATGTGTGCCTGAAACCCTACTGCACCTCCTTGTACGGTGTCAGCCCAAATTATTGACCGCACCAGAAAGATTCATACGTGAGTTACAGATCCTAGAGGTCACCCTGGGTCGTATTACCTGGTCCAGTTGGGCCCTCCTGCGCCCTTGCTAAGTCACACATTGTTATCCTCATGGTCCTCCTAATCCACTGGTTCTTGTTCTGCATCCCTCATCTGCTCTTTCATCTGGCTTCTACCCAAGTCTCGATCCTACATTGTTTCAGGCACAAGTAGCACCTGAAAATAGTGGTGCACATGATGCCGCTTATATATGTGCACTGGGATTCTGGCTCTTGTCGTGATGACCCGCCATGTTGCCACAATTACATTGGTACACCAAAGCATTAGTTGTACCCACCACTGTGCCTATCATTGTGTTTTGTGGTTCAAAGGGTGCGATATCAAACCACATTAATGGCAGTTGTCTCTGCACAGTTTGTTTAAAGGTACTGTGTCAAAGAGAGTGGAGTGAATGAGAGGAAGTATCATTTCAAATTGTAATGGAACTTTATTCTAATTCCTAGACTAAGTAGCAGGCAGCACCATGCTATAAACCAATGTGTTGACATGTAGTATATGATAAGGAGAAGCGTGTCAGTGAGTGAAGCAAACTTTCTGTAGACCAAGGATGCTCTGACTAGTATGCAAGGTTTCCACATAAAGTTCCATCAAACATGAGCAAAGTGGTGTAGGTCGTAAATCTTCAGAGCCCGTGAAGAGGATGCCCTACCAATGCCTTTCCAATTCCTTTTGAGCACCCTATTACTAGCCCCAGGGGTAAAGTAAGAGTGGAGGGTAATTTTTTCTTACTTTTCTTCTCCGATGGCGGAGGCGGGATTGGTGAGGAAGCCGCTGCACGGCCTCGAGATCGTGATTCCTGATGCCACGTGCTCGATTCACATTTGTGGGGTACTTGTTTTGTTGCTTCTGTGACCCGGGGCTGACCTGGCATGCCCTGTGGAGCTGACTGGCGAGAGTGCACCTGGGGCTCACGTGGTAGCATGCACTTGGGTTGATGGGGAGGGTGCTACCTGAGGCTGAGGGCAAACATGCACCTGCGTGCTCTCTTTCATTGCAATGCAAGGTTGACGCATGAGATGGATGCAATCAATGGAAAACAATCATCTCACCATGAGAACCCATAGACCCTGGGTGAGGCGCAATACCCTGTGTTAAGTCAACGGTGCTGACTGAGCAGACACTCGACCTGCCCCCATTCATGTTCAAGGTAGATCTTGCAAAAGCTGTTGATACTCAGTCTTTCCACAGGAGGGCTCACAAGTGGAGAGGAAACTTTTCAGCCATTCGCAGTACCTGACTAGCCAAACAACAAAGTGTTTTCTTGTGGGTTACTCCAAAGTTTGAATGACACTGCCAACAAACCATTGCTAAGTGTGGGCTGATCCGGACTGTAAATGACAGTTCATTGAACCAATGGATGGATGGCCTGACACAAACCCTTTAGGTGTTATTATCTGTGCTATGTTCAATCATGCTCTCAGACAGCTAAAGTGCTAACAAGGGCAAGCCTACCCAACAAAAATATTCTGTACTACAGATAAACTCTATACAGTCCTACCAGCCTATTTAATAAACAAACATGCAGAAGGGTGCACTAGAGGCCAATGGCTCTTTGGCTCACTGCTGCTTATCTCAATAGGAGAATAGCCAGTGCACACTGTAAAGCAACTACTCAAAGACCTAAGATCCAGCACAGTTCACCTCCTTTGGCTCACAAACACACCTAGAAACCAAAATGTCAGGCTCCTGGTTAGAAACCAGCATAGACCACTGGGCAGTACTTTTGACATAATGTGTACAGAGCTGGCCAGGTTATCATTGTGTGAGTGAAAGACAGGAGACCGTCACTTAAGAAAGAAAACAATCCTGTGTGATCGCAGGATAGATTAAGACGGTGGGAGAATTGGTCAAAAACCCGAGTACTAAGAACCCCGACCATACTGTTTACATTTGAGGTTTTAAAAAACCTTGGAAGTTAAAGGACTTAAACCTCTCACTTGTGACGTTCATAAGAACAGCGGTAGCATCAGGTGCAAAAAATGCCAGTTCTGGCACCTGATTGCAAGTTTTCATCCCAGGCATAACTTATGGAAAGTTTGTGCACACAGTTTTATGGCATGCTACTACCATGTCTGCCCTGTCCGTACTAATGTTTCCAGGTATTGATGGGAGGGAACGGAGTGCGAATAAACCCAGGCTGTAAGTGCAATTTTCTTGAACCATGTGATTACCAACAGGGTCTGAACTGCCCTATAGAGCAATCAGGCAGTGCCCGAAGGGCTGGTCGTAGAGTCAGTGTGTGAGCTGGTTTTGCCTGTTTGTGGAACGGTTTATAGTCGGGTGGGTCTGTTTTCAGTCTTGATTCCTCTATTACCACAAACACTGCCTGCAACAGACACAAATGCATGCAGTCTTGCATACCTTGCAAAACATCTATACAGCTAGTGTATTCACGTTTAAAACTGCCCTGATTTGTAAATGTGGGCCACTTTTTTGACTATCTGATTCGCTAATGGGGGCCACTTTTAATTTGGTACCAGACCTACTTTCTGCCCCTGTCCGACCCTGATTAAAAATGTTATGTTATATTATGTTAAAGGTTTTTAGATAGCGCACAAACACCAAGTAGTTTCATGGCGCTGGGGTCCAGGAGAAACTGCTGCAACAAAGATTTTAGCCATAAGCTTGTCAGAACAACCAGGTCTTTAACTGTTTTCTAAACAGAGCAAGGGAGGTCAAAGAACGAATCTCCAAAGGGAGAGAATTCCAGAGTTGAGGAGCCAGGACAGCAAATCTTAGTCCCCCATATTTCTTCAATTTAGAGGACTAAATGACCAACAAATTCAGATGGGAAAACCTAAGGTCCCGGACAGGAACATAGCACTGAATCTGGGAGGAAATGAATGCTGGACTGTTGCCATGGAGAGCCTTAAAAATGATGCACCCCAGCTTAAATGTACATTGTTTGGCTACTGGAAGCCAATGAAGTCTGACCATTAATGGCATAACGTGGTGCCATTGAGGCTGATGGAAAATCAGTCTGGCTGCCTGACTGCAGTAATTGCAGGCGTTTAAGTTGGTATGCTCGGATGCCCATGTACAGCAAGTTGGCTTAGTCAATCCAAGAGATGACTAAGGCCAGCACAACTTGAGTCAGGGCTTCAGTGGTAAAGCATCTACTAACCTTCCTGATCCTATGCATCTGGAAGAAGCAGGAAGAGACCACTGTCCCAATCTGGGCTTTCACCGACAGACCACTGCTAATGGTGAAGCCCAGGCTTTTAGTTGAGCATGCTGGTAGTGGAGGGGTTCCTAGTTCGGATGGCCAGAAGTTGGAATTCCAAGGGTTAGCTGGCCCGCCAATAGGGATAAGCTCTGTTTTATTGGGAGTCAGCTTCAGAAGGTTTCTGTTCATCCACTCACTAATAAATCGCATAGTGGATTGGAAGTTGAGAATAGATGAAGCCGAATGATTGATATCAAATATCAGTTGGAGGTCGTCGGCATAATTAAAGATGCCGATCTTCCTTTATCCAAGGGATCAGATATGGGGCAGTAAGTACAAGTTACATAAAAGCGGCGAGAGAGAAGAGCCCTGCGGAACTCCACAGCCAGTTTCATTTTGGGGGAGGAAATGTGAGCAAGACGAACAGTCTAAGAACGATTTCTGAGAATTGATACGATCCACTCGAGAGCCAGGCCCTGGATTCCAGCACTGCTGACACGCACACGATCGACCAACAGATCGTGGTCGACTGTGTCAAATGCTGCCGAAAGATCAAGAAGAACCAAGGCCTGAGTAGTGCCTAAGTCAGGCTCTTTCCTAAGTTCGTCCACAACGGTAAGGATTACGGAGGTCTCAGTAGAGTGAACAGGTCGGAAGCCGGCTTGGTGGGGGTAGAGAAAGTGAGAGCTTTCAATAAAAGAACTGAGGCCACTAGCCACATGAGCTTCCATGGCCTTAGCCAAGTAGGGAAGCAAAGAGAAAGGGCGGTAATTAGTAAGGACTAGGGGGTCTGCCCCAGGTTTCTTTAGAATTGGAACAATTTCTGCCTCTTTAAATACGTTTGAGACTATACCCAGCTTGAGGAAGTTATTGAGCAGTGCCGGGGGGGGTGTCTGGGCAGATAGAAAAGGTTTCCTGTAGCCTGTAGTATGTGCGGAGGGCAGCAATCATTGGGTAAGCCGGCACTAACCTTCCTCAGAAGGGTTAAAAAGGCTTCCCTAGAAATGGGTGGGAGCTGGTCTAGTAATAGAGGGTTCGTACAAATAGCTGTTGGAGCCGCTGGATAGATATTTGTAGGAATGCTAGCTTTGATATTGGTAATTTTATCAGTAAAATAGGCGTTGAGGGAGTCACATAGGGCTTGCGTGGGAGCAGACTTCGCTGTCATTCTATCTGGCTTGGATAGTTCATCCACAATTGCAAAAATGTCCTTGGATTTATTAGCAGAGTTTAAAACTCTATTGGAAAAATAGGCGGCCTTGGTTTGCAGGATAGTGTTTTTATATTCTTTTAACTGTGCCACAAATATCTCTTTTTTGTCTTGACGTTTCTTAAATTTTAAGTCTTCCGAGAACCAACGTTGTGCTTCACGAGGTGTCAAAATTTTAATTATTTTTAAGGGAGCAAAGCTGTCGCTAGCAAATTCGAGCCAAGATTTGATATTTTCAGTTTGGTTGTTGATAGGCTGCTGCTCAGCCGGCGCAGTGGAGACGAGCATGTTACAGAAATCGCCCACATTGGCACGTCCCCAATTTCTATTCATATGGCCTAGCTTTGGGAGAGTTTTAGTTAAATGGACATTGGAGAGGATAAATGTTATAAAGTGATGGTCTGACCAAGTGCAAGGGGTGATCCTTAAGTTAGAGACTCCCAGATTAGATGTCCAGACTTGGCTAAGCGTATGGCCCTTGACATGTGTGGCCAGCCTCACATGCTGGGTACAGTTTAGCCCAGAAAGTAGTTCTGTCATTTCAGCAGAACTAACGCTTTTCATAATATCATTGGCCCAGTAGTTCAAATCTCCAATAATTATGTGCTAACACTGTTGTACTTGATTTGATATCTCTCTCCTCCCTTTCCTGAGCAAGCTTTTAGAGAAGCATATAAATACTCATCTTTCCAACTATGTCGAACGGACGGGTAGTCAGGTTTTCGACCTAACCATAGCACAGAATCAGCCCTGCTAGTGGTCACCGATAACATCAGGATGACTCTAGACAGGGGTCATTCAACTATCTTGGTGCTGTTGGATTTCTCCGCCGCGTTCGACACAATATCCCATCAAATATTGCTCAGGAGGTTGGAGGAGATTAGACTTAGAGATTTGACCCTTCAGGGGATGACAAGTTTTTTTCTTTCTTCTCGTTTGCAGGCTGTCACTCTTGGACCGTATCGTTCAGCACCTACAGAATTGACCAAGGGTGTACCACAGGGCTCTTGTTTGAGCCCGACCTTGTTTAATATCTATGTGGCCCCCTTGGCCAATCTGTTAAGGAGTTGTGGGTTTATCCCAATCTCCTATGCTGACGATACTCAGCTGCGCTTTCCTTTTGCAGAGTTTACTCCATTAGTGCAAGAAACCTTCTCCTCGGGAATGAGAACTATTTCTCAATGGATGAGGAGTAACTTCCTTCAGTGTAATGTTGGAAAGACGGAGATTCTGCTTTCCGGGGAAGCCCAGTTACTGTGGACCCCCAGCTGGTGGCCAACAGACTTTGGCTCCCCTCCCTTTCCGAAGACTTGCGTTAAAAATCTCGGCATCCATATTAACAGACCCTCACAATGAAGGAACATGCCGCCCAGACAGCTGGCCTATGTTTCCAAGCGCTGGGCCTGTTGTGCCGCATCCTCCCTCTGCTTCCTGACTCGATCCGGAAAACATTGACACAGGCTCTTGTTTTAAGCCGCTTGGACTACTGTAACGGCCTGCTGGCCTCTGCTAATAAGGCCGCTTTTGACAGATTGCAGGTTGTCCAGAATACTGCGGCACGCCTGGTTGTCAACGCCCCCCCAAGGACTGCTTCCCGTCCTTTGCTTTATAAGCTAGATTGGCTCCCTATACGGCAGGGGGTGAAGTTCAAGGTTTGTTGTATTGTACACAAGGCTTTGGTTAACTCTGGCCCCACTTACCTTGTGGACAAATTCACTCTTTATAAGCCCCGGAGGTCCCTCCGTTCTGAATCCAAATTCCTACTTGAGGCTCCGAGAATTAGAAGGGCCTGCCTGTGGAGCAAGTCCCTTTCTTACTTGGGCCCTCGTCATTGGAATTCTTTTCCTTTACAGCTGAGGCAGTGTACGGACCATCTCCTCTTTAGGAAGCAGATTAACACTTTTCTTTTCTGTTTCTAGTCTATAATGGACCACTGTCTGAAACCGCCCGTCCAAGCGCAGAAATACCCCTTCGGGGGTCGATTCTGGCGCTTAATAAATAAATAAATAAAAGTTACTGGAGCACTAATAATGAGCTAGGAAGAGTGCTAATATCCAGTGTGTGTCCTTGCCCAAATCACTTTCCTAGATTAATGAATAAAGAAATGATTGCTTTGGAGAACCCAAAATTCATGTATTACCTACTTCTAAAGGTGGACCATCAGTAACAGGCCCACATGGCTGCGGTTGGGCTTCATTGTCTCAACAACTGACAGTATTTGTGTTTGTTTTGCCTCAAACTAAGCAAGTGTCATTATGAGACACAGCAACAACCATTGCATTTAAAAAACTTGTGCGCATTTAGTCACATAACCACCAGAGGGACCTTCAGGGCGGTGCGACCGGTGCGGCTGCACTGGGCGCCGATTGTCCTGGGGGGCCACTGTGTTTACCGATAGTGTACAAATTGAAAGCACCTCCTTCAGAGTTCCTTGTGCGTTCAACTTTCTGGCAGCAATAAAAATGTTAAGATAACTCTTGAGATTAATGTTTCTGCTAGAGAGAGAGATTAGAGGTTTTTCTAATCGCAGTTTTGACTCGCCATAAATAATAGCGCAGAGGGTTGCAAAGAACATGTATTTTATGTGGATAGCTGAATGAAATAGTAAAGCCAGCCTTTACCAGCGCTTTCAAACAAATGAAATGTATTTGAGAGAGGGACTATGGAGAGATGAGAGACACTATTGCAGGGTGGTAGTGAGAGAATCCGAGGAGGAGGTCATAAGGGGGGGCGGCATAAATGATTGTTGCACCAGGCGCTACCAGCTCCATGGCCCTGGCCTCTCTCTCCCTGCAGCTCTAGCCTCAACTGCTTATTTGTAACCCATTTCCCAAATAACTTCTGGTTCGATTGTACATTTGCCGCAGCACAAGAGATTAAAGCATTCCTTGGTTGAGCAAGAACATCACACTGCAAAACGCTTCCGATGCTGCGTGTCCGTCAGGTGACAGTAACACAGAGGTCTTCAAACTTTTTTGCTCTGAGCCCCCCTAAGCTAAAAGTTTTGAGGTCGCCCCCCCCCCTCCAAAACTTTATGGCAAGGATTGTGAGAGCGGGAGGGACATGGCTGGTGCAGGAGGCGGGGCTTATGAGATGATTTCAGGAGTACTTTTTCTATAGTTCATGAACCACACTAAATATGAGACTTATGAAACAGCAAATTAATCAAACAAAAAAATGTATTGTCCCAAAAACTACAGCGCCCCATAATTGGGGTGTTTGTGACTCAGACTCTTGGATCCCAATGCAACTACACCTACTGCACTAATGATAACTGCAGTAACGGGTAGCAGGCTGTCTCCTCTGCATCTTTTAACACTTCCCCATCATGCCTGAACATCACTCCAATCTTGAAACAGGCTGTCTGTCCTGTTAGAAAAAAAGAGCTCCCACATGTTGTATCCCTTTTTTTTCAGCAAGGGTGCCCTCGGTCATTATGCTAGAAAGGGAAATAAGCTCCCATGCCCCTTTTTTAAAGGTAGACAGTCATAATTGTGAAGCAGTGGACCCCTCAAACTCCTGGACCCCAGCCCTGCTGCATCTGCTTCATTAATGATAACTACCAGTGGCCACTTACACGCCTGGCAGCAGTACCTGCTGCACTGATGAATGGTCCTTAATGAAGCCAGGAAATGCAGCAAATACACACCGTTTGCAGAGGTATTGGCGCCCCCCTGGGAACCCATCCAAGCCCCCCCAGAGTGGCACGCCCCACAGTTTGAAGAGCTCCGACATAAACAATCTTCCCCTCAACGCAGACAGCCTTGCACTATGGTGCAAGGGTGCCTGCGTAGGGGCTAGACAGCCACTTTATTGTAAATATACCCCTTAGTTCCTTAATTCTCCTCAATATGTTTATGTTTCAGACTCCAACAAGATCTTTGTGTGACAGATTTAAGAGGTGTGGGTCTTAGAAGGATAGCATTATGGCAAGAGGTAAAGGGGTTGTGATAAAAGGAACTATTTGGGAGATTACTGAAAAATAATCCTAGGAATGTGATGGATTACATACATGAAACTGGACGTAGAGGTTCGAATCAACGAGATGTTGAAAAATGCAACTCAAGTCCAATTAAAAATGGATGCCGTACGTAGAAAAGATGTTTAGTGTTATTTGCAGAGGGACACAAAGCATCAGGGCAATTCAGAAAGCAAAAAGTCTGAAATTAGAAACATCTTTCATGGTCGCCCTGTTGTCGGCGCATTCTCAATATATGAAACAAAGACTTGGACTTAAACAACAGATATTTATTTTTATGTTTTTGCAGCGAGTTTGGGCATAGATGCATAAAAGAGTTGCGAATTGTGCCCACTATGTGCACCAAAAAGCAGAAGAATATTTAATCGACTTGAAGAGTGTGCTCTTCTATGGCATCACAAATCCCTCAAGTTTGTAGAGTTGAAAGTATAGATGGGCGAGCCACTGAAGGCGCGAGTCTGAATACGGGCTATGGCACAGCCTGAGGTCCTCTCGGAACCTCAATCCCATAAGGAGGAGAGCTTTCATGTGGCTTTTACCTGCCTCCCTCCCTTTACCCAGGATCTGGCATTAGGGACAGAGCTGCATAATGCGGATGTGGGGATCCAGGTGCGAGTCTCGACGTTGGCTCAACATCCTGTGATTCTGAGCAAATCACTTAATCTCCCCGTGCCTATAAACAATCATGTAACCTTGTTTAATGTAAGTAGTGCTCATGTAAAGCGCTCAGCCATCTCTGGTCGAGTTCACACTGTATTTAAAACCTGCAGAAAAATTAAGTAAGTGGTAAAAACAAACCCTTAACATAAGGAAAGGCAAATCGATACGCATTTTCTGCTGATTTGCCCAAAATGTAACCAGAAAGCATGGATAAATAATCGGGCTCCTCGCTTATCAAATTGTGTGATCTTAGGCAAATATTCTATTTCCCCAAAACTGTTTTCTACATTATTAGGAAAGCCCTTTTAAATGTCAGTTCAGACGACCAGTTTTACAAAACTACACTTTTAATAAGTACTTTTCACAACGGAATATAGTGTGCCTTATTAATGTCAAATCTTCGACAGGTTAAAGAAATACACTTTTAGGAATTTTGAGGAGGCCATGTCATATTTAACTTTATGTTTGTTGTATGATTTACTTAGCAAATATTTTCAGTGCTTAAAACCTGCACAGGCTCTAGGATGCGAGCCAGACCCTGGGCTCTGGCTCGCCTCTAGTTGAAAGAAACTACAGCTTTCTCAGAGTATTTAACTACATTGAACAGAACGTTTCTATGATATGTATTTTCTCGTCAGCTAGTTTGCAAGACTGCAAAATAAACACCACCTCGCGCAGGAAAGCAGAAAGTTTCCGATTTGCTACCTAGTTTATCAGAAAGTGATTTTCTGTGCAGAGCTCTTTATATTCTTTGATCTGGAAGTATAATCATAATCTGTATATTGACCCTGCCAGCACACTCACTGACCCACGCCCCCACCTCAGTTCTCACTTTCACTTTCACTTTGAGGGCGCTGAGTAAATGAAGACAGCCTGGAAATGCAGCAAATACATGCTGTACTTCCAGGCCATCTTCATTTACATGTATTTGCAGAGGCATTTGCGCCCCCGTGGGAACCCATTAACGCCCCCCCCCCCAGGGGGGCACGCCCCACAGTTTGAAGACCTCTGCTTAACACAATAAGGTTGTTAGACAAACTCCCACACACCTGTCGTCTGCTGAGGTTACTGTGTCTGTTTCCAGAAAGAGATAGTAAAAGTAAATGTAATCTATTTTTTTTCATATAATCAGCGAAAACATCTAACACAAAGCAACAGGAGTCTGCAAAAGTTCAAACAATTTTCAGAAATTGATTTTAATCACTGTCTGCTCGCTTGTCACCTTGAGGCAGTAGAAGAAGTGAAGTATTGATCCGGAAAGTGGATCTGACAAACCGGGATGAAAGCACAGATGTGTAACTGCATGTCTCATTCAGGCAACACGTTATAGTACCGCCTGCCAAAATTTATGGGGTCTTTCCCTTCCGAGGAAGTTGGTTGTAAGCGCACAATAACCCTTTGATGATGTTTACTCAATAACATTATTCCGTTTAGGTCAACTTATTATAGTGCTTATAATTAGCGATTGCTACTTCAAGGTTCTCTGTAGTGCGAGGTGAAAGTTGAAGAAGACGAAGTTCATTCCTGTGAGAGGCTTTCCTTTTTCAGCACTTTTATACAGCAGGAACTCTACCCCAAGGGTATTGGAGTACTTTACACGAGCACCAGTTACATTGCACTGGGTCACATTCATTTTTTAGGCATGGAGGGCCCGATTCACAGAACTAACTTAAGACAAACTCCTAAACTTACTACTTTTGGTATTCACAGAAGTTGGGATTTTGTCTTAAGTTTGTCTTAAGACAAACTTAAGACAGACTTAAGACAGACTTAAGACAAACTTAAGACAGACTTAGGACAGACTTAAGACAAACTTAAGACAGGCTTAAGACAGACTTCAGTTAGGATTTTGTCTTAAGTTTGTCTTAAGTCTGTCTTAAGTCTGTCTTAAGTCTGTCTTAAGTCTGTCTTAAGTCTGTCTTAAGTCTGTCTTAAGTCTGTCTTAAGTTTGTCTTAAGTTTGTCTTAAGACAAACTTAAGACAAAATCCTAACTTCTGTGAATACCAAAAGTAGTCAGTTTAGGATTTTGTCTTAAGTTAGTTCTGCGAATCGGCCCCGGAGAGATTAAGTGATTTGCCCAGAAACACAGGATGTTGAGCTGACACTGAGATTCTAACGTGGTGCCCCAGTTCCCAAATCGGCAGCTCTGGCTGTCATGCCACATCCTCTTCACATAACGTGTACATTAGCCAACACTTGGTCTATTTAGAAGAATGGCAGTGAGTATATCTATCAGTTTGTTGAACAGTGATTTAATAAATATGAATTCTCACTTTTCGCTATCAGGTTGCTCTACAAATGTTAATGTTCCTCATTCAGAAAATAATCTGTCAGTATCTTTTGAGGGACCGAATGCAGGCCTTTTGGAGGTGATGCTAACTTTCTATGAACCTCTGCGAGCCATATGCTCTTGGTGTCGGTGTACACTCTCAGTATAGATGTGGATGACTAGCTAAATGTGCACATATGGTAGATGATTATTATCGGTTCGGAAAGATCAGATTAAAGTTATCTGTAAAAGTTTTTCGCCTGTACAAGGAATTTTTTGATGTATTTCTCTGTTTTTAAAAAAAAGCTTTTTGTTTTAATCTATCTCTGCTCTATAGTAGAAAACAGACGGTTGGTGACTGCAGAGTCAATTATTAATCTTTCAAACCCAGGTGCAGCAATAATTCTGACAACAGCAAAAAGACAGCTTGGATTCCGAACAGCACTGGCAAGACAACACACTGCTGAACAACACCCGGAAACTTCCGTCATCAGAAAGCAAACAAGGAACAAATCCGCCAAGAGGACACACGGCCACAACATCCGAAGACACCCAGTTGATGGCAGAAAGCACAACAAAGTTAGCACCGCTAGCGCCCGAGAGAAGAAAGTACAGCGGCACTCGAAAAGAGACACCTCACAGGCTTTAGGAGGACTTGTACACTCAAGTTAATGGTTTGCTGTCTTCTTGCAGGAACAAGATTCCACATGAGAGTTCAAGTGAAGTAGGCAGCCATTTTGATGAGAGCAGGTATATAAACCACTCCCCTTACCAAGCACTTGTTTCTCAATGGGCCCCTTGGCCTGAAAAGAAATATGATATCCCATTCCTGCTTGAACAATGCAGGACTTCCACAGCAGCAGAACCCCACATGACATAAACTGACCTTTACCAAGGGTCCACAGCACTTCATGAAAATCTAAGAACATATCCTCTGTAAGGGAAAGAATCCTACATATAGAGATTACACTGGGCAATCAATCCCTGCTACAGTTTCTAGAGCTGGGTGAGTGCTGCTTTTTAGGTCTCACCTAGGCAGCGTGCATGCGCTGCTCTAGGAGAGACCTTTAGCCATCAGTCTGCTCCTCTTCCCCACACTCGTGCTTGTGCTGGCATCCACCTTGCGGAAGCGAGCAGCGGCGCACGTGGTAATTGACAACATATGTCTGTCGCGCCGCTGCTGCTCACTTCCACAAGGCGCATGACAGCACAAGCACGAGTGCTTGTCTCTCATGCTTGTTTTCATAAACTTTCACGCGCGCGCTTGTTTCTAGCCGGCTCGGGCTTTTGTAAACAGCGGCGCGCGCAGGGGCCATTTGTTTATACTTGTTTGTGAGGGGTTTCAAGCATAAGTGTTTTTGTTTCAGGCAGTCTCCTATATCTCATCCATGTTGCTTCATTACCCTCCCACCTCCCAACCCATGTCCCGGTTTCAACTCTCTCCACCAACCCTGGGGTCGTTTTCTTCTCCTCACATCTGCCCCGTCCTACTTTCTCTTCACCCCAGCCAGCCCATTCCGGTTTTATTTGTGCACTTCCATGAAGTCGCTCGCTTCATACTCCATTCCAATCTCTACTTTTCCAAAACATATGAAGAAAAAAAAAATCATCTGTTGACATTCACATATCAAAAACTTCAACGTGCACGACTGTAACGACGAGCTCCTGACATGGCCATGTAAGGATCAAGCAGTGTGTCCATCTGAGTGCAATCAACGGAACGTTTTTAGAAGAAAAATAAACACCAGTGTCAAGATTGTAGCATCATAGCGCCATTCTGGTCCTGCCTCCCTTAGTTGCCGGTTACTAAAGTCCCGATTTGTAAATTATTTTTGTTTGTTTACTGACCTATCGCTATTAACTTCCGGTGAATATACCGCTCCGAAAGAATGGGAGCACAAGACTGTCAAGTACGGTGTTCGCCTGTATGGCAGTGATTCCTTGTCACCCAGATAGCCGCTTAGTGTCTCTAAGTGGGGTGTGTGTGCTGCTGGCTGCAGGAGTCGATGCTGAAGCCTGCAGATAACCGGTGCTTCTGAGTTGTACCGAGCATTCTGCAATAATGTGGACACTGCAGTTGGTGAGTGAGCTCGCCTACATCCTCAATGAGCCCCAATCACCTCCGAACCCTCTGCATCTGTGAACTGTGCTCAAGCCGTGGCATGAATCGGAGCTGCTTCCCACACACCATATCCCTGGCAGGCAGGACTTTACATGTACATGCCAAAACAGTGTTCCCTCTCCAACCAGACATCCATTTTTAACTGACAAGAGTCCATGCTATATGCAACATATTCTGACAGCGCTGGCTTTTTAACAATATGTTTTATTCTGGGCCTTGTAGTATTGCTTTAAATATTCTTTTATAAGGTCTAAAAATCTTAACCTGCTAAATAATGGGTGTTAATTAGTCCTAACTCGTTGAAGATGTGGGGTGGGACATGGATCTACTTGACAGTTCTGGTAGCATGGTTTCAAATCTGTATGAAGATTTGGTGAAATGGTTAAATATCTGGGGGCATTACTTGTCGGGTAGTTTGGCTCACATATTCCATTCTTTTTTTTTTTTTGAAAGACCTTTATTGTTATGCTTCCAATACACAGCTTTGGCCTACAACCCCTCGGGCCGGCCGCATAGTTGTACACATGCACTTTGTCGTATCTAACACAGCCCAGTGCCGTCAACCCGGAGGTACGGCGGCGATAGAAGGTGCAAGCGTCTCACAGGTTAGAGGAGGCTAATGCAGGACTCATTTTCTCTGTGTTACAGCCATAAACAAGCGGAGAACACCACAATGGCGCCCGGGCGCCTAACGATCAACTCCCCCCCCCCAACTCCCTAAAACCGGTCACCACTCGAACCACATAAATACCTCTACACCCGTGTGCGACCACGGCACCCACTTTCCAGCCCCAGGAGCCACAAGATCGTTGGAAGTCCCATATAGCCCCTGCGCCGTCCTGCTCGACGGCAGGCGGCTCACAAATGCCCCCCCTGAAATCATTCCATTTGGACCACACTTCCCCCCACTTCCGGGGGCACCCTCTTGCTATATATACAGTCTTTTCTCGCAGCATGCACCAGTCCATGTCGCCGTGCCAGTCCGACAGTTTTGGTGGAGTAGGGCTTCCCCATAGTCTGGCAATGTTCCTTTTCGCCACCATTTGACCAAGCGTCACCCAGAGCCTTCCCTTCTGTGGCAGGTCCGTTGGCTCCCATATGTTAAGGAGACACCTCTTGGCCTCCGGGCGAATTTCCACCTCCCATACCTCCTCCATACACTGTACCACCCTTCTCCAATAACGTTGAATCTTAGGGCAGTCCCACAACACATGGAAGAAGGTACCCGTACCCCCGCATCCCCTTCTGCAGAGTACTGTGTCCGCCCTACCCATATTGTGTAGCCTAGTACAGGAGATATAAATTCTATGTAAAAGCTTGAGTTGGATCAGTCGCAGTCGGGCAGATATCGCGACCTCCCTGGGGGAGGCTAAAGCATAGAGCCATTCCTCGTCATCTATCTCCAGCCCATCAGCGACCCACTTTTCTCTAAGGGGCAGAAGCAAATCAGGGGGGTTGTTAATTAGTTTTTTGTATGTGAGGGATATAGCGTGTTCTGGGAGATGCCCATCAAGTAACCTATCTTCCAGCGGGGAGGTTTGCGGTGGTTTAGTTTCCGGTGGAATATTGACCTGTAGAGAGTGCCGCAACTGCAGGTATCTAAAGTATTCAGTATGTGCCAGCTCATATGTGTCTTGCAGTTGGGCGAACGTGCGGATCCCCGTGGGGCCCCAGACGTCCCTGATTTGGGAGATGCCGATCAAGTCCCAGTTCCGGAAGCCCTTAGTGCGTCCCAGGTTGCCCAGTTTTTCAGAAGCCCAGAGTGGCGTGGCTAGTGTTAGGACTCCCGCCCATCCGAGCTTCCTTTGAGCAATGTGCCAGATCTGTACCGAGTGAAGTGTAGGGCCAGTGAGATTATGTGTACCTCACTTAGAGTAGAGTGCTCTCTCATAGTTCCCTCCGGGAAGCAGCCATCTATCCATACCGAAGGCTGGGTCGTTCCCGTCGCTGTATGTCCCGTGATTGATCGCTGTGAGATGAGCCGCCCAGTAATATTTACGAATATCAGGGAGGGCTATCCCGCCGTCGTACCACCCCAACGTGAGTTTGGTCAATGAGATTCGGGGCGACCCGGCCCAGAGGAGGTCTCGCAGTGTAGCCTCTATCGCCACAAAGTAGGCGTTGGGGACTAAGTCGGGATAGTTTTGTAGCGCATAGAGGAACCGTGGCAACCCCAGCATCTTGAATAAGGCTGCCCGGCCCAACAAAGACAGTGGCAAGCGCTGCCAGGCCTTGGCCTCCCTCTGTAGCCGAACCAACGGTGGCTTGAGGTTGTGCTCGTACAACAGGGTCTTGTCAGTTGTGATGAATATTCCCAAGTACCGGAACCCGTCCTCCGCCACCTTGATCGGGCACGTATCGGGAAGTCTCGGGGGGTTGCCCCGCAAGACGTAAAGATGTGATTTGGCCCAATTGATCCGGGAGCCAGAGTTACGCCCGAAACTAGCAAATATGTCGAGTGCCACGATGAGCGACCTGCGCGGCCTGCAAAGGTACAAGAGAATATCGTCGGCGTAGAGGGATATTCTATCTTCCCACCCTTCCGCCCATGCTATACCTTTTAGGTCTACGTCCTGCCTTATCCAGGCCGCGAGCGGCTCCAGGGAGAGGGCGAAGAGAAGGGGAGAGAGGGGGCAGCCCTGCCTAGTCCCTCTTGCCAGCGTGAACACCTCGGACAGCTTGTTGTTAACCAGTACCTGCGCGAGGGGCTTGGTGTACAATAGACGCACCCAAGCTATGAATTGAGGTCCAAATCCTAATTTGTGCAGGACTGCGAACATGTATGGCCACTCTAAGGTGTCGAAGGCCATAGTGGCGTCCAGGGAGACCACCACTGCGTCTTCCTGCAGTCTGTGGCGCTGCCCCAGAACGCCGTGCAGTCGTCTAATGTTGAGGGCCGTGTTACGATGGGGCATGAAACCTGATTGGTCCAGATGGACCAACGAAGGAAGCACTGCCTTGAGCCTGTTCGCCAGCGTCTTTGCCAGTATTTTGGGCTCCGCGTTGAGGAGCGAGATTGGCCTGTAGGATGCACAGGAGTCTTTGGGTCGCCCCTCTTTAGGGAGGGCCACTATAGTCGCAATGCGCTGATCACGGGGCAGGACCCCCATCTCCTTGCTATGTTCGAACATAAGTTTCAAGTATTTGCTAGTGACATCAGGCCGGAGTTTGTAGAGCTCTATCGGGAGACCATTGGGTCCGAGAGCCTTACCAGGGCGAAGTTCCCCTATTGCACGCTGCTGTTCGGCCTCAGTGATCGGGCTATCCATAGCCTCCCGATCCTCTTCCGAGAGGGAGGGCAATCGAATATCAGTTAAGAGGACCCTGGAGTCCTCCTCCGGCCGGTCCGACTCACTCCTATAGACCCGCTGGAAGTGTCTCGCAAATTGGTCCACTATTCCCCTGGGTTCTGTCACTACATTCCCAGACTCGGTGCGTATTTCAGGCACCACCTTACTGGCCTGTTGTTTTTTCTCCAGCCAGGCTATCAATTTCCCGGCTTTATCGCCCTGGTCATAAATCCTGCCTAGCTTGTGCTGAGCCACTGTCTGAGCCTCCTGGGCAACCAGCGCCCTATATTCAGCCGCCTTCAGCTGCAATTTGTGCCTAACTTCCCTATCCCCACCCTCCGTCGCCTCCCCCTCCAAAACCTCCAATTCCGCCTCGATAGTAGTAACCTGTAGGCGCCGCTCCCGGCGCCTGGCCGATATGACCGAGAGCGCCTCTCCTCTAATCACGGGTTTAAATGCCTCCCATAAGGTGACCGGGGAGTCTACAGAGCCCACATTCTCCTCAAAGTACTGGGAGATGGAGTCGGACACCTGTTTCCTGGTGTCCTCATGTCGTAAGTGCCAAGCGTTCACTGGTACTATACCTCGCTCCCGGTGATTACCAAATACGATGTGTGTACGGACCGGTGAGTGATCGGAAATACCTCTAGGCAAAAGCTCTGTCTCCCGGACTGTCATATCATGGTGAAGAAGGGTAAGGATATAGTCTAATCGGGAGAATGAGTGATGCGACCCCGAGAAGAAGGTAAATTGGGTGTCCGTAGGGTGGAGCAGGCGCCAAACGTCAGTAAGTCCGAAGTTCTCAAGAAATTCTGCCAACCACCCCTGCCCTCGGGGGAGGTCGCGGGGGGGTTGCCTATCTCGAGTTCCTGACACCACGGCGTTAAAGTCCCCCCCAAGCATCAACTGACCTCCGGGAAGGGAAAGGAGCAACGCACCCAGATCCGCGAAGGCCCGGGCCTGGAGGCCAGGCGGGATGTATATGGAGAGTAGGTTAAGTGTACGGCCCTCCCACCGACCAGAGACCGCCGTGAATCGGCCCTGCGGGTCAGTTTTGATATGGTCTATATGGAAGGGCAAGGAGCGCCTCAGGAGAATCCCCACTCCCCTGGAGCCAGAGGTAAAGCCAGAGTGCGCCGCCAACGCGTAGCCATACCTATTGAGGGCCTAACAGACATTACCCATCAAATGAGTTTCCTGCAGTAGCACTACGTCCGGCTGGTGCCGCTTGAGAAATTGCAGGACTATAGTACGCTTAAGACTGTCTCCCAACCCGTTAACATTCCAGCTGAGGACTTTGAGGCTCTTCTCCCATCTGCTATCCATAGCCCTTGCTCCGCAGGGTGCCTCGTCCCACCACCCCAGTGTTCCGGTTGACTAAGTGAAAACATAGTTCGTGTGACCATAAATGAACCCCAACTCCCCGCCCCTCCCTGATCCCCACCCCACAAGCGCACTCAACACCCGCGGTCAAGGACCTAACAACCCTCACACTCCCCCCTCCCCCCCCAACCACAACTGTCCTCAACATCTCTACCCCCCCATGCACAACAAACCCCCCCCTCCCTGCCCCCTGCTCCGTGGGCTCCAAACTACCCACCGCCCCAATTAGCAGAGCGCCTGTCGCCCAATCCTACCCCGGTGCGAGCCCACCGAGGAACTCTACGTGGGAAGTTCGTGGGCCAGCCCCCTCCTGGCCGCCCGCGCGTGGTGCCCAGTTCGCTCAGCCCCCAAGCCCAAAGTACATCTGCCACATGGGGAGCCCGGCTCATCAGCCGTGGGCATACAGCATAAGCACCACATGGAGCAAGCCAGTCTAACTGCCAACAACTTTAATACTTTACTGTCCGATGGCTTCTCCGTCGAGCGTTCATGACTCATCTCGCCGCGTCGTCTCTTGGTGTGTCCCAGCGAGGACTATTCGATCTTGACCTCCAAGACCGCTGGCTCTGCTCTCCTACGTCCACTCGCCCCGTAGCTGACCCCGGGGAGGAGTGCCCTGCGCCTCTCCACTGTGCACCATCTCGCCGGGGGGCCCCCAAAGTACCCTCCGAGTCCAGCCACTCCTGCACCGCCGCAGGCGAGGTGAAGAAAAGGGATTTGCCGCCAGCTATGATCTTCAGTTTGGCGGGAAAGAACATCATGTACTGAATCCCGCGATCTCGTAGTGCCGCCTTCACCCCCTGAAAAGAGCGCCTCTCCTGCTGAACCTGGAGCGTGAAGTCCGGGAAGAAGCGAACCGTGGCGCCCTCGTACTTCAAGTCACCATGTTGTCTAGCAGCCTGGAGAATTGCATCGCGGTCTCAGTAGTTCAATATTTTAGCAATGACTGTTCGCGGGAAGGCCCCCGGTTTAGGTTTCGGGATCGGGGCCCTGTGCGCCCGCTCGACAGTGAACAGCTTAGATAGTCTCTTGGGTTTAAGGTGATGAAGGATCAAATCCTCAATAAAGAGCTCCATACAATCCCCCTCAAGTCCTTCCGCCACACCTACCACACGAATGTTACTTCTCCGGGCCCGGCCTTCCTGCTCGTCGAGCCGCAGGGCCATCATCCTGTGTTGGTGCACGAGTTCGTTGACCCTCCCGGCGAGCCGCTTCTCAGATTCCTGCAGGGTTGCGATGTCAGCTGCATTGGTTTTAGAGCGGTCGGTGGTGGTTCCCAAGTCAGCACGGAGCAAGTTCACCTCTATCGTGATCTTATCCATTTTCGTCTCCAGGTTGGTGCCCAGGGTTTGAATTACGGCCATTATGGACGTCAGGGAGGGTTCTGCCTGGCCCGCCGCCTCCTTCGCCGTCCCTCCAGGCTGCGCCGCCGGTTTGGCCACCGTGTAGTTGTCCAGCTTGTTGGACTGAGTCGCGGCTCCCCCCTTTAGGTCGCATGGTGTCGCCGGTACCTCTGGGGACAACGTCCCTCCGTCCTCCCTCGCGCGGAAACGCCCGCAAGGGGCCGCGCCAGCTCCGGCCGCCCACGTGTAGTCCGGGCGCAACCTGGCACCACCGGCACTCTCCTGGTAGAAGCTCAGGGCGGGGGGTCCCCAAACGAGCCCTGCGCGTCCGCTATGGGTTCCGCGACCTCAGCCGCCTTCCGCCGCCGGGTCTAAATTGTCCAGGCCACACCAACGGCCGCGAACGAGGGCCCCAAGCTGGCGGGCAACCCGGGTCACCCCACAGCAGCAGCCCCAGCTGGTCTCCTTTTCTCGCCCCTGCGACAGCAGTCTGGGAGACGGCCGGCCTACCTCCGGGATCCCGGCGCCACCCGTCTCAGCGCCGCACAGTAGGGCCCCCGCCGCCGCACACCACTCCTCTATGTCCGGAGTCACTCGCGGCAGTCCGCCGGCCCCCCGAGGCCGCAGGGGCATTCACAGGACGCTGGCAGGCATTTGGAGGCCAGCGGCCCCTCGGCTCCGCAGCTGAACTGCGCCGTCCCTCGGTGGCGCCCCTCCGTGTGCCTCGCGTGTCGGGCCGAAGCCGGGGCCTCAGGTAGCACAAGGAGCGGCCCCGGGCGCAAAGCACTCGGCCGCCGCCGCCAGTCGCGGCCGCCGCGCCTAGTCGTCCGTGGGTCCCCGGCGTCCGCAAAGGCGCTCCGCTGGGTCACTGGGCCTGGGGGAGCTGGGGGGCATTCACTGGCCAGCCCCACAGCTCGGATCGAGGACGGATATGAGAGGACAACTGCGGTCCCGGCGGAGCTCCGGAATCAGGCGGCCATTTCGTACGGCGCCTGGCCACGCCCCCCCTACTGTACCACATATTCCATTCTTGTTCATTTAAATACCGGGTCAGGGCAACAGGGTGAAAAAGGCTGGTTACTAGGTTCAGCACTTTGCCAAAAGCTACCAAGAAATTAATAAAATCTTTCCTGTTTAATTTTGACTAAGCCAGAGAACTTACAAGCAAACAAATAGTGATTAACGCACACATGCACTCTCTCTGGGATAAGGGAAGGTTTAGTGTCCAAAATCTGCAGTACTGCCCGCTGCCTCAGTACTCAATTCTTCCACCATAAAACACTGAACTGGCCTGCAGAGAGTTTTGTCTATTCACCACATATCTTGTGGTTTCAGTTGCCCCTCATATCATGCACGCCGCAGAGCGAGCTGTGTCTTGTTGCTAAAACAATATACTGCAGCCATTCCACCCGCTGGTACTCTTTGTTGACTTCGGAAGGGTAAAGGATTGAGTTGCCCTTCAGTTGCACCTGTGCAACACGGCTGGGCTCTGCTGTGGAAGACGTTGTTTGCTTTTATGTGTACATATTTTACCCACACCATAGAAGTGCAAATGCATGGCTGCCAGTGTGAACGTACAATCAATGTGTTTCCGAGTCCCGGTCCGCTCTTCGCGTTCTATGGCCTCAGCCGTGCTATAGTCACGCATCGCTTCACAAGCCGAGCTGTAGTTAACTCACCCGTGTCAGAAATGCGCTGCTCGTGGCTTCCGTAAGAGCGGTGCCTAGCAGAGTGTAGCGCCTCAGGTTTCAACTCTTGTCCGCCCTCATGCTGTTAGTGTCTTGATAAACCTCCTTGCCCGTCAGCGTGTGTTCACTGCTGACCCTTCCCAATCTGTGGTGTCTCACGGCAGTGAAAGAGCTGCGTGGAACACCTGTAGGGTCTTTCTCAATAGCGCCTCGAAGACAGCCCTCCTTCCAGAGTTCAAGGCTCTAAGCTGATGAACATGGTTTACTAGTGCTTAGAAACGCCCATTCATCTCCAACGTATCTTGGCTCATTTCATATCGACTTTTATTTAAAGTGTACGATTATTCAAAAATATTGAGTGTGGGGGCATGTTGATAGGGGATAATCTGCTGCATGGCTAAACTTATAAGGTCCCAAAGGCGAGACCTATTGGCTATGCCAATGCTTGTTTAAGTAGTACTGGTAAAGCACAGCCGATTAGACCTTCTGATGCTACGTATTTACGCTCCCAAACTTTGGGCATTCCAAGACCTACGCTCACCTTTTCCGGGACACAGGAGTGTCAATTGTTGAAATACAATTATTCTAGTGAGACATTTGTTCAGTGATTGTGGTTTCCCTCACACATGGGGCTGGTGTCCCAAGGTTCAAGGGAGTCTACCTGAACTCTTGGTTAAAAATGATCAATCCTAATATGAGCAGGCCCACAAATACCGTCCTAAAGTGATAAATAGGATGGTAAGGCTGATGGTATAGAACAGTAGTGCTTAACCTTTTGTCTTCAGTGGAACACCCATTAATCATTACTGGAATCTGGGGACCCCTAATGAGACATTATTGCAATTCGGGGACATTGGCCTGAGCAATTTTGATGATTTGAACCTCAAAACAATAAACAAAAATATAGAAACGGGCGTTCATCAAACAAATACACACATTCTGAAATATATTAGTTAATTTACACACAATTATAAAATATTCAAAATCTGAATTTTAATGGGAATGTTGAAGTCATTCTAAATTCAATTTAGGCCACCCATCATCCATACTATATTCTGTTTGATTGCTCCCCCCGAAACAATCTGAGGATACCCACTTAATTTTTAGTCTCCAATTAGAAATTCCTTCACATTTATATGATGTTTTAAATAATTCGATTCTAGATTGTGCTTCTTTATTTATATACACCTTAATAATCTGTTAATATTGTTTAATTTTCTAAGAAGTGGCTTAGCTGGTCCACATGTTAAGAACCTCTGGTATAGAATAATTTCAGTGCTATCGACTATTAATTATTGAGCTCATGTTTTACTATCTGTATGATGAAAATGAATTTCAGTGGTATTAATAAACTTAAAAATTAACATGTTGAATAAAAATATTGAAAAGTAACGAGTAGGAGGCCCTCTTAAACCGAAAGGCACACTACCTTTTAGATATCCAAATTAAATGGTCTCTTGCTGCCTATTTTGCTAATATATACTTTGTAGTATTATTTCACTTTATCTTTCTTATATTAATATTTGTGCCTGGATGTTTTCTGTTTGCTGACATCTTAACCTTTTGAAGACAGAGATGCTGTTCTTTCCTGCTGCTCCTCCAGACTCTGCTTCACATCCACTAGGGTGACCACCTCCCTTCAGATAATTAAGGGCACTATTTCCAGTCATTAACCTGTAAATGATAGCCTAATGAATTCTGGGTGTTGCAGTGTTGTTTTGTTTCAATTCAACTAATTGGATAAACACGTCGGAAATCAATGATTTGTAGGTGAAAAATTCAGTGCTGAAGACAGTTTCCGTAAAGACCCGGATTGGGGTGATCTCCCTAATTCCTTCTTCTACATTGTTTTTTAAACCTTCACCTTTTGTTCCATTCACTTCTTTTAGGAAACCTGGGTTTGTCTTTAAGTCCTTCCTCACTTTCTTCTAGCACTTTTTCTAGTCTCTTGTACTTGCCCCTTTTTAGGTCGAAGCCTACCAGAGAGTACAGCTGTCTAGTTTGCTAATAGTCTTGGGGACATTCAGAAAGCTTCCCTGGGAATGCATTCTTCACATTACTTACCATTGGTGTTGTGGTTTGTAACTCACATTTGCTTGCTTTCTTTTTGCCGGCTTTATTTGTTGTAGGCAGTCGGCTGTCTAGTTTTTGTTTTTTTTAAGTTTGAGTTTATTGAAGAAAGAAAGAGGGGAAGGGGAAAAGTGAGGGAACGGAATATAATCATCATGGTAAGCATATATAAAGAATAAGCAATACATATAAGCTCTCAATAAAAACAAATATAACAAGCATGGAGTTTACATGAACATAACCTTCGTACAGAAGCGAAAAATACTGTATAATATAATAAGAACGAGATATCATAACAAAAAGGCATCAAAGAAACAAGAAAATCATGGGGGCTTACGCACCTCAACTGTGTCGGGATTTGGAGAAGCGTGCGTTGGAGCAAAGGAGGAGAGATAGGATACCAGAGGAAGCCAAATCAGGTTGCGTTTAATTGCTAGGGAAACGGGAGATACATAATTAGTATCTAGGCGATGATGGAAGCAAACTACATTCCACCAAGAGAGGTAGGAGACCTTTGCAGCCTGCTTCCAATTAGAAGTAATGGTATGGAAAGCCACAGCAACCAGAAGGTCAAGTAATAGATAATGAGAAGAAGATTGTGGAAGGCTCGGTGACAGGTAACCTAGAAAAACTTGCAAAGGGGAAAAGGGAATTTGGAGTTGGAATAATTTTTGTATTTGCGTCCAAACTAGGTGCCAGAACTTGGAGATAGGAGGGCATTCAAACAACATATGTTTAAGATCTGCAACGGGACAGGGACAGGACCAACAAATAGGGGATGTTGCAGGTGAAAAACAGGATAAAGCAAGTGGAGTACATAAAGTTCTGTTATAAATAAAATATAGGGTTTGGGTAGTATTAGCAGCTCTAGAGGTTTTATGAAGTTTAGCCCATATTTTGTCCCAGAAGGGTATTGGCCAATCCTGAGAGAGATCCAATTCCCATGCATTCTCGGTTTTAGATTTTAGTCTCTCAGCGGAGTATCGAAAAGAGTTATAAATAGCAGAGGCTGAGGGGGACGTCTCCAATAATAAAGAAGTAGCTTTGCGATCCAAACGAATATCAGTAGATGGAGCCAAGGAGCGAAGATATAAAATTAGGACTGGGAGAAGAGCATTATATTGCGGTCGGGCAGAAGAGGGCAATGAAAAAGAGGATTGAAGTTCTTGGAATGAGAGGGGAGTATCTTGAGAAATTAATTGAGAGATCCAACACAATACTCTAGAATGCCATGTCCTCCAAAATATGGTGCGATTACGAATTTTGAAAAGAGAGTTGTGCCATATCGGTTGTTCATGAATGGAAAGGAGGGAGGGGTAAGATGATATTATGTAAGGGAGAAGAAGAGTACGGGAATGAGAAATAACAGGCGTATGAAAACGAGCTAAAGGAGACGTGAAGGATAAGAACTTGCGAAAGGTAAAGGGGGACAGAAAGGAAGATTCCTTACTTAACCAGACGGGCGGATAGTGCGGAAGGTCAGAAGAGAACCAACGAGTCGATTGTTTCAAAGAAAAAGCTCGATTGTATTCTTTGAAATCTGGAAAACGCACACCAGACTGGGCCTTATCTTTGCTCAATGAAGCTAAAGCTATTCGAGAGCGCTTGCCATTCCATAGGAATTTCAGCAACAAGGAATCAATCCGTCTAAAGAAGGAAACTGGAATATACACTGGAAGCATGGAAATAGTATAAAGAAGAAGAAGAGGGGATAACATCATTTTTATAGAATTGAGCCGACCCCACCAGGACAGAAAGAGCAGGTTCCAATGTTGAATAGCCGAGTCCATTTTCTTGAAGACATAATCAAAGTTAAGTTTAAGCGTATCAGACAAAGAAGGGGCGAACCAGACACCCAGATATTTGATCTTAGATGGTTGCCATGAGAAACCGGTTTGGGAAAAAAGATGTTTTTGACAAATAGGGTTTAAAGGTAGAATCTCGCACTTATCAGCATTTAGGCGATAGCCAGAAACTGCGGAGAAGGAAGATACCTGCTGAAGGAAGGAGGGAATAGAGGAAGTAGGATCAGAGCAGTAAAAAAGAATATCGTCAGCATAGACCGAGAGTTTAACCTGACATGTATCAAATTTAAACCCAGAAATAGTGTTGTCCAGGCGAATTTTGGTGAGAAAGGGTTCCAAGGCTAAAACAAAAAGTAGGGGGGAAAGAGGACAGCCTTGTCGCACTCCCCTATGTAACGAGAAATAATCCGAGGCCATTCCGTTGACAAAAATGGAGGCCTGAAGATTAGAATAGAGTAAAGAAATAGTAGAGATGAATTTAGAAGAAAAACCGATCCAGCGTAAGGCCTGGAACATAAAGTCCCATCCAATCCTATCAAAAGCTTTTTCCGCGTCTAAAGAAATAGCCGCGAAGGGGAGTGACAAAGAGGAAGCCTTGCTAAGAATATTAAGAAAAACACGGGAGTTGTCAGATGAGAGGCGGCCCTTGACAAAACCTGATTGTTCAGGGCCAATGAGATCAGGTAAAAGGGGATCCATACGCAATGCCAAAATCTTAGCCAGAATTTTGTAATCCGTATTGACCAAAGAAATTGGTCTGTAATTTTTGCATAATGAGTGATCCTTGTCTTCCTTGGGAATTAAACAAATTAAGGCCTATTGGAAGGAGCCGCTGGAAGAACCGGCAGTAAGAAAAGATTGGAATAATAGTAACAGTTTAGGGAGAAGTAGAGAGGCGAAGTGGTTATAAAATTCAATAGTGAAACCATCAGGGCCTGGAGATTTACCATGCCGCAACTTAGAGGCAGCATAGGAGATTTCAGAAAGCGAAATGTCCCGTTCTAGAGCAGTAAAATCAACATGAGTGGTCGGGGGGGGGGGGTTCTTACCCCCATAATACCTGGAATTACATTTTAGCAAAAGGTTAGAGGCAGTGTCAGTTGTAAACCTGTCGAAGGAGATTTTCGCATCAATAAGTTTAAGAGAAAACTCAGACTTAGAAGCATGATAATCAAGCTCTAAGATCTTAATATTATCTAAAATACGTTTGGATTTGGTTTCTCGAAGTTTCTTTTGTCGGGCTACAAAATTAATAATAAAACCCCTAGAGGCCGCTTTAAAAGAATCCCAAACAGTAACAAAAGAGGAATCAGGGGTATGATTGAGGAGGAAAAAATCAGTGGCGAAGGCCTTAAATTCGGAACAAAAAGTAGGTTCCAAAAGCAGAGCATTGTTGAAACGCCATCTGCCAGGGTGAGGGGAGAAAGGGAGTAGGTCAAGGTCTACATGAATTGGAGCATGGTCCGAGATTAGAATGGAACAAATCTCAGAGCGCATAGCGTGTTGGGATAGGGATTTACTAAGGAAGATATGATCAATGCGAGATTGTGATTGATGCGGAGGGGAGTAGAAACTGTATTCTCTAAGATCAGGATTACACAATATCCAAATATCCACCATGGCACTATTTTGGAAGGTGTGAACAAATTGGGAATGCATCCTAGAGGGGATAAATTTAACATTGGAATGGCGGTCAAGTAAGGGATCAACAACTTGGTTACAATCTCCCCCGAGAAGTATGTAATCACACGAAAGGGAGGACAGCTTAGTTGAGATAGAGGGCCAAAATGATCTATCAATTCCATTCGGGGCATACACATTAAAAAGAGTGATAGGAATATTGTCTATAAGCAGTTTAACAATAACCCATCGACCATCAAAATCACATTCATGGGAAATTGATGAAACATTTAACTTTTTGTGTAATAAAATCACAACACCATTTTTCTTGGAAACTGTGGGGGAGCAAAAAACATGACCCACCCAACAACGCTTGAGTTTCAGAGCCTCCGCTTCAGAGAGATGTGACTCCTGACGGAGGGCAACATCAGAGTTAAGTCTCGCCAAATGTGATAAAACCCTTTGCCTTTTAATAGGGTTGTTTAAACCTTTAACGTTCCACGATGTAACACGGAATGGAACAGGAAAGAGAGACAGCTATCAGAAACATGCTTATTATTACAGAAAAATTACTTGAGAAAACTGAGAGAAATGTAACGAATGATGAAGAAGAGAGAACCGAGGGAGAAAAAGCAAGAAGGAAAAGAAGTGAAAGGAAAAGAAGGAAAGAACCACTATGAAAAGCAAAAGGTAGGAGATCAAATATAGAAAAAAGGACAGAAATAAAGACCATCAAGAAGACAGTACACGTTCGAAGCGAACGACTGAAAAACATACTTACGGAAAGAAAAACTCAAGAACGAGGATGGGGCGATGGCACTGGGAGACAGCGACGACAACATCCAGAGCAGACAGACAGACTCCAGATACCATGGTTCGGAAAACGCAGCGAGTAGAGAATAACATGGCACATCACGGTAGGAGGGAGGAAGGAGATGTCTGTAAAAACAAAAGAAATATATATCTGAAGGGAAGACGTGCCACAGGGAAGTGAGAATAAACAAACTACAAGTGAATTACAGAGGGAACACATAAAAGTGAAAACGACTGTTGGGAGAAGAGACAATAAGGGATTCACAACATCAGCGCTAGTGGAGAGACAACGGAATCATAACACAACAAATTCCAGGAAGGAAGAAGCAGGACCCGTCAACCAGGTCTGGATACATCCATAACATCTGGGCCTTGCCGTTGGAGAAACGCCTGTAAGGCCGCAGGATCTTCATACGTGGTAGTTTTGTCTTTATATGTGACCTTGAAGAGGCAAGGATGTAATAGTCCATATCTAGCATTCAGGGCTCATAGTTGAGGTCGCATGTCCAGAAACTTCTTCCTTCGATCCGCGGTGGCCTTGGATACATCTTGTGAAAGATAGAGGCGGTGACCTTCCCACATAATTTGCTTCTTGAGCTTGGCAGCTGAAAGGACCTGCAGAAGGTCAGTGTATTGCAGGAATAACATAATGACACCTCTAGGCTTACTGGTAATCTTCGGGCCAAGGCGATGAGCCCTCTGAATATTAACGGAGGTTAAAGCCGGGGCATCTAAGATCTTGGCCAGAAAGGATTGGAAGAAGACGGTGGGGTTTGACCCCTCTGTAAGTTCTGGAAGACCATATAGACGTAGATTGTTCCTACGATTTCTGTTTTCCAAATCCTCCGTCTGACGATTAAGTAGAAGTATCTCCGTCTCCATTGACGAAATATGAGAACAAGAGGATTGCAAAGAGTCTGTGTAGGTTTCTAAGGTTTGAACACGTGACTCCAGAGCTGACCATTTTTCCTGCATGGCCTGCATGTTCTTTGTGGTAGCCTCCATGAAGGGTTTGAATCCATGAAGTTCTTCCAAAATGAGATCCATGGAGGAGGATGAGGAGTTACTGCCAGGGGATGGTGGATCCTTCTTCAGACGTTTAGAGGAAGCTAGAGAGGACGGTCGTTTTTCCTTGTTGCGCGCTTTTGGAATGGCTCCCCGTTTTGGATCTGCTTTTGGTACTGTGGCATCCACCATGTCCCGAGGAGGAGAATCTGAATCCGAGTCCGCAGGGAGTTGAGAAGAAGTAGTCAGTTTCAAATTCCGGAGTTTTCCCATGAGGGTTCTTGTAGAATCGACGTCAACTATCCCGGGGAGCAGCAAACGAAATTGCTTGAAGATGCGCGATAAATCAGCGAATCATTCCTCTGAATAGTTATATATCAAGAAGCCTGTGAGCACATATTCATTGAACTGATTCCGGAAGTGTCACTCCAACGTTGCCATTCTCCTCGAGCGTCGATCACGTCTCCCCAAAATCACAATAATGAAGTATCACGAGTCACAAGCATGTATGTCGTCTCTTGCAGGGTCCAGCCGCATTCACAATAACAGTCCTTCAGGTGTCGTTGAAAATCAGGAAGTGCTCACCACACGTCAGGAAAAATCCCTTCAGCCTACTCACATCTTTTATTGAAGTTAACAGAAATTTTGTTGTTACCCCTCACTCTTTTGTGCGGTATTTCATTGAATAAGAATTCAGATCTTTTAGGATTAATAAGTAGACTGAAGTTTGAAATATGTCTGTGAGAGTGGTTGTTAAAGTACCAGTACTTATTTAGAGAAGTAGTTGCAGTTGGATTTGTTATATATAGGCACAGAATATGAAATAGGAGCAGTCTGTTAAAATAACCTCTCACTGGCAATAGAGCACATCCTCCCCGTCAAAGGAATAAAGCGATATGTTCCACAATGACCATGGCATCCCTCGTGTGTGAAATAATACCATTTCATGCTTGAGGCGATTGGGCACTAGATGGCAGCATTCCCTTGTGAGCAGGGTTCCTGAAGGCTGTTAAGCTGATGTAAAGTCCCAGAGAAACAAGCCTCACGAGGAAGTCGGCCTCGTTGTTTTAGGCAAAACGTACACCTCTAAAGTGAGCCAGAATAAGAAGAAATAAAGCGTTTCATTGTGGCAGCAGTAAAACCTTTCAATTAGCTGAGAAACATGTGTGTGACAAGCAGAGGGCTTTGCGAGCGAAATTCGCGGCAAAATTTCCTCACAGAGCGCGATTTGGAATGGCGGCCGCCACTGTGACGGGACCGCTCAACGCGCGAAACAGAAAAGCGTCTCTTACTGATTGCTGCTGCTGATTAAAAACACCTCGCCGTGCGAAGCCTCCTCTCCGCCGAGTGAAAGACGTATTTAGGAGTCCGTGTCGGTAGTTAGTGTCACGCCAGGTCAGTCGTTCTCTCCCGTGATCCGGGAGAGCTAAGGACCGTCCGCCAACTTCTTCGGGCGCTAGCCACGCCCCCCGTAGGCTGTCTAGTTTTAATTTGTCCCTTCTGTAGCTCGAAACCCGAATTACTGTATTCTTCTACCATTACTGGATTCTGTAACCAGGCCTTGAAATGTTGTTCTTATCTTGTCGCAATTGCTGTGCGTTCAAAGACAGAGGTCAAATGTCAGGCTCTGTCTTCCAGGGAGCTTGTTGTTTACTTTTCTTTCTCTGACTTCGAAGTGAGAGGAATCATGCTGGCTACTTGGAGTGCGCTTGAGGAAGGTTGTACGATTTTATTTTGTTTCTAGCACACAACAAAATTTAAATGTCTCTAAATAAACTGTGCAGATATTTCAGAATATGTCAGAACTAGGCAGCCCAAATGAAGCAAATTTTGTTGTAATTCTGAAGTGTGGTGGAAACAAATATTTTAATACAATCATTACAAATCAATACAGTAGACAATGACATTTCCACACATTATCGTTTGTGTCCTGTATACTTGTATCAGTAAAACTGTATGTCTGTGCAAATGTAATGGTCATTTCGATTGAGGATGTGTTGTCTGTAAAGGGAGTACTCTACCACACAATGCGTACTCCACTTTACCCAACTCCGTTCTGCTCTGCACCCCTCCAAAACACTGCACTCTATTCTGCAACACTCCACACTATGCCATTCCACGCTGCATCACTGCACTCTACTCTGTACCACTCCATTGTACACCACTTCACTCTGCACCTCTCTACTCTACACCACTCTGCTCTATGTCAATACACTTTTCCTCACACTACTCTTCTATGCACCACTGCACTCTACACCCCTCCACTCTGTGCCACTCTACTCTGTATCACTCCACTCTATGCAGGTGCATTCCCTGCCACTCCATGTAATACCACTCAAATCTATTCTGGACCACTGCACTCTATGCCACTCTACTCCACCGTGCACCTGCGCTAGGTGCCACTGCTCTCAGCGCCACTGCACTCAGCGCCACTCCACTCTGTGTCACTCTGCTCTGTGTCACTCTGCTCTGCACCACTGTACTATGGACCGCAGTACTCTATTGTAACTACTGCATTCCACACTAATGCATTCACTCAAAACCAATGCACTCTATGCCACTGTCTTCTACGTCAAACTGCTCTGCACCACTGCACTCTATGGCACTATGCTGTACTCTGCAACACTCTACACTACTGCACTCTAGGCAAACTTTACTCTATGCCATTGTACCCTACGTTACTGCCTTCTATGCCACTCTATTCTACTTTACACAGTCATTCTCTATGCCACTCTACAGTGTACCACTCTTCTCTAAGCCATTGCACTCCATGCCCATGCACTCTACACCACTGCACTCTACAACAGTCGACTCTGCAACACTGCACTCTCTGCCACTGCACTCTATGCCACTGCACTCTACTCTGCCCCACTTTACTCTATGCCAATGCACTCTATGCTACTACATTACACTCTACACCACTCTACTCTGCATCATTCCACTCTACGCCACTGCACTCTACCCTGCACTACTCCACTCTACTCTGCACCACTCTATAAGCTACTTCACTCTACGCTGACCTACTTTGCAACACTGCACTCTCCATGGCTAAACTTTAGGTCACTGTACTCTGCACCACTGCACTCTATGCGACTGCACTCTACTCTGCACCACTCTACTTTACACCACTCTACTGCACTCTACGCCAATGCACTGTGCACCACTTAAATCTAGGCCACTCTACTCTGACTCGCTCCACTCTACGCCACGGCAATCTGTGCCAGTCCACTTTATACCATTCTAATCTATTCTGCACCACTGCCCTCTACAACACTCTACTCTATGCCACTGCATTCTATGCCACTCTGCACCATTCCACTCCACTGCAATCTAACCTGCGCTACGCTTCTCCACTCCACTTTATTCTATGCCCCATCACTATACACTAATGCACTCTACAACACTTTGCTCAAAACCAATGCACTCTGTCACTGCACTCTATGCCAATCTACACTGCACTGTACACCACCATACTCTACTCAACCCCCTATGCCATTGCACTCTAAACTACTCTATTTTGCACAATTGCACTCTATATCATTTAATTCTGCACCACTCTATGCCACTGCACTCTACACCAATGCACTCTCTGACACTTTACTCTGTGCCACTCTACTCTGCGCCACTGCATTCTATGCTATTGCACTGTACTTTGCACCACTCTACTCTACTCTACTTCACTCTATGCCAATGCACTCCACTTCACTACACTCTACGTCAATCCAATCTACGCCACTCTAATCCACTGTGTACCAGTGAACTCTTTGAAACAGCATTCTACACCACTTCATGCTATGCCTCTCTATTCTACTATGCACCTACTTACTCTATGCAAGTGCACTCTGCTATGCACCACTGCACTCTTCGCCACTGCATTCTACACCGCTCCAGTCTCGGCCACTCCACTCTAGGCCACTCCACTCTATTGTGCACGGTTTCAGTCTATGCCACTCCAACTCATTGCCACTCTACTCTATAACAGTGCACTCAATGCCACTGCACTCTACTCCAATGCACTCTTTGCCACTACACTATGCCGCTCACTCTATCCTGTACCACTCCACTCTACCTTGCACCACTCCACTCTATGCCACTTCACTGTACTCTGAAACAATCTATTCTACTCCGCTGCACACTACAACACTCTACTCCACTGTGCCCCAATCCACTCTATGCGATTGCACACTACGCTGCACCACTCTATGCCACTGCCATCTACTCGCACCACTGTGTCACTGCACTCTTTGCCAATACACTCTATCTGCTTTACTCAAAGCCAATGCACTCTATGCCACAACACTATGCCAATCTACTCTGCACCACTGTACTTTATACCACATCACTCTAGGCCACTCTTCTCCAATCTACGACACTCCACTCCACGATACTATGACGCTCTAAAGCATTAAACTCTACTCCACTGTAGTCCACTTAATGCCACTCTACTGTACAGCACTGTACTCCACTCTATGCTACTCTCCATGTAACTATCTAACTCCCTCTATTACACCCCATGACACTTTACTTCACTCTATTCTATGACACACTTCTCCACTCTGATCCACTTTACTCTACTCTACTCCACTATATGCCATTCCACTCTATGCCACTCCACTCTACACCACTCAACTTTTTTCCACTCTATGCCATGTGACTCTCCTACCCTACTCCACTCTCTGCCACTCTACTCCAATCTTCTCCACTCTATGTCACTCTAGCCTGCAACAATCTACTCTACGCAACACCCTCTATGCCACTCCACTCTGTTCTACACCACTCCATGACTCTCTATGCCACTCCAATCTATGACAGTCTTCTCCATTCTGACACTACTCCACTGTACGCCACCCAACTCTACGACATTCTACTCCCTCCACAATACTCTACACCACTCCACTCTAAGCCACTCCATGACACTCTACTTCACTCCAATCCATGCCACTCAACTCTAAACTACACCACTTTTCGCCACTCCACGACACCCTGCGCAACTCTGACTCTTTACGTCACTCCATAACACTCCACTCTACTCCATTTGATGACACTCCATGCCACTCTTATTTACCCCACTGTTAGGTGTGCTGCACAGCAGCCACACTGGTGTACAACATTGATAAAACATATTGTTAAAGCCAATAGCTCTTGCATATGCGAGACCTATTGGCAAAATACCTTTGCTGAGCACTGACAATGACAAGTATCTTTTGCAAATATTGCTAAAATAACCTGAAAAAGGTTCACGTGTTTATTTAAATGCATTGAAACTAAATGCGTGTTTTACAATGGGAAGTATTTATGCATCACAGTGTTAATGGCTACATCTGATTTCAAAATCTTGAACCTGTATATATGTAGCCATGCGACGATTCTACATGCCTCACAGCAAGTAGGGCTACTGCGCAGCTCACAGCAAGCATCCGATTATAAGAACACACCCCCTGCAAGTGCTGTTAACACAACATAATAAACTAATTCCTGCTCGTCCCAAAAGCAATGTGGAGACACAACTTGTAAACAAACTCTGAAAAATACTTTTTAAAGTGATCGAGTATCAGAGTAGTTCTGCGGATGTCGGGGTTGCTGCTGCGTTGTTCCGCCTGCTCATGCATTCCCCTTGCAGCCTCTCACATCCCACTGTCAGTGCAATGAGATTCAAGGAGAATCAAGAGCCGACTGATAATCCTTCGGTGATTAATTGTTCCATCTCCATGATCCTGCCTCCTCCGCGCGAGCCGTGCCCAGGGCGGACCGTCTGCCTGTCTGTCCTCGGGTCACCTCTCCCGGGCGCTCCTCTCCTTAGTTTTCATTCTGTTCCACCTCTCCACCGCAGAGTGAACTGCACACGCGGCTGCTTATCATTCTCACCCATGTTGTGTGTCTCGCTTAAAATTCTAATTGTAATACAGGAAGGTGCATTATTCCCAGAGAGTCCGTGCTTTTATTCTTCTCATCAAGAGCGGGTTCGGATGTAAGAACTCGCCTGTGATGAAAACACATACCACTGCTTACCAGTGACAGTGCCTCACAGACTCCTGGGCACAGGGCCGGACTGGGAACCAAAACCAGCCCTGGCAAAGTGCTCGGTGGCCCTCCCCCCGCCCTTCCCGGGGGGAGGGGGGTGTTGGGGGTGCCACGAGCTCTTTGCTAGGGCCGGTTTTCGGCCGATTTTGTTACAGGGCCGATGCTGCAAAAACGGCCCTGTTACAAAAAAGGCCCCCAGGGGCCCAAAACTGGCCCCCACCCATGTGGTGCACCGGGGGATTGCCCGGTGCCCGTTACGGCCAGTCTGCCCCTGTCTCCCGTAGGAAGGTATTTTACTGTCTGTACGGCCAGGGCCGGGCTCGGACCCCAAAGCAGCCCTGGCAATTTTGTAGGACCAGTTCCGGGGAATAGGGGTGGGGTTACAAGTGTGAATCACTGCAGCTTTTGGCACTAGGGGCTGATATTGCAGCACCGCTGCCAAACCGGTCTGCACTGCTGCAAAACCCGCCCCCACCCTTCCAGCCTCCCAGGAAAATGTCTGATTCTTGCTACGGCCAGTCTGGCAGTGGGTAAGGCCCTGATTTGTAAAATCAGAGCCTTTTCCACCATAAAATGGTGTTTTTAATTAACCAAACCCAATTTGTGGTTTGGAAAGATGTTATCAATCTTACCGAATCGCTAATTGGTTTTGGGAATAAATACAGATTCGGTATTTGTAAGGGTTGTGTTAAGGGTGTCCCTTCCATATACAGAATCATTAAGGTATGTATTAATGTTTTGGGTCCAAAATCTGGTTGCAAAACATTAATATTTTACCACCTTTTCAAAGGAAGCGGTAAGCCATTCGCAAATGGGAAGAAGCCTCAAGGGGGACCTCTCCCCCCTTGTGAATGTTAACAAAACTGTTTTTTATGAGCAGGCAGGGTTACCGCCTGTTTTTTCAAACACATCCTGCTTTCTTTTAAGGAAAACAGGCTGCATTTAAAACATATTAAAAAAAACAAAGTTGTTTAATTAAAAAAAAAAATTATCACTGGCATGGTGGTCTGCTGATTCCAGTAGGCCACCAAGCCTTTTTATTGTAGCCAATTGTAGTTGGTCTCAATTTAGGACATATATTATGCATATTAATGAAGTAAATCGAATGGCGATCAACTACGAATTTATATTTTGAGAACCAACCTATTAATACATAGGTTGTTTAAAAAAAAAGAAAAAGTAGATCTGTTAAAAGTCAGTGTACAAACTGTGGCCACTTCTAACTTATATTTTATTTTGGGGAGTTTTATATAGCGCAAACTTGACCCGAAGGTGTCGGGTATCAGAGCGCTTTACGTAGCACCAGTTGCGTTACATGAGGACGCATTAATTTTTTTTATTAGGCACGGGGAGATTAATAGTGGTTTGCCCAGAATCACAAGATGTTCTGCATCATTGCCGAGACTTGAACCCAGTTCATCAGATTCGAGGTCGACCGCGCTAGCCATTAGGCCAACTCCTCTCCCCAACAAATCAACTTTAAGGAATTGCAAACTAAGAATCATAATTTGCCACAATTTATGGTTCCCTAAAAGGAATCTTTGTAAATGAGCGCCCTAATGACGAAACATTGATCTCATAGACTTCGTCATCAAGCAGCTCCCTTCTGTGTGAGAAGAAGCAGGAGGTAGTACCAACTGACAACTAGGTTTATGTTCATGTTCTGAATAACGAGCAGATGTAAAAGCGAATTATAAACATACATTGGTAAATCCAACTGGTCTGGCCCTGGCAAGCCTATTTGATGGTTCTTTTTCAAATTATTTTTATTGCAAGCCTATACCCACACAAAAATAAAATCATGCCACAGCCTAGATATGGCAGTCATATGCCTGCAGTAAACACTTTCAATTAAACATAAAATAGCCATTGTATATCCTTTACATAAAACAGAATAGGTGTTCCCCTAGTATGCAGATATACTTAATGCAGGTATTTAAACCATTTTTTAGTTTTAAAACGCATCGCATAAAAATATGATTCATATTGGATCAAAGAAAAAGTACTATTGACTTTGGAGTGCTGTAATATCAAGATGTTCTTATATTTCTGAGCTCGCTGGTTTCCTATTTTTTTGCTACAGAGCTGCTCTTATTGTTTACTTTACTTAACATAGTCGATCCTCGTTTTGTTCTGCGACAGGTATCTGTGTCTTGACTTCACTGCATGGCTGCTTCCTTTCCTGATTTATAGCTTATTTTATCTCCTTCTTTAAGCTTCATTTTGCCTGCTTTCTCGACCTTAGATAGTAAATTCGATTTGAGTGTAAATATTTCTAAAGTCTTACAATTAAATAGCTGGGCCAGAAGATATGGCTTTTCATTTATTTTCGCCACCCTCTTGATTAAAACACCATCATGTTTTTTCCCCAATTTACTATTATTTATTTATTAGTCCTTTCAAGCTGCCGTCTCCTCTTTCCTTGAGGTGGGGGCAAGTGCTTTGCATATGTGTTTTAACCCCATTGGGTTTCCCCTGGCTGCTTTTAATCACTGGCGTAACAAAAGTTAAGCCACCCCCCCCCCGAAAGGTACACAGAGGGGCCCCCACTCCGGATTTAATGTGGAGCTCTCAGGCCTGAGTACAGTGATGAGGGGGCCTTCTACAGCTCAGGGGCTTCCCCGCACCGCAGGGGCTGCGGGACCTCTGTCACGCCCCTGCTTTAAATGAGTCTCACTCTCCTATTGCAAAAAGTCTCAGATTCATTCTCACTCCTCACCTGTTTAATAATAGATGTCTTTTCTCCAGCGGACCTTCGAGTGATGCGCCCTTCTTTCTCTCGAGAAATTGGTCGTTTCCACTCCTCCCTGGCAATGTAGTTCTCTTTTAGGGGTCTGGTCTTCTCTTCAGCAGGGTCAGTGCATTGTGACTTTATGCCTACGCTATTTCTGCCGTCGACCTGCCTGGCAGTCTGGCAATATCTCCCATCCCCTTCCTCGTCCTCCTCCTGCCATAATAATTTTGAGGTAAGAGAGAGGGCGCAGCGTCTTCCCAATAGCATGGAATTAAATTACGCCACATGGGAGCTGTGGTTAAGCATTACTGTAGTCTCCAGCATTCACTCGCACACTGCGCATTGCATCATACTTCCCATAACCACACCCTAACACTTCCTTGCATATCATGTAGTTCCTTTTCAGGGTCCGCCTCAGAACCACAAGGGTCCTAGTGCGTATAACATAGTTACATCTCCCCCTTTGTTAAACAAATAGTGGCAGACATTATTAAAAAAATCACATCTCCTCAATTAGTTGGCGAGGAGCTCGCACTTGTCTGCCGGCTCGGGTGATCCTAGATGATTGAGGTCCACCCTGATCGGGCAACAGTGATACAGGCTCAGGGTCTTGGGCTGGACCTGTGGGCGGGTGGCCTCAATTGTGGTTTCAGGAGTCAAAAGGTGTCAAGGTAGGTGTTTAAAGTGTGATGTGTCCCAAGTGGTGGATTTTCCAGGACAACGTGCTGTCACCATATTCTCTTGCACACCACGACATGCAGAGGGTCAGTTGCAAAAGGAGTGTCTGTTTTCCACTTTCGTCTCGGTTTGAGCAGTACCCAGTTTCCTTTGTCAAAGACTGTCTCCTGAGCATGGCGGCTCTGATCTGCATATGTTTTCTTTTTTCTTTTCCAAGTTGCAATAGTGTCTTGAACTTTGTCAATATTCACTGATCGATCTGGGATCCAGTGATGTAGTTTTGTTCTGATGGCTCTCCCAAATAGCAAGATGGCTGGACTCTCACAAGTTGTGGAGTGAGGAGTTGATTGATAGGCCCAGAGGGCCTTGCACATGGTTTGGTTCAGATTGAATCCCTCCATGGAAGCTAATTGAATGACCCTCTTGAGGGTGCCCATGAATCATTCAACTACACCACTGACTTGGGCCAGAGGGGTGTTTCATTTGGTGTTTGACATTGAGTCTGACAAGAGATTCTTTGAACTCGTTGCTATTAAAGGATGGGTCATTATCAGATTTGAGGATCTCGGGATACCCTAGGTTGCAAAGATGTCATCAAGCCATTCTATGACTTTGTCATAGGTTGTCAAAGCCAGAGTTTCCACCAAAAGAAAACATGAATATTCATCAATAACTATCATGAGATGGTGTCAATTTCCTAAATGCCCAAAGAAGTCTACTGAAACTCTCTCCCAGGCATGGGCATTAATGTCAGACATTGTCACTGGCTGCTGCATCACCTTAGGGGATAAGCAATTGCAAATGTGGCATGCTTTCAGCTCTTTCTCAACTCGCTTATCTAGTTGAGGTAACCACACTCGATATGTTAAGGCTCTTTTGGGGGCGAGAACACCATGATGTCCTTCATGGGCCAGCTCAATGACCTGCTGCCTAATGCTCTCAGGTATGAAGCATTCTTGAAGCCTTTGAACATTACGCCATCTTGGGTATACGCTAACTCTTCCACTACATTTTTGAGCTTTTGGAATTCAACATCATTGGCAATGGGCTGTGTACTTTTTCTCCATGATGCATTGTAATGAGTTCTTTGATGATGTTCATGTCTTTGTGTGTGTCGGTGGTAGCAGTGATTTGTTGCACAGACAGAGCTGCTGGTGTGATGAACCTCACAATAAAATCGAGATATTCCTCGGCCATCCTGGATGTTGAACTGTGACGATGTGGCAGCACTTGTGAAAAGTATATCTGCATGGTTTTGATTCTTCCCAGATTTGTGTATAGCCTCATGCAGTCTTAAACCCCACATCTCAATGCAAGAGGGGAATCTTAGCCTTCGAGTTCCCACAGATGGTGGGCAACGCCTGTTGATCAGTGATGAAAGTGAATCATTTTCCATAGAGGAATACATGAAATTGTGCACAGGCCCATACCACAGCTGGACTCCCCTTTTCAGGCTGAGAGTAGGCATGTTCTGTTTCAGATAGGCTTCAACTGGCATAGGCCACAATGTGTCTGTGAGCATTCGGGAGGTCGTAGTGTTGAGCAAGAATCACCACCCCTCCCTCCCCCGGGCCTGCACCAACTGTTATTTCGGTATGTAACTTGGGTTGAAGTAGACCATTTCAGTTGCATTCTCAATCACGTTATATTTCTTTGAAACTCTGGTCACATTCAGGAGACTACTGAAATGGGACATCTCACTTTATCAAGTCTCTTAAAGGGGCACTCACTGTAGCAACCTTGTGAATGTATCTTCAGAAATAGCTGGCCATGACTAAAAAGGATCACAGGATGGTAACATCCTGGGGGGTAGGCAAGTGCATGAAAGTGCTTGCATCTAGTAGGGGTCCTGATTCATTCCCCATCAGAGATTATGTGCCCAAAAAACATAAGCTTCGTTTTGTGGAACTCACACCTTGCTGCATTCAGAGTGAGACCTGCATCAGCAAGTAACTGCCACCAATGGGTAAGGGCTTTGTCGTGTTCTTTCTGTGTTTTCCCAAAAACCAGTATATCGTTGCTGTAATTGAATGCATGTGAAACAGGTTGGATTACTAGGTGAATAAGATCCTGAAATATATCATCAATTGAAGATACTCCAAAACTCAGTATCTTACATCTGAAAAAACCAACAAGTCGAATAAGTAGTGATATACCTGCAGTCCTCTTCCAGTTTGAGTTAATGATATCCATTATTCAAGCCAAGACAGGAATTTACTTTGGCTGCGTTAAATTGCATGACTATGTCCACTAAGTGTGGACCAGGGTGTCTCTCCCTTTCAATTGCTTTGTTTGCTTGGTGCATATCCACACAAATGCCACAGCTCTGCTACTGTCTTTTTTCGGTACAACTGCTATATGTGAAACCGATGGCATGGGGCCTGTCGAGCGTTCATTGATGTCATGTTTCATAAGTGTTTCCAACTCTTTCTCTAAAGCTTCTTGTACATGAAAAGCAACTCTACAGTGCTACAGCGCAATAGAGTGAATGTCTTAATTGATTTGAAGCTGCACTTTCATTTACTTGAGTTTTCCCAGACCACGGATTAGCGATGGGAATCGGTTCATATCTCAGACTGAGCGCACAGCTTGTAGTTGAGGGATATCAACCCCATGTCAGCAGCGCTGGTAAAACTGGGCAAGCATGCACTAGACGAGGTCCATTGTAGAACATGAATGGTGGTCTTTTTGTGTCGTATTGTCGCTGTGAACGACCCTTGGTTTTGTAATGGTTTAGACGGGGCCGAGCTGTATACTTTCATGTCTGACTGAGTGAGGCAGGGCTCAGGGAATAGGCTGTTAAACGTTTCCACTGGCATGATATTATTCAACACACCACTGTCTGTGATGAAGGCTATCAAGTGACCGTTCACTTTCAATGTGATTTTAGGACAGTGTCTAAATTAAGTTTCTTGCTTTGTTTGGTGAGTTTTCCTTGAACTGTGATCTTCTTTACAGGCAGCTAACAGCATGTGCACATCTTCCTTTGGTTAATATCAGCACACACCCATCTTCTTCGTTGGTACTCGATAGTGACGCTGAAGAACAGTTGTATGAAGAACTTGACGACTATTGATTTTGCTTCGCTTCTACTTGCAGCTGATGTTGCTTTTTTGATTTGTGGGTATGGTGAGAGTGCTTCTGGAACAACCATCTCTTCCTTTTGTTGTGACTCACTTGATTTTTCCTTGGATCGGCCAACAGTGATGAAATGGTTCTCTTTCCAACAACTTTTGCAGAATTCTCCTAGGTCTGGACATATACCTTCATGGAAAACGATAAACCATATCAGAATTATAGCTTTGATTTCTCCAAAGAAGTTGACTTACGTGGATTTTGTTTTTGAATGTGCTTGCTTTTCACGATCAATGCTGATTTATTGCGTGCTGTTCCTGCTTCCATATCAGCAGCTTGTTGGTTTGCTCATTTTGCTCTCGCAACGATCAGTACTTTCTCTAGACTGTGTGTTTCTTTTAACATACAGCTTCTAAATAAATCTGAAAGGCAGCCATGGACAAGTCTGAGGCGCATGGCTTCTTTGTCGATGTAGTCCCAGAACTTACAATTTTTAATGAGTGCAACAAGTCTTTCAACAAACTCATCCGTTGTTTCACCAACCTGCTTTTGTGCTTGGTTGAAATTGGACTCTGGCACAGTATCCCCGCATTTTTTGCCTGGTATCTTGTGCAACTTTGACTGAAAGTGTACTGGGTTCCTGCTAACCAGATTTCCAGTACAGGTGTTCTTTTCTAAACTGTACCATTGTTCCACCATTGACACCTCTTTAGGATCCCTGTAAGTCTCTGGTAAGTGGTACCTAGGGCCTTGGAGCTAACAATGGGTACCTAAGGGCTGCACACGAATTGTGCCACCCTAAGGGGCCCCTCACTAAACTCATGCAAGCTGCCATTGCAGCCTGTGTGTCTTGGTGCAGAGAAAAATGAAGAGTAAACATGACATGCACCCCTGTGTGCCATGCCAGCAAAACACTGCATGTGGTATAGGTAAGTCATCCATACAGCAGGCCTTACAGCCCTAAGGCAGGGTGCACTATATCCCATGTGTGTGCATATCTGCATGAGTGGATGTGTCCCTGCGATATTTAAGCAGAACTGTAGATATTGCGTTTGCACAGGGATGCCATGACCAGTACATGGACTGGACACGCGTGATTACGAATTGCCCAGCTTCATGATGACTTCACTATACAACAAGGTGCTTGTGGGTTTATCAAGATGAGGTGTTTGACACCACTGATGCCAGTGGTGGATTTATTAAGCAATGCACCCAGAGGGCACCTTAGAGGTACCCCCTAAAAACCGACTGACTACTAGTGTGTTCACTAACTGATCTCGACCAACCAACCACCATAGACAGGTCTGGTGTTCACACCTCTTCCAAGCAGGATGTGCATTCCAGGACGGAAAGCTTCAAAGTCCCTGCCGCCTTTGTTATGCGACCAAGGCCTCTACAGACGGTGGATATGCCCACCTCCCTGTCCTGCTCCCACTTATGTTGGCACGACAGGTGGGAAAATTAGTAGATTAGGAGGTGTGCCCACATTCAGACAGCATCAACCCTAGGGCGAGGCAGCTGATGTGGACCATACTTTTTAGATTCCTCCATCTTGTTTTGGATGGAATTAGCATTCTAGGATCAGGGCTATGCCCACTTCCCACAGGAGTTGGTCATATAGAGGGTGTCGACACCCTAAACGTAGGTAGCCCATTGGCTACTATCTGCCACTCCCCCTTGAATGCCCCTAAATTGAATATTTAGGTGGCACCCTGACCTGAACCCAAGAGCTAAGATTCAATGGATCAAGAGTAGAAGGATGAAGAAGAGTTACTGCCTGACAGCAGAACTGTAGACTTTTGGTGTGATACTCAAGTCTTTAAGTTCATTGAAGCTCGGGTCAGAAAGTTGACAAGCTTCTCAAGTGAGAACATGCCAAACTCACTCATGTCATTACAATATTGGGTTAATGTTGTGAACGCTCAGTAAAAAAAAAAGATAAAAATGAAGTCTTAGTTACAGTAAACTAAACTAAGCTAAATCACGTGAATCCCTTTATATAGTGCAACATCCATGCATAACAAATACCTGACTAGTCAAGTGAAACAGAAATTAGCTTGTGTAAACCGAGTGAGCCGCTCGTGCCAAAGATTACAAACGCGTTTGAGCTACGGGTGCAAACATATTCAATACTCATGCTTGTAAGATTACCTGCCATGAAACTCATGGACACTTGCATCTTGTGGTCAATAATTTCCTGGAACGAATGATAGACAAACACACTCGAGCCATTTAAAGTGTCTGATAGGAATCAAAACCTACTGTTAAAGATAAAAATAGAAAGAGGGCTTACAAAGAGAACAAAGTGTTGGAAAAAAAGTTGTGAACGCCAGCGCCATCTTAGACGTGTGTGTGATGAATTGTTCAAACTGTGGTAATAGAAATGCAACAAAGATGCTTCTGAAGCAAGTCAATAGGAAAACAAAAATTCAACAGAGAAATAAAAAGTGGTCTTCATACATTTGATGGTTTAAAGGTAACAACCCTAAATCTATCCGTTTCTTCAAGCTTTTAGGGCTACATGAGTCCAATTTTTTAATCCAGAATGTCTCCCTCAGGAATAGGTGTTTTTTTAATTGTCTTTACCTTCTTGAATAAGTACGGTTTCAAGTACCAAAAATCTCAGTTGACTTATGTTGTGTTTGTGTTACATTGTGATTACGAAAATTACTTTTGTGTTCAGTCAAGTATGGTTTTCACTTTTCGTTGAGTTTTTCCCAAATATACTAGTCCACATGGGCATTTCAACATATAAACAACTTTCTTTGAATCACAAGTAGCTGTAGTATGTAACTTAGTGGGGGAACCTTGGCTGGGGTGCATAATGGTATTGCCTTTGATTATATTATTGCAATGTCCACAATTATGGCATGGGTTAGTTCCATTATGGAAGACACCTTTTTGTGGTTTGGTTTAATTAAACACTCTTTAAGATTTTTGGTTCTCTGGTATGCAAAAAATGGTAAGTCATTAAAAAGGCCTTTAAAGTTATCTTCAGTTTGCAACATTGGCCAGTGTTTTAACTGCTTGTAGACAAAAACAGATTTTTTTTTTATTGCTATTGGATGTTTTCTGACTTGTCAGCAAATGGTTCCTGTCTTTGAGGTGTGCCCTTTCCAGTGCCCTCTTTTTTCTTGGTGCTCTCAGCCCTTCTTCTGCTTCTGGTGGATGCCAGTAGAATGCACTATTCTACAGCTCCTACATAAGGGCCTTTGAACGCCTTGCCCTTTTCACCCATTTTCCCACCTTCAATTAGATTCTCTGTTGTGCCAGGCTTCAGGGGTCTGCCATCACTGAGTCCAGACTTCCCAGCACACAAACAGCCCTCAGTCCAGACTCCCTAGTACACCAACAGCATCCACCAGCATCCTCCAAGCAGCACTGGTAGAATGTGAGGTCGGTCACCACGTGGGGAGGGGTAATGTAGTTGCTATTGGTTTATTTATAATATAGGCCATCAGGACCTCCACTAGTGGTTGTCACCAGCTGAGCCTGTCAGCTACCTGAAACAAGAAAAAACTAAAGATACAAATAAAATGAAAAACAGAGGGGTTTTAGATTTTTTAATGAAAACTGCACACATCAGACAAGGAGCCGGAAAATCAGGAAAGGGAACAAAGAAGCTTTCTTCTCTTAACTTTGAAGCAACCAGCACATACAGGATACTCAGTTGTATCTAAGGAAACATGATGTTGGAGGCCTGCTTGACCAGAAAAACATGAGGATTTGATTAAAGCCATGATTATATTAGCCAAGAGTTGATGCAGAAGACTACATCCATTGATTAATCCAGAGATACCCTTGGTTAATAGAAGTACAGTTCTCAAAAAAGAGCAAACAACAAAAATACTGAAGACTGAGACATCAAAGGATAGAGACAGATTAGGATCAGCAGATTCTTATGCGTCAATCTCAGATGCAGACTTTTTTTATTGATCCTAGGACTCAATATCATATTTCAACTGCAAAGGACATAAGTACACAGGTGAGATGCCTCGATTCAGATAGCTTCTCCCCACCACCGCCTCCCAGAGGAAACCAGACATAAGGATCGCACACAAAAAAGGAAAAAGTGAGACTAAGGGTAGCTAGAACTACAAAAGCTGGGCCCTTAGGTAATAAAGCAGTGGCTTTACAATAGATACTAAGTGCAAATTGTACATCCCCAAGATAACCCCTGGGTAGCTTGTCACAGAGAGAGTGAGTGAGTGAGTGAGTGAGTGAGTGAGTGAGTGAGTGAGTGAGTGTGTGTGTGTGTGTGTGTGTGTACACACACACACTTAGAAAAATAGTTAATATTTAGCTGAATAAAACAAGACCAAAAGAACAAAAATCCAAAATACTCAAATCAAGATATCACTTTTAAAAGACAGAATTCAGTATAGCTTTTAGAAATCAAAAATAGCTCCAACTGGGGCTATTTGGTCAAGGTCGCAATAGCAACTTCACAGAGACAATACAACCTCGATGAAGTGAGGGCCGATTACGGAGTCGGGCAGACCCCAGTACAGTACCTTGGAGGCATCAAAAAAACAAAGACATTGCGCAACACAGGGGAGGTGAGGGGGTCGCATGGGTCAGTGAGGCATCAGTTCCTTACTGTTTCAGGGGAAGATGATGCTGTGGTGGCCAGTGCAGTACCCGGGGTCCTTAATGTGGAGCAGCACAGAGGAGGTGTCAAAGGTCAAGCCACGAGGCTTCAGCTCCACGGTGTCGATGCAGAAGCCAGGGCTGTGGTGCAAGTTGGGGTGGTGCGTCGTGCTCTTAATGGGCGGTGCCCTTGGCTCCGGTGCAGGCAGCAGGGTGGTGTCGATGCTGGAGCGCGGTCATCAGTGAGGTCGGGGCTGCGGTGTAAGTCAGGGGGGTGCTTCGTGCTCTTCACAAGTGGTGCCCTCAGCTTTGGTGCAGGCAGCGGCTTCAATTATGGCATCAAAGTCAATGGGTTGATGTTGTTGGCAACTGGGGCTGCGGTGTAAGTCGGGTGTGGTGTGCTCTTCATGAGCACTGCCGTCAGCTCCGGTGCAAACAGCGGCTTCAATGACAGCGTTGAGGTTGCTTTTCTTGAGTTGCAGCACAAACTACTTGACTCCAAGGGTCTAGGAACTGGATTTGGCACCACTTAACAAAACAGGACCCTCAGCATAAGAGCCCAAGTGATGTTAACAAGAACAGATGAAGTCTTTTATGGCCCTGAGTATTCTTAACAGGAGGCAAGCTCAACTCAAGCCGTTGGAGAACTTTGGAAGCAGGAATTAGAAAGCAAAGTCCAGTTCTTTCACTCCCAGGACAAAAGCAGCAGGCCAACACAGCAAAGCAAATAGCAAAGCGACAGTCCCTCCTGACAGCTATCCAGCTTTTTTTTCCTGGCAGAATGTCCTCAGCCCAGAAGTGTTCTGAGCATGTGGTGTCCCAGGTGCAGTATTTATACCACTTTCAGCTAGTCAGGATAGTCTTTGTAGTGCACAAGACCCTGCCTTTCCCTGCCATGGTTCCAGACACACTACAGGGGGGTGGAGACGGCTTTGTGTGAAAACAGCCACAGTACTAATCAGGTGTCAGTATCAACTCCTCCCACCACTCTAGCTCAGAAAAAATAATTAGCTTGGTGATGGTCCATCAGGATACAAAGTGCACACCTCAGCTCCCTTTGTGTGACTCTCTAGAGTGAATGCCTGTCATCCTGACCCAGACATGTCTTCCACAGATAGGCACAGAAGGGTTATAGTAAGAAAATGCCCACTTTCTAAAAGTGCCATTTGCAGACCTGCAATTTAAAAACCAACTTCCCTACAAAATGGATTTTTAAATGGTGACTCCTGAGACACCTAACTCAAATTTTCTATCAGCTCCCAATTGGCAGATGCACTTGTCAAATGTTACCAGGCAGCTCCAATCGTACCCTAAGGGAGAGATGGGCCTTGCTGTAGTGAAAAACAAAATTAGCAGTATTTCACCTCCAGGACATGTAAAACACAACAGCACATGTCCTACCTTTTAAATACCCTGCACCCTGCCATCGGGCTACCTTTTGTCAAGTTGTACAAGTACTCTCTTACCTTCAGGAGCACTTGCTTGTTTCGCAGAGACGCTATGAGCCAACTTCCTAGAACTCTACTGAATAACCTATGAATTTACCTTACTCTAGGTTAAAAAATAGAGCCCCGGGAGGAGGGCCGGATACTGGACGCACGTAGAAGTCCTGTTGTCGACCTGCGAGGCAACAGAACATAGGTGTAAACTATGCGAACCTAGTTTCCTATTTTACACTAGTTATTTCTAGCCTTTGTACTCTTGTCTTTTATTAACAGAACTTATTCCTACCTGCGATCTGGGGAATTCTTGATATGGCGCCCAGCAGTCTTGTGGAGGTGTAGGAGTGCAGATTGATGAAATGTTGTTATGAATTCGCTCTGTACCTTGTTGGTTATTTGCTTGTATCTAAATAAACAAAATTAACATTTACTTTCTAATCTTGCAATTGAATATTCAATTTTCACATTTCTATTACGATTTTTTTTAACTACTACGACGTCACTTACTCTTATGAGCGTGCATCAATAATTCTTATGCCTTCACCAGACCTGTAGTAATAAGGGTAAAAACAAACTACACAAAAGACATGCAAAAATCACTTTTCTTTACAAACGTTTTCCTTTTAGCTGAAAGCTGCAAAGTCCAAAAGCATTGTCTATGCTAATTAGTTGAAAGTTCCCAAAAATTATAGTTCTACTTTACGTAGGTAAAGTGGCTTCAAGCTTTCTTGCGTTGGGCGCTAGAAACTAAAATCTGTACTTAGCTCTTCATTCTCTGAATTTCTCTGTCCTTAGATCCCTTTGGTGAAGCGATGGTGCCCTCCTGTGGATGAAGACAGAAGACGCGGCTGCTTCGAGATTCAGGTGAGTTCTTTCGTCGAAGTCAGGAGGCTAAGCACTGTGAATGGCTGGGTGTGGCCTTAAATACTCCTGTCACACCCAGAACACCAGAACCTTCCTTACGTGAATCACGCACGTAGCGCAAGACACGTCTTGCCAATCCCGGTTTTAAGATCGGGTCGGGTTTTAGTTGCAGTGCGCTTCGCTCGCTGCGCGCCAACTCTGCATTTAAAAGGCATTAGATTGCTACAATAATATATAAAACACAAAGCGGACTCAAGAAACGTATAAATCATGAATAATTAAACATCGCTATACATTAGAAACATTACAGCATAACCTAAATACTTCAGTTACAAATAATAACACATTAATAAATGATTCCTCATCAGAAAACACATTACAGATCTCTTTCCAAGGAGTGCTGGTTGCACGGGACAGGGGTGGGTTTTTATACGGGGATAAATCAAGGCGCTTTATAAGAGCGTGTCCTTGAATATGTATGTACATTATGCTTCATGACAGTACTCCCCTCTCAAAAGCCCCCCTAAAACTAGAGGGACAGGTCTTGGCTTATCAGGAAATTTTCGGTGAAAAAGTTTCACCAACCGGGGAGCATTCTGAAGATTTGCAAGCGGTTCCCATGACCTTTCTTCTGGACCATAACCCTTCCAATCTACTAAATAATGTAATTTCTTCTTAATTCTTTTCGAATCAAGAATTGCTCGAACTTCAAATTCAGGACTCCCATCAATTTCTACAACTGGAGGAGGGGCATTAATCCGAGTTAAAGGATGAAAAGGCTTTAGTAAAGAAACATGAAAGACTGGGTGAATTCGATAACGAGGTGGTAAGGTTAGACGAACACTAACTGGATTTAACACCTTCTCTATAGAAAACGGTCCTATGAAACGAGGACAGAATTTTCTTCCACCTAGAATCTTTAAATTGTTTGTGGATAACCACACCTTATCACCAATGGTATAAGATGGTTGAACTGAGCGATGAGAATCTGCTCGTTTCTTTTGTGTTTCTTTAGCACCTGCTAGATGATAACGAGCTTGTTGTTGAATAGACACTAATTCTTGTTCATAAGTAGAGACCGAGGGAGTTAAGTTAGTTTGAGGTTTGTCAATACAAACACCTTGTGGATGATAACCATGAGAACAACAGAATGGAGACATTCCAATAGATACATGATCAGAATTATTGTATGCGAATTCTAAGGCCCACAAAATATTTGACCACTCTAGTTCACAACTGTTTATCATACAACGGAAAAATTGTTCAATGGTTTGGTTAGTTCGTTCTGTCAACCCATCCGTTTGTGGGTGATAACTGGATGAAGCGCGAATGTCCATTTGTAGATTTGTTCCCAATTGTTGCCAAAAATGAGAAATGAACTGAGGGCCCCTATCTGAAATGACAACTGAGGGAATTCCATGTAATTTTAGAATTTCTTTCATGAAAATGTGAGTAAAATCTTTAGCTGTGGGTAATTTTTTCAATGGTATAAAATGAGCCATACGAGTGAACTGGTCAATAACAGTTAAAATAGTAGTATAACCAGCTGAGGTCTTTGGCAATTCTACAATAAAATCAAGAGATATGGTATGCCAAGGTTGTGGAGGTATTGGTAAAGGACGTAATAAACCACTAGGGGATTGATGTATAACCTTGTTCTGTCCACATACGGCACATGTTGTGACAAACTTTTTTACATCTTCAAACACGGTTGGCCACCAAAAAGTTCGTTTAATTAACTGATAAGTTTTCGTGATACCAGGGTGTGCAGACAAGATGTTATCATGATGTAAATGCATTACCTGATCTCCTAAAGATACATTTGGTACAAATATCTGATCACCCATATACAAAAGATCATTTCTAAACTGTAACATAGGATATTCAGATTTCAACTCTTGCACAGTCTTAGTTTTTAGTTCTTTCCTTATTTCAAATATGATGTCTTTATCAAGTAAGCCAACTTGAAAACATTGATCGGGTAAGATTTTTTGTGCCATTTCTTGACTTTGAAGACAATCTTCTGTAATTCCAATTCTGGATAAAGCATCCGCTTTATTGTTTTCTTTTCCAGGACGATATGTGATGATGAAATTGTAATCATTAAAAAACAAAGTCCAACGTAGCTGACGAGCAGAAAGGGCTTTGGCTGATTGTAAATTACGATGATCAGTATATATTGTGACCGGATGACGAGCACCCAACAAGTAATGGCGCCATTCTTCAAAGACAGCTTTTATTGCCAATAATTCTCTGTCAGCTATGGCATAGTTTTGTTCTGTAGAAGTTAATTTCCTAGAATAATAGGCTATTGGATGCATTTGCCCAGTTTCTTTATGTCGTTGTGACAAAATTCCTCCAATAGCAAATTGTGAAGGATCCGCTTCAACAATGAAGGGTTGAGATGGGTCAGGATGCATTAAAATTGGAGCTGTGGTGAATTGATTTTTCAAGTCTTGAAACGCTTGCTCGGCAGAATGATCCCATTCAAATTTTGCATGTTTTCATAATAATTTTGTGATTGGGGTTATAAGTTTTGAAAATTTTTGAATAAACAGTCTGTAAAAGTTGGCAAACCCTAAAAAACTTTGGATTTGCTTCACAGATGTTGGGCTAGGCCAGGTGAGTATAGACTGTATTTTCTTTGGATCCATTTCGATTCCAGATGGGGTAATAATATAACCCAAAAAATCAATTGTAGTAACATGAAACATGCTTTTCTCGAGTTTGACAAACAGGGAATTTTGTAAAAGTTGTTGAAGAATGGCCCTTACCTGTTTTACATGGTCTTCTTTGTTTTTTGAGTAAATTAAAATATCATCAATATACACCACGCAACAAATGTCTAAAAAATCTCGTAAGACTTCATTGATAAAAAACTGGAATGCTGCTGGGGCGTTGCAGAGTCCGAAGGGCATGACCTGATATTCGTATAGACCGAATTTAGTACGGAATGCGGTCTTCCATTCATCTCCCTCTCGGACTCGTACAAGGTGGTATGCCCCACGCAGATCCAGTTTTGTGTATATTGTGGCATCTTTTATCTGATCCAATAAAGTGGGAATCAATGGTAAAGGGTATCTGTTTTTGATTGTCACATTATTCAAGGCGCGATAGTCTATGCACGTGTGTAAATCTCCCCCCTTCTTCGGTATGAAGAAAAGAGGCGAAGAGACTGGAGATTTAGAATGCCTAATAAAACCATTTTCCAAATATTCATCAAGATAGGTTCGCAAATGTTGATTTTCTGACTCGGTAAGCGCATATATGCGACTACAAGGGAGAGTTGCACCTGGCAAGAGATCTATTCGACAATCGAAATCTCTATGAGGTGGTAATGTGTTAGCCTTTTTTTTTATCAAATACGTCCAAAAGATCTGAATATTCAGGTGGGACTCCTTGAATGGTCAACACAGTTTCAGATGTCTTAGGGAAATCATAACCATGAATTAATAATTCTGGAACATGATGTGATAAACAATTGGCTTGACAATGTTCAGATTTAAATAAAAAAGTTTTCTTTACCCAATCTATCTGCGGATTGTGTAGAGCTAACCACGGAATTCCCAAAATTAAGCGAAACTGTGGTGCATCGATGATGTCAAAAGATATATTCTCAGAGTGTGCTGAAGAAATCATGAGTAAAGTGTCAGTCTGAAATTGTATGGGGCCTGATGTTAACTCTTTTCCATCTACTGCTCTTACTATTTCAGGGTTATCTTTATGTACTTTTGAAAATCCTAATTCACGTAAAAATGTTGTGTCTATGAAGTTGCCCGTAGCTCCAGAATCAATTAAGGCATCTATTGACCATATCACAGACTTATTGTCAGATGATTGCAAGGTTACCTTAATACTAAGATGATTTGAAGTCATAGTAGGAACAATAGAGGCCAAACTTGCCTGCTTACTCGACAAAGCGGCCTAATCTTTTGTCGAGTATTCTAGTTTTCCGACTGATCTAGAAGAGCCACCTCGTTACTCTTCCCTTTTGCCTTATTAGGACGGGTCGGACATTCTTTGACGAAGTGTCCAGATTTTCCGCAATATAAGCATTGATTTAACTTTCTACGTTTCTCTTTTTCTTCTTTTGTGAGAGGGCCTCTCACGGTGCCAATCTGCATGGGTTCTCCCATATCTTGTTTGGGGGAAGATTCATTTCTCAGTGTAGACTTATCCTTAAAGACAAACAGTTTGGAGTCAGTCTTGGTCTTTTCTCCCTTACGTTCACTTAGCCTGTGATTCAACTTAACTACCAGATCAATAAATTCTCCGCAGTCTTCAGGTGGGTCTAAAATTTGAGCAATCATATCCTTTAATTCATCTCTTAATCCTCTATAAAACAATGACACTCTTTTTTCTTCTGGCCATTCTGCTTCAATAATTAAACGATTAAATAAAGAGAAGTAATGAATTAAATCGGATGATCCTTGTTTTAGATTAAGAAGTGCATGATCGGCCGACTGAACGAAGACATGTTTAGCAAATAATTTCTTCATGGTCTCTTTAAACCGTCTAAGATCATATAATAACGGATCATTTCTATCCACAAAGGGTACTGACCATAAAGCTGCATCTCCTCTTAAATATGACAAAAAGAAAGCCAGCTTAGAAGAATCATAAGGAAAGGCTGTAGGTTTAGCTATAAAATGAAGGTGACATTGATTCATAAAAATAGTAAATTTTGCGCTGTCACCATAAAACCGTTCCGGAGGAGCTAAAGGAACTGAAATTGGTGTTACCACTTGAATTTGTGTAGGGGTTGAGGCCGAAGCGCTATGCAAAGTTTGCATATTTTGAGAAAAACTGGATGGTTTTAAAATAGGCTTATCTGTAGAAGGACCCCTCCAAGGATGGACAGTAGGAGAAGCTGTGGCCTGCATATTAGTTTGTAAAACTGAAATGTCTCTACGCAAGACTGCATTTTCTGTCTTGATATCAGTTAACAGTGCAGCGATATCTTGTAACGAGATCTGTGGAGTTTGATTCATAGCGTCCAGGCGAAACCTTTTTCGTGGGCTTAGCCTTCTGTCAAGTTGTACAAGTACTCTCTTACCTTCAGGAGCACTTGCTTGTTTCGCAGAGACGCTATGAGCCAACTTCCTAGAACTCTACTGAATAACCTATGAAATTACCTTACTCTAGGCTAAAAAAATAGAGCCCCGGGAGGAGGGCCGGATACTGGACGCACGTAGAAGTCCTGTTGTCGACCTGCGAGGCAACAGAACATAGGTGTAAACTATGCGAACCTAGTTTCCTATTTTACACTAGTTATTTCTAGCCTTTGTACTCTTGTCTTTTATTAACAGAACTTATTCCTACCTGCGATCTGGGGAATTCTTGATATGGCGCCCAGCAGTCTTGTGGAGGTGTAGGAGTGCAGATTGATGAAATGTTGTTATGAATTCGCTCTGTACCTTGTTGGTTATTTGCTTGTATCTAAATAAACAAAATTAACATTTACTTTCTAATCTTGCAATTGAATATTCAATTTTCACATTTCTATTACGATTTTTTTTAACTACTACGACGTCACTTACTCTTATGAGCGTGCATCAATAATTCTTATGCCTTCACCAGACCTGTAGTAATAAGGGTAAAAACAAACTACACAAAAGACATGCAAATATCACTTTTCTTTACAAACTTTTTCCTTTTAGCTGAAAGCTGCAAAGTCCAAAAGCATTGTCTATGCTAATTAGTTGAAAGTTCCCAAAATTATAGTTCTACTTTACGTAGGTAAAGTGGCTTCAAGCTTTCTTGCGTTGGGCGCCAGAAACTAAAATCTGTACTTAGCTCTTCATTCTCTGAATTTCTCTGTCCTTAGATCCCTTTGGTGAAGCGATGGTGCCCTCCTGTGGATGAAGACAGAAGACGCGGCTGCTTCGAGATTCATGTGAGTTCGTTTGTCGAAGTCAGGAGGCTAAGCACTGTGAATGGCTGGGTGTGGCCTTAAATACTCCTGTCACACCCAGAACACCAGAACCTTCCTTACGTGAATCACGCACGTAGCGCAAGACACGTATTGCCAATCCCGGTTTTAAGATCGGGTCGGGTTTTAGTTGCAATGCGCTTCGCTCGCTGCGTGCCAACTCTGCATTTAAAAGGCATCAGATTGCTACAATAATATATAAAACACAAAGCGGACTCAAGAAACGTATAAATCATGAATAATTAAACATCGCTATACATTAGAAACATTACAGCATAACCTAAATACTTCAGTTACAAATAATAACACATTAATAAACGATTCCTCATCAGAAAACACATTACAGATCTCTTTCCAAGGAGTGCTGGTTGCACGGGACAGGGGTGGGTTTTTATACGGGGATAAATCAAGGCGCTTTATAAGAGCGTGTCCTTGAATATGTATGTACATTATGCTTCATGACACCTTTGGCTTACTTTAGAGGTGCCTTATGTGCAATAAAAAGGAAGGTTTGGGCCATGCCCAAACCTTCCCATCAAACCTTCCCTTTTTATACATAGAAGTCATCCCTAGAGTAAGGTTTGGACGGCCCAGAAGGTAGGGTGCAGTGTATTTAAAAGGTTAGACAAGTGCTTTTAAGTATTACATGTCTTGGCAGCGAAGATCTTTCACTACTGCAAGGACTATCTCTTCCATAGGATAACATTAGAGTTACCCTATTATGTTAATAAGTGTAAATACCAAATGGGAAGAGATCACCACTTCAAGTTTGATATCTCACAATTTAAAATTCTAACTTATGGTGAAGTCGGATTTTAAATGCAATTCTGAAAATGTCACTTTTACAAAGTTGGCATTTTTCTGCCTTAGCCTTTTGGTGCCTGTAGCTGGTCTCTGATCAAATGACTGGGTGTAGTTGGCAGTTGGGCTTTATGTATTCCTCTTAGACAGCCACACACAATGGGGAGCTTAGGTGGGGCTGAATGGGCCATCACTTGCAGGATGGGAGGGACGAGCTCAGCACAGCCGATACTTACACTTTTATAGGCCATTTCCTGCCTTCACACAAAGGGCATTACAACCCTCCATTGTCACTTCAACCGGCATGGAGCCAGGGCATGGGAGGTAGGAAATTCCATGCACTTCAAAACCACTGTCTAGGACCTTCTTACACCTTCCAGAGCCAGGGAACCAGCCTATATAGGAATGCCTTCAGGCAGTAACTCTTCAGTACACTTCTGGACCTGTGGATAATCTGCCTAGGACTGCTGTGCTGCTGAAATGACTGCCACTCTGCTGGACTGCCACTCAGAAGGAGCTGCTGCACTGTAGTGCTGACCTGCTACCTATTGCCCTCTTGCCTGGGGAGGAAGAACTGGACCTGCATCTGTATCTTGAACCCAGGACCCCAGAGTGCTTCAAAGGGCTAGTTTGCTTGAGTCTCAGGGACATAAAAGGCTCCCCGACAGCTCCTGGACTAGTACTCAGTGAGTTGCTGACCCCCAAGTGGTGCCTCTCAGGTCCTGGAAGATGGGTACAGCTGTGGAGCTTTTTAATTCAAGATTTTGGGCTCTTCACTACCACAAACAGGCCCGTTTGCACTGGAACTGCACATGCACCGAAAATCAGCACGAGCCGCCGCAAGCCCATCCCTTCACCCAGCAAGCATTGATCACCCGCAGACAACCACCAATGTGACATACCAGCCCAACTGTCTGCGACACCCGGCTTGCTCCTCGTGCGACACCAACCACCACCAGCGACGCTCTCCATGCATCTTTCTTCAACGCAACTTTTGGCACAAAACTCAAAAAGGTAAACCTTCAGAGGGATGATTTGGGACTGTATCCGACCTGCGCTCCATCGCGGTTGGCCGGAACTTTTGAGTTTGACCCAGTCAAGTGCGACCAGGAAGAGGCGGTTGGCGCTTTATGGTTTATGAACCATATTGCAGTTTATTGTTTAAAAATTCATAACTCGGGGTCTAATGATTGGCTGTTTGCCAATTTGGTCTTGTTTTATTTATTACATTCTGCTCTATTTGTCTAACCTGGTTTGGGGTATGTCTGTGTGGTTTATTCACTGTTTTAGTTGTAGCACAAATACTTTATACATTTCCTCTAAATTAAGCCTACCCGCTCTGTGCCAAGCTACAAGGGGGATGAGCACAGGTGAATTTTGAAAGGGTTAATTTGGGGTTTGCTTGTGCCTTACCCTGACTAGGATTATGGTTGCTGTTTGATTAGGGCTCAGACTCCAGTAAACCAGTAACCCAATTTCTACAAGTGCCCTCTTCTCTGCCCTGCCCTTTCTACAAAAAGCAGGTTGTCACGGCAGAAGCATCCCCAAATCTGATAGCCCCACAACACAGCCCATGGGAGTGAACATAGGTTCACACCTAGATGTCAGCCAAAGTGAGCCCTACTCTATATGATCAGTCTCATCTTCTTCCTGAGCAATGAACTCCTAATCTTGCGATGCTTTAAAGTTGAGCTTATGCTTCAGAGTGAAAAACTTTTCAGATTAAACAGCAAGCCAGCACCTTATAAGCATGTTCTTTTATCTGGCATTCAGTAAATAAAATGTGCGGTTGGTAATTTTTTGGGTCAAGCTTGCAACAGCATGCGCTAGTGCTTGCGAGACTGTTGTTAACAACAAAAATGGCTTCGAGCCCACCCGTTGCTTACCATTTGTTGGTTTGCATGGCACTCTTCTAGACAGCCTCGTAATTCATCGAGGCAGGCCTAACATCATTCCTGTTCCTCTCTGTGGAGCAGGTACATTTGAGGCAGGCCTAACATAATTCCCGTTCCTCTCTGTGGAGCAGGTACCAAGCACTGATTGATTCAACTTACTCAGTGCCCGTCCGCGGTGGTTCCCGATGTGATTGAGGTACAATTTTGTTCTGTTTAACTTTTAGTGCCCTGTAAACAGAAGGCATGCGACTGGCAAAAAACGTACCCAGCAGGACAAACAAAATTGCAAACATTTATTTTCTATAGTGAAGTTTCTTTTATTTTGTAAAGTCTTCTTTTCTCACTTTGCACTCATGTTTTCTTTTGTTTTTGCTTGTGGCCGCTGTTCTCAAAAGATGAAGATTATTTTATTGCAAAGCAGCATTGTTTCTTTCTTATGTGTTATTTCTGAAATGATGCTTTAACACATAATCGTGCAGTACACCCCAATCCACCCCACTCCAATTCTCCGAACTCCAACCTGACCCACTCCAATCCAAAACAATCTGCTCCACTCCAATCCAAAACAATCTGCCCCACTCCAATCCAAATCAATCCAATCTAAAACAATCTGCCCTAGCCCAATCCAAAAGTCTGCCCCACTCAAATTTGCCCCACTCCAATCCAAAACAATCTGCCCGCTGCACCCAAAACAATCTGCCTCACTCCAGCCAAAACCATCAGCCCCACTCAATCCAGAATAATCTGCCTCACTCCAATCCAAAACAATTTGCCCTACTCCAATCCAAAACAATACGCCTCACTCCAATCTGCCCCACTCCAATCCAAAGCAAACTGCCCCACTCCAGTCCGCCCCACTCTTGTTGAAAACAGTCTGTGCAATCTAATCCGCCCCACTCCAATCCAAAACAATCTGCCCACTTAAATCTGCCCCTCCAATTAAAACAAAATTGGCCCCACTCCAATTCATCCCACTCCAATCTGCCCCAATCTAATCCAAAACAACCCACCCCACTTCAAATCCGCCCTACTCCAATTCGCCACACTCTAATCCAGCTCACCCCGCTCCATCTCAATTCACCATAATCCACCCAACTCCAATCTACCCCAATGCAATCCACCCTATTCCCTCCCCAATCCACACCCCTCCAATTCACAGTCTACCCCACTCTACCCCAATCTGCCCCACATCAACCTGCCCCACTCAATCTAAGACAATCTGCCCACTCCAAACCAGAACAATCTGCCCCACTCCAGTCTGCCCCCACTCCAATCCAAAACAATATTTCCCACTCCAATCAAACTCACACCAATCCAATCCACCCCACCCTAATCCAATCCTCCTCGCTCCAATCCAGCCCACCCCTATCCAATCCGGCCAAATCCAATGTACCCCATTCCAATCCACCCCATCCTAATCCACCTCTCAATCCATTCTATTTCACTGCAATCCAATCCACCCACTCAATTCCACCTCACTCCAATCCACTATATTTCAACCCACTCCAATCTAACCCACTCCACTCCACTGCAGTCAAATCTACCCCAGCCGAGTTCAGTCCACCCTACTCAGTCCAATCCATCCAGCCCACCACACTCCACTGTATTCCAATCCCCCAGTCTATCCCAATCCATCCCACCCCAGTGAATCCAATCCGTTCAGCCCACCACACACCAATTCACCCTTCAAACCAATACCCCCACTCCACTCCAATCCAATCCACCCCAGTCCAATCCACCCCCTCTATTTCACCCCACTTCAAACCACCCTACTCTAATTCACCCCACGCCATCCCAAACCAATCGAATCTACCCTGTCCCATCTAGTCCACCCAACTCTACCCCAATCCAAACCGCCCAATTTACTCCAATCCACTCCACCCTAATCCACCCCACTCCATGCCACTGCACTCTATGACACTCTGCCACTGAACTCTACTCCCCTCTACTCCACTTTATGACACTCTACTCCAACAAACCCAGTCTACGACACTCCGAACCCCCACTCCACTGTAGGACTTCTCATGCCACTAACTTTTAGCCATGTTGAACAGCAGCCACACCTGTGTACAACATGGAAAAAGCACATTGCCAAAGCCAATAGCTCATGTATAGGCGTAACCTATTGGCTATGGCAATGCTGGTTTTTAAAAGGTAATGGATTTCTGACTTAAGCACCATCATATATGAATTTCAATAGCCATTCACCTTTCTTTGAGAAACAGACACCTTGCTAGTAAAACAATCAATCTGGCATTAATTGGATTCATTTGATTAAAGCATTTACCACCCCTTATCCAGTGCTGCCATAGACAAATGTCTGGGTGTTCCATGTTTTCGGTCCACCTCCACTTACTTGCAAGGTGATGGGCTAAATGATAGGTTGAAACCAAGGACCTGATGTGACGTTCAGCGGACCGGGTTACTCCGCCACAAATGTGACAGATATCCTGTCTGCTGTATTACACGTCCATTATATCCTATGGGACTTGCAATACAAAGGACAGGATATGCTTCACGTTTGTAACGGAGTAATCCATCCGCCAAATTCTAAATCAGTCCCTAAGTCAGTTCAGTGAAGAGTTCCTTCACATATCTTAGAAGAAAGGATTAGGAGATGTTCTTTGATTTTGTAGGATTTATTTGGTTTCACATAAAAAAAATTCATAAAGCACAACAATAAAAAAACATTACATATAAAATACTGTATCAAATTCATCCCATAATAAAAAATTACATAAAATCATCAACAGTAAAACAAATTATGTTACACAAGTTTACATAAAACTCCATTCGTATAAAGCAATCATTCAAATTAATTGCCTGCCTAGTTTCTTGCTGATCAATATGGCATACCATAAGAACTTAGACACAGCAAGGCAATTTCCAAGGTGTGAAGTTGTAAAAAAAAAAAAAAAAAAAAGCGTGGCTGGTCTATATTGTCTAAATTTGTGCCTTTGTATTATAGGTCTTAATCGTTTTCAGGGTTCCTCATAAAATTTGAAAAAAATAAAGTACATTGTGCATTGTTCCAAGACACCGTCACAGGGACACATTTTAAGTGTAGGGGACCAGTCATTCTATCTTGGGAAAGACACAAGACGATGAATAACATTGCATCTGAAGTGTGTGGAGACAAACCTCTTTTGCGTATTGTACACCTGCTCCAAATAGAATTGATCGCCCCCCATTGTTTAGTAGCATCTGATGAAATGAAAAACTCGGCTGCCTACATTCCCTATAAAATCTTTCCTCCTCCCATCAGTTTCATAGACATGAGTTTAATTTCCAACCTTGGTTACTCCTCGTAGGGAAGAGGGATGGCTACAAAATTCAAGTCCACCCAACCTACTACAGAAAGCCATGACACAGCTGAGCCAGGGGATTTTATCAATAGAATCCAGAGATAGGAAATCACTGATTATCTTCCTATGTACACTGGTCTCCGGCCATGTCCAAATTCAATGCTAAAGCAGAACAGGGCAGGTCCTAATGTAGCCTTCTAAAACTCGGAAGACCCAGCTCTTTATGACAGACATAAGTAGAAACACTCTATGGAAGCAAAGGATACTTTCTTAAGCAGGCCTCGCATGGCTGCTCCATAGGAAGCCAAGAAGGCACATTTCGCTCTATATAGAATACATAACTCTTGCAGCGTCTTCCTCCCCAATTTTGTATACGCAGTTCGTGGAAAATGTACGGCGAGGAGGAGGAGGGCAGCCCGGGGACACCGCAATAAGGTAAGTGACTTTTATTATTTTTAAATTATGTTGTCAGTAGTATTTTAATTTAGGTGGGGTGGTGGCGGAGCGGAGTTCCACTGAGTCTCCCCCCCCCCCCCCGCCCATCTCCATAGACCTCCACGTAGTTGCACTGCGCAAGCTCCGCCCGGGGTTAGTCAGCACACGCATATAGACAGACACACTTAAAAACACCATAAGCAAAACAGAATGGTAAGCACTGCCCTGTAATAGCCTACACTAACTAGGTACTGCTAGAGCGTCAAATCCTTGTAACACAATTGAAATGTATTGTGAGTCTGGAGTTTGTAAAATGTTCCTTTCTTTGTAACGCCGACACAAAAGGGGAGAGGATGTGGTCTCACAGCTAGACTGCCGACTTTGGAGCTGGGAAACCGAGGTTCGGGGTCGACTCCACATCCTGTGATTCTGGGCAAATCACCTAAACTCCCCGTGCCGACCAAAAAATAAAAAGTGTGTCGTAACTGGTAGTCATATAAAGCGCTTCAATACTTTCCAGTCGACGCTATAAAAATCTGCACATTAAAATAACATATGGAACAAGCACCTAAATTTACAGCTTGGATAGTTAAACTAAATGTGTCATTTTGTATAGATGTACTGCCACCTTGTGGAATTCAGGCTAATTTCATCTTAAATTAAAAGTGTTCATTTATGCCAAGCGTTGATAAAAAATAAAAAAAACACAGGTGACTATGGAAAGATAATGGCTTCCTTGGAATGACAAGTCCCTGAAGACTTCTAATGGTAGCATTTGTAAGAATTTTAAACTAGGGGAACAGGAATCCGGGGAAAAGCCTACGTACAGTATTAACCCGGAAGCTAAAGCAGGGTTTCATCAGCCATGAAAACAATCCCAGGCAATATTAACTACCAGTGACTAATGTTTGTAGATCGTGTGTTCAAAAGTGCCAGGTGAATACAAATGCAGGTGGATGGTGAGGACCTGTGCAATGCAACTCAAAACCAATTCACAAGGGCCACCAATCTAATTTCAAAGGGTACACTGACAGGTGGCTAGTGACTTCCCTGTGATTGCCATCGAAGCCTTATTACTGCCCTTTCAGGTCACAGTATGATTGTTACATAAACTTCTAGCAAATACTTTATTCACCTAAGCGATTATTTTACTTCCTGAATGTAGCCGATGGAACGCAGAACTAGAGAACAATCGACAGGACATTCTGCATAGGAGCTGTACTCAGGGCAGTTTTTGACGGAGACTAAATCAAGTTTTGTTATAGCAGCAAAACAAAAGGGATTGAGGCAGCCTAATAAGAGAACCAGCATTAATCAAAAGAAGACAGAGTAAAACAATGGGAACGTTTGGAAGGCGCAAATTGCACTTGGAGCAGGGTATTGTACACTATTTGTCCTTACCTTAATTAAGCTTGACAAAATCCGAGAAGCGGTTTTGGGCGATATGACCCTCAATCTTCTGTCCATCTAACCATTGCCAATCAATCTCACTTGTGACAAATATATGTCAAATTGCAAAAAGAGCAGTCTCCGTGTAACACAAAATGGACTATGCCCGACAACATGTGCCAACCAAAATGATATGGGGCTTGTGTATTTGAGTGTGCGTTGGAGGGCGCTGGATTTAGGAATAGTGTGAATAACTATTCCAACTCCAGTCTAAGTACATTAGGGAAGGTGTCGGAATAGTAATTCACACTATTCCTTAATCTCGAGCGCCCTCCAGGGCAAGTCGACGTAATGACTTGCGTTGTTAAAACCACGAGTAACCATTACAGGTTGTAATGGTTGCGTGGATAAGGATGTTCATGTTTCCCGTGGGTGGGTGCATGGATTACCCCCGCGCGCAGGGGTGGCAGCTCCACTGTCTCGTATGGTACACTGTGGAAATACTTTGTTTACGGTGGACCTTGGGAGTTATGGACGGATACTGGGGGTGAGCGGAGTGTCACCTGTCAATACCTCAGGCTTAAAAAATGCATTGAACTTCACCATATTTGTGTGCATTTCTATACCTTCGCTGTTTGGCAGTATTAGGCTCCAAAATACAAGCTGGCAGGTAGCGACTCTGGTCACTCGACCAAAAGGTGAGGTGAAGATCAAGGGGAGGAAGAGCATACAACTGGCATCCTTATTTGCTTATTCTGGAAGATACCAATGTACACACATATCGGGGGAGGCGGCACCTCGCTGAGCTGATATCCCTTTCGGACCACGTTTTTATAAAGAACAATCTGTGCACATTACATGTTGAAATGTGGCAGTCCTTTTGCTGCACGTGTCTTATTAGAAATATCTTTGACTTGTATGGAGTGGGGTGGTATTGCGTTCATTTTCCTTGTTTTCTGAAGTCATCCGCATAGATGAATATAAACGTCAGTGCAATCTGCAGGATGCTGCAAAACAATGACCTTTGTGAAACATAACAAATCGGCCAAAGAGAATATTCTACATTTTGTTTCAAAATGCAGCTCGCGCATGCGGATGTTGCCTTGATCCAGTGATTGGCATGGGGCAAGTTAGTTGTAAAGCACAAAAAAGGGTTAGGCAGAAAAGCAGGGCACACGTTAATCTGCTGAAACTGTAAGACGAATGCATCTCACAAGGTGATGGCCTCGGAGGAGGGCGAACTGTGCGTGGTTCTTGGCCTCGCAGCAGAGTGCGTGGTATCGACCCAAACGCAGGCATACTGCAGCAGCAGGTTCAATGATGCTCATCTGCCAAGGTGGTGGGCAGGAAGGCATCTCCTCCACAGAGGTCCCCGTCACAAAACTGTCTTCACTATTCAGTGGCCACGTTCCATATCCGCCCCAAAATGAATACTGTTGCAAGCAAACAAAGTCGATACAAATCCCAACCATAGCATGCATGTGACCACCTTAACAATGGTGCTTGGAGTATGGGCAGTCAAACACTTAGGGCTAACATCCACACCTTCATCAGAGTGAAAAGTCCAGGTAGCCTTGCTACAGATCTGACAGCCAACCAAGAGCCCTTCATATTAGTAGCCAGGAACCAGGCATTATCTAGCACCAGGCACATATGAAAGCAATGGAAATAAGGCATGACTGCCAGTTGGACCAGGTCTCATGAAGTTCCTCATTTGTTCACAGTCCATCAGGAATACAAGCCACCCAAACAATCGGCCACGCGACAGCAAGAAGGTGTAGGGAGGATGCACTGCACAGCTGAGACCGTAATTGCAAATTAAGCCTCCCTGCCAATAGCCCTCTCAGCTCCCTGGGTCATCGGAGCGGACTTGATTCTTTCTGTCCCCTGACCACGACCCCAGATCCCAGCCCCGGCCTGCTGGTTTTAACTTCGCAGACCTCCCTCCCTCCTGCATATTAAACAAACTCAGCTTTCCTAAGTCTTCAGGCCTCCACCATCCTATCACATCCCCAATGTACGGTGGTCAACACTTTTTGTGGCCTTAGGCAGTAAACGCTCTAGCCAGGCAAACAGAGTTCCACTGCCCTTTAGCGCTCAACAACAGTTTACAAGAGGGGTTGTGGGGGGCGCAAGAGAAGGGAACTTGACTGCCATCTTGCGGAGGATCTCACAGGCACGGTGAACTAGGGAAATGGCACCAATGACATTTCAAGTGTGTTGGCTGTTCTTGGGGCATTAGTCGGGCAGCCAATGATATACCCGATGATACAGCAGAAATACAGCAAAGAAATGAAGGGAACAGAAAAAAACAATTTATTGTTTATAAAGTGCTGCAGGCACCAGTAAGACGCTTCATTCTCTGAAGATACAAATAACAGAACCAACAGCACAGCAGACGAATCAGAGGAGTTTGTGGCTCCCCCAAACAACAAAATGCATTCGTATAAGGCTGATGATTGTCAAAGGTAATTAGCTGAAAAAGTAGCTTATTCCCTCACTTACGGCATACATGCCTTTTTTGGGCTCCTTGCCGCAAAACATATAATTCAGTCAGACAGATACAGAGCAGCAGAAAGTTCTCAGTCAAAAATTGCATGTCCTGGGCAGACTGCAAACTCAAACACCCAACAGCCATTAAAGGATATATGAACCAGGGATAAGAACTTAAATTGAACGGTCTTCCACCGCCTGCAAAGCTATACCCGTTTTTACCTTAAAAGCGTGATCCTGTTTTTAAAATGTAGCACAGTTTGTACTGCAAAGTTTTGTTCATTGCAACTTCGCAAGCAAATAGGCAGGCAAACAAGATACAAGCTACAGCTCAGTCTCGAGGTACACATAGGAGCCACAGGAGCATGATGTTCCTTTGGAAGGAAAGCCAGGAACTTTCCAAGGAGAAGGAAAGGGTATAAACATGAGATACATAGGAAATTTTTCTGCACAAAGAAACATTCTGTTCTAGAATAACACTCAAGGGTTTCAACTTGGTGCCCGGCGTGGAGGGTGACCCCGGAATTAGTGGCCACAGTGTATTAGGACTGTGAGCGGAGTTGGTCTTGATGATCAATAGCTCAGTTTTATTAGAATTATACCGAAGGAAAGTGACACATTCAGGAAGAACGTACATCATTATACTCCTATGCCGTCCGGCACGCTAACCATCCTTTTTACAGTTTCTTCAGTTATAAGTTTAGCTTTATCATCTCAGTGATCGGAGAGAAATTAACTGGAACTGTGATATTCAGAAAAGCATTTTCCACAATGATGCGCACAAGGCAAATGACAGCTGTACTTGCGTCCTGTACACAACAGCGAATAAGACATCTTTCAGTAGTCCCAGTCCACCATAACACCCATTTTTAAAAGTGATATTGGATAATAAATCTATGTTGACACAACATTTGGAGCTTGTAGAGCAACACGAGAATCATTTATGGAGCAAATATATACTGACATGGAATTGTGAGTATAGTGCATCTTGAAGCACAGGTGCATATAAGATTTTAGGTCATATAAACATATGGATCTGGTGAATCTGTGAACATTATGTGGTAACAATTGGCAACATTTTTATACATTTTTTAAACAAAAATTGATTAAGAGCACTTGTTGAGTGACGGGACATTTTAATTATTGGCCCTCATGTACGCAAGTCCAGGGCTTTTAAATAAAATGTGGTTATACTACTCAGCACTGTTAAGGGAAGGAGAGATGTTAGAGGGACCTACATGGCCAGGATAACTACGCTAACAGATTGCTTTGGAAGCATTCCCGATTCTCCTCGCTGATTGACCGCTATGGTGATCACTGAATACCAAAAACAAGAAGCCACTCCCTCTGGCTGCTCCAATGAGGGGTGATCTCACTGTTACACATTTCTGGGGCTAATTATTGGTTATAGAAGATGGGCACATTTCTCTCTTTCATTTTTATATGGGTAACAGCATTACAATTTTAGAAACAAGAATGGGCATCTTGGTCTCTTCTACCCTTTACTGGATAATTACTGGAAAAGTCAGTGTAATCTATAAATAATATTTAAATCTGCTCTTTTTCTGTAGGGAGTATGTGTTATTGTAATTTGATTGATGAGAGGGTGCCTTCCAGAGTATACTACCCTTTACCTCGATTTAGTGATACGCGTTAGCTTAGTAGACTAACTAGCCTCCAAGATGCCACAGAAGCGGGGCAAGGAGGATGATACATAATACAATATGGAACAATATTGCCATCAAAGAGTTCTGATGACATGATAAACCACAAGGTCAAAGGCTGAGCGGTTTGTAAATCTCACCTAAAATAACAATATAGGACCATTTAAATTACCCGTTATATATTTTTATATGTTACATATTTTTGGGGGAGTTAGATAGCTTGAGTAAGCGGCTTTCTTCAAAATACAGGTAAGAGTAACACTGATAGGTTTTAGAATCATTAGGTTTACCTTTAATTAATAAATTGTTGCTAATACATTGCTGAGAGCCAGTGGATTCATGCGATTCTGCAACTGTATTGGTTACCACATACTAACGGATTTACTACATTTGCCACATAATTTGCAGATCTCACAGAAAAATTGAATTTTTTAGCTCAAATTGAGATAACACTACTGCCAGGCAATGTGCTGCGTAATTGCCCTTTTCCCCATATAATTTACATTATCTTGCTACCTAATCCTACTGGTACTACTGGATAACTGCCCCCAACGTAGAATCTTGGCCATTGCAGCATATAGTCACGTTGATAATGAAGGCTTCCACATCACCTACCTCTTGACTCGCTCCTTTGTCCCCCCTCCTTGAATTGGAGGCGTCACGACTCAATTTGTTTTACTATTGTTATACTGTACGTTTGATTGTTATTCTGTGTGTTCGATATCTTCCCTATAAATGTTGTAAAGCGCTCAGATACCTTCAGGTGTGGCCAACGCTATATAAACCTCTCAAGTTCAAATAAAATTAAAAGTACTGACAATGGTAAAACTCTACAGAGTGGTTTGGGGACATTATGGTGATAAACCCCATTTTTCACAGGGACGCATGAAATAGTTCTTTGTGGAATATGGGTTTTACACAATGCTATAGAGAGAAAGAGAAAGGACTCAACAGGTAAGTGTGCAATATGGACCAATATCGCCATTGGAGAGTTCTGGTGACATCGTAAACCAAGAGGCTGAAGGTTGAGTGGTTTGAATATGACACCAGAATCCTAACATTGCAATATAGGACCATATTATACATGTTAATCCTTGCTTGTTACTATGCAATGTTGTGGCATTTACGCATAATTAAGGGCTTACCATATTTGGAACATAACTTGGTGCATAATTTACATCCAAAAAAAATTGTATTTCTTGCTCTAGTCGGTCAAAATAATACCACCAGACAACGCTTTGCATACTGCTACATAATTTCCCTTTCTGTGACACATAATTTGGCTCATCCTGCGTGTTTCGTCCTTCATTGCTGTACAATTCTAGAAGTGCTGACAAAGGTAAAGGTCTGCAAACTACTTTGGGGCTGTCATTATGATGAATAACCGATATTTCAAAGTGACCTGCAATTTTTTTTCCGTGTTTCACAGGATCGGGTGACATACGAGTTGTTATACCACTGCATTTTGTCCACTACAGACATCCAAACCTGTACTATAGATATACACATTCATGTAGGGCTGGTGCAAGGATTTTGTTGTCAGCTGCACACGTACATTTTATTTGATGCACCCAATCTCACACCACATACCAGAGGCGTCTTTGGTAATCACCTACACTTGCTTTGCCCTCCGACCAGCCCTGGATAAGTGCACGTTTGTCATTGTATAGTAAATATAGAGTATAACATAGCACTTATTACCGGGGCTAAGTGTGAGGAGGAGGCAGGGTCGGAGTGGCCTATTGGGCACTCGGAGAGCGCTCGATGGGCTGGTCTGACAGATCAGTGTACGGGCCGGTCTTTGCAGTTTGCGGGCCTGTTTTTAATGTTGATTCCAGATAATAAGACAAACATTGTTTGCTGCAAACATAAATGCATGCACTCTCCCACACCTTGCAAAATATACATACAGCGACTTTACAAGTTCAAACCTAGTCTGATTTGAAAACGTGAGCCACATTTTTAAAATCTGGTTCTCTAACGGAGGCACATTTATTTTAGTGCCCAGGCCTATTTTATGTCCCAGTCCGATCCTGGGAGGGGGTGCCACTGCTCACGAAAGACCAAGCACCCCCTCAATGATGCGGATACATGTCTCAATGTGCATTTTCTCCAAATTACATTTGATTGGGCTATACTGTGTTGAATCACATGGTATAAACTAAATTACCAGCTAAGTGTGCTGTATTTTTCTGCCTCCTGGAATCCGTACCTCCTGGCTTGGCTAAGCACTGTCACGTGTCTGTCTGCTGTGTGTTAAGTAACTAAGACGTATGGTTTAAAACTGGCACTTTTTCGGCTGACAAAACTGCACCTTTAAAGCTTGTTTCGGTTTGATAACCCTGATTCCCGAACTTCAACCACATTTCGACATAAAATGCATGCTTTGAAGAATGGCAGCCACAGAGGTACTGCTGCCCCAAGAATAGCATCAACCGTAGTTGTCCTCCTGAAGAATAAATGCAGTTTGTACAAAACCACGTTTGGAGTGAGGGGTTGCTGGAATACAACTTTGTGTCCTCATTTCTTTCTCCAAGTCGAGAGGACTTTTCATGTACGAAATCCCTTCCCCCTAAATCTATTGAAAATAAAAGTTTTTAAAAATTTCCCATCTTAGTTGTGCACTTAATGTCAAAAAATGTTTGCAACTAACGTTCGTTGTAAAATGAAGGTAGTAAAATAATGGTCATTGTTTGCAAATACTAAATACCCAAAAAGATCTGACACATTGTAAGTGTTGACAAAATATTATGACCATACATTAGGTAGTCCAATCCTACAACCCGTTAACCAAACATACATCTAGACACCTGGTACATTTTCCGTTTGCACAGAACCTCAGTCTGTGAAACTGATCTACCTTTTGCGACCACAGGTAACAATTGTAATCTACATGTCAGTTTGACTAGTGTGCGCAAAGGGTCTGGTGACCCGGGTCCTAATCCTGTAGATAGATGGATGCTTTATAAGCTGAAGTTTAAACAATTGCATTTTTAAAAACGTTTCTGTTGGCATAGCGTAAGCAGGCAGCAATGTTCCCTTCAGCAACCCGGTCTCCAAATTACAAAACACAGTATGCTCAGCTGGAGCGGCCAGGCTGCTGGAGATTGGAAAAATGACGTTTACGCCTTGAATTTCTTCTTTTTGTACAATATAGACGCGTTAGAAACTAAAAGCGGATGAACAGAACTAAACATTCGTCACCCCCTCAGCTGAATGTTCTTTGTATCCTATAATATATAGTGCACATGTCCTGTAGGCTGATTTGTAAACCACTCCCGCCTGCAGATGGAATGGCTTCTTAGAGGCGTGTGTGCGCGTGCCTGATAAGGCCGGGTGGGTAGCGTCACGTCACGCGCCACGCTCATATCAACGGGTCGCCGCCATCGGACTCCTCTTCGTTGACGAGGAGCGCGTGCGGCTTCTCTTCCTCGTATCCGATGCACATGACGACGCTGCAAAACAAGACACAGAGTTAACTGGGCAAGCGACGCGCAAACTGTCTGTCTTTGCACCAATCTTTGAAACTTTAATTATTCAGAAGAGAAGTACCATTTATTGGCTACTTACAGTCCGTGCTTTCGTTGAAAATGTAGAACTGGGGATACTCAATATTTAGAGTACTTGTTAACCCCCTAGGTCCTTAAAACAGCATATGCTTTGGAAAAATCCTGGCCGTAGGTCAAATACCAGTAGTCTAAGACTGCCTGGCGGTGGGCATCCATGTGTGCCACACACGCACAAGGGTCCCAAGGTGTTTAAAGCTGCCACTTATAGAAACCACACCAGATGAAAGTAGATTTTCATGAGATAAATATGGTATATCTCAGTGGCTGCGGTACAAGAACGCAGTGTGAAACTTTACACCCCCCCCCCCCCCCCAACTTAATATCAAACAGACTAAAGTTCCAAAGCCGTGTCATGGAAAGGTGCACAGGTGCAAACAGTCTAAGCAGCAACTCTTGTCCCACAAACACTTGCAAAATTTGTTTTTGGCTGTTTAAGTTGTGCATTTGCATTTCAAAATGTTTTAAAACATCCTCCTATGTATTAGCACAGCTCAAGCACAAAATGTAGACGCACCAGCAGGCTAAAGTGGAAAAACAAAATTTGTTTTAATGCAATTCCACATTAGCATATGTGATAATGCGTTTTGACACACATCCAAACTAAATAGATGGTACATAAAACACCGAATGACCGGAACAACCTTCCATAACATGAAAGAGCACAACAGGTGTCAATAATGCATGCGCGAAAGCAGTTGGGGACCTCCATCCCTCATGGAAGGGACTTGAACCTGGTTCCCCAATTGCAAAGTCACAATCTCTGGCTGTAATGCTACATCTTCTACCCCCCCTAAGAACCACCATGGTTTGGTTGCCACTATAATAATTACAAATTACAAATAATTACAAATGTTATCCTAAAGTAGCACTGTGCCCCTTTAGAAAAAGTCAAAGAATTGTTGTAAACATTTAAGTTGAATAAATGTTGTCCCGAACCTAAATTTAGCTTTGCAAGGAAGAAAGCGTGGTACAACCGCTGTGACGGCACTACGGAGATTTTTGGACTGGCATAATCAGGAAGCGAGACGGACTCTACCCACATCCTCCTTTCTTCAGGATCCAACAAACACGGACGCACCCGCCTATTTGTTTTGCTTTATCTAATATCAATACTGACCCTCCCCACCGTATACTACAGAACCCTGTAGTTTAACCGATACTCGCCTCGGCCGGGTTGGAATTATCACCGGTTCTTCGATCATGCATTTATAGTGCGACAGACAGCCCTGAAGAGTCATGGGTTACTACCCAGGTGACGAAACACGTGTCGGCTGGTGTATTCATTTGACAAATTCCAAGTGTTGTATAAACATTACCTATCACACGAAACTATGGTGTCGACCATTATAATAATTCATCAATCAAGTACTATATTTGTGCATTGACATTCTAAAAAACATTATCCTTGAACGTGTGCCCAGGACTTGGTCTTAATTTGTAATGTGGGTCTCTTACTCACATATTATGCAGGGGTTATCCGGGTTTTCCCCTGACCTGGCAGCAGCGTAACTACTTGTTTTTCCTTCACACACTTCACCGTTAACTAGCCTGAGCGCCATTCTTCCTGCCTATCCAAAACCCATCGCAGAATCTGTAAATAATTTGATGCCATTGTTACTGCCCCAAAGTACAGCACAGGTTTCTCAGGGCAATGGGGAATAACGAGTAGCTAGCTGCCTGTGTGGCCAGAAATGGAAAAATAGTAAGCGAATTGGCAGCCACAAGAATATATCTGAAAAAAACTGAGAAAAAATGAATTGGTTTTAATCTTTTATGGCTCAAACAAAATCAATTTGCTTGGGTTAGTTTAGACACTACTAAAATATTTACTCTTCTCAGACCCCATGTGTTAGATAGAACCAAGGTCTGCCAGTGTGCCACTTCCGTCAGCAACCCTGTATGCGAGATGAGGGCCACTGTGAAGATTAAGGCCATCGTCCTGGTTTATCGCTGTAACTGAGAAGGGCTATTGTCCTGTGCAGTGATGCGACCCGAGAAGGCCATCGTCCTGTGTGCAGCAATTTGAGACGCTCAAATGTCAAGTGGAGGCCATGGAGCAGGAAAAGGGCCATTGCCTTGTACGGGTGTGAAAGTGAAGCGTAGCGTGTTAACACTAGTGTCTACAAGGGACTTACAGGTTAATGAAATATACCAAACAGCTCTAAGCCAATCATAACATGTTTAAGGGAGAGAGCACATGCACTTTCAACACTGGCTAGCAGTGGTAAAGTGCTCATAATCCTAAAAACAACAAAAACTAGGTCAGTAAAGTGGAGGGAGGCAGGCAAAAAGTAGGGGGAAGGCTGTCAGAACTAACATGTTTACCCCCCCCCAGCTGAAACTGGGGAGAGCTACCTATCCCCTTGGGAGCTCTCTCTACTAAGGCGGAAGAATCTAGAGAGACCATCAGCATTGGCCTGGTCAGTCCCAGGGCAATGCTCCACCGTAAAGTCCATTTCCTGTAGGCAGATGGATCACCTTAACAGTTTGGGATTTTCACCCCTCATCTGCATGAGCCATCTGAGGGGCCTGTGGTCTCACTCAACCAGGAAGTGAGTCCTAAACAGTTTTAGTCTCAACTTCTTGAGTGCCCAGACCACAGCAAAAGCTTCTCTTTCAACGGCACTCCACCTGTATTCCTGTGGAAGTAACCTCCTGCTAATGAAGGCTACTGGTTGGTCTAGGACCTTATCATTCAGCTGTGCTAAGACTGTCCGTATGCCATTCTCTGAATCGTCCATCTGCACGCTGAATTCCTTGGAGAAATCAGGACCCTGAGCACAGGTGCTGTGCACCCGGCTTCCTTGAGAGAATAAAAGGCACTCTGACAGGTCTCTGTCCAGATCACCAATCTAGGCTGCGTCTTAGAAGTCAGCTCAGTTAAGAGGGCAACCATGATGCCATATCCCTTAACAAATCTGCGGCAATAGGCAGTGAGGCCTGGGAAGGCTTTCACTTCTGTTTGGGTTTTAAGTGGTTCCCAGACCATGATGGTTTCAATTTTGGCCTGGACGGGCTGCACCTTGCCTCCACCTACCAGGTGCCCCAAATACACCACTGACCTCTACCCAATTTGGCCCTTACTGTCCTTGATGGTCAGGACTGCCTGTTGCAGGGCTTGAAGCCCCTCCTATAGGAGATTCAGGTGTCCTTATAGCTGGAACTATGTACAAACACAATCCAGTATTTGTAAAGCGCACAGCTACCCGTAGGCATCCCAGCGCTGGGGGCCGTCGGGAAGATTAAGCAAGCTATTGCCCAGAGTCACATGGTGCTGGGCTCACCTGCAGCCAGTGCCGGGGATCAAACCATGATCCCCAGCATCCGGCATCAGTCGCCCTGGCCGCTGCGCCACACCTCTTCCCTGTACAGCAATGTCATCTAAGCAGGCGGCACAGAAAGCCTCCTTACCAGCCAGGACCCTGTTATCGAATCGTTGGAAGGTAGCAGGGGCATTTTTCAATCCAAGGGCATCTCATGAAATTGGTAATGTCTCTCTGAAGTTGGGAATGCGGACCTCTCTTTGGCCTCCTCAGTGAAGACGATCTGCCAGTTCCCTGATGTCAAATCAAAGGTACTGAGGAGTTTGGCAGTGCCCAACTGATCAATGAGCTAATCAGCTCCGGGTATGGGGTATGCCTCAGTCCTGGTGACAGAATTGAGACCTCAGTAGTCCACGCTGAACCAGAGTTCTGGTTTTGCACCAGTCAGAGCTGCCTTTGGTACCAATACCACAGGGCTCAAACGGATACTGTTAGAGGGCTCAATCGCCCCTAAAGCTAACATCTTGGAGACTTCCTCCTTTATGCTGGCTTTCACCCTATCTGGCAATCTGTACATTTTGTTCTTTATAGGGAGATTGTCTCCTGTGTCAACATCATGGACGCATAGCTGTGTGAGTCCAGGGGTGGGTGAGAACAGTAGGGTAAACTGTCCCAGCAACTGGTAACGGTCACCTCGCTGCTCTGGGGTCAGGGTGGCAGAGAGGTTGACACCCTCCACTGACCCATCGTATTCCTGTCCAGAAAGGAGGTCAGGGAGAGGTTCATTCTCCTCTTCCACTCCCTCATCTGTCAATAGGAGCATGCTCACTTCGGACCACTCAAAGTGAGTCTTTAACCTGTTCACCTGTATAGGGAGTTCCTAGGGTTCTCGAGGTTCACCAGGTAGGTGGCTTCCCCCTTCCAATCCTTGATCTCATATGAGCCCGTTCAGAAGCCCTGGAGAGCTCTAGATTTTACTGCCTCCATGACCCATACCCTTTGGCCAGGCTGAAACTCTATCAGTGTGTCCGTCCTTGTCCTATGAGAGTTTCATCACGTCTTGGCTGGCCTCGAGGTTACTTTTAGCCTTCTTCCAGAAGCTGTGCATCTGGTTTCGGAGGGCCAACCTGTAGCGGACGACATCCTGGGGGGTCTTCATGGGAGCTTGCTCCAACCCCAAATATCCTGCCAGGGAGATGTCATGAGCGAAACCCAGTAGGAAGAACCGGTAACACAGGGGGACCACCAGCACATGGGCTTCTCTAGCACCAGGAACTTTAGGTTCACTATAAAGGAGATTGGTCTCCCAGTAGATCAGGTGATCCCCAAAGGCTTCACCTAATGCATAGACGGAGGCTTGTTGCCTCAGACCCTCAAGAGTTGGACAATCTTTCTGCGCTTGGCAGAATTCCTCCCTAGTGGGCCCACCCTCTACCTGCCAGCTGGAGAGCTCAAGTAGTTCACCTAGGGCGGCAAGGTCTTCCCTGGTTGGTTCAGGGGCCTCCTCCTCAGGGACCCCTTCAACCTCCACCGTTGGAACTTCAGGGACTGGTTTCCTGCACCCCCTGCCACTCAGCAGCTGTCTGGGCCATTGTCCCAGCCTCCAGACTCTCTTTTTGGGTAGCCATGGCTCGTGTGGTCGCGCAGACCCCCCCTCAGGCACTCCCATCATCTCCAAGTGAGACTGAGCTCTACCTCCCTCCAGGCAGTATGTTCCAAGTCATTTCCTAACAGACAATCTACAGGTATGGCAGGGCTCACAGCAACTTTTAGAGAACCTAAGACCCCCACCCCTCACTCAAAGGAAATCATAACCATCGGTAGATGGCACTCAAGATTGTTGGCGACTACAACTTGGTGGAACATGTTCAGTAGGACTTGCTCTGATGACACCAGTTGATATTAGTCAGTTGTCATGCTGGGTCTTGTGTCTCACAGAGCCTCCATCTATTGCCAATTGATGGTGACCTACTGCCTGTACTTGGAAGTATTAGAAGGCATGTGGGCTTTTGACACATTTCTCTATTCCCAAGGGAAATTAGTGCCATGCCTGTCCCTCAAAACTAACTGGGACTATCTCCTCCACGAGTGCTACACTCACCAACCCAGCTGTCTTCTCCCCAGTGGGAGGCTGTGCCCTCTTGGGCCATTTGGAATCGCCCTTTATGTGCCCATACTTGTAGCACTCTGTGCATTGGGGTGCAAACCTCCAGCCTGAGGGTCAAAGAAAACCTTCTTTTTAGAATCAGACTGGGACTGTTCAGAACTATTCCCTTAGGAAATATTTTGCAGGCCTTTTGAGAACTCCTTGTTTTACATTTTTTCTCCCCCCTCTTTCTTCTGTTGGGAACCCTGACCACCTTTGTGCCCCCCCCCCCCCAAATACCTTTTTGGACACACTGGTGCTAGCCCAGAGGTCAGGCTTCTCAGCAAGCTTCCTAGGGTCAGTCCGCTTACTGTCAATGAAGTGCTTGTGCAACTCTGTATAACAGATCCTGAGCATGCACTCATGATTAAATGATACAACTCATTATAATCACAAACTTTGCTGCCCCTCACCCAGCCATTCAGAGACTTATTGGAGTAATCAATAAAATCTACCCAGGATTGGTTGGGGATCTGGCTGTCCCTGAATTTGTGGAGATACTTTTCGGGAGTCAGCCCAAATTTGGCAATCAAAATAGCTTTCATGGGAGTGTACTTGGTTTTGTCCCCAACCTCTCATTTCAGAAGTGTGTCCCTCCCAAGTGTGGGCATGTGTTTCCACAGACCACCAACCACCCTCCCCAGCATTCCTCAGGAGACCTGTGTACCTGGAGTACAACCTCATAAGCAGAAGGAATATGCTACTTACCAGTATGCATCTGTTCTTGGCATGTAGAGCTGCAGATCTACACACTATGCATAGATCGCCATCTGGCGTTGGGCCCGGATGTTTGCGCTTGTTTTCGTCCTGGAAACTCTTTGGAAGTCACGAGATAGGTGACTCCTCCTTTGGATCGTAGTGCGCATGGGCATCGGCTCCATCTTCAGATTGTTTTTCGCCAGCAGGGAAATTATGGAGCTTTGTAAGAAAACAGGAAAGATGCCCATGTATGCTGTATCTAAATAAGATAATACTGGAACAGATAAAGGTAGCCAGGGAGGCGGGTGGGCGTGTGTAGATTTGCAGCTCTACATGCCAAGAACAGATGCATACTGGTAAGTAGCATATTCCGTTCGAGGCATGAGCTGCAGATTACACACTATGCATAGATTGTATAGCAGTATCCCCTCCTAGCGGCGACTACCAGTATCTGCTGCAGTAGTTTGAAACAGTGTTTTGAGTACAGCCTGGCCCACACTAGGTTGTTGTTTAGTTTGCACATCTACACAATAGTGTTTTGTGAATGTGTGCGGTGTAGACCATGTAGCTGCTCTGCAGATATCTAAGGGAATGTTCCCTAAAAATGCCATTAAAGCCCCTATCTTTCGTGTAGAGTGGGCTTTAGGAGGAACAGATAAATGTACGTTTTGCTTTGTGGTAGCAAATTTGTATGCATTTGACAATCCACCTAGCTATCCCAGATTTTGATATGGGGTTGCCCTTGTGTGGTGGTGAGAAAGACACGAAAAGTTGTTTGGTCTTACGAAAGGGTTGTGTTCTCTCGATGTAGTAAAGCAATGCTCTTTTCACATCTAAGGTATGAAGAGCTCTTTCTGCGACTGTTTGTGGCTGCGAGAAGAATACGGGCAGCTCCACAGATTGATTGAGGTGGAAGGGAGAAATGACTTTAGGAAGGAATTTAGGATTAGTTCGGAGAACAACCTTATTATGATGCATCTGAGGAAAGGGTTCCTGAATGGTTAGTGCTTGTAGTTCGCTAACTCTTCGTAAAGAAGTAATGGCTACTAGGAAAGCAACTTTCCATGTTAAGAATTGTAGCTCACATTTATGTAGAGGTTCAAATGGAGGACCCATTAGTCTTGTGAGAACGATGTTTAAATTCCACACAGGTGAAGGTGGTACTCTGGGGGGAATTATTCTTTTGAGGCCCTCCATAAAGGCTTTTATGGCAGGTACTCTGAAAAGTGATAGATGTTGTCTATTTTGTAGATATGCTGCTATGGCAGCAAGATGCAGTGTAATTGACGTGTAAGCTAAGTTGCATCTTTGGAGGTGTAGTAAATAGCCGATGATGTATTGGATAGACACATCTAGGGGATTGGTGTTGTTGTTATGACAATATATTACAAAACGTTTCCACTTGGCTGCATAGCATGCTCTAGTGGTAGGCCGTCTAGCTTCTTTAATGACATTCATACAGTCAGGGGGAAGGTTAAGGTAACCAAATTCTAGGACCTCAGGAGCCAGATCGCAAGGTTGACCTGAGCTGGGTGTCTGATCTCTCCATGGTTCTGGGTTAAGAGGCGTGGAGAGAGATGTAATTTCTGGTGCGGAACTACGGAGAGTTCCAGCAATGTAGTGTACCACGGTTGTCTGGCCCAAGTTGGAGCAATTAGGATGAGAGTTAAGGAATGTTGCTGTAGTTTGTGCACCACAGTGGAATGAGTGGGAGAGGCGGAAAAGCGTACACATATCTGCCTGACCACTTCATCCATATCGTACTGCCTTTGGACAATGGGTGTGGATATCTGGCGGCGAAGGTTGGGCATTTGGCGTTTTCGTGGGTGGCGAAGAGGTCTATCTGTGGTTGCCCCCACATTTGAAAAACGGTTGAAGAACTTGTGGATGAAGTTCCCACTCGTGGATCTGTTGTGTTTGATGGCTCAACAGATCGGCTATGGTGTTTTGGACTCCTGGGACATGTTGGGCTAGGAGAAAAATGTTCTGAGGTATAGCCCACCTCCATATGTTCTATGCTAGCTGAGAGAGCTGCAGAGAGTGCGTCCCGCCTTGTTTTTGTATGTAGTACATGGCTGTCATGTTGTCTGTGCGGACTAAGACAGTCTTGCCTGTTATTTGTTTTTTAAATGCTTTTAAGGCTAGGAATATGGCTAGTAACTCGAGGAGGTTGATGTGGAGTAACTTTTGTTGAGGTGTCCACCTGCCCTGCATGGTGTGGTGTGGTGTAGTGTAGTAGGTGAGCTCCCCAGACGGAGAGCGATGCGTCCGTTGTCATAACTATTTGAGGAACCGGCTCTAGGAATTGTCATCCTTTGGAAAGGTTCTTGGTGTTCCAAAACTGCAGAGAGCGATGAGTACGACTGCCTACCAACACCAGATCAGACCTTGAGCCTGGTTCCATTGGTGTGCTAAGCACTCTTGGAGAGGACGCATCTGGAGTCTTACATGAGGCACTATGAATATGCAAGAGGCCATCATCCCTATGAGTTGCATGAACACTTGAGCTGGAAGAGAGTGCTGCGGTTGGAATTTGGTGGGAAGAGCCTGCATGCTTGCTATCCTGGTGGGACTGGGATAGGCTAACGCTTTTGAGGTGTCTATTGTGGCACCGAGGTATTGTTGTGTGTGGGACAGTTGCAGATGGGACTTGGTGTGGTTTATTGTGAACCTCAGGTCGTGGAGTAGTTGGATAGTGACGCGAGTGTGTTGTACACACTGGTTGTATGAGCTGGCTTTTATGAGCCAGTCGTCCAGATATAGGAAGACGTGAATGTGCTGTCTTCTTAGGTGTGCTGCGACCACCGCTAGGCACTTGGTAAACACTTGTGGTGCTGTTGTGACTCCAAATGGGAGTGCTTTGAATTGATCTGCGATACTTCCTGTGAGCGGCGTGAATGGGAATGTGGAAATAGGCGTCCTTGAGGTCTAGGGTAGCAAGGAAGTCGCCCCGTGAAAGCAGAGGAAGGACCTGTTGGAGTGTGATCATGTGGAAATGGTCTGAGTGTATGTATAGGTTTAAGGGTCTGAGGTCTAGACTAGGCCTTAGAGAGCCGTCCTTCTTTGGTATGAGAAAATACAGGGAGTAAACTCCCTTATTTTGTTGGTGCAGGGGAACTGGTTCTATTGCACTTTTTTGTAGGAGGGAGATTGCCTCCTGCTTTAGCAGTAACAAATGTTCTTGTGACATTGGACGCTGTTTGGGTGGTATGTTTGGGGGGTAGATGTTAGTTTGAGGCAGTAACCTGGTTGAATTATCTATTGCACCCACCTGTCAGAGGTGATGTTGGTCCAGACAGGAAGGAATTGTTGGAGTCTTCCCCCGACTGGAGTGGAATGGTCTGGGGGAAGTGGAGGGAAGTCATTGGGTGGGGGTGGAGGCAGAGCGGGAGTTGTTGGTTTTGCCTCTGCCTTTGTTGTTGTTCCCCGTGTAACCACCTCTTTGGTAACCTCTAATAAAGGTGGATTGGGTGGGAGCCTTGTACGAAGTGGAGGGGCTATCCGAGGAGTAGCCTCTGGGGGTACTCCTGAAGGATGAGCGACGAAAGGAACGTCTGGGAGCTTGCGACTGCAAGGCTCCCATAGGTTTAGCTGTGTCGGTATCCTTCATTTTTTCAAGGGATACGTCAACATTAGGGCCAAATAGGTGTTGCTCATCGAATGGTTGATTGAGAATGGAACTCTGGACTTCAGGTTTGGAACCAGAAATGCGTAGCCAGGCATGCCTACGCAGAAGGACACTGGTGTTTATTGCCCTTGAGGCGGTATCTGCTACATCTAAGGCACAACGGATGGAGGTGTTAGTAATGGTTTTACCTTCTTGTATGAGTTCATTGGCCCTATTTTTATACCTATCTGGGAGGTGCTGTATTATGGACTCAAGCTCATCATAATGTGCCCTGTCATACCTAGCTAACAGCGCTTAAGTATTGGCAATGCTCCATATGTTTGCCACCTGTGACGCCGTTAGTTTGCCAGAGGCGTCCAGGTGTTTAGACTCCTTATCTGGTGGTGGTGCGTCACCTGATGATTGGGAATTGGCTCTTTTTCGTGCATTGGAGACTACAAGGGAGTCTAGTGGTGCGGGGCCTTTAATGTAGTCTGGTTCAGTAGGGGCAGCCTTATACTTTTTTTCGATTCTAGGGTTGATGACTCGAGCCCTGACCGGGTCTTTAAAGACCTCTGGTGCATGCTTAATGACCCCCTTCAGCATGGGTAAAATTGAGGTGGACTCATGTGTGGTGTCAAAAGTGTCCATGAGAAAATCTTCCTCCACGGGGTCTGTGCGTAGGTCAACCCCGTGGTACTGGGCAGCTCTGTGGAGGAGCTGGTTAAAGCCGATGGTGTCCTCTAGGGGAGGGGGGAGGAGAGCGGGGGGAGGCCTGGAGGGATAGATGTCCTCTTGTGGGATGTAAGGGACCTCTGGGATGCTATAATCATCCCAGGGGTCTGGGGAGCCAGTAGGACTAGGGTCCCCTAGTGGTTGATCGTCCGCACCTCCCCCTGCATCATCCGAGGGGTTATCATCATCATCATCATCTCTTGGAGTAGGGGATGGTGTAGGAGAGCGGTGTGGTGGGGGAGGAGGAGGAGGAGGAGGAGGAGGAGGAGGAGGAGGAGGAAGAGGAGAAGGGATCCTTAATGGAGAGGTAGCAACATCTTTTTTTAGGTGATGGAGCCCGTGCAGGCATATCTAGTGGTCGCTTCTTGAAGCTAAGCAGGATCCTTTACAAGAGTTTTTTGGGTAGGATCTGGGCAAAACAGTTCTTCTGTGAGAGGCAGATCCTTCGGTGCCGATGGTGTTGGTTCCGTAGGTTTTTTCAGCGCCGACTCTGTAGCGGTTCTGGGTTTGGAACCGTGCGGTTTAGCACTGTCATTGGCCGATGGAACCTGTTTCCTCGGTTCCGAGGTCTTTTTCGGCTTCGAAGCATGGGAGTCTGGGTCCTTTGGTGGCAGTTTTTTGTTCGGCTCTGAGTGTGTTGGTGTCGAGGAGCGGGTGCTAGTCTTCGACGCAGAGTGCTTGGATGTCGAAGCAGCGGTCGGCGTGGATGAGGAAGAGAACGGCTTCTTTTCCGGTGCCTGTGGATGTTTTTTGGCACAGAGGGTAGTCTGACTCGAGCCAGAGTCACCTGAAGGCTTAGTAGGCTTCTTTACCGGTCCCGGATACGGGGCATGGGAAGCAGTCTCTCGTGTGCACCTGGGCCTGAAGGTGAAGGGGTGACCGAAGCCTTTTTAGATGAGGTAGAGGGGGGGTTGGGGTCAGGGGTCGACTTCTGTACTCACGACCCTCTGTGCTGGAGTGATGTCCTCGACGTCGAAATCATCGGCTTCGGAGGCGCGGACGAGGCCTTCTTCGATCCGCCCCAGCTCTGGCACATTGACGCCCTCTTGGAAGAGGTCGTCGGGGATCGAAGACGACGAGCGAGCCATGGTTCTTCTAGCTCGTCGGTCCCGAATAGTCTTCTTGTAGCGGAAAGAGGCGCAAGCTGGACAGTCTCTGGCCTCGTGCTCTGGTGAGAGGCAGAGGTTGCACACCTCATGCAGATCGGTGTGGGGAAACTTCGACCCACATCAAGGACACTTTTTTCTGAGCCAGATGATAAGGCCCAGGTAGGCCCGAAGGCCTTCGTCGACTACCGTAATCGAAGACTTCGAAGTTGTTGAGTCGCGTGGATTGGGAAAACGCGATCAAGACAATACCGTCGAAAATGGAAGGATTGCGCGTCGAAAGAAAAAACGGTAACGGTTCCGAACTGGAGCGCGAGAAACACATCCGAGCCCGATGGCGGAAAAAAACAATCTGAGGATGGAGCCGATATCCATGCGCACTATGATCCAAAGGAGGAGTCACCTATCTCGTGACTTCCAAAGCCTTTCCAGGACAAAAACAAGTGCAAACATCCAGGCCCAACGCCAGATGGCGATCTATGCATAGTGTGTAATCTGCAGCTCATATGCCTCAAACAACCACTTATCAATGTCATCCCCCACCACATAATTTGTCACTAGATCCTTGTGTATACGGAACCTTTTATCTCCATTAGGTACTGCATTCGTGCTGCCACCTTCACTGCTGGAATCAGACTGCCAGGCCATGATCTCCAGCTCCTTCAGACTCAGCTCATGAGCCAAGAAAAGTTTCTTCTCGGCCAAGGCTCTGTCTGCCGCAGACTGTTTGCTTCCCTCTCAGCCTTCTTCTCCTCAGCCTCAATGTTTAGCTTTGCCATCTGCAGCTTGAATTCTCTTTCCTCCCTCTTCTCCCTCAGCTCCTCTGGGAATAGGTCATGGGTGGAGACACTGCTTTCTGCTCTCCCAGGGGGTGGAAATCCAGAGACAACTGCTGCAGTATCATTCTCTTGAAAGCCGGACTCTGCCCTGAGACCTTCTGGAACTCCACCTTCATGGTGGCTCCTGGAAAGGCACTCCCATCTCCTTGCAGAAGCCTTTCAATTGAACCACTGTATAATTTTCCAGCTTGGTCAGTTCAAACTTAATGGCTCCACTTGCAGAACCATCCTGAGACAAGATGTAGAGGACAGATCAAAAATGCACAGCAGGGAAAAAATTAAGAAAATTTCGAAAGTGGCCTTAGATGTGGATGGGCAATTTACACATAGCTACTGTATGGCACTGAACAAACACAAGTCCTATCCTCACTACTGATCACCATTGTTAGAAATCGGGTCTCTAGTTGGCAGAGTTATGCAACCTGTCCAAGTAGGGACCATAATCCTAGTCAGGGTAAGTCACATCACAATCTTAAATTATCCTTTTGCTCACCCTCTGGTAGCTTGGCACAGAGCAGGCAGGCTTAACTTAGAAGGCAATGTGCAAAGTATTTGTGCAATAACTCATACAGTAACAGAGTGAAAAGATCACAAAAATACCCCACAACAGTTTAGGAAAATTGAGAATATTTATCTGAGTAAATTAAGACCAAAACAACAAAAATCCAATGAGTAGAAGTTGAGATATTGAATTTTGAAGAAATAAATGCAGTAAAGGGCTTAGAAGCAAGTAACGCAAAAAAGTTACTTTAGGTTGCGTTTAACCGGGGCAAAGTCAAAGTTCAGGCTGCCCGCAATGGAGCACCGGCAGGCTACAGGAGCCAAGTAGTCTCTGGTGAACAAAGTACCTTTCTTGGTCGAAGCAGCAAGATGCGCCGATCTTCTCCACGCAGGGAGTCAGTTTCGAAGACGGGTGCCAGAGTTGAGAGGCGTCAATCAATGCTCCGGTTTCTGCCATGCAGTCGAGGGGATGCGTTGTTCTCACCCAGTTGTGGCGGCAGCAATACGCTGTCCGATGCGTCGATCTCTGGAAACAAAGCACTGATTCTGACGCGATGCACCGATTTTACTCATGCAACCAGGTCAATGCGCTGGATGTGCTGCATGCAGACAGAAGATGCGTTGAAATCTGTGTTCCATGTACCTGGGCCACTTCTAGTGAGTCTCCAGCAACAGGAGGAAAGACAACAAGCCATTGGAGATCATTTGGAAGAAGGCAGAATCCAGCTCTCCTTCAGCAGAGTCAAAGAGCAGAAGGCCACAGGGCAACAAGCAGAAAAGCAGGCCTTCAAGATCAGGAGTCCAGTGGAGTCCTTTGAACAGCACAGCAGTTCTTTTAACAGAGTTCAGTTGTAGGTCCAGAAGTGTCTGATTTGGTAGTGTCATGGACCCAGTACTTATACCCAAAAGTGCCTTTGAAGTGGAGGTGACATCAAAGGCTGGCCTCTGAAGTGCACACTATCCCTTTCAGCCCAGTCCAGTCTGCCAGGCTAACCCTGGGGGATAAAACAGTGCTTTGTGTGTGGACAGGTTATTACCATTTGAAGTGTAAGTGTCAGCCCCTCCTGTTTCTCCCTACCCAGGAAGGCCCATCAGAATGCAGATTAAAGCAGATGAGTGCTAAGAATGCAGATGAGCCTGACCTTCCTGTGTTTGCGGCTGTCTAGAGTAAATGCATAAAGTGTAGCTGTCACCCAACCCAGACGTGTATTGGAGACAGGCTGTAAGGCAAAAAGAGCTAAGAGCAGAGAAATGTCAATTTTCTACAAGTTATATACTCAGAAGTATCCAGTAGCTAATATTCAAATTTAATCAAAAACAGAGCCAAGGGAATTAATTCATAGACTCTTGTAATTTATTTCACAATTTTTCAAATTATTTTGTAGATTCAATGACATTCTATTCATGTCAAACAGTGAGGGCAACACAAACTGGTAGAATTTTTCAACATAAGAATTACAGAAACAATTAACACATACACATAAACAATCTTTACAAATGTGTATGATACATCAAAGATTTAAGTGCAATCACAAAGACAAACGGATAATTAAAGTACCAGTCCATAAATCAAAAGATAGCAATAAGGCAGAGAGGCAAGTTACAACTTGATAATCACTTTTTGTTCTCCTGCCTATATGCACAGCTCTGGGGGTCCCATGAATCAGGTTTAGGGAGGGAATGAATTAAGCCTTCTCCTTAAGCAAGCAGGGTTAGCTTTTCCCAGACGATGTTGTCAACGCGTTTCCAAACCCATCTGCACTTAAGGGTTTTTGTCAGGACTTGGACGTGGTGAAGTCTTATGTTGTAGAGAAGGAGATGTTCCTAATGTTTCAGAAATTACTAGCACTCGGTTTGGCGGTGAGACCTGCATCAATGGCGGTTCTTAGTTGTGCACATTGGTGCATCAGTTCAGTTGGTACACAGCAAAACTATTTAACGACTCTTCTTACAGCGCCAGCTTGGTTTTCAGGTAGGTCAAAACGCTCTGTTCCTGAGCACTCCTTCAGATCACACTCGGGAGTGATTTCTGACAACAGCCTCTGGGAAAAGCTAACCCTGCTTGCTTAAGGAGAAGGCTTAATTCATTCCCTCCCTAAGCCACCTTTAACCTGTTCATGCGACCCCCAGAGCTGTGCATATAGGCAGGAGAACGAAAAGTGATTATCAAGTTGTAACTTGCCTCTCTGCCTTATTGCTATCTTTTGATTTATGGACTGGTGATATAATTACCCGTTTGTCTTTGTGATTGCACTTGATTGCACTTAAATCTTTGATGTATCATACACATTTGTAAAGATTGTTTATATATATATATGTGTTAATTGTTTTAATGTTACCAGTTTGTGTTTCCCTCACTGTTTGACATGAATAGAATGTCATTAAATCTACGAAATAATTTGAAAAATTGTGAAATAAATCACAAGAGCCTATGAATTAATTCCATTGGCTCTGTTTTTGATTACATTTGAATATTAGCTACTGGATACTTCCGAGTATATAACTATTGGTGGTCCTATCCAGTTAGCTTAGGACCCAAGCCTTCCTTACATTTTCTAAAAGTGACATTTCTAAAACAATAATGTTCGATCCAACTTCATCAGTAAAGAGGATTTATCAAGACCATTCCAAGCATTGGAAACATGAATAAGATACTCTTTTCCTATCAGAAATTACAGCTTAAAAGTGCATTAAGGAATTACCAGTGTTAGCCTATAAGAGGAGTAGGCCTCACAGTAGTGAACAACGAAATAGGCTGTTTATCACTAGCAGGACATGTAAAACATAAGTACATGTCCTACCTTTTACCTACATAGCACCCTGCCCTTTGGGTTTCCAAGAGCCTTCCTTAGGGGAGACTTGTGTGTAATAAAAGGGGAGTTTAAAGCTTGGCAAGTAGTTTTAAATGACAAGTCAAAGTGGCAGTAAACTGCACATGCAGGCCCTGCATGCAATGGCAGGCCTGAGACAGGTTTGAAAGGCTACTTGTGTGGGTGGCACAATCAGTACTGCAGGCCCACTAGTAGCATTTAATTTACAGACCCTGGGTATAGGGTATACCACTTTACAAGGGACTTACAGATAAATTAAATATACTAAACAAGTGTAAGTCAATCAGATCATATTTAAGGGAGAGATCACATGCACTTTGAACACTTTACCACTGCTAACGAGGGCTAGAGAGCTAAAACCAGCAGAAAAAAGGTCAGAAAAGTGGATTGAGGCAGGCAAAAAGTTGGGGGAAGACCACCCTAGGGCTGTCAGGTCTAACGTGTCCCCACCAGCTGAAAGTAGGAAGAGCTACCCATCCCCTTAGGCCCTCTCTTCACTAAGGCTGAAGAATCTGGAGAGACCATCAGAACCATGAAATATCTACTGTGACTAAATGTTGCATGTACCAACTTCATTTGGTATGCAGGATCTTCCCTCTTTTACCATTCTCACAAAGGGTGGTGGTAATGAATGCTTCGTTCAACCCCCTTGAGGAATGCAACATACTTTGGTATGACAAAAGCAACATCCAGAAACTACAGAAAATTTAAAATGCAGCTGTAAGAGCTATCTTACACTTAAAAAGTCAGCATCTACGTACATTCAGCAGTTACTGTGGTTACACATTGGTGAATTAATCCAGTTTTAAGTCTTTCTTGGATTCAAGATTTTTCATTAAACTAGTCCTACATTTCTTACCTTAGGAAACAAATCACCATATATACTCAAGAGATAAAATTTAAATCACATCTTTTTGTTGTCCCCCCGAAATAAGTATGAAAGATGAGGAGGTAAAGTCCATTGAGTTCTAAGGGACAAGTTCTAGAATAACACTCCACATGCCATAAGCATTGAGAACAGCTTACAGGTGCTTAGAAAGAAAGTCCTGACTATGCAACCACAATCTATAGCCACTTTAAGAAAGTAGATTGGGGAAAATGGAATTGGATGATGAGAGATAACACCAACGCAGTGTTTCCCAAACTGGGGGTTGCGACTCACTGGTTTGTTGTGAGACGATTATTTTTTGGGTTGTGAAAGTTCAAGCAATAAATAAAGAAGCCTTTAAATTCTGTATTTTTCTTGGCAAAGTTGCTGCGCTTCAAAGATAGAGGTCCAATGTCAGGCTATGTCTTCTACAAATTGCTGCCTATTTTTTTCAACATGGAGCTTGGAGTTGATAAAATCTTCTCACTTTGCAGTCAGGGAAAGAAAAGTATAGTGAATTATGTGACAATCTTGCTGGATTACAGGGAGTGTGGTCAGAAAGGCTGTAGGAGGTCATTATTTTGTAACACACAACAAAATGTCAATACCTGCAAATGAACTGTACGCATTCAACAATTAGGAAAACTAAAATAAATCAAATTTGTTTGTAATTCTGAAGTGTGATGCAAACAGACGTTAACATGATAAAAACAAATCAAGACATTACTTTATGATGCATAATGATAAATATTCACTGAAGCACGAATTCGACACATTATCACTGGTCCAAAGCCTATATTCACAAATTAATGACACCGCCTAATAAATTAACTAGGCTTGGGCGAACTGAATAACGAACATTTGAGTAAGCTTTGATGCAAAGCCACTACAATCTCCACCAGGGGTATTACAAATAAGGAGTTTTGTAACACTGGGGCATTATTTCTGGTTTGGCTGGTGGGCGCAGGAATGGTTTCTGCTGCACCAGCCACAGCCTGCCCACCAAATCTACGGCCGGCTGCTGATTCCGCAGCACTTTTTGCCAAAGCGTCACCCCTTGCAATGGCAGATAAAGTTTTGGAGAAAACAGTCAACACTTTTCTTTACAAAATTTTATAAATTGCAACCAACAAACATGAATAGAGGCCTAAAAGCAAAAAATGGCAAAAGAAAACACATTAGAAAAACATGCCAGATTAATAGAAAGACGAAGGGGGAAGTGTTATTATGGTACACTTAGGGTTTGAAGACCTAGGGCATAATTAGAGGCTGAGGTGCTAAGGTATATGTAATAGTTGAGATGTGTGGGTATAAACAGAGTGAGAGGTACTATGGTTTACGTAGGGAAAGATATATGGGTGAGTAAGTAAAAACCATAGACAAGGGTTGAGGTCGTATTGGCAACTTGGGGGAAGAGAAATATCCAGGAACAGCGGTACAAGGCTACTGGCAGCATTAGAGGCGCTGGTATACAGACAGGAGCCGAGAAGGCAGGGTATGGTGGGGGGGGGGGGGGGGTCGGGGGAGACTGGCAATAAGCAGGGGTAGAGATGCTAGTAAATAAGCAAGGGTAGAGTATGGGATATAAACGGGTAGATTTACGAAGGTACAGGTGGGGGTAGCATTAAAAGAGTATAGAAATGTGTAATGATATTAGAGACCCATGTACCATAATACGGGCATTAAGAATTCATGCATTATAGGCTATGAGGAGGGGCAGAAGGGCCACGGTATATGTAGGGTTGAGGAAGTGGGGTAAAGGCAGGCTAGACGTGTGAAGATAGTGGTAGAGGCAAAAAGGTACAAGTAGGGGCATAAGTAGGAGGATATCGGCAGGAGAACAGGTACAAGGGTATATCTGGTTAGAGGCATTAGGGTACAAGTAAAGGTAGAGGGGTCAAGGTAGATATACTAGGGTAAGGAAGAGACGAAAGAAGAAGGGGTAGAAGACAGGGCATGGGCAGGGGAGGGTAAAATGCCTGCAGAGTCATAAAGGCACTATGTGAGCCAGAACAAAAAACAGTGCGGATAATTTTTTCACCACGAACGCCATTCACCTTACTGGATTCCACATCCCGGGAATGTCATTCATTTGAAACAAATCACAAGGAAAAGGATTGGGAGAAAGTCTCCGTTAGAGCAGGTTTCATTTAAGGTGTTTCCTGCAGAAACGCCCACACATTTTCTAAACTCTCCTATTCAGACAAACGACGGCACTTCCTTGCTTGCGCGGTGTTTTGAATTCTCTTGCACATCAGTTTATGAGTATTACCTGGTCTAAGCGGATATGTGCAACACAGCACCGTTAGAGTTAACTCATTTTGGCTAGTCAAGCGGTTTCCTCACTTAGGTGTGACTCAGCAATAATTTTGTGTTCACAGCAGACAATTCCAGGAAGGCGCAAAAAGTACAAACGCAGCAAAACACACTGGGCATCACAAGACGAAAAGCATAACACAGATATAAAGGAACGAAAAAACGGCTAGGATACTAAAACCAGGAACCGAAGGGCAACAAAGCATACATACATGCATGCATGTCTGCTGGACGGATTCACACAACGTTTCAGTGAAACCTATTGACGTTTTCAGCTACACATGAATAACATACAATATATACACCTGTTGCAATAAGCAATGTTTACTGTGGATCTAAAAAAAAAAAAGGGTTTGGCATAATTTTATGTCATCTCTAAATGATCCCACTAGGTAAGGCTAAATGAGGGTTATCGGACCGAGCCTCTTAATCTCTCTTACCACAAGTGTGTTTTTAGTTGGTGGTTTATATACAGAAACATCCTGGGGCAGCAACATCGTGTTCAACACCGAACCGATGGCAGGCAGAGCACTCAAACTTTAGCAGCAGCTTGGCGGGTGAGACTCCCAGGTTGGTGTGAGACGCATGTTTTTTTAACCCATTTATGATCCCATTTTACCTTTTATCAGCCCTGCCAAGTGTCGCACTACTAGGGCTGGATAAAAGAATAGTTTCACATTACTGCCAGGCAGAGCCGGGCTGTGCTCCAATAGCGCCCTGGGAGGAAAACAAATAGTGCCTCCTGCTGGTGAATAAAATGAGGCAGCAGCCGCTTTTCGCAGGTCAGTACCTGGCTGGCTACATCAAAGCAGGTATTTACCTCTGAACATGCATCTCCACACCTTTACCAGCTCACCTGAATCACCCACAATTTAGCTCCGTCAGGCTGGTTGCAAGTTGTTTGTTGGGGGACTGCAAGGCGTGTGGATGTGGTTGCAAGTTGTTTGTTGGGGACGGCAAGGCATGTGGATGTGGTTGCAAGTGGTTTGTTGGGGGACTGCAAGGCGTGTGGATGTGGTTGCAAGTGGTTTGTTGGGGGACTGCAAGGCGTGTGGATGTGGTTGCAAGTTGTTTGTTGGGGGACTGCAAGGCGTGTGGATGTGTTTGCAAGTTGTTTGTTGGGGGACTGCAAGGCGTGTGGATGTGGTTGCAAGTGGTTTGTTGGGGGACTGCAAGGCGTGTGGATGTGGTTGCAAGTTGTTTGTTGGGGGACTGCAAGGCGTGTGGATGTGGTTGCAAGTTGTTTGTTGGGGACGGCAAGGCGTGTGGATGTATTGCAGCAAGGGGTGAGAGGTAGATGGAAGGGCAAGGTAGGGAGCGGATAGTGTGCTAAAAACTGACTGCAGCGCTTTTAAAAACAATGACACGAATCACTGGAGCTAAGGTAGCAGGGTGTTGCTGTTTGCAGGACATTTATGCGGGCCGCTCTTTTTGACCCTCTGAAGATTGGCGCCCTGGGCCCAGCTCGCCCATGCCAAACACTGGCCCTGCAGCCTGGTCAAAACGAATCGCTCATATCATGTGAATCAGTGAACTGCCTGACAGCTGTTCTCTGCATCTGGCCTTCCTCGGACAATTGGTCCCACCTAAAGGCAGCCATCAGCAGCATCACTTGCAGACACCCTAGGTGATCCCTCGAGAGCTGCTCATGTGCCCCATTTTCCAGTCACTGGATAGTGGGACTCTGCACTCTAAGCTGTGCACTGTAGCAGGGCTGCTCCCTGGGTTTGTTCCGGGCATCACTGGCAGGACACTCAGGGAGTGGATTCATGCCCAAGATCCTGTTCTGTGCTCTTTCTCTAAAAACATAGTAGAATTGGCTTAAACTCAACTGGCAAATTTGATTGTCTTATAAGTCCCTAGTAAAGTGAAATTACCTGTAAATTAAATGCTACTAGTGGACCTGCAGCACTGATGGTGCCACCCACTTAGTAGCCCTTTAAACAATGTCTCAGGCCTGCCACTGCAGTCTGTGTTTGCATTTTTAAATTGCCATGTCTACCTGGCAAAATAAACCTTTTGTCAGGTCCAAACTTTCGTTTTAAATGTATATAAGCCACCCAAAGGTTAGTCCCTGAACAGCCCAGAGAGCAGGGTGCCACGTATTTTAAAAAAAACTTAAGTTTTACATGTCTTGGTAGTGAAAAAAATCAAAAATACTTTTTTTTACTACTGCAATGCCTACCTCTCCCACAGGATAACATTGTAATTAGCTTATCACATTTAATAAGCAGCAATTTCCAAATGGGAACATGCTGGTGACCAAAAAGATGACGGAGACGCACAAATAGGTAATAGCAGCAGGGAGAGACCTTTGATGAATGTGGGACTACAAGGATACCCTCGTTCCAATCCACTATAAAGTTTATCTGTCCTAAAATTAGAGGCCCTGTGATTGACTTTGACCAGCTATTAGGAACAGGTATAGCATGTTTTCATGCACACTGAGTGGGTGTTGACCCTTGTATCAGGGAACCAAAAAGAGACATACAGGATACTGGTCCTGAAGAAATCCCCAGACCCATCTGCGGGCCCTTGGGCTGAAACATGTCAATCTAGATAGGACACCAGTTGCATAATAGTGTCTCAAGTGTCAAATAATTACTATCAATCACCCCTACAACGCCCATTAATAAATGACAATTTAAAAACACAGGAAAGTAATCAATCAATTCGGGGTTTATAAAGTGCACTACTAACTCGTGAGGGTCTCAAGGCGCTGGAAGGGGGGGGGGGTGGGGGGGGGGGAAGGACGTTGTGCAGCTCTGGTACAGAGTTTTTAACTCTTAGCATTCCCCACTCCTCACGACCATCCCTGAACAGTGCCTCTAATAACAACTATGGCCACTAGAGCATTCTCTGGCTAGTGCAGGATGGCCAAAGAGGAAGCATGACGCCCAGGGGTCGTAACTTCAGCTATTGGGACACAAATCATCTTAAAAACAAGCATTTGCAATGCAATAGGTCTCGCATTTACGCAAGTTTAAGCTATTGGCATTATAAATGACAATGCCTTTTATTTGTTTTAAAACGAAAACAAAAATAAACGGCATTGTCATTTACAATGCCAATAGCTCAAACTCGTGTAAGACCTATTGAATTGCAAATGCTTGTTGAAGTTTGTTCTGGCCGACGCTACAGTCAATGTACTGTATTGCATTCATGATGTTTGGTTGATGTTTCTGCCTCAAATCCCTGGTTGGCAATGGCTAATGGATATAGTGAGAAAGGGCGCCATCTACATTTAGAGAAGCTTCTCTAGCCTACCATTTTGTATGTAGTCCATTCAAGATTAAACAACAGGATTGAATGAACGTTTTTAGGGCACTAGGCTTGGTATGTAAACAAACAAGCATCGGCATAGCCAATAGGTCGCGCATTTGGGACCTTACAAGTGTTTAACCATGCAACACTTGATGTTGTTGCACCAAGGATATTGTGCTGGATAACTAAACACTTATAAGTATTGAGCTATGCATCAGGTCCCAAAGGCTATGCCAATGCTTGTTTCGCTTATGGAGGGTGGTGACAGCACAGACAATTGGAAGGTGATGGGTGGTGTGGAAGAAGTAGGAGGGCCAACAGAAGGATGGGGGTGGAAGGAAGGAGTAACACAGACAAGGGGGGGGGGTGGTGGAAGGGTAAGAAGCATCACTGACAAGCAGGGGCTGGAGGGGAGGAAGAAATCAAGACAATTGGGGAGTGGGAGGGGAAGAAGCGACAAAGTGGGGGGTGGGGTGGTTGGGAGGGGAAGAAGAAATCAAGACCATTGGGGGAGAAGGGGGGGGGAGAAGCAACAGGTACAGGGGTACCCCGTCCTCTGTTACTTTACTTAGGTAGACTGTAGTGTAGAGCTCATATTCCTGCATAACGTACCCAAGTAAAAATATAAATTACACATTCTCTGCTTACTTTCTAAAGAGAAAGCTGCAATGTGCACATTGTGTTCTTGAGTTGTTATAAGAGTAAAACTGTAATGTACATATCATATCACTCCCCTTACCTTCCACTAGTAAAACTGTGATGTACACACCTTTTACCTGCTTACTCGACAATAGTGACTTTTTGTTCATACATGTTACACCAGCTTTCTTGCCATGACTTCTGCTTGCTCTATGATACTACAATTGTAACGTGGACATCTCCTGCTCTCATTCCACAAGTAAACCTGTAATGTACACATCATTCCCAGCCGAGCTTCCTTACAAAAATAAACTGTGTAATGCACACATCATGTCATTGCTTCCTATATGAAAGTAAATAGGTCATAATATATACATACTCAGCTTAGTTTACACATGTATAAATGTAATGTACGCATTCACAGAAGTGAGGCGGTAATGCACACATCTACTCTACCTCACTTACACGTCACTGGCAGAAAAGCTGCGCAGAGACTCGTAAAAGCCTTTGTTCAATTCAAGAGATGCTCGTTCAGAAAACAGAACAGCTTCAAACATGCGCTTTCTTTTCCGCCTTTCTCTCTCTTGCTCGGGGCCAGAGTAAGAGGCTGAGGTGGTGCATCTCCCAGGGCATAGCTTTGTATGTCTATCAAGCTACATCACTGTATCATTTCTCATTTTTCCAATCCCTCCTAAGTCACATGAATACCATACATTGTAATGAGGGAGCCGGACAGGGCGATAAATATTTCCGGCCTGCATTTAGTTTGATGTATTGCATATCCCTAGCTGGCTGTGTAATAAAGTTTACAAGAGGTGGTCAGGGACTGCAGCCTTTTTGATCACAGTTGAGCGTGTGGCTGTGGTGGTTTGAGGATCAGGGGGAGGGGAGGGAATGGCGGTTTAGGAGGAGAGGAGATGAAGCCTGGGTAGAAATCGATACAGATACAGTTCAGACCAGCTATAGATCAGCCTCAGAATGCACTGTGAAGCCGCTGCTATATAACCCAATCACATACATCAACACCCAGCTGCTGCTCCGGGCCTGTGAGGCAGCTCTGACGCCTCAAACCACACATAATCACACATGTGCAACAGACACACAAAGAACAAGCACGCACAGACACACGGATCACCTACACATGCACAAAGGAACATACGCACTCCCACACATACAGACGCGCACAGATCACTGATGTAGAAAATCAGACACGCCCATATGTACAACCACAAACACAGAAAATGGACCCCACACAAACAGGTACAAACACACACACTCCACGCGATAATCTCGTAAGTGTGTTAATGTGCTGCCGGGTTGAAGGGTCTATCTGCAGCATAAATTGACACGATCGCTTTCGGCACAAAGGGGGGGATATGCAGACAGCTTCAAGAGGACAGGGAAGAGAAGGATCAAATCACGGACACCGAAAGAGATGGCGCACACAGGAGGGATGGGGTAACAATGAGTGACAGGGGGTGCGTGCCTATACAGAGTAAGTGAGGCAGACGGCGAGAAAGAGGATGAAGGGGTGGGCCACGGACAGAGAAGTGCCAATGGAAGTGGATTGATGTGCAGTGATAGCGATCAGCAGAAAAGAGATGCCGTCCTCAGGGAAAATAAAGGCACAGATTGCGGCAACAGCAGAACCGTGAGGATGCGGAGAACAAGCTGCAGGGATGTACCTGAGGAAGATGGGTGAACAGAAACAAGTACAGGGAAGGATTAAAATAGTGAGCGTGGCGCTTATTATGAATGGATGTCAGGTCTACTAAAGGGAATCCAAATGCACTGCGTAAGCGCTTATGGCAGGGAAATGCACACACAGCATTTTGTATTCCTGGAGGGGAATGCTTTTACATGTTACTTGTTTATCAGTAAGTACGAGCAGGGCGGAAGTGGGCGGGTGCAGCCAGGGACAAATGCATGTCTGACAACAATCGCAATAAAAAACGAGAAGGGAGGGGGGAATGCCAGCAACAGAGGAGCCCGTGAAAGTGATCGTGATTACGATCGCTACGGAGTTAAGACACATGGCGCTGCGAGCGTGCACGTTCACGTGCACTGTAGCTTTAGGCCACGGCAGCACTTTGAAAAGCCCAGATATAAAATGTCTCTTCGAGCCTTTGGCTCGCGAGACCTAATGAGTAAATTGGCTCATTAATGTGGATGTCTGGTTCCCATGATTGAGAGCCTGTCCTGTGTACGCTTGCTTTATCGTGGTTATGTAAATATAAGGGAGAGTTCAAACGGCTACCCATATAACGTTTGTCTCCCATTCCCCCAGCCCTCCAAATGAAAAGGGCCATGTGTATGCTGTTAATCCTCCTGGACAGCAACAGACAATTGGGAGCTTAGGTGTGCCCGGATGGGGCATCACTGGAAGGATGGGAGGAGGAGCTGGGACCAGCCCCACTTACACATGAATAGGCTGCATCCTACCTCCACACAAAGGGCTGCATACCTCCTGTAGTTAGTCTGGAGCCAGGAAAGCAAGGCACCTGTGCACTTCAAATGCCTCTCTCTAAAAGCTTCTCCCCACTTCAAAGGTACTACTGGGTATTAATCCTGGACCTCAGACACCAACTACACCTATGGACCTGTGGATACTGAGCCAGGAAGAAGGACTTATTTGCTGCGGAAAGGACTGCTACTCTGCTCGACTGGTGCTCTGAAGGACTCCTGCCCTGTATGCAGACCTGCTGCCTGCAGACCTCATGACAAGGGGAGAAGGACTTAAACTGCCTCTCTTGAATCCAGTAACCCAGAGCGACTCCAAGGGCTAGTTGGCAGGCCTCCTGATCTGAAGCCTCAGGGACACGGACACAACAGGCTTTCAACAACCATGCAACTAGGCTCTGCCATCTGTGAGTCTACTCTGCCAAGTGGTGCCACCCCAATCTTGGACCCCTGGAAGTGGGCCTGAGGTGTTTGCAAACAGAACCGATGCTTCTCCTCTTCTACCCAGCGCATTTATAAGCAGAACCAACGCATTGCCACAGCTGCGTGGATCAGAACTGTCACAAAGACCCTCATCACATCGGTTGTCGTCGCCCCTTCGGAAACACTGCTGCGTGACGCATCTCTGGCGCAGAGCCTCGCACCTCTAGTTGATGGCAGCTTCGACTATGCCAGACTCTGCATCGCAGGCTCGCAGTTCCTTGGAACAGATGCATCGCCCCGACTACATGACACATCCTTGACGTTGGACTTAACATCGCAAGACCACATCAATGGGATTTCTGATGATGTAGGACCTTGCAATGCAGCTTAGCCGCATCTCAAAACCAATGCATCACATCGTCTGCACCACACATCTTCAACGCGGATCTTCTCAATGCTCAGCAAACCTGGATTTAAATTACTCTGAGAATAATTTTGGTTGCTGCTTGAGAAGAGTTTTACTCCCCCCCCCCCCCCCCTTCCCCTCCAACCAGTAACCCAATTTCCTACAGTAAGAGGATCAGACTACTGGTGTTAACCAGCTCAGACACGCCTTGATGAATAGGGCTAACTGAACTGTTGCCAGTTAAGCTTCCCTATCCGGCCCTCTGAGATAAAGGGGAGAGGCTACTGGTGACCTCAATATTACCCAACCTATCAGTTGCTCTTCGTACAATTGACTAACACATGTTGTTTGATCACCTAAAAGTAGTGACTGGAGAACCTTGTACAGACAGGAGCATAAATCAATCTTTTCTAGAGATGGCAATAACAGGTGTATAGTGACCACATCCTGCAATCATCACAAGGTCCCTCATGGATTTGTTCTGCCTTCTCCTTTATTAACATCTCCATGCAAATGTTGACTTGGTTAATCAGAAGGTATTACTTGAAGTTTCAGATGTATGATGACTTGTGTGGCTTTTGAAGGTGAGAAGCAGATGAGAAATGCAATAAGGAATGGACAAAGACCAGTATGTTGGTCCTGAATGGAGTAAAGGCAGAGATACCAGTGGGGAAGGCCATTGCATAACATCTCTCTTTTCCATGGGCTACTTCACTGGGCACAGTAGTGCGTAACACTGTCATTCAAGATTCAAGATTGTTGGTTTGATCACAATTTGTCCATGTAGAATCAGACCACTTGAGTGGTGAGGACTTGCAATAATCAATTTACGCTACCAAAATATCTTGCTATAATTTTTCACGATGAGTTCTCGGATCAAAGCCATCGATTTCCAATGTTTCACAAAAGCAATATGGGAACTTTCTACACTCTGGCCTCCCTGCTAATGCTAAGCTCCAAGATGTACAGGATAGGGTGGTCTATGCTTTCTGCAAACTCCAGGTACAAGCCACAAGTTCCATGATCATGTATATCTGCACCCTGAAACTTTCGATCCACAAACTAGGCAAAAAGTAGCACTAATTTGGAAAGTTCTCAAGATTCCTCAAATGGCACCAACGTCATTATCAACCCAAAAAAAGGATTTGCTATGTAAATGTGGTCCTAACTAGAACTACTCAGTGGCGACTATCACTGGTTAATACAGTATACGGTTAATATAGTGGTCAAATAGTATATGATAGATAGATAGATTTACTGCATGACTGTATTTGCCTGTATTTCATGGATGCAGTGCCCTTCAAATGTGGTCGTGGAAGAGGCATCCCCATATTTATTTATATTGCAGATAACAGTCGCAGGGGAAAAATGGATGACTGCACTAAATTGTGTGAAAATGTAACATTCTTTGTTATTCTTCAATCCATTACAAGGAGTCTAAGACGCGTAATGATCCATCGCTAGACTTTTCTCAAGGAAGGTGTTTTGCATTCTTTTACTTCCAGTAGCCATCTTGTCAACTTGTATTTCCATCATTACAATTAAATAAATTAAGACATATTTGCATTCCATTTTTCACAAGTGGTCATGTAGATTTCTTATCACTACCACATCCATTACATCATTTGTTGATGGAAAATATATTTACCGATATTCCATGTTTTTTATTGCGACTCAACTTCATAGATATGCTTTAATTTAGCCAAGTTAAATTGTATATGCAATGTGTTTCGTTTCAGTGACATGTGGTAATGATAGTCTCTATATGAGAACATTTGTTTGCACAGCAACACAATGCGGTGATGATTATGGTAGCTATGCTCACAAACGGAGTCCCACTGTACAATTCATATTTTTTACACTTTTCTTTTCTTCCAGTAACATAAAAAATAATTTATTGTAAATTAATAAAAAAATACTTGTGAATGAACAAAAAATATTGCTGATCACTCAATCATCTCGAAGTACATGGCCATTAGGACTTTCCTGTAGATATCCAAAATCGCCAGGGGCCAGATCTTGAGACAAATGCGCCCCCTTATCAGTCCATATGGAACAGGGCCACAAGTGCGAGAATCTGTGGAATTCAGAAGATTCTCACCTTCTAACCAGACATGTCCTTTCGATACATAGCTGTGCCTTTTCAAGAGATCTGAAGGACCACTGGTACACACTTAATCTCCTTCCAGACCGTTTACTCTTTTACAGAGATTTGTTTTTGGATTATTTGGACTTTTTGCAAATACAATATCACCTTTTTGAATTGAATAACAATGTCGACTTAAGTTTTCCGACACAACCAGATCCGAATCATGAATTGGGCCAGAACACACAACAACTTTTCCAAGGAATTCAAAAGCACAATGTGCGATACAGCCATATTGAATGGTGTAGCCGACAAGTTCCAAAGTTTTTCCTAAAACACGTTGAAACATATTTCTCCTTGTCACAAAAGAGAATGTACAGTTCACCCCAAACACATTTCAACAACCACCCACTTTAGTTATTAAGTAGGATCTCCAAATGGTAGTTAAAATGTATTCATTCACTTCAACTTCAATTCAACCAGACTAGAAATACAAGACTGATCACATTTTGGAAAGAAAAGCTGCACAGAACAGAAAATCAGGCAAGATCAAAAGCCTCTGTCTTCAGCCAAACCTTTAAGATAGCAACTATTGTTTTATTTTTTTCAAAAATCAGCTCAAGATAGGGCTCTCTTTATATGGAGAATATTGGTTAAGCATAATCCCTAACCCGCATGAAATGTTCAATAGGATACTATTTTAGTTTTGGGTCCATGATAGTCCCAAATTAATGCTCCTGTATATTTTTAAGTAAAAACACCTAGAGGCTCTTTTTCTCTTTACGCAAACATTTCTATGATTCCAGTAGAATTTAATCAGGGATGGATTAGATTCAGAAAATAAGCAGATGAGCCATGACAGATGTATGCCTCATGCCCACCTGACTAAATAGATCTGATAACATTGTTCTTTATCATGCTGTTATGATTTTCCATTGTATATCTCAATAAAAAATAAAATAAATCTCTATAAACATTTAAATTGTTTATAATAGAGCACAAACTATGAAGAATACATTTAAAAAACAGAGTAATGGAATAATAAAGTTGGATACAATTGATAGTGTCTGAAAAACACTGATCCATCTATTAAAATATAAAAGTTTGAAATACATTTACCACTTCACACACGCAAGGCAAATACATGAGCCTCACAGTCAACTGAGCAAAAAGGACTGTAAACAATTTTCACACATATTGACAGCAATGGTTTCACACATATTTACAGCAGATGTTTCAGCGTACTTACCACACCAGGCTCATTGGAATGAGCATAAGTCCAGCTGACAGGAAGAAACTAAATCCTGGAAGCCATGCAACTGTAGCTGCATAAACACTACTAAAAACAACACCTGAAATGGTTCCCGTTAAACTCTCCAAGCAGGCAATGCAGGCAAATAGAGCTCCTATTAAAAAGAAACAAATACATTCATATTAGAAATATTTCTTCAAGATATTTTACTTTTTTACTTTTCGCCACTTGAACTCACGATGTAGGGTTTGGCTTTCAGGGCAAATAATTCCATGTTGAGAGTTAATACTACATATCTGTATATTGCTCTTCTGTACAAAAGATAGATAAAATCAGAAACTTTCCCAGAGTACATAGATAATAATTTTACATTCTCTAAGCTGCATATTTCATGAAGCTTGCAAGAAATGTCTCCACAAGTGAGCATTAACAAGGTGACATTTCAAACTGTGTATTTGAATATTTATTTTACATAATAAACAAACAAAAAATACCAAACATTATTTGCCTAGAAACACAAATAGGATTCATATTCCCCAATAATGATTTAAGAAATTTTATACACCTGCAAAAAACTGTCAATTATTAATATGTTGCATAATACATTGAAATGTGTGAAAATATCAATGTAGTCCCTCCAACAGATGTAAGGAACAGATTTCCAACTCTCCAAATCAACTCAGAAACCTTCAGGGAAAAAACTAGCAGCAGCTGGCATAGCTGGGGTTCTTTTTTTTTACAGAGGAGACTTACACCCCCAAAAAGGGAGCAAGTGTGGACACCCTCTTGGTGCAAAAGCTTTGCCTTGGCAGTTACCACCATACGTGAGCAGTGCAATGTAGCTCCTTAGTGGTTTATATTATCATTACCCACATAACAAGTGTCCCCGACATGCTGGAAAACTTTCTAGCATGCAAAAGACTTTTGCAGTTTCATGGATTTTATGGTCATCTTTCATAGAGTAGGGCTACTTTGGTAGTATATGAATTGCCTACAGGACTTTCCTGATAGCGAATCTGTTGGAGACACCACCATTTGTAGTGCACCTTGCACTGTCCTCCTAGTAGGCAGGAGAATGGTCAGGATGCTGGAAAGGACTTCTGTCATCTTTTGACACACGTCCCTTTACATCCCACCCCAACAAATAAGGTCTTTAATTTGCAAAATAATTAAGGGTTTCTTGTTTTCACAGATTAATTATCACTAACATGACATGACAAATCCACCAGGAGGAACCATCGCACTATATATTAAATGAATGAGCTCGCTCCATAAAGGACTTAATTATATATTATTTTAATTGAGCTAAACGTAGCTGTGGTCCCCAACAGGTTTAAAGTCCCTTAATAGCAACTTGAAAATTCTGTGGCTTTTGGTTTTCAATGCTACAAATAATTAACATTGGGGACCTAATTCACAAAGGTACATTTTTACATGTGCAAATGTATTCATGTGTAAACTTACAATTGCACCTAGTAGTAACTTTTTTGCTGTTCACTATATTCAAGTGTACATTTTCTACTAGGTTCAGACTTATTTGCCTCCACCCCCAAAAACTGGGTGTGCAACAGGATTTAAGATTATACAATTACTAATTTTTCAATTTTCACACATAGGTGGAAGTGTCCGCCACCGGGGCGGAGATTTCCCTGTGGTAAAGTATGGGGAAAAATAATAAAGAGTATTGATTCTTAAAAAAAGGTCTAAATATCTTAATTTAAAATAATAATTATTAACCCAACACAATAAAAAATATATGTTACAACCTACCAACTCATCAAATTAAACGTTGAATAAATCAAAATATATTAAATAAAGAATTATTGTTTTTTTTTTGTAAATGCAATTTTTTTTAAATGTTACCTCAAAAGGTTTTTAATTCAATATAATTTTTTAAAACTTAAGTAAATATTAGGTTTGTGAATAGCATTTTCTAGTACATGAGTAGTACTATTTTAGAGCTACTTAACATACTAAAAAGTGCAGTTTGGTTTCCAGCTGCATAGCTCCCCACATGTTTATCGTTACCCTTCTTAGCCTCACCTCGTTAGTTCTATGGGCACTTGTAACTTATTTAGAGCCCTCTAAAATGGAATACCAGCATCTTGATTTTAGCCTTTCTGCTCTTTATGATTTTTGTTTTGTGCTAATTCTGTTTTGTATTTTTGATTTTATATTCATGTGCCCTTTGTCCACTCGACCGCTCGCATTTGCGAGGAAAATTTTATGAGGTCGAGCTATTTTTAGGTCCTACTCGCCCTTTCTGGCGAGTAGGAAAACATACTAACTTTTGTCCTCCGTCTTTGAAAACGGAGCAAATGTGACAAGATAACAAGATTTAAAGGACTTTTTATTGCTCCCAAAGCAAATGAGCAATAAAGATGCCTTTAAATCTTGTTATCTTGTCACTTTTGCTCCGCTTTCAGAGACGAAGGTCAAGTAGGTTACTGTTAGGTCAAGGACATTTTTCAAGGTACTAGACCTGCAGGACTAGTACCATTTTTCAGATTTTTCGAGCCCTGTATAGGGCACTTCAACACTTGTATATGCACTATTATAAGAAGTGTTGATCTTACTCTAATAGGAACTCTCTAGATTTAGAAACCAAGAAAGAACCTTCTTGGTGATTAAAACATCTTCATGCCGGGAACCACATAGCTAATTTTAGTTCTGCCACAGATCTTATATTAGAATCTAACGCAAGTATGAAAGGTTGGGGGACACGTTGCAGCCAGTTCTTCAATGGAGACGCATGGTCTCCGAAGGAGTCCATCATGCACCACAATTGTTTAAAACTGGTCTCTGTCTCCTTTGCAGTTTGGACCTTAAGAAAAGACAGAGAATGTTAATTAGTCCTTCTTTGTATATGCAATCCAACAGCAGCAAATTATTGCTATAACCTGAAAAGTACCTAGTACAAAATTAGAGCAGCACTATTCAAACAGTCCTGAGTTTTATCTTGATCACATTTCAGTCAATATAAAGTTCACCCCATGAAATCTTAGATCGGTGGCATATTGGTATTCACATCATTTGGGGGATCTCAGCTATTAGCAACTCCAGTCCAGAGTTTCTGGGGTCCTTGTTCAGTGGATATATCTGTGTCTGGACTGAACTCTCACCTCAATCTATTCTACAGTTGAGGGGCAGATCCAGTGGTTTAGGGAATGTATATCTTTCTTTAATCATGGGTTTTCATATTTGTTACCTCTGTTTCTAATGACTGCCTGTTGTCCTGCCAAGATCAGAAGACAAGGGGTGGTATTTTTTATAATAAACATATTTTGGGAATTAAGAATTTGGTACCTGGATTAAATGTGCACAGATATTTCCACTTTCATATCGGATTACAATCACCTTAATTCCACAGTCTGATTCACATTCAAATGTCAGCGGGCAAACTTTAGTTTGTGGCCTAGAAAGTCTCAGGCCTGGTCGGTTCAGTGACACAACATAGATGTAATAAAGATCGATGTAAAAATATCGAGTAAAAATATAAGAAACAAAAATATCGACTCCTATACTTAAACAGGTGAGTACAAAAATAGATTAGAAATATCTATTTAAAAAATAGAGTTGTATAAAATATCGACTTTTACATAAATATAAAATATATTAAATTACATTTTATCAAAATTAAATACATTTAATATACATTTCAATAAACTATAACAAATAAACTTAATAAAAAAGATAAACACAAATATATATATATATATATATATATATATATATAACTTTAAAACAATTAAACTTATTTTTAATTTATGTTAAGTTTAAAATTACATAAAAGAAATATATATCAATGATTTAAAATATATAAAAAAAAATCTATAAAATTCAAACATTAAACTATTAAAAAATATTTCAACTTAAATTTCACAATAGTCAGTGGAACAATAGGGAAAGTGTTGGATAGTGGAGAGGTAAAAATAACTATTCCCACTCCAGTAAGTGCAACAGTAGGGTAAGTGTTGGATAGCGGACTAATTAAATTTACTATTCCAACTCCAGTGAGTGCAACAATAGGGACATTTTTGGATAGAGGAGGGGTCAAAATTACTATTGCCAGTCCAAAGAGTGCAAACGTAGAGAAAGTGTTGGATAGTGGAGGGGTAAAATTTACTATTCCCACTCCAGTGAGTGCAACAGTACGGTAAGTGTTGGAATAATTTACCCCTCCGCTATCCAACACTTTCCCTACTATTGCACTCACTGGAGTTGGAATAGTAACATTTACCCCTCCGCCTTCCAACTCCAGTGAGTGCAACAGTAGGGAAAGTGATGGATAGCAGTGAGGTAAAAATTACTATTCCCACTCCAGTGATTACAACAGTAAGGAAAGTGTTGGATAGCGGAGATCAAAAATTACTTTTCAGATTCCACTGGTAAGACAAAAAAAATAATAATTATATATATATATATATATATATATATATATATATATATATACATACATACACACACACAAAATTAAATAAAAATTATAAAAAATATTTAAAAACTTAAAAATCATATACATTAAATATATCAAAAAACAGTTACATATAACAAATAACTACAAATACATAAAATAAATACATTTAAAAAACATTTTAAACTAGAAAATATTTACAAACAAAAACACTAATACATAAATGTATTTATTTTATTTCTTACCCTATAACACCACAGCAAAAACTACTAACTTCAACATTTTAAATTAAATTTACTTCCATAATTAACATAATCAATAAAAAATATGAATAAAAAATAAATATTAAACATTAACTACACACACTAACACTATAACATCCACAACACACACCTAAATTAAACTATAAAATAATGAAACATAATTAAAACATATTTTTACACTAAAAACTATTACTATTAACAACTAATTATAAAGTAATTAAAATGTAATACCAACCCTTTAAAAGTAACAAGAACACACACAAAAATAAACAATCACCCAAAATAATTATCAAACAATGAACATGGACTCTATTAAACACAAATAACTTCCCACCCATTACCCCTATAAACACCACAACACATGCCTAAAATTAATTACACAATTGCCATAATAAATTTTTAATTAATTTAATATCAATTAACAAATTATTAATAAAATATAAATACACTACTTAACACCATTTACCCCTATAAACCCATAAAACACACCTAAAATGTATTACACGATTACCATAATTAATTACCAATTAATTATAATTACCAACTATTACTTCATAAATTTAAAATAATGATGATTTATAGATCTGTTGGAAGAAAGGCTAGCATTCATAACTGTGGTAAAGTATTACAGACAAACAAAAGATGAACCAAGGTCGCTGGAGTCACTAGGGCTAGCATTGGAAGGAAGGCCTTCACTAGTAATTACAGGGACATTGTATGTTGCTACAATTCCCAAGAGAGGCAATATAAGCGCAAACACTATTAAAAGACACCTTTATTGGGGTATATTAAAATGGGAGAAAAAATGTGGCAATTGCAAAGCAGGTTATGACTGGAGAACTGATTAGTGTGAGAAGTGCGCCTTTAAAGTACCATGCCCTCATATTAGCAAACATTTCCTGGTGCAGACGAAGATTGTTTTTTCTTTAATTATACAATCATTCAACTGTACCAAAATGGAAATCAGTGAGTCTTTATTCCCTGGACACCTCCTTTGTACTTGGAGGTTGTTGCACCAATAGGTCTGTGAGGAAGTGGCTGCTTCAGATATATGATGGCTCTTTATTGACAGACACTACCTCTCATAACAAATAAGAGCTTTATAACCGAGTTTATTTTCATTAGCTAAAGGTAATTCACCTTGCAAGGTAGTCCAAAAATCTTTTATGGCATTTTCTCATAGTCTGTTTATTTTTCCAGTGGGGTGTAGTCATAATTTAGAGCAGAAACACTGATAAGACCTAGACACTAAGATAACTACTGCACAAGGTCACATCATGGCTGAAATAACTGTCTTAAGAATCTGCAGAAGGTGTATGAGCGTCAAAAAGGGTTAAGATGACACTTTTTTCTAAAGTTATATAGTGAATCGAAAACAACGTACCAAAATGTGTCCGACGAAGTGAGAAATATTGGGAAGGTGTTGATATGTCAATGGCAGAATAGAAGTATGCAGAATAGTATCAATGGTATTAAAGATCCAGAGACCGGTAAGGTCCTGGAAGATCGAATTGCTTTTCTCCAAGCTTTTGTAAAACACTACGAAAGGTTAGACGAGGATATATTAAAACAATTCCAGGGATCAAGAAGATTCTTTTAAAGCTTAGATGTTGCATCCAGAATTTTAACAGAGCAAAAGCATTATCACCATACCTCATGTCACTATAATGTCATTTCCTTAATGAAGGTTCCTTGAGACAATGGACTACCAAATGAACTAAAACCTCTTTAGTGGACAGGCTTATTTCTAGGCTGCCAGCTCTTGCATAAGCAATGCTTTATGAGGATCCCTAACATCTTGGTTTCTCTGATGAAATTTAGTGGATGTTCCAAACCTGGTAAGGATTGAAGTCTCTGCAGGTCATGCAGCTCCACAAAACGTCTCAATTTAAACAAACAGGATAAGATACAGGTAAGCACTCTGTCCCACAGACTCATATTGCCAAATCAATCCAGATTCGGATGATTACTTGTTGCCAATACTCATTATTTAGTTAATGAGTATTGGCTAATGCTTTTTTAATACAGTAAAAGTAATTTACCCTGTGGACTTTTTCTTTTCATTAATGGAGATGAAGAACATCCCATCTTCATTTCACTAACTCAATTCAAACATTTTATAAATAACGTAATTCCTAATGCGGATCAAGTAGCAGTACATTTTTATATAGGGTGGCATGCTTCAGGGTTGCCCATTATCTCCAAAAAATACTGTCATTTGATTAAACAAACTGGCAAGCAGGATTGAGGATTATGTGGATATTTTGGATATCTTGGCTATCCTGGGTTATGTACTATCCGCAAAAACACTGATCTCACAGTATTCCTTCAGACAGAAGAAGCAAAAAATGTGTCTCAGAGTTTTGACTATTGTCTTCATGAGTGAGAGAATGCTTAAACTTGTAGGGAGGATTTCTTTCACCCACACTGCAAGGTTAGATAGGCGCTTTGTCAGCTCATGATCCTGGTTTCTTCCATTGTTCCTGTCCTTTGTGCGTGAACAGAGCATGTGGTTAGCACCAGGTCAGACATTGGCATATTTGCACCACAGAAGAGCATTGTGGAAGTAATTTTGAATGGCAGTCAATCCAGCGTTAGCACTGATAATTAAAGTACTAAACTTTAGGTTGTCTTCAAACATTTTATAGAACAAGACCAGACAATACGGTTGTTTGGCTAGGCAACTAAATGTGGGTAACTTAGGTGTACAAGAAAACAAGGGGCTTTGAACTCATACAATGGTGTGCAGGAGTATAAGAGATTGCTGTAAATACCTCCCATTGTGAGCATGTTTTGGAGTTAGGACAAGAGATGAGACTTTGGAAGATTCATTCACAACTGAAAAAAACTTCCCAATTTATCAAAAGAGCGGATTACATCAATTTGGCTTGAGAAGTCTTGGCAACACATCTCATCCGAGAAACTATAGAAAAAGATTACAAGAAACATTTCTTATTATCCTCATATCTTTGCATGATATAATAATATGCTTTACATAAATTAAAATCAACCTCAGAACACTTACATTGAACGGATGGAAAATGTACCAATATTTTCATTTATTAGGTGGAGGGCAAATGCATATTTTTGCAGAAGAGGTACTAACGTCCAATTTGGATAGACGTCATTTCCTAGATGTAGAATACCCTGCGGTATTGAAATGAATTCAGGTAAAACACTGATGTGGATTTTCACTTTAATGCATTTCTACGTCAGGTTATTTTGTTATTTTAAACTTGAGTGTATGTGTGTCATATATGAACCTATTTCCAAAATAATGGCTTAATACGTTTATGATAATGTGATGGAGTGTGTCCAGAGACTTTTCTCACATCTTTCGGACCGGCTGGCCAAAAGCTTATTTTATGTGTTAGCAGTAAATCTGTCGAAAGGGAATGTTAGCTGCACTCGAATTGCCTTTCCATATGAAAAGGGTGAATTATTTTATAATACTCCGGGGCTCCACTTTCATTTGGGCTAATCATTGTGTAGGTCTAAGATGTTTTATGATAGACAAACTGATGTAGATGTGGAGGAGAAGGATGAAGAACTCTATCCCCCAATGTGAAGGGTCATCCATTGCTGGATTTTGCTTTTACAAAGATCTATAGAAAAAGAGGTGCCTAGCAAATACGCCCTTAGGGCTCACATTTTAATGAAGGAAGTTAGGATAGGCTGTAGAAATACAGTAAGGATTTGTCCAGGAGTACTATCTGACACACTGGTTTGCGCTCTATAAACCCTAGGAACCCTAACTTAAGCACGCCAACCTTCACAACTGACTGGAATCCAGAGCAGGGTTTTTCTGCCGTTTGTGCTTTGTTACCTGTTTCAGGACTGATCACTGGAAGTGTCACAAGGCACTTTCTTAATGGTGCAGGTAAACATGTCTTTTGGTGGAAAAAGCTGCTTTCTGGGGGACATTCGCATTAGAAGATGCCAAAGTGGTAAGAGCCTACGATAAGACCATAACTGCAAAGGCATGCTGACCAATCAACAGAGCTCCGGACTATTGGAAGAACTGCGGGAATCCATCTATGAGTTGTGGGGAATCAGGTCCAATTCTTTAGAAGAGAAATGCAATTGTTAAGATCCGTAGGAAGTAACCAGCGAATACAACTGCTTGAGAAATGTATACTTCTGGAGTGACACATTTGTCATATCTGTGAAATTTCTATGGGGACTCTGTCTTTTGGCAGTGGCAAGCTGGCTCTCGGCCTAGGCCGACAATATTCATAATGGCACATAGAGCTGTCTGCACTTAGATCATGCAAACACCAGCGCCCCTCTTGCTTGCCTCCACTGATTCAGTTTAAAGTGCTTTTAATCATCGTTTAATGTGCCGCATGTGGTGTTTTTAGCACTCCATCAGCTCCCTTTCTTGCACTTCCATCGTTGTTCACCCCCTGCCACCATGCACCAACAACCTTCCATCCACACAACCAACACCTGGCAGCAGTGTGACAAAGCTAATCTGCGAGTGAACCAGAGGAATAGGGTGAGGAGAAGAGATTTTTGAGTTCAGAGGCCACTCAATGCCCTTGTGTAGGGGCTCATTGTATTAACCGACAGCAGCAAGGGTATGACATTTCTTTTTGCCCAGGGTGCTATCCAAGCAAGGAGTGGCTCTGGGGGACGCAGCCTGATGCCCCCATATGACGACTTTGGGCCACTAATTGGCATCTATTAACAAACATGGACTCAGCGTCCTTAGTGATGATTCTGGGTGCGCTGCTGATCCTTAGTGGACACTAGTGATAAAATAATTTGCGATGGTTGCCTTTGCACAACAGTCTATTTTTTTTCTTTGTTGTGATATGGAGATTTTTGGTTTCCTTCATAACCTCTGATATCCTAAACTAATTGCTCACAGTTGCACTTTATTATCTTATAAAATTTTCACCTTTACCTAACCTTGCTGTGGACATTTTAATTCTTTATTTTTGTTACTGATTTATTTTTGAGCTGTTGCTACATATGTTACTTGTAAATATTTTCTCAGGAGTGAGAAAGTCATCCTTTTTGGCCCCGTTCACCCCCATTTTCTGACTGATGATGGTGGTAACTGACTGTGTCCTGGGGTCCGCTAACCAGGCCCAGAGCCAGTGCGCTGAAGAAAAAGGTATATGGTAATTAGGTAGAATTGTAATTGGCAATGTAAGTGCATAGTAAAGAATATGGCAAGGGGGATTCAAACTACCTATAAGTTCCTAGTATATAATAGGGCACTGGGATTAAGAGGCCCAGTAGATTTCCCACACTGGAGTGCGCACTACTGTGTTGCCTGCTGTCACTTTTAAAGGCAGCCGTGTTTTGAAGACTGTCTTTAAAAGTAAATTCTATACAAATTTCACTTTAGTGGTAAAGATACTTCCAAAGTGGTAATCTGCCTTATTTTTACATGAGTCAACCCCAAGGTCTCCCCCATGTGCCCCTGGGTTGGGGTGTTATAAGATAGGTTTTATAAGCACCTGGTGAGTGAAAAATTGCCAAATTCTTTTTCTCCAATTCTAAATGATTAGCTCCATAGGCAACTTTGGAATATGATATTTAAGTATAACTATTGCTAGGAAGAGCCAAAAATTTCGTTCAAAGACTTAAAAGATTGGCAATGATAAATCCAACAACTTGCCACTGTTGAATTTGGCGTAACTAGTACAGAAAATAAGTTCTAGAACTTTCTTTTCTGTGAGCCAAAATCCAGTCTTCAAGCAGCCTCTCCAGATTGGTCAGCCTGAACAGGTTTAGCCAGGCTGCTTTGATGAGGTGGTAAGTGGCAGCATAGAACAGAGGTTATCTGATGAGAGCTCTGCAGCTGCAAGGAACAGGTCAGAAAGGGGGCTGGGTAAATCAAACTGGGCTTTAAAGAGAGAGCAGGACAGTAAGGAATGCCAGGCCTGCCACTCTCTCTTCCTGTAACCCAAGCCAGCTGTCAGGCCCGGGAATGGAATGTGCAGGAGTTGGAAGGGGAGTGTCAATGGAAATGAGCCACATTAGTTGGTTGGTTTAGTCAGTTTTTACTTCAAAGAAGAGCCACATTGTCCATCTGGAATTTTAAAGTGCAGTGCTTTGTGGGACAAGAATATGCCACACTTTGGAGGAAGCAGTCATGCTTTTGGGTGGCACCAACGAGCCCCTGCTTGTCACCGTAGATCAGTGAATAAATATGTGAGAGCTGCATAGCAACCCGCATTTGCTGCATGAAACTACAAGAAGGACTGCCCTGCCGAAATCCTTGTCTGCACCACACGGGATTGGTCCCTGAAGGGCTGCTCCTATTGCACACTTGGAACTACAGCCCTGATAAAACGGTCTTGCTTCAAAAAGGAGTAAGGAGTGGACTCCCTGTAAGCAACAGGTTAACAGAGTTTCCTTGCACGATCTCCCTCAAGAAGTCTTCAGCCTGGAGTGCGTCCAGTGGACTTAAGGATTTGGCATGGTGCATTGTGGGAACTGTAGTCCAGACATCCAAGGACCATCTCAGAGCTTCGAAACCCTTGGATTTGTGTTTTGGACACTCTGAACCCTCGAGAAGAACTTCAGGAAGAATTTCCAGAAGTTTGGAGGAACTTTTGGAAAATGCTCCATAAGTGGACTGGCACGACGTCAAGAGTCAAGCCGACCACCTTCATGCACGACCCGCCTGGATTTCAGGCTTATCTCACTGAAAGCTCTGGAGCTTCAGACTTCCGGGATTTGACTTAGTCCTTGTGGAAAAGCAATCTGGCGATATCACATCGGCCTGCTGGAGGGGACCACACGACGTGGAGAGAAAAACTCCAGAAACGTTTCTAAGTTTGAAGGTAAAATTTTGACAGGGGCCTCCGGCTTAGTGTATCCGACCAGGGCTCCATCGCAGTCGGCTTCAAACTTTGACGTGGTCCCTGTCAAGCGCAACCAGATGTTCCAGGTTGGTGCTGTATGTGTTTAAGCACTATAAAAGTGGTTAATATTTAAACATGCATATCTCTGGGTACCCACATTGGGTTTTGTTGTTTTGGTGTCATTTTAAAGAGAAAATATTTCCTATTTTTATAAATTGGTGTGGAATTTTTATTGTGCGTTGTCTTACTTATTTAATGTATTGGTGTATTTAAACACTTTCCATACCAGTCTCCTGAGTCAAGCCTGCCTGCTTGCAGCCAGCTACCAAAGGGTTGAGCCAGAGGTTAATGTACTGAGACCTTGTCTGGACTTGATGTTGCGTGGGTGGCCTTATTGCTACTGGTAGGTGCATACTTACCCCTACCAATAACCCATCCTCCACCATCAGGTTACTGCTTGTCACTCAGGTGAAGGTCCAAAGATGAACCATGGTTACACTTTTGTCTCTGTAAGGATATACTCTGAGCAGTGTTGACAATGAAACTAACTTCCCATTAACCTACCGCAGCAGCTTCCCTTCACAAACCATGTGTTCTGGTAGATAGTTAAAACAGGTTGCGGGTGTTGGAACCAGCATTTTTGACCATCCATATCTGAAGCTTCTTTGAAGAGACATGTTAGTCATAACGGAGAAGCTAAACATTGGCTTTGGGTATGGTATCACGGATAATGTGGTAACTGTCCTCTACACTGGCAGAGTCAACCTCTCTAATTGATATTCTAAATTCTATTCTTTATCATTCGCTTTTCTGTAGTCGTTTAAGTTTTTGTCTAATTTCGCTCAGCAGTAAATAGCCTAAAGACAGGGAGTTATCACTGTTCATCCCCTCCTCTACTGGCACTTAAATGAATTAAGAACCACCAGTGAGAAACTTGTCAACTCTTTTTGGGGCTGACAACCTAGAGCAGACTTAAGAATCAAGATCATACTAAGACAGTTTACTGTATCATTTTGTGCGAGACCGGCACATCTCACTAATATCTTAAAACTGCTAATAAAATAATTGACTCGTCCTATCATGAAGTATCAGATCCATGAGTGGGCATGAGGTCTGTGCCAGCCAGGGTCCCATTCCCAGTACAGGTGATCTCTTATCTATTTTAAATCTCCATTGTCCCATGGCATGGCAACAGTCAATGTGTAAGACATTACTTACCTTACCACCACCAACAGCAGATCTCCAGAGAGTGATTAGCAGTCAGAAAGCAGAATTGTCAGAAGCCACTGAAGAACAGCATCCTGAACAGAGTTCTGCAGGCCTGAGAGAATAGGTCTATGGAAGCTAACTTTCACAAAGTCCACATTCCAAAGCCAAGCTTATGTGGCACGTGCTGGAAAGGAAAGTGCACACTGAGCTTAAACACTTGCAAGACTACAAAAAAGATTCAAAGAGAAGCTAAGTGCTAATTTGGTGATATAAGGCTCATAAGAGTGGTGAACTGTTTAGCCACTGGAGAGTTTACTGAGGTCAGTAGAGCACAGGTTAGCTCATGGGCGCCCAAATCTGCCAGCAGTATGGGGCTGGATAAAAGATGGCTGCACATTTGGAACAGCTGACCTCAAAAGCGCCAGCATATAACATATCAGAATTGTTTGCACCTCAGGAAGAAACCAAAATGTTGTCCATTTCTGTAAAAACAATAATTTAAACTTTCACATTTCTCTTAATCGTTCAACCAATTACATTGGAGTGGATGAATCAATTAACGATATTTTTATTTTGCAGAGAATCGGATGCACTTTTTGGTAAAAGGCAGGGACGGTAAACAAAAATGAACACATTCACAGCACAGAATGACTAAGGGCCAGATGTATGACCATGACAATTTGCAACTCGCAAATTGTGCTTGATTGCGAATCGCAATTTGCGCATCGCAAAATGCCATGTACAACAGTATCTGAGACACTGTTTGCAAATCCCAATAGGGCTGCAAAGTGCATGCCTTATGAATATTCACGAGGCACTCGCAATTTGCGACCCCATTGGGAATGGCTGGCCCACCCATGGATCGTGGCCTGCTGGGCTCAGCAGACCTCCATGTCTGAGAGACTGCTTTTAAATAAAGCAGTTTTTTAGTTTGTTTAAATGCAGCCCATTTTCCTTTAAGGAAAACGGGATGCATTTAAAAAAGAAAACAAAACGTTTTTATTTCATTTTTTTTAAGGGCAAGTAGGGGTCCCTGGGACCACTATCTGCCCCTAAAAAATATTTTCCCCAGCATTTGCGAAGGGAAAGGGGTCCCCTGGGAACCCCTTCCCATTTGCAGGGTGCATTAACACCCATTGAAGAGGGCGGTAAATTGAGATTGTTTTTCGACCGCAATTGCGGTCGCAAAACATTCATACATGGGGTAGAGAGTCGCTATTAGGAAGGGACGCTCTTGAAACACCCCTTCCTAATAGCGAGTCACAATTCCTATTTAGCAAGTCGCAAATAAATTGCCACTCGCTAAATAGGAATTATACATGGCCCTATTCGTTTTAGCATGCAATTTAGGGTCGTACATCTGACCCTAAAGCTCCCATCTGTGAACTTCACAATCACATTGACAACGAACGGATGAAAGGGCCAACAAAGTGGATACACTTGTAAAGGAATGTTTCTCGTTGTGAAATATACACACACTTTCAATGTTTTTGTTTTTAATTCAAAATATTTCCTTGTTATTTTCAGCCCGGCTGAATTTGAAATAAAAACAATGTGTGCTCCTAAAAGCATTTGAAGAGCGGGAGTAAAGTACACTCACCTTGTTCACTGTCAAGCACCACCTTTGACATCATTGATCGCAAGATGGGGAAAGGCATGAAAGCGAGCAGGATGGCCGCGCGAACTGTGAAGCAAAACAGGTATGAGTTACTAAACCAACAAAACCTTCAGCTTTTGTTCTGATACTTATCTTTGGTTATCTTTAAGAATCACACGTGGCAATACCCGAAACAGGGTTGTTTTTGCTGAGACCGCACCTAAATGCTCAAGAGTCCATTCTGAGTTTGCTGTATCTGAGACTAAAGTTACAATTCTAGGAACTTTTTGTAGGTTAAAGGCAATGAGCTTGCTAATAATTAGCTTTTCTTGTACAGCAAAAAACTCATTTCATACTGAAACCTTTGAAATGATATCCAAGTCGCCTTATCCTACGTAGTAATAAAAACGGCTAGCTACGGTGGCCTGGATGTCTCAAGAACTTTGGGCCCCATTGAGGCCGTGCTGGGATTGCTTCCATTCACAAAGGGCTCAAGTGTAAGTCCTGGAAATCAACTTTCAGAGATTCCCAGGACTCTGTTAGTGGAATATGAGACTATACCTGTGGGACTGCCTGTAGGCCGACATCCTGCCCTTCTGTCCACGACTGGTTCACAAATACCAAGTTGGGTGCAAACTGTTTGTTATGTCTGTCTTATTTTTTATGTGGGTCCAAACTGCACATACTAGGTGGGTTTGCCCTCCCGATTTTCACCATGTAAAATTTCGCACAGAATGGTCATTCAAATAGTGAATATGCCCCCTTTGGCAACCAGTGGGCCATTCCCATTGTTGTGTATGTGAGTCAGAATGGATCATAACTGCACACTGAGGAAATTGTGAGCCCACGGTAATCAATATTTACCAGGGGCCATAATATGAAAAGAGCCATGGGAGCTCACTTTCTGTGCCCGGGGCATTTTCCCATTACGGAAGAAGCCACTAGACAGCCTCCCAAAACCGCTCCAATTTAGGAAAGAGTTGCAGACTCATTTCTTTAAAGGATAATACATCACAATACTTTAAGAACTCCACTTTCTCTCCTAGAACTCGCTGCTTTTTGGCTTGCCTTTGACCATATATAGTGCTCTGCTGCCTTTTGCCTAGGTTTGCGCTCTACAAACATTGACATAGAAGAGGTGCCAAATGGGCACCGGCAGAGTTCTATGAGAGCAACAGAACACACAGACACACACCCATGCACACTACTCCCCATCTCTCTCTCTCTGAACAGGTAAAAGGTACAACAGCAGCAGTGCAAGCTTCCCTCACCAACCAAGAAGGAGCAGCAGTAACACAAGCTTTTCTTGTCCTCAAGTTTCTTAGAGTTCTCATATTGAATGACCACAAGATTATAACAAGGTTGTAGAGAAAGCAACAAGGATGTTGGGGTACACAAGAGTGATTTACCAAACAGAAAAATACAAAAATGGATCCATTTGTGGTGCCTATCTCTACATACATATACCTTGCATTTATTCTCTACTTTCTCTCAGGTTCTCAGCATTGCCGTCTAGCTCAGATCACACACACTGCTAGTGGGAAGAGAGCTTGGCATGCCTCCCGCTTCTATCATATTCTCCACAATGTGTCAAGATGAAACCCAAGACTTAATGGAGGAAGACTATATGGCCATTTGTTTTGAGCAGAGATGCAGCTCTAGCATCAGCTGTGCAAACAGCCATTTCCCCTCAAAGAACAGGCACAGGGGTGCCATATGAGATAAGAACCTTGTGATGCAGTTACAGGCAGGACGACTTTTAGTGACCAAGAAGCTAGTGAGTGGCAGGGTCCATTCAAAATAAGCCTGCCTTTGGAATAGCTAGCACTGATCCCCTTTACATGGTCCAACAGGCAACTATAGCTGCCAGAGGCACCAGATGATTCAGACTGACAAGCAGTCATCCAAGATAGAGACAGCTTTTCTATGCACATGATATTATTGGACCCCACCACCTAAATGAAGGCATGGAAAATGAGCAGCGCATTACTGGACCAGACATAGGTTTGTTTTTGTGTTATTTAAATTTTTCATCACCCACTACAGCATGCTGCAGTAGGTCAGCTCACTTCTACCATTTGCTAACTTACTGCGAGTGACGGCATTCTGCTCTTTAATAAGGACCACATCCGCAAACAAAGTAGTTCCCTTCAGAGTCAGGAACTACTATGCCAGTGTGCTTTCGACACTAAACTGATTTTTAAAAATTTTCATCTATTTTTATTTGTTTTTTGGGTGAGGGCCCGGCAATTCCCTCGAAAATTAAGTTTTATAAAATAAACCAGGGTGGACTGGGAAACCAAACGCAGCCCAGGCAAAAATGCTTAAACCAAACCCGCTCTCCTGGTTTCCTCGTGCAACCTCGTTTTCACTCCACCCATTCACTTTCTCTCTCTCCGACTTGGCTATTTTCTCCCCCTTCTCTCTCTCTCTATTCGCTTTGTCTCTACCTTCCCTATCTCGCCCTCTCTTTCACTTTCTTGCTCTCTCTCTCAAAGCCTCCCTGTGCCTACTGCAATTAACTTTGGGGAGCTGGAGAAAGTGACAGAGCCACAAGGAGATTTCCAAGGGCTCCAGCCCACTGGGAAAATGCCCAGTGGGATAAAATGCCTGTTCGGCCCTGAAACAAAAGTAAAAAACTAAACAAAATAACAGCAAAAGGCCGGCATCCACCATCAAACGTACTGGTTCTTCCAATGCTTCTTTCCATTAGCTAAAGCACCATACAATCTAATTGTAAAACAAAGGCACACACAAGCAAATAAACTAGGAAATGAACCAGACAGGAAAATGAAAGGAAGAGTCCAATGGCCTAGTGGAATCAATTAGTCGAGTGATTTTCAGAGAGGAGAAAACAGCAGGTTGTCTATTCTCCAGACATATGAATGGACATCCACTGTTATTGGCATTTTGTACATGGTGAAGAGTGGCCTATTTGGCCACATTTTAACTTTCATTAACTGTATCCTCACCATGTAAGTGTCCTCTCACCAATGTTAACACTGCAAAATATTGCAGCAAGTTTTTGACAGTCTATTTTGAAAGGTTCACCGATTCAGAAATCTCAAACTGATCTGCTTGAATACACAGTTATTCAACCCATAACCCTTTCCGGCCTAGCACCCACCCACGGGGGAAGCGCTGGTGCCCCCTGTGGGCTACCCTTCATGTTGCCCCCACCGGGGAGGGCAGCAGAAGCCTTTCCGCTGCCTCCCCAGCAACCCCTGCCCCGTCATCTAATTACATCAGCACGCACCGCACGCCGATGTAAGATGCAACCGGACACGCTGGAAGCCATTTGCTTCCAGCGCATCCAAGGAGGAGAGGCGAGTTTCTCCTTGGGGAGGGTGGGGAGATTTAAAAAAGAGGGAATCAGAGGAAAGGAAAGGGTGGGGCAAGGCCTGACACAAATTTCCTACCACCCAGCGTTCCCCCAGATCTCCCAATAAAAAAGGTACCTCACTTGTGTGGGTGGGGCAAGGGCCTGTGACTGGGAAGGGCAAAAACATAGGGATTAAGGGTAGAGCACAGCGAATTCTAAGTGCTACATTTAAAAAAAAATGCATTTTTAGCCGATTCTGCGGTCTAGCCTTCCAACCCCTTATGGAAGAGGCGCGCGCCAGTGTGTACGGGGCAACTGAGTTGCGTATGGCCCGCGCTCTCCCTCCGAAATAAAGGATCTTACATCCAGCCATCCAGCATCCGTGTGTAACTTATGGGCAGAAGACTTCACTACAGTATCATTTTACAGACCAAGGGGAACGCTGGGTGGTAGGACATTTGTGGCAGCACGGTGGCCCCACACAAAAATGTGTGAAAAATTAGATTTTTTTTCAGCTAAATTTGAGGTTTGCAAGGGATTCTGGGGAGGAAAGCATTGGGGTTCCACGCTAGCCATACCTCCTGGACTCCCCCGGTGTCTAGTTTTCAGAAATGTGGGTGTTTGATAGGATTCCTTAGATGGCCGCCGAGCCCAGGGCCAAAAACCCCGGTGACCCCCCTCCCCCTTGCAAAACCAGGTTGTTTTGTGATGGGTCATTTTGATGTGTCCATAATAGATTTTGGGTCCTTGCCTGTTGCGGGTACTTGGCCCACCCACACAAGTGAGGCACCATTTTTATCATGAGACCTCGGGAAAAGCTGGGTGGTAGGAAATTTACATAAGCCCGGTGATCCTACAACTTTCCCACAGAGAAATGTGAGAAAAATCGGATTTTTTTTAGCTAAATTTTAGGTTTGCAGGGGATTATGGGTAGGAAAACATTGGGGGTGCACGTAAACCATACCTCCCTGAACTCCCCCATGTGTCTAGTTTTCAAAGATGTCTGGGTTTGGTAGTTTTCCCTAGATGGCTACCGAGCGCGGGCCAAAAACCCAGGTGAGCCCATTTGCAAAACCAGGTAGTTTTGAGATAGCTAATTTTGAAGTCTCCACAATACGTTGTGGGCCCTTCCCTGCCGCGAAAACTTGTTCGACCCATACAAGGAAGGTACCATTTTTATCTGGAGACTTTGGAGAATGCGGGGTGGGTGGAAGTTTGTGGAGCCACACAGGTACCAGAACTTTCCATCACACAGATGTGAGGAAAATGTGTTTGTTTGGACAAAGTTTGAGGTTAGCAAGGGATTCTGGGTAACATAACCTGCTAAGAGCTACACAAGTCACCCCTTCCTGGAATCTCCTGGGTGTCTAGTTTTCAAAAATGTATAGGATTTGCTAGGTTTCCCTAGGTGCGGGCAGAGCTAAGGTTCAAAATCCACAGCTAGGCACGTTGCATAAAAAGGGTCAGTTTTCACTGTAAAAATGTAGTGTGTCCACGTTGCGTTTTGGCCCATTTCCTGTCACAGGCACTAGGCCTATCCACACAAGTGAGGTGCCATTTTTTATTGGGAGACTTAGGGAATGAGGGGTGGGTGAAATTTTGTGGGGCCACGCAGATCCCAGAACTTTCCATTACAGAGTCACTTAGGTCACCCCATCCTGGATTCCTCTGGGTATCTAGTTTTAAAAAAATGTATAGGTTTGCAAGGATTCCCTAGGTACCGGCTGCGTTTTGGGTCATTTCCTGTCGCGGGCACTAGGCCTACTCACACAAGTGAGGTACTATTTTTATAGGGAAACTTAGGGGAACGCTTGTAGAGCAACTGTTATTACCTATTGACTTTCTATGCATTTCTGCCTTCCAAATGTAAGACAATGTGTAAAAAAAGAAGTCACTTTGAAAAATGGCCTATAATTCACATGCTAGTATGGGTACCCACAATTTTGGAGATGTGCAAATAGCTACGGCTTCTAAACTCTATATATTGTTGCCCTTTCGGAAATACATAGGTGCCCTTGATATCTATTTTTCACTCCTTATATTTTAACCAAATTAATTTCTACATACCCAGTATACAATGAAAAACCATTGCAAGATGCAGCTCAGTTATTGGCTCTGGGTTCCGCAGGTTCTTGGTGGACCTACAAATCCTATATGTCCCCACAACCAGAAGGGTCCAGTGGATGTAACGGTATATTGCTTTAAAAAAATGTCATACTTAGAAGTTACAGGTGAAAACGTTGGCACAAACAGCTTATTTTCAATTTTTTTGATTTTCAACTATTAGTTTAAATAAAAAAAACTTGAAGGATCTACACAAATGACCTCATGCTGAGTTCAGAAATGTTGTCTACTTTTAAGAAAAGTATAGCTTTCCAGGATCCTTTATTGCTTTCACACACATTTCTACCACTAACTGGAAGGAGGTTGAAAGCACAGAAGGTAGCAAAAATAGCCTATGTCCCAGTAAAATGCCAAGACAGTAAACATATTTTTTTTCTTGACAAAAGCAGCGAAGGGGTTAAAGACTTCAAAATAAGGAATTCTCTACATTTCTTAGAAGTGAAGTGAAAGAGGGAGCAAAGAGGAAGACTGGCAGCACTAAAGCAGAGATGTTAAATGAGAGAAGCCTTGGGCCCCTTGCTGAACACTCTTGAATGAAGTGAAATACAGTTCATTTAGGTGCTGCAGTGTGTTTGAGTCTTTGATTAAGCCCAACACAGTGACTCCTCGTGAAACTCCACCTGGTGGTCTACAGACCTTGGACCCATGCCCACACCAACCCCACCAGCGAAAAACCTCTGGATCATTAACATACTGGACTTGTCCGCCCAGGTCAATACGGTCACCTCGAACTGTTTCCAAACCCTGAGGATGTTGAGAAAAAGCTACAGGTGACTAGATAACAGTACCAGAAAAAAACGTCACACAAGCCCTTCTAACCAGCAAGGACTATTACTCTACTCCTTTGTAGAGATCACCAAACAACTCACGAAGAGACCACAGAGCATCCAGAACACCAGACTTGTTTTCAACCTCCGACGTGGATCCTACATCACACGACACCTGCAAGAGCTCTGACGTGGCTCCTACATCACACGACACCTGCAAGAGCTCCACTACCTCCCAATACACAAGCACACACAAGCTTCTCACCCACTGATCCAAAGCACTACAAAACTCAGGCCCAGGCTACCTGAATAGCCGCATACATTTCTACTAATCTTCAAGGCACCCCCACTCAGCCAGACTCTAGCTAGCACACGAACCACGCATACACGGAAGCAGTTCCAGAGGTCAAACCTTCATACTTTCAATCAATCAATCATGGCACTTATAAAGCGCACTACATACCTGTGAGGTTCTCAAGGCACTGGGGCGGGGGGAAGCTGCTACTGTTCGAAGAGCCAGGTCTTGAGGAGTCTCCTGAAGTCTAGAAGGCCTTCGGTCTGCTGTAGGCGGATGACGAGGGTGTTCCTTGTCTTGGCGGCGAGGTGGGAGAATGAACTGCTGCCGGTGGTTACTCTTCGGATGCGGGGGACGGTGGCTAGGGCTTGGTCTGCGGAGCGGAGCGGAGCTGGTGGGTGGGGGTGTAGAGGCTGAGTCGGCTGTTGAGGTATGCTGGTCCGGTGTTGTGGAGAGAATTGTGTGCATGGGTGAGGAGTTTGAAGGTTATCCTCTTGTTGATGGGGAGCCAGTGCAGGTCTCTCAGGTGGGGAGTGATGTGGCTGCGGCGAGGGATGTCGAGGATCAGGCGTGCGGATGCGTTCTGGATGCGTTGGAGTCGTTTCAGGAGTTTGGCCGGGGCTCCTGCGTAGAGTGCGGTTCCGTAGTCCAGTCTACTGCTGACGAGGGCCTGGGTGACCGTACTTGTTTCGGTGGGGATCCACTTGCAGATCCTGCGGAGCATGCGGAGGGTGTTGAAGCAGGAGGAGACGGCGTTGACCTGCTTTTTCATGGAGAGGGTGGAGTCGAGGATGACCCCTAGGTTGCGTGCGTGGTCGGTGGGTGTGGGGGGTGCTCCTAGTGCAGTCGGCCACCAGGAGTCATCCCAGGCCGAGGGGGTGGATCCGAGGATGAGGACCTCCGTCTTGTCCGAGTTCAGCTTCAGTCGGCTGTTTCTCATCCAGTCGGCGATGGCCTTCATTCCTTCGTGGAGGTTGGTTTTGCCGGTGCGGGGGTCTTTGGTGTGGGAGAGGATCAGCTGGGTGTTGGTGTAGGAGAGGATGTTGAGGTTATGGTGTCGTGCGATGTGGGCAAGTGGTGCCATGTAGACGTTGAACAGCGGTGGGCTGAGGGATGAGCCTTGGGGTAAGCCGCAGATGATCTCGGAGGCTTCGGAGCGGAAAGGGGGGGGGGGCGGACGCTCTGTGTTCTGCCGGAGAGGAAGGAGGTGGTCCAGTCCAGGGCCTTCCCTTGGATTCCGGCGTCAAAGAGGCGTGTTCGTAGGGTGCGGTGGTAGACCGTGTCGAAGGCGGCTGACAGGTCCAGGAGGATGAGGGCTGCGGTTTCTCCGTTGTCGAGCAGGATCCTGATGTCATCGGTGGCGCCAATGAGGGCAGTTTCGGTGCTGTGGTTGCTGCGGAACCCGGACTGGGATGGGTCCAGGATGCTGGTCTCCACGAGGAAGCTGGTCAGTTGTTGGTTGACGGCTTTTCGATGACCTTCGCCGGGAACAGGAGCAAGGAGATGGGTCGGAAGTTCTTGAGGTCCTTAGGGTCCGCCTTGGGTTTCTTGAGTAGGACGTTGATCTCTGCGTGCTTCCAGCTCTCTGGGAAGGTCGCTGTCTCGAAGGAGATGTTGATGGTTTTCCGGTGATGGGGTGCAATGGTGCTGCTTGCTTTGTTGAAGATGTGGTGTGGGAAGGGTTCTTCCGGGGATCCAGAGTGGATGGTGTTCAGGATCTTGATGGTGTCGTCGTCGGTGATGTCGGTCCAGACGAGCAGGCGGTTGGTGTGGTGGTCGTGGGAGCGGAGGTTCCAGAGGTTGCCGGGGTGGTGACGGCGTCGAAGCTATCGTGGATGTCTGCGATCTTGCGATGGATGAAGGTGGCCAGCGAGTTGCACAGATCTTGTGACGGTGGGATGTCGATGGAGCTGGGGTTGGGGTTGGAGAGGTCCTTCACGATGTTGAAGAGCTCTTTGCTGTTGTGTGCATTGTTGTCTAGGCGGTCTTTGAAGGAGGTCCTTTTGGCGGATCTGATGAGGTGGTGGTGTCTGCGGGTGGCGTTCTTGTGGGCTGTGTAGCTTTCTGGTGTTCGTTCACGGATCCAGTTTTTCTCTAGTGTTCGGCAGGTTCGCTTGAAGGCCTTCGGTGAACCAGCTGGCTCTCTTGCTGGTGTGGGTGTTGGAGGGCTTCTTGAGCGGGGCGAGGGTGTTGGCGCAGTGTCGATCCACTGTCAGAGGCTACGGGTTGCGGCATCTGGGTCGGTCGGGCCTGCAGTTGGGCTCTGGGCGAGGGCGGTGGTTAACTGGTCCTCAGTGACTTTGCTCCAGTGGAGGCGAGGCATCTGCTGGGTGCGGTGGTAGGTTTCCGGAAGGTGAAGTGGAGGCAGCGGTGGTCGGTAAAGTGGAGTTCGGTGGTGCGGTTGAAGAAGACGTGGGAGCTTGCTGAGAAGATGGGGTCAAGCGTGTGGCCAGCGGTGTGGGTGGGTGTTGTGACGAGGAGTCCGAGGTTGGCGATCAGGGTGGAGGAGTTGGTGTCGTTGTTGTTCTCGAGGTGGAAGTACAGGTCCCCTAGAAGGATGTAGTCCGTTGAGGCGAGGGCGTGTGTGCTGATGAAGTCGGCGATGGAGTCGCTGAACTGCGGGTCAGGGTCTGGGGGGTCTGTAGACGAGGGTCCCTCTGAGGGTGGTGTTGGGGTCAGTGTGGATCTGGAAGTGCAGGTGTTCGGCGGTGTTTAGGGTGTCGTCGGTGTCTGTCGAGATAGGATACATTGCTCCTAATGCACGGAATGATTCCCCCTCTCCATATTGAAGTCTACTCCTCTCTTCTTGAATCCCACAACAAGTTGAAGACTTATCTCCTCGAGTAAGTTTCTCAAACTCAGGGCTAGACTCACATCCCAGCAGAGCACCATCATACCCTCGTGGGTGATGGTACGTTTTATAAATACATATAACATAACAGAACATCATTTACATGTAAGGTCATGTCAACATCCATGACAGCAGCGCCATCCTAGTGGATTGGGGTGGGACATGCAGCAGTAGACCGCGGCACAGTAGCAAACAATCTGGATAATTCAAATGCAAACCATCAGGCATGGAACTAAGGTGCAAACCAAGCCATTCTGCTCAGTATTCGGATACCTGGATGTCTGGATTTTATTGGCACAATGTCAAGCATGACCCAGTGTGGTAGCTATGGATGTATTATTGATGCACCCATAACAGAACATCAGTATTGTATTAAAACATCACCATTTCTACCAGTCTTCTGGCAAATGTGTACTGCACTCTGTAGCCGCAAGTGGTGGAGCAAGACCCATTCCATGAAGAGAGTACATCAGGTATCCTATGCAACAGTTGGGCCTCAAGTACATGAGCAAGCATTTAGAGACTGCACTGAAATAACTCAAATACTTGGAACCTCTTGGTATTTGAGTTATTCATTGAGTTTTGATCTAATGATCCAAGGCCACCAAAAGAGACCAAAGATTCTCTTGGAAAAAAACCTGGAAAATTATATACACAACCACACAGTAGTGGAGGGTAGACCACCCAGATTCAAGACTCATACCAGCCAGCTGAAGTCTTCAAGTGTAATGTCTCATGACACAATCTAAAAAAACTGTTACTACTATCAAAAATCACTCTCTTCCCTACCTAGCCTCTGTGGCCGGCCGTCAGGTTGTTTGCCATATATAATATGTATAGTTCACAACACTCTGCCCTAACATGGCTCATTTTACATATGTGTGCTTGAGTCATATCCAGGGCATCCATGTTCAGAACGCATACCTCAGTAACCTAGACACAAATGCACATCTCACTCTTGAATAACCATTCTGAAACATCTATCGGTATGACTTAGATATGTACCTCCTTTGATTCAAAACATAATATCTTGAGGTTAACTTACCTAGAAACATTAGCAATGTTGTTTTGGCAAAGGCGGTCATGAGCATTCCAGTGATCCAGGAAAAGAGACCAATGAAGATAATGAATGGTTCCCTCAGGCACTTGGTGAAAAGGAAAACTCCAAAGAAACTGGTCACAAATACAAAGGTATTCAAAGCGGAACCCCATCCAATAAGAACAGCATCCCAGCAGATAGGAGTGCCCAACTCGTAGAGAGTAAAAACGGAAAAAGCCCCATACTGTCCAAATAAGAACGCCATGAAGGCAAAAAGCATGGAGATAATTAAAGATCGCTTTTTACAAGAAGCAGTTTTAAAAAGTAAAAACACACCGGCAAATACCTCTTTAAAGCCTTCGGCACTGAATGCATTTGCTTGTGTTTCTGATATGTTTACACTTTCTTGAAGGAAGAAAATGATGTAGATAATATTAACAAAATGAAGAATGCAGGCTGTAACAAATGACCATGTAAAACCAGCATATTCAATAAAATAGCCGGAAAGTATGCCAGCTAATCCACTTGACACTCCAAGAATTGTGTCAATCAGAGCTATGCGTATAGTCTTCTGTTTTGTACCATGGCTTAGATCTGCTACATACGCAAAACATCCACCAAGAAAGGTTGCGAATCCCCCAAGAAATCCAGTAAACACAGCCGATATAAAAAAAATATAAAGAGGCCAGGAGAAATAGGATATTCCAAAGTAAAAGAAGGAAGTCAGAAAGCCTCCGAGAGAGGGCAATAATAAGGAAGCCTTCCGTCCATGGCGGTCACCATAGGCAACAATGAGCAGGGTCATCAAAAGACTTGGAATCAAGCCGCTTAAATCCATTGACATGGAAAATAGAGATGCCTTCTTTTGGACCTCCTAAAAAGACAAAAGAAAAAAACACTTTAAGATATGTGTACCCAGTGATTAAACATCTTTACATAACACTCCTCTCAGGGAGCTCCCAACATGCAGCATCCTTACTCTCTGGGCCTGACAAGTAACTTTTAGGTCTATGAAGAGCACCACAACATGGATCTAGATGCACTTCCTTCTTAAATGGTTTTGTTTCTTGTAGCAATAAAGTGGCATTGACATAGAACACATCTGCACAGCTGTGATAGAATATTGAGAACCAAATTTGTTCTTCACCAGTGTTGGGTCACAGCAGTAGTGAAAGGCCTTCTCCACTGTTGCCTCGAGACCGATATGGATTCAGTTATCCATCCCCCTCTGCGTACAGTCCATCATTTTCCATAGTTTCAGGGTTTGTGCATTTCATTGCCCCTGGAAACCACCTGCAGATTCATTGCCCCAGCAAAAAGCAGCAGATCACTATGGTCAAAATAACTAATAGATACCATAACTGTCAAATACTTTAAGCTGTGACTTTCAAATGTGGAAGAAGAAATGGCCCTGGACCCCCTCAGTGTACCATCTCCATGCAGCAAAATGTTCTTCCACCTTCCATTTGCTTTTTTAGCACAAGACTATCAAGAAGCACCTTGCCCTCACCCCCCACTTGACTGAGACTTAATTCCACAGAACAACTGTATTTTACAGATCTACTGCCAAATTATTCTGCTGCGGTATGGGGTAGCGACAAAGGTGTCAGATGCAGCGCTTGCAGTCACAATGGAAACCGATACTAGGAGGAAGAGGGACTTGGATGAGTGCAGTGGGCAGAGTGAAAGTGATTTCCTCCTCCGCTAAGCCCCATCTCAAAGAGATATGAAGGAAATGTAGCATGGGAGGGGAGACATCAGGGGTCAGTGCAACTTGACAGGGTGATGGAGGAAAGGTGGGTGATGGAACACTGACAGAGGCAGGTAGAGGAACACAACTCATGAGAAAAGAAGGAGCATGTTATGAAGCAGAGCTACTGCCACATATATAATAGCAAAGAGCTTCCTCTAGTATGAGATACAGTCACCCTTCTTTGATTTTCGGATGTGAAGGTCCAATCTCTGTCGACCTGTTCTTTCCTGTGGCTGGAGACTACATCAGAAAAGGCTATGTAAGTGATACAGTGTTGGTCAAAGAAGGCAGCCCCTAGTAGGTGAAGTCACTATTGCACCACTGCACTAATGTAGCCTCAAGAAAGTGAGTGGGGTATCAACAGGCAGAGTGAAAGAGGAAAGGAAAGGACGAGACCAAGGAAATTTAAAGTACAACTTGTCTCTTTATCCTCTGTAAATTGATAAATTACCGGTAGTGTCCCAAAGAAGGGCGATATGAGGGCCAACATGGAATGAAACATTCTTAAATATAGTTCTAGTAAAAATGAGCAGTCATATTTGTTTGTAAAGCTGTAGATTCAGCAATCTATAGAATACATTGATAGGATGAATACATAGCACACAAATTGGAACATAGTACTATTCTACTGAGCATCAGTGGCTTAAGTTAAGTAATACTATACATTGGCCAATAGATCATTGATGTGTACCTACACGTCCAAGGTATAAAACATATAAAAAGAAATAGTCAAGATTGATGTTGTATTTAAATCTTGTACTTTTTATTTAATAGTTTTTTTTATAAGTAATTTAAAGGTTTTTTTTTTTTAATTCCTGGAATGCACTCTCATTTAAAACATATGTTCCCATTGCAGTATATTTCTACAGTCATAGGGCCTGATTACGAGTTTGGGGTCCGACTGCCAAAGGACCGCATCCTCGATTAAAATTATTAACAATAAAAAACAAGAAATTAATGTATTCATTACTTTAAAATACAAAAGCAATTATAAATAAATAAAAACAGACTATGAAGTAACACTGAACATACATTTCTATTCTTCCTTAAGTACAACCTCCCCTAATCAAATCACACTATTCCTAACTTATTTGAAGGAAGCAAGTGTAACAGACTGAAGGAGTATAAAATTCATATTCTTCAACAAAGGAACAACATATTTCCTTTTCATTGGAGCAAAAAAGGGAAAAATGGCTAATTGTTAGTAAAAAGTTGTCATCACATGAACACAGTATTTTCATTGGCTTGTGTCATTGTTCACTGTACACTGTGGCTGTTAATTGGTGAAAAGGCTTAGTAGTCTCACCTTAGTACCGCCTGGTCTCATTTTGTAATCTCCCATGTCAACATCCTTGTTATGTGTATTGTTGCTTGGTAGGCTTTAATTGCAAGCTCCAAGTGCTATTTTCTCAAATTGCTTTGTCCTGCCTGCTGTTGCAGGCAGGACACGCTCTCTCCCAATGCTTGTTTTTTATTTTTATAGCACGCATTTGCAATACAATAGGTCTCGCATTTGCGAGAGTTTAAGCTAGTGGAATTGTAAATGACAATGCCTTTTATTTATCGGTTTTAAAAACAACAAATAAAAGGCATTGTCATTTACAATGCTAATAGCTCAAACTCTCCTAAATGCGAGACCTATTGCATTGCAAATGCTTGTTTATCTTTGTTGGTAAGTAAATTAATAAAAGAAAAAGCTCTGAAAGCTCTATCACCAACAACATTTTTTGCAAAGTGGAGCTACAGGCTACCTAAAGAGTTGCCAACTGAAATTCAGTGTAAAATGATTTCACTATTTAATAAGAGACATCCACAGCCCCAAAGTGTCTACTTTAGCTTGGTCCTCCAGATATTTTAACCAAGCTCTTAGTGCACGCTTATAGAAGGAGTAGACAGCGGGAGGTCTCAGAAACCTGTTCTTTTCTCTCTGCAATGTTGGTGTATCAGCTTATCCCCACATACCTGCACCATCAAGGACCACGGACAGACATTTAACCTTTTAAACTGTCAGCATTTGGGGGAAAAGTTGCAGCCCCAATCTTTAATTTTAATAAAATAGTAGAAGTTCTTCTAGCAGGCAGGTGTGAGTATAACCGATACAGAAACCCTTTTTTAGTTTTCTTGCTCTCACAGGAAAATATGTTTTTTATTGCCACATAGAAAACGTATTATTGGTCATGAGATACTGTGACCTGATGATGTAGTTTAAATACACAAGGGTGACTAGAAATACATAAAATGGTAGAGAAAAGTATTGGTGAAGTAAATTGACCCACCAGGCTTAGCGTTTCTTTTTAGGCAGGTGTGCTCTAGTAATCAAGAACTTGTAGGTCAAGAGAGTCAATTGGTGAAATGGGATGACCCACTGTCCCATTCTGTATGCTGAGGTGGGTGAACTACATTGTTCCAGAAGGAACAGGTGAAGCAGAGAAGCTTGGTTAAGGACGGAGGAGGAGGAGCAGGAGGAGGAGGAGGATCGTCCACATCCTCTGGTGCCAAATGTTACGACAAACCAAAGATCAGTTGGATGTAGTCAGTCAGTCAGCTTGTATAATTCAACCCTTTTATAATGAGAACGTTTACTGTGGGCTCCATGCATAGGGCGACAGCTAAGTGTTGCACTGCAGGCTCTTGGGCACTTCCTCTAGGTCTGTAGTTTTAGCACTATGATGTGGGTCATTGTTAATCCCACGGCTTTGTGATTAATGTTTCCCTCTCTTAATTTCCAGGCGGGTGGTCTGTGAGTTGGGGTGGGGTGGGGAGCGAAGAACTGGGAACATACTTGTTTGGCCAGGTGAAGTTAGACCAGGAAATCAGTTTCATAGTAAGAGAAAGTGGGATTCCTCTCGATCCTCTACCTCTACTCATAACACTTACAAGTGGTATTTACTGGCAGGAGGCCTCCTTAACATGCAATGCCGATCCCATTTCCAACACCCACCCTATTGCAACCTGCAAACCCAAAGTAAGATGTTAGCATGCATATATGTGTCACTTCAGGAAACACCTTGCAGGATCCATTACATAAGACAGATAATCTTGGAATGCACTGTGTTGGAGTACTTTGTGAGCTCATCTATGTCACACTCATTGTTTATTTGAAGAACAATCCCTTGTTTCTCTTCGGTCTTGTATCATTAATGTTTGACGGGTGTGTGCTTGTTTGGAGTTTTGTTATCTGTATGAAAGGTTTTCCCTGTCCTGTTTTTCTTGACTTTTTCCTCTCTTTCCGGCCCGATTCTTCCTAGAGACTTTTGATCTTTTGTTTAGAGACCTAACTCACTCAGTTTTACGCTGTTGCTAGCTCTGTGTTCAGAGAAGTAGCAAGGTGAAGGTTGAGCATGGTCATATTTATCATCCTTTAGAACGGCACTCCAAGAATCCAAGTGCTCCTGCTGATGACTTGAACAGACCTGGAGAAACAGCAAAACCTTTGAAACATGCACCGCCTACAGAACAGTCAACACAGCACACCACCAACTCATCAAATCAACAAAGAAGAACTTCCTCCAAGACAGAATCCTCTCCAACGCCCACAACTCCAAGGAACTCTTCTCCATAATAAAGGAATTCGCCAAACCCGGCACCGAAACAGACGTCCCACCCTCCCAACACCTCTGCAACAGAATCAGCTCCTTCTTTCACCTCAAGATCAAGACGATCTACGACAACTTCGACAACCAAGACCTCCGTACAACCTCAACCCCCACCTCTGTCGACGCCACCCATCAGACCATACTCACTTGGACCCCACTCACGACCGAAGGCACCTTAAAGACCAAGAAGAGCATCCACTGCGGATTCCACAGCCATCGCAATCGAGCTACGTCATACAATCAACTGCTCCCTCAGGACTGCCACATTACCCGATGACTGGAAGCCCGCCAAAGTCAACCCTCTCCTGAAGAAACCTTCCGCAGAACCGACTGCCCTCAAGAACTTCAGCCCATCTCTCTGCTTCCATTTGCAGCCAAGGTAATTAAAAATGCCGTAAACACCCAGCTAGCAAACTTCATCGACGCCAACAACATCCTAGCGTCTCCCAATCCGGATTCCACAGCAATCACAGCACCAAGACCACCCTTATCACCACCACTGACAACATCCGTTACTTCCTTGCCCAGGGCCAAACAACCGCCCTCATCCTCCTGGACCTATCAGCAGCCTTCAACACCGTTTCCTACCGCACACTAGCCACAAGGCTCTACAATGCTGGCTTCCGAGGAAAGGCCTAGACCGGGTACGCTCATTCCTCACAGGCAGAAAATAGAGAGTCAGACTACCGCCCTACCTCTCGGAACCGACAGAGACCAGATGCGGAGTACCCCAGGGATACTCAGTCAGCCCCACCCTCTTCAACATCTACATGCTCCCCCCCCTCGCAACCATCATCAGGAACCATAGGTTCAACATCTTCTATGCCGATGACACCCAGCTTATCCTCTCCCTCACCAAGGAACCCAACATCACCAGGCACAACTTCCAAGAAGGGATAAAATCTGTTGCAACATGGATGAAGAACAGCTGCCTGAAACTCAGAGAAAACATAAGTTCTCATCCTCGGCTTCACACACTCAGCTTGGGACAACACCTGGTGGCCCCCCGCCCTCTGAAACCCACCCGCCTCGACGGGACCATGCACGTAACCTCTGCATCATACTGGACTCATCACTCACTATGAACCGCCAGATCAACGCCGTTTCCTCGGTCTGCTTTAACACCCTCCGCATACTCCAAAAAAACATTCAAATTGATCCCCTCCGAATCGCAAAAAACGTCACGCGTGCCCTCATCACCCGCAAACTGGACTACGGCAACGCCCTCTATGCCAGTAAGCAGTAAAAAACTCTTCCACAAGCTCTAGGCCGTCCAGAATGCTGCAGCCAGACTAATCCTCAACATCTCCTGGCACAACCACATCACCCAACACCTCCGCGACCTCCACTGGCTCCCTGTTGAAAAAAGAATAACATTCAAGCTGCTCACACACGCATTAAAGACCCTCCACAACATCGGACCAGATTATCTCAAGAATCATGTCTCCTTCCACGCCCCCAAGAGAAACCTCTGATTAGCCCACCTCTCCCTGGCCACAGTCTCATGACAAGAACTGGAACCACCTCTCCCTCCACCAAAGCCCTACACTGCCACAGTTCAGGAAAGACCTCAAGACTTGGCTCTTCAGATGACCCCAACAGAGCCGCGCCCCCAGTGCCTTGAGACCCCAACGGGTAACATGCTTTACAAATCCATGATTGATTGATTGACAATCAAGACATTTGAAGAAGAGGGTGATGGCAGGCAGCAGAGTTCTTGGGATTTAAAGTAAACAAAACTAATTGAACCAGCTAGGAACTGTTCCTGAAAAACTAGCTTGACCTTGGTTAATGGTGTTGAAGGCCACTGAGAGATCTGAAAGAATCCGTTTCATCATTCAGTCTGCTACGAAAATTTGCCTTCACGTTTTTCTTCTCTTGTAGACGGGCCTCTTATGGAAAATGCTTCTGTCAAGTGACTAATAGCAAAGTTGAACTGTTAAATTGCAATAGGAACCAGCAGGGGCGGTGCGTCCATTGGGGCGTTGGGGCATAGCCCCACTAAGCCACATGGACGCACCGTCACTCAAGCGCAATGTGACCCCCTGCCCGCAATCATTATCTCGCTGAGAATACTATTATAAATATTCGCGTGTCCCGGTACCTAGTAGTCCCGGGACACGCTCACGGCCAGACTGAAACAAGCATTGGCATAGCCAATAGGTCTCGCTTTTGGGACCTTATAAGTATTTAGTTATGCAACTGTTGCATAGTTCAACACTTATAAGGTCCCAAAAGAGAGACCTATTGGCTATGCCAATGCTTGTTTTAATCAGGACCTGTGAGATCGATGTTGAAAAGGGTACTAGATGTTATTATGCTTGCCAACAAGCAGGCGTCGGTTTCTATCTCGCTTCTCGAGTGCCTTAACCATGTGATCTGGCTAGTGATGAAACGAAACTGAAACTTTGATACCCATTCAAATACGGCTGCAGGGGAAGCATTTGTTGGAGATCGGTCTCGAGGCGGATGGCTTGAAGAGGACTGTAAAGTACGTGTTCTTTATATTATATGTGTTTTTTTTTTTTTTACGAAACGCTTCAATACTGCACTTCATGCGCCGACAACCGGGAAACGCCGGTTCACCCACATTCCCATTCTAAGGATGAGGGAAATGCCTCTCATAATGTTTCCCAGCGTCCAACTCACTTTCATTCCAACACGGATGTGGCATAACAGCTTTAGTTGCCGGTTTTGGAGCTGGGGAACCCGGTTCGAATCTCCGTGTCAACTATTTTGTGATTCTGCGTAAATCTCTTAATCTCCCCGTGCCTACAAAAACATGAATCCGTCCTCGTGTAATGTAACTGGTGGTCATGTAAAGCGCTCGAATACCTTCGGGTCGAGTTGGCGCTGTAGAAAACTGAATTGCTGTAATTGCTGGTGAGGAAATAGAAGGTTCTCAAAATGGTTATGCAATTGAGAGGAGCGTGAAAAGGCGACGTTTGATAACATTAGAACGCAATTAAAGAACGGAGTTTGTCATGCAGAGTTGAAAGTACATGTAGGATAGATAAGGCAAGAGTGATAAAAATAGAAACGCCTCACTAAAGTACTCACATTGCTTCCAAAAGTAAAGGAGCGCCGCTTCAAGGTAATAACAAGCATTGGCCGCACGCGCGCCTCGCGCTTTAAGTTTTAAAAAAAAGACAAGCCCGGCGGAGCGTGGCGCGCGCGCGCTTGGGGGCGGGGGAGCGCATTCCAGGAGGGGGAGCGGACCCTTTGAAGTGCTCCTAAAAAGCAGATTGCATGGCGGCACGAAGCGCGTGATTGTGCGCGTGCTAGCCATGCAATACGCTTTTTGGGAGCACTTTCCAGCCTGCTCTCTATAGTCTCGCTTTGCGATCGCTTACGCGATAGCAAGGCGAGACCTAAAAAATGCGCTGCTGAAGCCAGGGGGTGGGGCAGCAGGGGCTGGGCTGCAGCAGCTGAGCCCGAGTGACAGTCCTGACTCAGCTGCCTGCAGCAGTAGAGACAGTGCGCGCATGTGCATTTTTGGGCTAGTACCAGCCCGTACATGCGCGCAACAATCTTTCTTCCATTAAGAGGAGTCAGGGACCCAAGGGGGTGCTGCTTCATACAGCAGCGCCAGGGCCGCAGCCCTCGGGTCTCATTATGGTCGAAGAGTAACTGTGCCCCCTAGCCAATCCTGGCGCTGCATGCAGCGCCAGGATTGGCTGGTCCACCGCGCAGAAATGAGGCGATCCTTTTATTGGGTGCCGCGCCGCGGGGTGGTGGCACTGCCACAGTCGCACTTGTGTATGGCCAATCACTGTGTGACTTCATGTGAAGCCATGCAGTGATTAGCCATTTTCGGGTGGTGACGTCACGTCCATGAACAGACTGAGGCTCGCAGCGCAGCAGCAGGCCGATTCGACGTGGATGACTCCCTCATGTGTTTGCTGCTACTGCCGCCAGACTCACTCCGACGTCTACATGTGAAAAAAGTAAGGATCCGCACTCACAGTGTAAATGCGTGAATGATGATACATAAATGATGTGTTTCTGTTTCAGTGAAGTCACTTAATGGTTAACCTAAACTGGTTTAGGTTAACCGTTACATACATGATGTGTTTCTGTTTCAGTTGTGTATCATTTATCACAGATAGTAAACCCCGTATGTTGATTTTTTCAGCGCTGACAGTGCAGCAGTTTCCCTGGCCCAGAGTAGAGAGAGAGTGGAAGCAGCCCGGGCCGGCCCGGGCCGGCCCGGCGGGCCTTGTGGCACACATTTGTGGGCTCGTGTTAGGTGAGAACTTGATTAAGTGAAGTTCAGAGACGTGTCCATGAAGTTCAGAGACATGTCCGATTGCCAAGTGTGGTTTCTTGGCAGTCCCAATAATTGCGATGGCGAATTCCATGAGCGGAGGGCTAAAAGAGGGCGGCAGCGGAGTAAGGCAGGGAGGCGTAATGCAGGAACTTTGCCCAGCATCCGCCTCACTAGAGCCCTTGCTGCTCGCATGTCCCCAAGCACAGGGTGAGCTTTGGGGGACACAGTTTGCACTTCGCTGTGCAGAAGGAACACGAGTTTGTTCTTCAGTTTCAAAGTCGTTTTCTTTGCCTAGACTGCCAGTCTATAATCCATCACCGCCTATTCTGTCTTTTCACACTTTCTTTCTAGTACCACTACCTCCTTTCTCCTGTCTTTCCTCTTCTCTGTCTCTTCCGGCACTTATGTTAACCAAATTCACCTATGGCCCCCAACGTTCAGAAATCACCTTCCAGCCACAAACACCTTTCACTCTTCGTGACCCCCTCTGGGCTAATAAGTCTCCGGCATCTGAGACTGCCCTAAAAATCAGATATTGAGAAGGAGAGAGATACACATTACTGAAAAGGTGTCCATATTGTATTTAGCAGAGCCAGACAAAAATATGAACTAACAGATTTGTTTACTTTTTAAATTCTATGTTTAGCATGGCAGATGCTGAGCAGGGTTGATTTTTTCTGTCTGATGGGTGGCTGCACCCGTGCAAAAATGATTTTCTACACTTCCATCTACCATTCTATACATCCATCCTTCTCCATCTGACTGATCTTACATCTGGGGCACAGTTCCCTCGATCAACTGCATGTTGGTTGAGGATGGGCTGCGGGTTGGAGTCCACAACCTGCGAGGTGCCTTGAGCGTATGACCTGTATCACTGGCATCTTCCGCTTCTACCTACCCAAAAGTCGAGACCTACATTTTGCAATTGGCCTCATTGGAAACGGCACCGGCCGAAAGCAGATATATTTCACCAGACTTACTCAAAGCTGGCCTCCCTCCTCTCTCAGCATCTAGACCAGAGATTTTCAAACCTTTTTGTGTCTGCCCTACCCAAGTAAAGTGCTTTCAGGCCGCTTCCCCCTTCAAAGCTTATGGTCGGGCAAAGGGTGGGTAGGAGGGTTATTAAATCAGCGGTATTTTTATGTTGAACATGGTAAACGATTATGTAGAGCAGGGAAAGTCAGTATTTTTCTCTTTATAGATATAAACTCAAAACAGGTGAAACAAGACACAATTACTTCAGAAGCATTTTAGAGCTCTCAAATGTTTTCCCAAATAGCTTTAACTAAAAACGTTTTTGTATGGCCCTTCATACCATATCGACCATTTCAAAGCGCAGTAAGCAACAGGTGTTATCACTCTGTAATTTAATGTTCGGGATACATCCTCCTGTGGGTGTTGGAGTAGGGTGGGTGGTAGGTGGAGCTGCAGATGCACTGGTGTTGTTGAGGTGTGCATTGATGGTAGTATTGTGCAAGTAGAAGGTGGGCCTGTTGGAGTCAGCGTACGTGGTATCATAGAGCTGTAAAGAAAAGGGGGTGTGAGGGGCAATATGCAAATGTCTCATTACATTTTTTGTTTGCTTTTACGTGCTGTGCTTTATTTGCAAGTCAAATGTAACAAGGTCTTGCAGGTCAATTCAGGGCATGTCAGCCTTTATCCCATGATTTGGCTTTAGTTCATCTCTAATGGCAGGCAAGGTGTGGTGCATGATATGCATGTCGAGCTCTGACATTTTCAAGGAAATGAGCTTTGTCCTGGGGGGACTGAGGAAATATGAATTTTGTGATCAGTTATGTCCCCTAACGTAGACCCCAACGGCTCCATGTGCATGCTATAAGTACATGTATGTTCCCTCCAGTTCCAGTTTTGAAGACGCAAATACATGTGCGTCCACCGTCAACATGTCCTCTTTCAGATCCGCCATGAATGGGTCAGATATTCCATTCCTAAGTATGAAAGGCCACCGACTTTATGTGGTTCACTTTCCACATTTTACAGATTCAGGCGAGTAGGCCCTGAATTCTGTCATCAAACCTTTCCTGCTTTCTGCCTCTGGAAGCTCCAGCCCGAGCCCGCATCTGTATCCATGAACTTTGTCCTACTCCCTGCGCGGCTAACGGTGCCTGATCCAGCCTGTTGCCTGCCAAAAACTGTATTTCACCTTCAAGATTATCTGCTCCGCTCCTCATCCGATGCATTCCTGTCTAGTAGTTTAGGTAAACATTCCTCCAGCTACCGTGCAAAGGGCCAGGCCTCGCTGTCCTCATGCAAGTAATTCATAGCCCCTGTTACCATGGAAGATTCCTGCCCCCTCGCATCTCATGTAGACACTTAGACGCTTGTACACGCACTAATAGTCAGTATAGAATAGATTCTATCCTAGAGACCTTTCCTTTTGGATAACACAGTTCTTTAAACATAGGATATTAGATATGATTTGGGATTAGGTTGACATGACCCCCTAGACTTCTGTCTCCACATGTAGAGCTAAATGTCAAGTCCCCTTCACCCTCTAGTTGCACGTCAATCACACGTCATGCGGCTGCGCGCGCATCTCTGCCAAATATTTCTGCTGACATTGCAGGATTCTCTTATGGATCCACCCACTTGTGACATCATGTATAATGACGTTTACTAAGTTACGCCTATATGTCCGCCTTTTTAGTTACGTATGCATATTTTATCTGTATTATCAGCTGTTACGCCTCTTGCATCTGTCTTAATGTAATGCTTTCCATATAAATACCATTACCTGTCAATAATGTATTGCCTTCCTTCCTGAACTTTCGTGGTGATGGAATTTGAAGCCTGCAATTCGAATTGTATTTCCTTTGTAAAGGAATAAAGCCTTTTAGAACCTCTAATACCACGGATTCTGCCTCTTATATTTACTGAGTTATTCTTACTAGACTTTACCGCATAAAAAATAGTACCGGTAATGAAATATTTACCACAGGACCCAAGGCCTTCTCCCACATCTCTGGACAGATATTGACTTTTGACACTCTGTGGCCTAATATTCTTCCTCCTACGGTATCAGGATTGGTATCTGCTGAAGTGCAACAACATGGCGGTCTATAGCTTGGTCCCTGTAGGTGTTTGCGAGGGCTGCATTATCGGCCTGTGCAGTACTTTTGTATCACCTGTGTGAAGGTTGTGTTCAGGTTTTCGTCATTGTGATCATCCTGGCATTCCTGTTAATTTTTGGGTTTGCAAAAAAACTCTTTTTGTGGACTAATCACATTAGGAAAATGTATTTGGCTATTTCTTTCATGAATGCAAAACATTTACCACCTGCTGTTAAGAGGAGGGATTGCTCTGGGAACATTCTGCGGATTCAGCAGTAGACCATACTACTTGTGATGGCTGTTACTGCGTGGGATGCTGGGGGATGCAGATTTACAGTATGGTTTTAAGACATGCTTAAATTGCTTTTAAAATTACTGCTAATCGGGTCCGGGGATTTCACGGATGATTTACAGCTGGGAAACCAGTGTGAAAGCATGAGGGAGGGAGGTAAAAGAGGAGCCAGGCTGGAGAACTCCCTGTTCTTTTGCTGGGTGCTGCAAATGCTGTTCCTCGTGCCTGCAGGAGCGCCTGCCTGGCTTATTTTGTGGGAATCTGCCGCCTGCTGTTCTTTGGAGAGTGAAGCTCACTGTCTGGCCTGACGTTTCCTGGTTTTTATCTTATTTGTTATTCTGTTTTGTAATTTTTTTCTGCCCGCTATGTTTTCTCTGCTGCTGCAATGTTCCGTCTTAGGACAGCTTGAGTTGATGGTGGTTTTTTCGTGGTTGTTTGTGGATGAAGTCATGAATACCTTTGGTACCTCCTCATTCATGTAAGGACTGTGACAAGAATGTAATCCACGGACTACTTGCTAATAAGCTTCATTACTCTGATTACCTTTCCTAGTCTATAGTACTTACAACAACCTCCTTCCCTGCTTATTGTCATGACCTTGATCCCAGAACTTAACGGTGATACAAAGTTCTCTGAATTTGCTCTTTATTTATGGCCCATTCGGAAGGTGGTGCCTGAGGACGAATAAGAATGAATAAGCAGCTACCTATGTTATATGACATCTTATTCTTAATGTAATAACTGCACTTTCACAATTGCTTTATTAACCTTCCTGCTTTCTCAAATTTGCTTGAAAATGCACCATTTTTCCACTCTTTTTTCAAAATGTGCTCGGGGGAAGAACCCCCCCGTACCCCCCTTAGGTTGTTTGGGCTCGCTCACTACGGGGCAGTATGACAATCGTTTTACGCCCTCCACTTTGAAATGTCACCAGCCGCCACTGGGACCCAGTCAAAGTTTCAGTGCTTCATTAGGTAAAACACTGCAGTAGTGTTGTCCACTGAGATTTGAGCAACATGCCCCCCAGAGAAAAGTATGACAGGACCTTAGGCCTAGAAAAAGGTCAGTGGGTCTTGTGACTTTCATAATGAGCAACTCGCCATATTGGGATTAGTGTAGAATTTATAAGACATGAAAACAGACCCATTTCAACAGTGATGACAATAGAGACTACAAGAACGAGGCTCCAACACCTGGCTGGGAATGAGGCTCTAGAGATAGAATCTATTTCTGACCCAGATAGTACTACAAAGTCTCATCTGTAGCCTACCCAAGGGTATGCCAAGGATGCAAAAAAGCCATCAGACCTCAGAGTCTCTAAAACTACCACACTGAAGAAGCACGATGAATGGAAAAATATACCATGGTCCAGTTCACAAATAAAATCCTTCCTGGAGATGGAAATGCAAAAATCAGTGAAATCGGTCACTGTTCATATAAACTGAAGCATACGGAAAGAACCAAAATAAGAATTTGTCAGGCTGACTGAAAATCCAAGATTCAAAAAGATATTGCAAACAATAACAAGAGCTTGAAAACTGTTCTCCAGTTAGCTAGACATCTAGGTTGGGAGAAGATTGTATCACATGTAGGAAAAGATGGGCCACAGTTCCAAAGAGGGTATTCATGAACGCATCTTCAGTGCCCTATCTGCATGACCCTCCAACATTTGAGAGTGTGAATATATGGAGAGACCCGACAATAAATTTAAAGGACACTAAAGTATATATTTGTAACTAGCTTAATTGCTCATAAAACAAGAGAGTTTTTAATGTATTACTCATGAGCTAAAGGACATGAAGTGGGAACTGAAAGATAGTTTATCGCATTTCACTGCCCTATGGTACATACTATCTCATCAACTAGATCTCATCATTTTATACCACATCTCTCTGATGGAATAGAAGATGTAAAAACACAGCAGGCAGATATCAAATATCTCAATCTGAAGAGGGCCTCATTGAACCACATCTTAGCTGAAACATTGTTGACCATTTTTGAATGTAAGAATATAAGCACAGAACATCTGCTGCTCTCCAAGTAAGACACATCAACATACGTAAATGCGTTTATCTCAAAGCCGCAGTTACAATGCAAACACTAACCACAGAATAACTCACAATGCTGGATTTTCAGCCCACGCTTGTAACAAACTTTTGCCTATAACTTTATTGTTTATAAATATCTATTTAATAATTTCCTTGTATCTTTGCATGTGAACAATTGGCAGATTAATGTCCTGTCCATTTTCTCATAGACAAAGCCTACATCTGGAACAAGCTGCCAGTTTATCTAAGAGTAAGCAAATAAATTGTAATTCAGGGCCTGACTGAGAAGCGAAACCAGCCCTGGTAAACTGCTTGGCCCGCCCCCGGGGAGAGGGAAGGGAGTATGCAGCAGAGCTGTATGCAAGGGCTGGTTTCTGCCGATTTTGTTACAGGGAGCAGATATTGCAAGTCCCCGGTAAAAAAACTGCCCCCAGGGGCCCAAACTTGCCCCCACCCTGGTGGCCCACCAGGGAAACACCCGGTGCCCACTACGGCCAGTCCGGCCCTGATGTAATTTGGCTCTATTCTCCCTGCCTAATTTAGCAATTTGAGGACCCATACTTAAAAATTTGGTGTTGATGAAGAGGTCGCCCTTCTCGATCCCTGTACCTACAACTAAAAACGATACACCTAATACTGTAGACCAATTCTGTGGCTGCATGTGCATAACGGACATAAAGAACCCGGATTTCCTGAGCTTAAAGTATTGTTCTTTGTACTGAGGCATATATGTAGTGTGGTGTTATTTCACATAACAGATACTTGAAGATGGTTAAAAACAGACAAATAATAAGTATTTCTTTATTTTTAGCTATACTGTATGACTTGGCAGATTAAGACTTGATTGATCATGATACAAAGGGAAACAGAACACTAATTAAAAATTACAGTTGGCTGGTAAAGGATTGTCCTCTATTTTTTTTAAGTTCAAATCTGCATGAGAAGTCACACATGGATTTCCTGTGCTACAGAGAGAGTATGTTCCACCACTGGCTTCGCCTCAGGATTTAGCAGTTCCTCCAGAACATTTCATCATCACCTAACTTTAACTCAGGTTTTTCTGTCCTTTATGTACAAGAAAAATAAGCAGATGTAACTCAATGCATTGTGAAAGCAATGCTGCCACCACCTCTTCATGCAAACATAAAGGATTAGCTGCTTTGAAGTTGTATTGTAAACTCACCCCACTCACTTTTGTCAAACCTGGACTCCATTTTAGATTCCAAGTGCAAGCATCTAGGGTGGCCTTCTCTTGTTTACGCAGGATCCTTCTATTATCCCTCCCCACTTGCATGTGACCGTTGTGAACGCGGTTATACAATCTTGGCTTGACTGTGGAAACAGCTTTCCAGAGTGTAGCATAGGCTATTTTAAACCAATGAAAGTGGTTTTAAACACAGCAGCATGTTGTTGCCTGGCCTCAGTAAATGGGACCATGTTGAAAATTTGCCCTTTCTGCAGGGTCACCACATTCTTTTTTGCCTTTTTGCTAAACCCTATTTTTGCAGGCTATAGAATTCTGTGCTCTTTACCTCTGCTAACCAGACATAGTTTGTGCTCCTCTCTTCAACATGGTAAAGGTGGTATACTCCTGACTAGCATATTTAACTTACCTATATATCCCTATTATATCATACCAATATGTGCCCAGGTTCTGCAAGCTAAGAGTCACAAGTAGACTGCAGCACCCACTGTGCCATCCTCAACAGTGGTAATGCAAACTGGACTGTGGCCTGCCACCAGTAGCCTGGCTATGCGGGCTTTAACTGCAAATTCGACCTGCCAAAATAACCCTTTTAAACAAGCTTAAACCTCCCTTTTAAATATTCATCAATAAGTAGTCTTTATTACTAATAAAGGCAGGGTGTGTAGTATTTAACAGTAGGACACGTAAAGGTTTAATGTCAAATATTTCCTTACTGGACAACCACCTCAAAGCTATTTTCACTGTTTCAAGGCTGGCTGTTCCACTGAACTGGTAAGCAATATTAAATACTAATACTGTATCTCTGGAATGGAACTAGCTAGAATAATAATTAAACAATTATTTTTTAATTGTTGTTAAAAATCCAATTTAGTGGCGAAGTTGGATTTGTTCTAATTACTGAAAAGTAACTTCTTGAAAGTTACCTTGCCTCAATTACCTGGTAGCAATAACTGCATTTTGCTCTCCCACTTGGGCCAGTATACACATATATATGGTTCTGTCAGATGTACTATTTATAGCAACTATACCCTTCAAGAGGGGTTACTCAGAAATCCTCTAGTTGTATTGAGCAAATTTACCAAATTCAACAATCAAGTCATTGTTCAATTTCACGGTGTATATGTGGTTTACAATAGAATAACATTGTTTATGCCAACTCACAGTGTGCTCCATGTGCTTAGACCAGCCAGCAATTAGCATTTAATTAGGTGTGAATGAGATGTGCTCCCAGGAACAAACAATAGGCTGACCTAAATTGGCAGAGAGGATCCATATGAATCTGAAACTGCGTGCAGGGGAGGTTAGCAGGGCCCTTTCACATTAAAGTGCCAATAATTCCAGCTTGAATGTCAAATCCTGCTTGAGAGGTCTGCTGGGGCTTTTCATAAGACACTTGGAGCGCACTTCAAAGAGGCCTCCCCTGTCACAGACAAATGTTAGCTGACACCTGGGCAGCGGTCTTCTGTTGTGTCCTGAGCTAGTCAGGTGCCAATCACAGTGGACCTCATTTGATAGTACAGTGTCAAAGTCTGTTTTAAGGGTCTGCTGTGTTTACATATTAAATTTGGAGTAAACTTAAAAAAAGGAAAACAGTATGTCAAAATAATGTGTGTGTATCCACCGTCTGAGTGCTAAAAGCTCAGCTCAACTTTGTTATACCAGACTTCTGTCTCTGGGTTTGTTGGGGGTAAAGGGACTGCCTGAAACTGATTTTAGTGTTAGATGTGGGTTTACACTAGGATTACCATAGTACACTCCCCATACACACACCCCCAGTGCTCAGAGCCAAAGTTGAGTGTGGCTGAAGCTTTTGGTCATCTTGAAAATGCCTAAAGTGGGTCGGATTAGCCCCGGGAACCTTTACCTCACGGGTTAGGGTTCATTCGTGTGCACCTGCTTGTGCCAGGCATGAATGTGGCATCTCCAGGCAACCACTTCAGAAACCTCCTGGACCTGAGAAGATCAGAAGAGGACTGGACTGAATCTGCATTATTCAAGTGTCCTTGAGGACTGGTCCTGCTCTGTCTTGTACACAGGAAAAAGAAGTGGACTGCAAGCGTCAAAAGGCTGACCACCTATTTAAGCTTTAAGGAAACCACTAGCTCCTTTTTTGTAACTGCCTAGCTGATCAGTGGCAACTGGACCTGGACTGCACTCTGCCTGCCACCCTGTGATTCTCTACGTGCCTCCCCTAAGGTCCTGGGGGTTATAAATGTGTACTCATGTGGTGGATTGGGACTTAAAAGACTAAAGTCAGGGGATAGAATGTTTGACCAGGATGAACCAGACTAGTGTATCCTACCCATGTTCCACCATGGTCAGCATCAAATCCCAGGTTACTGTGACCATTCTCTACGATAGGCACTTTGTGCTTCTTGGCACTAGTTCTACTTAAAACTTAAAAAATCTATATCTTCAAGATCCCTTATTGGATTTTTGTCCTTTTGTTTAATAAGTTCTACTCTATTTTTCGGATTCGTTTTGCATTTGGACTTTATACTGTGTTAGTACTTACTTTACACATTGCCTCTAAATTAAGCCTGTCTGCTCTGTGCCATTGCTACTGGAGGTGTTGAGCTCAGATTTATTTAGTGACTTTAGTGGTTCATCCAGACAACTACTGCGATTATTCCTTGAGGTGGGTACTTATCCCCCTCAACTAGTAACCCAATTTCTTACTGACTACATCTTAAAAACTCAGATCTCTGCAATGGCTGCCAATGTATCAACAAATAAAGCTCCGACTAGTGTGTACAAAGTTGCCCCACATAAAATCAGATTATTGGGCATCCAAATTTCACTGACACTTCTAAAAGAGCACTGATATCCGTCATATGGCTGTACTACAGGTCCTGGCAAGCAACTGGGTTCGAACCATCATCAACCAGGTGTGTTAGAAATGGGGCCCAAATTTTCTCCATCACCGCCACTACGCCCTGGAACACATTTGCCCTCACTATGTGGAAGGAATCAATTTTACTAAAAGTTACAGTTCTTTAAACGTAAGATTTATTTGTCTGTTAATCTTCATCTATAGCATCAAGGTACTTTGATGATAAAAACGGATGCAGTTAACCTACTAAAGCAAGTGCCTACACATCCTTCAATGGCATCCAGTGGAGCCGACACATACATATATTCATCTATATACGTCTTACCTTTTGATCTATATAGAAAGGGCTGGATTTGTTGGTCTCACATTCATTAGCAGTCTGGTTTTCTCCAAAACTGGAGTTGGCGGTTTCTTGCCATACCCGCCGATAGACATACTGCTGCAACAGTGGGAAGGTTAGGTACGAAGCGAAGCAGTAGAGCACCACCACGGGTTCTACGAGGAAAAACTTCTTCATTTCTGCACTTCATTCACCATCAGCTTTGACAATGGAATTCACACAGCACTCATTTTATGGAAATCCATCTGCAAACAAACAAAGATGTAGATGTACTGAGAAGGTATGTAAGAAAAACAGTGCAATGTCAAGTTTATGGGCAGGGCCAGCCTTTGCCATGGGGTGCTGGGCTAACACCCAGAGCTTCAACCTACAGAGGGGGCCACAGAGCGGTCTGTATTAGAGTCATACATGCAGCAGTGGCTTCAGTGATTAATTTTAAACTGCTTTTATTCACTTTGCTACACGTCAAGGTGGTGTTAATAACACACTGTCAGCCCACTTCCTTCCCCATCCTATTGACCTCCTACCCCATGCCTGCATGTATTAACAAAGTCCCACCTGCTCCAACAAAAAGGCAATAGGATTATGGAGATGAGCTGTGGCTGATTCACTTGAGTTTAGGGAAGAACTGAAATGTTTGTGTTAAGGGGCCAATCACTGCTCTGATAGAATCGACAAGGTACGTTCCTGTGAACACAAAAGAGAACCCCTTTCTGTCTCACTTTATTCACCAGCAGGAGGGAGAGCGACACATTTCTTTCCAACCAGGGTGCTATCCAAACAAAAACCAGCCATGTTAGTGGGCCAAATTCCAGCTTTTGCACATTGAGAATGACCCTTAAATGCAAAGAGATGTCCCAAAGTGAACATGAAATTCACTCCAGACCTCCTAATTCTTGAAAGTGAGTGATGTATATTCAAATGTTACTGCATCAAGTCGCTTTACCAATCATACCTGGACGTTACCAAGCAAAAGAGAGATTGCAATCAAGCAACATCATTCTTGCCCCACACCACAGGTGTTTTATGATTAAGACTGACCTTAAAAAATCTTCAGCATATTTTGTTGTACCTGGCTTCCCCGGCGCGCTCGGTCCGTCGGGTACGCCATATTTTTCATATATTTGGGGCCCACTCGGGATACCAGATCAACTGGTCCAAATCCCAGATGTACCCCCTCTGGGGCAACCCGCCGCATAGCCCTAGGGGTATACCATTCCGGTGGCATTACAGGGCTTTCAATACCTCGGCATCTTCATAACATCGGACCCATCCCTATTTCATGAGCGAAACCTAGTGGGCCCATTGCAGCGGTTCAGGACAGATGTGGGCCACTGGAAGATGCTGCTCCTCACACTCTTGGGCCGGGCAGCCCTTTTTAAGATGCTAGCCCTCCCCCGTTTTCTCTATGCCCTACAAAACACGCCCATCCCGATTCCAGAATCCTATTTTTTTAAGGTTGATGCAGCGCTGCGCGGTTTGTTGTGGGATACAGGCCCGCCGCGTATCGCAATGCAAAAACTGACAATGGGCTGGTACGACGGTGGGATCGGACTGCCGGACTTACGCCTTTACTACCAGGCAACACAGTTGATCGCAGTCAACCAGTGGGTGTTCGGGTCGCATGATGATCCTAGCTTCCGTACTGACCGCTGGCTTTTGGGGAAGGGAGGTTATAATAGGGCATTGTACTCAAGCCCCAAAAATGTGGGCCTGACTGGCCCCACGGCCCGGACGGTGGAAATATGGCACATGCTTCAGAGGCGCATGGGTTGGTATGGGCGGCTGACAAAGGCCACCCCACTCTTGGAGCCGGATTGTCTGGGGAGACTGAGCACCTGCGCTGGTTTCGATAAATGGGACCTTATAGGTATCTCTACGGTGGGGGATGTATGGATTAAAGGCAAGAAGGCGTCCTTCGCGGAGCTTCAGCTTAAATACCAGCTCGCACCCTCAGAGTATTATCGATATCTTCAGATTAGCCATGCTATCGACGGCGCCCTCCCCGGTGGTGCACCCCTTCCAGACTCCTCTCCTTTGGAGGACAGACTGTTGCTGGACCCAATGGACCGCAGGGCTATCTCCTTGACGTATAAAAAGTTGGTTAATAATCGTACTGATCCAAGGCGGAAATTACGAGCCAGGTGGGAGACGGATTTGGGAGACATGGCTGACTAGGAGTGGGTTGAAGCGCTAGCTTCCCCTCGGGAGGTGGCAATACCGATGCGACTCCGCCTGGTTCAGCTCAAAGTGCTGCACCGTGTGTATTTTGATGCCGCACTGTTGTGTAAATTGGGAAGACGACCTGACGCGCTCTGCCTACGACAATGTCACCAGACTGGTACATTTCTACATATTCTATGGGCTTGCCCACTAATTCAGCAGTACTGGATAGAAGTCACCCGACAGATGGAGGACCGTAGGTAAGCCCATCGCCCCCTCTCCTCAGCTCTGCCTCCTTAATGTGTGGGACGACTCGGACCTTACCCAGGCGGAGCAGGAGTGGTCGGCGGTGGGATGGGCCATTGCTAAAAGGAATATTGCCCAGAAGTGGGGGGTAGCCACCATGCCGCTGCTGCGCGGGTGGGCCAATGATATGGATCTAGCTATGGTGGCGGAGAAAACGGTCTACAAGAGTCGAGGCTGCCCTGGGAAGTGGGACCACAAGTGGGGCCGGTGGAATAAGTATCGAGGGGACATCTGTATTTCTCCAACGGTGGAACTCAGAAGGGCGAGACTGGCTATCCTGGATAAAATGGGGACAAGTGCGGTGACCTGAACTCTTAAGGCCATCACTCGTATACTGAGTGCGGGGGGCCCGGCGGGGGGCCCCCTGATCCTAGCATGTATATGTAACCACCTTTGTAATATGTTACTGACTGGCTTGTTTCAATGCTTACTGCCCTGGGGCTATCGCTTGTCGTCTCCAATGCCCGAATGTATACTTTGCCTGTGTAGGTGCAGATTAAGTGTCATTGGTGCTGCTATGTTGTGGATTTTGTTCTAATACAAATGTTATTTTAAAAAAAAAAAAAAACCTTCAGCATCCCTAGACTATACTCCACCATGAGAAAAGTTATGGAGGTGCTCACAAAACATCTGAAAAAGGAGCTGGATGTCAATCAAATTGCCACAAAAAGGAAACTAGATACAGTGTAAAATTCTTTAGAACTTGGAGATATTGCTTGTTGTTCTGAAACTAGAGAAGCAATCAAAGCAGAGGTGAAGTTGAGTAACAAGGCCTGAGTGACATGCACCATTCAAGCGAGAGAAGTGCTCTACACCCAGAGGAGCGAGTAGAGAATGGAGAATAAGCAGTCATTTTCTTTTTTCTTCTACGCTACGTCCCACCATTTTTCAGGGAAGCAGTGAACACTTTAAAGTGAAGGCTCTGCTTATTCATTAGTGGTCTCAAGTAACAAAAAAGCAATGTGCAGCATTTTACAAAATCCCTCTAGATAAATAAATGGTCAAACACTTCTAGACATAGGTGAGCAAGACTTGAAACCAGATGCTTTACAGAACTGAGATGGGCATCACATTGGTTAGTCAAACGCTGCACTTTTACATGTGTGACATAATCAAGTGGGTAGTTAACAAACTAAACCTCCATATTCATAGACTATATGCTGAGATTCACTTCAGCCCTGGGGGACACATTCAGTTTTCTGAGCTCGTTAGAGGGCAGCCATAATTATGAAAGGGTTTGTGCAGCCGATGAGGATCAGAATCGATTCTTTACTGTCTATACATTTTTTGAACTACTCGTCATAATCGAACGATTGCTCCGGCTTACTTTACCTGCTCACTGACAAACCTGCATACAGAAAATCTGGATTTGCCTTCCAGGGTAAGAATAAATTTACATAACCTTGTGCTTGCAATCCTTCCTCTGGCAAAGAACAGTTCAATATCAATATGGTGGAACCTATCTCGAGGAGAACGGAGTTGACCCTCACTGCCCCATGACATAGATATAATTCATGAAGTACATGCAAATCAACTGACATCCAGGTGATGACAACTATAAGGGCAATGTACATGTCGCGTGTGTGCTGTACATTCGAAGAAGCATAAATTGGTAAGAAAAAGACACCGAATAACTAGTGTGGTGTCTTCTAGATGGTCCCTCTAATTATAGAATAATTATAGAATGCTGCAACAGAATGTTGGGCTGCATTCCAGGTCCATTCAGCTGATCTGAGTAAAGTTCCAGGTCTGGCAGTTGAGCTAAGATCCTGTAGCTGGTGGATGTGAGGTGCTCCGAATATAGAGCCTGCATACCTAAACCTGGATGGCGTGATCTTTACAATGGAGATGGCTGGGTAGGAGCACCTCGGAAAGCAATCTACACCTCCCCGATACTGGTAGGAGTGATGTTCTCTCAAGCCTCAGAAGCTTATCTCATGCCCGGCCTATAGACAAAGAAGTCTGTAATATTACATGCTGTTTACGGCACGGAAGTAAAAGCATAATAGTACCGTGTGTTGGAGGGCCGTTAACCTTCAGTAACTGTCAGTTGGGAGTGGAGATCAGCTCTAGTTTACGTACGCATGTTCAAAGACTCACAGAAACTACACCCGAAAGCACTGAACGCGTGTTCTGAGAAGCAGTGCTTCACTAGTCATTTAGACTTACTTTGAAGGTGGCCTGCAGGTGTTTAATCAGCGGCATAAAAATAACAAGCATTTGCAATGCAATAGGTCTCGCATTTCTGAGATTTTAAGCTATTAGCATTGTAAATGACAATGCCTTTTATTTAGGTTTGAAAAACCAAACCATAAATAAAAGACATTGTCATTTACAATGCCAAAAGCTCAAACGCACGTAAATGCGAGACCTATTGCATTACAAATGCTTGTTCATCTGTGCCAGAGGTGTAATATTTTATACAATTGGAAGGTGCTACTTTGCTTCGAACGTTTAACATTTAATAATAAATATCAAAGAATCCCTTTGCGCAGCGCTAATAATGCTTCCTAATTAAAACTAAAGAGACAAAAAGTATAAAGGACGCACAATAGCCAACAAAGAAACAAAAACACGGCGGTTCAAGAGTTGCACACAAAAGGCATGTGATAAAACACAGTATCTCTGAAAGTACACCTGAAGCAAAAGTTTAAACGAATGTGGGGTATTGCAAAATGTAGGCTCAGAAATAGAAGTGAGGTCTGTCAACAGGGAAGACTACATGGGAAAAGAGAAAGTGTGGGCTAATTTCCTCTGAACCTAAAGAAGTCCTAGATGAGATTATTTCGCCAATGTCTACTGGAGCTGAGAAAAAGAAACACCCTAAATATTTTACTGCAATCAATAATTTGTCTGTAAAAGCCCTGGCATACTCAGGGACTTGCTCACGCATGTCAAATGAAGCGTTTGAAAAAGAGTTGAGTGGTGTGGTATCATACCTGGTGGTTACGGTGGACAAATCTTAGAATTAAGGGTTTTTTTTTAGGCAAAAATAAATATTTCTGAGTAGTAAGATTAAGGGAAAAGTGTATGTTCCTGTTAAAGGAGACAGTGTACTCAGTTGGCTTCATCAGAAAGAGCTAGGAATTTTGTTAGATTCCAATGCCTCCCCCCAGTTAGACTCAGGAAAGATTACATAAATGAAGTACAGGGTAAGGATGTACAAAGGATTCTTCAAATGGGAACTCACCTGGATTTGTTGAGGAGTTCCCAGAAGTGTTTTGTGGGGAAGAAGTTGCTTGAAAGGTTATGTGCATCAAATAAGGCTCAAAAAGGGATCTTTGCCTGTTGTGCACAAAGTGAGATTGATACTTAGATCTATGAGAAATGCAGTTGAATCTGAACTGAAGAGACTATGTACTTAAGTAATAATTGAACCTGTTGAGATTTTAGAGTGGGTTGCTCCAATTTTGGTGGCTTGGAAACAGTCTGGCGAGAACAGATTGTGAATGGACTTAAGAGCTCAGAACAATTCTGTGGTAATTAATCATTTTCCTTTCTCCAATATCACTGAATTGTTTTTTTTATTGCATGGTACCACATTCTTCACAACTCTGGATGTCTCTGCTGCGTATCACCAGATTAGATTGCACAAGGAATCTAAAGAACCTACTACTTTAATCACCCTTTTTGGAACGTTCTGCTTTGTGAGGATGCCGCTGGGTCTGCTGTCTGCAGCAGTAGTTTTCCAGACGATGATGTATAAATTGTTTGGTTACATTGAAGGCATAACGTTTTTCCAGGACTACATTCTAATTTATGAAGAGTCGCAAGAAGTGCATCATGGCAGGGTAAAACAGGTGCCGGAAACACTCAGTAAGAATGGGCTAATGCTTAAGATGAGCAAATGCAAGTTTAGCACAAAGGAAATTAAATATTTGGGACTCTGTACCAATCATGAAGGCATGTCTTCCAAGGAAGATCTGGATTCCAATATCCAGACTCTTTGCAGTCCAAGTAGAAAGAACAAACTTGTGTCCTTTTTATGCATGCTTGAGTTTCATGCCACATTTATACAGAATTTGTCTAAAAACATACAAAATGAGACAGTTACTTAAAAAAGAAAAGGAGTTCAAGTGGAAGGAAGAATGTGAAAGAGAATTTGTGAATGTCAAGGAGTCTGGTGGGTACTAGGAATTTACATTTTTTTAGATGGATTGAAACATTGTATTGTATTGACAGATGCCAGCACTTTAGGTTTATATTAATGCAGAGCGAGAAAGATGGGATTTAAGACAATAGATCATATCTCTAGATCATTGCAGGGAGCGGAAGCAAATTCCTCCTCAACTGAAAAGAAAGAATTGTGTCTTCTGGACCGTCAAAACATTTAAGAATTTCTTGTGGGTAAAGTATTTTAATGATAATGACAGACCATAAGCCATCAGTGGAAGTATTGTGCAAGAAAGGACTTGAAGCCATTTCCATGTGAATACGCCGATGGGTTGTGGGGTTGCAAGATTATGCATTTGATATTCAGTATGCTCCAGGAGTTCAAAATAGTGTACCAGACAGTTTGTCTAGGCTTACCTTGCTGGTTGAGGAGAGTGATGATGACTATGAAGAACATATGAAAGTGGGTGTGGTCTCTGAAGGAGCCATTTTGCAGAAAGATTGTGAAGAATGATCCTGTGTTGCAAAAGTTGAACAGAGCCATACATAAGGGGTGGTGATTAGACTTATGCTAGGATAAGGGTGCTGGAAAGTGAAAAATAAATTGTCATATGAGGATGGAATTGTGTTGGGAGGAAAGAGATTAGTGGTTCTAGAGATACTTCGAGAGAAAGTCATGGTGCTAGGATATGAGGGACACCAAGGTATGATTAACACAAAGGCGAGGGTGAGATTGAACAATTGGTGGGCCGGCATGGGTCTACAAATTTAGAGGTTAGTATGGGAATGTCTGGACTGTGTGAGAAGGAAAAGCTTCCCACGAAACTATGGGAAACATTGCGGTGGACATTGTGGGTCCTCTGCATGACCAGGGAACTGATTGTTATTTGCTTGTTCTAATGATTCAGTTTTCTTGATGAGCTGAGACTGGAGTTGTGTGCAGTACGGAGACAAAAAGTTAGTTTCTAAACTAAATTCAGAAGAGAAGGTTTGCCAGACACCATGCTTACAGACAATGGGCTGCAGTTTGTTTTTAGAGAAATTGAAACATTTCCCAAAAACAAGGGAATCAAACACACACAATGTCCATAGTATCATCCCAAAGGAAATGGAATGGTAGAGAGGTTTAATAGAACACTCAAAGAGCATGTGCAGTTGGAGATGAGTGCTGGTAGGAACTGGAAAATGGTGTCAAGAGATTTTGTGTGGCTATAGGTTTACTCCACATTCTACAACAGGTAAAATTCCTCTTGAAATGTTTAGAGGAAATAAAAGTCAACACAGAAATGTGTCCAGGGTGAAAGACCTGAGGTAAAGGAAATTGTGTCCAGTGGGATGTGGATAATGGTTTCAGGAGAGAAATGAAGTCAGTTGTGGATCTCAAGTCCAACTATGATCTGCGTAAGACTGTTACACAGCGCAACTTTAATGTTGGTGACCAAGTATTGGTAAAGAATTCAGTGAAAACTAACTGTGTCAAAATTATTGGGTCTCTTCAAAATGGCGAAAAGATATCACAATGCTGTGAAGGTAGAAGATAGTAGGTTCTGGAACCTGAACTAGGTGGTGGCATTCAAAAGGGTCATCATCTTTCAGTAAGTGACCTTGTTTTCATTTCTGTGCCATGATGCATTTTGTCATTGCATTTCCTTTACTTTGTGGTTTTATTTCTCCTCTTACAAAATGTCTAGTTTGTACTTTTGGAATTAAATGTTATTGGTTTTTTATTGCCCTCTTCCTTTTTTTGAAACAGTACAATGTATTTTACGTTTTTGGAAGTTTGCATGTTTAGAATTTGTCGTTTAGCTAGGTTTTTTATTGGTTGGCGGAAGAAGGTGTGTGGTATCTTCTAGACAGTTCCTCTTATAGAATGCGGTCACAAAATGTTGGGCTGCATTCCATGTCCATTGAGGTGATGTGAGTAAAGTTCCAGATCTGACAGTTGAGCTAAGATCCTATAGCTGGTGGATGTAAGGTGGTCCTAATACAGAAACTACATACCTAAACCTAGATGGCGTCATCTTTATATAATGTTAGTGGATATTCAGTGAAGCAACACGGGCAACTTTTTTCATTTCCGAAGCAAAGTCAGTTAAAAAGCTGGAATGAGTGGGTGGTGGTGAGGAAGGACCAAAAAGGATTGTCACCCTACGACAAGTAAAAGGTGCCAGGAACCATGGGAACAAAAGTGAAAGTGTGACAAGGGAGACCCGGAAGTGGATCTTACCCAATTCAAAACTCTTAAAGCAGCGGTGTCTCTGCTTCTCCAGTTTCCTGACAGCAGAATAAGCCAATTGAGTGCTGTAGAAAACAGACTATGTACTAAAATGAAGTACACTATGTATTCAGTGCGGAAAATCCCCAAAAGGCAGGTAGAGGTGAAAGTACATAATACCAACTCTCTTCTTTGTGGTAGGGTGGGCGAGCAGTTAGGTTTATCAGAGGGTAGTGTTAAGCATTTGTTGTACTCAGAGAGGAAATAAATAAGACACACACACACTCAAGAATACATCCAAGACAAATTTGTAAAAATAATATTGATATTTATATAATTTTTAAGACCATAAACACAGTTCTAAGGTAAGTACTTTCGGAGATACAATGTTGCAAAGTTCAATAAATATATCACTTCTATGCGCAATTACACACCATAGGAAACAAAAGGGGGGGGGGGGGGGGGGAGAAGCAGAAAAATGCGTTGAAATTCAGGCAATTCTTTCATGATAGTCAACTTCTCGTTGTAGCTCGATGGTGGGGCCAGGTCCAAAGTTCAAGCAGAAGGAGTTCAAGAGCATCCCAGATCGGGCGGGAGAAGGGGTGCTGAGGTCTTGAAAGCTGGTGCGCAAAGACAAAGGGGCCCACTTGAAAATGCACAGCACAGAGGGACTTACAAGTCTGGTGGATCTCCTTGGAGGAAAGAGGTCGCAAAGGCCTGGGAAGGAGGGGAGCAGGGCTGGTTGGTCAGTGCTGGGGCCGGTGCAGAGCGAACCAGTCAGCCATGAGTTTTTGGATCCTCGAGGTCAGGAGCAGGCAACTTGGAAAGGAGACCCCAGGACAGCTGGGCCAATCAGGAAGTGGGTATCGGGTGTCTCGACGTCCCTTGACGGGTGCTTGCTTCTAGTACTTCAGCAGTCTGGAGTGGAGTTCTCTTCTCAGTGTTTGTAGTTGGGGGTTCCGTATCCCGGGTATACATACACCGCAACTCCAGTAGATCCTGGGGTCTCCAAACTTAGTGGTAAGACAGACCCGACCCTCCGGAGCGGTTGTGCCTTTGCTCGCTTCGGTGCTGCATCAAGGTCGTCAGGGAGCAGCATGTCAACAAACCAGACTTCACGGTATAGGTGTCTGTGGTGTACAGTGGAATGAAATCTTCACTCCAAGGGAGCTTCTTGGTGATTTCTTGAAGGCTGGAGGTGCTCGGGGTTCTTGGAGTCCTTTCAGGTTTCAGGACGACAAAGCAGCAGCGATTACAGAGTCCTGGGAGCAGCAGGTAGTGCTTGGTGCCTTTTTCTTCTGCAGCAGGGCTTCAGTTCTCAAGCAGCGAGTCTTCTTTGTCCTGGTCTCCTCTTGTCCATCAAATCAGATGTTCAGGTCTCGGTGTGCCACCTAAATATCGAATTTAGGGGTGTTACAAGGGGAGACAGATAGTAGCGGATGTGCTACCTTCCTTTAGGGGGGTCTACAACCTCTAGTGACTACTTCCTGTGGTAGGAGGTACAACCCTAGCCCTGGGCATCCCAAGATAGTGAAATTTCAGAAGAGACATTCACATTGCCTCCCCCGCCCTAAAGGTGGTGCAGGTTAAGTGGGTACCCTCCTGCTAATCTAACTAATGTTCCCGCCTTTCCTCCCGCCAAAAGTGGAGCAGGAAAGGGGGATTGGCCTCCCCACTAGATGGATGTTCCTGGGTTGAATTTCAAAGGCGGCATTGTCTTTGACACTTGCCACCCAGGAAGACTGTCCTGTCCTGTAGGAGGTATGAAGCACCTCCGCCCAGAACAGGCTTTGTCTCTGTCCTCTGAGAGCGCTGGCTCTCACCCCATGAGGTCAGAATCTTGTCTGGTAGTGGCAGGCTTGCGAAAACAAGTCAGGAACTCTTTAGGTTTTCAGGGGACCCTCTAAAAGGTATCTCCTGTGTGAATTTATTAATAAATCCATCACTGGCATCACTGAGGATTTATTAAGACAAGATGATTGGTACCAAACACTTTATGAACCAGTGAAGCCATCATGGAGCTAGGATATTTGTGCTGACAAGTACCCAGCCCATATACTCTCTATGGCTTGTCTGTGCACTTACAACCTCTCAGAATTGACTGGACATTGTAGGGACATATCTGCTCATGCCAATATGCCCACACATAGGATATAGTGCACCTTGCCTTTAGGCTAAAGGTCTGCAGTAGGGGTGACGTACCTAGATCTTATAAAGTGTATGGAAGCCATGGCACACAAGGCTTGGTGCAGAGAAAACTGAAGAGTCGACATGGCACAAAGACACAGCCTGCAATGACAGAGTGCATTGCATTGCTATGGGGTCCCTGGGGTGGCTCAAGGAGTGTTGCAGCCCCAGAGGACCCTCTTTAGTACCCCTGTCCTAGGTACCAGGGGTACCATTTACAAGGGACTTCTAGGGGTAACTGAAGTTGTGCCGATCGTGGTACAGTTTTTGGGATAGATATCTGGCACCGGGGCCTGGTTAGATGGTACTCCTTGCACACAGTTTGAAATTACATCAGATGTCAGGCAAAACGTGGGGGCTAACTATGTCAAAAGAGGCACTTTCCTACAAGTGCCTATTTGCACCATGGTCTTCCTTTACCTGGAGGGGTATGACAACTTTTCAATCAACAATAGGTCCGTCAGATTCTGGGCCGGAGTAACAGCAGCAGCAGTGTCCCCAGTGGAGTCATTTGCTATCAACACTCTCCTATAAACACACATTGTATCCATTTCTCTTGCATAAACTTCCTTTTGCCTTGAAAGGTCTACTCTTAACATCATGTTGATGATTGTGCTAATGGTCAGGGCCAGAACTCATTCATAGGGTGCTGTGGAGGACCACTCTGGGGCTCCAGCTAAAGTGAGACAATAGTCACGCTGCGCCCTATGACCCTTCAGATGTGGCTTCTTGCTCCTTTTGCTGTCGTATGAATTAAAGGCACAGAATCAGGCAATGAATTGCCACTTGCTGGGCCTACTACAAGCCAAACAGTCACTTTGTGCTGGTGCCATCTGTCAGTTGCCATGTGTTTTTCCACTTCCTTCGGTTATTGCTCAGAAGCCCCTTGTTTCTGTTGCAGTACAACTTGCTTTCACAATTGTTCTAGCTAATTTCCAAGAGCCTGCTATCCAACGAGCATGAGATTGCTGAGCTCCCTCTATTCTATCTCCAAGAATCAATCAACATTCAGGCTTCCAGGTTTTTCTGGCACATTCAGGTTCTGCGCTTCCATACTTAGATATTGTGCTTCCTATTCCCACTTCCACCGTGTTTGGCACTGCAGTTGTCCTTTCTATTCTGTAGACTATTGCATGGATGCCAAGTTCTTACAGTTATCCTCTTCTTTCTACCAATCCTAGGGAAGGCTCCTCCTTTGGGCATTTCTACACGTGGGTTGACATGTACTGTTCCATCCATATGGTGAGCATTTAAGACCAATAGCGAAGTCATCTGATCATTGTTCACCTCCAGCTGCCCCAACAACATTTTTACTGTAGACAGACAAGCAGCATCAATCCACGCAATGGTATTCCTCTTTCTCCTCAGAAGAACATCAGTTTGAACAGATGTGCTTCATCAAGATTCACTATTTATAGGATAAAGTAATAGCGACTACATCCCCTATTTCAACCAGTAGCTCTGTCTCAATGTAAGCTTCCTTGATGCATTTTTACTTTATGCCAAACGCTGACTGTTGCATGTAGGAGTGATCTGCTTCGCCTGCCATCTTGATCCTAATTCTGAATTCAGACAATACAGTGAAATACAAAGTAGGTTGCAGATGGTAGAATTAGAAGCCTTGTATATAAGCTGCGGTTCCTAGTGCTTTCCTGCATCAGTATGTGGCAGTTAAATAATTCAACCCTTCACAGGGGTAATCATAAGCAAGAATATAAACAATAATTTTAATGCAAATGACGCACAAAAGGCAGGAAAGATGTTGGAGATCCTTATGTCCTCGGCAAATATTTTCAAATGCCTCTGCGAAGGATAGAAAAAAGGCAGTTTACTTTGCAGCTGTGTGAGGCTAAATCTGTATATGGGAGAGCAGTTTGTAGGTAAAATACATACACAAACGGATTAAGTCCACCTATTTTAAGAGCCAGCTTGTAGAACCCTCCTCCCAACAAGAAAATGGCACCTACTGCAATAACCACAAATTGGCATATCACAGTTCCTGAATTGGGGGCAGCAAAGCAGAATTACTAGTTTACAGTGCATCTTAGACAACTAAGTGCTTTAGCCAAGACTTGTTCCTATATTGTACTTTTATCAATTACCAGATGTGAGGTTTCATGGAGAAGCCGTGAGGCTCAGTGTATCAGTCACCTCTGTGTCTAGTGTAGGTTTGAAAGTCTCCTGGCGCTCTGTCCACGTGATAACCTATGCCTCATTTTATCGTTATATAACAACAAGGTGATGGATGGAATGCATGAATTAATTTCAGCCACTGGCATTCGGGCCGCATCACGATCCATCGTATTTTGCCTACCATGCCACCTCAGTTTGGACCCAGCCAAATGCACATCAGTCTTAACCCTGCTCCTCATGGGAACAGTCCAGCCCAAACTGCCAGGCCAGTTCCTCCCTGAACCAGCAAGAAAGCAACCCCGGACTGGTTTCACCCTAATTAGGAGTCTTGAGTCAGGTAAAGATTGGTTCTAGTGGCACAGGGAGCCTGGGACCCACGTCTAGACATACCCGGCGAACTTAGGGCGGCAATACAAAAATTACAAGGTAAAGGATAGAATGCTTGAATTAATTTTCAACCACTGCCGATTGCTCAGGGGTCGCATCCCAATCCATCGCTTTTTGCCCACCATGCCACCTCAGTTTGGACACAGCCATATGTAAATCAGTTTTGACCCTGCTCTTCATGGGAACAATCCAGTCCGAACTGCCAGGCCATGTTCTCCTTGAACTGAGAATAGAACTGACCAATGAACATAAAATGATGAAATGATGAATCAACTATATAGGACACTGAACGTATGTGGTATTGGGGAACATTGTAAATCATTACAACGGTGTTGAAAACTATTAAGAGTATGAATTGATTTACAGTGTATATGAATAACCTTCAGATCTTGTGATATATTTAATGGAAGCGCGATACCAATATGTAATTATGTGTTGATGAAGGTTTACAGATCGACACTATTTACTGTATTACTTATTGCTCACAGAATATGAAAACATTTTCCAGCCCTGAAGAAGCAGTTGTTCGTGCCGCGAAACATGTGTTGATTGAGGCTCTATTTGTCATGTGGGCTGAGGTTGTTTGACATGTGAGTCTGAACTAATTATACACACAACAAATCAGAATAGCCTTTTGATGTTAGATAGGATTTGTTTGGATGTAATAGTTTTATAACTAAGAAGGTGTAACTAATTTGAGAGACCATGTTTTTATGCATATATATTGTTCTAATAAAATTTGAATGTATAATATATGTGCACTGTCTGATAATTGTAATAGAATGAGCTTATACAAATTGAAACGGATTAATTTATGTTTTATTGGTCAGGTGGCTTACGGACCTAGTATGTAGCAGCTAGGGCAGGGCCAGTGGTATCTAATTACCCAAATAAATTAAGTTATTTTGAGAAATAACCCCGAAATGTTAACAATGTTTTGCAAGTAGTAGTAGAACATATTTCAGTTACAGCAGAACCAGGACTCGGTCAAGTATAAATGACGGGACTCTGCAGCTTATTAAAGTTGTTACGCATTATTCCATACCAATGATATTAAAAGTCTATCATTCTGTAGATGAATAAACCACTGCTTTGGCTCTTTATCTGCTGCGATACATGCGCAGACTGAACTACACGTTCTACTACTACACCATCTTCCAAGTGCAAGTCTTATGAAGGTCAGACCTTGCTGCCCCTTCAAAGGAAGAACCTGGCAAATGAGGCCCCGACATTTCAGTGGCCTCGAGGTATTGTATGGTTTCTGCAATTCCAGAGAGAGTGGCAATGCTTGTTGCAAGAAATGGCTATCTGTTCTTGTGTTGGGCAGGTCCCGGGGAACTTGTTGTTCTAACTCAGTCTTCTAGCATCCTTCAGAGGAATCAAACTGTTTGTAAGGAGATATTCATGCAACATCAAGATTTGGATTGTGGTAGGGTTTTGGAGTCTAGGTTTTAACAAATTAGCAAATGCACACTTCAGTTTGTCTATGTTGCGCAAGGCAGAAAGGAGTGCAATCAACGAACATCAGTTGCAGTAAATGTTACTAGCCAGAGACTGTGGGAAAATCTCCAGCATGGGCAACATTTGCGTCCAACCTGTATTCCCATTTCAGAGGCATACAAGACTTTTCACCCGAAAGAGGAATACCAGCCCAACTGTAATCAATGGTTTGATAGTATTTTTGCTAGTCTACCTATTATGCTTTATTGGAATAGGAGTCCCACAATACGGCTATAGTCCTACAGAAATCAGAGTACAGCAATTGTCCCAAAGCACGGACATGCATTGCTGGTGTCAGCATGCGTGTACCACCTTTGCAACAGGGTTAACATACTTGGATCCCACACATAGGTGCCACCGAGCAAAAGGCACTTGAAAATATCTCAAATGAACCTTAGGAAAACCTCTAAAACAAAATTATAAACTGCTAGAAGCCTTCAAATCTACTAGATAGACTCCAATAAACGAAATATATACTTAATTGGTTAACACATATTTGATTAAAAGTACAGGAGCTATATATTGCCCTTTCTCTTTTTATATAGACCCTTTCTCTTTTTATATAGAATGTCATAAAAACGTTGTTTGTACATTGGGAGACCATATACTGTTCCATAAAGTAGCTTACCTGCATGCTCAAATATTACAAAATAAACTAAGGTATAAACTTATTCATTAAATAAAGAAAAAGTGTACAACACAGTGCCCTTTCAGGAAACAAAGGATGGCCTCTAACAAATGGAGATTGATTCTATGTTCCCCTGTCTCATAAAAACAAACCCTATACCTCAAATTTTTCAGGCTCTCTTATGACGGCATCTCGCTTCTTGGCTCGGGAAGCACTATATGAATACTTGATCTGATGTGCGTGAGAGGAGGAAGAACTAGATCTTCTAGACACTTGAATATCAGGCCCAAAATACTGTTGGAACGTATGGGATGTATGTAGGGTCAGTTAAGGCTTCTTTGTGGGAATGTGAACACCTGTTGTTTGTTTAAGCTAAAGTTGTTGGTAATTCTACCTAGGGTCGGACTGGTCTATAGGGGACTCGGACAGTGCCTGGTGGGCTAGTCCAATAGGTCAGTGTATGTGGGCTGGATTTTTGGCTGTTTGTGGGCTTGCTTATGGTGTGATGAGCCAGATTTTACTGCCGATTTCCCAGAAATTAAAACAAACATTGCCTGCAGCAAGCTCAAATCTATGGAGTCTTCCATACCTTGCAAAACACTTATACAGCGTCTTTACAAGTTCAAAACTTCCATCATTCTAATTAACTAATGGGTGCTTCTTTTATTTTGGTGCCGAAGCCTATTTTCTGTGTCAGTCCGATTCGGATTGTACCGCATTATATTGGACGTCGGCTAACGTAAAGGACATTACCATAGAACAAGTGAGAGATGACCTATGTGCCACTACCATAAGGAACAAGAAATAATCCTGGCAACTTTTGTGCCTTCATACTGATCACAGTGAGCTACATGACTAGATCAAATCCGAGTTCTTACCGGAAAAAGCTTTTTTTTTTTGTTAATTATCAAAAACATTTTCCACATATACTGCATGAACACCCTCTAAAGCACATTTCAATGGAAGGCTCATTCTACAGTATACCTTTGTGTGGCCTAAAGACTTTGTCAGAAATTAGACAATATGGGAGTTAAAGGGGTCAAGTTCCCATGATGGGGGCATGCAGGCACGCTTGTAAATAGCAGGGAGCTTTGTGTGAAAGGAATGCATAGATATTTCACAGCAAATATTGGAAATGTCATTGCTTCTGAGCACTTTTGAAAGTTTTGCCACGTAAGACAGAGGAGGAGCAGGGAAAACCCAGAGTTTCATCGGTGAAAGTACGAGTTGGGAATCTTTTGGAAACACATAGAACAAAAGTTGAGAAGAGAGAATGTACTATTTGCTATTAGAATTTATAAGCGCCTCCTTATAGATTTCCAGTCCTTGCGAATCACCCTATAGTTTTACCAGAAAGACTAATTTCCAGCAGCTCTCCAAGAAGCGTCCACTTTTTATACTGGTTTGTGGAGTCACGAATTATACGGTCACACGCCGCTTCAGCCATTAGACATACGTGAGCGTGAGCGATTCATTTTGCTTCCCCTTTCTAGTTTCACGTGGAACTACTCCTCTTCTGACGGGCACAACCTTAATAAACTTCCTTCCCGCCTACAAAGTATGTTGCAATCCAGCTAATACTTTAGATGAACTTGCTGTTTGTTTAATTTTTAGCCGTGAAGTTATTGTCTGTGTTTTGAAGAAGAGGGAAATGGTGCATTTACAGTAAGTCTGGCAGCTACGTCATTATTGTATGTGCATCATTGAGGGTCCGTTTACATGAGGTAATCAAAGGGAATATTCTGAAAAAAAAAAAAAAGAATATGGGGCCGATTCACAAAAGTAATCGAAGACAAAATCCGAACTTTGTGACTTTCAGTATTCACAAAGGGCATTTAAGTAATCGGAGACAAATTCCGAATTTTACTACTTTCGGTATTCACAAAGGGCATTTGGGAGTAGTAACTCCTAAATGCCCTTTGTGAATACAAAAAGTAGTAAAGTTAGGATTTTGTCTCTGATTACTTTTGTGCATTGGGCCCTACATTTTTAGAAAACATTTTACGGACACATATTGTGGTAGGACTGGCAGTGTAGTTAAGAATACTGTGTCAGCGAGGCTGTGCCAGAACTGGTTGGCACTCCTTAAGAGCAAACTAGAGCAGTCTCTTAAATTGGTATATTGGCACAGAGATCGCAGAACTGTCTCTTTCTACGGATAGACCCAATTCAAGGAGGAACAAGCATTGGTAAAGCTAGGCCTGGCTTTTTATTTTTCTAAGTTCTTCTACATGGACTTATGCGTTTAGTGTGCGCTTGGGTGGCTGTGAAAATTAGTTACTCAGTGGATGAATGGATAGGTGAATGAGAGCATGTATAGAATAATGTACTGACTCATTCACGATCTCCATCCATCCAGGCAACAATTGCAGTAATGTCCTAAGCACAGAAACACATTTGTGAGTTTCCATGAATATTTGAGCACATACATGAAGTAGTGCACAGGGGTGAATGAACACTGCAGTGAATAAGTTAGTAAAGGAAGGCGTGAACTTAATGAGTGGAAGTGTGCAGCAGTTAATGAATGAGTGAGCGAAGAGAAGTGGATGTGTGTAACATTTGGGAAATGCGGTACCGGGTTCAGCAATCAATGCTTCAGTGTTCAGCAGTGAACGAGTGAGGAGCAGGAAGAATGTATGAATGTACAGAACTGAATGAATGTAGCACTGATCAAGTGAGTAGAGCAATGGATGCATGACAGTCCCTGAGTGAATGAATGGAATAGAAAATGACTGAAGAAATGAGGTAGTGAATGTAGGACTGAAGGTGTAAATGTAAAGAAGTGGATGACTGCGGCAACTTATGAGTAGAGAAATATATTGAAATGTATAAATGAGTACATAAATCAATGAGTGCAGTAGGTAGTAAATGGCTACATCAGAGGGTGCAAGTGAGTGGGGATTGAAGACTGAGTCTTTACTACAAACTAGTGGTGAGTGAGTGAGTGCAAAATCAGTTTGTGAAAGTGAACCTTCTGACTGGCTGCTTCCAGAACTATAAAATAAAAGTATATGCAACAAATAAGAAATTTGAGTTTCAAGGCGCAGCACATCAATGAGACCCTACAACTAAGAACATGGGGAACACATGTTTACATATGTTCGACCATTTGTGAGGCCCTCAGCATGATATATTTTAGGGGACTGTTCAGGAAAGTTGTTTATTTATTATTCATGTTTAGCTAATTCCACCCCCCATGATACCTAGCAAAACTGAAGTACACCTTACACTGTCTGAAACAGCAGCAGCACACAAAGCGCAAACGACTTCCTGTCTGCAGCCAAACAGTACCAAACGAAAGCACGAACAAGTTTCAAAGCAAGTTAATTATTTTCTGCCTGACTGCAGATTGTCTTGCGACATTGATGATTCATGTGGTAATCAGTGCCTAACACGCCTGCTCTTCCTATTTGAGGAAAGACATAGTAAGAATGACTTGCAGATATCTAGTGGAGAGAGGCAGAGTATCAAAACACCACATAGGAAGATACCACTTGAAATGACGGATTTAATTTAAGATTTACATAATCACAAATAAATCTGCCTGGACAATTGCCATTCTTGCTGTAAGAGTGAAAATGAAAACAGTGCCCTGAGGATTTTCATCATTCCATCAGGTGAAAGCTGAATTTTCTCCTTAATTCTGTTCCCCGGCCTGGTCACGACTCTCCTCATTCTATGTATACACTCCTCGTTAGACAGGGACTTACTGAGTGATTGAGTAAGAGAAAATGAGAGGAAGCAGGAGAAGGACAGAGAGATAAAGAGAGCAGTATAGTGGGAGAGGTCAAGAAGAATGAGAAAAGAGCTAGAGATAGAGCGGATGTACAGAGACAAGTGAAGACTTAGAGATCTAGGGTAAGGAGGGAAAGGTGAAGTAGCCAGAATGGAAGATACAAAGAGGAATAATGAGGAACAGGCAGGTAGAAAAAAAAAGCATCTGCAATGCAATAGGTCTCGCATTTAAGAGACTTCGAGCTATTGGCACTGTAAATGTTAATAGCTTAAATTCTCGCAAATGAGAGATCTATTGAATTGCAAATATTGTTTGCTTCCAAGCGCCCCATGCCGCGCTTGCACTTAATGGAGGCCACGCCCCTTTCTTTAGACAAGCCGTGCCTAAAGAAAGGGGCGTGGCCTCTATTAAGTGCAAGCGCGGCATGGAGCACTTGGAAACAACCCACCCAAAAAATATTTAAAAAGCAGTAGGGGTCGCATTTGCGAGAGTTTAAGCTATTGTAATGTATAATGCCAATAGCTCAAACTCCCCTAAATGGGAGACCTATGGCATTACAAAGAAGCAGTCGCCATTGTCCCAGCTGCTTGTAAAGTAAAAACGCGCATGGTGAGCTGAATGTTGCTGCAAAGCACGTCATGCCTGCAGTAAGACAAAACTCACAAACAAAATAGTGTTTACAGACTAAATAACACAGACGGTTTAACAGAATTAAAAGGACCAGTCCTCATGGGAGGTTACAAATGAAGACAGGGCGGTACTAAAGAGGGACTAAGAAGCCGATTACCGAATCAGAAGCCAGCAATTACAAAGGACAAAGAACAAGGCAATTAAAAATATGGGCGGAGAGTGGGTGAAGGTTCAAGTGCATACTCTAATACAGCATGCCTCGCAGGCTCGACCTAAAAAGTTACTTAGATAAGGTAAAAGTGGGATAAGTTAGATATAGAGGAGAAGAGAAGCAGAAGTAGACAGGTGTGCTAGTGAGAGAGTAGAAAGAAAAGCAAGGTGGAGAAGAAAAGTAAAGTAGAGAGACAGTGGAAGTAGAGTTAGAGAGATAAGGTAGAAAGAGGTACACAGGGAGGGAGTTTTTGAGAGGAGAGGTAAAGAGGGTGGGCTGAAATAGAGAAAGGAACAGAGAGTGATGAGAGAAATACAAAGAGAGAAGGTAATGACAGAGAAAGAGAAGGTGGCGGTAGAGCAAGACAGGTAATCAGAAAGGTAGTCGGAAAAGAAATGTAAATAGATGGGCGTTTGGAGATGTGAATAAATGATTAAGTAAACCTGTAGGTGTAGTAGCAAGAGAGAGAACCTGGTTGGATAAAGATGAGCTAGTGAGCTAGATGTGAAATGTATAACTGAGCTAGAGAGAAAGGTGAAGCAGAGAGTTGAGAGCTAAAAGGTACAAAGAGAAGTAAGAGGAGGGGTGAGAGAGCTGTAGTATAGAGAGAGACGAGCAAGAGATGAGTGAAATGATGTAAAGAGAGACATGCCCCGGTTACTTACCGGTAATCTTCATTACTCCGAGTATTGTCTTCCTCGCCACATACTAAACTAAGTGAGCTTCAGCTCCACACCAGAACCCTCCAAAGCAAAAGTTAGCTTCCCATGCCTCCCATCCCTTCCCAACATGGCCGACCCATATCACCCCTGACCTCTATAAGAGGAGGGTAGACCCAACCCCCAGCCTGAAGAACTATCAAGCCCCAATTATGAAGCGGATAGCACCCCAGGGAGGGATGGGAACTCACGTGGCGAGGAAGACAATACTCGGAGTAATGAAGATTACCGGTAAGTAACAGGGGCATTACCTCCTCGTAAGTCTTCCTCGCCACATGCTAAACGAAGTGAGCACATACCCAAGCCAAGAGGCTTCATAGTAAACAAGAAACCAACGACAAGGAGTACATGGCACCAAAACAGGATTTAATCCAGAGTATAGAAATACACAGAACAAACCACACAGACCCAACACAGAAGGCCATAATCAAGGGACAGAAGACACAGCACCGAGAACCACCTCCGTAAAATCCCCAGGAGGATAACCACCCAAAACCACCCGGTAGTGCACCGTGAACATGTGCGGGGAAGCCCAGGTCGCAGCCATGCAAATATCTTCCATAGAAACCTCCTTAAACTTGGCCCAAAAAAAAGAGAGGCCCTGGGTAGGACGACCCTGAACCCCGGCCGGGATCTCAGACCCCTGGAACCCGTAGGCCAGCAAGATAGCCTGTTTAATCCATCGACTCAACATGGAGACGGAAGGCTTGTGACCAGACCAGACGGGGCCAAACATCACAACAACAGAAGGCGGCTGTGCGGCCCAGATTCACCATGACCGCCCGCTGAACATCCAGCAGGGACAGAGAGGCATCAGAACCAGAGTCAACCCCCGGAGGAAAAGAGGGCAAGACCACCTCACTGGAGCAGTTAACCGAAGGAAGCTTGGGAAGGAACCAAGGGTCAGGGTGCAACACCAGATAATCCGGGAGAACCCGCAAGAAAGGAGGAGACTGAAGGAAGAAACCCAGTTCGCCCATCCTACAAGCCTAAACAAAAGCCACCAAGAACACCACCTTGAAGGTGAGAAATTTCAAATCCACCAGCTCAAAGGGGGGGCCACCTGGAGGGCCCGCAAAACCAAGGGGAGATCCCAGGGTGGAGCCAGGCAAATAGCTTGAGGTCGCTGCAAAAAACAACTTTGGAGAGAGGGAGCCACCAGAGGATTGAGGCCATCCAGCCCCGGACTGCGGAAAGCCCGCAAGGCAGCCCATTGAGCCGGTAGAGTGGAAGGAGCCAGACCCAAGGAAAAATCAAGGACCGGCAAGGGATCCACCGAGACTGGGTCGACCCCGTTCAGCCCACACCAACGAGAGAAGGAAGACCACCGGTGGGAATAAGACAGCAGAGTAGAAGACCTGCGGGAACCCTTTAGCAAGTCCACCCCCCCCCCTCCCCACAGAACAACCCTGAGCCAGCAAGGTCACTCTCTAAAGAGCCAAGTCTGCAGATCGAGCCGGCGCAACATTCCCAGAGGGAGCGGGGGGCCCCACAACGGGTAAGGCAGATCCGGAACAGACCAGCACTCCTGAACAGCCAGCTCGCTCAGGAGAGGAAACCAAGGACGGCGAACCCAACTGGGAACAACCAACAGGACAAATGCCTTCTCCAGGCGGATCTTGCACAGGACTCGCAGGATCAAGAGAAACGGGGGAAAGGCATACAGTAGGCTGGCCGGCCAAGGGAACGACAATGCATCCACCCGGCAAGCTCCTAGATACAGATAGAGTGCGCAGAAACAGGGCAGGAGAGCACTGAACTCATCCGCGAACAAGTCGATCCACGGATGGCAAAACCGAGCCACCAGAAGCCGGGATACAGAGAACTTCAGAGAGAGGGTAGACAGAGGAGGAAACACCCGGCTCAAGTGATCCGCCACAACATTCTCCTTCCCTGGGAGATACACCGCCCTGAGGGACAAGACCGAAAACTCCACCCAGCTCCTGGGCCAGCAGCCAAAGGTTGCGAATCCGGCACCCCCCCCCACCCCCGATGATTGATGTACCCCCGCACCACCTGATTGTCCGTCCGGACCAACACATGCTGACCCTGGAGAGAAGGGGCAAACTCCTGGCACGCCATGAGAACCGCCTTCAGTTCCCAAACGTTGCAGGAGCACCTCGCCTGAAGTGGGTCCCACAGATTTTGAACAGACCAGGAACCCAGGTTCAGCCCCCAGCCAAGGTGACTGGTGTCTGTAGTGACCAGCTGGGACAGGGAGACCCCTGGAGAGGCGGGCCTCCACTAACTACCAGCCCAGGTCGGCACGAATCAGAGGGGGCACCACCTCCGGAACGTCGTAGTCCTTCGAGCAGGGATCCCAATGGGCCAGGAGATCATTTACCAAGGGGTACAAGTGGAGGCGAGCCCAAGGCAGCACATTGATGGTAGCAGACATCAACCCCTGAACCCTCAACCATTAATGGACCGGGGCGGAATCAAGACAAAGGAGAGAACCCAGATACCACCACAAGGTGTTCCGTCGTTCCAGGGGCAGGAACACCATCCCCTGGATCATGTCCAGACGACCCACAATGAACACCAAGTCCAGGGTTGGCAACAGGTGAGACTTCTTGAGGTTGACCAGGAAACCATGGGATGACAGAACCTTGGAGACCCTCTTGATGTGAAGCGTCCCCTTGGAAAAAGAAGAGGCGGATATCAGTCAGTCATCCAGATAAGGAAAAGCCATGATCCCCTCCCTGAGGAGGATACCCACCAAAGGGGCCAGAACCTTAGTAAAAACCCTCGGGCAGAGGACAAACCAAAGGGAAGTACCTGGAACTGGTAGTGGAGACCCCCTACGCAGAACCGAAGGAAAAGCTGAGGGGATGAGTGGACGGGCACATGGAGGTAGGCGTCCAGAAGATCCAGGGATGCAATCGCCTCCCCCTGAACCAGCAGCCGTAGAATCTCCTGCAGAAAGAGCATTTTGAATTTAACATGGGGAATGAATGAATTAACCTGCTTCAAGTCCAGAACAGGACGAAAGTCCCCAGACACCTTCCTCACCAAGAACAGGATGGAATAGATGCCTCTTCACCTCTGAGACGCAGGAACAGGCCGAATAGCTCCCTTGCTGAGAAGATCCTGAATGCCAGCCAGCAAGGCCACCCGCTTCACACAAGAGGAAGGCAGCGGGGTGGCGTGGAAAGCGTCTGGAGGAGCAGAGCTAAACACAAATGAAAAACCGTCCCGGACAATTCGGAGAGCCCACAAATCTGTGACAAATCTCTCTAAAGTCGAGATGAAAAGGCGCAGACATCCACCCACCGGACCAGCCACTGGCTGGACCAGAAGATAGTCAGGACTTAGGAGCAGAGGAAGACAACGCAAGCTGAGACCGGGAATTGTTGAAGAATGGGATGCCGCAGCCCGACCCCTTCCTCGAAAGGGCACACCGCCCCTAGCAGAAGACGTGGAAGAGAATGCCCTCTTGGGACCAAAAAACATCCCCTGGATGAACGGATGGGTGGCAACAGCTTCCTGTCCTCCGCGGATTTCTTAACCATGTCCTCCAAGGACACGCCCAACAGTTTCAACCCTTAAAAAGGGATCTTCATCAGGATAGCCTTCTGGGCAGCATCAGCCTTCCAGTGGCAAAGCCAGACCTGGCGCCGTGTGTGAATAGCAGTGCCACCAGCCGCAGCCCCCAAGGTATCAAAAGAGATGTCCGACAGAAGACCAGTCTGTTGCTCCATCAGCGCAAAGGTAGGCACCACATCAGCCTCCTAGTCCAGCAGCTCTGCCAAAAATTGGGAGTCATTCAATAAAGACTGGACTGTGTATGACAAGTATGTTGAAGCACAGATGGCAAAGGCCCTCTTGGCCGCGGCCTCCACCCGTTTGTCAACCGGGTCCGAAGGAGAAGCATCCTCGGAGATGATGGAGCCCCGAGTGGCCAGACCAGACATGAGAGAGTCCACCTACACGGAGGGAGGGAACTCCTTAGCAAAGTCCTGGGTGGCATAACTCTTGGCCAGATACCGAGGAAAGGCCCGTTTATTGACTTCCTGTCACTCATTCTCAAGAACCTTCCTAATGGAAGAATGCAGAGGAAAGGACTCAGGCTCCTTGCGCTGGTACTGCAAGAAGAAATCCTCCAAAAGGTCATCGACCATGGGAGCAGGAAACGCCATGTTATCCTTGATGTGTTGTAGAACATTACATAGTTCCTACCCTGGACATTACGACCCTGGAGGTCCTCATCCTCCCCACGACATCAGAGACGGGGGGGTGGGGTGGTCCAGGCATGGACGTTTGGGGGAAGAGGGGCCCTGCCCCCCTTCGCGCTCAAAGGCCGCAAACACCGCAGCCTGGATCATAGCCTGGATGGACTGTAAAGATAGGGCCTCAGCGGGGAGCTGTGAGCTAGAGCCAGCCACCACTGGATGATCCGCCCCCTGCTCCATGAGTAAGACATCTGGAAACTCCACTGTAGGAGAGTGGCATCGACTGCATAGTTGCCCCCAACTTTTTGATGATGTTTTGACTGTTTTTTTTTTACTCTAGCCAGGCTGTGGCCCTGCTATCCAGGACCCCAGCCTATCTGCTTCCTTTCTAAACTGATGTGAGTACTATAAGTATTCGCTGCTGTGGGAGAACGAGTCATTGTGTGACGCTGCTGCCTTGGTGGGGCTAAGTCTGTTGCCACCATCATTGCGGAGCCTACGGAGGGGCTTAGCACGGGACTCACTGACCCAGGAGTCTGTGCGTGCACACAGCTGCACTGAGGACCGCCCTCCCGCCATTGACCCTTGATAGTACCTCGCGGAACCCGCTGGCGCGGGTCCCGCTTTGCTGCTGTGGGAGAACGAGTCATTGTCTGACGCTGCTGCCTCGGAGGGGCTAAGTCTGTTGCCACCATCATTGCGGAGCCTACGGAGGGGCTTAGCACGGGACTCACTGACCCAGGAGTCCGTGCGTGCACACAGCTGCACTGAGGACCGCCCTCCCGCCATTGACCCTTGATAGTACCTCGCGGAACCCGCTGGCGCGGGTCCCGCTTTGCTGCTGTGGGAGAACGAGTCATTGTCTGACGCTGCTGCCTCGGAGGGGCTAAGTCTGTTGCCACCATCATTGCGGAGCCTACGGAGGGGCTTAGCACGGGACTCACTGACCCAGGAGTCCGTGCGTGCATACAGCTGCACTGAGGACCGCCCTCCCGCCATTGACCCTTGATAGTACCTCGCGGAACCCGCTGGCGCGGGTCCCGCTTCGCTGCTGTGGGAGAACGAGTCATTGTCTGACGCTGCTGCCTCGGAGGGGCTAAGTCTGTTGCCACCATCATTGCGGAGCCTACGGAGGGGCTTAGCACGGGACTCACTGACCCAGGAGTCCGTGCGTGCACACAGCTGCACTGAGGACCGCCCTACCGCTGATTGGTTCGCTCCCCCTATTTACATCTCCACATAGCGCGGCGCGGGACGTGTGCGGGACACCCAGGACGAAGCCCGGACAAAGGGCGGGCCGTCCGGGGCCAAAGGAGGCTGGGCTGGGCCACAGATCTTGGTTCAGCGATCCGGAGGAGCTTATACTTCCCAACTATTGTACACGTGAGACATTCTCATATTGTGGACTTTGCTTGCCGTTTTGTTGGAGTAATTATAATTCCCATAGCTGGTATTCTGCAAGGTTAGGATATCTCTTTTTGTGTTGTTGCCCCCATTTGGCCTATTATCGTTTGCTACTCATAATACCCTAATTTTGATCATGCCTATTGGTAAACATGATAAACCTGCAGCTGGGGCAGGTCCAATTGACAACTATCTGGTCAAAGTGGTCAATAAAATTAATAATGACCGGAGAGCCTCACTTGGTAAAGGGGGCCTTCCCGCTCCTTCTGATATTACCCCAATCCTGTGGCTGGAAGTCCAAAAGAGGATATTTCCGGCATAAGTATTCGGGCGGACACAAGGGTTGAAACCCAGGTGAACACAGAGCCTTTGGAGTATCCTCCGGATACATCCACTATTGACTTAGAGGAAGCTTCCCCTAGCCCTAGACCTGTCAGAGCCTGTAGGAAACAACCTAGCAAAAGGGGGGGAAAGCACACTAAAAAAAGAGTGGAAGCTCTGTACCAAGCTCCAAATAGTACTGCTCATGGAACTGTATTGCAGGAAGGTAATAGCTCAGCTTGTACTAACTTATCACCAGACCAATTTGCACTATTGGTATGTACCTTAGAGGCCAAATTCGAGGCTAAGTTAGCCGAGTACACCCAATCTCTAATGCTTCAAATAAATACGGCTAACTCGGAAGTTAAGAGGCTTGGAGATCTCTTAGAGAATCTCTTGTCCGCAAGTGAAAGAGCTAAGGCATTAGTTACGGGTTTAGCTGTTGCCCCTTAGGGTACAACATGTGATACTCCACAGTGACCCACTCAGTGTTCTGTTATTCCGGAAATTGTGCCATCTGACCCTATACCATTAAATGATTTATCTAAGAAATCTTCCATGGGTCATGGGGGTACATTAACCCTTAGACAGGAAATAAATTTTGGTTTTACTAATCTTCCCCCAGATTGCGCGCCATATGTGGTTGTCTTGACAAATGTGCCCCCCTTAGAGAATCAGCATGCACAGCCCCGTGAGGAATCACATGAGTCATTAAAAAATAAAACAGTGTCATGGCTCAATAGAAGATGTGGCTTCCCGACAAACTTCGCAGATCAAATTCTATCGACTAGAAGGACAAAGTGGGTTGGCCCGTCTCGAAAAAACTGTAGTGAGGATTGCAGTATAGTAAATTTTAAATTCCCCCAACATGTTAATACAGTTTTGCTACGTGCAGCTTCTCTGGCGGGCGATGCTAATAGTGTTTGTGCGCGCCCTCTGGGTTATTTTTACACGCATTTAATTAGACCCCCGAACCGCGTGAGACCTAGACCACTTATCTTCAGGGAGCCCCAGACCCCTGTAGCCCCTCAAGTGTTTAATGTTGATAATTATAGTGGGTTTGGGTCTAACATCATCACCCATAAAAGATTCGGGGCACTTTCGGGCCTGGAGGCCTGTGATTGACGTGAGGTCCCTGAGATACAGGGAAGTGTTAGACCGGCTGTTTCGGGTCTTTTACAATCTGTAGAACCAATAATGAAATATGGAAATCTTCAACCCAATTTTGATAGTGTTGTAATTGACTCAGGGGAAATGGTAAAATTGTTAAGTTGGAATATTGCAGGCTTACGGACAAAAAAGAAAGATAGTGGCTGGCTAAATTTTGTAAAACAATATGACATTATAGCCCTCCAAGAGACTTGGGATAAGGACTGTGACTTCTGGATTGATGGTTTTACTTCCTATTTCGTCCCTGCTCTGAGTTCGAGAGCTGGAAGAGACAGGGGTGGTCTCATGTTTTTGGTCTCAGTAAATACTATAGGAAGAGTTAAAAAGATTGCATGTACCTCCCATAATTGCCTTATTTTGGAAGTATGCTTGACAAACAACATAAAGTTTATTTTTGTTAACTGTTATAACTCACAGCAAGAGGAGTCCCCTAATGAGCATATTCATTGGCTGTCAAAATTTTTAGAATCCTATAAGGAAAATCAATCCACTTTTTGCTATTATATCCTGATGGGTGATTTTAATGTGCACTTATGTAATCTAAACTGCCATTATAGAGATAAGGATGGCCCACAATTCACAACCCCTCAACATTTTGAACATAGCTCCAAGGGGGAAGCCCTGGAGACCCTTTTGTCTAATAATGAATTGTATGAAGTAGGGTTCCCTGATATGAATATTCGCGTCCCCACGTATGCTGCTAGGGATTGTGAATTTTTATAACGCTATACGTTCTTGTTTTAGTGATCATAACCCGGTGGCAATGACATTAGCCAACGACTTCTCCCTTATGGATAAACCAGCTCTGACACTTGCTTTAGTCAATGTGAAAGCTAAAGATCAGGGGAGGAGATTAAACTGGAGCAAGGTAATCCCTGAAGATTTTTTTTTTATTTTTTATTTTGATCGTCTTAAAAGCTGGTTCACATTTAAACATATGTGCTGATCCGCCTTCTCATGGTAGGGATGTAATAACGTCTTTTGAAGCTATTTGCTCCCAAGTAGCTAATGAACTTACTGCGAAAGGCAGGGCTGATAAAAGTAAACCTGCCTGTGGTTGGTTTAATCATAATTGTTCCTCAGCCCATAATTTACTTAAAAAAGCACTTATTGATAATCCTAGAAATAAAGGGCTAGTTACACAGTTAAGAAAAGAGTATTCGCAAGCAATTCAGGCACGGAAAAGGGAAATTAAACAAGATGCATGGGTAGCCTTAATGGATAAAGCTACTTTGAAAGATAGCTCTAAATTTTGGGAAATTATTAATTCCCCCCGGTTATCTGGCTCCCAGAACTCTGTGTTAGAACTGAACATCTCAGAGGATGACTGGTTAGGCCACTTTGAAAAAATCTATGGGAGTAACCTTGAGCTGGAATCCTTTGTGGTACCATTTACCAATCCTCCTTTACCCCCTATCAATTTTACTATTGAAGAGGTGGTGAAAGCCATTGAGGGTACGGCCGGGCGCAAGGCGCCAGGCCCAGACGCGGTGCCTTCTGACATGTATAAGGCTAACCCTAAATACTGGGCTAAAATATTGTTAAATGTTTTTAATTCTGCGGCCGTTACAGCTTTTCCGGAGTCGTGGTCCCGATCGATTATAATCCCTGTGTTTAAGAAGGGCCAAAGGGGAGACCCTAGATGTTATAGGCCCATATCTCTGTTGGATTCTTCATTCAAAATCCTAGGAAAGGTTATTTTAGCCAGGATATCAAACTGGGCTACAGAGAAAGGTATAATTTCAAATGCACAGTATGGTTTTAGATCAGAGATGGGTACAGAGGATCAATGTCTTAAATCACACTTAATTGTCGCAAAATACACAAAAGCTATAGGGGGCTCGATTTTTCTAGGTTTTATGGACCTGTCCACGGCTTTTGACCTGGTTAATAGATCTAAGCTATGGTCTATGCTTCTGGAATTGGGTCTTGATAGGCCCCTTGTGTATTTCCTGGCGGAATTACATAAAGATTTGGAAAGCCTCAATAAGGATGACCCAGGAGGGGAAATGTACTGCTAGTTTTAAATCTGGAAGAGGGGTACGCCAGGGCTGTATCCTTGCTCCCATGTTATTTACATTGTACATAAACTCCCTAGAAGATAACTTGTTAACTGCTTCTCTTGACATCCCACGGATAGATGGTACCCCTATACCTGTACTTCTCTACGCGGATGATACAGTTTTATTGGCCCGGACTCCGCTCGGGCTTCAAAGATTACTGGATTCTTTTGGGGATTTTATGAAATCTTTGGACCTTGTGGTTAACAATGGTAAATCGCATATCATGGCATTGGGCAAGGGAAAGAACCACCTCAAAACCTTTTATTGCAGCGGAGAAGTTATTACTAGAGTGAAAGTGTTCACCTGCTTGGGAGTTGTTTTTGACGATAAAGGAACCTGGGCACCTCAACTCGCTACCAAGGTGAATGCGGTACGTAGCTCCTCGGCTGCAATATTGGGTTTCGCGAAAAGGCTGGGAGGGAAACCTTGTGAGGCTATTCTAAACATATATCAAGCTAAAACTGTTTCAATAGCCAGGTATGGGGCCGCAATATGGGGGTATATTAAACCCGATCCCATACAAATAGAAGAAAATAAATTCCTACGTGCCCTTCTCGGCCTCCCTCAGTCTACTGCGACGCACTCTGTCCATCTTGAATTGGGGTTAGGATATATCTCTGACATCATAAAAATAGCTCCAATTCTGTTATGGATCAGAACCTGGTTGAATCCGGATCTTACGTTGAATCATAGTATCCTGAAAGATTGTATTAAATTAGACAATATGATGGAAATTCAGTGGCTGTCCTACATTAAACTGATTTCGAAGAAAATTGGACGCCCAGAGTTTTTTACCAATCCTGAAGGCCTATGTAAAGCTGATTTAATGTGGGTTAAAATTAATTATAATAAGCACTGCGAGGTTGAGCGAGAATCCCTGGAGCTAAGTAAACCTACTGTAAGGGCTCACTTCTTGCTTATTCTTTCTTTGGACATGCACCCATATCTGTCAACAGTTACGAATTTTTATCATAGATGGCTATTGACTAAATTCCGTTTCAACCAGATCCATCTAGTGTTAAGTGTCCCACAGGGTTGGTCCAGGCCTGAAGATGGGGCCCCCTGTAAATGTGATGACTTTCCTCTCCAAGACACAATGCATTTTATGTTTTTTTGTCCCCTGTACCTTGAAGCTAGGAAAAGGTTTATTTTCCCTATTTTGAGAGAGAAAGCTTTCGTACAAATTAAACCTGCACTATTGTTTTTACAATTACTGGAATCCCCTGTAATCATGTTTGGTGTTGCCAGCTTCCTCGTTGCATATATTAGGTCAAGGAGGAATAGACAGGCAGCCATATTGGAGGAAATTAATTAGATCTTATAAATTTGTTCCACCGAGATAAATTATTTTTTTTAATTATGAAACTGTTGAATTGTTTTTAAATTGTTCAATTATGTATTGTATACTTTTATGATTTTAAATAATCGAATAAAGTGGTTTTGATGATGATGATATAGGTACATACCAATTGGATACTGAGGACACCCTGTGAGCCCCTTGTAGATGGTACCCTAGGTACCCAGGGCATGGGTCCCTCAGAGGCCTACCGGGGGCTGCAGCACTTATTGTGCCACCCCTGGGACAGCCATACAAACCACCAGACCACTACTGTAGTCTGGGTAAGGTGGTGCTTGCACCCCTTACAGGGATATAGGTATCCTGTATCCCACTTACATACAACACATACGGATGTATGACGTTACAACGCATACTATTACAACGCATACCTTTACAACGCATTTTTTACAACGCACAATCCATTACAACGCATGACATTACAACGCAGTACACTACAACGCATTTTTAAAAACTACCTTTACAACGCATATCCATTACAACGCATACTACCTTTACAACGCATACCATTACAACGCATAATATTAAATTGCATTTAAGGTAAGTATTAGATAGTATAGGGTTAAAAACTTACTATTCTAACTCCAGGGGGTGCAACAGTAGGGTAAGTGTTGGATAGTATAGGGGTAAAAATTACTATTCTAACTCCAGGGGGTGCAACAGTAGGGTAAGTGTTGGATAGTATAGGGGTAAAAATTACTATTCTAACTCCAGGGGGTGCAACAGTAGGGTAAGTGTTGGATAGTATAGGGGTAAAAATTACTATTCTAACTCCAGGGGGTGCAACAGTAGGGAAAGTGTTGGATAGTATAGGGGTAAAAATTACTATTCTAACTCCAGGGGGTGCAACAGTAGGGTAAGTGTTGGATAGTATAGGGGTAAAAATTACTATTCTAACTCCAGGGGGTGCAACAGTAGGGTAAGTGTTGGATAGTATAGGGGTAAAAATTACTATTCTAACTCCAGGGGGTGCAACAGTAGGGTAAGTGTTGGATAGTATAGGGGTAAAAATTACTATTCTAACTCCAGGGGGTGCAACAGTAGGGTAAGTGTTGGATAGTATAGGGGTAAAAATTACTATTCTAACTCCAGGGGGTGCAACAGTAGGGTAAGTGTTGGATAGTATAGGGGTAAAAATTACTATTCTAACTCCAGGGGGTGCATCAGTAGGGTAAGTGTTGGATAGTATAGGGGTAAAAATTACTATTCTAACTCCAGGGGGTGCAACAGTAGGGTAAGTGTTGGATAGTATATTACTATATTATGCGTTGTAATGGTATGCGTTGTAATGGTAGTATGCGTTGTAATGGAATGCGTTGTAAAGGTAGTATTTAGAAATGCGTTGTAGTGTCCTGCGTTGTAATGTCATGCGTTGTAATGGATTGTGCGTTGTAAAAAATGCGTTGTAAAGGTAGTGCGTTGTAAAAGTTGCGTTGTAAAGGTTGTTCCCCAACACATACATCCTCATAGGTCACCCCTAAGGCAGGCCTTGCTAATCCTACAAGGCAGGGTGCTGAGATATGTGTGAGGGGGAACCCCTACCTGAGTAGGGCCCCTCCGCAACCTTCGTTAAAACTATAGCGAGGCTGTTTGTAGTGCAGCCATACCATATACTGTTAACCGCATTATAAGTAATCGCGATAGCGTGATAACTTGAGAGTGGCTGCACAGAACCATGTCATGTTTGGTGTCAAACATCGTGGAATCATACCCCCAATCCAGCCATGGGAGTGAGGGAATGATTCCCCCCTGCTAGAGGGGTGATATGGTAAAAGCAGCAGATTTTAGACACCAATTTAAAAGAGCACACGTAGTACAAAATGGATGCTACCCGCCACCCACACGATTCTGGCTGCCTGTCGCTGGGCAGAACTCCATCCACGGCAGCTGGACAATAGGGATCTTGTTGCAGGGAGGTGTCCCCACCTCCCCAGACAGACTATGTGGATTGGAACTGGGTGGGTGCACCTTAGGATGTCTTTCAAACTTACACGTAGGCTTCTCCAGTGCCTACTTCTGCATACACCGGCTCAGACCGGTTCAGGGGCATCCTGTCCCCTGCCCCGGCGGGAAACACACAAAGGGGAGACGGTGTAGCCACCCTTTCCCGCCTGAACTCCCATTGGTGGGCTCTGATTCAATCCCTGGATAAAGGTGGGTGCAGGGTCCCCAGAGCCTCAGATTAATCTTGGACGAGAACGTTGCTTCAAAGACTTGAACCTTCGACGAGCTGCCGCTCAGCTGAATGAAGAAATCTCCCTTGGGGTAAAGGAGTTACCCCCCTGCTTGGCAGGCACCTGAAACACTGCAAGTGACCCAGTTGGAACTCCGCTGCTCCTACGGACAACGAAGACTTCTGCCTACCCGGAGGTGGGTTCCCAAGCATCCCAGAGGCCAGTGAGTGTGCACAGCAAAGCTTAGCACCGTGGACCCCGTGGGTGCCGAGATACCGAATACCCCAGGACACCGGCCACCTCTTGCACAGCACCCGAACCCGACCAGTGGGGAAGTTGTGCTTTGGCCCAACATTGAGCCAACCTCTCAGCATCACCTGTGCCAAAGGACGACGCCCAAGCCCGCTCCGGCGACCTGTGGGCACATCTTTACGCACTCCAAATTGCTGCCTCCCGCGGTCTCTTGCCTCTCGACTGGTGGGCCCTAGCGGAGGTCAATCTTCACTTTAAAAGGGCTCCCCTGGTTGTTCCAGGCCTGCTCTACAGTCTCCTTGCTGGAGACCTCGCTCAGACCTCGTGGGTCTGCACCGTAGCGGTTTCTTGATTCTTGCGTGGGTTGCGGTTGCCAAGGCTTAGTGGATCTAATCCGGACACTAACACCGCAGCGGCCTTCATCCTTCGTGGGACAGTCGCCCTCCAGAAGCTGGCCTTCCTTGATGCCTCCTGGACCCCGTGGCTGCTGATCCAAGCTACCCGTCTTCAACCTGAAAACACCAGACATTGAAGGGCTCTTTCTCCAAAGGCCCCTGGTCACTGGCTAGTGACCCAGACTCTGTCCCCTCTGCTTTCAGGTCCTTACCTTCAAGATCTACATCTTCAATCTGCACGACATCGACGACGCTTCACGCCAGCAGCAGTTCTTCACCTTTTTCCATTGAAAACGAGACATCGACCCGCCACCGAAAACTACCTATGCACCCGGCTTCCCTGGGGCAGGTAACAGTGGTACCTCGGTACTGTCGTGGGTGTGGGCCCTCCAAGAGCTTAACTCTATACTCCTGAACTTTAACTCCTGCTAGACGTGTCCAGATTCTTGCAATTTCCAACCGCGACATTTCCCATAGGGTTTAATAGGGATCCCAACTGTAGTTTAAACACTGCACATGCTTCCCGTGGGTCCCCTTTCTCACTACCTTGAGTGGTTTCGTAAGGGGCCAGCGATCCTAAGTGCCCGAGGCACTGTCTGCAGAACTGTTGTGGTTCTCATACCACTTTTTTGATATATGGTTTGGTGCCCCCCTGGGGCCCTGTGATTCCAGTGCTATTTATTGTTGTTATAATTGCTTTATTGAATTGTATCTTTACCTCCAGCCTCACCAGAGACTAGTGGGATTTGTCCTTAGAATAAATACATATATTTTGAATATATACCTGTGTGGACTACTCTTACATTTGGTCATTCAAGAGGTTATCCATGGTAAAACAATAAGCTTAACACTCCTTCAAGACTTAGCCTGAAGGCTGTTCTCCACAGCTACCACTAGGATAGCTTTCTTTAAAGGTTGTCTTTTAACCTATCACCTTAAGAGTCGAATTGGACTGGTGCAAGGTGTCCCCTATAAGTAGTGGACAGCATATGCCAGGCCAACTTCCCACATTGGTGTGCACCGGTTGGATTCAAGCTTGCCATTGTTTTACCAGATAACAAATTGAATTTCTAAAGTGAAAGCCACTATGGTACTAAAAGGTACATATAAATTCAGCATAGAATACAAGAAGTTCTACTGAACTTAGGAGTTGTGTGTAGAGGGCTTAGCACACCTTGACTACAACTCAAGAAAGGGTTCAGTAGGCCACACCTAGTGTAGGTAGATGCAACAATCCACTACACTAGAAATGTCTTCAGGATTATGAGCCCATAAGGTCCTGGAAGGACCCCAAAAGGTCCCAGTCGACAGGTATGATAATCTCACTTTTGCTGAGCTTAGGGAGATGTGCACTGCTAGACATTTGAAGACAACCAAAGGTGCCAACACACAGTGTCTCAGAGAAATTCTGCTCATTGCAGACTTCAAGCAGACTCTAGTGTCTGATGGGGTAGACAGGTTGGGTGGGCATCCCACAGAAGAGGTCACCCAGGTGGTGGACTCTGATGAGGACCAGGAAGAGGACAATGAACTCGACCTGGAAGAACAAGACCACCCACAACATGGAGGTGGGGACCCAAGGGGTACCCCCTCCATCCCTAATGGGAGAGTGGTGGATCCATACAGGAGGAACAGATCACCCTCAAGGGGGTCTGCCCATTCTGGGAGATCCAACAGGACCTCTGCCTATTCTCAGAGAAGAGAGTCCTCTGAAGAGAGGAAATGCAGACTGATCCGGTTTGAGCAAGCCAAGCTTCAGCTCAGGAGAGAACAGCTAGCATTAGACAGGGAGTCCCTGGAGCTTCAGAAAGCTTCAAAGAAGTGGGGTCTAGAGACCCCTGGTGGCAGTAATAATACCCCTAGAGTTAGAGAGAGAGCTCCTGACAATAGGAACCTGCATAAGATTGTGCCCCCCTACAGACAGGGGATGACATCCATAAGTGGATCACTGCACTTGAAAGGGCCTGTAAGGTTCAGAGGGTCCCAGTAGAGCAGTGGGCAGCAATCTTATGGCTCTCCTTTGCTGACAAAGGAAGAGACAAGCTCCTCTCTGTTAGAGAAGAGGATGCTGATGATTATTATATCTTGAGGAGTGCTTTAATAGATGGGTTTGGTCTAACCACTGATCAATACAGGTTAAAGCTCAGAGATACCCAGAAAGCACAGAATCAAGATTGGGTAGGCTTTGTAGATTGTGCTACCAAGGCTCTGGGGGGTTGGTTAAATGGCAGTAAAGTAAATGATTACCAAGGATTATACAATCTCATCATGAGGGAGCAGATCCTTAAAACCTGTCAATCAGCTATTGCATCAGCACCTGGTGGACTCAGATCAGACCACCGCCCAAGAATTGGGAAAGAAGGCAGGCAAATGGGTCAGAACCAGGATCAAGCAAAAGGTCCAACCCTTGGGGGGTGCAACTAAAAAGGAAGATGCCAAAAACTCTGAGAAGGGTGGGTAAAAGGGAAAAGACCAGCAGTCTTCAACAGGCCCCCAAAAAGCAGCAGCTGAAAATTCCCAATCTAACAAAGCTAAACAGTCAAGGAAGCCATGGTGTAAAAACTGTAAGCAGAAACCCCATTGGACTTCAGACTGTAACAAGGCCAAAGACTCCACAACTACCACTCCACCTGCCCCTAAGGCATCTGTTCTCCCTAGTTCAGCTATAGGTGGGGGTACACAGAATAAGGGTATAGTAGGGTTGACCCTGGGATCTGGAGAGGGCTCTGGCCTAGTCAGAACACCTACTCAGGCTGTGCTAGTTTGTGATGGGGACCTGTCCCTATTTGTGAGTCCCAGTGGTCTGGGCAAATACAAACAACAGCCTAGGATAAATGGAAGGGAGTCTCTAGCATACAGGGACACAGGGGCTAGTGTCACCATGGTGACTAAGGACCTTGTGGACCCAAGCCAAATCATACTTGGGGAAACTTACCAAGTGAGCAATGCGAGCAATGTCAGTACGAACCATGCTCTGGCAGTTGTGAACTTCTCTTGGGGAGGGGTAACTGGCCTAAAGAAGGTTGTGGTAAGTGCAGACCTACCAGTAAAATGTTTGCTACGAAATGATTTGGAGACCTCAGCATGGGCTGAGGTGGAGCTAACTACCCATGCTGCAATGCTGGGTATCCCAGCAGAAGTGTTTGCCCTGACAAGGTCAAAAGCTAATCTGACAGAAACTGAACAGGCCTTGGATCCTGGAAAAATGGACCAAGGACCTCCAAAGAGGAGGAGTAGCAGGGGAAAGGCAGTGTCTTCCCCCCAGGATCAGTCTGAAGAGACTCTTGTAGCAGAAGAGGATCTGACCCCTGAAGAAGGAACTGTCTCAGAGGAACTTGAGCCTGATCAGGTTGAGTTCTTGGGGACAGGGGGACCTTCTAGGGCAGACTTGAGCCTGGAGCAGCAAAGCTGCCCCACTCTTGAACCCCTCAGACAGCAGGCTGCTGCTGAGGCTGCTGGGAATGCTGGTGGAACCCATAAGGTATATTGGGATGATGGACTCCTTTACTCTGAGGGTCGAGACCCCAAGCCTGGTGCAGCCAGGAGGTTGGTCATACCTCAGAAGTTTAGGGGTTTCCTGCTCACATTAGCCCATGATATTCCCTTAGCAGGACACCTAGGCCAAAATAAGACTTGGGACACAATTGTCCCTCACTTTCATTGGCCTCAAATGAGTGAGGACTGAAAGAGTTTTTGTAGCTCTTGTATTACCTGCCAGGCCAGTGGCAAGGCAGGTAAGTCCACAAAGGCCCCCCTGATACCACTACCTGTGGTGGGGGTTCCCTTTGAATGGGTAGGGATTGACATTGTTGGTCCCCTTGACCCACCAACAGCATCTGGGCACAGGTTTATACTGGTGGTAGTGGATCATGCCACCAGGTACCCAGAAGCTATTCCCCTTAGAACCATCACAGCACCTGTGGTGGCAAGAGCCCTCCTGGAAATCTTTTCCAGGGTAGGGTTCCCTAAGGAGGAATTGTCTGACAGAGGTACAAACTTTATGAGTAGTTACCTCAAGGCAATGTGGAAGGAGTGTGGTGTTGACTACAGGTTCACCACCCCTTATCATCCTCAATGCAATGGGCTTGTTGAAAGATTTAACAAGACCCTCAAGGGTATGATCAAAGGACTCCCAGAAAAGCTCAGGCGCAAATGGGATTTTCTTCTGCCCTGCCTTCTCTTTGCATACAGGGAGGTGCCACAGAAGGGGGTTGGTTACAGCCCTTTTGAACTTTTGTTTGGCCACCCCGTCAGAGAGCCACTCTGTCTAGTAAAGGAGGGATGGGAGTTAACTCTCAAACCCCTTAAACAGGATATTGTGGACTATGTACTTGGTCTCCACTCCCGGATGGCCGAGTACATGAAGAAGGCAACAAAAAACCTTAAGGCAACAAAAAACCTTGAGGCAAGCCAGGAATTACAAAAAGCATGGCATGACCAAAAGGCTGTACTGGTGGTGTACCAGCCAGGACAGAAGGTATGGGTGTTGGAGCCAGTGGCCCCAGCAGCCCTCCAAGACAAATGGTGTGGACCCCATACCATATTGGAACAGAAGGGAGAGGTCACCTACTTGGTGGACCTTGGCACTCCCAGAAGTCCCCACAGGGTACTTCACGTGAACAGACTGAAACCATATGTGGACAGGGCTGACATGGGCTTGCTCTTGGCAACTGATGAGGGACAGGAGGAGGAGAGTGACCCTCTCCCAGACCTGCTCTCTCACAACCCTGATGATGGGTCAGAAGATGGTGTAGCCTTGGCAGGCAGCCTCACTGCCCAGCAACAGTCTGACTGCAGACAAGTTCTCCAGTCATTCAGACATACGTTTTCACTGACTCCAAGTCAGACCACCTGGTGCACTCATGAAGTGGACACTGGGGACAGTCTGCCTGTGAAGAATAAGATCTACAGGCAACCTGACCATGTCAGGGACTGCATAAGGACAGAAGTCCAAAAGATGTTGGAATTGGGAGTTATTGAGCCCTCAGATAGCCCTTGGGCTAGCCCAGTAGTCCTGGTATCCAAGCCTCACACCCAGGGTGGCAAGAAAGAGATGAGGTTCTGTGTAGACTACAGAAGACTCAATGCAGTCACTAGGACTGATGCACATCCCATTACCAGAGCAGATGAGCTCATAGATAAGTTGGCCTCAGCCAAATATCTGAGCACATTTGATCTGACAGCTGGCTACTGGTAGATAAGGTTAGCTGAATCTGCAAAAGCCAAAACAGCATTTTCAACCCCTGGTGGCACTATCAATTTATTGTAATGCCCTTTGGTTTGAAAAATGCACCTGCCACTTTTCAAAGGTTGGTGAACCAAGCACTCACAGGACTGGATGACTTTAGTGCAGCATATCTAGATGATATTGCTGTCTTCAGCTCCACCTGGGAGGATCACCTGATCCACCTGAGGAAAGTTTTGGAAGCCCTGCAAAAAGCAGGACTCACTATCAAGGCTACCAGGTGCCAGATAGGGCAGAGTCAGGTTGTGTACCTGGGCCACCTTGTTGGTGGAGGCCAGGTTCAACCACCACAGAGCAAAATCCAGACCATCCTGGACTGGGTTGCTCCAACAACCCAGACTCAGATCTGAGCTTTCTTAGGCCTGACTGGATACTACAGAAGATTTGTAAAGGGATATGGATCCATTGTGACCCCCTTAAATGACTTAACCTCTAAGAGGATGCCCAAAAAGGTTCAGTGGACTATCAGCTGTCAAAGCTTTTGATGACCTAAAACAGGCCATGTGCTCTGCTCCAGTGCTCCAAAGCCCCAACTACTCCAAAGAATTCATAGTTCAAACTGATGCATCTGAGGTGGGGGTAGGTGCTGTATTATCACAACTGAATGAAGAGGGCCAGGATCAACCATTAGCTTTTATTAGCAGAAGGTTGACCCCCAGAGAGAAACGTTGGTCAGCTATAGAGAAGGATGCCTTTGCTGTGGTCTGGGCCTTGAAGAAGCTGAGGCCATACTTGTTTGGCACGCACTTCATTGTTCAAACCGACCATAAGCCCCTCCTATGGCTAAAACAGATGAAGGGTGAAAACCCCAAACTACTCAGGTGGTCCATTTCCCTACAGGGGATGGACTAAACAGTGGAACATAGACCTGGGAGCAACCATGCCAATGCAGATGGCCTCTCCAGATATTTCCACTTAGAACATGAAGACTCAACTGGTCAAGGTTAGTTTAATGTCCCTGCGTTTGGGGGGGGGGGGGGGGGTTATGTAGGAGAGTGGCATCGACTGCATAGTTGCCGCCAACTTTTTGCTGATGTTTTGACTGTTTTTTTTACTCTAGCCAGGCTGTGGCCCTGCTATCCAGGACCCCAGCCTATCTGCTTCCTCTCCAAACTGATGTGAGTACTATAGGTACATACCATTTGGATACTGAGGACACCCTGTGAGCCCCTTGTAGATGGTACCCTAGGTACCCAGGGCATGGGTCCCTCAGAGGCCTACCAGGGGCTGCAGCACTTATTGTGCCACCCCTGGGACAGCCAAACAAACTGACACCACCAGACCACTACTGTATTCTGGGTAAGGTGGTGCTTGCACCCCTTACAGGGATATAGGTATGCTATATCCCACTTACATACAACACATATATCCTCATAGGTCACCCCTAAGGCAGGCCTTGCTAATCCTACAAGGCAGGGTGCTGAGATATGTGTGAGGGGGAACCCCTACCCGAGTAGGGCCCCTCTGCAACCTTCGTTAAAACTATTGCGAGGTTGTTTGTAGTGCAGCCATACCATATACTCTTAACCGCATTATAAGTAATCGCGATAGCGTGATAACTTGAGAGTGGCTGCACAGAACCAGGTCATGTTTGGTGTCAAACATCGTGGAATCATACCCCCAATCCAGCCATGGGAGTGAGGGCATGATTCCCCCCTGCTAGAGGGGTGATATGGTAAAAGCAGCAGATTTTAGACACCAATTTAAAGAGCACACGTAGTACAAAATGGATGCTACCCGCCACCCACACGATTCTGGCTGCCTGTTGCTGGGCAGAACTCCAGCCACGGCAGCTGGCCAATAGGGATCTTGTTGCAGGGAGGTGTCCCCACCTCCCCAGACAGACTATGTGGATTGGAATTGGGTGGGTGCACCTTAGGATGTCTTTCAAACTTGCACGTAGGCTTCGCCAGTGCCTACTTCTGCATACACCGGCTCAGACTGGTTCAGGGGAATCCTGTCCCCTGCCCCGGTGGGAAACACACAAAGGGGAGACGGTGTAGCCACCCTTTCCCGCCTGAACTCCCATTGGTGGGCTCTGATTCAGACACTCCCCTAATCCCTGGATAAAGGTGGATGCAGGGTCCCCAGAGCCTCAGATTAATCTTGGACGAGAACATTGCTTCAATGACTTGAACCTTCGATGAGCTGCCGCTCAGCTGAATGAAGAAATCTCCCTTGGGGTAAAGGAGTTACCCCCCCTGCTTGGCAGGCACCTGAAACACTGCAAGTGACCCGGTTGGAACTCTGCTGCTCCTACGGACAACGAAGACTTCTGCCTACCCTGAGGTGGGTTCCCAAGCATCCCAGAGGCCAGTGAGTGTGCACAGCAAAGCTTAGCACCGTGGACCCCGTGGGTGCCGAGATACCCAATACCCCAGGACACCGGCCACCTCTTGCACAGCACACGAACCCGACCAGTGGGGAAGTTGTGCTGTGGCCCATCATTGAGCCAACCTCTCAGCATCACCTGTGCCAAAGGACGACACCCCAGCCCGCTCCGGCGACCCATGAGCACATCTTTATGCACTCCAAATTGCTGCCTCCCGCGGTCCCTTGTCTCTTGACTGGTCGGCCCTAGCAGAGGTCAATCTTCACTTTAAAAGGGCTCCCCTGGTTGCTCCAGGCCTGCTCTACAGTCTCCTAGCTGGAGACCTCGCTCAGACCTCGTGGGTCTACACCGTAGCCGTTTCTTGATTCTTGCGTGGGTTGCGGTTGCCAAGGCATAGTGGATCCAATACGGACACTAACCCCGCAGCGGCCTTCATCCTTCGTGGGACAGTCGCCCTCCAGAAGCTGGCCTTCCTTGAAACCTCCTGGACCCCGTGGCTGCTGATCCAAGCTACCCGTCTTCAACCTGAAAACACCCGACATTGAAGGGCTCTTTCTCCAAAGGCCCCTGGTCACTGGCTAGTGACTCAGACTCTGTCCCCTCTGCTTTCAGATCCTTACCTTCAAGATCTACATCTTCAATCTGCACGACATCGACGACGCTTCACGCCAGCAGCAGTTCTTCACCGTTTTCCATTGAAAACGAGACATCGACCCGACACCGAAAACTACCTATGCACACGGCTTCCCTGGAGCATGTAACAGTGGTACCTCGTGGGTGTGGGCCCTCCAAGAGCTTAACTCTAAACTCCTGAACTTGAACTCCTGCTAGACGTGTCCAGATTCTTGCAATTTCCAACCGCGACATTCCCCATAGGGTTTAATAGGGATCCCGACTGTAGTTTAAACACTGCACACGCTTCCCGTGGGTCCCCTTTCTCACTACCTTGGGTGGTTTCGTAAGGGGTCAGCGATCCTAAGTGCCCTAGTCACGGTCTGCAGAATTGTCGTGGTTCTTATACCACTTTTTTGATATATGGTTTGGTCCCCCCCTGGGGCCCTGTGATTCCAGTGCTATTTATTGTTGTTATAAATGCTTTATTGAATTGTATCTTTACCTCCAGCCTCACCAGAGACTAGTGGGATTTGTTCTTAGAATAAATACATACATTTTGAATATATACCTGTGTGGACTACTCTTTCATTTGGTCAGTCAAGAGGTTATCCATGGTAAAACAATAAGCTTAACACTCCTTCAAGACTTAGCCTGAAGGCTGCTCTCCACAGCTACCACTAGGATAGCTTTCTTTAAAGGTTGTCTTTTAACCTATCACCTTAAGAGTCGAATTGGACTGGTGCAAGGTGTCCCCTATAACTAGTGGACAGCATATGCCAGGCCAACTTCTCAAATCCACACACAGGAAAAACCTCTTAGTGCGACAGCAAACAGCCTCAGAATGTCCCAGTCACAGCCTAAGACTTAAAATAGGCAAATAACGCCATATAAAATGCCCAGGGAACCGCAGACGCCTCACGGCACTAAGTTGCTAAGCAACCGACCGCACAGGAAGGCTAAACACACCAGGACCCGCCCCACAGGAGGCCAGACTCAAAATGCAGGAAGCACACCCCCGTAAGCGTCGCTACCCGCCCGAGCAGCATCAGGAGCACGGGCGGAATGAGGGAAGCCAAGCACAGAGATGGTGCCGGGAACTGCCCTTGTCCCAGACGCCAGACCAAGGTAAGCTTATGCCCAGGAGCGTCGCAAAAAAATAATGCGGCCCTCGCAGCATCCTGCACAGGACTGTATGCATTCCAAGTAGGGTGCATACAGGGCGCAGGGCGCAGCGAACCGCTCACGAGGCATCCACAGCCACCCCTCACCAAACAGCGGGAAAGCGTACCTGGAGGCCGGCGAAAGAACGGTCTGCCGGGTGCGACTCGATGTAAGCCCTCACAGGAACCTGCCCCGTCCTGCACTGGGAGAACCCGTAAGCGGGAAACAGCACCGATAAATAGACGGGTTGTCCTTGAACAAGGCACACCTGAAATAGTCAGGACGCCATCACGGCGCAGGGGTCAAGACGGGCCGGCAGGCAGAGCTCCAGTCCCCCGCGGCCATCCCCCATTAACCCTTGGCTCGCTATAGCAGAGCCTAACTGCCCTAAGAAGAGTAAACGGGGGAAGCAAGAGGGAGGATCCCCAAGCTCACAGGCCTTCTAGAGCAGGGCCTCCACCCAGGGACCCATGTTACTGCTAAAGCAGGACCACACTCACCTGACAGCGCACTTGGAGAGTCAGCGCAGAACCAAAAAAACAGGCTGGGGGTTGGGCCGCCCCTTCTCTTACAGAGGTCAGGGGTGATATAGGTCAGCCATGTTGGGAAGGGATGGGAGGCTAACTTTTGCTTTGGAGGGTTCTGGTGTGGAGCTGAAGCTCACTTCGTTTAGCATGGGCGAGGAAGACTTATGAGGCGGTGAAGAGGAGTGAAAGATGAACCAGATGAAAGAAATGTTTTGAACAAGGATTAAAACAGCAGTGAGATGCAGGGAGAGGAAGGTGGTATAGAAAATGCTGGGGTAGAGAGAGGAGGTCGAGAAAGGGGATATAAATGTAGGAGGTAGGTAAAGCGAGTGGTAAAGATAGTCCCACAATGACTTTCCAAGGGGTTTCTTGGAAGGTGGGGCCCTTGGCCGCTGTTCACTTTGCCCACAGTTTAAAAGTACTGTGTCATAGGTTGTTCCATGCTGAGATGGCCTCTTTAGAAGCAGTTCCCCAACCATCAGGCTGCGTATGCGGTGTGCCTCCCACCTGACACAACATACTAGGAAAAAAAGTAACTAAATATCATCCATCCAGGCTTGCATTGAAAAGAGCTGCCAGAGCACTGCACACAAGGGCATTGGCATCATCTGTAAAGATGTAAGAGTGCAGCCTCGATGTATGTAACTACCTCATGCATGCCTCACATAAACACAAACTAACTCACATACTTTAATGCATGCATATTCAGACACGTTCATTCACATATATTACAACAGCAAGGCCTGTTTTGGTTATAGAATTCGCCTGCACACCGTTTGTCCCTGCTAATCTACAGTACAATGCTCACTCTTTTGGGTCAGCCGAAAAAAAACAAATCTATTCATCCAAGTTTACTATTTAGAGGAGCACTGTATCTATACTTTACTCAGTTCACTAAAAATTCATGATTAGTCAAAAGTACCTAAACAATTATATAATATTAACATTGGAGCACAATGACTGCAAGTGTCTTACTCTCCACTTAATTGGATGTTAACAAGAAAAACATGTACTAGTTACATAACACTCCAAATGTCAGATGGTTTTCCATCTTCTTTATTTACACTACTTACGAGGGACGCCGACACGAAGCAGGGGGCACCACACGCCCATTTGTTTGAAAAATTAGAGAGGGGCCGGTAGTAATTGATGCCGGTCTTGAAGCTTCGCACCAAGCAGATTGTTACATGCTCTCTTCTCCTGGTTACTGAACACAGAACCTGTAGGGGAGACTTAACAACAGTGAGACCTGCTTTGTATTCAGTGGTGTAGTAGAGGAACTCACCAACTGTAGAGGTGACAGGGGACTCACTGAAGGTCATAACACTATACTAAAGGTCCGGTCTTGGATTCGCATAAATTGAATGCTCACAAGACTTTCGCAAGTTGGATTAGTGCCCTGAAGAAGTCCCAGGAGAACAGGGACGAAACGCGTAGGCTGTTCCTAACGTGCACTTGTCTTTTCTGTAGCATTTTGAAAAAATAAAGAAGATGGAAAACAATCCGACATTTGGAGTGTTATGTAACTCGTACATGTTTTTCCAGTTGGCATCCAATTAAGTGGAGAGTAAGACACTTGCTGTCGTTGTGCTTGAATGTTAATATTATATAATTTGTTAGGTACTTTTGACTAATCTTGAATTTTTAGTGAACTGAGAAAAGTATAGATACATTGCTCCTCTAAATTGTAAACGTTCATTCACACACATGTGAACAGACATTCACAACTCTTGGACAGAGACTCCCATTGCCCGGTTACTTAGATTGCTCTAGGTAACTACAAATAGTACAAATGAAAAATAACAGTATTTGAATGTATAAAGTGCAATAAGGCCAGAGGGCTCCAAGAAAGGATCCTAGAATGACTAAGTGTGGCCCTACACAAACATTTTAAATTAAATAATGTATGGGTGCGGAGGAGGTTGCCCACATTTGGAACGCAACACTAAACTTAATGCTTTGTATCCCCAAAGTCAGGAGAGTACATCTTCCACTAGAATTTGGTCTGCCAGGGTGGCATGATTGGGGAAAACTGTTTTAAAGCTTAAGTAACGTTGCAGTAAAATATTGTTCCTTTTGATTAGGGGGGCTACTTAAACAAGTTGCAGATTTTAGTACCTAGGAAATTCCTCTTCCTACTAAAGTCAGAGACCGAGCATGATTCCGATTGGTGCCACACTCTATTGTTCTTCTGAATTTTCATACCTCTCCAAGAAAAAAGATGGAGCGCGCACCATTGTGCATGGTTATGGTAAAACAATAAGTAAATAAACAAGTTATGCACCAAATCTATTTCAGTAACTACTGGGCAGAGTCATACATCACTCAAGTATTTAGCCGTCTGGTCCATCCTTATAAGTCAGGCCCTGGGCCATTGTCCAACAAAACCCAAATGTTGAAAATAAGACTCAATAGTGCCATGTTTATAGGCACCAACAAGCGGCAAATACCCATGGTTCTGTTGGGTGTTTATTTTTCTCATCTGGTGACCAAACCGATTACAGCCCACAGCAGTGTCATATGGTTCCGGGAAGGGAAATAAACTATCTAAAAGGGAGTGTAGTGTTTGCACTTCAAAGTATCACCACATCACTTAATAATGCATGTTTATTATTCATATTCAGTGCAGAAACTACTATTTGCACCGCCTCGGTAAAAAAAAAAACAAGACAACAGATCTAAAATGCAGAAACTGGAAAAGCAATTTACTTAACAGCTTAGCATGTGGCAATAAACCCATGACTAATGAAAACAATGAGCAGTCTCTGGCTGGCAGGCTGAAAAGTAGGAGGGAATGTGGTTTGAAAATGAAATGGGCAAAAGGAAATGTTTTTCCGTACAGTAAGCCGTCTAAAAATCTCTGCTCACAGCAAAAATCTAGTATTTTGCAAGTCACAGCAACGTCATTTAAGCAACATTTATATTCAGGGACTCAAATTTCCTAAGTAAAGATGACTACTTTTAAAGACCCGCTGTCTCATGCTATATGCTGTGGTGGGCGGAAGCAAAAAGGTAAATGACAGCTGAACAGACCAATGGAAGAAGAGAGTAAACCAAAGCACCTCTATGTAAGTAGAAATATTTTGGGAAAAGAGTAGTCTGTGGAGATCGTTAAATCGGTTTCAAAGGCCAGCCGTAAAAAAAGGAAACACTTCCAGGGTCAAAGATCACACACGCTTGAAGTTACACAACAACCATTATAGACAACTGTACAAAACAACAATCCTGGTCTTCTTTCTTCTCTAGCTATTTAGAACCTGGGTAGTTAGGCTGATGTCTTGTTCCATGTTTGTTTACTTACTTTGTCGTATGTGGGAGCCACGTTTGAATGTTCAAGGATTCCACTATGGTGGAACATGTATAATAGGTTTCATTGGTGTGTCGTTGGGGAACGAAGAGTGTTCGCTCTGTCTTTTTAGTAACTCTCTCTGGTGCTTTCCTTATAGGCCATGGCAATTTCCTGTCCCCGAGAGCACCCTCACTTGTGGTGGGTGCATTCTAAAATGATGGTCTGCTTGCAGGACTTTCTCGCTGGAGGTGCAGATATGCATGTCATCTGGAAATTGTTACAAGGGTAACATATCTATAAGGGCCGATCTTGTTCCCTTGAACAACCAAATGCTAGAAAGATTCTATTTTGTTTTAATATGGGTACGCCCCATACTCTGCATCACAAACCTAAAGTTCTTCGTTCATTTTCAGGATTGTTCTATATTCTCTTTGTCGTCTTATAGCTCAGTGTTCTTCAGTTTTTTTTACAGTGGTATTTCTTTGAGGGATTACATTTTTATGTTTAGCTTTCATGCAACATAAAAGCCAAATATAATGAACTGTACATTTAGGGGCAGGGGTATCACTACAAGTAAGGCGTTGCAGTTTTCTGTGCACAGAAAGTTAAACAGCATTGCTATGCCTTTGTTAGACTAGCAGCCAGGATTAAAGAGTCTGGGGGAGCAATAATCTATTAGATAAAGTTGCCGTCTACTAGATTATGCGGTCACTACTTTCTTCTCTGTGGACAGCAAGCATCACCACAACTCAACAACGCCAACACTATAACTAAAGCAACAAAGGAAAACTCTTGAACTAAAACTGCTAAACTATAATACTAAAATTACAAGATAACAACATCAACACTACAACAACAGGGGTGAAAATCCAAAGGGAGGTATGCAGCAGCTGGTGCCTTGCCACTTCAGGTCTCCAATACTCTGGTTGAACAGATGAGTAAAGAGAGTGCTATGGTTGAGGGTGTCAAAGACTTTAGTGGTCTAAGAAGCTGGCACTGCTTTTCTTCATTCCGATGAGGAGGCCAGAAACCAGAGATCAAGCCTGACGAACCCTGAGGGGTGAAGACCAGCCTGGGAATGGTACAACAAATGGTAAGGCTCTACAAATGACTGATTAAAGCTGTGCAATCAAGGCCTTACAGCGATGGGATAGATTAGATATACATTTTTTATTTCTTTATTGGTATGCTTGCAGTGCAAACTAAACAAGCACTATTTTCATCGTGTAACTTTTAAACAAGATAAGAATGTCCATCATCACTTGATCACAAGGAATATGCATTTTAACAGGTCTGGTGACCGGTGTTGCCAGGACATAATAGCCTTACCCAATTCCATCCGATTCGACATAGTGGCGCACATAATCGTAATTTCAAGTATCTTGAGCAAAACAACTGCTTGTCCATATCCGCAGACATTTCATGGTGTAGTCAGTGGGCTGGAGGGATAGTCTACCATGCAAGCAGGCCTCCGCCTCTAAGGTATCCCGTTCCATGTGTGCTGTGGATGATCGGCAGCACCCTCAAGGAGAAGCTGCAGAGGGGGAACGGGGGTGGGGGGCAGCTCTTTGAATCAGTGGAAGGGGGGGGGGGTAGGGAGTTCCCCATCAGGTATGCCTATAGAGAGTCCCATATGTCCCATGGTCGAAAGCTCGAGGGCAATAACTTGGCATAAGTGGTCAGCTGGTCTTTACAGTAAATAAGATCTTGCAGCTATTCATTAAATTTGGGGGCCCTCCCCAACCGCATGCAACTCTGCGTTTGGCCAGGAGTGGGCCTAGTGAAACAAACTTCCTGGTCGATGCTTCAATATTTTCGGAGTAGCCTAGTAATGCTACTAGGGGTTTAAGGGTCAGGGAAGTAACCATTATCTGTGTCATAGCTTCAGAAACTTCCCTCCAGTAGCCACACTAATTACTCCACACTCCCATGCCAGGTGAAGAAAGTCAGCTCTCAGTGCCCCACGCCTGGTGCACCAGTCATCTGATCGAATGTGATATTTATGCATTCTGGGAGGGGTGTAATACAGCCGGTATAAAAATATAAAGTGTTTAATGTGTAGTCTGCCACTAGCCATTATGCGGCCGGTCTGTTGGCAGCAGTAGAGCCATTGTTTATCAGTGAGTGGGGTTCCCAATTCATTGTCCCAAATGAAGCGTGAACCCCCATTTATTTCTGTGTTCCATTTGTGCATTGTGATATAGTGTGGAGACTAAGTTCAGGAGTCATAGACTGTAGTAAAACATGCAAAGTCTGGAGTGTGGGGGGTTCCCGAGGGAAGTCATGAGTGACTGCCCTTACATTATGGCGGAACCGGATATATAGGAACCCCTCCAGGGGAGTGGCCACTTCACCTGCAAAGAGGTCACCCCGGGTAACGAACAATCCCTCCACATATAGGCCTCCGCAGGTAGTGACTCCCACCTTCTGAAGCATATTCAGGCATGCCGTCTCATGCGTCACTGGGAGCAAGTGATGATAAAGCAACAGGAGGAGTGGGGAATGGAGGATAGGCTTATTTAGTCTCATAGCCAACTTGTTTCAGGCAGCATACGTGCAGACAACTGTAGAGAAAGCCTCATCCACATTATGTGTCCGTGCCCCCAGGAATGCAGTTGCGGGGATAGGGGCCATGTTGCCTTTCTCTACAGCCAGTGTGGCATGAAGTGGGCCTGGGGGCACAGGAAATAAAGTTACATGTCTTGTGCCTCAAAACCTCCCCTCGCAAATGGCTGTGTAAGGACCTCCTATTTTAGCCAGGGCTGTTTCTCTCCCCATGCCAGTCTAATGAGCTGTGTTTTCAAGGGTTTAAAGAAGTGGCGGTCTGGTGAGTGGAGATATTGAGAAATAAGTAGAGAAGCTTTGGTAAGATTATCCTTTTTATCAGGGAAATGCAGCCTGCCAACAAGAGAGGCAGGGAGATCCAGCAGGTGAAGGAGTCTGTCACTACGTCCAGAGGCATACCATAGTTTGTCCGCAGTAGCTCATCCCAGTCTCTGGCGATGGTCACCCCTAAGTATTTAAGTTCCAATTCACACCACTTCAGTGGGTATTCTGGACTGTATCGCTGAGTGACAGGGCAAAGAGGAAAAAAAATAAAAATCAGACTATACCCAATTAATGTGAATGCCTGATTGTCCTCCAAAGCAGATGAATTTGTGCAGAATGGTACTGAGGCTAGCCCAACAGTGTGATGTTGTCAGCGTATAACAACACAAACAGATGCTTGGTAGGATAGCAGATAGCATACTCCCAATGGTGTTGATTGAGTTTGGCCGCAAGTGGTTCCACAGCCATCGCAAACAGGGGGGGGGGGGGGGGGAGTGACAGTGGACAGCCCTGCCTGGTGCCTCACAAAATGGGAAAGTAAGGGGAACAAGTCCTAGTTATCTGTACCCTCGCCACCGGTCTACTGTATAATAGTGCAATCCACGATAGGAAGGTGGGGGCCATCTGTCGGAGCACCCCAATCAGACAGTCCCACTCCAGGGAGTTGAACACCTTGTTCACCTCCAGAGACACTGCTGCATCAGCCACTTCCAGGTCTATGTCTTGTAGCAGTGAAAAGAATGTATGCAGATTATGCAAAGTGGTGCACCCTGGTATAAAACCAGATCGGTCGGTTTGGATCAGGAAGTCCATCAGCAAACTCAGACGGTTGGCTAGAATCTTCGCGAATATTGTAACATTGCAATTGATGAGCGATAGAGGTCGATATGATTTGCCATTTTCCACTGGCTTGCTGGGCTTAAGAAGAAATATGATCATTGCTTCTCTTATTGAGGGTGGGAGAAGGCCCGATTCCTTCGCCTCCACATATACGGCCTTAACAATAGGTACTAAGGGGCCAACATAGCTTTTATAAAAAAGATTGCCGGCAAGTTATCTGGACATGAGCACGTCCAGATAGCAAATTGCATTATGGCCACTCTGATCTCATCCACTTCAGTGTCGGCCGAGAGGAACTCCCACTGCGCATCACTCAGTCAGCTGAATGCAACAGCATCTAGATATGCATATATATCAATGCTTTGGGTCCTACGAGAGGAGTAGAGAAAAATGTGGAAAGTATAGGGAGTATCCCAGCTGTGTCTCTAACTAGGGAACCATCCGCACTCATGGCCACAAGGATATCAATTGGAGAACCTGGGCTTGGGTGTCATCTCCGGCAATGCTTTCCCCAGGCTCTCCCCATATAGAAGCGCCTGAAAGTATATATTGCGGAACAGGCATTCGTGCTCAGCAGTGGTCTGATAGTCAGTGAGTGTCTCTCTAAACTTAGTCCCTGCCTACAGCTTGTGCAACAGAAACAGTTATACGTCTTAGTATCGCCTTCCAGTCTCTTAAGTGTGCCCCGGAAGTTGAACATTATACCTCCGCTCTTGACGATGCAGATCCCACGCATGGTGACTTTAAAGGCCTCCCAAACAGGTGGATAAGCTCGGGACAGTCTACATTTCTCTCAAAGAAATCACAGATTTCTTGCCCTAGTTCCTCATGGAAAGGAGTGTCAAATAAAGTAGCCGGGGAGAACCTCCACAACACATATGTGGAGGTATTGGCCAGAGTTCTCAGTTTCAGCGAAACTGGAAAGTGATCGGAGTATGTGCGCGCTAAGTGAATCACATCGGTCAACCATACACCCAGCCCGCGGGATAGGATTCAGTAGTCAAGTCTTGAACAACTGGAGTGTACAGCCGAGTGAAAAGTGCCTTCTCTTTCTAGGGGTGGAGCATCCTCCAAGCATACGATAGCTGGTGTTCCTCCATGATATGCTGAATGTTGCAATTGGTGCTTGTATCATGGTGAGCCTGGAATGTGATCTATCCTTGATTGGGTTAAGCCTAGTGTTGAAGTCCCCTCTGCAGAGGATATGTGTTGAGCCTATGTCCATGACAAGTCCCCATAACTTATCAAAAAAGTGTGCATCATCAATGTTGGGTCTATAACAGTTCACCAGGGTAACGGACTGCGAAGCCAGTCGTCCCCACATTAGGCTGTAGCGACCCTACGGGTCACAAAGCAAGCCACCCGGGACATATGGCATGTTTTTACGAGTGATGGTAGTGGTGTCCCTAACATATGTTGAATAAGTTGCAAAGCTTCTGTGCACTGCCCATTTGGTATCAAAATTGGCGTGGCTGTGTGTTTCCTGCAACATTATGATACGGATGTTGTGCCTATCTAGGTAGGCCAAAATGTGTCTGCGCTTAACGGGGGTTCCCCAACCCTCTGACATTCCATGTTAGGAGGTTATAGCTAGCTCGGGTAGAACATTCATGGACGTCTGTATGGACAGTCATAGCAGCTTATGAAACCGAAATGAGTGGGCATGGATTAGGCAGTGTGGCAATATAAGGGTAATATTGGTATACAAAGGTTATGTGGGTATGAGTGATGTACGCTAGAATAACATATGTAACTTGCCCAGTATCCTCCCCCACACACTGGCGGCCCAAACCCGCCAGAGAATAGCTTTCCACCCACCAATGAGACAATAAGGTCAGCCTGAATATTTCGTCCCATTTTTTGCGTCTGCAATAGAAGTAAACCGAGATAAGAAATGGAAGAGAAAAGGTGGAAGAAAAGGACAGGAGAGGAAAGGAAAATGAGAATAGCTAGTTGAGAGGGGAGTATAAGAGGAGAAGGGAGTGAAAGTGAGCTTGAAGATAGCTGGACTAAGAAGTGGATGAAAAAGTACAAGATAGAATAATTTAACTGCAGTAGGGGTATCCTTTAGGGTGCCACCAGTGAGTCCGGCAGTTCCTCCTCAAGTTAACGAGGGTGTCCAGGGTGAAAACTTAAGAGTTCTCAGGTGGCTGTAGTTAGTTGGGTTACAGTCCATCAGGGACCCTCAAGTCCTCGAGTGTGGAGATCCTGCGTTCTACCTCTCCGATGCAGCCATTTTGTTTCTCCAATTTCTGGGTGATGAAGCCCATTCGGGAACAAATGGAATCCATTTTCAACCCGCATGAGGCGAGTCTGTGCTGCATTGCTATTAGAAGTGATTTTATGTCGTCCGCGCCATTTTGCGGCCCAGGCTGTGATTTCTCAGACATAGTGTTCAGTACCACTGTTCTGCGCACAAATGGATTTTCAAGTTTTTGTCTGCTTACCCTCCGTCCTACCCATAACGTAGGATATGGCTGCGTTGTCGGCGGGGTGTAGGCTGCCTGAAGTCAACCCTCCAGAGACCAGGGGTGCATATCCTCACATATCTCTCTGTGCAGGAGGCGAAAAAACAGCTTCGTTCCCACGGTCCATTCTCACCTCCCCCAAATCACCGGGAGGGGCACGAGCAGACATGGAGCTCACCAGGCAGAAGCTGGACAGGCAACAAAGATGAGGGGCAATAAAGGAGAGGCTGTTTTGGGGTCGTGGATGATGCCCCGGCAGGCTGTGACGGCCTTCACAGTGGACCCGCAGGTACCGCCAGCAGTCATCAATCAATCAATCACAAAGGACAGGCAGGCAGGCTCCCAGTAGCACTTACGAAGGGCTACAGCACTTGCAGCGGAGGGCCCAGGCCCTGTGGTCTCCCAGACAGTCTGCACTCTGCAGCGCCACCAAAGCAGAAGAGCCGCAACCATGCCACAAAGCCAACCGGGTAATCTGCAATGAAGCAGCACCTGCTGCGATTCGCAGCCCTGCTCAGGGGCGGACCGCCTCCAGGCCCCGCATGCCTCCGATTGGGTCCTAGGCCGGCAGCGTCGCAGTCCCTTAGGGAGCACTCCCGCAGCAGCAGACTGGTAAGTTTATGGGACAAACCGCTCACCGCGTCCTCGCTCACCCCCTCACCTTGGCACGGACGATTGTGTCAGTCAGATTTCCCAAACGCAGCCACCATCTTAAAAATGTGGTCGGCCTCCGCGAGCCGCAGGGCCACTTAGCGGGTATTCGCCACAGGCATAGGTTGACTCAGCTCCTTTGGGGCTCCGGGGCATGCTGGCATCCCTTAGGTGTACTATGCCCGGGTTGATTGTAGCAAGATGCACCATCTGAGGCAGTATTATTCTGGGTGGTGACCCCGGACTGAAGGAGCCTCACACGGGTGCGGCCATCTTTCTCGCCAGCTCTCTGGCACCCCTGGGGTAGATTAGATATTGATCAAAAGTTACTTGAATCAATAAGGACCTAAGGGGGATTCCTGGAAAATGGTGCATTTCTGCTGCTTATTTTGCAAAAGAAGAAACATGTCCAAAAGTGAGGGTGTTTGAGGGCAACTGGGAAAAAAAGCTTATCCTTTAAAGATGCAGGAAAGCCATAGTGGTGGCCTGATCTTTACTGGCCAGAACCCAATCCCCAATGCTACAGGAGATGGAGGCTCGAGTGATGAGAACTCTGGTGTAGGTGGATGGAGGCTGGCAACAGCGACTTTTCAGACAATATGGGTTCATGAATCATAGTAATATTTGTAGTAGCGGGATAAACCATCCCAAACACTCGGAGAAGGGGGAATAGATAACTACAGTGGAGTTTGGTTTCTAAGCTTGCTAAAACCTTACACTGTTTTAGGTCGAGCCTAGCACAGAGCGCATGCGCTGCTCTAGGAGATGACCTCATGGAACCACTGCAGGTTGTCAGCAAACTCGTGCGTGTGGCTTTTTTTTTTTTGCATACATTGTATTGGCCATTGCATGTGGCTTTAAAAAATGAATGCATGCAATTGGCCAAAGGCGGGTGCATGTCCCAACTTTCCCAGTAAATGTTTCCTCCCACGGCCTACAGCTGTCGGGAGTGAGCAGCAGCGCGCAGGGTGCCATCTGTTCTGGGTCATAGTACAAAGGTCGCTTTTACTTTCGTGGGCGTGCTGGTTTCATTATCTGGCTCTTTCCTGAATCTGTGCAGTGTCCCCGCCTCTCTTCACTCAGTTCTGTATACATTAGCTTCCCTCCCTTAATACGTGTTTATGTTTCCAGAGATTTTGAGTTTGCTGAGAGCGTTGTGCCCCAGCCTCCTGTTTTCTTATTTTGTACTCTAATCTAAGTTTGTGGCATTGCCGTCCTCCTCCCCACAAATCCCCTTGTATCTGCGCCGGCTGCTGTTTTGTATTCTTTCTGTGAGCAGCCTATGCCCTCCCCTCCCACGTTCCGCATTGCCGCCTGTCTCTTATTTTGAAAGCTCGCTCTCTTCCTTTGGGTCTGAGCTGTAGCAGCAGCAGTGTGCTTTCCCCTCCCCCTCTCCAAGACCAGCTCTGCGTTTTCCATATACGTTCTCTTACTCTCGCCGACTTTCGTTCCTGCAGTCCTTTCATGGCTCACTACATGCTCTTAGTGGGAAATTAAACCTTTTATGGCCCATAAACCTGAATTTGCGGCTTTGTTTAATGGGGGATATTTGTGGTCTGTAAAACAAAGTGCTTACCCTGTGTGCACCCAGCGTGTGCGTTTTTCTTTACCTCCCGTTTCGCCCTGGATTTAAATGGAGATGGGTATAGCCGGGTAGACCTGCTATACCACAGAATTTTGGGTTTGTTTCATTGATTATTTTTTTCTTCTTGTGGCAACAAAGCCCCCAGAAGGTTGATCTGAAAACGTGACTGCCACATTAAAATGCAACACAGAGATTACGCATTCTTGTTTTCTCTGCATTTAAATTCCTTGTGTTTCGGCTTGCATTGTGCTCTGTCATAGCTACAATTTTTTGTTGGTTTCTGACGTCACAGTATCCTTGATTTTCCTTTTATTTTATTGTTTTTCGCCCCCTTCGACCTTCTTGAGTAGTGCGTGGGAGGAGTGGAGTGATCACGTCCTAGGGTGGGCGATTGTAGATTGCATGAGCCTTGGACAGCTTATCTGCCTCAGTGTGAGCGTTGGTGTATCTGCTCCTTGCATTAGACCAAATAGTATTGTTTTTGGTGTTAAGAGATCTGCATGTTCTTGACGTCCTTGTTTATTGCTCGCCCAAGAAGGCTGATCTATGGTCTTAGTTAAGTTTGTCTCTTTTGTCTTTATGCCTGTCCATATTTTGGCGTTATATTTGTCTGAAGTGGACTACTTTCTGGAGCCACCACTCCATGTTAGTTTGGTGTAGCCATAAAAGCTAATTGAATTGGGATTACAACTGTGGCTCGGAGAGAGAGCTGTTGGTCCGCTCTGGTCACTTCTGGCCTGCGGTTTCCTTACAACCCCACCACCCGGACTTGAAAATGAATATCCACAAACAAATGTATTTATTTTGTCACATAAGAGCTTCCATAGGCCAGAGGGACTGTCCAAGGTTACACCCTACTCACTGGAGTGAACTGATGTGGACATTTAAGTTAATGGTTAGTACAAAGTTGACCTCCTTATGGAGCGGATGTATCAGCGTGACCCGGAAGTTTGAGATTTCCCAAGGTTAGCATTTCTGTGGACTGTAACCTCTACAGGGCACTAGAAGTGTAATGGAATCATGGCTCTCCATTTTTGCCCTCTGGGTGAAATAAAATCTTACCTCTGCAGCAGTACCACCCTTCACTGCCTTTGATGTAACTTCAATGAGACTCGCTATAGTACAGTCTCATCATTTCAGAACTGGAGCATTTTCAATAATCTATAGAACGAAGCCATTGTTGTTTCGGATTTATCTTCCACAAACAACAACCACTGGCAAAGCCAATAGCCCTAGCTTGTTGTACCTGTAATGTTACTTGTTGTATCAGAATTATATATCTATATGCAAAAGATAGAAACAGCAAAATACTAGTTGGGCAGCACACTATGCTAAGTACAGATTTTTAGCCTGCATATATATAAGCCACGCCCTTAATTACTTCTTCTCCCCAATCACCCTATTGCTTCTCCCCTGCAAAATTGCAAAAATGTTGTGTGTGGGCATGCTAATAGGGGATAATCTGCTGCATGGCTAAACTTATAAGGTCCCAAAGGCGAACCTATCGGCTATGCCAATGCTTGGTTTATATACTTATTCCACACAAACACAATCCATTGAGGGGCAATACAGTTAATGCCATACGTTGTGTAAAATTGTCAATTTTATTGCTTTGTTGGTGGAACCTGCAATTCACCATTTGAATCCCATTACAGCTGAAGCAGCCATTCATATTCAAGAGATAAATAAAATCAGTGCTACTGAACTGGGTGCTAAAACCTTGTAATAATTATGTGCTGCAAAGCAACTGAGCTTCAGGTGCATACATCACATGAAGGATGGAAATTATATTTCCATGCTACCATGATCACAGCATAAAGCTGGTCCTCCTACTGCAGGTGCCAGGATAACATATTTTGTACGAATAATAGTGCTAAAAACATCTGCAGGTCTTCAAACAGCAGCTGCTGTGATGAGTGGGGAGATATGGTTTACTGAAGAGTTGTTCGATTCTGGGAACTGTCCTGCACGTGCGCCCACAGTCTGCATTATATTCTTTTCACTTATGCGTGCTTGTAGCATCAAGCACAAGTGGATGGGGCGAGAATTGAAGCTAACGGGGTTCTGTGGTTAAAAGAACATAAGTGTAAATGTCATCTCTTTTTCATAGTTCTCTAGAAATCTTGACAGACACTGACCCCCCGTCTTGCCCTTAGAATAGTGTCTCTCCTCTTTGCTCTTATTGCTAATGCTTGTTGTACCCAAGAACCACCAATGTGGTAGCACATAATCGAGCACTGCATTAGCACAGAATAAAGGGGCAGCAACACTGTTCAGGTGCCCACGGCTGTGCAGACGGATAATAGTTAAAGGTACAAAGCTCCAAGGACACAAAGCAGCACAGCTATGAGGCACATTTAAAGGCAGAGCTTGAGTGAAAATGAGCAGGACGTGCTGCCGCAATGAGGGCTAAACTCGTGGGTTGAGCGCTTGCTGTAGTGAACTGGGTACAATATGTATGCTTTCCTTCCTTCATAGCTTATAAAACAAGCATTAGCCTAGCCAATAGGTCTCGCCTTTGGGACTTTATAAGTGCTTAGTTATCCAGCACAATATCGTTGGTGCAACAATATCAACTGTTGCATGGCTAAACACTTATAAGGTCCCAAAGGCGAGACCTATTGTCTATGCCAATGCTTGTTGTTACTTGCTGTAAATCTGTTAAGTAGTTTTGGAGTTATTAAAGGAAAAAAAAATGTGTATATCTAGGGACACAAATCCTTTGCAGATCTATTTGTGGGGATCCGAGCGAAAAGCATGGCCTTAAATGAGTGCCTGCCCGCACCCCCCGGCCCTCTGAGCGCACCCGCCCACCACTACTCTGAGCGCGAGGGTCTGACATGTCAGAATGAGTGCATATATATTTGTTTTATTTTACAGTCAAATTTACACATCTGCCGCGAAGAGTACGAAAACTTGTAAACGGCGCCTGAGCTGAACACAAGATTGCGACACGACGCCGATAATTCTTTCTTACCCCGCTCCCCCGTACAACTGGGAGTTTCAATAACGTTCACAAGCAAAGCTGTTATTCTGCAGGTTGCCTCGCGTTTCTAATCTAATGTACGAATGACCTTCAGGCAATAAAATTATCACACCCTACAGACACGGGGTCCGGCTAAAGGCTGATACCACCACACTTCAACTGCATAGCTCCAGCCAGCAATCAAAAAACTGAACTCTTATTAACAATTGCAACGTGCTAGAGATCCGATGTCTCTTGAGTGTTGGACATACAACGTTCTTTATATTCCGCGTGCAATTCCATCTCCCCAGGGGGAGGCGGGGTTCAACTCCAACAAGCAACAGGCCACCCCATGATAAGGACAAACCTTTCAGCATCTGTGAGGAGTGCAACTGCCCAGCCACCGGCAGAGTGCGTGCAAACTACCATACAGGCAGTAGCGTACTCTGGGTGGATTATAGGGGCGTTTTTTTTTTTTTTTTTAAAAAGAAATAAAATTATCTTCAGATTTTTCCGTCTTCCGCACCCCAGCAGTGCACCATAACGGCACATGTTTTGTGCAATTGCATAATTGCATAATGTTTTCATCCGCTGGGTTCTTCAGATAAGAAATGAAATGTTTTTGCATTTGTATAAACTGCACGTTTGAGATTCATGTCTGCGGAGAGGAGAAATTCCCATCTGCACATCTCTGGCTCGTCCGCAACTGACAAAGAAAAGCTCTAGGAGGCGTTATGACTGACACATTAAAGAAGGAGTACTTTCCCAAACACAAGACAAATCACTCGGAAAGTGGTTCGGAAGACGTGACAAGGCGCTAAGTGCAAGACATGTGGAAGCAATGAGGAAGGGAGGAGCTGGAAAGGGTTAAACGCTGGGAATCGAGAGATTAAACACACAGTGACATCTCCAACATGAGAAATTCTTGAAAAGAGGTCTCGGGGAATATGCTAAAGGAGGGGAGATTAGACGTGTAACGAGTGGTGCGCGTGCGCCACAGCGAGCGATCGGTTTTCAATTATCCCGCCCGTGTCTGGGCACAATAATTGAAAACAGATGTGGCCTGTGCGGGTAAGCGCAAGCAATAGACCTTGGGCGGAGCAAAGGTGGGACATGCACCCGCCTTTGCCCAATTGCGTGCTGTCTTTCTTAGAAAGATGCACGCAAAGCCCAATAGCCTGGGAGAAAAAGCTCACCACACGCACAAGAGTGTGGTGAGCTTTCTAAAGCCCATTACTAAAAGTCGAGCAAGCAGCACATGCGTGCTGCTCTAGGCTTGACCTAAAAAGCACAGTTCAGAAGCGTAATGTTAACACGCATCATTGTTAACATGAACCAACCGGTCTCCCTGAGATTCAGCCATCCGGCTAGACATCATTTGGACCAGGCGGCTTTATAGAACACATTCAGTCATTTAACATTTACCTATGCCTCGATTAAGAAACTGTCTGCAGAGATAGGGCTCGTTGATATGTCTCTCAATAAGATGAAGTAGCATTGCCAAAGTAAATAGGTCTTGAGCTAGTACATCCAAACTGCATTTGTGCATGCCTGTGTTTCATACTTTGTCTTGTTAAAGCCAGGCCTATTGTTTTGCCAATGCTTTTTTTGTTGGTTTAATCAGCTGAATTGTGAGCCATTTTGCTTACATGTATACACATGTATGTGTATGGGACTCGTACGTAATTCTTGACTACAACATTAAAGAAAACCTGCTACGGTGAAAAAACCAAAACAAGCGTTAGCAACTGGCTTTAAAGGAATTGTAAGTAAATAGCTTGTGAATAGATATGCATTTGTGTGGAAGCAAAGAACTGTAAAATAATATTGGTTTAGGTTAAAAGGTCAGGTGGCAGTTGCAGTGTCAAGACAGAAATAAAACTCCATGTACATTAATGACTGCTTTCCTCCCATCTACACTACTGCCATAGCCAAACACCATAAATTATCTAGCTATCCAAGAGACATTAATAGCATTACAATTTCATGTGTGTTCCACTGAAAGTTCAAGCATCGTCAGCTGGATAAATAAACAAAACGATCACAGCTGTGAGGAGGGGCAACACTTTTGTGGAATACACAACTTCCGCCCAGTCAAAATGTGTTCTCCCGGCTATCAACATTTGGGCGGAGCCAAATCCCCTCTCCTGGTGATTTTCACTTTATTGTCTTGTGACAGCTGCACTGTCAAGCCAGACCATAAAAAGGTGGGAATGGACAGTTCCACTTCTCACTGAAAAGTATTAGAAAATTACATTTTGGACCAATTGCCTTCAAGGCCATTAACAGACCCCACACAGCCCCCGTTTTAATAGCTGTGTGAAGGACCTGCGCAGTACAAAATTGCTTATAACGTGCTCTACCTAAAATCCCTAAAACAAGGCATTCGAATCGGACAACTGAGCACATCAACCCGACAGCTACAGTTTCTTCCAATTGACCAGTCAGTCCTAGATATCCAGGAGTTTAACTACAGCACTTCCGCTCTCCTTCCTTCCCCATTGTGCGGGACATACCAGACCACGGAACACTACTCTTCAAGCAAACCTTTGGAAGGTGTCCATTTTCTTGGGTGGTCTTTCCCAGCACCCTTCGGGTCCATTTCAGGGTTATTCTTGTGCAGCACTTCAAAGCTGTATCTTTGAGGAAACTTAGGCTCTACAAGCGTGTTAAAAACAGGCTGGTACTAACAAAACACCAAAAAATGGTTAACCAAAGAAGAAATGCATACACAGCCATCCACCAACAGGGGGAATGTTGCTTTATTTAATGGCCTTAATAAAAAGTGATACTATGGCCATTAAATAAAGCAGCATTTCCCCTGTTGGTGGATGGCTGTGCTAAAGACTGCTACAAGTAACGAAAATGCGAAATACCAACAGCAGACTTGCACACTCAAATAATCAAGCATTAAAAATGCAATAGGTCTCGCCTTTAAGTTAAAGCCATTTGCTTTGCTATACAATACCATTAGCAAAGCAAATGGCTTTAACTTAATCTAGGCGAGACCTATTGCATTTTCAATGCTTGTTTAATCTAGCCACTCTTCCTTCTTACCATGCATCCATACACCCTTCCATCCAACATTCTATTAGTCATTCTCTATCATCCACTCTTCTCTGCATCCGTCTCTACATCTATCCTTCTCCCAGTATTTCTATTTCTTCATGTGTCCCTCGATCCACCCACCCATCCATCCTACTCTCTAGCCACACATCTCTGAATCCACCCGTGACACACCTGCCATCCAGAAGGGTCACTCATCCGAGAACAATTGTTCTGAAAAAAAATGTGAGACTCAAGCGCCCCTTGGCAATGAAAAAATTAAATATATCTTTAAAAGGTAGATAACATTAAAAGTGGAATGTGGGAGTATACATTAAAACTGCACCAGTAATGATACTATACCAAGGAAACAATGGTTTAACATCCATTACAATGGTAAAACAAAACATGTGGTCATCTAGGCACTGTCCAGACCCCCAGAGTAGCCCTTTATTCGAGGATGTAATTCCAAAATCAGGAAAGAAGACAAAAGCGCTAGGTATGCAAATTTGCTCTAGCAAATTAGCGCAAGTGACTTCAAGTCCACTTTGACCCTAGTGACTTCACAAGTTTGCCCACTTATCACCCTCGACAACCACTGACTCCCCCTAAACTAAAAGGCTAGTGGGGTAATGGGTGGAGTTTAGAGAACTTCAACAGAATTCCTAGAAGTTGGTTTACTTTCTGTCCCGGACGCTGCACTCAGGATTTCTGGGACCAGGGGTAGGTAGTGAAGTACCAGGACTACCAAAGCGGAAGCTAGGAGTAGCACTAGCAACAACTACCCCTCTCTACTCCTATTTAACGCTCATGCCCTTTTAGCTTTAATGAATCCAAGCAGAAGTTCTGATCGGGGCTGTTTTTCCGCCCTGTCGGGCTTTGTCCCCCGCGTGTGCGGCACGTGTCTGCCTTCCCTGGGAGCCTGGTCTGGTTTAAGTGCGGCGGAGGCAGGAGACATGCTTATGGCTCTGTGGCACTATGAGCAACAGTTATTACTAATGCCCAAATCACTGAGCCTATCCCTGATGAGGATGAAAGATTGAGCTAAACTCACCATGGCTAATATCTGTGACATGCCACTCGGCAGCCGGCACGTCAACCCACCTTGCTGCCTCATTTCTCTAGTTTGTCAATACGGGGTTCTCAAAAGATCACAGGCCACTGCGGCGTCGCTTGTGTTCCGTTTGTCTAATATGGGGCATCCCTGGAGGAAAAAAAAAAAAAAAAAAAAAAAATCGGCCGGACAATTTACAACCGGTTTCAGCTGCAGCATTTATATGTACATGTGACCATATGCCAGTGCTCTTTGAATTAAAACCCCGACAGACACCACCATGTGCTGTGGAAATTTAGCTTGCAAACTGAACATTATCTGCGCCATCTTGCCCCTCCCCAGCACCACGCACAGCGAACGCACGGCTGCCATTTTAGGCACCCCACTCATTGTCAATCGCCAGCGCGGTCCCCTTGGCGCTGCGAGCATCCCCCGCGCGCCGGCCACCCCCGCTCTCTCATACAGGCCATAAACCCTCTCCTTCTGCGCGACCCTGCTACGGAACCACTTCCGACCGACAACCCATACATGGTCATGCCTCTCCTTTGATAACCCCCTTCCTCTGCGCCCCATTGTCTGAACTGGTCCCAGGCCATCACCTAGCCCTGCGGATGCAGTTTATTGCCCCTACTGTAAGGGAAACACCCCACATCAAAGGGATTACAGTAGAATCAAAGCCCCTACCCCCTGAGACCCGGCCGGTTGCACACACCCCCGGGAATTAGCGGAATTCCCTGCTGCGCGATAGCCATCTCCCACTGCGGGTAGGGTGGGAACCTCTACTGTAACCATGTGTGGGATCGGATCTGAGCCGGGGCTTCAGGGGATATTTCCCCGCACATCAAGGGAATCTCAAGAATGTACTATGTATAATAAAGCAATAAACCAGTGTATAAGAGACCAGGTCTCAGAGATGCAGTCAGAGCACCTCGTGACGATACCTTGCTGTCTGATCGGATGTGTTCTGCTCCGACGGAATAAAACTTTGTTTCCTGCCTTCCAGTCTCCGGCGCCTGCCTCTTTTATTGGTAAATTATCGAGTGGTATGAGAGGCGATTACCGCCGGGCAAATACTTGAAAGGTTATCGACTGAAACTGCCGCTACCATTTAACAATTGGCGTCCCAAACGTGGGGCCCATCAGCGACACGTGGATCCAGTGGGAGAGGTCCCGACGACAGAGTGAACGACTGCAACAATCGGGAGAGCTCCTGCCCAATAGACCCTCGTCTGGCAGCCGATCATCCGAACTTCACTGGTTCCGAGCAGACCTCTCTCGAGTGATCTACGGTCCTGACTGGGAACCATCAGGAGTGCCGCGGCAAATACGGAGAGTAGAGGACGATCGGGCGCTGGAGGCGGAAGACGAGAAACTGTCCACGCGGTCCGGGTAAGGTCGTGAAATACGACAAAAGTGCGAAATAATTGATTGATTGTTTGAATACTAGTATTGCTCATTGATTGTTCTCTTTGAGATATTCGCTGTCTACAAACGGGGAGGAGTAGAAATACTCTCTCTCTCCCTTTGCAGATAGTGAAGGGTAGGTAACGCAGACTTTTGTCCCCGTTGAAACCCGTCGTGCCTATCTTTATCTCCCCATTGATTGATTGTCCGAACATTGATTGTTTTGAAGAATAGTGCTTTTTGAGATATTCTCTGTTTGCAAATAACGTAGAATAGGAATATTCTGTCTAGTCTTTGCAAATAGTGAAGGGTAGGTAACGCAGACTTTTGTCCCCGTTGAAACCCGTCGTGCCTATCTTTATCTCCCCATTGATTGATTGATTGATTGATTGTCCGAACACTAGTTGTTCGATATTGGGTCTTTGGAGGTATTCTCTGCTTACAAATAACGAAGAATAGAGATATTCTGTCTAGTCTTTGCAAGCAGTGAAAAGATAGGTAGTGCTGACTTTTGTCCCCGTTGAAACCCGTCATGCCTATCTTCTCCCCACTGATTGGTAGTTGGTTCTGCCCGGACCGCTTATTAGAGGTGAACCACCCGGCTCCACTGGAAGGCACCCCTAATAAGGACATGTTCACTAAATATGGACTAGTCGCCGTAGCTTATAGCAAGCTGTGGCATAAATATACCAAGAAGGACCCCGAAAGTCAGTGGCCACTGATGGGATCCTTCGACGACCACAAGATAGAAGCGCTAGAAGTAGCTCTGCGTAGCAATAAAACGACGCCTACTATGCTTGACAGTATTGGCATGTGGCGCAAAGAAGCGACGCAACGGAAAAAGAGGGAAGAAGTAAAAGCAGAAAAGGAATTACGAAAGGCAGCTCACCTTGCCGCTAGAAAGTTAGAAGAAGACATAAAGGAGAGAAGGGAAACTAAACTAAGACAGGAGCCCGAAACCTCAGGCCAGTACGCTGTTAGGACCCCTTCTTTGCTCTACCCTGAGTTGTCCTCCAAGCAGCGAACGAATGACAAGTTACTGTTAGGTCCCCAGATCATTTACATGCCCCCTCCGTATGCACCCTCCCAATCAGTAGTGCAACACCCACAACCCCCGAACACGAGCGAAAGCAGTACAGGGGCCTCGGCCCTCACGGCCTCCGCGCCGGCTGAGCCTCTTGTGCCGAACCCAACGTCGACTACAACGCTAGACGACCATGAGATAGGAAAGAAAGAGTCCACCAGAATGAATCGATTAACTAAGGATGAACGAACAGGAATCGACAAGATAGTAAAGGCACTGGTAGGATCCTTTTTGACCTTACAAAAACTAAAATAACGCTAGGAGTTAGCCCTTTGTGGGACATATGAAACCAAGGGAAGGAGTCAAGCTCACGGTCGAGACGACCGCGAGGTAGCCCGACTCCATTACTCTCGCTACCTAAACATGTCTGCCCTACTGCCCACCCCGCCCAATAAGCATGACAAAATCCCGCACAAACGGAAGCCTGCTGACACCCACCATCGACGTCACCAAACTAGGGCTAGATCGCGCACAATTGGGCTATGTTATTTTTCCGATTGCACAGTAACCTCATTGTGCTCGTCATCAGACTACAAATATGTACAAACACTCCAACGAAGTAATGTAGTTATAACATTTTAATAACTTATAGGATATAACAAACACACCAACAGGGTAAACAGGTTAAAACACGTTTTAAAACAACTATTTACATGACAGTCTGCTGCAACCTCCATCCCAAAGCCTTAACGTCCACGTGACACCGTCCTCGCCTCTCCTTCCTCGAAATTGCAACATTGGCCTGTTTTGGGCGGTCCCTCTTAGTTGACTTTGGGCTATAAAAGCCATGCAAAAATCCATTGACATCATTGGCGAGCGATTGTGCGAATAGGCCGGAGGCTATACGAAGCGCCGAAGTTCTGGCAACACCAAGGCGGAGCCCGCCACGCTGTGCGGGCCTTTCCGCTTTCTCTTCTTCTTTCTTTAATGAGGGCTGGTGCCCTGGCGGGGGGGAAGCGACGCGGACGGGCCTCCCCCACCTCCCCAGGTGGAGGCTCGCCGGGCACCCCAACCGTCTTTGACTCACCGGCCAGCTAAGCTGCACCCAACCGTCTTTAATTCGCCGACCAGCTAAGCTGCACCCAACCGCCTTTCACTCGCCGGCCAGCTAAGCTGCACCCAGCCATCTTTTTCATCGGCCTGCTGAATTTCACCCTGGCACGCTGTGCGGGTCTTCCCAGTCACTTCTTCCTTCAATCACGGAGGGTGCCCTGGCGGGGGGAGGCGACGCGGACGGGCCTCCCCCACCTCCCCAGGTGGAGGCTCGCCAGCAGATGAGGGCACCCCAACCGCATCTTTCACACGTCAGCCAGCTGAGTTGCGCCCTGCCACTTCATTCGCCGTTCGGCTGAGCCGGCACCCCTGCACGCGACCGCCAGGCAACCACCCAGGCACAGGGTTCACCAAGACTGCCGCTAGCACCCGACGCGGGGAGTGGGCCCCCGCAGCCAAGTAAGTAGGGGCCCACTCCGATGGTGATACCATCCGAACTGCTGTTGTCGCTGCTACTGGAACCACTCCGGTGGCAATACCATCTGAACTGCCGCTGTAGCTGCTGTTGGCCCCTCTCCGATAGCCGTACCGAAGAGCTGCTGCTACTGCTGCCATTGAACTCCGGCGGTTGACCCCTCCGGTTCCAGGCCTGGCCCACCGTGAGACAATTCTGGACTCGAAAGCTTGTTTGCTAGGGCATGGGCCCCACCCTTGACAGAACGCTCCCCTCAGCCTTGCAGAATTGGTTGGAGTCATTTGACATTCGACTCCTGCGGACTTCCGGTAAGGACAAAACCACCGCCATTGCTCTTTTGCCCCCGGGCGGCAGCCGCCTTGCCTCCGCTTGGTGCAGTGAGAAAGTAGAGCGTCGGCGGAAGAACCCGCCTGCTGCCCCGCCCTAAGAACGAACCATGGCATTGCTACAAGGTTGCAGTGACGCCATGCTGACGCAAAGTTGACGCTAACGAAAGTTCTCGAACTACCGAAAGGAATTCTGGTTCAACAGCTAATTCATGGAAAGACTTAGACTGTGCACTGACCCGACCCCGCCCCAAGATGGCGCTGATGTAGGAGTGGCCTACAACTCCTTGTGGCGTTCCAGTCACGTGACATTTGTGTTAAAAAGAGATATATATATATGTATGCGATGCTTACACACGTGATGGTGGGGAAAAGGGGGGAACCGATTTTTATGTTAATCCAGTGTTGCTCATGTTGCTCGACGCCTCTCACACCGTGGCCGGTCTATGGCGGCTGTAGGCCCGTACTTCCATACTGACATTGTTTTAAATAAAGGGCTTCTTAAAAGGGAATTACGAAATCAGTGTCATGACTAATCATCTGGGTTGTTGAAGGTTTTTCTTTTAAATAAATGATTGTTACTCCTAAGCGAAAGCATACAGATAATACAGACACAATTTGCCTAAAAATCTTTTTGTTTAACGGAATTTGTACCCATCACGCCTGCCCTTTTTCCAAGAATTGTCAAATCAATAATGAACTATAACTTAAGGTATATGTCGCATGCAAGGTATGGTATCCTGCACCATAATACACGACCAATTGAGAAATACATGCACGACCAGGGAACGCGAATTTAGGAGATGAATGAACTAGAGCATCTTTGCCTCGAACTAAAGAATGATGGGTCCGTGGTATTACCCACCCCTGCGGCTAGCCTGGTACATGGTAGGTAGAACCTTTCGTGTCTGCGCACGCTGGGGTATTTTGAATACTGCACCTCCCCTCCCCTCTTATTTCCCCTCTATAGGTCACGACGAAGTTCCGACTGAAGAGTGGAGTGGACATGGACCGCACCAAGTTCAATATCAGGGAAAACATAGACAAACGTTGTGAGATAGTGCGTAAAATTACAGACCACCATTGGGAACATGAAAAACTGTATGATATGATTGTGCGTGTGTGCTACGATTATACGATATGAATGTGTATGCATTTCATGTTCGGATCACTTGAAGAGAGCGTCATTGTATGATTGAAGTGCGCGTCCACCGATCAACGGGAGGAGAATAAAGGGTCAGACAACCCATAAGATGAACTACAAAATACTGAAGGTACGCAGCATGCATAGGAATAGAGGACAGGAAAGGAGAGGTCCCCGTGCTCGACGCAGCCCTGAGTCTCCGTCTTGATGCATGTACTGTCACACCCTATCCGGCATTTGTGTGTACGTGATCACCGAATTTATGTCTTTTCCCCGCTTGTGTTTTCTTACATGGAACAGACCCATGCTACTCCATGTTGTGTGTGCACCAAGTGGCCTATTATCTTACCCATCTCTCTCTCTCGTTTTGTGTCGTATGTATGCCAAAATAGCCTACTTGATGCACACGTCTCTCTCTCTCCCTCTCCCTCTCCCTCTCCCTCTCCCTCTCCCTCTCCCTCTCCCTCTCCCTCTCCCTCTCCCTCTCCCTCTCCCTCTCCCTCTCCCTCTCCCTCTCCCTCTCCCCCTCCCCCTCCCCCTCCCCCTCCCTCTCCCCCTCAAAAGGCTCTCTCTTGCCCTCTTTTCTTCTTGAATAAATTAACGACATACACCCCTTTGGTAAGTGTATAATTGGCCTGAACACAGTGGTGTTCGAACAAATTGACAGAAACAAAAACGACCATACTTTACCACGTTACTACCTCTCCTTTTTACAAACATTAAGCCTAATCGGCTGAGAAGGAAAGGACAGGTAAGACGACTGATGTCTCCCAATCTGACCCTCAACACGGGGACTATATGTCAGTGGTTTTTGTTCTTAAAGGACACCATCTCCACCACCCAGAATTACCCCTGACCAATTAGCCCGAAATAGAATGTCTAAAGCACCCTGTTCTCCCAGAGATAACTCCAGCCCTATACTAGCCGTCTCAGAGTATCCCGAACGAAACAGCTGATGGCCCTGTTTTAAACTGATAAAGGGTCACCTACTGTATGAAAAGGATACTCATGAACGCATGACAGTAGCACCTCGCACCTACGGGTATTACCAAACCTTGTATTATAAGGCGCAGAAACCGACACCTAGAAGGCCAGACGATGGACAGGGACACCCACAGAACCCTGCACCACAGCAGTAATTAATAGATTAGTAACACGCACATTAACATCACAGTTAATAGGCACCAATCATGTAGTAACAGATAAGAGCATTTCCGCAACTACTCAGTGGTTGGGAGAGAGAATGAAGTATGTAAATGTCTTCCCTGCCAAGATCTCTAAGACTTTCGTTTCTTATAACCTATTCAAGGATAACCTGCAGCCATCGGAAGAGAGGGGTCGGACGTGACGCACAGTCTGGCTGCGGATCATAAAGCATCTATGACATCGACCAAGGGGGAAGCGACGAAGCAACAAGGGTGTGAGACGAGACACCATTATCAGAACGATGAGCGCGAAGGGCTACATCGAGGCCCCTGCTCACTGACCAGCGTGCCTGAAGTCTCAACCCGTCGGGCCCGATTGATGGGCCCAGTGCTGAAAAGATTCCGCCCCCCTTGGTCCGCATTTTTTTGATCCGATCCCATGCCACCCCATTCTCTCTTCCTCTTTCATTTGGACTATGACTTTGACCTACTACCGAGGAACAAAAGGCCGGCACCCTGTCTCAAAAGTACCTGTGGTGAACTGTGTTAAGGAACAGGACTGTGATCAAAGAACAGTGAGTGGTCACACCCTGCCACGTGAAGAAATCGGATTTGAGCTGGACCTTAGTTCCACCGCCGGTGCTCAACAGTGCCAACGAAAGAAGAACAACAATGAGAGCTTACCAGTGATAGCTCTTTATAAAACAAGGACACTGGAAAGAAGAACCCATGTCAAAGTTGAAAATCCTCTCCCAACCACCTTATTATATTAACTATCTTCTTATCAAGTTTTCATGATGTTGCATCAATCACTTCCGACTATACACTGAGAAGTTAAGAAAATGTAACTTTGTATAGTAACATTCATACAACACCAGCCATGTACACGACTATACTGCAACTTTGAATGTACTTCCTCCTCGCCTACTTTATCAAACTGTATGAGACAATGTACAAATGTGTCAGATTACTCCTGCCTACCCTAACGACTCTGTATCTTTAAAATGTGTGACGAACATTGACGATACTGTAACTGAAAGGCTAACAAAGGTGAATATTGGCCGGACAAGCTGGCGAGATATGTTAAAAGGGAGGACTGTGGAAATTTAGCTTGCAAACTGAACATTATCTGCGCCATCTTGCCCCTCCCCAGCACCACGCACAGCGAACGTCGGCTGCCATTTTAGGCACCCCACTCATTGTCAATCGCCAGCGCGGTCCCCTTGGCGCTGCGAGCATCCCCCGCGCGCCGGCCACCCCCGCTCTCTCATACAGGCCATAAACCCTCTCCTTCTGCGCGACCCTGCTACGGAACCACTTCCGACCGACAACCCATACATGGTCATGCCTCTCCTTTGATAACCCCCTTCCTCTGCGCCCCATTGTCTGAACTGGTCCCAGGCCATCACCTAGCCCTGCGGATGCAGTTTATTGCCCCTACTGTAAGGGAAACACCCCACATCAAAGGGATTACAGTAGAATCAAAGCCCCTACCCCCTGAGACCCGGCCGGTTGCACACACCCCCGGGAATTAGCGGAATTCCCTGCTGCGCGATAGCCATCTCCCACTGCGGGTAGGGTGGGAACCTCTACTGTAACCATGTGTGGGATCGGATCTGAGCCGGGGCTTCAGGGGATATTTCCCCGCACATCAAGGGAATCTCAAGAATGTACTATGTATAATAAAGCAATAAACCAGTGTATAAGAGACCAGGTCTCAGAGATGCAGTCAGAGCACCTCGTGACGATACCTTGCTGTCTGATCTGATGTGTTCTGCTCCGACGGAATAAAACTTTGTTTCCTGCCTTCCAGTCTCCGGCGCCTGCCTCTTTTATTGGTAAATTATCGAGTGGTATGAGAGGCGATTACCGCCGGGCAAATACTTGAAAGGTTATCGACTGAAACTGCCGCTACCATTTAACAGTGCCACAAACAAATTGCACGGTACAACTGGGACTCCTCCACAGTAGTCGAGCGCTTGCCCCAAGCACCCTAAAGCCAGGAAGCAACTGTGTCCATTGGAGACCATATGTAACTGGTTGACTAGAATTTCTACATGAGCACCAGTTACGTTACAGAAAGACACACATATATAGGAATGGGACGATTAAGTGATTTGCCCAGGATCACAGGATGTTGAGCCGATGCCGAGACTCGAACTAGGTTCCACAGGTCCAAAGTGGCAGCTCTGGTCGTTATACCACATCCTCTCATTTCCAACAGGAAAGGGAGCCTGAGAGTTTAACCATTTCCCGTGTCGGTCTGATTTAGGAGGCTTGGAAGACAACGCAGAGTACCACTAGAGCAGAAGGCACCATTGCGGGCATTAAAAATGTGCCTCTAACTACCCAAGACTGCCCCCTCGTCTGCCGAAAGCGCCTTGAGGCGGCCCAAGGCTAGTGGTTTATGAATCAATTAATTCCATGACCATACGGTTGGACATGGCAGCGCATGAACCCACTGAGTTCTCGCTCTCCTTTAGCTGGTCAGGCGCAAGTTGGTCTCGAAATGCACTGTCCCAATTTTTTTTTTTCCATGATTTAAGGGACCTTGCAACACTCCACTAGTTTTAAAATATCTGCTTTTTTGTTGTTGAAATACAAACAGTTATTGAACTGTATTTTGTCGGAGACCATCTATGTACTTGCCAAACCCGCGATAAGCTTCACCTCCCTCCTTTCAACCAAAACGTGTCAACGGCCGCACTGTGTGTGTCCTTGTCTATATATAGCTGCACTCCCCTCGTGCGTGCTCCAGCAGGTGCATTAACCTACCGAGCCGCCGAGTTTGTGGTAGGGGGCCAGTGGCCAGTAAGGGAGAGGGGGCGACGGCTGAAAAGATAGCAGATCATAGTGAGGGGGAGGGAGGCGAATGAAAACGAGAGAGAAGGGAAGAGGGCGTGGAGAGAGGACAGGCTGTTGAAAGCAAAACACAACCCAGTGAGAGGAGCAGATGGGTGAAAAAAGAGAGAGCGGGGACTAATGAGGGAGAGGGGACCAGCTGAGGAGAAAGAGAGGAGGGACAGACGAGGAACGGAGATTATGGCCTGATGGAAACGAGAGCAGTGTGCAGGCACTGGTGAGCGCGAGGGACAGACAGGCAGACCTGAGCTGGGAAACACAAGGATAGCTGCAGCCAAAGCAGTACCCCACTAAGCTATCTACATCAATTACAAATCTGTGACCTGGTGTTCTGTTCTGTGCTCTGAGCTGGCCCATTCACCTTTGAGCTTGAAGAGTTAAACCTCCTGTGCGTACGTTAAGCAGTGCACACGATCCCTCAGTAAGTGCATTAACCGCCAGAGTTATTTTACCACATCTATACCTTGGAAGTTTTGGGCGATGCGATGATCTCTGCAGCAGGTGCATTACTCCATAGGATACTTTACAATGCAGCCAGACTGTAACAAAAAGGTAAGCCAGCACAGATTTACAGTCACGTGTGTCCTTAGGGGCAATGCATAGGTGGACTGTCGGACACTGCATACCTATCCCATTTCCAGCAGCCACTAGCGGGCGAGTGCGCACCGCGGCGCTAGAATGTAAGCATCACATGTGCAGAGGTGAGAGACAGACATACTTGAGACGGGCTGTGTGCATTAACAGGCAGCAGTGCATACTGTGAACACACGAGCATATGCGGCTAGTTCTGGCTAGACAGAGAGAGACGCTAAAGAGTTAAACTACGACTGCGAAAGAGGATCGCGCCAAGGCTTGTCTTTATGGGGCCATGTGTTTGAAACACATGGCCCCATAAAGATAAAACGTTTGCGACGGGAGGAAAGCAGGCGAGGGGAGTCCAAGTAGGTCGGCCCAAAAAGCCAAAGGGAGGCAACATAGAAAGCTCTTTTCCAATGGCTGGCCACTGTTTAGCATAAACGGTGACGCCAGCCAATGGAAAAGAGGGGCGGGGCCTAAAGCCCTTTACTGAAACTCCTCAAAGACATTAAATCTCGCCGAGCGAGCTGCGCATGTGCGCAGCCACACTAACCGAGACCTAAAAATAGACGTTCTGCACAAATATGGCTCATGTTTGAGGCTCTATACTTTTGCCTGAGCTAGAGCAGTCATAAAACAAAGAAGCATTGAAAATGACAATTATTTAGACAAGGGTTTAGTGCTGTTTTCTCGAGCTTCTGTAACCTTCCTCACAGAACATGTAAAGTACAGAAGAAGCAGTGCAAACGCTCCTACCTCACAAAACATGTAAAGTACGGCAGAAGTCTTGCAAACGACCCTACCTCGCAGAACATTCGAAGTGCAGCAGAAGCTGTGCAAATTCCCTTACCTCGCTGAATATATAAAGTACAGCAGAAACACTGCACACACCCAACTACAAGAACATGTCAAGCACAGCAGAAGCGGTGCAAACGCCCGACCTCACAAAGCATGTAAAGCACAGCAGAAGCAGTGCAAGTTTCACTCCTCGCAGAACTGGCATAGTGAGATAGCAATGTGCAAACTCCTCGGCCATCCAGAAAATGTAAATAACACCAACAGAAGTGCAAGCTTCCCTACTCACAGAACAAGCTTAGCGGGGCGCTAACTGTGCAAATGCCATTACAACACAAAAGATGTACAACACGGCAGCAGCAGTTCAAGCTTCCCTCACTCAAAGAACATGTACAGCAGCAGGATAAGCTCTTCCCCCCCCCCCCCCCCCATTCATGGCAGAAGCAGCGCAAACCCTCCTACCTCGAAGATGTACAGAACAGGAGAATCAATGCAGGCGTGCCTCCCTCCCAAAACTGGTACGGGTAAATTGAAAACTCAGACGGACAAACGCAACCAAAGTGATTTGATCTACCTAAGTTACTGCAAGCTCGCGAGTACTAGACCTGCCAACTTCCAAAAATATTTACTGTGTGAGTGGCTGTGTGGCCTTGGAGGGGTGAGACTTTGTGCAGAGCACTGTCTAAGAAGTACGTAGACCCTCCCCAACCGAAAAAAACACACAAAAGCCTCCGAGCCTGCAGCCCCTGTCCTGGTGAATTTTAAACACCATCAAGAACAGAGGGTTACCAGCTCACCTGGTGCTCACTGTTTGATGCTGGCTCTCCACCAGGCGACCGTGTGACACACCCTGTGTATTGCCAGGTCCAATAGTACATTAATCTTGAATTACAAATTGAAATGCGCTCCAAAGGGGCTGCCGCAGCTCACTTCTGCCACGGAGAATACCTGTTATGCAAATCTTGTTTTAATATTTCATAAATCCGTGCAACTTTAGCTGAGCAACTAAAGTTGTTTTCCAACACCGTTTACTTGAATTGCTACAGGGAAATTATTGCAGGTAATGAAAAATAAACCATGCACTACTGACAGACAAAAAGTAATGCATTATTAAGGAACATCTTTACAGGCTCTAAAAAGGACAAACAATTTGGACATGGTTGGAGGGACACATAAGACGCTTTTGCTCTTCTAGGCCTGATGACCAAAATGCCACATATACCAGTAGTCATGATAAATAGCCAGGCTTGGAAACTCCAATCTGGTGGTTGCAAGCAGCTTTCTGCATCGCTTGAGTTAACCCCCTGAGCTTTCTCACTGGCCTGTAGTAATCTACTCGACCCAACTGTAATGTACTTGGCCTGTAACTGATCCCAAATTGTGTGATCATTGGCAAATATTTTATTTAACACTCGCCTTTTTCCTTGAATTCTCACAAATGAGTGCAACTTCAAATATGCGAGTTCAGCACTTCTGCTGTACAAAACAAAACTATTTTGTTTGATTAACTAGATTAAACGTTTGCTCCATGTGCAAGAAGAATCTAGCCCACATATAGAGTACAAATAATCCTTGACTTGCCTCTCAGTTTATGAATAGCATTGCCATCCAGACAGGGGGTAGGAATGTTTCTCAGTTCATGTTCAAACACTCACTTAAAAAAATATATCACTAAAGCATGATGTGGTAGCGTACTGTCATTTACAGACAGTACATTTCCAAGAAATGGACAAAAACCTTCCCACGGACTACCTTTCAGCTTTACTGATAAAACTATACACTGTATTAACAGTAATCTGTGAAAATTCGGTTTCGGAAAATATTTATCATTTCCACATCATTAAGTGTTCTGATTTGTTTTTCATTCTATTAAAAAAAAACGTTATCACACAGAATTACAAAAAAAAATAGGCTTTCACTACTGAAATGTATTTTAAAATGTTTGTACAGTTGACTTGTACAGCAGGTCAGACAGTTCACTTTACAAAATCATGGAACGCTGCAGTCAGAGAAAGAAAAGTAATTGTAAACTGACTTCTGACCTCTGCCAATGAGCAAATGTGACAGTCCACCTGTTCATAGTCAACTCGCCAGCATGGGCGAGTAGGTCCTAAACATGGCTCGACCGGATTAAATCGGATGCGCCATAGCGAGTGAGTAGATTTTGAGGCCTGCAGAGTGGCGTGCCTTGATGCCACTCCACTGAAACGGGTTCTTCCAAGCAGGGAACAGAAGCAGCCAATCAGGATAACAAGCATTTGCAATGCAATAGGTCTCGCAGTTACACGAGTTAAAGCTATTGGCATTGTAAATGACAATGCCAATAGGCATTGTTATTTGCAATGTCAATAGCTCAAACTCGCGTAAATGCGAGACCTAATGCATTGCAAATGCTTGTTACTAATTCCAGTCACTTTTTCACCCTCTCAAGGTAAGCACGCGTCGTAAAAAAATAATCCTGCCACCCCCCCTCCCCCCACGAAAAAAAAGTACTGGCACATTCTGTCTGTCAATGCAGACATATTGCCGCTATAGCTGTTTAGCTTCGGCAAAAAGAGTAAAAAAAAAAAAAAAAAAAAATTTGCTTTCTGAGAATGCCGCACGGCTCATCCAAAAAAGCAAACCAAGCAATGCTGCAAAGACACGCAGACGCCATTAAGCATGAGCAACTTCTGCATCAAGAAGCAACAACAGCCGAGAGGCACCGCACATGCATATGTCAAGGAGGCAACTGTTGTTTGTTTTAATTTACATTATCAAGACGGAGGATGATCATCTTGGAGCAGTACATAAAAAAAAAATATTTAAGGTGCTCCACAGCATTTGTCTCTTTGGTAAATGAGGGGCTTGCAGGAAACTGCAGCTAACAGACCCACCAAAAAGGACATGGGGGCAAAAGTGGAGTTGGAGAGAGGCTTAAAGAAAGTGCCTAGATGCAGCAGTGAGCAGCGAAGGTCAACAACAGTTGTTAAAGTGGAGGGATTAATGAGGGCTCAAAGGCAGGTCCAACTAGTGGCAGCAGCAACTATAGGGAGAGAAGCATGGAAGAAATAAGTGGAAGTTCCTGATTTGTTTTCAGACTTTGCGCAGAATGGTTTAAGGGCTACACTTCTCGCTGAGGTTTTTGAAGGGGCAATCCATTTGCAGCTCCACATCTGAGTAATTCTTACGCCGTACCAAAGAAAATAATATAGTGCTGAGGTGCTATTCTGTGCTGTACTATGCAGCGCTATAATATGCAGAATATATTATTCAGGAACGGTGCTTTAAAAAAGGCAGTCTTTAAGCCCAACCTTTCCAGCTCCTGAAGAGACACACAGGGGGAAGGGGGGGGGGAGGTGGAGACATTCAGGCTGGCAAATGGTGATCATTTCGCGGCTGCTTTGATGTTCTCAGTGGCCACGCGGCTCACTGAGAACATCAAAGTGGCCGCGAAATGATCACGCAGGCTGCCAAATGGTGCGCGCGCCCGGCGCACATGCACTGTATTTGGAGGCCTGCAAGCACTAGTTTGCACTTCCAAATCCCCCTGTTTCCAAAAGCTCTCGCGAGAGCAGCGCTAAAGCGCTGGCTCAGGCGAGACCTAAAAAGGAGCAGAAGGGTCAAAAGACGTTACATCAGGGGTGTCCCACATGGGTCATCAACGATGTGATGTCATATTTTCAGGCTGTCCAAGTGAGATACATTTATTTATGTTGCACCACACAGTGGAAGGCAGAAATGGCAGGAGCAGGGTAGGCAAATCTCGGTTGCAACCTTCAGAATAGAGGCTAATCTTGGTATTGCTGCATGAAGCAGTGAAATTCCATATCACACATTACATACATGCGCACTTGTGTATTGCTTCTGCAAGAAACCATTCATAATCTTCATTTGCATGCCCACGCTCCATGTTATCCTTGAAATATGATGCTTCTTTGATCTCTACCATCCCTAAATTTCCACCCATCAACTTATTTTTTTATTTTATTTACTTCTCCTTAGTTCAGACCTTCACTCGAGCATGAACTGACCTTCTCACCATTCAGCCTCTTTTCCCACAGAACGGTCCCAATCACTACCCTATGCCCGGCCTTCAATAACGATTGAGTTCCACATTTTTCACAATGGGAAACGGGTTTTGCTCCCATCATTACTAGGAGAGATTTAAGTTTGCTTTTTAGGTCTCGCCTGAGCTATCGCGTAAGCGATGCTCTTCGAGACTTATTGAGAGGGCTCCAAAAAGTGCTACCAGGCCAGCCTAGACCCACAGTGCATGTGCGCGGGCGTGCGCGCCATGCTTCTCCGATTACTTTCATTTTCGCGGCCGCTTTGATGTTTGATCGCGGCCGCGATCACTTTCACGGCCGGCGCTTGTTGTCATTGCTATACAACAAGTAACATAACATTGGAAACTCCACATTCCGAGCACTAACCCCACAGGCATTCTTGACAATGGTGTTATCTTCAAGAACATAATTATCTGCACTTGTTGGTCGACGCATTCACACATCATCATGACATTTCACGCACAGCCCAGTATAATTATACTCTGAAAAGAAGCTGGGAACTTCTTCTGCACAGGTTGTCATAAAAGTCATCAGAGTACCTAAGGAAAATTATAACCGAGGTTAAATAAAGTGCAGCAACATGAAGAGCACGTCTAGTTGTCCATGAGGTGGAAAGGTCAAGACTTAATCACTTTAATATCAAAATATATTTCATGTAGTAGGTCACATTAACCGAATTCCAGCACTAGGTGCTGAGAAAGATTACAGACCAGAGATGGAGAAAATCATGATGAGTTTCATAAACTGCAGACTTCTAAAATGAGCCATATATTTCTGTTATAACTTGTGTTCTCGCCCAATATATCCAATTATTTCTTTTTATCCACGTGGGTATACTATACGCCAGCAACCACTCTCACAATATTTCAGTAAGGATTTAAAAACGGGATTTTGAGCAAAATTTCCTAAAACTAACAACTGAATATTAATGTCAAGGTTCTCGGTCAGCTTTTCTGTTCTGTAACATTATACACGTCATCAACAATTCAGAACAACGCCTGATACCATGAGAGGGCTTTCTGCACTTATTGCGATTAAGCAGCACATTTTGGGAATATATGGGAGTGATTGACAGGATGCACGTTTTTGAAATTCTATCTCTGTCTGCACACAGCTTTGAGCACTATGTGAATCGATTTAAAAATAAACTTTACATAGGATCAAAAAAACCTGTGAAATATTGTAGCAGGGCATTTGTCAGACAGCAAATAAAAATATATTAAATCTCGAATTTTTAGCTAGTATAAAAGGGTTTCTTGTAAGTCCTCGAAAAAGAAGTGATCGCCTAGCATTATCAAAAGGGAAACCTCATGACTTCCTAATGATCAGGATGCTGGGCACTCAGCCTGAGACACAAAATGTGGCGCTAAATCTTATTTGACACTCTGGGATGGCTTGATGGCGAAATCAAGTCATACCTACTGGCATGTGGTGTTAATGTTGACATTAGATACAGTATTACACAGTCATTAGAGACGTTTTAACGCATGGGCAAAGTGGGCAATTGCCCAGGGCCCCCACCCTCCAAGTCGCTCGCTCTGAAAGTGAACTTTCTCTCTATTTGACCTCTGGCTATTGTATTTCTCTTTCTCACTAAACCTCTCTTCCTCTGTCTGCCACTGCTCCACTCAGTCTTTCTACTCTGTGTCTTCTTAACTATGTTTGGGGTCCCGGGCAAGACATATTTCAATTGTTGGTGACCCTGTTATAGTTTGGCATATCATTTAGTATTGTTTGATATCGCAGAGGTAATGAATTATCAAGAAATGATCAGTACAATAGATTTTTTTTCCATATTGCCCTCAAAATACGTATTGCCCGACCCCCCAAAGACATTAAGATTACAATTCTGTCATTAATATCCCAATAAAGATTTACTGCCGACAGAGATTATAATTTTGATCAAGGAGATCTGTTCTTTCTCAGGGCATTGTTTTAGGGTGCTTCTAAAAGTTAAAGAACAATAACCTTGAGAGATAAAGGTCCAGTGGCGGCTCGCAGAGGTAACGCTGTGGGGCGGTGAAGCGGGGCTGGGTGAGGGGGTAGTGTAGTCCGACATACGGTGGCAGATATTTATTTATTTATTTACTTTCACCATTGCCGTCGTATGTCGGACTCCACTCCAAGGGCATCATTTACAAGCCCATTGCGCTGGGGATGCGTCACATTTTTTGATGCACTGGAGGTGCAATGGGCCTGCCTATATTTACAAGGCCACATAAAGTCACCCTGCGTGACCTTTCGTGGCCTTGCAAATATGGGCACTTTTCACGCATTGTTCTGAGTGACAGGGGAATTCCATGGGTGTTGCTTAGGATGCTCCCACGCAACATCCATTGAACCTGAGACATTCCCAGATTTACAAAGTTTTGTAAAGCTATGAATGTGTCAGAATCCCATGCTTCCCCATGGAAGGAGTAGGAGTAGCGCAACCAGGAGGAATACTATTTTGTTTCTCTTCGTTTTTTAGGTCGTACATCAGCATGTATGCGCTGTGTGCAAGAAATTTTATGTTCACTATATGGACTGTAATCCCACCTGCTGCTTACCATTGGTTGATTCCAGCATTGACCTTCCTTACAGCCTGCTAATTGGTTCACAACCTGATACATCACTTCTGTTTTGTTGCTCAGGAGCACCGCTAAACTGCAGAATAATTTCTATTAGTGGGCATCCGCTTTTATCAGGTACTGTTTCTTCTATCTCCCTCCCATTCCCCTTGCCCTCCATTTTTCATTTATTTTTAGGTCTCGCCTGAGCCAGCGCATGAACTGCCCGGCGAGACATTTAGTGTGTGGGCTTTTAAAAGTCCGACCACACGCTTTTGGCTGGCATAGAGCGTGCAGTTACGCGCACAATGATGAGCAGAGGCGCCATCTGGCTTTCCTCTCTCGTCATGGTGCCCGCACATCCCACACCACTCGCCAGCCTGCTTTTTGCCATTTGCCGTCGCGCGCGCACTCCTCAATTAACTTTCACGCATGTCTAGGACCCCACTCTGCTCCTCACTCCTTTTGGCTTCAGTCTGCCAGCCCCGCCTCCCTCGGCATCCTTCCTCCCAATCTCTTGCTCCCCCCTTCCTCTCACCTCACTGTACCCTTTCTCTCCCCAGCCCCTCCTCTCTGCCCACACTCCTCTCGGCTCTACTTCCTACGCTCGAGGGGCGCCGAGGCTTCCATCTCCCCCTTTCCACACCCCACTTCCCCCGCCCCTTTCCTTCTGTGTTCTCCCTGCCCCTACTCACTCCTCGGTGTCTGTCACTCCCTAATGCCCCGGTGCTCTCTATTTCCTATTTGTCCTCCTCACGGTTCCCCCGCCTCTCCCACGCTTCATGCCTCTCCCCTCCCCGGTTTCTGTAGTGCTGTGTATCACTGCCTTTCCACTGGTCTCTCACCGTGTATTTTTCACCCTTGGCCTCTTCCCTCCAACACTTTTTCAGACGTGTGGTTAACCCAAAGTGTTAAGCAGTTTACAAGTATCTTCTTGTTAGTGTATAATCGCACTCTAAAAGCAGTCAACTGCACATTATTTTAATTTTACAGAACAGCGAATCTATTTGTACATCTCATTAGGTATTTCAAAACCACCTCCTCAGCATAGGTTATATTATGATTCACAAAATGTGACAACCTCGGAGAGGCACTGTACGCTTTTGACCTTTTTTCTGTTTTGCGTGACATTTCCAAATGTTTCAGTGCTCTTTCGCCTTATGGAAAGTTGCCAATAGGATTTAAATAAAGAGGATTATAAAAAAGGAACACTGATAACTGCCGTCACATGCAAATTCTACAGACTCATCCGTAATTGACTGTCAGTGATGAAAAAGAATGCCAAACGTACATTTATTTTATCTTTGTGAATGTTACAAGCATGGCACTTTTGTTACTTCGGTTAGGTTTAAGAGTGAAGTTTGTGTAACACACCCATGAAAGCTCAACTTTATTAAATAGCCCTTCAACATCGGTGAGGATTGTTATCATTCCGTGCCACAGTCTGTCAAACCGGAGTCCTACTTCTATTTCCTCAGCTGGACCCCCTTTGAGGTTTGCAAATCCGGTCACCAATCTAGGATGCATTTTGAGAGCAAATTAACCATGTCTCACCTCAGATGCAAAGCAAAGGTCTGCCCAGGGCAGCCCCCTCCCCCCACCACTTTCTGACCCTGGGGGAAACTCAAACTGCAACCTTCTCTCTTTCATATTGGGGCCTTGTCACATTTCCGGTGAACGATGGCTGCGTTACGAGTATCGATTCATTTGGAATCTAAATTATATGATACAGTTTTGAATTAAATTTAGTGGAACGCTACACAGGAGGGCAATAAAGCACCAGCCTATTACTTGCCAGCAGCGAGGCGGCAGCTGGGGGGCGGAAGCCGAGCATCGGCTCTGGAGACGCAACTCCAAATATCACTCACCTCAGCCCTTCAACGTCACCAGCTAATTTTAGACGCAACATAAAAACAAGCATTGGCATAGCCAATAGGTCTCGCCTTTGGGACCTTATAAGTGTTTAGTTATCCAGCACAATATCCTTGGTGCAACAAATCAACTGTTGCATGGCTAAACACTTATAAGGTCCCAAAGGCGAGACCTATTGGCTATGCTAATGCTTGTTTGACTCTGGCCTCTGTCTGAGTATCTGCCAGGGCCTGCCTGTGCGTGGTAAACCTAGGATGGAGGGTCAAAGGTTGCTATGCGTTTTCAGCAACCAATTAGGAAGCAACTTCATACGTTGCTTTTGGTTTGCACTTCCAGGAAGGCGCTTCAAAGACCACAATGGTGACGAAATACAATAAAGATGACTTTTAGAGGAAGTACTAGCAGTGTGGCTTATTGAACCTTTTTTTATTAGCGTTTTACGGGCCTGACATCAACAGGATAACCCCGCGGGTGATAGTGCGCTTTACAAATACAGAAAGGACTACAGAAATATATAATAAACTAGAAACAGACACAGCAGCTAACAACACTCCCAAGGTCGGTGAATCAGGTGAGAGGAGAGTGTCTAAAACGAATGACCTTGTGCAAAGAGGTTCTTTGTGGCAGGTGCACTCATAGACAGAAGGTTCAACTCTAATGCTGGCGAACAGGGTACATTTTGTTATCCCACATTAAAAAAGCTGAGTAATGTTTAGATAACATCAGTTTCGAACATGAAATGCAATAAATATTTTCCACGGCTATGCCTTTGTTTGCATACGCCGAATAAATGTATATAATATTTGCATCTGACTAACACGAGATAGGAAACCACAGACTCACTCAGACCTACCTAGCTCTGAGTTTCCTACACCACCATACATTCTACTTAGCCTTTGGACTTGTGTTTGTTCTTACATTACTACCCAACTCGGTACTGAAGAGAGAAAAGAAGTTCATAGAGACCCAGGAGAGGGGTCCAATGGGGGAGTTGCTGTACAACAGATGGCGGTCAATCTTGCAAATGACTCATTATCCCCCCCCCCCCTTTTCCAAGTTTTTGTAAGATGCCAAATACAACACCGAAGTGCCAGATTACAGTCTTGTTGAAGGTTTGTTTCTTTTAGTTTCAATACAGTCATATGGGCATTTTGACACTGCACTGTAACTGTTCAGCAGAAAAAATAAATAAAGGGAAGCGCTACTGGCTTACCGCTTCAGAGTACTGGACAACCCTTTGATGTCCATTGCACTACATTCACAGTGTGGTGGATGCTACCGGGTTGTCCACTGTACTGGGGGGGGGGGGGGGAATGATTGTGGTAAAAACATAAGAAACATTTTCTTTTCCAAAAACAAACTTGGGATTGCAAGGGAAACGCTTCCTATTGGACATGGCCCTTGTTAGCCGATTTCCGTAAACGGTTTTGCTTTTTCCTCCTGGATTTTGTGGTCTCTCTTTTCATGGCCTTAGGACTCTGGGCACTTTCCCACTGTAATGCAGTGAAATCACGCATGGCCTTCCTACACATGCTAGGAAGTGGTACTTATCTGAGTGGTTTAGGTATAGAGCCTGTGAGTGTCCTGTAAAAAGGTACACCACATACCCATGGATGGTGTGCACCGGCTAATTGTGGGACGCAGAACTGATTGTGCCACCCACCAGAATAGCCTTTAAACATGTATCAAGCCTGCCATTGCAGACCTGTGTGTGCATAGTTACACTTATTCTCAGGATGGCATTTCTAAATCATTATCCAATGCGGGGTGGGCCGTTCACTACCACAAGAGCACCCCTAGGGTAAGCCCTGGGGGTGGGGCAAGTGGTACGGAGAAGGCAGGGCAGGTTTCATGTATGTTCCTTGCCCAGGTGGTGAATGATCACCCCTTCCCCCCATGTGGGTTTCCCCTACCTAGGATGTCTACTCTTCCCATGGGTCGACACGGGGGTTGCTATATTAATTTTAAACTACAGTTTTAGTTTACAGCAGGGAGTAGCCTCATGGTGGTCTTGGCGAATTCCCTTTTCATGGCCTTAGGACTCTGGGCGTTTTCCCACTGTAATGCAATGCGAAAGCACACGCTCCCTTCCTGCACATGCTAGAAGTGGTGCTTACCCGATTGGTTTAGGTGCAGTACCTGGGAGTATCCTGCAAAGAGGTATACAACATACCCAGGGAAGGTATTGCACTGGCCACTCATGGGCTGTCACACTGATTGTGCCACCCACAAGAAGAGCCACCCACAAGAAGAGCCTTTCAAACATGTCTGAGGCCTACCATTGCAGGCCTGTCTGTGCGCATTTGCACTTATGCGCAGGTTGGCCTTTCTAAACCACTGACCAATGCGGAGGGTGCTTTTCACCAACACAAGAGCACCCCTGGGGTGAGTCCTGAGGGGTAGAGCAAGTGACAGGAGAAAAGCGTGGCAGGTAAACATGTGTATCCTACCCCAGTAGTGAAGGATCCCCATGTGCACTCTCACTACCTATGAGGTTTACTCTCCCCATAGGTTAACATGGGGGAATGGCTGAGATTACTTTATTCTACAGTGGTGGCTTACAGTGGAGCAGTCTCATGTTGTTTACCATCATTAGATTCACAATGACAAATCCTCTGTTGTGGTAAAGGTGGATTTGTCATCTATAGCTTAGAAATGCTACTTCTAGAAAGTGTGCATTTCTTTGTGCTGAACTCTTATGCGTGCCCTTTCATTTGACTCCAGTCCACACTGGAGGCCGGGGGAGCACATCTTTGCATTCCCGAGAGACAGCCATAAACATTGGGCATGCAACTGGAATAACAGACCTCTGACATTTGAAGACTTGGCTGGATGTAAAGTGCTCTCCAAGGGCTTGTTGGCTTGCCCCCTGTTCTTTGTGGCGGTCTCAGGGAGAGCAAGGACCTCCCATGAGGGACCTACATTATTTACGTGTTTCATCTGGGAAAGGGTGCCCTCTCAAGCACCTACTTTGTCCGCTGGATCCTGACTGCAGCGCAGTGGGAGTGTGGAACTCAGTACTGTGCTTGGAGACCGAATTGCCTTGTGCCCATATCTAAGGAGTGTGGCCCCTGCATCCTGGAGCCCCAGCATGCACAAGCATCTCAGTGGTGGTGAGCGGATACATTCACCAGTTGCGGGACTGAACTTGGGCCCGCTTCATTGTCCATGCCGCATCGCTCACGTGCGAAAAGCCGACTGCAAGCTCATTGTGTGGGGTGTCCGATTCACAGGTTGCGACCCTCGAAGGCCACATTCGTAGTAGTGCCTCATTCTACTTCGTGCAATACTACTGAACTTGCGACTGTGTGTTTGTGGGACCGGATTGTCTGGTGAACTTGTATCATCACGCACCAGATGTTGTGCCTCATTTCCAGGGTGGTACAGAGAACCCAACTCGTGATTCACTGCGAGTGGATAGTCTGGTGCGACTCGGATCAATGTGCACTAGACGCTGTGCATCACTTCCTGTGGGGACAGCTTCACCCCCAATTCACTGAGTGAATCATCATTCCCTCAAAGCAGCGAATAAACTGCTCTCTCCTCCCCCAGCCAGACGACTTTGTGTTGCCAGGTAGTATTGGGCCTTGTGGATGAAAGTAATTGACTAGGCTGAGGAACACTTTTGAGAGCGATCAGAAGCGGGTTGAGAGACCACATGAACCCCCCCACCCCCTGTGCTTCACAGAACTAGGCTGGTGTCGGAAGGCGAATTGAGAGACCTCTTGATTGAACTGGGACAGTATCTAGCCGTTCCTGCTCCGCATAAAGTGGATGAACTTTCCAAGTGGTGGCCAACAACCACCCCTTTGTTAAGTGCTAGGTTACCCTGATAGTTACTCCAGCCTTCTCCCCTGGGCCCTTAACTCCGTGGGATTCCAGCCTTTAACCGGTATAGTACGGAAGAGTTTTTTTTACTCTAGCGTGTGGACCTACAGCACCCTCATCTGCAAGGCAAGTTAGAAAAAAATGGATTTGTTTGGGCTCAGTTTTGAGACATTGCTGGTACACCAGTTGTAAATCATGCATTTTCTCATATTTCGGTGAGGGGAAATATTAAAATGTATGGGAAACTCTGCATGTGTGATCCATTCATGTTGCAGGCACTAGACCCAGCCACACTAGTGGGGTACTGTTTTTTTTGTTTTGTAATCGAGAGAAATGTGGGAATGCTAGGTGGTAGGAATTTCTGCAACCCTGCAGATTCCAGAACCTTTCCTCACAGCAATGAGAGGAAAATGTGTGATTTTAGCCAAAGTTTTGAAATTTGAAGGGCATTGTGGGTAAAAACAACTTTGTAGAATCCACACAAGTCACTCTGGATTCACATGGATATCAAGTTTTCAGAAATGAATGGGGTTTGGTCAGTTTCCCCAGGTGGCGGCTTAGCCCAAGCCCAAATTGCCCTTTCACTGCATGCAGCAAATGCGAGCATGGAAGTTGCATTTCTTCGTTTTATATAAAACTAAAAGAATGTCAGATAAAACTCATTTGTTAAAAAGCATTTGCAATGCAATAGGTCTCGCATTTACGCGAGTTTGAGCCTTTGGCATTGTAAATGACAATGCCTTTTATTTATATTTTGGTTTATACAACATAAATAAAAGGCATTGTCATTTACAATGCCAATAGCTTAAACTCGCGTAAATGCGAGACCTATTGCATTGCAAATGCTTGTTAACAAATGAGTTTTATCTGACATTCTTTTAGTTTTATATAAAACGAAGAAATGCAACATCCATGCTCGCATTTGCTGCATGCAGTGAAAGATTAGTGGAAATTTATGACTGGAATACCAAACGGCAGATAGGCAAACACACACACCAATCATTCAGGAATCACATCAGCGGCACCATTATATTACCACAGCCCTTTTGTAGCACTCATATATTTTCATAGGAATTAAATATATTTGTAGAATCCTAATAAATCACAGCTAGTGCGATTGTGATCTATGGGAAAGAAATGCCGGCTTTAAACCTTGGACTCGTGTCCCTGAAGAGAGGTAGCTGCGCGGCGATGGAAGGAAGTTTAATTGTATGATTAAGGTGGGCTGAGAGCCCCCGACTACCCACAGCTGCGAGCATTAACCCTCTGTCTGCATGGTACTCACCCACTCCCCAACCTGCTGACAAGCAAAACGAAACCTAAGAGCAATTGCTTAATGTGTAACCCACACTTTTATAAATATAAAAAAGCGGGTGCCGTGCTCCAACAAAGCATGGCGCCCGTGCATTAAAATAGTTATGTGCAGGAAAAAGCAAATACAGGAACGCGGGTGCCATGATCAAAAATAAAGCGTGTTGCCCGTGTTTTAAATATGAAAGCGGGTGCAAATTATGCTTATATACAACACAGAGTGCCAACAAAGCTGACGACTATGGAACTGGCGAGCAAGGTCGATTTAACATTATGATCCTGGGCAAATCACTTATTCTCCTCTTTAAAGAAGAAAAACAACGAATGTGAACTTGTGTAATGTAACTGGTGCTCATGTAAAGCACTGATACTTTCGGGTCGGCTTGAATTAGCGCTATTAAAAAAATGCCAAAATAGGAAAAATAGTACCTCAATCCCAGATCGAGAGGCGGGGTGACTGTAGAAACATAAGACATAAAAGCGCCGAGACACGGCAAAAGTGAAAGCAGGGGTGCGCGCTGCATTTGAAGTAGTTAAAGTGATCGGAGATGCGATCAAGGGAGCAGAAAGGAAACTGATTAGAAGGGAGGGGGTAGTGTGAAAACAGCGGGGAGAGAAGGGAGGGTGTAATAAAAAACAAAGGAGCCAAAGCTATAGAGAAGGGAGGGGGGAGTGGGAGCAGCTGTGCACGTGCATGTGATCGTGCACTCAAGGTTTAGGCCAGCCAAAACTGTGGGTAGCACTTTGAAAATCCCACATATAAAATGTCTCTTCGAGCCTTTGGCTCAGCGAGACCTAAAAAGGGTACATTTTCACGACAAAAATCTGATGCCTTCATGTTGTGTGCTGGCTCACCCACACAAGTTGGGTACCGTTTTTATCAGTGGAAGTGTAGGAATATGGAGTAGAATAACATTTGTTATTTATTACCAGTTAGATCGCTCTACATTTTTGACTTCCACATGTTAGCCAGTGTGCAAGAAAGTACACAGTTTGCAAACTGCCAAATGAATCACATGATGGTATTCAGAGGTTTACAAATAACCACTGTTCTCAAACTCCGGATCTTGTGTACATTTAAGAAATACATAGATTAACTTTATATCCATTTTTAATTTATAAGATTTTACCACATGAATTGCTGCATGGTAAGTACACAAATAAAAATCACTATAAGCTGCAGCTCAATTGTTGGCGATGGGTATTGTATGTTTTTGAATAATCAACAAACACTGAATATCTCTGCAACCAAAATGGTCTGGTGGATGTAGAGGTATGTTACTTTTGAAAATCATTCATCTGGAGAACAAAATTACTGATTAAACTGGTCCAACTTTTTTCTAGTTTTCAGAAATGTATAGTTTTCCGGATTCATACATGGAGTTTCACACCCGTTTCCACCACAACTATGTTAAACAATCAAAGAAATACAAAAATCGACCAAGAGTTAAAAAAAATAAAAATAAAAGGATGATGAAAAACATGGCTACAAAATAGACTTTTTACAACTCTGTTCAGGAAAGCTGTGAAAATTATGATCTTGGCACAGCAAGACTTTTGTTGATGCCATTTTTAGAAAAAGCAAAATATGATTTCTTGCAAAGCACTTTTTTCAGCAAAAACCAAAATATTGCAATATTTTGGCTCTCGTTGCCTACTAGGGAATCCACAAACCCTGGTTACCTTTAGAACTCCAAGGTATGGGAAAAGGGATTCACATTTGAAGACCTAAGCGCCCCAAACATCAAACGAAGGGCTCAGCACTGGGGGTGTAACAGCCCTGAGCAGCTAAGGGGGTAAAGAAGGGCCTACTAAATGTAGCATGATTAATAGACACCAACAACCAGTTCAAAAGCGCAACTGGATTTCACTGAACTTTTCTCCATCACAGCCAGGTAGATGTTTGAACGCTAGCCCAGACACAGCTAGACATTGGTGCCCTGCACTCTGCTGTTCCACACAGCAGGTTAATAGCCCAGGGCCTCCGGGGCTACCCCGGTCTTGCTGCTACGTGGTGCCCGGGGCCACCACCACCCTTGTAAAGGACTCCAGATGACCTTCTGCCCCAACGGAATCCCAGCAGTGGCCACAGTGAGGTAAGGAGCAGGTCATCAAAGACAGGCTGTGCGCGGCTGCTATATTTAGGCTTTCATTAAAAAAAAATTATAATCACAACATTGTCCCCATTTTACAGCTGTATGTAGAATCCTCTTCCCTTTCCCATGATGCTGAACCCCCTCCTCTCCAGCCCCCACAGCATGGTGTTTACCTTTGTATATTGAATTACCCACTGTCCATGCCACAAGGTTTATTTTCCATATTTAGATCCTTGTAGGGCAAATGCAATTAAGGGGCGGTGGTTAAAAGTGTAATTTCCCATATGTATGAAGTTTGGCTTTTCATATAAGCAACAACCTTTAGTTGAGAAGGGGAATTAGCCCCTTCTACACCCAAATCTTGCATTATTTGGATGAGGTGGATTGGGAACCTTGCCAGCGCCTCACTTCTGATTCACAGGATATGTTCACATGACCTCTTTCTTTTGTAAAACCTGCTTTTGGGTTTTGGTGCAAGAGTCTTTGAGGAATGTGCCCCGAGATCCTGTATGCTATTGGGCTCCATTTATGAGCTGCCAGCTTTACTGCAGGCCCCAGGCTTACATCTGAAGCACATGGCCCAGAGGGCTGTGGGAGGGTTAAAGAGACTCGTCCTTTCTGCATTATGCATTTCATGGGCACTTGGATTTAGCGTCATCCTTTGTATGGAAGATTAATGGGCATCAGTTGGCAACTCCTTTAGAATGTAACACAATATATGTATAATTCAAAGGATGAGCTCACCGACTGCCACACCGTCCCTCACAATTGCTCAAAAATCAGTTTTAATCTTCCTTAAAGTTTGATTTTTGTCCAAGGACAAATGCTGGAGAGATGACCTTGGTGCACAAGAAGCACAAACTCCAGCTTTACTGGCAACAATTCTTATTTTGTTTGCTCTGCATGTTGCTTGGAGCACCTTACTCAGCTCTAGAGCAGGAAGTCTGCAGGAGCCTGGAAGGGAGAGGATCAGGCATGGTACTGGAGACTCTGTTTCCTGCACATAGTACAGTACATGGCACCGACTCATGTTGCAGAACGGGTTTGGTTTGGTTCTCAATTGTTCTTCCCTGGCTCCATGCCTTTGTGTAGAGAGATGCTTTTCATGGCAAGTAGCACTGGTGCTTGCTCCACAGCAGTGCTCACAATACAGGCACAATGAAGTGTGAGATCTCTGCACCTGGCTATTATTAACCCTTCTGAAGCAGCAATTGGGGACAAACAAAAGGTAAGCCTGGCCTCCAAACGTCATCACCTTGAACAAAATAACTAAAGCCTCACCCTTCAAGCCTACCCATTACCAAACAGCAGTGCTCAGGATTAACTAATCAGCAGACAAAGTTCCTGGAATTGCTAAACGTAGCCTTGTATAGATTCCCCTGACTTTGTTGTTGGGGTTTCCACCTTCCAACCACAGCACTATAGAAAATACAATCCCACTGTCTGGGGAAGCTATCCTCCACCCCCATTTTATGTTGTGCTACAACCAAGGGCATCCAAAATGGATCCCGCTTCGCTTGTGTTAATACTGGATGCCAAACTGTACGGGTCATCATCAGAAGGTACCTGTTGGACTTGGCCCTTCTGGCAGGTTCACCCCTGAACTTTTTGCTTTTATTGGTGACCTGGTGGTAGTGATTTTTGGTTTCTGCGCACTTTCCCTGTGTCCCAGAGTAAAGTGCGTGCGCCCTCTGAGTGCATGTGGTGAGATAGGCCTGCCCTCCCATAGGAATGCATGGGGAATGTATGTGTCCCTGGTAGTTCCTGATGCGTGGGGTGTGCAGGCTCGAGTTTGGTATGTGCGGACTCGTGTGATCGAATGCTTCGCAGTGATATATAATGCGTGATTATGTCATGTGCGGAAGTGCCACTTCTAGGAGTTGGCATATTAGTGTAAAGTGTGTCTGGTGTGTGATTGGCTGGAGCTGGCTGGTGAGCCTGGCTCCAGGAGTCTGGTTGGGTCTGCCCCAGTGGTGAGTGTGAGATTAGCATGCTGATGGCTGGGGAGGAGTGCACCTTGGACCTGAATAGGGCAGGGCTTTCCCAACACAATGCTGGCTCCGCCCCCTGTGGTGCGACTGATGACCCTAGCCCTGCCAGTGAATAGAGTGAGGGGCTGAGCACATCAAGGGTGCTCCCCAACCAGCTGTGACTGGTTTTTCCCCTCACCCTGAACCCAGAACAAAGGGAAAAGGTGTATAAAAATGGGGCTGCGTCCCCATAGAGTTGTTCTCTGCCAGGATCCTGCCTGAGGGGGCTGCTGCTGTTGCTGGGCCAGAGGACCGCCACTTGGACTACCTCCCTGCCTGGAGGCCCAGTGAGCTGGCTCTGGGCCCAGCCTTGCCCCCTGCCTACCTTCCTAAAAACTTTGCCAGGACTTTGTGGCTGGACTTGCTCCAAGCGCCTGGAAGCGCTTTTATTTCACTTATAGCGCTAGGAGCGCTCTATTTGTGGCCCCAGCAGCGTTGAGCTGCAATATTTAGCGAGGGAACCCCGGCGTGGGATTCCCCGCTTTTCTGCCGTGTTCTAAAGTGGGTGTTCCCGCATTGTGGCGCTTGGTGGCGGGTGCCTACCCCGCGTTTATGTGCTTTTGAGCGGGAGCCCACCCCGCATTTCGGTGCGCTTGCGGGTGCCTATCCCGCTTATTTAATTATTTTCCTACGGCGGGTGCCCACCCCGCCGTATATTGCTTATGACGAGGGAGCCTACCCCTCTGACTGCCGAAGTTTAGAGTCACCGCCGCGGCCGGGTAGAGCCGGAAGCCAGGCGGCTGCGGGGGAGACGTGGGCGGGGCTTGGCCCAGCCCAGGAAGTCCCGGCTCCGAGAAAGACCGCGAAGTCATAGGAGGTCCCTGTGCCCGGATCCCCGGCGACGAAGGAAGTCCCGCAGCCCCAGAGAAGCCAGGCGGGAGCCTACCCCGCTCTGGCAGACGCCCCACATGCCGCCAGCAAAGGGAGCGAGGCAACGCGACGTGGCTGCCCGACCTCGGTGACAGCCGGCGCCAGAGACCAGGACCGAGCGGAAGACAGTGCGGGAGTCCCAGGTGAGTGGGACTCCTCGTGGTGGCTGACTCTGCCCCTGTTCTCCGGTGGGGGCAGTGGTAGTTGTAGAGTGCTACCGCGCTCTAACGTACGAGGGCATTAGCCCGGCCCAGAGCCCTGTAAGGCTCCCCTGTTCGGCGCCCCCATTTGTTCTAGAGCCCGAGTGAGGCTCCACCTGCGGGGGCATTTCTGTTGTGCCGGAGCAAGGCACCAGGGCATTCCAAGTGTCGGGCGGCCCCAGAAGGCAGCGGTCCGCCCCAACGTTGATGGGACCAATAATTCTTCTAGAGCTGGTACGCTCCAACTACGGGTGCATTACTCTCTTGAGTCCCTGCGCAGGACTCTAACATTTTGGGCGACATCCTTGTTCTCGAGCCCACGAGGCTCCACGGGGGCATACTAGTTCAGAGCCCAGCGAGGCTCCAACGTAGGCCATAATTGTTCTAAGGGCCCAGAGGTGCCCAGGCCTCGGTCCCTACAGCTGCCCAGCACTTAGTGGGCAGCTGCCACGTTTAGGTTGTGCCCCTGTGCGCATTGGCCTGCGCAGTTTGCGCAGTCTTGCCCTGACTCTGCTGGACACAGGGTGTCCTAGCCCCGACAAGGCCAGTTGGCCTAGGGACTGCCACAGATAGTGGTTAATGTGAGTTTTGCGCTGTTGTTTCTACCCTGTACCTCTGAATGTGTGTTTATGCGTCATGTGCCTTGTTTTACACCGCTGAATGTATTTTATGCATCATGTGTTTTCCTTCCCTACACCTCTGAATGTGATGCATCATGTGTAATGTGCGTTTACCCCTAGAGGTATTGTGATACTTAGGTGGTTGTTTTCTCCTAGTACAGGTGGTGCTAGTGAGGTCCTGGTTCCCTGCGCGATATTTTACTAAGGTGGTTAGGGTTGCGTAGGTGGTACTTACCTGTTACCAGTAGTTACTGGTTGTTCGCTACATGTTCTATTTTTAGTGCTACAGTGATTGTATGTGCTATGGTCTAAAGTATTATTCCTATGTTCTAAGTGCTACATTCTAAGAGTGCTAATTCCTGACAGTGGTCCATGCAGCCCTGTCCCCTGTACATATAATCCCTTGTAAATTCTGCCCGTCCCTGTTGGCACATTGTAAAATGTGTGTTCTTATCTAATGTGTTTTGGTAATACAAAGGCTATTTTTATATAATACCTTGTGTGGAGTTTCTTTTGTGGTGAGCCTTGGGTGTTGTTGCTGGGTGCGCGCGCAAACGCTTTACACATCGCCTCCGAGATAAGCCTGACTGCTCGTGCCAAGCTACCAAGGGGGTGAGCAGGGGTTATCTTTGGCGTGTAACTCCCCAGCCCTGACTAGAGTGGTGGTTTCTGCCTGGCTTTGGCGCAAGCCCTAGCCAACCAGAAATCCCATTTCTAACAAAACCCAAGCCAGAATTTGTAAAATCTCATTTTGTTGTTTGTGCTATTTATCCTGTATACTGTCTCTCATTGCTCTGACCATTAGTTACTGCAGCCTTTAAACACAGCCTAATCCTCTTGATATTGCCCTGTATATGCCTCACGCCATTACTTTATGCGTCCATCCCTTGAGCTGATCAGCTGTTCTTGCTGAAGCAGTGGCCTAGTGGTAGCCTTTCAGGAGACACTGATCACCTGATTCTAGTGCTTAACAAAAGAGCTTAACCTGTTTTGTCATCAAAATTGAACTGGACTTAAAACTTCCAATTGTTGACTTTTCTTGTTTTCCTCCCGAATGAACCTCTCCTTACTTTTTATCCTCTGCAAGCCTACTCTCTCTCAGCACAGCCTCCTACTCTAAGTCACATGCATGTTTGCCTTATCCCCTATTAGTTTATTTCTGCAAGTTTCCCACACCTCATTTCAAACTATCACAACCTTTCTTTTAAAAGACGTACCCATGAAATCTAACAATACCTAATCACCTTTAACTCATCTATTAATACCATCAACCATTTGCATGAATTTACGTACTCTCCTCCCACTGTTTCAATTTACCACATGAAAACTGGAGTAAATGCATGGTAAGGATCCTTAAGAGCACATGACTAATTACAATACCCAACGATAACCACAGTGAAAGTCTAGCCCTGGGATCGAGAGAAGCGTGCTGCCTTGTGTAAAGTGCTTCAATGCCTCGTCATTGGTAGTAAGGCTTACATAGATTCAATTTTAATACAATATATAACCCTCCTGGTCCACACTAATACTAATACCATAATAGTCAGTCAGGCAGTCCACTGTAGATCATATAGGAGGCATAATTCCCTTAGGCTGCTTCACACTTTTACACTCATGTAAGACAAAAACTGCTACAGGTCATGTCTGTCACCCAGTGCTGTACCAGCCCACAGCAATAAACCACCCATCAGCAACTGAACAAGCATGGAGTATCTGAAAAGGTCTGCCACATGCTGTTGGCCAACGGAGGGCTTTAATTTAGTCCACCACTGCAGGTCCCACCAAGCTACAAACGATGACTGCTTCTTAATATCCCACAATGACACTCAAATGTGGGATTATAATAACCAAGTACATCCTACAATTACTCTCTGCGACCTATGCCTGTTGAGGAGCATAAACTTTGAACAAAATATCTCTGAAATGACAACCAGCTAAGTGGAGATGATCATAAGAGATACCATAAAGGGAACTACAGAGCAGCTCATAGATTCCAGCTTACTGAAATCATAAACTCACCTCACTCACACACTTCATCCACCACACTGCTAAGCACTGTCTCCCATCCTCACATACAATGAGAACAAATGTCCTGCAGGGGCCGAGTTACAGGCTAAAATGTTTGGCCATTGCCCGTCACGGTCCCCTCGCTCTGACTCCAAACTCAATTATTCCCTGCTTCCAACGTACCCGCTGCCATGCTCAAGCCTTTGTTTATTTGACTGCAAAACTTTAGAATGCCTTGCCTCGCTCCCTGAAAGGAACTTCCCATCATCTTCACTTTAGAAAAGCATTGGAGATTAAACAGTTTGAGTAACTCTCTATCGCGTGTTGATATTTAGAATTAGGTATCAGTGGCAGGGCGCCCTTTGAGGAAACAGACACAGTCTGTAAACTGTGTACCATAACAAACTGTGTAACATGACTTCCCAACAGGATCAACACAAAGTCAACACCCTTCCAACCACTCATGCTACAAGATGTAGTTTACAGCCCAGGTGGGCAGGCGCTTCAGCACCTTACACAGGGGTATCAAGCACACTGTAAATGTTGCAAAACAATGTTCAAAAACACATATGTTATGTTATCCATTATTGTCATTTGAAACTATTTGTGACTGCTATGCAGTGGCTTTAGTGGGCAGGATCTATTGGGAACGACATTCCCAATCTTTTTTATTTTTTCAAAAGCAGTTCCCCTACTTTTTGTTAAGAAAAAAAATTGTTTCAGGACAGTTAATGCCAACCTTGATTTCCCTCAGGTTGAAAGGAAAGGGCCTGTATTGTGAAGCCAAGGGAGAGACAGACAATGAAAGAAGAAACAAGCTTTCTTGTCATAGTGCCTGGCCTGCTGACCAAAAAAAAAAAGGAAATGTGTTCAAATTATTAAATATCAAATCCAAAGGTTTCCTGGGAACCAGTGAATGAAATTAACTGCTGGAGACCTTATACATAAACACTTTTAGAGACAGAATATTTACATATCCAATACATATGCAAGATTCGTCTTGTTTCTATACTGATGTTAACATGTCAGAAGAAAACTAAAGTTTTGTCTGTATGTATTGGATATGTAAATATTTTGTCTGTCTCTAAAAGTGTTTATGTATAAAGTCTCCAGCAGTTAATTTCATACACTGTCCGTCAACTGTCTAAACTAGAAAATTAGTGCACATTAATAAGAAATATTTTCTTTAAAATAATGAGTAACAGCATGTTGAATTGTGCTGCATGCTGTGCTGGATAATAAATGGACGGTTTCTAAGTTATGGCTGGTGATGCGCCCTTCCTCTGTATTTTGTGTAATGGATCCCTTGACTAGCAATCCTTAGCAAAGTCCACCCCTCTATGCTGAATATCCTGGGACCCTGCAGCACTGTAAAGATGCATGTGACTATTTCCAATTGCGCCAACCAGGACTCAGTTCTCTAACTGTCTGTTTACAAACGCAACAGCTTCAGTGATTGCATTAACCAATCGAGCTTTCATACGGCAAGAAACCTTTGATTCCCATACTACTGCGTTCTTCTTTTTCTGCACTTCAAGTGCAGTGCTCAGATGAAACTTCCATTATGTGTTTGCGACCCTCGCTTTGTTAAATGGCTACTTTGAAGCTGTAGATCCACAGGGTCGTTGAAGGGGGCGCTGTGTGTTATTTAACTGTATTTGTTGAAAGAGGCCAGGGGGTGCAGATGCTGTATGTTTGCATTAAAGAGTTTAGGGAAGAGCTACTTCGTTCTACTACAGTCACGCACACGTAACCGCTTTCTCTGTAGCAGCAGGTGTAATAGAAAACTGCAGCACACAATAGGGGGGGGGAGCAGATTTTGAGAAGGAAAAACACCGGGGCAGGCCAGACATAAAAGTAGGACTAAAACTTTTAGCTTCTTACTTTTGTCTGTCCTGTCCCGATTTTGTGTAGCCTTGTAAATATATATATATATATATATATATATATATATATATATACACACACGTGCGCGCACACAGATAAATAGTGAATGTGTATTTATGGCACACATTTACAAGTCATGAATAAGTAACATTAGCTATAGCGCACAGCCTCTACCCTGAGCCTACACCAGATGGAGAGGCAGAATGTTGACGCAGGGCAGGGGGGCCCTGCGTCAACATTCTGCCTCCCCATCTGCTGCACCATGCTTGCAGCCCAACTCCTCCTGCGCTTCCTGGAAAAACAGAAACTATTTTACTTAAGGAGAGCATACCTTTCAATTCTCGTTTCAGTATGAACTATGAATTGACCTTTGTTCCAAAAATCGGGATATGTGTTTAAAATGAAGGAAAGGGTCGGGACAACGGGACTGTTCGGAGACATCCGGGACGTCTGGTGGTCACCCTAGCACACAGGCACAGCGAACATTCACATTTCGCCCAGTGTAAGCTCAACTCAAGAAAGTAAAAAGCTAACGATAGCGACCAGCATCTGTTCTCAACCTGCGCTGTACATGCTCGAATTCAGACAGTGCTGCACCAGCTCTCCATCCTCAAGAGGTCGATATCGTGTCGCTGGATAATGGTAAAACACCACTCACAACGCCAGTACAGACTTACGATATTATACATTTCAATAAAGAATAAACTGTCGACTAGCCGCTATCCCACCTTACGACTGATTAATAAACCTTTACTGCTCTGGTGTTAACAGGAGCAGGGCTCTCCGGTGCGCGCTCATAGTCTACACAGACATTAAATATGTCAGAAGAATAAGCCGCTTACCTGGCAATGGGGAAAAGGAGCGCACAGCCTGGTGCTCACGCACCGGGAAACTGAGGAGCCTGCAGCCTGGCATCACAGCAGCAGAGGAGATTCAATAACAGGAACTAACATGCACGCGAGGCGGGCCTAGCCCGCCCTGATTGGCATTCATTGGCGGCTGTCTGAATAAGCTGGTACGTGATAGGGGAACAGCGCAGCCTATCAAGCCCGGCTCTAGTCTGTCACCGTCTTGTCTGTCACTGCACAGACAGTCTCGTGCCCAGACACACCGCACGCAAAAGCCAATCGAGGATAAAGTTCGCGGCAAAGACAATGAAACCGGTCGAAGCCCATCTGTCACGTGCTCCACCTGGCTTGTCATTTAAATACTTTGGAGCGCATGAATGTTTTGGGCACGATTCTCTATGGGAGTGATCTGTCACTAGATATTTCGGGAGGAGCTTCTCGTTGCAATGGCTTGCTAAAATGTATTTTTAAGGACTGCACCAGCAGTTTTGCATACTAATAAATATGCTCATTTTCTCTCCTGTTTTTGTTCTCTACAGTTGGAACTGCATTTTCTGATTGGATGAGGTGGTGCCCAAGTCAGGCAGAACCTACCACTCCTGTCAGAGTTAGGTGATTACACTCATTACATAACCTGCCATTCACATTGGGTAGCTTGGCACTAAGCAGTCATGCTTATCACAGAGGCAATGTGTAAAGCATACAATTAACAGACTGAGCATCACAAAAGAGACTTACCAGTGGTGTATGTATGTGAAGATTGTATTCAACACACACCTTAATTAACACAACATGAACATCCTGTATTTCTGAGCATAAATCACACTTGGAAATAGTACTAGCAGTACTAGAACCAACAGTCTTAAAATGACATCAGTAATATACACACTTGGGAAAAATCCTATTGTACCCCTTCACCCTTATGCTGGGCGATACTGTTTTGTTTAGTTTATTAAATTAGCACAGTTATTTAAAACCATTGCAGTAAAATGTCATCATAGCGCTGTTACCACGTTAAAAGCAGAAACAAGAGGGGGCGTGGCTAGGCGCCCGTGGGAGATGGCGGCGTTCGGGTAGGAGCTCCGTCCACGCCAGAGTCTATCGGCGGTTCGTGCATCTGCTTCCAGCAATGGAGGGAAGTCCTTCATGTCGGAGCATGCCAGGCTCACTTTCAATCCTTTTCCGACGTTGAGGCACAGCTATTTTGGGTTTTACAGCCCATTTTATCTCCGGTCGCGGCTTGTCATCGGCCGCGACCGCCATTTTGTTTATTTTTGCCCGCGAACTCCTCAGCAGCACGTTTTATCGCGCATGGGATCCCTGGATGCCTCGTTTGTACTGAATTGACCCCAGCACTCCCCGAGGCACAGATGTGGCAGACCAGCACTCTAAGGTGAATTTTTTCTCTTAAATTGTGATTTTTTTCTGTCTTCTCTTTTTTCATGGATTTGACTGGAATTTTTGGCTCTCCTCATATACGGCGGCCATTTTATGACTTCAGTCTCTGATACCTATGACTCCAGTTTTTGACCTGGCATACTTTTAAGTTAATCTGCTTTCTGGATCTTTTTTAGTCGGGCATTGAGATATTAATCACCTTACGCTCCACAGGCGTGCTGATGGCGGATTGCTCCAGTAAAGTTCAAAAACGTAATTATATCAAAAATTCCAAGTTGTTCACGACATTGGCTCATTTGGAAGCTTCTCAATCTCTCCCTTCAACTGAGATGACGTCAAATATGGAAGCCTCCTCACAATCTTCGGCAAAAGCGAATTCTAAGAGGTTAAAAAAAGACCCACCTTCGCCTCCTAAGTCCTCTTCGGTCATTTCTATGGAACTACTCCTTGAAGAGATTCGGGCCCTGCGCCCTTACATGGAAGAGACTAATGCTAAACTACAGATCCTCACTGACAATTGGGCTTTGATGGATGAAAGAGTGTCGTCGGTGGAGCGAGATGTCTCCTCTCTTCAGGATTCTGCAACCAAGGTCTCTCATATGCATGCGCAGATTTCTTCTCTCCAGAAGCAGGTGGAGGACCTTAAAAATCGTAACAGACGCAATAATCTTCGTCTTTACGGCCTGGTGGAAGGTTGTGAGGGGAGTGATCCCATCAATTTCTTCAAGTCCTTTCTTCCTAAGCTTCTGCACCTGCCTGATGATATCTCACTTAATATCCAGCGTGCTCACAGGCTTGGTCGAGCGTCCTCCTCTCTTTCCGTGCCAACGAAGCCTAGAGGTGTAATAATGTATTTTCTAGAATACACAGACTTGTTGAAAGTTCTCTCAGTAGCCAGAGCCTCTCCTCGTCTTACATGGTCGGGCTCCACCTTGTTCTTTGCACAGGACTATGCCAGAACCACTGCAAATCGTTGCAAGGCCTTCTTGGACATGAGACCTGATCTTCGCTCCATTGGTGCCAGATATGGTCTTTTTCATCCCTGCCTATTTAAAGTCACTCACAATAACAAGACTACAACATATGAGGATCCTGCGCGACTTCGGAGCTTCCTGAATTCCTGTGGCCACGCTGACATGGAGCTGTCTGGTCCTTCCTCTTCTCTCCCACCATGACTTTTTCTGTAGATGCATTTTGATTCTCCAGCTTGTTATGTTTGCTGCTTTCCATATTCACAGGTTCTTCAGATTGCATGTTCTCTTGTCAAGTTTATGTTTTCTATTTTAGCCTCCGATATTGCAGTTTTGGTTCCTCAGTTGGTCCTATCCCTTGCTTGTTTTATGCCTTTTTCGTTTGTGGTTGCCTAACCTTGTTATTTTTCTCCCTCCACAGATCATTGTTTTGCGTTCTGTCCTGTTTCTCTGGTTGGACGTCTCACTCACCCCGAGTGCCCTGCCTTTCCCAGTTGGCCCTACCTCCCTCCCCTCGTCTCCACGTACGTTTTCACTTGTCCTAGTTCCTGATCGTATTCTTCCCATGCTACCCCCCGTAAGTACCCTACATCCCTTTTTTTATCGTGTTTCTCTTTGTTCTATATTTTCTTATTTTGCCTTTTCCCTTAATGCTTTCAGGTTTATTGGTGTCATTACCTTCTTCACTGCTCTTCTCCTCTTCTCTTTCCTTCTTCTTTCTTCTCCTCATCGTATATTGGCTCTCTTGGTCGTGTATCTTTCTCCTTACATATCTTATTCCCCTTTGGCCCTTACTTACCATTATCTTTGAGCTTTGCCGTATCTTCTTAACATTCTCAGTATTTTCTTGGCTTCTTTCTACTTACATGGCATCTCTGGTTCTTCTTCCACTTCTTCTTCTTTTGCTCGCGCTACATCATCTTTATTCTTACTTCATTTTCTCTTTTTCTTGTGTCCTTACTTTGTGTGAGGCTCTTTCTTGCTGTCCTATTCTCTATCTGGATCACTCTTCTATTAACCCTTAATGTCAGTCCGAATTGTTTCTTGGAATGTTAAAGGTCTTCATTCTCCTATCAACAGACAAAAAATTATCTCTCACTTAGCCAAATTAAATGTAGACATTGCCTTCTTGCAAGAAACCCATTTGTCTGATATTGAAGCTGCTAAGCTCAAAAGAGGATGGGTAGGCGCTGTGTTTTCGTCTCCTGGTGATGGTAAGAGGAATGGTGTGGCTGTATTAGTCCGCAAGTCTCTTGCTCATTTGCTCTTGGTTTCTGAGTCAGATCCTGAAGGTAGATGGTTGTATGTCAAACTTTCCTCGAAGGGCGTCCCCATTTCCCTTCTTAATATTTACGCCCCTACTGGTGGCGATCCTGTCTTTTGGCGCACAATGACCTCTCGTATTACTGAATACATTGATGATAATTTTTTCTTGGCAGGAGATTGCAATTTACCCTTTGATCCATTTTTAGACAGACACTCCAAAGCATCTTTTGTCCCTAATAAGTCTCATAAGCTCTTTGCTCAAGCGATATCCCAACACAAACTCATTGATGCTTGGCGTCTCTGTAACCCTACTTCTAAAGAGTTTACCTTTTACTCCCCGACTCATCACTCGCAATCACGTATCGATTACATCTTTCTTTCTTATCATATGTCTCAATCCCTCACCCATGCTGACATTGGCCCCATCTTATTTTCATTGACATTCTACCCAAATCCACTGGGCCAAAAAGATGGCGCTTTAATAATGCTTTACTTCTTGATCCCAAATTCACCGCCTCCTTTGTTGAATTCACCACAGAATTTTTTGCCATTATTGACTCACCCACCCTGCCCAAACACGTTATTTGGGACGCCTACAAGGCGGCAGCCAGGGGTTTCATCATTGGCTTTGTGGCTAGTAAACGTAAGAATGCTCGTAAACGCACTAGCGATCTTCTTTTTACGATTAAAAAATTAGAGCATTCTTTCTACACTTCCCATTCGCAGGAAAGTTTGACTGCTCTCATTGAAGCCAAGATGCAATTCAATAAACAATCCACCGAAGATGCTTCATTATATTTGTTGAAATCCAGTTAAAAATTTTATGGGGGTAAGAATAAAGCGGGGAAGGTTTTAGCCAATTACTTAAAAGTCAAGCAAAACAAATTGAATATTGAGTCTGTTTACGATGTTAATTCTGTTTTAAAGCATACGGATGTTGACATTTTAGAGCAATTTTCCCATTTCTATTCCACACTCTACTCTTCTGAAACGCACCCCACTGCTCATTCTCTTGCTACTTTTTTTTTCCAGCATTCGGGCACCTCCCAATTTTCCTGTTGACTTGTCTGCTCTTGAATTACCCATTTCTAGCTGTGAATTGCTTACCGCACTTCAGTCACTCAAGAAGGACAAAGCCCCTGGCCCAGACGGGTTCACAGCTGAATTTTATTTGCACTTTTCTAAATTGCTATTACCCAGGCTGCATTCCCAAATTGACTCTTTCGTAATTAGTGGCTCTTCCTCTGGTACATTCTCAGACGCTCACATCTGTGTTATACCCAAAGAAGGGAAAGATACCCAGTATTGTAAGAATTATAGACCAATTTCTTTGGTCAACATTGATTACAAATTATATGCCAAATCTCTCGCCATAAGATTGGACCCCTTTCTTCCTGAATTGTTAGGCCCTGAACAATCTGGTTTCGTTAAGGGTCGCTTCATTACAGATAACACCAGACTTTTGTTTAATGTCCTCTCCAAATCCCCACAGTTCCAGGATTCACTAGCAGCAATTGCCCTAGACGCGGAAAAAGCGTTTGATAGAGTAGAGTGGACTTTCCTTTTTTCCGCCCTCAAATGGTTTGGGTTTGGTCCAAATTTCATTTCCTTTATCTCCTTCCTTTACTCCAGTCCCAGAGCGGCGGTTTGCGCCAACGGTCTAGTCTCCTCTTTTTTCAATTTGGGTAGAGGTGTTCGTCAGGGTTGCCCTCTCTCCCCCTTCCTTTTTAATCTGGCCTTGGAACCCTTTCTTTCCAAACTTTGTCAGAACCCTAACTTGCATGGCTTCCAAATTTCCCAAACAAATATTAAACTTGCTGCTTATGCAGATGATATTCTACTCTTTGTGTCAAATCCCGCCACTTCTATTCCCGCATTCCTGGCTGAAGTCCATGATTATTCCCAGATTTCTGGTTATAAGCTGAACAATGACAAATGTGAAATTTTACCCCTTACTAAATTCACATTTAAACCGGATTTTGCGGCGTCCAATTTTACTTGGAGCCCCTCACACATCAAATATCTTGGTTTGCACATTACCCCCTCCCTTCCTGACACTGTACCGTTATGCCTCAATAAATGTATCCAGAAATTATCCGACCTCACTTCTAGATGGCACCCGTTGTACCTTTCCTGGTGGGGTCGTCTTGACACGATTAAAATGATGCTCTCCCCGTTAGTCCTCTACATCGTCTCCAACATTCCAGTTCCTATCCCTGCTAAGTTTTTTAGGAAAATCAACACTATTCTTTCTTTATTCCTTTGGTCCGGCAGAAAAGCACGTATGTCCTTGCTCAGGTTGCAACTCCCCAAGTCAGAGGGTGGGGTCAATTTTCCGGATTTTCCCACTTATCACAAGGCATTCCTTCTGCGGCAAGCCTCCCTTTGGTTGCAAGACCCTGGTGAGCCTTCCCCCTTATGGGCTGTCATTGAACGTCTCTCTTTATCCCCTTTTACTTTTGCTGAATACCTTTCATTTTCTCGTAAGCCCCAGTTTACCTCCACTCCCATCCACAAGTTTACTACCAAATTGCTTCTTTCCACTTCTCCAGGTCCCTCTTCCTCTGTAGCCGAATTTCTCAATTCCACTATTTGGTATAATAATAGGATCTCCATCAAGCGCAAGCCCTTTTATTGGAAAACCTGGAGACAGAGGGGTTTGATCTGGGTATCTCAACTCTTTTCTAAGTCTGATTTCTTATCCTTCTCTGTTCTTAGCCAAAACTTCCATCTCCCTCATTCTTTTGCTTGTAAATATCTCACGCTTAAGAATGCAGTTATGTCCACTTATGCCCTTCTTTCTAATTCCCCCATCCATCCTGACCCGCCCAATCCTACCTTGCAGCTTCATTCCTTGCTGCGTACCCATCCCACAGCCTCCTCAATATACCACTCACTTCACATAATCCTCACTCCTAGGCCAAAATCCAAGGTAGAGGAACAATGGGAATCTGATTTTGCCATCTCTTGGCCCGCCTCTCTTTGGGATAAACTATGGACCAAACTTCGCAAGACATCTAGGGCTGCTTCTCTCACACAAACCCTTTTTTTTATTTACAACAGACTTCTCTTTTCACCCCAGGTGTTGAATAAGAGGTTTTCTTCTATCCCGGATCTCTGTTGGTCCTGTTCGACATCTAAGGCTACTCTTTTTCACATGCTTTTTTCTTGCACTCTTACGCGCAACTTTTGGAAACAAGTTTGGGCCCAAATCAATGCCATATTCCACACTGCATCCCCCTTCTCCTATGTCAATATTTTTTTAGGGAGTCTCTCTCCTTGCTGGGATGACACTGATCTTAATACGCAGATTGTTGACTTGTTATTAGCTGTTGCATTCCAGCAGATCACTGTTAATTGGAAACATTTCACTAACATTTCTTTCAGAGCATGGTGGTACAATGTTTGCCACAATCACAGGCTAGATACTGTTTTCGTGTACCCCCTTAGTTTAGCTGCTAAACGACATGATCTATGGCTTCCTGTAACCCTGTACCTAGATATCTGTGCTAAGCGTTCCTCTCATTAGTCTCCCATTCAGCAAGAGGTCTCTAAGCCTCCTTGATTGACCTTGTTGTTCCTTTGCATTTTTCTTTTTTTATAATCTATTTTACTGCTCATTATTTTCAGTGCTGTTTTTTGTTATATAGCCTCAAATATTTGTTATCCTCTGATTAATTGTATATTTTCATCGCCATATTTTACTTTTTCTCTCATACTGAAGTTATGTTTTTATTTTTTCTTAAGTACTGACACCTTTACTTACCCAATAAAAATCTTTTGAACTGAAAAAAGCAGAAACAAAAAACCCCATCAAATTTAAGTTCATATACATATTACTGGCAAAGCAGTTTTGTAGTTACTATTATAATCACGTGACTGGTTTCCAGAGCCAAGGATAAAATAATTTTGTACAGGGATACTAGGACAGGGGGCGAAAAAAGTCTGTGATAAGTTTTTGAGGGGGAGGAACTGGAAGGGTGGGGACAGGAGGGGGTAAAAACAGATTGTCCAAGAGTCTCACATATTTTCCAGCCCTTGCAAGCACTTGAATCTCTAGGGGAGTAAAGCAGAGGGCCGATGCCTCCCAACATGTACTGGTGCCCCTTTTTAAATATAAAGGTTTTAACCCGTTCTGTGCCCATGACGAGCTGGACTCGTCATGGAGCACAGTCGCGCTGTGCCCATGACGAGTCCAGCTCGTCATGACACCCACCCACGGGGGAAGCGCTGGCGCTCCCCCCGTGAGTGGTCGATCCTTTTTTTTTTTACTGGGAATGCAGGGGAAGAACTCCCCCTGCCCCCCACCCCCGTGTCATCAATGACGTCAGCGTGCGAGCCGCGCTGATGTCATTGGAGGTTTCCCCTTTGTTCTCCGTCGCGCAGGAAGCCATTTGCTTCCTGCGCGTCGGAGAGGAAAGGTGAGTTTTGGGGCTGGGGAAGGGGGGATTTCGTGATCGGTGGGTTAGTTAGGGTGGGGGGAGGACAAAGGAATTCAGATAAGGCTGGGCATGCTGTAGTTATTTCATTTAGTTGCTTCCGTGTGAAATGGATCCAAAAAAGAAAAACGCGCATCTGAGAAATGCCCTGTTTCTGAAATGTTCTATTCCAAAGTGCAGCAGGATGGAGAGAAATAGAAGGTTTATATGAAAAATACATACATAACTAAATAAAGCAAGACAGGGGGGTTGCAAAGTGGCCAGATTGGTTTTATTTACATCCAAATACACCAGCATCACAGAGTTTGCCAGTGAAGTGCTACTTTCGTTTTCTCGTCTTTCTTTGAACAGCATTGTTGTCCCCAGGTGGGAAAGTTTACCATTCCTGGAGGTACTGCAATACCTGGTTGATGGGTGGATTGGAAAACACAATGTGTACCATGGCTCTGTGTTTATGGATGTGGTCTTTTTATACCATACTGCTTACGTTTTGTAAGGATATAAGCAATGGACAGTGAAACGGTTCCCTTCAGGGCCCTCTAGTCATGTCCATAACGTTTCAGGTGAAACCACTCGCTGATTTCTGAATAGTGAGTGAGAGATCATTAAGGTAACCATGTTGTTTCTGCTTACATTTCACATGCTTTGCATTCCCTATGAGTGGTTGCTTTTTTTTTTTTTTTTTTAGGCAGCATATTACTCTTATCAAGTGCATAATTTGAACTGAGCCACATCCAAGTGTTTATAGCGGGCACAATTAGGTTATAGCTGAAGGCAGTGCGAGTTTCTCTCAGTGGGCAAGTATGGTGTTCAGTGGGGATGTGGCACTATGGCCAGAGCTGTCGAATTTGGAACTGGGGAACGGGGTTCAGCCTTCATGACCAGTCCACCACACCACTGTACTGAGGGAGCACATTCCCATGCTAGACCGTAGAAGGCCCCACTAGACCTTAGAAGGCTTGATGTCTTATCACAAGCAGGTGTACCCTAGTGGTGTCAATTGTGGGTTAACCTTGAAGGCCTGTCCACCATAATCCATACTGAAGTTCATCTCCAGTCTTGCGGGCAGGCCTACGAAGCAGCACACCCTAGAGCAACAGTGATCCAGTCGCTGTGACTCTGTCACTGAGGTCACATGAACCTTGAGCAGGTTAGGGCGATGCGAACTGTGTGACCTCACTGGGTACCTATTTCGGGTGGGTGCGTAGTGTTTTCAAGTATATTATGGTTTGAAAAAAACTTGCTGCCTCCTTCCTGGCCTCCAGCAATTTTCAGAAACAATTAAAATGTCATGATAACTTTGGTGATTAATGTTCTTCCTAGAGAGAGATGGAGTTTTGTCTAGTGGAAGGGTTGACTCCTGGAAAGGTAGTGGTGCAGTTCAGAACACAAAATCTCCTCCTGCTTCCACGGACGGAATGATTTCACTGTCACACGCGCATACACACATCACACGCTGGTGGGGCCCATAACACCAACATTCATTCTCATCAATCTATCCGTGCCTACAGGGGAGAGAGAGGGGTCTTCAAATTCCCTTCTGAACTACAGCTTTATTTCCCTTGGATGGAGGAAACCACATTTATTTATTTATCCTGACAATTCCTCCATCCGGAGGCCAATTGGGTCATCTAGTTGGCTAGGGAGGTGATGATAAACACTTCAATACTTATGCTAATAAAATATACATTTCAAGAAATACCCACCCGACACAGTTCTTCAAACAATCAATTTCTTTATCTAATTTAAATTTTTCATGTTAAAATCCTAACAAGTGCAATAATCTTGAGTCATAATTACCTATTCTGGCTAATTGTCGTTCTCTAAGTCAGAATCGGGTCCTCAGAAAATCATCAAAGAGTCTAACGTCCCGTCCTCTGCTGTCAGCGTCATGAATAGCATCGATCAGGGTGCGTCTCAAGATCATAGGTGGTAACCGGCGATATTTCCCTCACTGGACTACTAATATTTATACTAAAATTTTGCATATAAAAGAAACATTTCATAATTTCTAGTCATTTCATTGGCTGAATTCAGCCCCGTCCCAAGAATTTAAGGAACATATTCAATGTTCACATTTGGATGATGTATTCAACCAGGCGTATGGGAAAATATTTCCCAGATCAGGAAAGTATCAGTCTATTGTGGAAAAGTTGGCTTTGGTTCCAAACTAGTAACATTTTCATCCGTGTTCAGGGACATTGGCTTCTTGCCCAGAGTAGTCTTCATGGACCTGGTACAGGGGTTCAAGGAGAGGTTGCTGCGTAGTCAGTGCAGACGCCTTCCTCTGCTGTCAATTGCATGAAGTCATGTACTTTATTGTGGATTCAGTTGGCGGCCATCTTTTAGCAGGCTGAAATAGTCAACTTAAGGTAAAGAAACACAAAACGTAATTAATACATGGAAATGAATAAAACAATGTTATTCCCTTGCTAATACCCTTATGTGTATGCATTTATCTAGCCTTATGCGACAACTAAAGCCGTTAATGCGGGTTTATTTAAGCGCAAATCACATAAACATTGCTTAAACTAAACATATAATTTTAATATGCGTACAATCTTAGTTCACCTATTAATTTAGCCATGCAAATGCGTTCCCACGTATGTTCTCTTGATTAATAAGGTTGATTAGTTTATCACAGCACACAGTTTAATCATTAAGATTTATCGTTTAGTCCTTTTAATATAAACATATATAAATGGATTGGATATACCAAATAACTTTATTTTACCCGCTCCAGCAATCCCCCCTTTGGTGATGTTATCACCACCAAACAACCCACAAATTTCAATTTGGTTTTCCCTTTTGCAGAAATTTGAAATGTCTTTTTGCTTAATTAAAATTCAGTTTCCCTTTCATCTTCTCTCTGGGTTCTATCATACATGCTCTCCTTCCATTCTTCCATTTCTATTTCATTAAGATCTTTTTCTGGTTTCTTTTCTCTCTTTTTGTAAATTTCTCTTTTAACCTTCTTTTTATTTCTCCTATATCTACAACACATACATCCTAATCTAAGTAGTAATAATACAAGAATCACACAGGTTAATGGGAATAATATTTCCCTATTATAGTACTACCTAATTTACCTAAGAAAGTTTTTATAGCAGCCATCTTATTACTAATTCTAGTCCAGATACTTTCAACCTCCAGTGGTTTTATTTCGTCATGCAATTCTGTAATATTTTTTATATAGACTTTAAGATCTCTGCTTTCGTCAGGAATGTAAGTGCAACAATGTTGAACTTTCAGCATTCCACAGACTCCACCCTCTTTTGCCAATAGAATATCAAGGGCAAGTCGATTTTTGCATAATCATAGCACGCATGGCAACCAATTCAGTATTTACCAATAGAAATCCTCCAGCTGTGCTTGTTGACAGTCGATCCACAATAGTGGACAGTTTTCGAATATTATTTGCATTCAAAGATATTCCCACTGCTGGTATCAAGGCTCCAAAAATATCACCTACAATTTCTAACCAAGTTTCTCTTCTGCTACGCATTAGTAGGTTATTTGGTCCACCATTTTCTACTCTATCCATGTGAAAGATCTTTGGAAAGACCAGGCCTACATAACATGTGCCATACCAATGGTCAGGCAGCCTGTAATAAGCCTTGTTCCCACAAATATAATACAATCCAGGGAAAACTGGGTCTTCTCCACCTCTAAATCCCCATCCAGATGCAATGAAGTATGTATCATGACACTCACTTGTCCCTATGTATATGTAATCATACTGGGATCTTTCTCTCATGATGCATAATTTGCCTTTCTGTGGTGAATCTATAGCTATTGTTGGTCTAACATCGCCTTGTGTTTCCTTGTTCCCATCTATTGCCCAAATGTTTTTCCCTTCTTTATGTCCTTCTGCATTCTTGTGTATTTTCAATCTTCTCTCCTCAACCATATCCAAGAATGTTTTCTCTTCTGGTTTCAAACTGCAAGTTAAATTGTTTTAAAAAATATATTCTAGGGTTAGTCCTTTAGTTTCTATGAAAATTTCTCCTAAGGTATTAGCATCTTTAGCTGGATTTAATTCTTTATTCACGGGCAATCGTCCAAGAATATTATCTTTGTTAGACAAATTGTACTCTAATTTTCCTACTTGATAAAATATACTAGTTAAAACGCTACATGTTATTCCATAAGTTGCTGGGAGGTGATGATAAGTCACCCCTTCTGAAACAGATGCAGGTAATTGCATGCAGACATAGCAATCCCTTACTTCCATTGTTTTAACATATTCATACAACAGTTTCGAAAACACATTGCTAGAGAAATCATTGATTGATCTATCTTGATGCACATGCACCGTGCTTGTTCTAACCGGTATTACTTTTTGTGAGTTTTTCACTATATTAGTCATGTTCTCAGTATGTCCTGCTAATGTATCTAAAGTTACTTTAAAAGAGATCAAAAGAGCGAGTACGCTCCAAAGAAGCATTAATAGTCCTGTACAACAGCAACATGTCTTGCACCATCTTCTCATGAAGGCACATCTACTCTTGTTATCATCTATGTTAGCCATCTTGTTAGATCTAACCGTGTCTTTAGCCTCTTTACTCCGCCTCCTTTAGCTTTTGAAGGTAAACTTTAAAGATTTGTTCAAATATTGCAATTTTCTTATTCAATCCTCTGTATTCCTACAAGGATCGCCTAAATTACTCAGCTTGGCCTTTCGTCGTTTTTCACTTCTGTCTCGTCATCCACATGCAGGATTTCCTGATCTTCCGCTTCTTCTCCGATATCGGATAAGATAACTCTCAGGATTTCCCCAGTCTCTTCTTCTTTTATCAGTTTCAGCCAAGTCTCCTCTGGATTTCCTTGACTATCTGCCTCTTCTCCTTGTTCAGGCAGTGCCACGTACGTCCATTCAGGTGACTTATATTTCTGATTTGGTTTCCTTGCTCGTTTGTTTGCTTCTGACACTTCTGCTTCTCCCTCTTTCTCTGGATGCTGACTTCATTCACTTGTTCAGCCTCTGAGGGTTTAGCTCGTGTCAATCTGTATCTTAATTTCTTAATTTTATGTGGCCAAATATCTCCTTTGGCGTTCCTTCTTGTTTTGCCGTCTTTGCCGTTTCTCTCCTCGATCCAAGTTCTTTTTCTCAGAACCCGACCTTCTCGTATCTCTGTTTCGCTGTCCTCAGATTCTGTTTCATTTGATTTTTCCTTTTCAGAAGTCTCTTTTTCCACCTCTTGGGTTGGCCCTACTTCTGTCCCTCCTCGGATCTCCGACACGCAATCTTCTTGCTGACTTATTGTCCCTTCACCTGTCTGGATGTTGCAGTTCCCTACACCTCCTCGGGGATCTTCCGCAATCTGTCCCTCTCTTTCTACAACTGTCCCTTCTTCTTCTTCTTCCAATATTTTCTCAGGTGGAATTTCTTCTACTCTCTCATTTGGTGTAAATGTTACTTCTGACTGAATGTTCTTTTCTTTCTTTTTCTTCTTTCTGTGTTCACCACTTGCAATTTGCTCGTCTCCAGAATCTGAAGTGTCTGAAATCTGCAATCTTTTCCTCAGAATTTCCTCTCTGGAGGTCTGAACTAGTCTTGGCTCATTTTCCCCCCTTTCAGGGTTTTCTTTTGTTTTTGTGTTTTCACTGCTTGACTCATCACTTGATTCTGATTCGTCAAAGTATTCTTTTCCAATGCCGTCTGCTGGATTTGGAACTCTCCGAGTGTGACTAGCATGTATCCAGTTCTTCAGTCCTGCACACTTCACAGCAGTTGTTGTAGTCAGAGTGACCTGTCTGGGCCTTTCCCACCTTGGAACCAGGCAGTTTCTTCTTCTGTGTACCTTTATCCTTACCCAGTCCCCTGGACTCAAATCATGGGCTGGTTTTCTTTCAAGAGTGGTGGCATCCGCTCCAACCTGGTGAAACACAGAATGAACTGCGTCAGCCAGGCCTTTACAGCAATCCAAAATCATGTCATCAGTTATAGTCATCAGCTTGTTGACTGGCACAAACACATGTCTCATGGCACGTCCCATGATGATCTCATGTGGACTCAAACCTGTGGTTCTATCTGGAGTAGACCTAATGGTCATCAAGACCAGAGGCAAGACATCAGGCCATTTCAAACCTGTGGCCAAACACATTTTTCCAATTCTATTTTTTATGGTACCATTCATTTGCTCGACCACACCAGAAGCTTCTGGTCGGTAGGCACAATGCAGTTTCTGTTGTACACCCAATGCTTCACAAATTAGTTTCATGATCTCATTGTAGAAATGTCCTCCTCTGTCTGATTCAATGGTTATTGGGAACCCGTACCTTGGGATGAATTCCCTCAACAACAGCTTGGCCACTGTGATTCCATCATTTCTTCTGGTCGGGTATGCCTCCACCCACCTAGAGAACAGACAAACTACCACTAAAACATACCTCAGTTTGTTGTAAGGGGGCATTTCAATAAAATCTACTTGCATTCTAGTGAAAGGTCCTCCTTCACGACCTATGGTACCCAGACTCACCACTGTTTTCCTTCCTGGATTGTACTGTTGACATGTCAAACATCTTTGACAGAGACTTTCTGCAATTAGCCGGAATTTTGGATTATACCAGGTCTGTTTAAAGGCTCTTATCATGGCATCCCTTCCCAGATGTCCTTGGCCATGATACATCCGTGCAATGGTTGACATCATGCTATCAGACATTACTGGTCTTCCATCTCGTTATACCCACACATGATCTTTTTCTCTGGGGGCACATCCTGCTTTTACCCACTGTCTCATTTCCTCATCCCCTGCTTCATCCTGCAGTTGCCTCACTTCTTCCCATGTTCCCACAACGTTAGTAAACATTATGGAGCAAGAAGACATTTCATTTCCTTTTCCTTAGACCGATTGATTGAATATTTGTTTCGGGCACAATACTGAGCCATGTCATTTGCAACCCGGTTTCCAGTAGTGATGTAATCACTACCCTGTCCATGAGCAGCACATTTCACCACAGCCAATTCTTTGGGCATCTGTATTGCCTCAAGCAATTTTCCCACCACTTCTGCATTCCTTATGGGAGTTCCACTTGAGGTCAGGAAACCTCTTTGCAGCCATAGTTGGCCAAAATCGTGGACAACTCCGAAGCCATACTGGCTGTCAGTCATCACAGTCACTCTTGCATTTCTCCCAATCTTGCATGCTTTGGTTAATGCCACTATTTCTGCTACTTGAGCGGATCTAACTCCTTTCAAGGGTGATGCCTCTACAACTGCTGCAACTGTACACACTGCATAGGCTGCACTCAACACTCCCTCTTCCGCTCTCAGACAGGATCCATCCACAAAAAACACATGATCACTTTCTGGCAGTGGTAAGTCTTTTATATCAGGACGAGGTTTTGTGCAATGATCAAGCACATCCAGACAATCATGATCAGCTTCTTCTCTTATCTCCACTCTCTCTGCATCAGGCAAAAGTGTAGCTGGATTCACATTCACACACCTTTCCAGACTCACATTGTTCGCACCTAGAATTACTTTTTCATACTTAGTCAGCCGACTATGTGACATGAACTGTGTTCGACTCCTTGTCAATAGGATCGCCACACTATGGGGTACAAACACTTTTACTGGATACCCCATCACAATTCCCTCACTCTGTTCCAGGCTTCGGCATGTAGCCGCTACCGCTTTCAGACATCCTGGCAGACCTATTGCCACTGGATCTAACATTGATGAGAAATAGGCTATTGGCCTTCTTTGTCTTCCATGTTTCTGTATCAAACTCCTTTTCATAGTCTGGCATACCTAGTGCAGGGGCTTCACAAAGACTGTTTTTTAGTTGTTTGAATGCTGCTAGCTCTTCTTTGTTCAGTTCAAGGGGGTCTTTCACTTCACTTTTTGTCAACTTCACCAGTGGTTTGGCAATCAGTGAGAAGTTACTTATCCACTGACGACAGTACCCAACCATTCCTAGGAACATTCTTACTTCTCTTTGGGTCATTGGAGCTCTCATTCTTCTAATGATACGGATTCTGTCTATGATCACTTTCCTCAGACCTTTCTCAATATTATGACCCAAGTATGTCACTTCCTTCTTACAGTACTGCAGCTTTGCTGGAGATACCTTAAGTCCTCCATCTGCCAGGTGATTTAGCAAAGCTATGGTGTCTGCTTTACAAGCTTCTCGTGTCTTTGACGCCACCAATAGGTCGTCAATATACTGGACCAAAACTGAATTTTCAGGCATGGTAAGGCTTTCCAGAGATTTCTTTAACAGCTGATTGAAAATGGAAGGGCTTTCTGTGTACCCCTGTGGGATTCGGCACCATGCCAAAATACGGTTTCCAAACCTGAATGCAAAAAGTGGCTGGCTGTCATGATGCAAAGGTATGGAAAAGAATGCATGACACAAATCAATTACTGTATACCATTCTGCATCATGTGGGATCTGATACAAAATTACTGAAGGATTTGGAACAATTGGACAACAGGAAACGACAATTTTGTTGACCTTTCTCAAATCTTGTACAATCCTGAATTTCCCACTTGGCTTTTTCAGTCCCATGATATGCGAATTACATGGACTGCTCATTATTTCCCTCAGCACTCCTTGCTGGATCATCTTCTCAATTAATGGGGTTACCCCGGCTAATATTTCTGGAGTCAGTCTGTACTGTGGAATGTTGGGGTAAACAGCTCCCTCTTTTACAGCTATTCTCACTGGGTCTACATTTCTCATCAGGCCTACATCTTCTCCAGTGAAGTCCCAGACTGCTGCTTTCACGGTCTGTTTCAATTCTGGGGGCAATTCATCTGGATTGAATACAGCATAGGTTCCAGCAACCTCGCACTCTCGATTGGCTATGGTCATTTTATACAGGACATCCTCATCTGGTGTTTCAAAGGCTATTCCGTCTGGTGTACAGAATATGGTGCAATTCATTTTGCACAACAAATCCCTCCCTAATAGATTCACAGGACTGGTGTCACACACCACGAATCTATGCATGTCTGAGAATTTCCCTATTCTGACCTTTACAGGATCAGTAAGGTACGCTTTTATCTGGGTGTTCGACACACCAACTACTTGGACTGTTTCATCCGAAAGAGGAAGATTTTTCACATCTGCTGATCTGACAGTGGATCGTGTAGCTCCAGTGTCTACTAAGAAAGTAATGTTTCATCATTAACTTTCCCATCTACAAATGGTCCTGTCTGATCTATTTCTAGAGATGCGCCAAGTACGCACTCTGCTTCCTCTTTTCGGCACCGTCAATAGATTTCTTCTGGCTCACTTTCATCATTGTGCATCCAATACTGTGACACAGCGCTCGTGCATTGCGGTTTGTTTACCTGTTCTTCATTGTAGAATCCCGTTTCCCTGCTATACCTTTGTATACTTCGGCTCTGTGGTAAGGGCGGTTTTGGCACTTGATTCTGTTGACCGACAGCCTTCTGCTGTTGCGGCGATGGGCCACTCCCTTCACACTGAACCTGTGGATTTAATGACGGATTTTCATCATTAGCAAGAGGTGGATTTTTACACTCGGATTTCCAATGCCCTAGCCTGCCACAGTTGTGACAGGGAAACTTCTTCTTTGCATCTTCAATGTTACCCTTTTCCTTTCCTGGACCAAACTTTGATTTCATACCTGGATTATTGGCCTGTTCTATTAGCTGAGCTTCCTGTCTCTCTGCAACTTTTACTTGAGCCCACATTGCCTTCTCTTTTAATTTCCACTGTTTTGCCTCAATTTCATCACTAAAGTATTTAGCATGTCTCAGAATCTCATCTATTTTCTTACTCTGCCAGTCCACGGTGTCCTGCCTGATCATGCCCCCAATCTCAGGACGCAGACCATACACAAATCGGTACACAAAATGACTCAGGTCTTTTTCTCCCAGGCTGTCATCCCCACTAAACTGTTTGAACGTCAGAATTAGCCTCTCATAATATGCGTGGACTGACTCTTTCGCTTCTTGATGTGTTCGATCTATTTTAACCCAATCTTTTTCTTTTGGGGGCACTTTATTCTTCAAGAAGGCCATGACCTGTTCATACTTCTTCATGACCTCCGGGTCTGGAGCTCCTGTTTTGGGATCTCTCGGGTATTCTTTAGTGGGCCAATCTATGACTATCTTACATTCTGTCCACAAGTCTGCTGGCACTATTATATCAAACAGGCTATTTAGATCAATCCACAACACTTTTGACAATTTCACAAATCTGTCCACCTGTCTGTACCACTCGACCGGCTTTTCCCGTAATCGAGGGAAATCATTGGTAAATGACAAAATGTCCTGTCTGGTCCATGGGACATGCACATATCCTCCTCCTGGAATCTCTCTCATAGGTAACTCCATTACCACTTTTTCCTTTTCCCTTACAGGAAACGCTGGGAATGTTCTGTCTGAGACGTCATCTCGCTTTCTATACCACCTGCTCTTCCACTTATCCACATCTCCCCATTTCCTAAATACTGTGATTATGTCCCTAATCTGCCCTATTCGTCCTGCAGCGTTCAGATTCTCAATGTCTTTTTCTGTAAAATCCACTCTGTAGGACTTTTGTAATGCCTTTACCTTGTCCATGTCGATTCCCATTTCACTCGCTATTTCTGCTAGTCTGTCATGTAAATTCTTCGCTCTCCAGGTAATGCTTTTGCAGAGGAACAGTAGTTCCTCATCTTGGTAGTTTTTCAGCTTTTCTGTGGGAATTGTCCCTACTATTAGTTCTTCAAACACCATTCTCAGCTTTGCAACATCAATGGTATGTGATTCTTTTTCTTTATCCTGCAAACCTTTTAGCCAGTCATTCAAATCTTCAGTAGTTATGCTCACTGACTTCCCTGGTTCTGTCAGTCTCTGTGGTTCTAATATTGATCCCTCTACCCTTCGGCCTCTTTCAGCAGTATCGGAACAATAAAATGGATTCTTTGACACAGGAAGTTCACCTTTACCCATAGCATGTCCCCAGGAACTTTCTTTCATTTTCATCAGGGGCTGTTCTGCCTGTCTTTGGTTCACATACGGGACTGTTAGTCCCTGCTCACTGTTTTTCTGCTTCTCAAAAATAGGCATAACCGGACCTATGGTCACAGGAACTGTAACTGCTTCTGGATTTTTCATTAGTTCCCTTATTTTCTCAGTCAATTCTAAGGTGGTTTCCGCTAGTTCTCTAGAATTTTCATTCTCAGCCTTAGTTTCCTTTTCTTTTAGTGAATTTCTCCGTTTTACTTCTGGGGTCATAACTTCTGTTTTAATGATTCTCAGGGTCTCCCTTACTGGTGTTCCTGTAGTGGGTGTTTCTGGTTCCTGTCTGTATGGAGGCGGGCTCTTGTAAAACATATAATCTAAAACATCGTCATCTGTATCACTAGCCCCATACCTCCGGGTTTCTACATGATTTCTTTTTTATAGACATTTTCTTCCTCCACTTTCTCCTTCCGTTCTAAGAGGAAATAATCCTTCTGTCATACTGGCATCTCGCCACCTCCTCATTCTATCGCTATGAGTTTCTCGATCGTTTGGCCGCCCGAACATGTACCTGTTCCTGGATCCATTCCTCTGCTTTTCTCGCTCATGTATCTCATCTTCCCACTCTGTCAATGCCTCAAACTGCGTAGGCCTAGGTCGTGGATCTAAACTCATCATCCATTCCCGTAAATTCCTTAATATGGCCAAATTAAAAGACCCATCCTCAGGAAACGCTAGAACTCCGTCTTCCTTTGTATATTTTGCCTAATTGTCTAACCAAATACAGGTATGATACCCATATTTCGCAACCATAAAGGATGCGGGGGTCTTTGCCGGAGGAAGTAACTGTTCTTCCCTCGTCACAATTTTCTTGTCCTTTACAAATATATTTTTCAATTTACTAAACACAGACTTTTTCTTCCTCTCGGGTGAATGATAATACATTTTCCGGTCTTCTCTGAACTCTTTTAGTCTTCTATACCTCGGTTTGATCTTTAATTCAATAGTACCACGCATTAATTAACTGTTCTCTCCGGAATTAAAACACATAGTTGGAAACGTAATGCTCCTGAGAAGTAACTCCAGAGTTCCGCAATTAATTCAAATGCTATTTCATTCACGCACTTTCACACAAAGAAGTACGGTTCATTCACACAGAATCCTGTTTTCCCGAGAACAGCATACAGTCTGTCCTACTACAGAATTATAACATTCGTTAACAAAGCAGCGCTTACCTCTACTCTGTCCTTCTAACAAGCTCAGAGAACACCTGTTACCTTTTCAGTAAAAAGCGTTATTGGCATACCTACTGGTTTCCTGGTACTTTAGACTGAAATTTCACAAATAACTCTTTACTATCATATACACTTCTTTCACACAGAAATTGTCTCTAATGGCGACACACAGCGATATCACCGAATCGAACCCAGACAATGCGACGCGCAACTTCAATTTTTACGCGTTTTCCCCGTGTACCTACGGGCAACCACAATCCAGTCTTTCCCGAGAACAGCGCTTACCTCTGTCCTACTACGGAATTGTCACCGACTTCTTACATCCCAGAAGCCGTACAGACTACATAGAACTCAATACGACTTCAACATATAGTGTTAATACATATATCAACATCACTTGATAATCAATAAGCTATATATACATGCCAAAATCATCAATCAGAACAACAAATTTCTCTCTAGCTACCCAGGATACTGGTAACTATATATATATAAACAACTCATCAATCCTAGACAATAAAAACCATCATCTTGCTACCAAGAAAACTGGTGCAGTTCAGAACACAAAATCTCCTCCTGCTTCCACGGACGGAATGATTTCACAGTCACATGCACATACACACATCACACGCTGGTGGGGCCCATAACACCAACATTCATTCTCATCAATCTATCCGTGCCTACAGGGGAGAGAGAGGGGTCTTCAAATTCCCTTCTGAACTACAGCTTTATTTCCCTTGGATGGAGGAAACCACATTTATTTATTTATCCTGACAATTCCTCCATCCGGAGGCCAATTGGATCATCTAGTTGGCTAGGGAGGTGATGATAAACACTTCAATACTTATGCTAATAAAATATACATTTCAAGAAATACCCACCCGACATAGTTCTTCAAACAATCAATTTCTTTATGTAATTTAAATTTTTCATGTTAAAATCCTAACAAGTGCAATAATCTTGAGTCATAATTACCTATTGTGGCTAATTGTCGTTCTCTAAGTCAGAATCGGGTCCTCAGAAAATCATCAAAGAGTCTAACGTCCCGTCCTCTGCTGTCAGCGTCGTGAATAGCATCGATCAGGGTGCGTCTCAAGATCATAGGTGGTAACCGGCGATATTTCCCTCACTGGACTACTAATATTTATACTAAAATTTTGCATATAAAAGAAACATTTCATAATTTCTAGTAATTTCATTTTTCATTTCATAAGGCTTTATTCGAACAAAGAAAAACAAGTTCATAAAAGCACGACATTAAAAAGACAATAATAAAACATCAGTCAAAGCAGGAAATACATCGATTAAAACAGTTAAAAAAGCATACTTTTCCTTGCATTAATTGATTTAAGGAGAAAAGTTGCCGTGTAAACACATACATCTGGGTGATGTAGATTAAAAAGCAATCTCATGCAGTCATGTATTGACCTAACTCCAAATTTTACAAACAGGGGTTTCAAATATGCAGTCCGAAAATGTTTATACAGCTGACATAGCAAGAGAAAGTGCACAGTGCTTTGAGAGGTAGTGTTGTCACATGGACACGGGCCAACTGGATGTAGATGCAAGGAGGGGAAGGCAACGAGGTTGTGGGCTACTCCCATTCTAAGTCTAGTCAACACAAACCGATGTGCCTTCCAGGTTACTTGTGACAAATAAGGTTGGAAACCCACAAATTCGTTTAAATCGTGGTAAAAAACATAAGATGAAAGATCAGAGCTTTTTTGGTGCCTTCTGATGGAAAGCTGTTGTAAGAGGCATTGTCTAAGGTCGAATTTGGACAGTTCGGTAGCCCCATAATGATCCACGGTGATGTTAATGTTGAAGAACTCCCGAAAATTAACCACAACATACTTTAACCATGGAATCTTTAAATAGTGGTCCAAGGAAAGGCAGTCAGAAATAATAGCTCTGCACAAAGAGGTCTCTTCTTTCATCCAAATGGAGTGCCATAGGATCAATGGCCTGAGGAGGATCAAATCAGCCAGGTGATGAATACCCAATTCATGGTGCACTAGGGCATTAGAAACAGAGCTTGGCAGGCACAAAAGTCTCTTCAGGAATACATTCTCCTCGAACTGGAGAGACCCGGCCGGAGCATAGCCCCAAATGCCAGCTCCGTACAAGGCGAGTGAAACACACCGAGATTGAAAAATTTTCAACATCTCATTGACCCGCCTATCTCCCAGCTTCGTAGCCATTGTAAAGATTCCATGAGCACTCCTTGCCATCTTAGCTCGAACGTTCTTATGTTCATTGGCCCAAGTATTTTTGTTTGAAAAAGTAACCCCCAGGTACGAAAAGTTATCAACAGCCTGAACCTTTTGTCCCTCTATGAAAAAAGAAGACTGTTTCTTTCCGTTCCTGCGCCCACATACCATAACATAGGTTTTGGATTTATTTAACACTAACTTTCAGCTATTAATAAATTGCAGAAAGCCGTCCATCAGCTGTTGAAGACCGTATGTGGTGCGTGAAATTAAAACCGCGTCATCCGCGTAAAGTAACACAGGGACATAATCGTTATTAATTTTGGGAGCATCCACTGCCAAGGATTTGAGAAAGGAGTCAATCTCGTTAATGAAAAGTGTAAAAAGCAGTGGGGCCAATACACACCCCTGGCGAATTCCACGCCCAATCTTAAACATAGATGTGCATTCTCCTCTAGGTCCATAACGGACGCATGCTCGTAATTTAGTATAGAGACGTGCTAAAAAGAACACAATACCCTCGGGGGCCCCCATTTCTATTAACTTTGCCGAAAGAATACCGTGGTCCACCAAGTCAAAGGCACTACTCAAATCCGCAAAGCAGAGGTAAATAGTGCCAGTCTTTGCCAAGGTGTATTTACCGATGAGTAGTTCTAGATTTAGACACTGCTCAATCGTACCACGACCCTTCCTGAACCCAAACTGGCTCTCAGCTAGAATACCATTTTCCTCCACCCATTCTTCCAACCTCACTAAGAGCACTCGGCTCATTACTTTTACGGAAGAATCTAACAAGGAAATTGGGCGATAGTTCTTAACTTCCCCACGATTTCCTTTCTTGAAAATTGGGATTAAAATGGATTCTTCCCAGGTCGGGGGCATCTCATAGCGGACAGCTGCATTAAAAATAATAGTTAACAGAGGCCCCCATAATTCAGGGACCAATTTATAAACATCAATTGGAACCCCATCTGGGCCCTGCGCTTTTCCCCCTTTGCTGTCCCTTATGCTGTCTAAAACCTCTTGAACAGTAAAATTCAATGGAGTGTATGGCCACCTATCCCCTAAATCCCTGGATGCACAATCTGACTAAAAGATTTTAGAAAAATGAGAAACGCACTCTTCCTGCATGATGTTGGAAGTTAATTCCGGAATTTTGTCATCTTTAAGAAATGTTGAATTAACAGTTTTCCAGAACAGGGAACAGTCGTTTAATTCAGCAGCCTTGGTCAAATTGTCCCATGCCTCCTGCTGAAGTTCCGACTTCCTACGTTTAAGGGTTTCTTTGTATCTGGCTCTTAGGTCTACAACTAAACCCTTATCTCTTGGTATTACAGATACAGCTGATTTCAGTTCCTTTAAAGCCGAAGTGCAGGCAGAGTTGAACCATCCCCGCGGTCGATCCTCCTTATGCTTGCATGTACTTGTAAGCTGAGAGTCAATGACCGCATTAATACTAATAAAATGCTCAATAGAGCCAATGGTGCCTAGGTTATCTTCTAGAATCGCAGTAATACTTGCTAGGCAACTGGTGATAATAGAGTCAGACGTAATATCGGCCTTGTCCCCCTTCCATCTGAGTCTGGTACCATTAGGGCGAACTGCCTCAATACTGTTGACAGTACGGCCTGGGATACGGGTCCCGTTATTTTCCCATAACATGGCCTCTACTACCAGGCAGTTATGGTCACTAAGTTGGATATCTATTACTGGGTACCGTAGTCCAGGGCTCAAGACTCGAGGAGATACAAATAAAATCAATAACTGTATTTGCTCCCCGGCCTGTAAAGGTTGGGTAGATCTCCCCCTTTTCGTTTTTCTCATTGGCCATAATATACATATTATGTGAGGCAAGGAGACTATTTAGGGCATATCCGTAATAATTATGTTGGAAATGAAGAATCCCATCCCCATGATGGTCCACCAACCCACATACATTAACATCTGAGAGAGGACAAGTGGTGGCGTTAAAATCCCCTGCCATGAATAAATCAAAAATTTCATTGGATTCCTGAAGTAGGTCATCCAGTGCCCTTGATAGTGCTTTAACCGCCTGATCCCTAGGATCCCTAGAATCATTAAAAAGGTTATTATAAAAATTTATTAAAAGAATATTCCTGCCACCTGTTTTGTACAACCATAATATCTGGGAGTGAACCCCAACTTGTACATATTTTTTGACCGACAGAGGAGTTTGAACTGAAATCAAAACCAATAGGCCCCCTTTAGCTTTTCCCGATACTGAACCAGTAGCGTGTAACTGGTATGAAACAAAACCATTTAATCCTTTAAAATCCGTACACCAAGTTTCCTGTAAGCAGATAATATCAAAAAGGGCTAAAAATTCCGACCACCCCAGACTATCTGATTTTGATCTTATTCCCTTGATATTCCAACTGGCGATATAACAGCCGGAAAAACCATGGATACCTGACCCCGTATGGAGACAGTTACTACCCTGTGGAAAAGTAGCAGTATTGGGTGTCTCCATAACTAACTCTGAGCAACCTGCAGGATCTCCCTCCTTGCCCAAAGGCGTACAGTCTACGGTTAACCCAGGGATATTAACCATTGACCCAGGGATACACACACTTAGGTCCGTATCCGACGGAACTTGATTCACCGAAATTTCCGAGGGTACCATACCCGACTCCATTCGTAATTCCAAACAGCCTATTGGGTCACCCTCCTTGCCCATAGGTAGACTGTCTACAGTTATCCTGGAGATGTTACCCGGCTCAAGTCAGTCGTTTTGATCCAACCCACTCAAGCATTGAAAGCAGTCGTGGCAAGATGGGGGTTGCTAAAATTAATAATAACACAATCCCCAGAAATATTTTTTGGGGCCGTTCCAATCCAGTTGGTTCTGGTGGTGGCCAAAATGTGGTCCGCCATAGCCACTGGAAAGCCACATTCCCGATTAAGCCATGCCACAGTTTTATTTTTGAGGGAGTCATGTGATTCTGTAGAACGATAAAGCCCATCCTCCCTAATAGGTGTAACGTTGGTCAAGACTGCTACATATGGTGCGCAGTCAGGTGGGAGGTTTGGTTGGGGGAGGCCGCAGGGATTAGACTTCCCCCTTCCAAAAGTCTTTGGTGCATTCTCCGAGGTGCAAGTAATGGGATTTAGAGAGGTATCATTAGAGCAAGAAGGTATTGCTGAATTAACACTCAAGGCGTCCCCAGGGAGAGGAGAAGTTGGTTTGCCAGCAACACCCTGCCGCTCAATAGCTGTTGTGGACCTACTAATTTGTTGTGAAGGGATTCTTGAGCCTGCGCAGGTCAGGCCAGCACTGGATATGTCATGGGTAAATTGCACACGCTTACTAGTACTGACCCCAGCCACGTCGACCGCCACCAGAGGTTGTGGACTATTGATTGAATGTAAGCCAGATTGCATCAACTCACCCAGTCTGGTCACTTCCCTAGATACAGCCTCGAGTTTGTGGAAGGACTAATTTATCTAACTTGGTGTCAATCATACCGATAAGCAACTCAAGCTGATCCGGGGCCAGTTTCATATAAGTGGGATTAACGTCATTATTTACACAAGTAGGCTCAATAGTGCCCCCATTTAAGACAAACAAAATTCTTTTTACTTTTACGACCCCCTTTTTTGGACATGACAGGTCTGTTTAAGTGTGTTCCTGATCTTAACACTGTGCGGTTTATGGGCCACTAGGCCCAAAACGTCAGGATCGTTAAGGGATTTGTTGTCAGATGCTTTGGAGGGGGCCTCGTCCAAAAGAGGGGTCTGTATTGGCTCAAGTTCATAGGTACCCTCCCTCCCTGCTACCGCGATGTTAATGGCTGAGCCCGGTCTCCTTGATCTAAACAATGTTAGTGCTGCATCCATTTCTGTCAAATCTTCTAATGCCCATTTGGATGTAACCGATCTTGCTACCTCCTTTACTTCCTTGATCACGCCTAAGTATCCTTTGGAAATCTCGACGCCCGGGGGTCCAGACCTAGTTAATGAGAACTTTTTCTCCGTCTCGGACGGATCACTAACTGAAACTGATAACGAACTATTGAGCTCCATCGGGACCAGCAAATCGGAAGGAGAGATGGATCAACCCGTCTCAAGGACTATTAAACAAAAAAAAATATCCACCAAGAAACGTAGTCAATTTAAGCAAGTACACTCGGAATTACATAATCTCCCCTCGGGACTCTCCTTAGACAAGGAGGCCAACGCACAATCACCTGTGAGCCTATTGCCCGATAACGAAACTCTTCCGGAGCCTTCTTTATCTACAATTTTTGCTTCAATTAAGCAGTTCCAGGAGGAGGTCAGATCGGACACTCTTGCAGCAAAGGAGGCTAGCAAAAAGCTTCATGGCAGCATAAGGAAATTAAATAAAATTTGTACCGATATCGGTGACCGGGTCTCCATGGTAGAAACTCGCACTGAATCCCTAGAAGCTGAGGTCCCTTTACTTAAGGAACAAGGAGTGTCCCATAAAGCTCGTCTTTGTGACATGATGACCCAGCTCGAGCATCAGGAAAACAGATTACGGAAGAATAACTTAAGGTTATTGGGGATACCGGAAGGTGTAGAGGGAGATGATCCCAGAGGATATATCGTAAAACTTCTTCTATCCGCCTTTCCACTGCAGACCAACTGGAATTGGGATCAGGAAATTCAAAGGGCTCACCGCTTCCCTTTTACTATAAACTCAAATCGGGCTAGCAATAACTCTGAAAAAGACAGACCTCGAGTTTTCTTGTTTTTTTTTGGTAATTTCCTCCTAAGGCAACTAGTCTACGACCAGGCTAGGCCTAATTCCCAGAAAGATGTAGATGGGATTAAATTCTTTGCAAAACCAGATTATGGGCATACCACGGTGGAGCGAAGATGGCGACTACGTCAACTAATATCCCCCTTTCAAGGGCAAGGTGCCCAAGCCTTCCTGATGAACCCTGCTAAACTGAAAGTTATTTGTGAGGGATCAACTCGAATGTTTTTTTCGGAAATTAAAGCTGGGGAGTATCTAAAGGAAGTCACGGGAAGAAAGGGCTACCAATAGGATATGTTGACTGGACCATTCTTATGACTCTTTTTTTTCTGGCAACTGGGGGTCTCACATTCGCTTCCATCATTCAGGGACTCCTGACTGTTCTTTTTTTTTTGGAGGGGGGGGGGGTTGGGGTGGGGGTTGGGATCCGGGTCCAGGTCCTTATTGAATGTTTTTTGGGGATAAAAGTCAATCCGTTAATATTTTTCTAACAGCTATGTTATTGTTAGGATTTAGATTCTGGCTTGGTTCAGTTGGAAAGGTTATGGAGTGGTGGATGAGAGGGGGGGATATGATAAAAAAAAAAAAAAAAATGGCAAGAAGCGGGATATGGGCTGACGGGAGATCTCAATGACATGGGTTCGCTGGATTTTTTTTTTGTAAGGTGTCAGGCTGGTATTATTAGCACCTTAAAAAAAGTTAGGGGGAAAAAAAAAAAAAATCATAAACACATTAAATAAACTTAGTATAGTTTCACTGAACATCTGCGGATTGAATGACGTGTCAAAAAGGCAGAAAGTTTCGCAGGTATTACAACAGATGGGTGCAGACGTGGTATGCCTCCAAGAAACTCACATCGAAAATTCCCAGAGATCTATTTTAAATACTCTCGGGTACAAACTTATTGGGGCAACCTCGCAGGGGGCTCGGATAAAGGGAGTAGCGATCATGATACGAAAATCATTGCCAATAGTAATTAATCAGGTTAAATCCGATGTACTAGGGAGATGGGTTATTGTACAATGCTCTTTACCTTGCAATCCTGTGTTTCGATCTGTACAGTATATGCTAGCAATTTAGACGATCCCGGGGTAATAAATTACGTCAACCAAGAATTGGTACATTGGCCACTTCCGATAATATTATGTGGAGATCTAAACTTAAATCTCCCTAGTACATGGGACTCTCATAATCCTTGGCGTTATGTGGGAAGGAAACCTAAAGTTTTTCGGGCTTTGACCAATTTAATAAACACACATGGCTTAATAGATGCCTGGGCGCGCCTTAAACCTGACCAGAATGGCTATACCTTTTTTTCCGCTCCTCCCCGATCTTTAGTTAGATTAAATTATTTTTTTATATCCGCTGCCTTTATTCACTGCTGTTCCATTGATATTTTTCTTCGACTTTTGTCGGATCACAATCCTCTCATTTTAAGCTTAGAAGGTTGGGGTATTCAAAGACCGGGATCAACTTGGACTTTTGAAAAGGCTTTGTTATATGACAATAAATACCGAGAACACATGGCGGGCTGGTTACAGAAATTTCAGGAAATTAAGATTGGGACAGCATCAGTGCTGGTGGTTTGGGACACGCTTAAGGCAGGCATAAGGGGGGAAACACTCCGCTTCTCTATACGAAAGAATCAACAGGAAAAAACTCAAATCAAAAAACTACATCTGCAGATGATAGAAGCGGAAAAAAAACTAACTCAGGCGGTTATGACCGGTATAGGTTTAGATGAGGCACAGACTCTGGTAGCAGTCTTTAAATCAGAAATGGGAGCTGTATTAGCGGAAAAAGTAGCTATCAAATGGGCTGCCGCTAGAGAAAAATGCTATGAGTGGAGCGAGCGTATCGGGCATCAGCTTGCCATCTCTATAAGACAAAGGACAACAATAAATGCCATTACCTCTATTAACAGTGAGATAGAGGGACTTATTACAGATCCAGAAAAAATACAGGAAGCTTTCAGGCAGTATTATGAAAAGTTGTACTCAGAAGAAGTTATAGGGACATCTGAAGACTTGGAAGTTAAAATAGGAGAATATCTTATGGGTACACTGCCAGATAAAATGAATATCGAGGCACGCGACTTGCTGGAGAATATTCCTATGTGGGACGAGGTTGCATTAGCACTAGCTAGTCTTCCGAATGGTAAAGCATCAGGGATGGATCACATACCAATCGAATTTTATAAAATCTTCTCGGACCAAATTAAGGACCTTTTTACTAGTGTAGTAAGGGCTATTTTCGAGGGAGATGATCCACCTAACTCCTGGTCCCTTGCTAAAATCGTGATATTTCCTAAAAAAAATAAATCTCCTCTTGAGATGACGTCCTATAGACCGATAACATTAATAAACAATGACTCGAAAATCTTTTCAAAAATTATCGCCATGAGAATATCTGCAAATATTGAGTCACTAGTATCTAAATGGCAACACGGATTTATTCCAAAAAAAGGTACTACTGAACATATACGTCGGACTACTACCTTATTTGATGCTGCTGAAGTGACAGGAGACCCGATCTCGCTAATACTTCTGGATGCCGAGAAGGCATTTGATCGGGTCTCCTGGCAATTCCTCTGGGTCATCTTGCGGAATCTCGGATTCGGACCAAGTATTATTCAGGCTATCCAGGCATTGTACAAGAACCCAACAGCTAAAATATCCATTAATGGTCAATTGACTAAAGCAATACAAATTACAAGAGGGACGAGACAGGGGTGTCCTTGTTCACCCCTACTCTTCGCCCTCTATATTGACCCGTTAATTAGAAGAATTGAAATCAACCCTTTAATTCCCCCGATTTCTCGGTTTGGCATAGACACAAAAATCATGGCTTATGCCGATGACATCGCCATAATTACTCCGGCACCTGCACTTGCTATCAGGACTCTGGAACAAGAAACTCAAAAGTTTGGAATGATTTCTGGGTACGCTCTTAACAGAACAAAGACACAGATTGTTGTTAATAGAAAGATAACTTGGACAGATGACAGAATCACAAAGAAAGCAAAATATCTTGGAGTTGATATTGTTGCTGATTTGGATTCTTTGGTAAATGAAAATCTGACCCCTTTGGCCACTAATATGAGACAAGCACTCCGGAAAATTGATAACTTACATCTAACTATACTGGGAAGATGTAATGTTTTAAAAATGACATATTTTCCTAAGTTGAATTTTTTTCGTGCAATCCCGCTTATTTTTAACAGACACATATTAGCAGTTTTTGAACAAATCTTTTCTCAATTTATCTGGTCTTATTCGAATCCAAGAAGGGCTTTTAATCTACTCTCTTTACCTAGTGAGAGAGGAGGCTTGGCACTTCCTAATTTAAAACTATATTACTGGGCTGCCTCTTTCCAACATTGCTGTGAACTAATGTATGAAGAACCGTCTTTTTCTCCCTCAGGCCTGCCCTCTCCCTATGTTTTGTTGATGGGCGAAAAAGTAAAGGGATGTCTTTGGCGTCAGCTAGAGTATAGTTACTACAAACGAGTGAAATTCAAGACAATGATTTACGCCTATCAGGTCTTTCGTAATGTTCGTAAAATATATGGAATTAAAAGGCTAAATTATTACACTCCGCTTAGAAATAATGATAATCTACCATTAATTTTTAAAAATACATATCTACGACACTGGTATCATGCTGGGATACGAAGATTGGGAGATTTGTGTAGGGCAGGTCGTTTTCTGTCATTTGAGGAATTACAAATTGGTTTTAATCTAAGCAATGAACAGACTTTTCAATATCATGCGATTATGAATTATCTTGTAAAGAATCTGGAAGGGTCTGCTGGGTTTGTCGCATCAGTCTTTATAGATAAGCTACTAGGCTCTAAAGTACCCGGGATCGGAGATATATACGGTACTTTGAATGAGCTAAGACCAGATGATTTAAGTAAAGTAGATACTAAATGGCAGCTTAAATTGAATATCTCCTCTAATGTTCTCTGTCCCGCATTAAGTCTAGCACGTACATACTTGCTATCTCCCAAATTACAAGCACAATTTTATAAAACTGGATTTTTTATGTATATCACTCCGAATAAGGTCTCTAAATGGACAACTGGGCCTGGAACTACTTGCCCTCGTTGTACGGAATACTGTGCTGACTCTGTACACATGTTTGCTACATGTCCAAACCTTGTGCCACTTTTGAAAGAAACCCAACTGTTTTTGAACAGAGTTCTTCTATCAGATATTCAACTTACACCAATTACTATTATGCTCGGGTTATATGAGACACTTAGTGTTAAACAAGGCGGAGCTTTAATATTTGTAGCCATGACTATTCTGCGGATATGTATTGCCACGCAGTGGAAAGACCTGAATCCCCCTTCTTTTAGTCAATGGCAAGCTAGATTTCTTGCTACGTATAGATTGGAGAAAGCCGTTTATACTAAAAAGGGAAGAAGAGCAAGAGAAAGGGGGTTAGTGGTTTGGGACCCTTTGACTAGATGGCTTGAGTCTTTGAATGTTTTTGAGGAATAATGTATATGCTGAGTATTGTTTGTTTATATTTGTGATTTATTTATCTCTTCCTCTCTCTCTCCATTGTACTCATTGTTTTTTTTCGCTTTTATATGGATTTAAGACCGCCTCTATCTTACTGTTCTTTTTATTATCCTTTGTTATCTCTTGGACCCGGGGTGGGGGGGTGGGTTGAATTGACGTTGTGCAAAATGACTTAATTTTGTCTGACTAGCTAAATAAAAAAAAATGTAAAAAAACAAAAAAAAAAAAACTGTTTTTGAGGGACAACAGTGACGTACTTAGGCCCCAGTCTAGAGCTACCCGGTGGACTCCCACATATCTGGAAGAGATTAAGAAGTTTTTGGGTTTGACTTTATTGATGGGTGTGGTAAGGAAGCCAACCTTGGCTTCATATTGGTCTACTAGCCCCTTGTTGGCAACTGCCATATTTCCTGCAGTTATGACTCGTAATCGGTATTTACTTTTGCTACGTATGCTGCATTTTGTTGATAATTCTATGGCGTTGCCACAAGATCACCCTGACTGTGACCGTCTTTTTAAGATTCGGCCCGTTCTTGATAATTTTGTAAATCGATTTTCTGAGATCTATATTCCAGGGAAAGAAATATCTATTGATGAGTCTTTGGTCTTATTCAAGGGCCGTTTGGTTTTTAGGCAGTACATCCCTAGCAAGAGGGCACGCTATGGAATTAAGCTGTATATGTTGTCTGAGAGTAGGACAGGATATGTTTTTAATTTTCGTGTGTACACTGGTACAGATTCTACTATTGACCCCCCAGGTTGTCCGTCCACTTTTGGAGTTTCAGAGAAAATTGTGTGGGATCTTGCTAGAAGACTGTTTAACAGAGGCCACCATTTGTACCTTGATAACTTCTATACTGCTGTGCAATTATTTAAGGAATTGTATAAAGTGGACACTTTTGCATGTGGCACAATTCGCTCTAACCGTAAAGGTTATCCGAAAAAGCTTGTTTGCAAAAAACTTCAGAGGGGGCAGTGCAGTTCCTTGCGTAGTGATGAACTACTAGCTGTAACATTTATTTGTGGACAGTAGGGATGTGTACATGCTGACTACCATCCATGATGAGAGTACTTCACCTGTGGCTGTTTGGGGTCAGGTTGCTGAAGTGCGCAAACCTGTGTGCATTCTAGACTACAATAAGCACATGGGTGGTGTTGACAGAGTAGATCGGAGGTTGGAACCTTACTCTGCTATTCGGAAGGCTTATGTTTCGTATAAGAAGTTGGCCATCCATTTCTTTGAATTAGCAAATTTCAATGCTTTTATTGTGTTCAAGGAGTGTTCTCCTGCGTCAAAGTTGACATTTCTTCAGTTTCAGCACTCTGTGATAGCTAGCCTTGTTGTTGTGGAACAGGCAAGTGTTCCTAGATTTGGAGTGGTGGAGGATGTGGTTCGATTGAAAGATCGCCACTTTCCTGATTTCATCCCTCCCACACCGTCAAAAGATTTTCCCACTAGGAGATGCAGAGTCTGTTGGCGAAGAGGTACGCGGAAGGAGATTCATTTGTACTGCCACGACTGTCCTTCTAAACCTGGGCTGTGTGTCCCTGCTTGTTTTAGAGCGTACCACACGCAAAATAATTTTTGGGAGCATTCATGAGTGGTAAAGTGAACTGCCTGGTCTGTATTCTTTGAAAAATGTGATTCTGTTTCAAGGTTGGCGTTAGTGCAATGTATTTAGTTTCTGATTTTGTGTTTGTAGATTTGTATCTATTTGCGATTTGTTTGTGTTTTTATTTTTGTCTAAAAAAATCCTAAATGTGTTGGCGGTGTGCGTGGACTGGCGGTGTGCGTGGACTGGCGCTTGGCTGGTAGTGTGCGTGGACTGGCGCTTGGCTGGCGGTGTGCGTGGATTGGCGATTGGCTGCCGGTGTGCCTGGACTGGTGATTGGCTGGCGGTGTGCCTGGACTGGTGCTTGGCTAGCGGTGTGCGTGGACTGGTGTTTGGCTAGCGGTGTGCGTGGACTGGCGCTCGGCTAGCGGTGTGCGTGGACTGGCGCTCGGCTGGCTGTGTGTGAGTAGTCTAAACAAGGAACAAGGGAACCCTACTCACATAGAGCCTGGGTGGTAATTATTAAAAGGAAACAATGGCTCGTGTGAATAAATAACCAATAATATGATATACGAAACACAATGGCAATGAAAAAAGGGTTAAGCGTGACGTCAGAAAGAAAAGTTGACCATACACATTAAATAAAAAACATGGTTCTTTATATTTATAATGAAAAAGCTATTTTTAAAAACAGTCTCACAATATACATTCCAAACAAAATGGCAGTCTTAATAAACAGTTCTGAAAGGTGTCCCAGTGCAAAAAAAGTGATTAAACCTAAACAAAACAAGTGACATAAAGTGCAACATAAATAAAAGGTTTCAATTATTCATTATAGAGGCGATCATAAAGAATGGTAGAATGTGATTGTCAACACTTGTTCATCATAAGTGTCGAATACCGATTCGCCTCTTTTTTCTCGTCAACTGCGTTTCGACCCCATTTGAAATAAAGGGTCTCTTCAGGACAATCTAATATAGGGACACCTAGAAATTAAATAAAAATACCATCAGTCTGAGGTACTTTTCAGAGAAGACGTAATAGACCACTATTATTAAGTCTTTCTACCTGGCCGGCGATGATGATGTCTGATGTAAAAAATATAAATAGTGTCAACGTGCTGGATGTGAAACAAAATAACTCACAAGGTACCCAGCTGGGTGCTATAGATATAAAGTTGGAAAGTGATTAATGATCGAGATGAATTATAGGAGTACACGGTATTACCAGTGCAAACACTTATCACTTACCCCTGTGAGGGTTAACTCAGGAGAAAACAACTGCCCAATTGTTGTTTATCTTATGCTTGCAACCTGATAGAGAATTCTTAGCGTAAAAATCAAAATGGTGGCGGGAAAGCTGAAGGATGTAGCACAAATAAGCGAGCCGCGTACTCGCTGTCGCTGTTCTTGAGGATTTCGATAAACTGTGGCAAAATTAAAGAGAAAAGAAAGCCTCATGAAAAGGTTTTCCTTATATCTCTCAAAAACAATTTACATAATTAGAGGGAAACATTCCTACCTCTCTCGAAGTCGTTAAGATGTCTAAGTATACCGCATTACGCTACAGCAAAAGAACGTCGTTCAATCCTTGTGGTACGATCACCATGATTGGTGAAAAGAATCAGTATTTAAAGGTGAATGGACACGGAGCAGCGAATCAAAATGCCGCGTTTACGGTTCGAAAAAACCGGAAAGAGCGTTTTATGTTGCTAAGCAACTTAGTGCGTCTCATTCAGGTGAAAGCAAATAGAATGTAGGGAAGTGATTGTCAATAAAGTTCCGACAACTTCATGACTTATTTTCACAATATTTCCTTCCTAGTACACGGGGATACTATAATATTATTTAAAAGGGCACGTAGTCGGCTCTATGTTGAAATATAAAGTAAGGAATTAATGCATGCTATGAACGAAATTTAAAGACAGTTGAAAATGGTGTGTCAATCATATTATATACAGAGAAGTCCTATAGTTTCCTACGAATACAGATCAATTGGTCAAAACCTTTGGCAGATAACCACCTATTAATTATACAGCTGATCATTACATTTCCATAATAATTACATATTATTGTAAATTAAACACATGTATCATTAATTCTCAAAAGGCAATGTTACAGTTCATCACAGCAGAATACATATATTATTTACGATATTAATTGATGTATAAATACAGGTGTACCATCTCTTATCTGCACACTCAATTTAAACAACGAATTCTAATTACACATTGTATCTTGCCTGGTCTTAATAAATCGGAGTAATGTCTGAGCAGAACAACCTCAAAAACAATATATTTAGCAGAAAAGGACCAAATGAACCATAGCAATTGAAAACCCATTTAAGTAAGGGTAGTGACAAACCCACGCCATTCCTCAGCTGAATTCAACCCTTGTATGATCGAGTTAGTACGTTCGATCCAACGACATTCTAATCTCTGAAGTGTCTGTGATAGATCTCCGCCTCTAATAGAAGCAACCACTTTATCTATCACTTGCCAGCGGATATCATTTGCTGTGTGGCCTTTCTCTAAGAAATGGTTGACTAAGGGAGCGTTAAGGACCGAATTTCTAATCCTACTTCGATGCTGTCCAATCCGCGCTTTAACTGTTTGTTGGGTTTGTCCAATGTAAGGTAGTCCACAAGGACACAGTATACAATAAACTACATGTTTGGTGTTGCAGTTTGCAAAAAAATTAAGTTGCTGATCGACACTGCCATGTGCAAATTTTTTTGTGTTAACCGTAAATTCACAAGCAACACAATTGCCACATTTATAATGCCCTTTTAAATCTGGTAATCCCCAAACTGACTGCAGTGATCTCGTTGTTTGTAATGGGTTTTCCATTGATGATCTAATAAGATGATCTTTTATATTCTTGCCTCTTTTAAAGGCAAACATCGGGACATCGATGCTGGAATCTATACTTTTGATAATGTGCCAGTTTTTTGTGATTAACTTGCGAATTTGATTCGTGTGTATACCAAAGGTGGTGACACAAATACGTTTGTTTACTTTAGGTTTTTCTTTTGGAGTCAGTAGTGTTTCTCTAGGGAATAACCAAGCTCTTTTGAGAGAATTTTTTATCAACTTCTTTGGATATCCCCTAGTTAACAATTTTTCTCGCAAAATATACGCCTCTCTCATGTAATCCTCTTTCTTAGTGCAATTGCGACGTAGTCGCAAAAACTGTCCGTGGGGTAGGCCATCTCTTAATGCACGCGAGTGATGACTGTTGTAGGCAAGTAGCGTGTTACGTTCCGTAGGTTTTCTATGTAATGAAGTGTACAATTTCCCATCTTCGTGTAATATGTTTAAATCTAGGAAAACAATGCTAGATTTATGTATGGTAGATGTGACTTGCTGCTGGTCACTACACACACTGCTAGCTGAGTGCCACTCCACGCAATCCATCAGCTTGTGTAGTTGCTGTGTCAGGAATGTGGGCATGTGAAAGTGATGGGCCCTTGAATGGCGCTGTGTGCTGGTGTGAGTTTTGTTATGTGATGGGCCAGCGGCTGGCGGTGTGAATGGTTTTGTATGTCTCACACGTATGAAAGGTGTATGAATGGCCTATAAAGAGGTTGGTGCCTTGTCGTGGCTTTACAGCTCACGAGCTGTGAGTCAATGGTTCAGTTTCTCACCCTTTCAATTATTAACAGTGCATTTCATTTTTGTGAAATCACTTGATAATACAATTGTATATACTGAACCCTCACTCACCCTCGTGCCAAATCCAACCAGTATGTGTGTGTGCTTGAGGATTAGATGGCTGTGCAGTAATATTTGCCTTTCTGAAGCAGGGTGTACCTTGTCCCTTTTTGTGAATTTTGAAATGTGTTGTTTTTGTGCCTGGTGGTGCGAATGGTCTTGTGTGTATCATGTATGAAAGGTGTGTGAATGGCCTGTAAAGCGGTTGGTGCCTTGCCGTGGCTTTACAGCTCACAAGCTGCGAGTCATTGGTTCAGTTTTTTCTCCATTTAATTATTGACAGTGCATTTCATTTTTGTGAAATCTCTTGTTAATAAAATTTAATATACTGAACCATCACTCGCCCTCGTGCCAAATCCAACCAGTATGTGTGTGCGTTTGAGGAATAGATTGCTGTGCAGGAATCTTTGTCTTTTTAGTTTCTCTGCCAAGGTGTATGTTCCATGTAAGAATAACCCACCAACTGTAGATATTGTCGTAAACCCACAGGAGTTCATGGTGATGTCTCTTGTGAATTCCAAAAAGTTATTTTATCCACAATGTCCTGCAAACCTCAAAATGTCTGTCACATTTTACTTGCAATATTGTGCCGAAATTCTCACGCTGTAGAAACAAACAACTAATTATATCAAAACGATCTGGTTTTGCAAGGGGGTCAACTGTCTTTTTGGCCCGTGCTTGGCGGCCATCTAGGGAAACCTACCAAACCCATACATTTCTGAAAACTAGACACCCGGGGGCTTCCAGGGAGGTATGGCTTGCGTGGATCTCCCAACGTTTCCTTACCCAGAATCCCCTGCAAACCTCAATTTTATCTGAAAAAATCACTTTTTTTTCACACATTTTTGTGTGGGAAAGTTGTGGCATCACCGGGCTCACTCAAATTTCCCACCACCCAGCGTTCCCCTGGGTCTCCCGGTAAAAATGGTGCCTCACTTGTGTGGGAGGCCCAAGTACTCGCGACAGGCAAGGGCCCAAAACGTAGTGAGGCGACATCAAAATTGCCTCTCTCAAAACCACCTGGATTTGCAAGAGGGTTCACCTGGGTTTTTGGCCTGGTGCTCGGCGGCCATCTAGGGAAACCTACCAAACCCATACATTTCTGAAAACTAGACACCCGGGGGCTTCCAGGGAGGTATGGCTTGCATGGATCCCCCAACGTTTCCTTACCCAGAATCCACTGCAAACCTCAATTTTAGCTGAAAAAAATCACTTTTTTCACACATTTTTGTGTGGGAAAGTTGTGGCATCACCGGGCTCACTCAAATTTCCCACCACCCAGCGTTCCCCCGGGTCTCCCGGTAAAAATGGTGCCTCACTTGTGTGGGGGGCCCAAGTACCTGCGAAAGGCAAAGGCCCAAAACGTAGTGAGGTGACATCAAAATTGCCTATCTTAAAACCACCTGGTTTTGCAAGGGGGGTCACCTGGGTTTTTGGCCCGGTGCTCGGCGGCCATCTAGGGAAACCTACCAAACCCATATATTTCTGAAAACTAGACACCCGGGGGCTTCCAGGGAGGTATGGCTTGCATGGCTCCCCCAACGTTTCCTTACCCAGAATCCCCTGCAAACCTCAATTTTAGCTGAAAAAAGCACTTAACTTGCACATTTTTGTGTGGGAAAGTTGTGGCATCACCGGGCTCACTCAAATTTCCCACCACCCAGCGTTCCCCCGGGTCTCCCGGTAAAAATGGTGCCTCACTTGTGTGGGAGGCCCAAGTACCCGCGACAGGCAAGGGCCCAAAAATGTTTTGGGATAGGCAATGTTGATGTTGCATCACTACGTTTTGGTCCCTTGCCTGTCGTGGGTACTTGGGCCTCCCACACAAGTGAGGCACCATTTTTACCGGGAGACCCGGGGGTATGCTGGGTGGTGGGAAAATTTGAGTGAGCCCGGTGATGCCACAACTTTCCCACACAAAAATGTGTGAAAAAGGTGATTTTTTCAGCTAAAATTGAGGTTTGCAGGGGATTCTGGGTAAGGAAACGTTGGGGGATCCACGCAAGCCATACCTTCCTGGAAGCCCCCGGGTGTCTAGTTTTCAGAAATGTATGGGTTTGATAGGCTTCCCTAGATGACCGCCGAGCACCGGGCCAAAAACCCAAGTGACCACTCTTGCAAAATCAGTTGGTTTTGAGATAGGCAATTTTGATGTCGCCTCACTGCGTTTTGGGCCCTTTCCTGTCGCGGGTACTTGGGCCTCCCACACAAGTGAGGCACCATTTTTACCGGGAGACCCGGGGGAACGCTGGGTGGTGGGAAATTTGAGTAAGCACGGTGATGCCACAACTTTCCCACACAAAAATGTGTGAAAAATTTGATTTTTTCAGCTAAAATTGAGGTTTGCAGGGAATTCTGGGTAAGGAAACGTTGGGGGATCCACGCAAGCCATACCTCCCTGGAAGCCCCTGGGTGTCTAGTTTTCAGAAATGTATGGGTTTGGTAGGTTTCCCTAGATGGCCGCCGAGCACTGGGCCAAAAACCCAAGTGACCCCCCCTTGCAAAACCAGGTGGTTTTGAGATAGGCAATTTTGATGTCGCCTCACTGCGTTTTGGGCCCTTGCCTGTCGCGGGTACTTGGGCCTCCCACACAGGTGAGGCACCATTTTTACCGGGAGACCCGGGGGAATGCTGGGTGGTGGGAAATTTGAGTGAGCCCGGTGATGCCACAACTTTCCCACACAAAAATGTGTGAAAAATGTGATTTTTTTCAGCTAAAATTGAGGTTTGCAGGGGATTCTGGGTAGGGAAACGTTGGGGCATCCACGCAAGCCATACCTCCCTGGAAGCACACAGGTGTCTAGTTTTCAGAAATGTATGGCTTTGCTAGGTTTACCAAGGTGCCCGCAGAGCTAGGGTTAAAAAACTAGAGCTAGGCACTTTGCCGAAAAAGGGTCATTTTTCACTGCGAAATTGAGGTGTGACCACGTTGCGTTTTGTGCCGTTTCCTGTCGTGGGCACTAGGCCGACCCCCACAAGTGAGGTACCGTTTTTCTTGTAAGACTTTGGGGAACGCGGGGTGTGTGGAAATTTGTGGAGCCACGCAGATTCCGGAACTTTCCACCACAGAAATGTGGGGAAAATGTGTTTTTTTTGGACAATTTTTTAGGTTTGCAAGGGATTCTGGGTAACAGACCCTGGTGAGAGGCAGTCAAGCCACCCCATCCTGGATTCCCCTGGGTGTCTAGTTTTCAAAAATGTATAGGTTTGCTAGGTTTCCCAAGGTGCCCGCAGAGCTAGGGTTCAAAAACTACAGCTAGACATTTTGCCAAAAAAGGGTCATTTTTCACTGCGAAATTGAGGTGTGACCACGTTGCGTTTTGTGCCGTTTCCTGTCGCGGGCACTAGGCCGACCCACACAAGTGAGGTATCGTTTTTCTTGTAAGACTTTGTGGAACACGGGGTGGGTGGAAATTTGTGGATCCACGCAGATTCCGGAACTTTCCACCACAGAAATGTGGGGAAAATGTGTTTTTTTTGACAATATTTTAGGTTTGCAAGGGATTCTGGGTAACAGACCCTGGTGGGAGGCAGTCAAGTCACCCCATCCTGGATTCCCCTGGGTATCTAGTTTTCAAAAATGTATAGGTTTGTTAGGTTTCCCAAGGTGCCCGCAGAGCTAGGGTTCAAAAACTACAGCTAGACATTTTGCCAAAAAAGGGTCATTTTTCACTGCGAAATTGAGGTGTGACCACGTTGCGTTTTGTGCCGTTTCCTGCCGCGGGCAATAGGCCGACCCACACAAGTGAGGTACAGTTTTTCTCGTAAGACTTTGGGGAACGCGGGGTGGGTGGAAATTTGTGGATCCACGCAGATTCCGGAACTTTCCACCACAGAAATGTGGGGAAAATGTGGTTTTTAAAATTTTTTTTTAGGTTTGCAAGGGATTCTGGGTAAAAGAACCTGGTGGGAGGCAGTCAAGTCACCCCATCCTGGATTTCCCTGGGTGTCTAGTTTTCAAAAATGTATAGGTTTGCTAGGTTTCCCAAGGTGCCCGCAGAGCTAGGGTTCAAAAACTACAGCTAGACATTTTGCCAAAAAAGGGTAATTTTTCACTGCGAAATTGAGGTGTGACCACGTTGCGTATTGCGCCGTTTCCTGTCGCGGGCACTAGGCCGACCCACACAAGTGAGGTACTGTTTTTCTCGTACGACTTCGGGGAACGCGGGGTGGGTGGAAATTTGTGGATCCACGCAGATTCCGGAACTTTCCACCACAGAAATGTGGGGAAAATGTGGTTTTTTTTACAATGTTTTAGGTTTGCAAGGGATTCTGGGTAACAGACCCTGGTGGGAGGCAGTCAAGTCTCCCCATCCTGGATTCCCCTGGGTGTCTAGTTTTCAAAAATGTATAGGTTTGCTAGGTTTCCCAAGGTGCCCGCAGAGCTAGGGTTCAAAAACTACAGCTAGACGTTTTGCCAAAAAAGGGTAATTTTTCACTGCGAAATTGAGGTGTGACCACGTTGCGTATTGCGCCGTTTCCTGTCGCGGGCACTAGGCCGACCCACACAAGTGAGGTACTGTTTTTCTCGTATGACTTTGGGGAACGCGGGGTGGGTGGAAATTTGTGGATCCACGCAGATTCCGGAACTTTCCACCACAGAAATGTGGGGAAAATGTGGTTTTTTTTACAATGTTTTAGGTTTGCAAGGGATTCTGGGTAACAGACCCTGGTGGGAGGCAGTCAAGTCACCCCATCCTGGATTCCCCTGGGTGTCTAGTTTTAAAAAATGTATAGGTTTGGTAGGTTTCCCAAAGTGCCCGCAGACCTAGGGTTCAAAAACTACAGCTAGACATTTTGCCAAAAAAGGGTCATTTTTCACTGCGAAATTGAGGTGTAACCACGTTGCGTTTTGCGCCGTTTCCTGTCGCGGGCACTAGGCTGACCCACACAAGTAAGGTACCGTTTTTCTCGTAAGACTTTGGGGAACGCGGAGTGGGTGGAAATTTGTGGAGCCACACAGATTCCGGAACTTTCCACGACAGAAATGTTTGGAAAATGTGTTTTTTCTGACAATTGTTTAGGTTTGCAAGGGATTCTGGGTAACAGAGCCTGGTGGGAGGCAGTCAAGCCACCCCATCCTGGATTCCCCTGGGTGTCTAGTGTTTAAAAATGTATAGGTTTGCTAGGTTTCCCAAGGTGCCCGCAGAGCTAGGGTTCAAAAACTACAGCTAGACATTTTGCCAAAAAAGGGTCATTTTTCACTGCGAAATTGAGGTGTGACCACGTTGCGTTTTGCGCTGTTTCCTGTCGCGGGCACTAGGCCGACCCACACAAGTGAGGTACCGTTTTTCTCGTAAGACTTTGGGGAACGCGGGGTAGGTGGAAATTTGTGGATCCATGCAGATTCCGGAACTTTCCACCTCAGAAATATGGGGAAAATGTGTTGTTTTGGACAATTGTTTAGGTTTGCAAGGGATTCTGGGTAACAGACCCTGGTGGTAGGCAGTCAAGTCACCCCATCCTGGATTCCCCTGGGTGTCTAGTTTTTAAAAATGTATAGGTTTGCTAGGTTTCCCAAGGTGCCCGCAGAGCTAGGGTTCAAAAACTACAGCTAGACATTTTGCCAAAAAAGGGTCATTTTTCACTGCGAAATTGAGGTGTGACCACATTGTGTTTTGCGCCGTTTCCTGTCGCGGGCACTAGGCCGACCCACACAAGTGAGGTACTGTTTTTCTCGTAAGACTTTGGGCAACGTGGGGTGGGTGGAAATTTGTGGATCCACGCAGTTTCCGGAACTTTCCACCACAGAAATGTGGGGAAAATGTGTTTTTTTGGACAATTTTTTAGGTTTGCAAGGGATTCTGGGTAACAGACCCTGGTGGGAGGCAGTCAAGTCACCCCATCTTGGATTCCCCTGGGTGTCTAGTTTTCAAAAATGTATAGGTTTGCTAGGTTTCCCAAGGTGCCCGCAGAGCTAGGGTTCAAAAACTAGAGCTAGGCACTTTGCCAAAAAAGGGTAATTTTTCACTGCGATATTGAGTTGTGATCACGTTGCATTTTGCGCCGTTTCCTGTCGCGGGCACTATGCCTACCCACACAAGTGAGGTACCATTTTTATCGGGAGACTTAGGGTAATTCAGATTTGTAAAGGAACTGTTATTATCTATTGACTTTCGATGCATTTCTGCCTTCCAAATGAAAGATATTGTGTAAAAAAGAAGTAATTCTAAAAAATTACTGATAATTCTCATGCTAGTATGAGTATTCCCAATTTCAGAAATGTGCAAATATCTACTGTTTCTAAACTCTATATTTTGTTCCCATTTCAGAAATACATAGGTGTCTTTCATACCGATTTTTCCATGTACACATTTTTACAGAATAATTACTATATACCCGGTACGCTGCTCAGTTTTTGGCTCTGGGTTGGTCGGGTTCTTTGTGAACCTACAAGTCCTATATATCCCCACAACCAGTAATGTCCAGCGGATGTAATGGTATATTGCTTTCAAAGAGCTGTCATATTTAGAAGAAGTTACAGGTGAAAACGTTGACACAAAAGGCTGTTTTTTTCAACTAATTTTCAATTAATCCTATATTTAACTGTTAGTTTCTATAAAGAAACCTTGATGGAGCTACACAAATGACCCCTTGCTGAATTCTGAATTTTGTCTACTTCTCGAAAATGTATAGCTTTCCAGGATCCATTATTGCTTTTGTACCCATTTCTACCATTAACTGGAAGGAGGTCAAAAGCACAAAAAATAGCAAAAATAGGCTATGTCCCAGAAAAATGCCAAAACTGTGTAAAAAATGTTGGGTTTCTGACAAAAGTCTGTAATCCCCGAAAAGCTGGGAAAATGGTGATTTCAACACCACAAACCCGTTTTTGATAACATTTGCAGGGAAAAACCCAGATGCTTTCATTTGCAGCCCGTTTTTCCCATTTTTCCGAAAAAAAACAAAATTTTGCTGTATTTTGTCTCATTTCTGTGACCCCTCCAGGGGAATCCACAAACCCTGAGTACCTTTAGAATCCCCATGATGCTGGAAAAAAAGGACGCAAATTTGGCGTGGATACCTTATGTGGTCAAAAAGTTACAGGGGCCTCATCGCGCACTACCCCAAATAGCCAAAAAAAGGCTTGGCACAGGAGGGGGAAAAGGCCTGGCAGCGAAGTGGTTAAAAGAAGTCTTCTGGGAGCGCCAAGGGCGGGACAACAGCACAGAAGATGCAACCATGATTCAGACCTGTAGTTGCACAGTCTGCAGGCCCCCTCCTCACTTGATGGAGCCCATCGGTTAAAGGCAGTGGAGCGCTGTGCGATACGTTGTCAGAACTGGACCCAACCTGGCAAATAACACAATTCAAATCCACACATTTCTAGGGTGCACCCCAGGTCACAACGATATCAGGAATGTGTACACACAGGAATTTCTAACACTTTCTAGCAGCACCGTGGGCCAAGGCCGCACGCGAAAAACCAGTGTCAAAACTGTGGATTCGTTAGATAATGAAACAAACAAGTAAAACAACACCACAGCGCGGTGCAAAATTTAGCAGGCTGTTCTCATGCAGCACACTATTCCACACTCACACAGTACCGTAACGTGTTGCAAAGGATATCAGCAAGTTCATATGAAGCACACTCACACATACATGTACTCACTGTAACGTGGTGCAAAGGATATCTAGCAGGTCAGTTAATAATATGAATGCGGACCCTGTAGAACAATTCCTCCCCCACCTCTCAGTTACCCCCCTCTACTGTGCCCACAGGTGAGAGCTAGAAACCCCCACACTTTACTATACCGGTTTAAGGTTGGAATCGTACTTAGTCAGGGGCCCAGGGGGGGAGACTCGTATAACTATCAGGGTAACCAGGCAGCAGTTGATAAATGGGGGGTTGGCCACCACTCAGGAAGTTCACCCACTTTATGCAGAGCAGAAACGGGCTAGAGGCTGTCCCAGTTCGATCAAGAGGCCCCTCAATTTGCCTTCTGGCACTAGCCCAGGTCTGCGAAGCACAAGGGTGGGGTCACGCAGTCTCTCGACCACAGCTCCCAGCAACGTGCGCGCGTGCGCGGGCACTCACCTCTTTCACTCCCAGCGCGCAGTGGCTTTGAAGTGCGCACACACATCACACCCATCCCCCTTGAGGTAAGTATTCATGTTGATCGCCGCCCCCTGTAGAAGCATCATGGGCGCTGCGATCAACAGGAATACTGTAACAAAAGCAGACAATCTGCCCCCAGCTGCGCTGTATTAAGAAAGGGCATGCTTGCTATTAACAAAAGGCATGCAGCAAGCCTAAAAGCATGACCTGTGCTTTCACAATCACTAATATATATTAGTAAATAATATATAATAATGATTGTGAAGCGAGTGCTTTCACAATCACTATTAGATATTAGTGATTGTGAAAGCAAACGTCATGCTTTTGGGCTTGCTGCATGCCATTTGTTAATCTAGCGCGGCAGATTGCGTGCCTTTTTGAAAGTTTTCATGTTAATTGCAGCCCGTATATTAGCATTTCGGGCGCTGCAATTAACAGAAAACTTTCAAAAAGGCACGCAGTCTGCTGCACTCTATTACCAAAAGGTAGCAAGCCTAAAAGGACGACGTGTGCTTTCACAATCACTAATATATGTTAGTGAGTGTGAAAGCACACGTGGTGCTTCTGGACTTGCTGCATGCCTCAGACCAGTCACAAATATCTGCATTTCTCCTCCGATATGTGTCACATTTTTGTTTTTTCATTATTGCAGCTTTATATTTCTCCAAGTTAAGTGATTTGCTCAGGATCACAGGATGATGAGTCACGCTGAGACTCGAACCAAGTTCCCCAGTTCCAAAGTAGGCAGCTCTTAGTCCTTATGCTGCATCCTCTTCATAATCACTGCTCTGATCCGAAGCACACCCCAAGCGCAAACCCCTAATCCTTCTCCCCCCCGTTTCCCCTAGCCCTAACAGAAGGGTTAAAGGAGTGTTTCAAACAGAGTGCGGGTCATTCCATATGCCGAGTATTCATTGGACTTAAGTGTGGCGTTTCCAATGTTTGCTGTGATTATGTGACGCTATTGTACAGATGGGTCATAGATATTCGAATTAAGTACGTCATATTTTATTCAGAAATACCCTGGGACTCACCAGAGGCATCCGGTCCATGGGCAGCCTTCATCCAGCGGTCTACCGCCGTGTATGACACCCCAATACCATGGCACCCCTCCGGGCATACAAAATACATGACATTCAAACATGTACTTACAACACAACACTAAAGTTTGACCCTTTGAGTGACATTTTATTTAGAGTGGCGCAAACCGGTCCTGCCAATGTAAGTGAATGCATTTCACGAATGACCCCTTTATGTGCACTGTTGGACCCTCTATTAAAAAGGTACTACTATAGCAGGAGAGATGTTTCCTACATTAGCATGTAATTCAGTTTATGCACCATAAAAGCCCGATCTTTATTGATATATAGTGCTCCTTTTGATTATGTCAAAAGTAATGTGTGCAGACAAACTTCGTAAATAATTAAGACCACTTTTATCCAGTATAGGGCTTACTTAGCATTCTGGGACTAGTAGTATTGTAAAACCAGGACCACAAATCCCAGAATGCAAGGGATACATCTATCATCACTACTCGTGACAGAAGTAGCTGGGAATTGTGGAAGGTATGCTCATGCCACCACCTTCCCAGGTGTGAACTGGGCCTCTCCTCCTCCAGGTCTGTACCAATGTTATGTCTCCTGTAACGTCCTGGGTTTCTCGGGGTTGGGACAAACAGACGACGGACCAGAGAAATGGGGGTTTAAGGATGATTTAATAAACAGATAAACAACTACAGACAACAAAGAATACCGGTACTGGAATCACCAGTTAAAGTACGATACCCATTCACAGCTCGTCTAACGGTCCTCCGCATGCACACCGGACCCGGTATGCTCCAACGGAGGGCACAGTGCTAAGCAGTGGCCGACAATGCCACTCGACCGCTGTGAAGGGTAGTTCCAAGGTTGTGGAATCTACGGGGGGCACGTGGGAGTCACCCGGCCGGGCTCTCTACCACCTGGGAACAGCCGTTCTACCAGTATTCCCCAGAGTACTGCCACAACACAAAGACGCTGGGAACACCTCCTAGTGTGCGTCTCTTGTATCCGGGTTTAAGTGATGATACCCAAGGTGGCACAGAGAATGGATGGGAGCAGCCGCTCTACCTATCCCAGTTCCCCTACGAGTGTCGATGGCTAAGACGCGGAAACACCTCCTGGATAGCGTCTTAGCTCTAAGCGTGTGTTTACCCAAGGAACGAGGGTTGGGAGTTTCGGCTCGCACCAACCTCGTTTTCTCCAAATTGTCAGGCCGTTGGGAGCTTCGGCTCTACCAACGGGACTTGTGCCCAATGACGTTGAATACGGCTCTCAAAACGGGACAGGACACGGGCAGGAAGCACACGCCAGCACCTCTCCTCCGCTCCTTAGAATGTTCCTTCCGCCGCTCAACTCACCAACGGGTCCGTGTACCTCAACCAGGTACTCCGGCAAAGATCAGAATATCCGACGCCGAGTCCCAGTGATCTTCTCCTTAAGTAGTACTCTCGGCGTTGTATAACCATGACTCTTGAGTTGCATAACATGAAAACTAGGCGTTTCCCTTGGTGTTATGTAACCAGAACTCTTGAGTGGCAAAAGGCAATTGTTGCCGGAGGGCATTCTGGGAGTTGTAGTCCGCTCTCCTCCAAGCGCACCAGGTTCACGGAAGTGGCATCGTGGGAGGGAATCCATGTGCGGGAGGGGATTCCTGACACCTCCACAACAAGGGGGGTTCTCAGCCCCTCTCCCTGGCTTGCATTTTACTCTTCCAGTCTGAGACTGGCCCAGATTGTTCTCAGGGGCAGAACTGGCAGCTTCTTTTTCATGATCAGTCTCTACCCTAATGTTCACTGAGTGTTTATAGGTGTCGGACTCTTTGCGCTTTGTCCACCACTCAAATTAATTTCATATTTTCATATACTAATTCCCCGCTAATCCTGTATGGGTTCCGGAGTAGCGTGCTACTCACAATCAAGCAGGAATCCCCATGTCAGAACCCCTGCCGCTGCACCCCCACGGGCGGTCCGGTTCTTGACGCACTTAGCCTTGGCAGCAGCGCACAGAGACCTTACACTGCCGCGCACAGAGGAAAAAAATTAGAGGGAACATTAATCTCGACCCACTGCCGGTCAGTTTTAGAAGTGTTCCGAAGCCCAGTCACTTACAATCACCACCAAGGCCCGATCCGTGTGATACTACCTGGCAACACGAAGTAGTTGGGCCGGGTGAAGAGAGGGAATTTGATTCGCCGCACTCAGGGCAGGACAGAACACTCAGTGAATGGGGGATGAAGCTGTACCCGGACCTCACCGAAAGTGATTCACAACATCTGGAATTCGTTGATACGAGTCGCACCAGACAATTCGGTCACAATGAACCACAAATTGGGTTCTTTGTACCTCCCTAGAAATAAATGCAAAAAAAAAAAAAAACAATTAACGGACAGAATGCAGAACAATGTCATACATTTACCCCAGTACAGAGATCTGGGCCTAAATCCATCGTTGTTTTGCTCCCCATGCTAATTCCAGTTTGAACCCAGCCATATGCAAATCAGTCTTGACCCTGCTCCCTATGGGAACAGTCCAGCCAGAACTGCAAGGCCAGGTCCTCCCTCTACTGGAAACAAGCATCCTAGGACAAGTTTTGGGGTTTCACCCCTCATCAGCCAGGATAGCTTCACTCCACTGGCTTGGAGAGCACAGGACTCACATCTGTGCATACCCGTCCCACTCGGGGTGACAATCGCAAAAAAAACAATTGATGGACAGAATGCAGAACAATGTCATACATTCACCCCAGTACAGAGATCTGGACCTAAATGCATTGTTTTTTTGCTCCCCATGCCATTCCAGTTTGAACCCAGCCATATGCAAATCAGTCTTGACCCTGCTCCCTATTGGAACAATCCAGTACGAACTGCCAGGCCAGGTCCCCCCTGGACTGGAAACAAGCATCCTAGCACCAGTTTCGGGGTTTCACCCTCATCAGCCACGCTAGCTTGACTTCACTGGCATGGAGAGCACGGGACCCAAGCCTAGGCATACCCGTCTCACTCGGGGTGACAAACGCAAAAAAAACAATTGATGGACAGAATGCAGAACAATGTCATACATTCACCCCAGTACAGAAATGTGGGCCTAAATCCATTGTTTTTTTGCTACCCATGCCATTCCAGTTTGAACCCAGCCATATGCAAATCAGTCTTGACCCTGCTCCCTATGAGAAGAGTCCAGCACGAACTGCCAGGTCATGTCCTCCCTGGACTGAAAACAAGCATCCTAGGACCCGGTTTCATGGTTTCACCCCTCATCAACCAGGCTAGCTTGGCTTGAGTGGCATGGAGAGCACGGGAACCATGTCTGGGCATGCCTGTCCCACTCGCGGTGAAAAACACAAAAAAAAATTGATGGACAGAATGCAGAACAAAGTCATACATTCACCCCAGTACAGAAATCTGGGCCTAAATCCATAGTTGTTTTTCCCCCCATGCCATTCCAGTTTGAATACAGCCATATGCAAATCAGTCTTGACCCTGCTCCCTATGGGAACAGTCAAGCCCGAACTGCCAGGCCAGGTCCTAGCTGGACTGGAAACAAGAATTCTAAGACCAGTTCCGGGTTTCACCCCTCATCAGCCAGGCCAGCTTGACTCCAGTGGCATGGAGAGCATGGCACCCACATTTGGGCATACCCATCCCACTCGGAGTGACAAACGCAAAAAAAAAAACAAAGATGGACAGAATGCAGAATAATGTCATATATTCACCCCAATACAGAGATCTGAGCCTAAATTCACCGTTTATTTGCTCCCCATGACGTTACAGTTTGTATCCCAGCCATATGCAAATCAGTCTTGACCTTGCTCTCTATGGGAACAGCCCAGCCCGAACTGCCAGGCCAGGTCCTTCGTGGACTGGAAACAAGCATCCTAGGACCGGGGGTCTAAGTCTGAACTGTGGTGGCAACATGAGACAAAGAATGATGATGGATCAACCCAGATCTGTGACTGAGGTTGAGTGTCTGAAAAGTTTCACTGCTCCGTCCATCATCTCCTTGTGTTTGCTTTGTTCGCCCTAAGTTGGAAGGGTATGCCCAAACGTGGGTCCCTTGCTCATTTTGCCACTGGAATTAGGCTTGCCTGGCTGATATGGGGTGTTACCCCCAAACCGGTCCCAGGATGCTTGATTCCGGGCCAGGGAAGACCTGGCTTGGCAGTTTGGGCTGGACTGTTCCCATGAGGAACAGGGTCAAGACTGATTTGCATATGGCTGGGTCTGAACTGTGGTGGCAAAGTGAGCTAAAGATCGATGATGGATTCAACCCATATCTGTGACTGGGGTTGAATATCTGAAAAGTTTCAGTGCTCCGTCCATCATCTCCTTGTGTTTGCTTTGTTTACCCTAAGTTGGAAGGGTATGCTCAAACGTGGGTCCCTTGCTCATTTTGCTACTGGATTTAAGCTAGCCTAGATGATGAGGGGTGTTACCCCGAAACCGGTCCCAGGATGCTTGATTCTGGTCCTGGGAAAATCCTGGCTTGGCAGTTCGGACTGGACTGTTCCCACAAGGAACAGGATCAAGACTGATCTGCAAATGGATGGGTCTGAACTGGGGTGGCAAAGTGAGCAAAAAATCAATTATGGATTCCACCCAGATCTGTGACTGAGGTTGAGTGTCTGAAAAGTTTCAGCGCTCTATCCCTCATCTCCTTGTGTTTGCTTTGTTTGCCCTAAGTTGGCATTGTATGCCCAGACGAGGGTCCCTCGCTCATTTTGCCACTGGAATTAGGCTTGCCTAGCTGATATGGGGTGTTACCCCCAAACCGGTCCCAGGATGCTTGATTCCGGGCCAGGGAAGACCTGGCTTGGCAGTTTGGGCTGGACTGTTCCCATGAGGAACAGGGTCAAGACTGATTTGCATATGGATGGGTCTGAACTGGGGTGGCAAAGTGAGCTAAATGGATTCAACCCATATCTGTGACTGGGGGTGAATATCTGAAAAGTTTCAGTGCTCCGTCCATCATCTCCTCGTGTTTGCTTTGTTTGCTCTAAGTTGGCAGGGTATGCCCAGACATGGGTCCTTTGCTAATTTTGCCACTGGATTTAATCTAGCCTGGCAGATGAGAGGTGTTAGGCCAAAACCTGTCCCAGGATGCTTGATTCCGGTCCAGGGAAGACCTGACTTGGCAGTTCGGGCTGGACTGTTCTCACATGGAACAGGGTCAATACGGATTTTCATTTGGCTGGGTCTGAACTGGGTGGCAAAGTGAGCTAAAGAACAATCATGGATTCAACCCAGATCTATGACGGGGGGTGAGTGTCTAAAAAGTTTCAGTGTTTTATCCAGCATCTCCTTGTGTTTGCATTCCCTGGAAATAAGGCACAACCCCTGGTGCGTGATGATTCGAGTCGAACCAGACAAACCAGTCACAATGAACCAAAAGTAGGGTTCGCAGTACCTCTCTGGAAATGAGGTACAAAGTCTGGTGAGCGGTGATCCGAGTCGCACCAGAGAATCCAGTCCCAATCAACCCACGGTCAGGTTTGGCGTAACTCCCTGGAATGAGGCACAATGTCTGGTGTGCAATGATACGAGTAGCACCGGACAATCCAGTTACAATCAACCCACAGTCAGGTTTGCCGTACATCCCTGGAATAAGGCACAACATTATGTGCGTGATGAAAGCCGGGTCTGGTGGCTTAGTGTACTAATGCATCCACTTAGGTGGCCTGTGTTCGACTGCATGGTCACAGGTTGAAACTCCTGGCGGGTCCACTGAGTTTTTCATCCTCTAAGGTCGATAAAATGAGTACCATTGAGTTGGGTAACAATAAAAATCTGTTGTTCAGCTCCAAGATACCCTTGGGTGAACCCTGTGCTTCACAAATACATATGTTATGTTAAGATACAAGTCGCACCTAACAATCCGTTCACAATCAACCCACGGTCGGATTATTCGGACCTTCCTGGAATGAAGCACAACATCTGGTGCGCGATGATATGTGTCTCAACAGACAATCTGGATCCACACACACAGTTGCAAGTTCAGTATACTGCACGAGTTGGAATTAGGCACTACTACGGATGCACCGTCCTTCCGAGGGTTGCTACCTCTGAATCGCAATGAGCATATAGTCAGGGTGTTGCACGAGAGAGATGCTGCATGGATGACATAGCAGACTACGCTGAGTCCCGCAACGGGTGAATCAGCTCACCACCAACGATATGCTTGTATGTGCTGAGGCCACACGATGCAGGGGCCACACTCCTTAGATGCGGCCATGTTTTGGGAGCTCCGCACAAGGCAATCCGGTCTTGAGGCACAATAATTAGTTCCACACTCACACAGCGCTACAGTCAGGATCCAGCAGGCGAATTAGGTGCTTCAGAGGGCACCACTCTCCAGGTGAAACTCATAGATGGTATAGGTCCCTTACAAGGGGTCTCTGATGTCCCTGAGATCTCCACAAAGAACAGGGGGCAGGCCAACAAAGCCTTGGAGAGCACACTTTAGGGAGCCACACAGCAGCAGGTAGTCAGCCCAGGACAGACACTATTCATGCAGGGTGCACTGTCCCTTCCAATGGCTGTCTCCTCCTTGTGCACAACAGATTCCTCTGACAGTGTGTGCCACGCTGTCCAGGATGTGTGGTCCCACGTCCCCACAAGTGTATCTCTACCCTGGTGAAATATGGCACCAATAGTTACCAGTGGTTCCCAATCTGTGCACCATGGCACCCTGGTGCGCCATCAAAACTAACGAGGGGCTCTGCGCACACAGTTTGGAAACCACTGCGCCGCTTACACTAATCATTGACCTCTTAAAACCACAATGCAGAAATTAAGCTAAAAGTGTCGATGACTAAAACTCAATATGTCCTCTAGATGGCAGGCAAGTACAGCTTTCATTCCGTAAGCTCCTGTTTCAGTTAATGACTTGTGATACAAAAGCAAGGAAGGCACAAAGGGATTTGTGTTCGAAAAATTAAGAAGGGAGACAAGTCCTCAAAGAGAAGTCTTTGACAAAGCAATACCAAGGTTTTATATCAAATAGGTGACTTACATCATATTCCTGGCAGTGAGGTGACCCAGCAATGTCTGTTTCTACTTCAATAAGTAATATAAGCATGCATCCTTTCTGAGGGTTATGACCTAGAGCTGGGTACATGCAAACAAGATCAGGGCGAGCTCCAGGTTAATTGTTGATAGTGGTGAAGATGTCTGGGTACTGATTTCAACATCATTGAATGACTTCTACATGTCCTTCAGTTGCAGGTGAGAATGGCGGAAGTGTCTTGCAGCTATGTGCTCAGACACACCAGTGGGTTAGAGAGACAGGGGCAGGTTATAGGGCCTCAGCCTGCCTGCAGATGACAGGGGTCATGTTAGCATTCTGCCAAGAGTAGCGGTCCAATCGCCACTTGAAAACCAGGCAAAACTGTCAGACTCACAGTTACAATCGGGTATTGCCACGGACACACCCTCGGATACAGCACCCGAGCCACAACCCCCTCAGTCTTCATCTCAAGTTCAGCCTCCCCTCGTCCAACAATTAACAAGCGGAGCTGGCAGAGTCGGTGTGCTCAAGGAAAATCAAAACCGCAAAGATACGCATTTGAGACCTTCCGCCTTCACAGTTTCTTCTTCGAAAAAAATTTCTTTGAGGGACTATTTCAGAAGTTCCGTATCCTCTTTGAAGTCAAGATCAAGCTCACTTGACATACCTCGGACTGCTGCGTCAATAGCCTCATCTTCAGTCTCAGCCCCCGCCCAGCATCAAAAACTGGTCCAGCCCATGATCCATGTGTATGCAGACGAGAAAGGCCTCAGATCATCATTCCCAGGCCTTCCAACAAGTGCTGATACCCAAATAAAAGAAGCGTCAGAGGCTAACCCATCACCTTGGGTTCTCGTCCAGGCTCTTGACCAGTCCTCCTTCGACTCACAAGTCAACAACATTCATGCATCGGCTTCTGTTTCCCCTCCACCTTTCACTGGTTGCCAGTTGACCTCGCCAGATCATCACTCTGTTTGGATTCCTAGCCAGTTTTCTCGCCTTTGCAAACATGTCCCAAGCCCTCAAGGCCCATTCAATAGCAACTACCAAAGTTCTCGCCCTGCAAGTGGCAATCCAGGCAAACAAACATCTAAGTAACCCCACAACGTCATCCCCAACCATTTCATCACCAACTGCCAATAGTTGTCGACAAAATATTAACACAGGCTGGGGCCACAACACCATGCCCAATACCCACCTTGAATTATCCTTTTTCACTAAAGAATCCAACAGATCGACCGTCATCTCTCGACCTAAATGAGCTCTGGTCACAACTCCTCCAAACACTTCAATCTACAGTGTCAGCATTGAATTACCACTCAGACAAAATGGATCAACAGGTGGATCTATTAAACACTTTTGCTGTGTACACCGTAGGAATTGATCAAAAAATGAAGGCGCTCAATTCGCTGATAATTAAAGCCCAATCCCAAGTGCAACTAGTCCAATCAGTATGTTGCTGCTCCCCTATCATCGACTCTTTATCCTCATTGCCTCAATTTCTGTCATCAGTACTAACAGAAATTCAGAGGATCTCAGAGTCCAGGCTTCCCGACTCCACGCCACTGGCTCCTCTACAGGGCAAACATCCGGAACCCGAGCACACGTCCAACAAATTACTATCCATTTCTCTACCATCATTCAAAGCAACAGCAGTCTCTAATGCATCCACCGACACAACTATCAACGTCAAATCACCCCAGCAATCTGCCCATCGACTATCGGAAAAAAAAAAGACTTCAGAAATCCCGCAACTGGCTCACAGAAGAGCCTAAAAAAACAATTTGCAACTATTTTACAAATAATAAACCAGTGACAGCAGAAGCCTCGAGCACAAAGCTCATCGTCCCCACCAGTCAGTCGCAAGCAGCCCAGTGCCCAACGTCCCAAAAAGGACTCTTAAAAGTAAAACGCTCATTAAAAACGGAGTCACCACAAGCTCCAAGGCATTCCCCACATCCAATATCTCAGGATAAAATTGGAGACACTGGAAACAGGCAACTACAAGCTAATGAAGAGCTAATAACTGTTAAAAGGTCAGCCACAACCACGCCCTCCCGAAAGCGTCCACCAACTATCGAACCCTCTTCCCCACCTCAACTGATGATTAACAGCCCAGGCTCATATCGCGTAGCTAACTCCACCAAAAAACTGGACCACCAATTTTCGGCAACTCCATCCAGCCAACTTCCTTTGGCGAGTATGCGCAAAACAGTTTTTACCTCAGCATCAACCAACCAAGTGAGTGAGCAAGCCTTCCCCTTGCACAGTACATCAACTTCTCAACGAACATCAGAAGTTAAACCTAAGCCATCTAAGTCCATATCCTCTGAAATCCACAACCCAGCCACAGACACCAATGAAACCAAATTACTGTTAACACTAGAGTACGTCTCTCAAGGCCCGCATGACATATTAAATCGCGGGAACATATTCCGGCTCTTCAAATCGAATCAGAACCTGTGCAAGCTGGAATCAAAAGATATACTCGCCATCGAATTCAAACCTAGTATTGGCCCCAAACGGGAGAATCAAACCTAATTACACTAGCATCTAAAGCCACAAGGGAACTGGTTCAATCTAAAGCTGATCAATTAAAAAACTGGGGAATAATTATAGCAACGCCCGAGTTCCCCGATACCCTGCAATACTCGCACCTAGCCGGGCCCCAGCTTCAAGTATAAGCCACACCCCCTTTTCTATTCTAAAGTCAGCCAGAAGCCACTCATCAGTCGGCAACGACGAGTGCAGTGAAGTACAGCAAACCATCAGAAGTGCAGACTGGTCATGGCTGCCAGCAGCCCTATCCCAAAGCAGGATCAACTGAAATAACTTGGAACATATATAATAATCTGTTCCTGGAATATCAACGGTCTTTCATCGAAACTGCAATCTCCAGACACACTTGGATTCTTTAAAAAAAAAACGATATTATTCTTCTCCAGGAGACCTGGCTATAAACGAGCAACCCAATTGAAGGGTATCTGGAATTTATATCGCCAGCCAAAAGACAGAGCAAGTTTGGCAGACTGTGCGGTGGACTCTCTATCTACGCAGCTACTAGACTGTCAGCACGTATCAAACAGCTAAAATTCGAAGTTGACTGGGTCGCTGGCATTGTGGTCGAAAAACTTTCATCAGAGAGCAAGCCACTACTGCTAAATATTTACATCTCTTCATGTACCAGTGAGAAAAAAATCCAAACTGGACTGCCTGACCGAAATTTGACGCATTAAAAAACACAATGGTTCGGGTGTGGCCAAAAGGTCCAATAATTAAGTGATCCTAAGGAGAGCACTTATGGTTAGAGAGTTGAAGATTAAATATTTTAAAGGAGCAAAAAAATTAATAATGTATATAGGGACATAAGTCAGTTCATGTGAAACATTTATTTCCACAACAATAGAATTCAGGTGCTCACACAATAAGTGAAAGAGGCGTGACGTGCAGAGTAATGGTGAAGTTTAAAATAACGGCATCGCATTGACAATAATAGTGTAAAACTCCTCAAGCAACTTTATAGTATAGGAAGAGTTTTGTTGTAAAGGGTCAACGACGTTTAGATCTCAACTGTTCGAGATCATCATCAGGACATATAACGGGTGAGCAAGCTGAATCTAAAATGAGGAAAAACGGGCAAATAAATAAGCTATAGTTTGATCCCTACATGTAGTATAATTAATACAATCAGAGGCTCCTTTTTATAAAAACATAATGACATATATAAATATATTACTCCTGAATTATTCTGTATAACATGTCTAGGGGTGTGGAAATACATGAATTAAGGCAAATACAGAAGCGAAAGACATGATTTAAAGGCAATTCGGAAGCGAAAGTCAACGATGTAAATTACAAGTGGTGAAAGTATTTAAACGGTGGAAAAGAGAAGTTAAATAGTAGCGATTCAGAAGCAAAAGACCAGTAATATTGAAAATGCTGCATGTGAATACGCAAGCATAGGTGGGACCACAAGGAATAATTTGCGCTAGTAGGAAGGTAGAGTTGAGAGCGCAGATGAAGCTGGGTAGCAACCCTCTAAATGAGAGAAGGGGGGAGAGGGAGAACACTCAGAGTAGACTGATGCAATTATTCGTAGCGCAAGGAAGAGCAATTGAGGGCTTCAGAAAACAGCTGAGGGTAGACGAGTTCACCCAGATTAATTCGCTGAAGGTACGAGCGTGAGAATATCACGTGCTGTAAAGGAGTTAGAGCAGTAATTAGAAACTGGTGTGCATCCGTGAAGGGCGCTTGCAAGGAAGTTGGTGAAAGGAAACACTTAGGTGCCAATTACGATCCGGTAAAAAAAATTCCCGTTCGACTCGTATCCGGTCTTTTTACCGTACGAATCGTACAAGTGCCGTACAAACTGGCAATCACGATTCGCATGGTAAAAAGCCCATACGAGTCGCATTGGGAATAATTCCCCACACGTCCTCGGGTCGGAAAAAGTGTCCGACACGTCCTCGGACGATTTACCGTACAAACGTGAAAAGCGAAGTCCGACCGGGGAATCACGATCCGTCCCGGGCGTCCGAATGTACAACCGTATGGTTAAAAGACCGTCCGCACCGAACTCCTATAACAACCATGGAGACGTCCAAACAGGTGCCCGGTACGTGCCGTACCCCCCCCCAGCCTCCACATGTACGCGCCGTACCCCCCTCCAGCCCCCGCATGTACGCGCCGTACCCCCCCCAGCCCCGGCATGTACGCGTCGAACCCCCCGTGTATGTACACCCGAGTACGTGTCGAACTGTACGTGTCGAACCCCCCGTGTATGTACACCCGAGTACGTGTCGAACTGTACGTGTCGAACCCCCCGTGTATGTACACCCGAGTACGCGTCAAACCCCCCCGTGTATGTACACCCGAGTACGTGTCGAACTGTACGTGTCGAACCCCCCCCGTGTATGTACACCCGAGTACGTGTCGAACCCCCCGTGTATGTACACCCGAGTACGTGTCGAACTGTACGTGTCAAACCCCCCGTGTATGTACACCCGAGTACGTTCGAGTCGTACCCCCACCCGTGTATGTACGGTGCGTACCCCCAGCGCGTACATACACAGGTGGGGGTACGACTCGAACGTACTCGGGTGTACATACACGGGGGGTTCGACACGTACAGTTCGACACGTACTCGGGTGTACATACACGGGGGGGTTCGACACGTACTCGGGTGTACATACACGGGGGGGTTCGACACGTACTCGGGTGTACATACATGGGGGGGTTCGACATGTACAGTTCGACACGTACTCGGGTGTACATACACGGGGGGGGTTCGACACGTACTCGGGTGTACATACACGGGGGGTTCGACACGTACAGTTCGACACGTACTCGGGTGTACATACACGGGGGGGATTCGACGCGTACATGCGGGGGCTGGGGGGAGTACGGCGCGTACATGCGGGGGCTGGGGGGGGTACGGCGCGTACATGCGGGGGCTGGGGGGGGTACGGCGCTTACCGGGCCACCTACTCTGGTCGTTTCGCGCCGTACTTCGCATTTCCGGCACTTTTTGGGTGCCGTAAAAATATTGCCGTCCGGACTGCTGTCGGTTCGAATCGTACTTCCTGGGTCGTGAAACGCTGCCTGGAAGCGTCCCGACGTCACGTTGCAGCATTCCCGGATCACATTCGTATGCATATTTTCGTCGGTCGGTGTTTTTTACGATTCGTACGGAAATGGTGTTTCCGTGCGAATCGTAATTCCATGTTTGTAATGTTTTACAACCGAGTACGAGTCGGACGGAGAATACGCTCCGACCGACGGTTCGTACCCGGTTTTTACCGGATCGAAATCGGCACCTCTCTGTGTAAACTTGAAAGGCAGGGTCAGCTGTATAAATTGTGCTTAATGAAAGCAACAACAGATCCTCAACCAATTGGAATGCAACACCTTCTAGGGCCAAGTCTAACTCCTCTGCTCAAGGTGATGAAGGCCAAGATCACCAATTCCTTATCATACGGACACAAGATTATGATGGGCTCAACAAACATCTTATTAAATAAATCAACCACCAGAATCTTTAATCAGGCATGGCGCCTGCCGAGGTCTTCATCTCCGGTACAAGTCAGATTAGAACTCAGCCTGCTAGATCACAACGGCGTCGAGGCTGGTGCTTTTATTAAGTTCTGCAATAGACGGCGCAACTTTTGGGATGGCAGTCTTGAGACCAAACTCTGGAATGAAATATCGACCAGCGCATTTAGCCAAAAATATCGGCACCACTTGGCCCACTCCCTACAGCTACTCAGAGTCACGGAATATTGGGGAACAAATCCATCACAACAGACATTGAAGACCGTAATTAAGCGAAGTGTTCGGCTCTGGTCTTTCCACTCCGACAGGGCAAAATTATCCAGAAGGAAACATGCCTGGGCTGTTGTCTCCGATTATAAACTGGGGGTTGAGTCATCCTACCTATCAAGCACATACTCACTCTTTTGGAATGTTAAGTTCATGGCCCTAAGGCTAGGTGAGTGGCCCTTTTTAAAGACACAATGGCAGCGACTCAGTCTCAACATTGAATGCAGGGAATGCGGCTACCACTCCGAAAGCATGGAGCATATAGTCTGCACATGCCCAGCTCTACTTAACGGCAGACGGACTTTACTGCGAGAAGAGTGGAACAAACTAGGTGCTCACACATGTCGTCAGGCCATAATAGCGGCTATGAACCAAGAAAATACAAAGCTGAACATTCGGTTCACCAAATTTGTCATCAGAGCTGCTAAAATGCTGGGGAAAGAGAAGGCAGCAAATCTTTCGCCGGTTGGCCTTGCCACTTCTTTGTAATGAAAACTCTAGCGACCGCCGGCCTCTTCAGCTAGACCTACCTGGACACGGGGTCCTTTTTTGTTTCTTTTTACATTTTTGTATATGTATTCATGAGTCACATGGTTTTAACATTTTGTTATGGTTTTTAGTAATCAAACAATAAATTTGAATTTGAATACTGCCAAGAGACTGACTTTTAAGAGCCCTCCCAGACTGATATGTAATTGACTCCTGCCTAATTCTACTAGCCATTGAGAGGCCTGGCCTTGCACCAGCTCCCGGACATTCACGGCTATGATGCCATGTACGGCTGATTTGAGTCTTACTGTAATATCTGAGCAACATGAGATTTACCAAGCCCCATCCCTTTCAGCCTTCCATAAGCAGGCTCAGGGGGCTCAATTATTTGTTGCACCAGAGCAGGGCCCTCTGATAATGTGACTGTGGATCTGTAGCTCGATCCCTCCAGCAGATCCTTTCTCATCCCAGGCCGGTTCAATCGCACCCCGGTGCACTGAGAGCAAAACAAATCACTCAAAAGAGCAGCAACTGTCATAGCACCTGGAGGTTCAGGCACAGCAAGCAACATCCACAGAGTTACCAAGTCATTAGTGGCCCCTGGGCACAGCTGTCAACTCACAGTAATAAAACCATTCCACCACAAGCATAGTGAAATACTTCCAGCAGCTCCACTCCCCAAAAGAACTACTGCATACGAAACAAGCATATTTAAGAATGTTTTGTTCAGCGCACACTTGCAACAGGAGCCACTTCGTAGCACTGTTGACAATGACAAAAATGCATTCTTTCCTGTTGTTAACCTTACATGAAACTATGCCAAGAACAAGACTGATACAAACAGCTATTCATCAGGCTTCCACCTGTAGCGTGTTTAACAAAACAGAAGCAAGTTTTTTTCACAATGTAAACATTGAGCTAATTTAGAGAGCAACCCAAAATCTCCATTTGAAGAGAGACACCTCAGTAATCACTGTGAAAATATATTGTTGCCCCAGTCAGGTTGCAGTAGTTCATTTTTTTTTGTTTATCCTCTGCATTCTGCTGCTTGAAGTCCAACACTTACAGTGAAAAGCAAAACTGCAAGTAACAGAATGAACCAAACAAATACCTGACACGGCGATGAAGCCCTTTATGATGCGCTGTACACTACTCCATACTGTAGGAAGCTGGGTTTCTGTTGTAGTAACGCCCCTCCCCCCACGTTTTGCCAGACTACTGATGTACTTTGACTTGATGTGCCCTGGGTCCCTGCCAATCAGGTTCCCAGAGCCTGTGTTCTTTCACAAAACTGTACCTTGTACCCCCACTTGGCACCTCTCTGGCCACATGTCAGTCCCTCATAAAAGGTACAATGGGTACCAAGGGCACTGTGGCCTGGGAAGGCCTCTAAGGGCTGCAGCACCTTTTGTGCTTCCCTTAGAGGCCCTGTACCTTTACACACACACACTGCCATTGCAGGCTGCGTGTTTCGGTGCAGAACAAAGTGAAGAGATGACATGGCACACATCCCTGTGTGCCATGCCTACAACCCACTGCCCTGGCATAGGTCAGCCACCCCGCTAGCTGGGTGCACTATATCAGTGGTGAGGGTACAGGTGCATGAGATCTGTACCCCTACAGTGTCTAGACCAATTCTTAGACAATTTAAGTGCAGTAATGCCATTAAGAGTATATGGTGCTGGGAGTTTGTCATTACGAGCTCCACAGCACCAATAATGACTTCTACTGAAAACTGGACGTTTGGTATCAAACTTCTCAGCACATTAAACCCACATTGATGCCAGTGTGGGATTTAATGAAAAACGACCAGCCTCCGGTGGGTTCCCCGACTGGTACACACCAGACTGCCACCTCAAGACATGTTTCTGGACCCCTGGGGCGGGAGCCTTCACTCCCTGAGCCCAGAAACAAAGCCTTTCCTGGGCAGAGGTGGCCAGGCCAGGAAGAGCCATCTGTGGCAGGGGAGCTTCAAAGGCCTTGCCGCCTTTGTAACGCAACCCCCAGCCCCTCCTGCTAACAGGAGCAGGCCCCTTTTCTGTCTCTCTTCCTTTTCGACGGTAAAAATTAACACAGCCCAGAAGGTGTGCCAACCTCTGCCAACCCCACCACTCAGGTGGGGGAGGCAAGGTGAAGCCCACTCTCCAATCAGGATTAGGTTTTGTGCCCACTCCCCCACGTGAGGTGCGCACACAAAGGATGTAGTCACCCTAAGGTCAGTCGTCCATTGGCTACTGACCTCAAGACCCCTGAAATACCCCCGAAATACAGTATTTAGGGGGCAGCCCTGAATCAAGAAGACAGATTCCTGCAACCTACGAAGAAGAATACGCCCAGAGGAGGAGACTGCAGAGAAGAACTGACTCTGGCCCAGCCCTACTGGCCCGTCTGCAGTTTCCAGAGATCCTGCGCCAAGAGTTGCCTTGTCCAGCTGTGGGAGTTTGTTTCCCTAAATCTGACCATATTCTGGTCAATATCTCTTTAGCTACTCCTCTGAGTACAATCTAGCAGTTAGATCAGTTTTTTGGCTATACCTTCATAACACCATCTGGTTACTCCTAAACACACAATGGCAGATAACGCAGGGTTGACATTCACTGATGAAGAAATAGAGAACATCCTGTCATCACTAGGCACCTTTGAAGGATTAAACACTACAGAACCCTCACTCGGTAATAATGACTGGGATGAGTTAGAGGAACTAAGACGCACCCAAATAAGAACGGCCCTCCATGGATTACTCATGTCAGAATATCTGAAAGCAAATGCTGCGCCACAGGGTTTGATCGTTCGCAATGAACCATACATTTTTCAACACGATATGAGGTTCAAAAAAGATTGGTCACAGATATCGTGGCATTGCACGAGAGATTGGATCATTCTAATTATAAAAACAGCTAGCAGACTGGCATTAGAATTGAAAACAGAAATTCAAACTATCGAAATACGACTAAAAAGTTACGAGTCACCTAGCAGCTTGAAAAAACACCTAGAAGAACTCAACAAAACGCTGAACGACTTTGAAGCCACTCTCAAACAGAGTAAATATAACAAATTGAAAAAAGACACCAGTAAATTCAGTCATGAGAGGGTATATCCATATATCAGGGAGGATTACAAACCACAGCAAGAGGTGATTACAGATGATGACTCATCCGATACTGGTTCTAGCAGCTCGGGATCTAACTATGGGAGAAGCCCCAGGTATCCCAATATGAGGAACAACTACAGACGCCCCAATCAACAAAGACCGAGAGGATGGGGAAATTTCCAGGGACCCACCATGTATCCTCCACAATTTTATGGACCACCTCCATTCCCACATCCTCAAGGGACATATCCACCATGGCAGTATCCACCTCAAGAATACTCCTATTTTGACCAAACTCCTTTTTTAGGGACACGCCAAGGAAGAAACAGAGGAAGGAATCGAAGGGGCAACAATGTCCATTGGACACCGAGAGAAGAAGAACAGGCGAGAATTTCCACCAGGAGCATGACGAAGGCATCGACAAGCAAGAAATGAATCTAGTAGTCAATCTCACCGAGGAACCACTAACAACTGCACAGGTTTCAGTCCTGGAAAAAGGACTAGGTTTCGTACCCACAGCTAATATGGACGGTTTCTTACTATGTAAAGAAATTCAAGACTTCATGAGAAGACTGAAACTACAAGTCTTTTTTAAAGACAAAGAACCTAGAGAAACACAAGAGGGAGACACTGGTTTAAAACCCAAATCCACCTTTATTCCACCGGATATCACCCTTCCCATAGAACTACTCACTTTTGAGAAGGCTGTGATGAATGATCTGGAGAATCTCCGCCCTACCACTAATCATGTCTTTCAGAATTTAACGACAATTGAAAAACAAGCAATACGAGAACTCAATGGAAATCCAAACTTAGTAATAAAACCAGCCGACAAAGGAGGGGCCATTGTCATACAATCAAAAGAACAGTATGACAAAGAATGCAAACGCTTACTTCAAGATCCTAGAAATTACAAAATCTTAGAAAATGATCCAACTGAAAGGGTGAAAATTAAGATTATGAGCATGGTGGAAGAGGCACTAGCACATGGATGGATAACGAAAAAAGAAGGAGACTTTCTTATCCAAGACTCACCTAGAACACCTTATCTATATACTCTCCCAAAAATACATAAAAAACTAAAAGACCCTCCAGGTCGCCCGATTGTGTCTGGTATAGGTTCTATTTTAGAACCAGTTTCTAAATTCGCAGATGCATTCTTAAGACCCATGGTTCAAAAAACATCTACGTACCTGCGAGACACAAAAGATGTCCTCGTACTATTAGAAGACCTTCCTTTTGACCCAAGACACCAACTGCTTATTAGCTGTGATGTCGAGAGCCTGTACACTAGTTTACCACATACAGAGACTCTAAACATAATCGAGGAGGTTCTATTCAACACTGATTGGGTGTATCAAACACCTAGAAACATCATCATGGAATGCTGCAGCCTAGCATTGAGAGAAAATTTCTTTAGATACGAGGACACCATCTACCTTCAGAAGCACGGGACCAGCATGGGGAGCACCTTTGCTCCCAGCATAGCTGGTCTCTATGTGCATCATCTAGAAACAACGAGGATTCTACATCCTAATAATCCTTTCCAGAGCAACATCAGTATCTGGAAAAGATACATTGATGACATCTTGATCATCTGGAACGGTGATGAAATCACTGCCAATCATTTTATGACCTGGCTCAACTACCAAGATGAATTCCTGAATTTCACCAGTACGATATCTAATAAGGAGCTGACTTTCCTTGATCTAAATATATCACCTAAAAATGGAAGACTTGTGACTACCACTCATTTCAAAACTACAGCAAAAAATTGCCTTCTACTATATCAGAGTTTTCACCCAAAACACCTACGCGATAACCTTCCCTATGGACAATTTTTGCGCCTACGACGCAATTGCACTGAAGTTGAAGACTTCAAAAGCCAATCGGAAGATCTTAAAGCTAAATTAGCTAAAAGACAATACCCCAAACGAATTATTGAGAAAGCATACAAAAGAGCATGCAACAACTGCAGAGAAAGCCTTCTTGAACCAACTACACCGAAACCCAAAGAAGAACGGCCATTCTGCATCACTACATATAACACTAATTCCAATAAAATTACCAAAATTGTGAACAAACATTGGCGCATTTTGAATAGTGGTGGACTTAACCTCCCGAAACCCATTTTTGCACACAGAAGAGGTAAAAGCATACGTGACATGTTGGTCCACACTAGACCTAGCAGCAATGAATCTACAGGCCTATCAACCTCCATGGCCAAAATCCAAGGACACCACCCGTGTGGAAGATGCAAAGTCTGTAATCTTACCAGAAAAACTACAAGCATCACCTTTCTTGATGGCACCAAATGGGAACAGAGAAAATTCACCACTTGCAACAGTAACAACGTTGTGTATTTGATTAAATGTCCGTGTCAACTGGAATACATAGGGATGACCACGCGATGTGTAAAAGTAAGAATCGGTGAGCATAAAAGCAACATCAAGTGCAAAAAAGGAGCAACGAAAATGGCAACACACTTCATTGACTTTGCACATACACCAGAAGAAATATCATGGACAGTCATAGAACAAGTACCGAATGATAAATACCTGTTTGAAAAAGAGCAAAGATGGGTACACCGCCTTAAGACCAACATCATGGGCCTTAATGACGATATTCCATGGAGCCAGGTGTAACTTCAACTAATGAATCTCTCAATAACCTTAACCTTTTTCTCTAAATTAACAAAGTCTAATGCCTGAAGTCATTTTGATTCCTTCTTTTGCTGACCCACCCAGAATTTTTTATGACATTTTGGTGGGTACATGATTGGTCTACCAAACAAGATAGACAATGTCTGAGGTCGATTCGACCGATTTACAGACCCCATTACAAACTCCCCCTTGAAGACAATGGGTGAAATACACATTCAGACATCTCTTTACGAACTATAGCACTCCGCTTTCCTGATGTTCAATGATGTGCCAATGATCAGTCTGCTCTCCGTGTTCTCCTGCCACAATGACGGCAATATGTCTACTTTTGCTTCACTAAGCACTGAGGAAAATAATCAAGTAATGGACATCATTTTGAATGAATCATGAATTACCCATTTCTTTTTCCCTCCCCTCTTTATCGTTGTCAACTTTTTTGATTTCGGTCGATTTTTGTGCCTCACTCCTTGTCGGAGTGTTAACATGTGGCTGCTACAATACTCGCAAATATCTATTTTTCCCTTTGCTCGATATATTGACATCTTTTTAAAGATTCACATTGAATTATCGATTGATCATAGGTACCTTATGCTCTGTTTCATATTACGATCTTTTTCAACTTTTTATTCCCACACGTTCCGTAACCAGGAAGTGAGGGATTGGTGCCTCGAACAGTCCATGTCGAGCGGCCATTTTGAAGCCTTTTACGCTCTAGTTGTGCGCCTTTTTCTTGCCTGCCCTCTGCAAATAAAAACACAGATGCCTCACTCCAGTGTTTACATCGACGGAGCAGCACGGAGGCATACGGAAGCGAGGAATGATCCTACAAACTGTAAGTTGAGACTCGGCCAAGTCGTTAAATCAGGTCAGGAGTTTGGAAGGCTCGCCTTCCTCCGGCGGCTGCCGTTTTTACCCTCACTAATACGATATTTACTATTCTGTAGTGACTATAACCAGGCGCCCTCCCCTCCAGTGCGTGCTCATGAAGCCTGAACATTACGCCTAATTAAAGTATGTACATTACGATTTTTTTACATGTAGTGAATGACTGTGGGCAATCATGCGTATTATACCATATATGTGTATACAGCCAGCGAATCCACATAGTATAATACCTACATGTTTGTTTCTGTGGTAATGTCGTATATAGTCTGTCCTCTGTGTTTAACTGCTTCCTTTTTTCGTTTTTCTAAGAAAATTCGGGTGATGAGTAAAATTCACCTTACACGCTCAGATATAGAATGAAAAATATATATTTAGAAAAATATATCACGAAAACAATATATATTTAGAAAAATATATCACGAAAACGATATCAACTGAATTCTGAGCAAGATATATTTAAAGTATGGTGATGCGTTTATACCCCACAACGATGAAACAGCCTTGTATTATTAGTGTTTTTTCTTCTTCTTCTTTTCAGATACCAATTTGGTCCTATTTTTCATTGGGGTCAGTGTACCCTTATGCGCAGCTTTCATTGAAGTCTGTTAATAGATACGAATAGGCATACATATCTTGATACAATATCCCTCTAGTGTTTAAGGGATAATTTACTGGTCCTGATGAGTAAAGCAGTGGGGACTGCTTACGAAACATGTTGACCCAGTAGGTAGCCACTAACTCGTGATATCTCCTACTTTCTTCCCCATTTTTAACGCTCCCAGCTAGAGAACAGAATAAAAAAATTTTTTCTACTAGCCAGGGTTCTTTTAATCTTTATATTTCACACATATTTCTAAACACTCACATCCCTTGCACTACACATAAGCCTTACCATCATAACAACAGTGCTCCCGCGTAGTCGTAGGTAGTAGCACGCCCCGCCCCGTAGAGGGACGGGAAGACCCCCATGATGAAGCATGACACTATGGGATTCATAGTGTGTGAGGGGTATTTTAAAAACACATAGTGTTTTCCGTGACATTTCATGGATCACCCAAAACTCACTTTAATTATCATTACAAAATTAAAAATTAATAATTTATAATCACTTTTTTCACTCCATGACAGGGTAGAATCACTTTTGTTTACTATATATCAGATAGGAGGTAGGTTCTATCCTATTACCTCTTCACTCCCTCTCTTTGATTATTTCTTTGCCTTGTCCTGCAGCCAGTGAACGCCAGAACCCTGGAAGGACTGACTGCCTTCAACAAAGGCCGGATCTTCTGTGAATAGCAGCTCTGTTCAAAAGAAACTTCCAAGACAGACCCTGAGCCTGCTGAGGACAAAGAAACCCGACACCTGGAACCACCACTGCACCCATCGCCTGTGGCTCAAGTTTGAGTGGCCCACTGGTCCCACCGAGGTCCCTCAGCGCTCCAGAGTCCGAGTCCACCGTGGGTTGACCCATCCAGGACTCCCCGACGTCGCCTGCTGCCTCTGCACGGAGACTCCCCCCAAGCGCGAGTGGCCCGGTAAGGTGATATCAAAAGACACCCCTGCATCCAGCCACCCTGCAACCTGGAGAGTAGAGCCCGAGGTGCACCTACGTCCCGAGCCCTCCAACTTACCTTGCCAGCTGTTGGTCTCTCCCAGAGGTCTTCCTGGACAGAGTTTGCCGCCAAAATCCCAAACCGGCAACTCCCATTGAAAACAACAGGGCACCCAATGCCAAAACAGCACCCTGCACCGGGCCGCCCCATGCCGCTGTGGGTGCACCTTGTGTGCTACACTGGATCCCCCTTTGCCCTGAGCTTAAGTCCAGGAGCTTTGTTCCCACAACCTTGTGGCCTGCCCGAGAGCAGCCGCCAGCCGGAGGCCCCCTATCGCCTATTGTATAACATAGGGCCTCAGCACTCTGCACCTGGCCACCCTAGTGCTGCTGAGGGTGTTCTGAGAATGCATCCTCGACCCTGGGGGAACCCTGGTTCTAACACCAGAATACCAACTCCCACAAACAAGTACTTACCTGTAAACCGATATCTTTATTTCCTCCCATAGGATTGCAATGACTTCTTTTCTTTGAAAATTCTTTCAAGTGTGGAGTTGGTTTGTATGAAAACTTGAAAAACTGCAAATGCACCGAAAGTGAATCACTTACCTTTTGTCTAGGAAATGTCTCAGTGCTGATATCTAGGCATATCACACTGATTAGCAAAAGTAACTTAAAAATAAATCCAAGAAGTAACGTGTACTGTAATATACAAAATAACTGAAAAGTAATTTCAAACTGGTGACTTACCTGTAATTCAACCAACTGCATTTGAACCTGCATTCAACTGTAAATCATTGCATATGATTTTGCAATGTATTATTTCACTTACCTGCACCAGGCGTTGCTTGGTTCTAGAAATAAAATAACTAAATAATATTTTTTATACAAACAAATTGATCTGAGTTCAGTCTTTGAGTTTGTAACATCATTTCTTGCCTGAGTGTCTACAACAAATGCTTAACATTACCCTCTGATAAAGCTTTACAGTTCGCCCACACTACCACAAATAGAGAGTAAGGTGCTATCTACTTTTATCTCTGCCTTCTTTTGAGGTTCCACGGGACTCTGTGCACACTATACCTAATTTTTGGAAAATAGTATGTACAGAACCAGCTTCCTACACGTACTCTACAATGAGTGTCTAAGCCTCCTCAGTTCGAGTCAAATACATTTGAAGGGAGGCAAAGCAAGGGCTTCTCCAACAAGCAGAATTGAACAATTTGGTGCTTACATAATGTACCAATGTTGAAAAAATCTACTAAGTGTGCAAGCAGCATGTTCTTGAGTGACAGTTCACTTCTCCGAGAACCCTGTGTCCCTCCAGTCAGTTATTGACACTGCATGGTGTTCCAAATTGGACAAGATAGGATTACATCTATGATTATGATACCTTCATCGGCTTCATCCTAATTATTATCAGGGAGAAAAGTGGAAGTACCCGCCAAAAAAAAGTAATGTAATGAGTAGCTGCGGCCAGCGGCCAGTATGTCAAGGGAGCCACGTGTTTAAAAAGTTTGGGAACCACTGAGTTATACTGTAGTGTGCCTTTGAAGTTGGGGATCGTTCAGAGGGGTCCCCTTTGAGCTAGAGATGTATCCCCTAAATTTCAGTCCTGTCTGCCATGAAGCCTTGAAATGCATATCTTAATCTTTAGTGGGGCCATGATCTGGCTTCCCAGAGGCCTAGTGTCAAAACCTCTTCCCTAATCTATCCAGCCAAGTCCTCAAATGGCAGAGGTCTGTCATTCCCGTTGCATGCCCAATGTTTATGACTGTCTCTGGGGAATGCACAGATGTGCTCCCCTGTGGCCAGCGTGGGCTGGAGTCAAACTAAAAGGCATGCAAAAGAGTTTAGTGCAGAGAAATGCTCACTTTCTAGAAGTGTCATTTCTAAGCTACTAACCCACATTTACCACAAAGGAGAATTTGTGAATCCAATGATAGTAAACAACGTGAGGCTGCTCCATGGGGGGGGGGCGTGGCTAGCCAGCCAACATGGCGGACGCAAGTCCCTAACGCTCCGACCAACATTCCCTTATTATCCGGCACAATTATCCTCAAATAGTGCCATCCACGCTGGAAACATGCGGGACCAGAGAGCCGAAGAGCCACTGATGCCACAAAGCCCTAATAATAGCTCAACGCAACCACAGCTACGGCAGAGGCCGAGGTGAGGAGCGCAGCCTACACATTGAGCAGCCGCGTGGAGAGAGTGCGAGGCAGGGGGTGGCTGCCCACGCCGGAGCAGCGACCTCTAACTGAGATGGCGATCCGCCGGAGCAGAGGGACGGCTAACTCCCTACCGGACCCCCGGAACCGTGGGTAGCGCGACCGAAGCAAGCGCAGCCTTTGGGGCACGCGCATGAGGCCGACCTGGGGTGGCAACTACCTGGGTCGACTGCTGTGGTGAGGGCCTTCTGTATCGTCGGACTCCCAGCGAACCAGATCTTCACCGCGGTCCTGCCGGTGGAAGAGGTGGACAGCTATTGAGGAGAGGACTGTGATCCCTAAGACACAGACCCGGACCGTCATGGGGGAGCCAAGGCGCCTGGTGGTTGTGGGCCTGAGAACAGCGCTGATAATGCACTGTCCCTGGGGCTCCTGGTAAGCGGCGCACTGCAGAGGCGACCGCAATGGCCGGATAAGCAGGCAGCGGCCCGCGGAGAAGGGCACGGGTTGCTCGCCAGTGGGACTATGACGTGAGGAGCAGTGGCTGTGCCAATAAGAGTGGACAAATAACACTGCCCATGGGGGGGGGCCCCACTGGATCTGCAATGTGTGATGTGGCGCGGGCCCGTATCACCAGGACCCGAAGCTCGTAACTGTGTTTGGGTGCGTTCGCTCACATCTGAGGACAGTGGCGAACGTCCTCCCAACTGAAGAGCAGCCCGGTGAGTGCGCACCATCGAGGCTGGGTGTGGGGGATCTGCTGTTGCAGCACCAACGAAGCAGGAGACAAACAACGAAGGTACAGTGCTGGGGGTGGCCTGCCCTCTTCAGCGACGGCATGGGAGAGGGAGCGCCCTGAGGCCTGCACGGAGACTGGCACGGAGGTGAACCTTAGGGCCTATGTAAAGCCGGGCCCAAAAGAACAAAAGTGCTGACACAGCGGCTGCTGTACGCCTTGGGAGGGGGCGACAGAGGCACTAGGAGTGGGTGGAATTCGCCTAGCCTGCCCCCTTGTGAAGACGCTGAGGCCTGTAGAGGCAAAGACACAAACAGCCTGCCGCTAAAGGGAGACACCTGCAAAGGGGATGGCGACTCACCACTGAGAGGTGCCAAAACCTATCACCCTGCTCGACATCCGCATAGTCCCCACCACAGGAGATCCGCAGACGCAGGGCCACTGCGCCACAGGCCTCGCTCCTAAGGGCGAGAAAAAGCGCAAAACCGCATTCAGAAGTGTAATTTCTAAGCTACTAACCCACATTTACCACAAGGGAGGATTTGTGAATCCAATGATAGTAAACAACGTGAGGCTGCTCCACGGGGGGCGTGGCTAGCCAGCCAACATGGCGGACGCGAGTCCCTAACGCTCCGACCAACATCCCCTTATTATCCGGCACAATTATCCTCAAATAGTGCCATCCACGCTGAAAACACGCGGGACCAGAAATCCGAAGAGCCACTGATGCCACAAAGCCCTAATAAACGCTGTTTAGCTCAACGCAACCACGGCTATGGCAAAGGCCGAGGTGAGGAGCGTGGCCTACACATTGAGCGGCCGCGTGGAGAGAGTGCGCAGCAGGGGGCGGCCGCCCACGCCGGAGCAGCAACCTCTGACTGAGACGGCGATCCGCCAGAGCAAAGGGACGGCTAACTCCCTACCGGACCACCGGGACTGTGGGTAGCGCGACCGAAGCAAGCGCAGCCATTGGGGCACGCGCATGAGGCCAACCTCACCGCATGTATGCATGTGCCTGTCAGGGGTAACCCCACAGACTGCTGATGGCATCATATGATGGGACACTGTTGCGTTGAATCCATTACAGGCAGCTCATGCAAGTAGAGCCATGTTTAAGATGTTTGTTTATGTATCTCAGTGCATGCTAGAGATAAGGGGTAACACTGCTGAGTAAGCAGCCACACAGGGTGCTTCACTCAACAGATGGGTACCCACTGGGGTTGGGACCGGCTATGCCACGAATGCCGCTGCGAAGGCTAGGCACATAGGCGGCGACACTCAACCATGGCTCACAATGGTCCTACACATTGAAATAGATGATTAATCGGATGGCACATCTCCTGACAATGAAATGGATGAAAAAGTTGCAGTAGAGCGCCGATTGTGCACACGACCCCACCAGGGAATAAACTGGGATAGTTTATTATCATACTTTGTTAAAGACGTTTGGACGGACATCTCTGCAGAGTCCACCCCCGCTGTTATGACGTTTGAAGTTGAGTTCATGTTTTCGTTACAACAGACTGGCACACCCACCAGCGCGAAATCTACCCCCGCCACCCTGGACGACCAAATGCATTAGTAATGACACGAGCTAATGTACTAACATGGAATATATGCGGCATGCACACGCCCATGCGGCGCTACACCATATTCGTCTACCTCCAGAGACACTCGGTAGGCATTGCCGTATTGCAAGAAATACACATGAGACAGGCAGAGCTCGACAGGCTACGCAGGCGCTGGAGAGGGCAGGTGTACGGTACTGTGTACTCAGCTCATGTGAGAGGCACGTTAATTTGGGTAAGGGCGGGTACCCCGTTCATTTGTGAGGACGTGGCAACAGATCATGAGGGCAGATACACCTTAGTGCATGGGCGACTCAATGGTCAAACAATACTGCTGGGATCGAGATATGCTCCAAATGTAGACCAACCTTCATTTCTAGAGCGGCTAACGCAAGCTCTTGCACCTTACGCTGGCTTCCTTGGCTGCTGGGAATGACTTCAACTCAGTACTTAATGTTAACATAGATAGATCATTTCCCCCTCTTCACAAAACCACTGCTGTGTCTAATGCTCAGGCACACACGGACTGGCTCTTGCACTGGGCGTTGTTGGATGTGTGGCGGGTCCTTAATCCTACTGAGCGTATCTACTCCTATTATTCCGCGTCGCATAACCTACATGTACGTCTTGATAGGGTGGTGGGTTCTCAATCCCTGCTCCCACTGGTCACGGAATCAGAATACCTAGGGCGGACGCACTCTGATCATAATCCCCTGCAGATCCAACTCAGCTGGGAGGCAGACCGTTCCCCCATACCCACATGGCATCACCAAACAAATGCGCTAGAAGACCCAGAGTTTCGTTCATCTCTGGGGACAGCCATCCTCACATATTTCAACCTCAATGGGGGTACATCAATCAATCAATCAAAGCATTTGTATAGCGCGCTACTCACCTGGAGAGTCTCAAGGCGCTTGGGGGAGGGGGGTCCGCTACTGTTCGAACGGGTACAGCAAGCAATGCACTAGTAGAATGGGACGCCTTCAAATTAGCAATCAGGGGGCACTGTTTGTGGGCCACGTTGAATATACGTAGGCAGCTGTCACTTTCACTTACGAAGTTAAAGTCCCAGTTACTGAAATATGAATGTGAAGGAGAGGGGGAGGGCAGAGACTTGGGCCGATTGGAGAGGCTCCGCGCCCAACATGCGGAGCTCCTGGAGAGAATGCGATGCTACAACTACGCAGCTCATACAGCTCGCACGCATGCCTCGGCTGATAGAGCAGGCCGATTCTTGCCTGGCTACTGAGGCAAGAGAGCAACCACGCCCGATTGGGGCCCTACGCCCATCGGAGGGGACCCTAGTGTACACGCAGCGTGAGATACACAGGGCTATGATGGACCATTATGCCCAGCTGTACCAATCTAGGGGGCGCTGCCCAAGTCATGAGCTAGAGATATTCTTAAGCTCCGTCCAACTGCCCACGGCCTCAGAGGCACATCTGGAGACATTTAACTGCCCACTCACCTTGGAAGAGATTGGGGATGCAATCGGGTCTATGGCATCATGGAAAACGCCTGGGCCAGACGGCCTGCCCGCCGAATATTACAAAGCCTACCGTGACTTTCTTGTGCAACACCTCCACACACTATATACTACGGCGCTGGAAGAGCAAGTATTGCCCCCCTCAATGCGAGAAGCATACCTGGTGTCTCTGCTAAAGCCGTATAGGGACCCCACAGCCCTGGGTTCGTATAGACCCTTAGCCTTACTCAATACGGACTATAAAATACTTGCTAAGGTGTTGGCAAGCAGACTGGCGCCAGTAGTTCCTGAACTGGTCAACACTGACCAAAACGGATTTGTAATTGCACGAAGCACATCGCTGAATCAACAGAGGTTTTTCAGGGTGGCGACAGATGCCATACAGAAATGGCCCAGAGCGGGATGTCTCATACTAGACTTGGAAAAGGCATTATATTTCTTAGAATGGGACTATCTGTCAACAGTACTGTTGAGGTATGAACTGGGCCGGGGTTCCTTCAGATGGTCGACTTACTATACAAAAATCCCACGGTCTGGGTGCGACTGGGACCGCACATCTCTGAGGCCATACCGGTGCAAAGAGGTACTAGGCAGGGGTGTCCCCTATCTCCCCTCCTGTTTGCACTGGCGATAGAGCCCCTAGCGGCAACGATACGTGCAACACTGGGGGATGGAATACCACTGGGGGATGCAATACATCAAGTGTCACTTTATGCAGATGACCTGCTGGTCTGTGTGAAGGACATAGAAAAAATACCTGATCAACTAACGCACCTCTTGCAGAACTTTGCTTCCATATTGGGACTCCGAGTGAACGCTGGCAAATAATGCATCTATGCGTTCAGTGAGGGAGCCGTGACCCAAGATACACTCTGAATGGTACAGGGGTGCAATGGAGAGAGTGTACTTTCTGCTACCTGGGGATCGAGATATATCGCCAGCCGAAAGACTTGTTTGATGGAAACCTGGGGAGGGCCTTAACAGCAGTAAGATCGCAGATGCGATTCTGGAACACACTTCCACTGGTGGTCACTGGCAGGGTAGCGTTAGCCAAGATGGTGATTCTTCCCCGACTCCTGTACTATTTCGTTAATCTGCCTCTGTATGTTCCGGCAACCTTCTTCACTACCACAAAATTACCAAATTACTCAGGGACTTTATCTGGGGATACACCCGACATAGAATGGCAGTAGCAAAACTATACTTGCCCATTGACCAGGGAGGCCTTGACGTGTCTTGTTTTGAGCATTATTATTTGGCTGCCCAAGTGCAATGGATAGCTCGCGGGCTCATGGATAGAGGCGGCAAAGATACGGCGACCACGCTGCCACCATACTCGCTAGAGCAAATAGTCAGGCTCTTCCACCCCCCCACTAAAGCCGCGCCGCCAACGCCGCTTCTACTGGCAGTGACATACAAATGCTATCGCAGGTGCCTATACATTACTAGAATTATTGTCCCCTACGTGCCAGCAATACCACTAGAAGGATCGCCTAGTGGGCCCGGGGGTGCTCACATCCCTCTCACTCATGGAATGGCGGGAAGCCGAATTACAGACCCTAGGAGACCTGTACCGAGATGGGGCACTCATACCGTATGAATTGTTAGTAGAAGATGAGGGACTTCCACCGGGGCAATTCCTGACACACCACTCACTAGTAGCGACACTGACGGCCAGATGGGGGGACATAACCACAGAACCGAGTCAACACCTCACCATACAGTATTTACAGATCATGGGGATTGGAAGACACCTTATATGCTGGTTCACGGACTCACTCCGCACCCATGCAGCGCTAAGTTTAGATCCACTCCGCCGTAAATGGAAACTGGACATGGGGCGGCAGTTGGCAGATAAAGAGTGGGAGAGAATACTTAAGAGTCCAGTACGCATACCCAGAAATATGAGATTCCGACAAATGCAATTATTCATTGTTCATAGAGCATATGTTACGCCTGCGATGATCAATGGGTACTTTCACCGTACGGATGCGACTTGTCCGAGATGTGCCGAACAAGGGGCTGAGTTGATACATAAGCTATGGCGCTGTCCTAGAATATACACATATTGGCACACAATAAGTAGGCTGTTATATTCATGCACAGGTCGCGAGATACCCATGGAATGGCCCGTATACCTATTGCACCATTTTAGGAGGACCCCCGCCACAAAATTGCCATTCAACAAGAAGAAACACTGGGGCTGCGTAAAGAACCCATAGCAACCCAATGGGAGGGACTCCTCCAAGCACTAAAACAGTCAGGGGAGGAAGGCTCTAGGGGGCGATCTGAGCGGTAGGACAGTGAGCAACCAGAGGGAGACACGCAAACCGTCAGAGAAAGGCCGTGATATTCCAGGAACACATGTGTATTAGTCAATTGCCTGTATAGAAGCAGATGCCGCTAGCTAGAAGGGGAGACACCTATCAGGCTGTTTAGGAAGCACTAGGGTGATGCTAACGGGGGGCGATGGGGGGGATAAATACACATAAACCGGTCAATGTTGTTGTTTTTTTTTTCTGTCATATCATCTGTTTGGAAGCCCACGGTGACTGATCGGGAAGGACTTTGTGGGACGTCATTACGGTACAGCAATATGATTAAACTGAAACCTATGCAATTTGTAACATTGATTGAGTACCAGGGCCATATTTGATCCTCCACGGAAAGGAACTGTATGTTATTAGCGGTGCGCCCAGCATCTACTCAAAGAGAAATGTATGCCAAATTGTTGATGGATCGTTATATGTATAAACAGCTATTCAAACGTCTGTTGCCTTTCATAAGAATGCAAAGAAAAATCTATAAAAAGAGATTTAAACATAAAAAAAAAACATGAGGCTGCTCCACTGTAAGTCACCAATGCAGCTTAAAGTAATCTCAGTCATTCCCCCATGTCAACCTATGGGGAAAGCAAACCTCATAGTTATTGAAAACACACATAAGGGTACTTCACTACCTGGGCAGGGAACACACATGTCACTTGCCCCCTATCACTTGCCCCATCCCTCAGGGCTTACCCTGGGGATGTTCTAGTGGTCGTGAATGTCCCACTCAGCATTGGCTAATGTTTTTGAAATGGCAACCTGAGCATAAGTTCAACTGCCCACACACAGGCCTGCAATGGCATGCTTGAGATATGTTTGAAAGGCTATTCTTGTGTGTGGTACAGTCAGTGCTGCAGCCCACTAGTAGCCAGTGTAGTACTTGCCCTGGGTATGTAGTATACCTCTTTACAGGATACTCACAGGTAAGCCAATCACCACTTCTTAGCATGTGTAGGAAGGGTGTACCAGATATCCCACTGCTTTACAGTGGGAAAGTGCCCGGAGTCCTAAGGACGCGAAAAGAGACTCGGCAAAAACGAGGAGAAAAAAAGGAAAAAGGTTTAGGGAAATCCCCTAAGAAGAGCCATGCCCAGCATCCACCTACTTGCATGAAGCTCCTTTATGGAAGAGCAAGCTGCAAAGCACCAGCTCTGTATAATATTGGAAGCTTTGTATTGGAGAGTATTCTACCAGAACAAGAGTATATTAGAACATTCTTATAATGATGGTGATTTACAATGGTAAGCAGGGGTATGCGGTTGGGATGGGAACACCAAAGAGTCTACAGGTGGCGGGAGGTGGGAATAGGGCACATGCAGTAGCGTCTTCATTGGTAGTCCAACGATTGTGTGGTTACAGACCTGCCAACTTAAAAAAAAAATCACTGTGTAAGGAGGGGTGTAGCAGCTGGGGGTTAGGGTCTTAATACAAGAGTCTGGAGCCACTGTGGAGCTAAGTTCTTTATTTTATGTTAGGCTATAGCAACAGCAGGCAGGTCTTGTCAGGGCTCCAACCTCCCTCCAGCTGTCCCCATCTCCCAGCTTTTATTCCACACCACACTCAAACTGGTACGTGGTCACATTATTGGTCCGGGTAGAAACACCACCATTTTACATGGTCATATTGTTAAGTTGCCTTCTGTCTTTGACACAGTGACATTTGATAGACATTTGTTTGCGTGCCTGTGCAGGACAATATTCTCTGAACTGAGCTTTGCTTACATTACCACTTCATAGGCATATTATCAAATACCTTAAACATTCCGTACGCTGAGATCACTATGCTAAATGTTGTTGTTTATTTTGCTCGTTCGGCGACAAAGCTATCACAATAGCAAAAACAATAACGGCCTGACTGGGACTTCGGCATGCTAACATGAGTGATGTTTATTATATTGAGAGCATCACTTGCTTGTTTAGTTAGAGGAGCGTTACTGGTGCGACTCATATCATTGCACACCAGACGTTGTGCCTCATTCCAGGGAGCTTCGGTGAGCCTGACTGTGGGTAGATTGTAACTGGATTGTCTGGTGCGGCTCATATCATCACACACCAGGCATTGTGCCTCATTCCAGGGAGGCACGGCAAACCCAACCATGAGTTGATTGTGACCGGATTGCCTACTGCAACTCGTTTCATCTGACACCTTTGTGCCTCATTTTCAGGGAGGTAAAGAGAACCTTACTTGTGGTTCATTGTGACCGGATTGTTTGGTGCGACTTGAATCATTGCGCACCAGATGTTGTGTATCACTTCCTGTGGGGTGTGGAGACAGCTGCATCCCCCATTCACCTAGTGTTCCGTCCTGTCCTCCATGCGTCGAATCACCTACCTTCTCCTCACCCCGCCCGATGACTTCATGTTGCCAGATAGTGTCACCCGGATCGTGCCTGGGTGATGAGAGTAAGTGACTGGGCTGAGGAACACTTCAGAGAGCGATCAGAAGTGGGTCGAGAGACTGCATGCCCCCGTGCTTCGCAGAACTGGGTTGGTGCCGGAAGGCAAATTGAGGGACCTCTTGCTTGACCTGCGATAGCCTCTAGCCCATTTCTGCTCCGCATAAAGTGGCCAACCCCCCGTTGTCTGGTTACTCTTATAGTTACTCCAGTCTTCTCCCGTGGGCCCCTGACTAAGTGTAATTCCGGCCTTAAACCGGGATAGTAAGGGGTGGGAATTTTCAATTCTCACCTGTGGGCAGAGTAGTTGGGTGGTAACTGAGAGGTGGGGGAGGGATTGTGCCATGGGGTCCGCATTTATATTATCAACTGACCAGCTGGAGATCATTTGCACTGTGTTACGGAGCCAAGTGCATGTGTGTGCGAGTGTGCTGCATATGAACTTGCCGATATCCTTTGCACTGTGTAATGGTGCTGTGGGAGAGTGTGCTGCATGAGAACAGCCTGCTAAGGGGTGCATCGTGCAGTGGTGTTGTTTTACTTGTTTGTTTCATTATCTAACAAATACTCCGTTTTGACATTGGTTTCACCCGTGCGACCTTGGCCCTCGGTGCTGCTGAAAAGTGTTATAAATTCATGTATGTACTCATTCCTGATTTCTTTCTGACCTGGGGTGAACCATAGAAATGTGAGGGTATAAATTGTTTTATTTGCCAAGGTGGGCCCAGTTCTGAAAACATATCGCACCGCATGAGGGAGCTGGGGTCAAATACGATTTTTCCCAAATGTGCATTTTACTGATGTCATTTTAAGACTGTTGGGCCAAGTACTGCTAGTAATATAGTGTGAGTTATGTCCAGAAATATATGATGTTCATGTTGTGTTAATAAATGTGCGTGTTGGATTAAAATGTTATTTACATGCAACATGTGTGAAGTCTTTTTTGTGACGCTCACATTTATTGTGTGAGAGTGCTGTGTCAATGCTTTAAACATTGCCTCTGTTATAAGCCCGATTCAGTGCCAAGCTACCTAATTGTGAGTGCAGGTTCTACAGTGTGTGACTATTCACCTAACCCTGACAGGAGTGGACAGTTTCGCCTGTCTCTGGCTCTGCCTCAGCTGACCAGAAATTCCAGTGCCAACAGTAGGGAACCTACCATCATCTTTCGACAAAGAGTTTCTCCATCATCCCCAAGTTTCCACATTTAACGCACAATAAAACAAAAACAGAGAGAATAGCCACACATAACCTTAACTCAAAACTCCCTTGACAACACACTATCAAAAATCTGTCATCACAACTACCCTCAGACACAATGTTCACCTCGCATTACTAAACTATGCGGGTGATACATACTTAAGACTCACACTGTCACCCCCTCCCACAAGCAAGACACACAACCCCAAAAGGACAATAAACTCCAACAGCCACAAACTCACACAAAAATGCAACCCAGCACTCCAATACGCCCAACACCCAATCTCATCAGATGGCCAAACTAACATGGCCAAGTGCCAGGCCAAAGAAAGCATTTAATCTGCACCCAGGCCTCTGGAAACTGCCCTAGACACATTCAGGATGTCTTTCAAACACAGTGATGAACGCCTCAGTACATGTGTACTAAACAATTATTGACACAGAACAACAATCAAACACTACAGCAGTCCAGCAATACTACTATTAACATAAGACCACGTCAGCAAGTAAAGAAGTACTCACCTACATCACTCTTGAACTATAGTAAACACTACCATTCAAACCCTGACCATCAAGTATACTGAAACTGAATAAAATGCACCACATGATAATCAGAAACATACTCCACTGCCTGTACAATCCACCTGTCAAATTTCCCATTGATAGATGATGAGTTAGGGGAAGTCTATGACTATCAACCACAACACTCAAGCAAAACTTGTGGCCATCACCCACAACATCACAGCATACTACTCTTCTCCACATTTTCACTCCATGGGGACCTCCCTTGCAACCTCTCACAACACGGTATTTCTCTTCTCACTGTTTCATTCTGCATACCAGACTAAATTGGTACCAGTCAGTCTTTGTATTCTACCAGATGTAAGCTAGAAAGCTGAGGTTGGCATCCATGTAGAAGCCAAGAGACTTGTGTCTGTTGACAAGTCAAGGGATGAAGTCACCAAGATTCACCTTTGAAAGCCAACTTTGTACCTGTTGTTTACAGTCACTGGAAAGAGTACACATTCCACCTAGATGGGATTCAGTTTAATAAAGGACTTGAGCACATTGACAGTGCTGAGTAGTTCCATCAGATCTTTGTCAGAGCTTTAATGCCCCAAGGATGAGACGGAATTATCATGGATTTCAAAGATTGTGAAGTCGTACAGATTGTGAACGAGGAGAGGGGATTGAAGGTGCTCCACCCAGGTTAATGTCAATATGCCTTATGAAATATATTCACTAGTAGTCTCAGCCATCTACAAAACTCACATCCTTTCTGAAACTACTAGGAATATATAGCAAAAGTATTCAGCACAGCCTGTGAAGTCGGTTGTCTTCATTGCCCTTTACATTAATTACAAACGTTTGCACTATCATATGCTTGCTTCATCTAGGACACAACTCTGCAGCAAGAACATCTTCATGAAGACAAATGATCACAAAGCATATTGCCCCTTCTGCTGTTTTAAATTTGCATTCCTTACTTCAAGTGCAAGTTTGAGTGTGTCTAAAATGCTTTATTTGAATCCTTTCACACTATTAAAAAGTTGTCTTTAGAAACCAGACTAACTTACTTTGTTAATGATTGTCATTGCTTTTTTTCCTATGGCCAAGTAGACAAGACTTACTTCTTGCCAAGGACAACTTGGCATCGCAGATGTAGGAGAGAGTTTAGAACGTTAACATGCTTGGCTGATCGCAAACATTGCCTTTATCTAGTAGTTACAGTCAAAGGCTTCATTGAACAGCCGATACTCACATAGAGTAACACAGGCCAATAAAAAGTTGAATTCTGCCACTAGTATTGAGGATATGGTATTTATCCAGTACAATTGCAGTATGGTTAAGAGATAAACAAGCTGAGGTCCAACAGGAATATTGATAGGAATAGTAAATATGCATTAACTAGCAGCAATAGATATAAGTTTTGTCAAAATCAAAGAAAATGCAAAAATAATGGACACGAAAATTTAGATCAAAGTCAAGGGGACATTTTCAAAAATGGAGTCCTTTGGAAATTATTCCACATCTATGAAAGGAAGTTTAAGAGCTAATGAAATTTCTATTTTTCATGTGCCTAATATTAGCTGGTAGGCAGGTTGTAATGCTTTACAAATCTTGAAAAGAAATATTTTCTTTTGGGTACCTTTTTGGTGGGATTGGGGATTGAGACTGGGATGGGAGTCAAACCCTATGACAAAAGTTACTTTAAGACTAAGGTGTCCATTAGGATGTCAGTGCTGGCGGTGCGAAAAGTGCCTTTTCCGCCCGCAAGCTGCGGTCCTCACGTCCGCCATATTATTATGGCCAAACATAGGCCATTTCCCGATCGACGCGCACCGCCATCAGAAAGTGCGCCCGCCACCGTGGCGGTGGGAGCCAATGGAGACTCTCCGCCGTGCGGAATGACGTCCGCCCTGCTCCACAAATTAGAATGACTCAAACAAGCAGACGCACCACAGTGGAGACACCGCCCAACCAGAGACAGCAGAAGCTCGACAGCGGAGCGCGAAACCAGAGTCCCGGTCACGACCGCCATGGACACGTCTTTCCGGTGCTGTACCTGCTACATCACCAGGAACTCATGGACTGCCGCAGACGCCGCCGCAGGTACGCAACAACACAAACACAACACACAACACACATGCAGACACAGGGTCCAAATACACATCAGATACCCTAGGGGGGACAGGGGCACATACACAAGAGCATCTACACATCACCCACCTGCCTCAAAGTCACCCCTCTGCATCCTGTACACACAGTTACCGCCACCATGCAGCAATGTCCCGGTCACATCACCGCAGCGGCAAACACAAGGAAATACATGCGCACAATGCAGAAGGCAGGGCCAGTGCCAGGCATGGGCAGGGCACAAAGACCACAGGGCCACACCCCCTCCCACCACACACTAGCACACCCCATGAAGGCACATGCCATGTGCCCCTCCTGTGCACCCCATGCACAACAACAAGCCAGGTCAATACACACCCTGCACCACAAAACAAACAATCATGGAGACATACACCGCAGGAGTGGCTGCACAGGAACACACAACACACAGCACAGTAGCACAGGGCCAGGGAAACACACACACCACCACAACACCACACTCAGGGAAACAAAAATGAGGACAAGCAACAAATGAACACATACAAGGAATTAACATCCAAATGGACACACAGCCTGCACAGTCACACATACATACCACAGACTGACACACACACACATACACACCACACATGCCAACAGCAATGGACTCCAACAAATAGGGAAACCAAAGTGGGCTGCACACAAATGGAAGGCCATGGAGACACACAACAAGCATGTGTACATCACATCAACACAACAAACTGAGAACAACACCCTCGCACCATCAAAGCACACATGGCAGGCACAGTCAGTGAACTCAAACCACAGACAGCTCAGTGCAACAACACAGGGAGACAGCAAGGCAAACATCGTGTAGGCACAAGGATGAAAGGAAGGCCCTGAAGTCAAACTGTGAACAGCCACACATCCACACAACAACTTCACAGGAGTACACCAGCAGCACTACACACAGGGCCCATCTACACACCTCAGGACTGACAAACACCAGTAGGAATATACACACATACCACCCTCACATCAGCAGCACACAACACCAGTGCCAAACACACTGAAGGCTGGGGTCAGCCACAAACATCACACACACACAGGGATGCCACCACAAAAGTCGAAACAAATACAACAGACAAACACATAACCCAACAGAAACACACACAGAACCACAACAACAATATACATGCCCTGTGCAGCTAAACTGGGGAAAGGCAATGGGAGCACAGACACAACAGTAGTGCACAACCTCATCACTCAGGAACAACGCACAACGCACATACAACTTACCACAACACACACAAGACGTGCACCATCACAGAACAACACAGCCACAGCAAACAAACAACAGATGCACAGGCAGGACAATCACATAGCAAACACAGCAGGACATCAGGGGATGCACACCAGGCAATCACAAGGCAACATACACACACAGCACTGCATGCACAACAACCTGTGTGCGCACACCAAGCATAACAGCCACACACAGACATCAGTGACATAACAGCAACCCACACAACACCATACAGCACCGCACAAAGACAACAGCACACCCAGGAAGTGAAGCAATAACACAGCCAACACACATACATCCAACACAACACCCAACAGATGCACAAGTCAGGGACACAAAGGTGGAAACAACTTGACCAGAGGACTGGGCAGCACACACAGTTGAACTGCATAGGAGCAACCATGGCTGACAAACAGCACCAGAACATCACACATGACCCATTGGGGAAATGCCCTGAGTGACACATTGACCCTGGCCAAAGAACTACACCACAAGCACAGTGTCACAAATGTAGTCATGGGGAGGCCCACACACATATAAACCAAGGTGACAGCTGGCACCAAAGTGAAGTGTACTGCATGTCAGTAGGGGACATGGCAGGAGTGTACCATACACAAAGAGAGGGAGTGCAGACCCACAATGGGTAGGCAGCTGAAGCACAGATAGGGGATGGAATGATAACACACACAACATGCCACACTGGAGGCAAGAAGGCACCATGTGACAGCAATGCATAAGAAAACACAACCACAATGGCAGTGTGGAGTAGCAGGTCTGCACAGTCTCACCAAACAGCAACAAGACACATGGATGTGCAACAAAACACAACACTGACTTGCCAGTAACACTCTCTGCATATTCACAAGTGACAAAAACAACAAGTAGGAGTCAGACAGAACTGGAAAGACAAACAAACACACTGCACAGTGCACAACATACTACTCACACATGGTCATACAACCACATCCACAGGGATGAACAATCAAAACAGGCACACAACTCCTGGGTGACACATGTGTGTAGCTGACAGTGCAGAGGCATGTACACATCAACACTCCCCACAAACTCACCCCCTTCACACTGCACACTACCTGCCCATCCAAGAGCACAAATGGGAAGTAAGCCATGGGACTAGGATGACTCGCCATCACAAGATGACCACACACATACACCACTAGGCACACATAAAGGAAGAACACAGATACATGATGACCCTGGCCAGCCTGCCTGCAATACTGTGTGCAGAAACCCACTCTGTGCTGGCAGTGCCCCCAACCTGACATGTGTACAATATAGCCAACATGAACTAATTAAGTAAATGACTACTGCTATCCATTGTAAATTGATACCATTGCCCACACAAGTATCTGGGTCAAGAAGAACTGAAGACCCTGTCACCCCTGAGTAAGTGAGCCCAAAAATTGACTATGTTGAAGTGACACACAGACCATGTGGCACAGTAAACCATTTACACACAGCAAAATAACTTTATTCAGTAAGGATACTGACAAAATAGACAACAGGAGCAACTGTATTTATTCACATACTGCACAGATAGGTACCATGAGAAGAAAGAGCAAGGCACAAGATGCAGAGCATATCCATGAGAAGCTGCACAGGCAGGGGGCACACAGCAGTGAACGACAAGGCAAGTGGGCAGGACAAAGTGCAGAGTGATTCCATGAGAAGCTGCACAGGCAGGGGCAAAACAGCAAGGCCAGTGGCCAGTCCAAGGTGCAGAGTGAGTCCATGAGAAGCTGCACAGGCAGGGCACACTCAGCAGTGCACAACAAGGCTAGTGGGCAGGACAAAGTGCAGAGTGAGTCCATGAAAAGCTGCACAGGCATGGGCAAAACAGCAAGGCCAGTGGCCAGTCCAAGGTGCAGAGTGAGTACATGAGAAGCTGCACAGGCAGGGGGCACAGAGCAGTGAACAACAAGGCCAGTGGGTAGGACAAAGTGCAGAGTGAGTCCATGAGAAGCTGCACAGGCAGGAGGCACACAGCAGTGAATGACAAGGCCAGTGGGCAGGACAAAGTGCAGACTGAGTCCATGAGAAGCTGCACAGGCATGGGCAAAACAGCAAGGCCAGTGGCCAGAACAGAGTGCAGAGTATGTCCATGAGAAGCTGAACAGGCAGGGGGCACACAGCAAAGAGCAACAAGATCAGTGGCCAGTTCAGGGTGCAGAGTATGTCCATGAGAAGCTGCACAGGGAATAGTTCAACACAGCAAAGAGCAATAAGGCCAGTGGCCAGTTCAGGGTGCAGAGTATGTCCATGAGAAGCTGCACAGGGAATAGTTCAACACAGCAAAGAGCAACAAGGCCAGTGGCCAGTTCAGGGTGAGGGTATGTCCATGAGAAGCTGCACAGGGAATGTGTGCGACTGTACCTTTCCATGGTCAGCAACACAGTCAGGGGGCAACAATGTGCAGTACAGGCCCACCTGTGTGAGAGACAGGTGTGTGAGGGTGACTCCCACTCAGACTTGGCTGCTGGGCGGACTGGGAGCTGGCTGTGTCTCGGGGACTGTCGGGGCACTTGATCGGGGAGAGAGCGGAACAGCTGAGGTAGCGCTATCAGTGGCTTGGCTAGCTGGAGGGCTGCTTGGACCAGGTGGTGTAGTGGCATGTGGAGGTGGAGTCATGCAGATGGGAGACACGGTGTGGCTGGGAGCTTGTGGAGGGGTGCCCTTCCACTTCTTGGGGATCCTAAATGGCTTGACTGACTGTGGATCAATGGGAAGTGGTGTGGGCACAACAGGCACACTCACTACCACAGCTGAAGCAGGTGCAGACGCTGGCAGCCCCTTTGGTGATGTGCTGGACCCAGCGGAACGCTTTGCCTGGCTTCGCCTCTGCCCCCCCCCCTTCCCCTGTTTACTAGGTGTTACCCCTACAGTGCCCTCCGGCCCCTGCTTCACTGGGCTTTGAATGGGATTCGAGGTGGTTGGTGATTCTGCCTTGGAGCCCTTCCTAGGTGTACCCTTGGCATGCACCACCTCCTTGGTGGGCACAGACACTGTATGCTTTTCTCTGCGCAATGCTTTAAGGGCAGGAGAGTCCTTGAATGGGGATGCCACTGAGGCATGTGTGCCTGAGGTCTGCTGCTTTGCTTTTTGTCCACTGGTGTCGCCTGACTGGCTTTTCTCCCTGCGCTCTGGGGTGGCTTTGGTCTTCTGTGGGGATGGTGTCTGCGCCCGGGACCGCTTGGGTTGCTGCTGCTGAGTGCTTCGTGTGCTGTATTGTGACTTTGACGTATGTGGACCATGGTCACTATCGTCAGACGTGGGCACTGCCAGGGGGGTGGACAAAGGGACCGGAACTGGACTGTGAGTATGTGCCTGATGCAGGGCAGACGTCACTGTTGATAACAAAGCCTGGACTGTCCGGTGCAGCCCACCCACGTCTGAATGTATGCCCTCCATGAAAGCAACCACCTGAGCCAATTTCTTGTCGTGGTCAATGAAGGCATTGAGGAGAGCTGTCTGGCCTACACACAGCTGGCGCAAAAGGTCCACAGACTCAGCACTAATGGCAGCAGGGGGGACAGGGGCAGGGGCAGCGGTGCCAGGGGTGAAGGACACTCTTCCCCTCTTACTGAGGTGGACATGGGCAGCACCAGAGGAAGTGGCTGGGAGGGTGGGCACTGGCCGCTGTGTGGTGGAAGTCGATGCAGAGTCCTCGTTCCTTGTGCCATCCAACATGGATGCATCCCCACTGGCATCGGATGATGTGGTGCTTTGCGTCTCAGGCTGGGATTTCTCCAGCAGACTCCTGTCCCCCTCTGAGGCGCTGGTGACATCTGTGTCACTGGGCTCCTGGGCAGCTGTTGTGTTAGTTTCACCCCCACTGGTGTCCGACTCCTGTCCCTGCGTGACCACAGGTGATGCTGCCTGAGAGAGAGAGATGTAAGGTCAGGTCAGTGACAGCAACAGAACAAACATATGCAAGCAATGCATCACAAAAGAAGACCAAATCTACATGTTGCACACCACCCTGTGCAATCACATCGTGCCAACTCACTATATTGATTCAAGCAGTGCGTGGAAACTGGATACTCAGGCATGAGTGAGCCATGTGATGACCACACAGCACAACACCCTGCTTGTGGCTCTGTTCAAACAGACACACAACTAGCTCTGAGCACATCTAGGGACATGATGGGGGCACGCTACTTGTTTCGAATGACAGATCTGGATGGAACAGTAGGGAACAACACAGACCCAGACTACAACATGACAGTCCACAATGGACATCAGCCCATGCCACCCACCATGTAGTACCTTCGGGACAATAGAATGGTGCACATTGCTGTCAGATGGCTAGGCTTCCCCAAGCTGGGTGCATGCAAGGGACGCATTGATGTACGCACAGTCAGATCGGGCACACTGCCGTTTCCTTCCATGGGATTCCCAAGACTACCCCAATGCAGAAGAAACCTGAAGAGCACAACTCAGAATGTAATGTGAAGGCACAGCATCCAAATCACCTTTGTGAGTACAGGGAGGGCAAATGCATGCCACCGGCGCCCAGCAGCCACTTACATGCCACAGCATCACACTACCAACATCACATAGGCCAGCGCTGGCACAGGCTCTGTACACATGCAGCCACTCCCAGCCAAAGTCAGACTCCCCAAATGCTCACCCCTGGCTTGCTGCTGATGCTCCTTCAAACGTGCATCCAGCTCAAGCTGTGTCACCACCAAGATGCGCCCCATTAGTGGTGTCATGCTGCGCCGTGCCAAACGCCCAGTGCAAGGAAACAGCCCCAAGGTAATCTCCGCCACATTATTTGCTAGCCGGTTGATGTCGTCCCATCTCTTGTGGCAGTGGGTGCGCTGTCGGTTTGAGACACCCAGAGCTCGCACCTTCGCTGTAATGGCCCTCCACACGGCCTTACGCTGGTGTACCTTGAGCTGCAGGCATGGGAGACAAGAGGGGAAAATGATCAGTGACACAGTGTTATGTACCGACATCTATCAGTATAGCTGCAAGATACAAAATCATCACATATCCAATGATATGTCAAACAGAGACTATAGTACAGCCCACATGGGACACCTGCATCGGAAAAGCTGATGTTAAAGCATGCAGGTGTGAGGGGGAACACACTCCCTGCACATCTCATGCACATAAAGGATGCCAGCACTGAAACACCCATGTAGCCTGCCCACTTCTCCAGTCCATTGTTGGCTTGAGTAACACATACATCACATGTCAACCTGTGTTTGGGGGTGGACTCACTGTGTCCAAGACTGCACAATGTCCCTGTTCTGTGAATAGATGAATGTGTCATGGTGGTCACATTGAGGGACATGATCTCACAAATGCAAAATGCCATTCACAAGGCCAGTTTTGTGCAAAATACAGTGCTGAGATGGCCCAAAGCTATAGTGCAACGTGAAAAGACTGATGTCATACTCTGTAAGTTAAGTGCGGTGTCCTTGTCTTTGTAGGTGGGGACTGTGCAGGCCAGCTGGGCTCACACTGAGATTGACTACAGGGGCACACACAGCCATCCAGCCAAGCAATCACTGTCCTGACTACAGCATGAACAACCTTCTGTGTCACTGTATCGCTGACAACACAACACAGGTCACTCATACATACATGTGCAGGGAGGGAAAGCTATTGCATTGGGTACACACACCCTCCCACTGGAGACAGCATGTCAGGCAGTGCATGACACTACCCCACACACCCAGGCACATACTGCATCAGTCCAACAACATGTGTGGCTCCCCAGCCCTACCCCACCACTGTCGAAGACTTACCATGACATTTGGGGCACCATATAGCCTTGGGTACTGTGTGAGCACCTCGTCCACCAGGGCCTCCAGCTCCTCGCTCGTGAAGGGACTGGCACAGATCTTCTCTGTCCTTGCCATCACTATGGACATGAGACAACAGCAGCGGAATTGGTTGGTGAGGGGTCTCAGGCAGCAGTCCCTGGAGGCAGCAGCAGGTGAGGGGTCTCAAGCAGCAGTCCCTGGAGGCAGTAGCAGGTGAGGGGTCTCAGGCAGCAGTCCCTGGAGGTAGCAGCAGGTGAGGGGTCTCAGGCAGCAGGCTCTGGGAGCAGTGGAAATGTGAGGCTCACTCCCACACATATATAGCCCCCTGGGGTCGTTTCAAAGGTGCCAAGCTGCAGCAATTGGTGGTCCAGGTCTGCCTCTTTCAAATGCATCCAATGACCGCCTCCACGGTGGCGGAGCACGCCTACCGCGATTATGCCACCGCAATCATGGCTCACATTGGCTATAAGGGCATGCTCCATGGCGGTGACACACCACTGGGGCCCGGGGTGCGCTACCGCGATGTTGCATCTTTCAAATGCAGCCAATGTCCGCCTCCGCGGTGGCAGAGCACGCCTACCGCGATCTTCAAAATTGCATCATGCCACCTCTATCGAGCTTCGCATTGGCTCTAGAGCAAGCTCCATGGCGGTGACACACCGCAGGGGCCTGGTGTGAGCTACCGCAATTTTAGCGGCGGAGTATGCCCACCGCCATTTCCACATGTCTCCATGCCTATCAGTACCGCACTTGTGTGATTGGGGGTGCTGGTGACACACCGCTGGGGCCAGGAGGTAGCTACCACGATATGGGTGCCATGCATTGACACGAGGCTCCCCAATTCATGCGGCGGAGCATACCCACTGCCATTTCCACATGTCTCCATGCCTATCACTACCACACTTGTGTGAATGGGGGTGCTGGTGACACACCACTGGGGCCAGGCGGTAGCGACCGCGATATGGGTGCCATGCATTGACACGAGGCTCTGCCATTCATGCGGCGGAGCATGCCCACTGCCATTTCCACATGTCTCCATGCCTCTCACTACCGCACTTGTGTGAAGGGGGTGCTGGTGACACACCGCTGGGGCCAAGCGGTAGCTACCGCGATATAGGTGCCATGCATTGACACAAGGCTCCACCATTCATGCGGCGGAGCATGCCCACCGCCATTTACCCATGTCTCCATGCCTATCACTACCGCACTTGTGTGAAGGGGGGGTGCTGGTGACACACCGCTGGGGCCAGGCGGTAGCTACCACGATTTGGGTGCCATGCTTTGACACGAGGCTCCGCCATTCATGTGGCGCAGCATGCCCACCACCATTTCCACATGTCTCCATGCCTATCACTACCGCACTTGTGTGAAGGGGGGGTGCTGGTGACACACCGCTGGGGCCAGGCGGTAGCTACCGCGATTTGGGTGCCATACAATTGCAATGCCCATCTGCCAAACATCAACAGGGCACAGTGCCAACATGGTCAATGGAACATCATCGTGCACATGATGCCAATGTTCCATTTACTCCACTGATGGCTACACATGCCATGTTTGTGTGTGTGTGTTTTGTAGATTGGCCTGGACCCACTCACATGTCACTTATGGATTTGATGTTGGTGTAGGCAGGACAGTGTTGTTCTGGACTCTACAATGTGTACACATGTCAATGTGTTGAGGTGTAGTGACTATCACAGCGATGCTCGTCTCAATGAATGATGAACTATGTTGCATTGCCTCTCATGTCTGCTCATGCACATATTCGTCATTCCAACTCCGACTGTGGTTATTGTGTGGTGGGTGTGTGCCAGGTTGTAATGACGCATTGATATACTGGATGCTATACTCCCAAGCGTGCCCATTTGAAATGTGGCCGAATCCCTATGTGCATTCACATTGACCAAGGTGGTGTTTGAGGTACTTGTCTTGTGTTAGTTGACAGGTGTGGCCTTTGTGTACATGAAGGTGTCCCTACATGTGAGCTGGTCTGTTAGTCAAGATTGATGTAAGTCATTGTTTTAGTTGTGTCATCCAGAACGTGATGTGCTGTGCACATCTCATGAGTGTTGCATTGACATGTGTTCACTATCATCTCCAATAGGAGGAGGCCAAATTTGATTCATCACTTGACGGTGCTGGAGAACATGGAGGATGTTGCGATCATACGGAAATGCCGCCTGGACAGAGCCACCCTGAAAACCCTTTGTGATCTGTTGGAGCCCCACCTGCAGCCTCGCAGGACATATCCAACAGCTTTCACCCCTACTTATTAGGTGATGGCGGCCCTGCATTGTTTTGCCACTGGATCGTTCCAAGAGACAGTGGCCAGCTCTGGTGGGATGTCACAACCAATGTTCAGCATGGTGCTGCGTGATGTACTGGCCGCCATGATGCTATACAAGGACAGATACATCCATTTCCCCAGGGGTGCTGAATTGCCAGCTGTGAAGGGAGACTTCTATTCCCTTGGACACATCCCCAATGTTGTTGGTGCCATTGATCGCACCCATGTTGGGCTTGTGCCACCACAGGCAAGTGAGAACATTTACCGCAAACGCAAGCATTACCACTCCATCAATGTGCAGGTGGTGTGCCTGGCAGATATAACCATCTCCCACGTGTGTGCCAAATTCCCAGGCTTGGCCCATTACTCCTACATCCTGCGGAACAGCATTGTGCCCCAGCTGATGGCTAATCTGCTTCTGGAGCATGCATGGATTGTGGGTATGGATGCCTAGTCGTGTGGCGCGCTGGGTGTGTGACCTGCTGCCCTCAGCCTCTGCGACACTGCAATGTCTATTTGTGTTTGTCATACCTAGGTGACTCTGCATATCCCAACCGTCCCTGGTTGCTGAGCCCACTGCGGAATCCCAGGAGTCCGGCTGAAGTCCGCTACAATGAGGCCCATGGGAGAACACGTCGTGTGGTGGAGCGTACTTTTGGTCTGCTCAAGTCACGTTTCCGCTGCCTGGACAAGACCCGAGGTGCACTGCAATACTCGCGCAGGAAGGTGTGTCAGATTGTAGTGGCATGCTGCATGCTCCACAACCTAGCCATTCGCAAGGAGTTTCCCCTGCTCCTGGATGATGGTGAGGACCCTAGGCCCCAACCTGCAAACCAAGCCGTGTCCAGTGATGAGGACAGTGGAGAGGAGGAAGGTGTTGACCTGCGTGAACAGCTCATCACCCGCTACTTCACTTGAAGGTGGGTGTCAATGTGCGACATACCCATTGTCTGCTGATATTGCTGTTGTCGTGAAGGGGCATGTGAGAATTGTAGCAGCAGCCAGTTGTAGACTCAGCGGTGTTTGGCAATGTTTCTGGGACAGGTCATTTGGGAACATCTACCGGACGTATATGTTGACACTTGTTGGCCATTGTGACATGTGCATGTTGGGTTATCCTGATAGTAGGGGTTGTGTGATGTCTGTGATGCCACACCCAGACCAGTGAAAGTAGTTCTGTTGTGTTTCCCTAGGTGCCTTCGACTTCTCCTTGCCTACATACAGCCCATGCTCCTGGTACATTGTGATCATGTTGAAGACTGTACATCCTGCAATAAAGACAGAGCCGACACGACAACATGTGTGTATGGATATTTTATTTGCAATGGTGAGATGTGAGGGGGGTGTACATTTCCATTGGGGAGTGGGGTAGAGCAGTGAGTTGACTGTTGTGGTAGATGAGATAATCGAGTAGTCACCACATTGATGTGGTGACCCAGTCCAACAGACAGATGCAATTCACGATGCAGTGTGGGGAAGGACAGTCCAAAAAGTCAATGCAGTGGTGGAGAGGGTTGCCATCATGGCTGGCTCCGTGACTGGTGTGTGGCAGGTGCTTTGCCTCCATATACTCCCAGACTCTTCTTGGGACGGCCCCTTTGTTGTTTGGCAGGGGGGCCCTGCTGCAGGGCCAGTGGGGTCTGAGGACTCACCCCTCTCTGTGGGCACAGGGGAGGATGGTGAACTGTCATCGTGCGGCCCACCAGAGGGAGGTGTTGTCTGTGGAGCATGCCTGTCCCTCAGTACCACCACTTGCTGGCCCAAGAGGTCCACGATTTGTCCCATGCTGTGAGTTGTCAAGGCATACCATGCGACCCGTGCACACTTGAGGGTTACAGGGACTTGTTGCCATCTAGGGCCTGGCACAACATGTGTTTAATTGAGAACTCATTGTTTATTTGACTGACCTGGCAGACGTCACATCTGGCCATGGACTGGCCATTGTCATTTTCTGCATACCTTTGTCCTGTCATGTGCATATCTTGATTTGTACCACCACACATGCTTTCATATTTTTCGAATGGTCCTTGTTGCACTTGCGCCATGGTGATGCACATGTAAATAGGTGCTGTACATGATTGTGCCATGACTTTCTTCTATTTGTGCATTGGTGTGTCACACTTTGGTAGCTGTGCCAGTTTCCTTAGCTTACATGTGTGCCACTGTGCTTTGCAATGGGGTAGGTGTGCCTCTTTGTGCAATGAGAGGGCTGGTGTTGTCATATGGCACCATTTAATTTGTGACAAATGGGTGGGTGCACGTCCTGGCTACTTACCTGTAATGTGCCCACATTTGGGTTTGTTACGTCACACATGTGTGTGTGCGTGGTGGCGGCTTACCTCCTGCTCAGTGAGGTCACGGTCCAGAATCATATGTCTACCTACCTGTAAGTTTGTTTTGTGTACTGCAATGTCTTCCAACTGCTTCTGGGTGGGGGAGTGCTCCATCCTGCTCAGGTGTGGGACAGAGGGAATGTTGGGAGTAGTAGTGCAGGCCTCCCACTCCCAGACACCCTCCCAGGGAAGATCGATACCTACCTGTAAGTTTGGTTGTACTGCAATGGCTTCCAACTGCTTCATGGTGGGGTGGGGGGAGGGCTCCATCCTGCTGAGGTAGGGGGCATGGTGGGAGTGGTAGTGCAGGCCTCCCACCTCCAAGCACCCACATTGTGAAGATGGCTGCCTACCTGTAAGTTTGTTTGGTGTACTGCAATGGCTTCCAACTGCTTCTGGGTAGGGTGGGGGGAGGGCTCCACCCTGCTGAGTTGGGGGGCAGGGGGCATGGTGGGAGTGGTAGTGCAGGCCTCCCACCCCCAAACACCCTCATTGTGAAGATGGCTACCTACCTGTAAGTTTGTTTGGTGTACTACAATGGCTTCCAACTGCTTCTGGGTGGGGGGAGGGATCCATCTTGCTAGGCTGTAGGACAGGGGGCATGGTAGGAGTAGTCGTACAGACCTCTCACCCCCAGACACCCTCCTAGGGAACATGGCTCCCTACCTGTAAGTTTGATGTGGGTTGTGTAATGGCTGACACATGCTTCTGGGTGGGGTGGGGGGAGGGATCCATCTTGCTAGGCTGTGGTACAGGGAGCATGGTGGGAGTAGTAGTACAGACCTCCCACCCCCAGACACCCTCATTTTGATGATGGCTACCTACCTGTAAGATTGTTTGGTGTACTGCAATGGCTTCCAACTGCTTCTGGGTGGGGTGGGGGGGAGGGCTCCATCCTGCTGAGGTGGGGGGCAGGGGCATGGTGGGAGTGGTAGTGCAGGTCTCCCACTCCCAAACACCCACATTGTGAAGATGGCTACCTACCTGTAAGTTTGTTTAGTGTATGGCAATGGCTTCCAACTGCTTCCGGGTGGGGTGGGGGGAGGGGAGGGGTCATCTTGCTAGGCTGTGGGACAGGGGGCATGGTGGGAGTAGTGGTACAGGCCTCCCACCCCCAGACACCTTCCTAGGGAAGATGGCTACCTACCTGAAAGTTTGTTTGGTGTACTGCAAAGGCTTCCAACTGCTTTTGTGTGGGGTGGGGTGGGGGGAGGGATCCATCCTGCTGAGGTGGGGGGCAGGGGGCATGGTGGGAGTGGTAGTGCAGACCTCCCTCCCCAGTCACCCTCCCAGGGAAGATGGCTACCTACCTGTTAGTTTGATGATGTAATGGCTTCCAACTGCTTCTGGGTGGAGGGGGCTCCATCCTGCTGAGGAGGGGGGGGGGGGGCAGGGTGCATGGTGAGAGTAGTGGTACAGACCTCCCACTCCCAGACACCCTCATTGTGAAGATGGCTACCTACCTGTTAATTTGATGAGGGTGATGTAATGGCTTCCAACTGCTTTTGGGTGGGGGGGGTGCTCCATCCTGCTCAGGTGTGGGACAGAGGGAATGTTGAAAGCAGTAATGCAGGCCTCCCACCCCCAGACACCCTCCCAGGGAAGATGGCTACCTACCTGTAAGTTTGAGGTGGGTTGTGTAATGGGTGACACATGCTTCTGGGTGGGGTGGGGGAGGGATCCATCTTGCTAGGCTGTGGGACAGGAGGCATGGTGGGAGTAGTTGTGCAGGCCTTCCACCCCCAGACACCCTCAGGGAAGATGGCTACCTACCAGTTAGTTTGATGAGGGTGATGTAATGGCTGACACATGCTTCTGGGTGGGGTGGGTGGAGGGCTCCATCTTGCTGATGCTGTGGGACAAGGGGGCCTGGTGGGAGTTATAGTGCTGTCTGCCTGTACACATGCCCCCATAGTAATGTTGGTAGCTACGTTTGGGGTGAATGGGAGTGGGTGAATGTTGGATCTGTGAGACATGTTTTTGTGAGTGTGTGGAGCAGATGGATGGAATTTGTCCTAGGTGGTGTAGCTTTGTAGTTGTGCGGGACTGTACATAGCAGAGCGGTGGTAGACATTTGTTTGTACTTACCAGCCTCCACTCCCCCGGCTACTCCTGTGAGACTCTCTGGATGCAGTATGGCAAGCACCTTCTCCTCCCATGATGTGAATGGTTTCTGTGGAATGGGAGGGCCACCGCCACTCATTCGAGCCAGCTCACGGTTCTTGCTCCTCCTCTCCTTGACCACCCTCTTCAGAGCATGCCACCGCTTCATGATCTCCTTTTTTGATCCTGGGGTGGTCCCTACTGCATTGATCCTTTGGACTATCTTTGCCCACATTTGTGTCCTTGTGGCTAATGGTGTCTGTTGGACCAGGGTACCAAAAAGCTGTGGTTCCACTCTGACTATATCATCTACCATGACTGTCAACTCACTCTCAGTGAATTTGGGCATTTTCTGTGTGGCCATGGTGTGTGGTGTGCAAAGTGGTTGTGGGTGCAGGAGTGTGAGTGGTGGGTGTGGGTGTGATGTGTATGGTGTGTGTTGTGCAGGGGGTTAGTTGTGCAGGTGTGGAGGTGGTGGTGGTGCTGTGTGTGGAGTGGCTAGTGTTGTGTCCTTTGCCTCTCCTGTCAACTGGGGTATGTGTTCCTTCTCTCATGGAGTATTGCAAAGGATTGTGGTCAGGGAAGGGGCTGGTTTTATACTCAGCTATGTGGGTGTGTCCAATTGGGCTGTTGCTGACAGGTGTGTTGTCCTGGGATTTGTATTTTTCTTTTTGCCATGTGGTTTTGTCATTGGGGTGTGTTTTGTGTATTTGGGGGCCATGGATAGTTTTCTGTGTGCACTTTTTGGCCTTCTTGTGGGTTTTTTGCTTCATCCGCCATATTTTTTACGTTGGAGACAGTGGTACATACTGTGGGACTGTCGGGGATATCCTAATTTCCGGTGCGGTGTCTCCGCTATACTTGCGGTGGGTTGGTGTTTTCCCGGCGTGAATCCGACCGCCGGTGACGGATTTTGGCCATCTCCGCCCGCTATGGCGGGTTTTCTTGGCCCTCTTCCACCGCGGTCGGTGTTTTTTGGCTGTTGAGCCTAATTTGGCCGCTGGTTTTCCCACGGTGCCGGCGGGCGGTTGTTTTCCGCTTCCATGGCAGCCGGTGTGGTTTTCCGCCCTCCATCAAAATAAGCCCCTAAGTGCCAAATTTAGAGTTTGACAGACTGGGTACCGTCGCAAACACAACAGAGTGCCTTTCCTGCCAAACTCTCAGTCCACTATCCTCTTTTAAAGACAAGAAGACCTTTAGTTTTCCTCTGTTCCTCTTTAGTTTTCCCCAGTTGTCTCTGTCCACAGAAAACTGCCTCAGATGGCCCGACAGAGAAGGGCCCCTCAGAGGACCGGTATTACAATGCCCACCTTATCTAGGGTGCACGGTGTAACATTTTTTCATTTCTGTCTTTCACTGCAAGGAAAAACCTGGCAGAGATGGACATAAAAAAATATTAATGACCCTAACACCCTGGGAGAAACTCCCAGGGTGTTGGGGGTCATCAGTTCTTTTTGATTTTGAAAAACAAACTCCAAACTGGGAGTTATGAAAAAGAAAAACAAAATCGACGTTTGTTGAACGGCCATCAAAACCGAACTCGGCCATCAACCAAATGTTTTGTACACTGAATGGAACCACTGTGAGGATTATTCCTTTCAATATACAGAGGTGATCGCTGGTAGGGGTGGGCGGAATTTGCGAAATTAACTTTCGCAAATTATCGCGAAAATGTTTAAAATTATCGCAAACAAGCGGAAATATCGCGAAGATGCGGAAGTTTTTTTCCGGCATGTTCGCGAGATTTTCTGCATGGTTGCGGGTCGCCAACTTACCCATGTGGTTGCTTGCGGGCGCGGCCATCTTGTTTTGAGTTTTCTCGCGCTGCATGATCGCGAGAAGAAAGACGTGATCGCGCGACGCATGACGTCACTGCGGGCGCGAACTGTCGCGAGACAGCGCAAATGGCTAAAAACAATACAACATCTCATGGAGAACGCGACCGGATCAAGAAAACTTGTCGGCGAACGCAGGGATTCAGGTAAGGCGATTGCGCGCGCGCGAGAATGTATTATTTTATAGCGCGAGCAAGAAACAAATTATCGCCAAGCTGCGGAAACCGGAATTTTTGACATTTTAGCGCTCTCCGCGGAACGCGAAAATGTCAAATTATCGCAATTTCCGCGAACGGAACGAAATTTTCGCCCAGGCCTAATCGCTGGGCCAGCAGACATGTCTAAATTTGAATGACAGTCCATCTGGATGGCAGAGGAAACAGCCTCCTCCACCCTGACCGACAGAGTACAGTCTGTCAAACTTAATTGTGGTGTAACATTACCCCAGTGACAACTGGTGGTGTTTGATATTCAAGATGGGCTCAGTAGCCTCATTTAGACTCAGTTGTAACACTGAGTGAAGAAAGCTGTAGGAAACTGGCTCTGTATATTCTATACCAAAGTAAGGTATAGTGTGCACGGAGTCCAGGGAGTCCCCAGAGGTATAGCAGAGACTAAATTAGGTAAGTACTAACAGCTCTCTTTGTGGTGGTGTGGGTGAGCAGTTTGGCTTCTCCTGAGGGTGTATTAAGCATTAATTGTATTCAGTCAATCAAGATTGAAGATACACATGCAGAGACTGGGTTCTGCCAATTGGGTAAGTATAAAAAAGGTATACTTGTGGTTTATTTTTAGAACCAAGCAGGACTTGGCACAGGTAAGTAAAATATACTCTCAAATGCAGGACTTCACAAGGAAATTCAGTTGTGGTTAAATTTGCAATAGTTATAGGTTGATATTGATTCAAAACGCAGTTTACATTACACAATATTTACTTTTAGAATACTTTTCAGTCACTTTTAGATTACTTTGAGTACTGGGTTGGTATGCCTAGATATCACACATAAGGATCTCACAATACATGGTAAGTAAGACTCTTGAGTTAAAGTTTCTGTTTTTCCTATACACAACAACAGTTGAACATTTTAGCCCTAAAATCTTATAACATGGGTTCCTATGGGAGAAAAATGGTTATCGGCTTCACAGGTAAGTAAATGTTTTACAAGTGAGAGTTTTGGGGGTTAGGACCAAGGTACCCCAAGGTCTAGGTTGGCACTCGAGTTGCCCTACCAGCGGCACTAGTGTTGCCGGGTGCAGAGTGCAGGGGCCCAATGTTAGCCAATGAGGCTAAGGGGCCCTTCAGTTAGGGGCTGCTTAAGCACAGGCCACTTGGGTGTGGGAGCAAAGATCCTGGGGTGAAGTTAAGCCTTGCGAGGGTCAACAATCAGCGCAGGAGCTGCACCACCACTGGCACAGGGGCGGCCGGGTGCAGTGTGCCAAGAGGACGTCAGAGACATTGCGGTTTTCAATGGAGATCTCAGGTTCAGCAAAGTTGCTGCAGGCTCAGGAAGGGAGTCTTCCTGTATGCGCTCACCGACTGGAGAGGTAAGTTAGACTATTGGGGGATGCCTGGATACCATTGGTTGGGCCACCCACGGCTGTGGGGTGTCAGTTGCAGGGGTGTCTTCGGGCATCGGGTTTTCTTACCAGCTCTGGTCGTGGTCGGGCCCCTTGGCATTGAGGCTGCTGGCGTCGTCTTGGGGAGATCACTGACATAATATCTTCAGTCAAAATGTCGAGGTACCAGAATATTGTGTCCAAAATATCGATGGACAAAATATCGACTTCTTATCTCAATAAAGGTAAGTACCAAAATATCGAAACCAAAATATAGTTGTTAAAAATATAGTTGTAGAAAATATCGTTTTTTTTTAATGTCTTAAAATAATATAAAATTAAATTATAAATATTATTAAGTAAAACATAGTTAGAATTATTTAAAAATTTTCAAAATTAATAAATAGTAAATGTAATGTAAAAAAATATTAAACATGCATATTTTTTTATATATATTAACTTGATAAAATTAATAATTATTAAATTTAATTATAAAAAGTTAAAAACAATTTACATTATTATTACATATACATCTAAATAAACCTGTAATATAAATATTTTTTTTATTTTTTTATATAATAAATTAAATTATTTAAATTATTATTATTATTTTTAAATAATATTTCACACTACAATAATTATAACAGTAGGGAAAACATTGCATAGCGTAGGGGATAAAATTACTATTCCCACTCCAACTAGTGTAACAGTAGGGAAAGTGTTGCATAGCGGGTGGGTAAAAATTACTATTCTCACTCCAGTGAGTGCAACAGTAGGGACAGTGTTGGATAGCGGGTGGGTAAAAATTACTATTCCCACTCCAGCAAGTGCAACAGTAGGGAAAGTGTTGGATAGCGTGTGGGAATAATTTACTATTCCCACTCCACCAAGTGTAACAGTAGGGAAAGTGTTGGATAGTGGGAGGGCAACAATTAGTCTCCCCACTCCAGTGAGTGCAACAGTAGGGAAAGTGTTGGATAGTGGGAGGGTAAAATAATAATAAATCAATTAACACAATTAACAATATAAATTATTAAATACAAAAATAGTAATTAATTAATTAATTAATTAATTTATTAATGTATTGATTAATTTGAATTACATTACTTCCCACCCTATTCCCCTAGAAACCCACAACCCGCTACGGAATAAAATAACGCAGAAATTAATTAAAATATATTTAATTAATTTAAAAAAAATCTTAATATATTATTATTAAATTACTTCCCAGCCTATTCTCCCATAAAGCCACGGCCCGCTAAAGAACTAAAATTCGCCAAAATAATTTAACATAAAATTCATGACTTTTTAAAAAATTCAAACATACATTACAAAAATAATATATACTTTTAACACATATACTAACATGTAAAACTCTAAAAAAAAATAGATATTTTTACAATGATATTATGACTGACAATATTACTAACTTCGATATTATGACAAACAATATTTCTTACCTGCATATCGAGATTCTGTACCACTATATTTTTGACAGTCGATATTCTGTCCTCTCGATATTTAAAACTCAATATTTTGTCATCTCGATATTTAAAACTCGATATTTAGACTGTTTACTGTCTTGAGGCTTGAGGGAGGTCAGGGATCACCAGATCCTAGGTCAGGGTCGCTGGGGAGATCTCCTCGTAGTGTTGTGCCACTCAAACTAGGGCCCTGGGCATCGGGTACAGAATGGTGCAGAATTGCAGAGTCGCCGGAATTTGGTTTTGCAGTCTTTGTTGAACAAATCCAATGTTCACGGGAGACAGAGTCTGTAAGGTGAATGCAGGGCAGGTCCTCCAGGCTCTGGAGGGATGCAGACTGCTGGTAAGCCGGGTTGTTTGCCGGAGGCAGGTCGGAGGCGGACAAACCGGAAGGGCTGGGGCCAAAGCAGTAGGTGTCCTCTTCTTCCTGGGTCAGCACGTCTCTTTGGTCCTTCTTCTTTCTTCCTCGAATATGAGGAGGCAAGGTTCAGGGTGGCCCCTAAATACTATATTTAGGGGCGTTAAAAGGGGTGTGCAGGTCGGGACCAATGGGTTCCTTCCTTGGGGTGGGTATACCCCCTACTGTGCCACCCTCAAGTGGGAGGGGGGCATGGGCCTCTTCCTAATAGGTTGGGGCCCGTCATCTTCAAGATGGAGGGGACTGAGATGTGTGCTTCACCTTGCCTCCCCCACCTGACAAAGGTGGGCACACCTCTCCTCCTAGCTTGGTTTTACCACTGATTCTCCCGCCCAGAGTTCGGGGCAGGGCCAGTTGGAGCCAGTTGCTGGGGGCAGAAAAAGGCAGGGACAGCTCACAAAGGCAGCAGGCCTTTGAAGCTTCTCCTTCGTGGGCCCAGCCCATCCTGGGGGAGGAGGCAGGGAGCTAAGGCTTTCTACCCAGGTGTCCAGAAACCTGTCTGGTGGTGACAAATGGTGGGCAGCCATTCAGGAAACACAACAGGGATGGTTGCTTTTCAGGGGGGCATCTCTAAGATGCCCTCTGAGTGTATTTTACATTAAATCCCACACCGGCATCAGTGTAGGTTTATTGTGCTGATAAGTTTGCTACCAAACTTCCCAGGTTTTAGTAAAGCCATTATGGAGCTTTGGAGTTCATAATGACCAACTCCCAGACCATATACTCTTTATGGCTTTACTACACTTACAATGTCTGAGAATGGACATAGACACTGCAGGGGTACAGGGCTCATACCACTGTACCCGTACCTGAGGCTTGTGCACCTTGGTAGAGGGGTGGCTTACCTAGGTCTCAGGCAGTGGGTGGTAGGCTTGCCATGTTGACTCTTCACTTTTTTCTGCACCAAAACACACAGCCTGCATTGGCAGTGTGTGTGTGTTAAGGGAGCGGGACACTAAGGGTGGCACAATAGAGGACTTCCCTGATCAAAGTGCCCTCAGTACCCATGGTACGTTTTACAAGGGGCTTACCTGCGGCTAGGGATGTGCCAATTGTGGGTACAAAGGTACAGTTTTGGGAAAGAACACAGACCCTGGGAGCCTGATTGACAGGGACCCAGGGCACATCAAGTCAGGTTGCATCAGATGTAAGGCAAAAAGTGGGGTGTAACCATGCAAAAAGGGGCACTTTCCTACAAAGCTAAACTGGCAAAAAAGCTGAAGACAGGAGAAAGGCACTTTGGGCAGTCTAAGAAAATAAATAATTCCTGCATACACACAGTGGATTCTCCAGCTTAGTTCTCAATTTTTGAGGGCCTTGGAGCAAAGGCTCCTTCAATAGGTTACAGGTGATGTCCACGAGTCCACAGGTAGGCTGGGCAACATTAATAGGTAATGGTTTTGTGGTGATGACCATGGCTTGGGCCGGTGACAGAAAGTTGCTGAAGCTAAGAGGGGCATGCTTTAAATACAGATGTTTATATTTTGTAAATTATTGGGGTCATGGAATTATCTAAACACTCTTTCACAAAGTTATTTTCTAGGGAAGCTGGAATTTGCATACTTAGGGCCATATTCACAAAGGTATACTGAGACAAAAGTCTAACTTTATGACTTTCAGTATTCAGAAAGGGCATTTATGAGTAGTAAAGTTAGACTTTTGTCTCAGTTAAACCTAAGGTTTGATCTTAAGTTTAACTGAGAAAAAACACGGCGACAAAAGTCTAACTGTGCTGCTCGTAAATGCCCTTTGTGAATGCCGAAAGTCATAAAGTTAGACTTTCATCTCAGTTTGCCTTTTGGAATCAGGCCCTTAGTATCTCGTAAAGCGTTATAAAAAAGCATAAAGGCTTTTACACCTGCCCCCAGATAACAAAGTTCCCAAAACAACCCTTTCCTCTACAATGCCATCACAATCAACATCCCCATTTATCTTGCAGAAAAGCTCACCATCTCTGGTGGTCCTCCACACATCTGCAGTTAAGATACCATGAGATTGCAGACTAAGGAGCCGATTCCGATCTGGGTCGGAAAGCTCTCCGACCGAGCCGGATCCGGAGTGTTTTCTGACAGAGCCGGACTCCTGCAGTCCGACCGAGCGAGTACGATGCGGCCGCATGCTGCCGACTCGGTTCAGTCGGACTCCCATAGAAGTCAATGGGAGCCGGTCGTACGACGCGTACATGGGCTCCCATTGACTGAATGGGTACTTCTCGCTCAAGGGCGCCCCCTACAGTGGGTACGCGTCAGTGCCATCCATACCATACATGCCTGTGTTGGGGAGACCTTTGGGTCTCCACCTGTGCCCGAGTCGTAAGGCTGCGGGTGACGAGGGGTCTGACGCAGACCCCCAAAGACATTTTCCTGGACGTTTTGCTAGCCGGAAACTTCGGCTTGATCCGGCTGTCCAACGTGTGCATCGTACTGGCTCGGTCGGAATTCGCCTCCATTGCACGGCACGGTTTGCTTACGGACGAGGCATACGGAGCGGTTCGGACCCGGAAACAAGTCGGTCGGCGATTTCGCGTTTCTCGCATTGCACTTGCTCGCTCATACAGCTGTAGGAGTCGGTTGGTAAACACGTGTACCGCTCATATTTTTTTCGGCCGGATCGCGTTCGGAGCCTTTCCGAGCGAGATCAGAATCAGCCCCCTAAGAAGTGTTAAAAAGAAAAATCAAGGCAGGAGGGCTTTTTCTATCTATGAACCCAGATTCTAGAACAACATCCAGGTATCAATCAGGACTGCCCCAGTGCTTCTTCAATTTAGGAAAGAGTTGAAGACTCACTTCTTTAAACAACACTACAGCACATCACAATGCATTACCTGTCCTCAACCCATCTACCTCACCAATCAATTGTTGACTTTATGCTTGTCTTTAACCATGTACAACTCTCAACTGCCTTTTAGCTAAATTCATGCTATAGTGATACCACATTTATACAAACATACAACCACCTGGAGCTCTATTACCTAAAGGTCACACCTCCCCTTCTTGCGCCCCGGCGCACCTTCAAACAGGTGCGCTGTGCACAAACAGGTAAACTGCGCTCTATTATGTTGAATGCGCTGCTCTCAGGCCAGCTGTAAATTCATGGGGCCCTAGTGAAAGCACATTCAAGTGAAATATGGAGCGCCGTTGAAGTAGCCGCTCCATGTTTCACTGTGCAGGTGGCAACCCGCCTGCACTTTTAAATAGGGAGAGAGATCCCCTGCATGCGAGTGCAGTGAGTGACTGCACCTGCCTGCAAGGCGATGTTTGGGGGGTCCATGGGACCCCCTTGGCCCCCTCCAGAGGGCTGCCATCAGGGGGCGCACTGACAGTGCACCACCTTTTTGTGGCAGTGCGCCTCCTGACAACTTCTTTGCACCCAAGTCTATAATATGGCGCGGGAGCAGATGTAAAAAGATTCACTCATTTGGGTGGGGTCATTCTCCCATTCAAATGAGTGAACACCCTCTTGCAATAGCCTTGGTGCTAGACGTGCGGCAGGACTTTCTGTATTACAGAAGGGACCATACAAGAGTCTGCGGCCATTCCATAATATGAAAGTGCTCCAGGGGCGCATAAAGCGGGTGCAAATGCCTATTGCACCCCCAAGGCACTTCTGTAATATGGCCCCAGGTGATGTGCCAAGACTCAGCTCCTCCTCTCCTTTCTGAGTGCAGTATTTGAACCACAGCTCCTTATTTCAAGATTCTTCTCTGTGGATAAGTCTAAGAAAGCTTGAGGGTCAAGACAAGAGGCTAGCGTTATGCATAAACCTTTTCTTCACTACCTCTCAGCAGCAAACCATTAAAAGCTGCCAGTTAGAACTTTAAGAACATCACAATGGTAAAAGGAATGTTGCAGTGCCATATAAACAGCATGACCTCCATTTTCCTCCTCTTTTGCTTGCTGCTAATGAGCAGATAAGTATATGAAGAGAATATTATTTTTGATGTATGTGGTAGTGTTTGAGATTTATTTATGAGGAGTTGTATAACAATAACACCCAATTTATGGGTGTTAAGGAATAGTGTATGAGGATTAATGTAATGTTTAATGGTAGTACAAAAGAGGCTTGTGTTTATTATTAAAATACTGCAGAATTTGTGAGTTTTGGGTAAAATTCATGTGGGCAGTAATTTTTAATGGTATAGGAATAGTGCAAAAGGCATGAAATGATCTTTAGAGTTACTTGAATTGACACAGGCGAGTGTTGCTTGAGGGCTGTCTGTTAGCGGCGTGTGGAGGCATAACGCGCTTTGGAGCCTGAGGCGGCTTGGATTCTTGGTCATGCTCACATGCTCAGGGAGCAATCTCCAGGGAGGGCCTCTGAAGTGAGGCCAAAAGACAGCTGTGTGGGAGAGTGAGAGTCATAACGTCACGTATGACATCTCACTTTCCCATTGACTAGCATTTGGGCTATTCTTCATATGCGGTAGGCCTTGTATTGAAGCAATCTTGTTTCTTTTGTGAGGCTGTTTCCGGGACAACGAAACTCCGTTTGTGTGCTTCATGACAGGAACGCAAGTTGGGCTTGTCAGGTGCATTGCGAAGTGGTATTTTTGACAAAATAGGCACAGTTTGGGGAAATATTAGGACAACATATTTAGAATGTCTTAAATAAACAAGGAGGAAGTGAGACAGGAGGACTTAATAAGGAAAATAGTGTCTAACGAGTTACAGGTGGTGATACACAAATCTGTTAAGCAGGCTTTAGGGGAAAAGAAGGAGTAATGAGGAGTCGGAATATGTAAAGATGGGACGTAAGGAGGTTAGGTATTAAGTAAGTTTATTACTTACAGGACGACACACTCAACCGGAGGCTAAGTGCACCAATACAGAATGACGTAAATACAACCGTCCCAACTGTCACCTAGAACGTCCAGCTGTCAACATTCCAGCTGGAGGCTGCCGCGCGCAGGAGGGAGGGGCGTGCGGGGAAAGGAAGCTAAAGGATGCAAATGAACTATGAATCAACATAACACATCTCCCTTTCTAGAAGAGAGAAGAACTCAGTAGGTAGTAAAAACATCAGTAACACTAGTGAACCAGTAAGAATCATTCACAAACAAAATCCTTGTATTTGCTTGGTTTGACCACGCAGCGCCCACATCTACTTGTGGTTGCCTCCTCTTCCAAATTGTCCTTTTTCCTTCCTGGTTCTCTATTAGGGTCTTGTCTGTCACTGGGATCCATGGGACCACCCGTAGTACCAGTACTTGGAACACATCTTTCTACGCATTGCCCAATGGCTTCCTGATCCACCTCTGACTCGTCGTCATTACTATGTCCCAAGGAAGTCTCAGATTCGCTCGTGCTCAGTTCTCTGTTGACTCCTATAGTTTCAATTTCTTCACCTCTCAGATCTTCTTCTCTGATTATCCCCTTGTGTTGTTGTGACACATGAACACCATCTTCCTCCGAATCTGTAGAATCAAGCTCTATCCGACCCAGCTTGTTCCATCTTTCATTGTCCTCTTCCTTCCTCCTTTGTGGATGATTAGTTGTGTCCTTAGCTTCATTCACCTTCCTTTTACAAACTGACAGTGCGGAAGCATGCCATACTTTTCCATCGCTAAGGCGTGCAGAATTGCAAAATACTTTTTCCACTAATAATGGATCCGAGAATCTGTTTTGCCCTTTCACAATGTTACCACTTCTCCTTACTCTCACAAAATCCCCTTCCTCCAGGTTGATTTCCTTGCAATTATGTTTGTTGTCAAACTTCCCTTTACGCTGGTCTTTTGCCTCTTGTATTCTCTTTCTCACATTTTCTACAGTCCATTCAGATTTCCTTGCGTTTTTCATCCACCCTATGTTGTCTTTAGATACGGGAGTCCTCCCTCTTAGAATCTCAAATGGGCTTACCATGGTTTTCTCTCCTGGTGTTATCCTATAACTCCACACCATTTTTCCTAATTCCTTTCTCCAGCATTTTTTATTATTGTTAGCGAGCTGGATAATGCCTTTCACCACCCTATTAAACCTCTCAACTGCGCCGTTACCCGCTGGGTGGTAGATGCTTGTAGTTTTGTGTTTTATACCTTTCCTGTCAACAAAATTTTTGAAAATGTCAGATGTGAACTGACTTCCGTTATCACTAACTATAGTTTTCGGTATGCCTTCCCTATTAAATATTTTTTCCAAAAATTTCACAATGTCCGGAGCATCCACTTTGCTGCAAACCTTAATCTCTGGCCATTTTGAGAAATGATCAACCAAAACCATTACGTACATCTTTTCCTCCTGCCATCTTACTGGACCCATTATATCCACTCCTACTCTCTCCCACGCCATGTTAGGGCACTCTAACGGTTGGAGTGGAGGTCTTAGGACAGTTTGGGTTTTATCAGAATTCTCGCAGGGTATGCAGTTTCTCACAGCTCTCTCAATCTGGATGTCGCACCCAGGCCACCAATACCAGCTCTTTATTCTTTGTTTAGTTTTATTAATGCCGAGATGTCCTTCATGGCATATATCAATAAGTCTCTCTCTTAAGGTTGTAGGGGGTATTACCTTACCCTGTCTTAATATTAAATCATTTTCTATAGATAGCTCATTCCTCAACTCCCAGAAGGCTCTCAATTCCTTCCTCATGACTTCTTTCTTAGGCCATCCCTTTACGATGTGTCTTTTGACCTCGTCTAAATTTTCATCTTTTCCGTATTCTTCCTTCCATGTTTCATTAGTTATACTTGGAAACTCTTCATTTACGTTCGCGACACATAGTTCTTCCTCCTTCTCTTCTTTTTCCACATGTTGCAAGGGTAACCTACTAGGGAAATCAGCAACGACGTTCTTAGTCCCTGGCAAGTACTGCACTTCGTAGTTGTAATCCAAAAGTTTGATTGACAATCTGGCCAACCTGGGTGACGCATTGAATAATCCTTTTACAGTGAGCACTTTTGTCAAAGGTTTGTGGTCACTGCGTAAAATGATTCTCTTACCCCATATGTACTGCCTGTAATGATCTAGTCCCCATGCACAAGCCAGCGCCTCACGCTCAATTACGGAATACTTTTCCTCTGTTGGCGTCAAGGAACGGGAGGCAAAAGCGATGGTGACTTCCTTTCCTTCTCTCTCAACTTGTGTTAGTACTGTCCCTATGCCCTTGCCACTTGCATCAGTGGTGACTACACATATTAGTTCATTGTCGAAACCTTTAAGGGGTGGTGCGTCACAGATCTCTTTTTTTAGGTTTTTGAAACGGTCTTCACAGTCTTGTGTCCATTCAAATTTGATTTTATTCTTTAGTAGGGTTCTAATATGGTATGTTTTCATTGAAAAGTTTCTTACAAACTTGGAATAATATTCCACTAGACCCAAGAACGCTCTGAGTTCCTCCTTATTTTGTGGCACTGGAGCATCTTTGATGGCCTTAATCAATTCTTTCTTGGGTTTCACTCCATCCTTAGTGATTTCATGTCCTAGGTAGGTGACGGTATCATTGCTGAACTTGCACTTTTTGCATTCAGCTGTCAACCCACCTTTTTCCAAAATTTTTAGTACCTGTATAAGTCTTTTGTCGTGCTCCGTCTGGTCTTTTCCCATTATGAGAATGTCATCTCGGAAGATGAGAATGTTTTTTATTCCCTTGAATATTTCATGCATCAGTCTTTGAAACAGTGCTGCTGCAGATGCTAGTCCAAAAGGTACTCTTTTAAACCTGAAGCACCCAAAAGGTGTTACAAAAGTGGTAAGGTGTCTGCTCTCAGGATGTAGAGATACCTGGTGGTAAGCTGCAGCTAAGTCAATTGTTGAAAATACAGTCATGTCCTTTGTTAGAGATAACATCTCATTTATCCTTGGCAAAGGGTATTGATCAATTAGAATGTTTTTGTTTAGGTCGCGTAAATCTATGCATAATCTCAACTTTCCGTTGGCCCTTCTAGCGACAACCAAAGGCGCGACCCACTCTGACGATTCTGTTGTTTCTATTATTTCTGCTTCTAGTAGCTTGTTTATTTCCATTTTCACTTCTTCCCTTAGAGACAACGGAATTTGCCTCACCTTATGTACACACGGTACTGCACCTTCCTTGAGCTTGATTATGTGTTGGAACCCCTTTCGTTTTCCGATTTTGCCATTGAAAACTTTTGGGAACTTCTTAACCAATTCACAGTCCTCCTGTTGTGTCACCAGGACAGGTTCAGCACTGTTAGGATTTAGAGTTATTCCGAGTTTCCCTTGGTCCCTCCAACCAAGTACTGATGGTCCATTTACGGCTACATATAATTTGCTGCTCGTTTCCCTTTCTTTGAATGTGAATTTTAGTTCCTTGTACCCCATAAGTTCAATAGGTTCACCTGTAAATGTCTTGAGGGAGATATCAGGTTTCTCTAATTGTCTTCCTACCTTCCCTCTGAATTTCTCTTTCCAAACTTCACGGTTTACTATTGTGCACGGTGAACCAGAATCTGCTACAATATTAATACTTACTCCACCTATTTCCACCATGCACGTAGGTTTTTTCTTCTTGCATTTCTCCTCCTCTTCCTTTGTAGTCTCCTCATTTATCTCTAGCATACATAAGTTGTACACTGACTCATCTGAGGATTCTTGCTCATACTCTCCTTCTTCTTCGTCTTCCACAAATTTTACTTTTTCTTTACTTTTCCTTTTGCATGCTCTCTGGAAATGGCCAATGATGCCACATTGGGTACATTTATTGTTTCTCGCTGGACATTTCCAATCGTTAGCTAAATGTTTTCCGCTACCACAACGGTAACATCTTAATTGTTCATACTGACCTAGATTGCCTTTGAATTTAGGAGTTTCTTTCATTTTATTCTTTGAATGTGTCTTACCCCCACTTATCTTCGCCACTACATTTGTTTCTTCCATTTTGTTTTTTCCTTCGTTTATTACTTCCTTTGCACATCTACCAGTCAACTCTGCTTTCTTGACTATTTCTATAACTTGTAGAAGTGGTTTCTCACCCTTTGCCCATAATGCATCTTGTATGTTGGAATTAGCTGCACACATCACGATCTGATCTCTTATTAAATCGTCGTGCATATTTTCAAATTTGCAAGATAGTGCCAAGTTCTTAAGCGCCGATACATAATCATCAATGCTCTCATCTTTCCCTTGTTTTCTTCTGTAAAACTTGTATCTGTGTACTGCAACACATACTGTTGGTTTATAGTATCCATCAAGGTCCTCCATTGCTTCATCATACACTTTTCTCTCACCTCCTGCTCTTACTTTCTTGGTTATATTATTATACACTGTCAATCCTCCTGCCCCCAAACAATGTAACACATTTTTTTTCTTTTCTTCCTGTTTGAGAGGCTCATCCTCCTTATCAAATGTCGAAATGTAATTGCAAAAGTATTCTTTCCAATTTTCCCATTGGGAACACCTGTTCCCTTCAAAAATGCTTCAGGTGGCTGTAGGTTATACATGTTACCTGATGCCATGCTTAAATCTCTTAATGTCCCTTATAGTCAGATATTCCTATAACTTCTCTGTTTATTTATTTATTCTTTTTTTTTTTAAATCAACTTCATTCTCACCTGCCGATTCGTAAGAATCACCGTTCCGATTTATGCTTCCTACGCTTTGATCGCGCTGGTTGAATTCCTTTGTAGTTCGCAGCTCCACTTTAACTTTTAAGATTAACGTTGTATTTTCCACTCACTTCCTCGTTAAAATGGCGGCACGCTGACTTCCTGTGCGTGACTATGCGCTGGAGCTAGACTGCTAACTCACTTCCTGTGTAGTCTCCATGCTGCTACGTCACAACGTTCTATGTTGAACGCCCGGTTCTGAGGTGATTTCCACAGTCTGTCGTGTTTCCGAAAATTGGTTCCACAATGAATCGGAATGCAGCACGGCTTAGAATGAGTACAGCAGTTAAATTTTCTTAGTCTTACCTCACTCGTTCTTCACCTTTTACCATTTCAGGTTTCTTTATTTATTACTGCTTCACTTTGCGCGAAAATGTCTTTCTTCTTTCAGGTCACTCATTTACTTCTTCGTTGCGCATACCTCATTTTTAATGTGAAAAGTTCCTTTCTTCTTTAAATGTACACGACGTCCCGGGTTTCACTTCTTAAATTTGTTCAGCGTAAACTTCTTCCCTTTTCAAGTCTTTACCTTTACTCTAGTAAATCCTTGCACGGGTTGCAAATGTGTTAGTCCTCCATTTACTTCATAATTCTGTTGGTGCCATCAATTACTTTATCTTCCAAAAACACACGCTTCAGTGGTGGTCTCATCTGATAAAGTCTTTTACTCTTCTTAATTTCTCTGTATTTTTTTTTCCTTCAATACTTCTTTTTATGTTCCTCTTCTTGTGGGTTCTATCGTGCGTCGTCCTCCCACTGCTCGTCGCCAAATTGTAAAGATGGGACGTAAGGAGGTTAGGTATTAAGTAAGTTTATTACTTACAGGACGACACACTCAACCGGAGGCTAAGTGCACCAATACAGAATGACGTAAATACAACCGTCCCAACTGTCACCTAGAACGTCCAGCTGTCAACATTCCAGCTGGAGGCTGCCGCGCGCAGGAGGGAGGGGCGCGCGGGGAAAGGAAGCTAAAGGATGCAAATGAACTATGAATCAACATAACAGAATACTTTTCAGTATCTGAAGAAGAGGACCATCAAAGAGATCCAGGTGGGAAGTGCCTTTCAAAAAGGGAATCCTTAGTGAATACAACAAGTGTGAGTGGCTTCCCAAATGGCTCGCAAAGGAGAAGTACCCGATGCTGTGCAAATAAGAGTCAGCATGACACTGAGAAGGGAATGTGTCCAGAGACGATGCAGGAAGCAAAATGGATGAGGATCTGGATGATTATACATTGGATTTATAGTATAAGGCTGAGCTAGAAGACGAGAATGAGGTGCGTATCACAGGAAAGAATAAGGATACTGGGATTGACTCATTTGGAGAGAAATCAATCATTCCAAAAGATATCAGGCACCCAAGAGGGAAGGATGGGTGGCTGTTGGACCACGTTTGAGATTATATCAAGGCAAGATTAAGAAAGTCCTCACAGAAGGACAAAACAAAAGTGATGCGGGCAGAGTGCTCCAGGCCTGTGATTGATGAGAAGTGATACCAAATTTGGATCCAGAACTCATAACTTAGTTATTCAAAATGGGTGTGGATCAAAAAAAGGGATACGAAAAATCCCTGAAGCAATGTCAAGATAAAGTGCTTAACATTCTTGATCCCTTGGCTAAGACTTTTGACGCTGTGGAAGAGGCGTACGCAAAAGGATTAGACCTAAATTTGTCACTATTACGTGGATGGTGTCAGCGAGCCATTTGTTTCTTGAGATACGCAAATGCAGGCCTTTTAGCTGAATGGCCCAAAATGGTGCTTATGCACATGAATCCCAAATTGAGTGATTTAGCAGTTAGAGAGTCTAGTGAGATGCCCATGGCTTACTCTTTGGAGATGGAAAGGTGAAGTCATTAACTAATTATTGTCGGCACCTTCACAAGTTTGCATAAAGTGCAATTCTCTATGCGTAGAGTATTTTCAAATAATAATTTTTATGGGAGGGCTGGTAGGAGAGGCCACCCTACTCACCGTGCAGGTTTTAGAGCCTAGTATTGAAACCAAGGAAATTGATATAACAGGGGAAGCCAAGGAGGTTTCCAATTTTATCCCCAAAGAGAGAGAGGTTGAGGTTGCTCAGGCAGAGGAAGGGATCAAAATCCCAAACAAGGTCAGAACAAGAGTGAGTATGAGGATTATTTCTGCTTCTGTCCTGATAGGTATAGGAGGAAGATTAAGATTTTTCAAAGACAATTGGAAACCATCAACACAAGATGGTTGGGTTCTAAGGACCATAGAGTGGTATGAGATAGAGTTCAACACAGAGCCTGTGCAGATGAGGAAACCGCATGAATTGGCATTTCAAAAAGAGTTGGTACAAATAGTACAGGAGGAGGTATTACAGATGTTAAGAAAGGATACGATTGTGGAAGTGGAGAAACAAGAAAATAATTTTGTACGCACTGTATTCCTGGTAGAAAAAAAGGACAAGGGTTGGAGTCTGGTAATACATTTAAGAACTTTTAATCAGTTTGTGAGGTAACAGCATTTCAAAATGGAAGGTATTCATCTTTTAACGGATTTGCTGCAACATCAGGATTGGTTGGTGAAATTGGTCTCAGGGATGCTTACTTCACAATACCGGTAGCAAAGGAGATTCAGACTTTTCTGCAGTTCAGATGTATCAGTTTCAGAGTTTACCATTTGGACTTATGTCAGCCCCTACAGGTTTCATGAAGGCAAAGAGATCGGTGGTTGGTTTTCTCAGGGACAGAGGGGTAAGAATGATAATGGTGAGGAGTCTGTTGGAGGACTTTGGATTTGTAGTAAATTAGGAGAAGTCTGTTTTAACTCCAATCGAGAGTTTGGAATTCTTGGGGTTTGTAGTAGACACAGTGTTATGTCATTTACGGCTTTCGGAGGAAAAGGTGAAAAAAGGTAAAACAGGAGATGCAGACGATAATAAAGAAAGAAAAAATAAAATTGAGAGAGTTGGCATGAGTGATCCGACTGCTGCCTTCGCCAATACAGGCCTATTTTTCCAGGGCCTTTGCATTACAGGGCCTTACAGAGTTTGAAGACTTCAATTCTAGAAAAAGCTTTCTGGTACGGAGACTTGGTGTTGGTATCTTTGGAGGCAAGAGAAGAGTTGATTTGGTGTAAAGAGATTCTGGAGGCTTAGAATGGTCGAGCAATTTTTGGGAAAACACCAGATTTTATTTTGGAGACTGATGCAAGCAACTCAGGTTGGGATGCAACTGGTTTAGGACAGGAGACTGGTGGACTTTGGACACCGTTGGAAAGGTAGTGAAACATAAATTGCTTGGAAATGCATGCAGGGTTGTTTGCCTTTCGAAGTTTAAGGTTAGACTTGAAAGAGAAATCTGTGTTGCTGAAAATGGACAATGTGACGGCTATGGCATACATAAACAGGTTGGGAGGAAGCAGGTCCAAGGGACTAGCAGAATCAGCTAAGGAAATGTAGGAATTTTGTTTGGAACAGAAAAATAGACTTGAAGGCAAAATATTTGCTGGGGGTTCAGAATGTCATAGCAGACTGAAATTCTCAAATTATGACAGATTACAGCGATTGGAAAATTTGAGAGGATGTTTTTCAGGGAATAATGGAGATGATGAGTCCTTTGAAGGTGGATCCTCTTGCTTCCAGGCTAACCTTTGAATTACCAAATTATATCAGCTGGAGACCGGATCCTGGAGAAATGACAGTGGATGCGTTTTTGCAGAACTGGAGGGGAATGAGAGGCAATGCGTTTCCCTGGTTCTCGATGATTCAGACGCAACTAGTACACCCTTTTGGAGAACTCAGCCATGGTTTCCAACAGTGATGGAGTTGGCAGTGGAGGAACTAATAATGATAATGTCTTACAAAGGTCTTTTGTTAAGTGTGGAAGGCCAAGAGCATCCGTTGGTGGTGTCAGGTTCTGCCAACCTTCTAGTATGGAGGATATCAGGCGTTCAGGAGGACTCATAGAACATTTGGGATCAACAGCAGAATTACTTGACGAGTCTTGGGCTACAGGTACAAAGAAAAGGTATAGAGGAGCAAAAAGGTGCGGTTATGTTGGTGCATGGGGAGGGATTTGGATCCCCTGGAGGCAGATGATGTTCAAGTAGCAAATTTCCTAGCAGAATAGCTTGATAAAAGGGTAAATCATATAGGATAGTGAATTGTTACAGATCAGCAGTGGTAGCTGGTCATTCACAGCGGCCCATGCAGGTAAGAGCTGTGGAGCGGGGGGCCGGGTTGGGGGGGATTTCGACAGATGACGACGAGGGAAAATGTATTATTTATTTATTTTCCCTCATGATCATATGTCGAATTCCCCCAACATGGCCCCACCGCTACCCCATTCCTACCTGCATGGCCGTTGCTGGTCATTCACTTCAACAGGGTATATCGATTGGTAGAAGTCCTGTGGTATGTAAAGTAATTAACGGGATTTGATTGAGGAGGCCACCAAATCCAAGGTATCAGACCTTATGAAATGCAGATTTGGTACATAGGTTATTTGAAGGTTGGCCAGCCAACAGGTATTTAGAGGTAAGGGTACTCTCTTGGAAGTTGTCTACATTGGTATGTCTCATTTCCTTCCATAGCGTTTTGGACATGAAGGTTCTGTAAGTCTCACGTAGGTTTTTTCAACCAAATGGTGTAGTCTTATGCAAATGGACTAAAACCATGTAGGGGGTAATTTTTTAATCCTATGATTGATGAGTCACTTACAGTGTGTGTGGTACTAAAAGTGAATGAGAATAGAATGTTATAAAAGAGAGCTGCAGGAGTTGAACAACTGATCATTTCATATGTGAAACCCTGCAAAGCTATATCAAGTGCTACAATTGCGAGATGGGTGAAAGCTGTTATGAAGGAGGCAAGTGTGGATGTGTCAAACTTTACAGCTCATTCGGTGAGAGGAGCTAGTGCGAGTAAGGCATATATGTTGGGTGGTTGTTTGGAAGATATTTTGAAAGCAGCTGATTGGTCTTCCGCTGAAACGTTTAGAAGGTTCTATTTTAAATCTATAAATCTTGTTTAAAAATGTTTTTTGAAAGTTTTTGGATATGCATAATGCTAGCCTCCTGTCTTGACATAAAATTGCAATTCTAATATGTTAACTGAATAAAGAATCAATATTCTATTTTAGACTAGGGGCCCGATTCACAAAGGTAATCTGAGACAAAAGTCTAACTTTACGACTTTTGGTATTCACAGAGGTAATTTACGAGTCATACCTTTACATCCGCAGTCGAGCCGGAATCTCCGGCTTGGACTGTAATCTCCGCACCCGGCCTGTACTCTCCGGCTCGGGCCAGATGAAGTGTAATCAATGGACCAGAATGCAATTTTTACAACAAGGAACATCAGGAACATATGATACATGGTAGAGGTGGTCATGAAAATCAGTTTTGGCTGAAAGAGTTTGGATATTCGGAGGATGGATAGTTGCCCAATGAGGACCAAGAGTAGGATAACTGTATCTTCAACTCAGATTCATTATAATTAGGTAAAACATCCCCACTGACTTTAGGTAACCCAAAACAAAATGAATTACCCACAAGGAATGATGAGTCAGAACAGCAGAATCAAGTTTAGAATTTTAATTCTAGTTATTCATTTATAGGTAAACCACATTTGCATCCAAATAAAATAGCATACAGCCCTAATAATCAATTAGTAAGGGATTTAATGAAATATACAGAGCCTCTGAGATTCAGGGAGAATCCGATAGATGAACAGGGAAATCTTCCTCAGACGAGGCAGATTTGGACACGTACAGTGTATGTGTCAGTAGGAGTAGGAAGCCAGGTGAGCCTTGTAAAGACTCCCAGGAAAATTCCAAGTAGCCAGAGACAGTTCATCAAGACAGCAATTTGCCTCAGTCTGTTACTGTAACAACAAGAGTGACAGTAGTATGACAAGATCCCTTCATCCGAAAGGTTCATTCTGCGGTAGGGCACTGGTCAGCCATAACGAGGCCTAATCCCAACAGCAGAATTGGAATCTGAATCGAAAATCAGAAACCGATATCACGGAAAACAGCTGCCGAGAGTCAGAGTCCACTCCCCTCACTCCCAAAATTGAACAATAATACTCCAAAGGTTTCCAGGTGGACACCCTCTGGCATCACCAAATTGTTAGACCACTCAGTTCCATTGGTCAGTCCAAAGTAAGATGAGGGTGATGTTGCAGGCAAGAAAATACAAATCCGGAAAAATTAAGTAAGTCGATTAAGTAGCTTCCTTAGATCATGTCAGCATAGGATACATTAAACAATGCGACATTTAAACAGAGAAACATAAAAGATTATGGGTGCTCTTTCCCAAGCAGCTGTTCCAGAGTGTAACAACATTTGGTGCAAACACGCTATTCAGTCCGGGAGATGTCAAAGGAAACAGTTATCATTTCAATACAGTTTGCTAGATTTCAAAATATTCCCATATGCTTCAGAATATTTAGTCCATTACTTCACTGGAGAACGAGAGTATAAACATGAGGCCTACATAAAATTTGGCTAATACAAGACAATGACCATGGTAAATTGTGAATCGCACATTAATAGAGAAACTAGCGTATAACTTCAGAATACATTATTAAACATTTTAATCTGATCATAAGCAGTGCTTAATTTGAGCCAGTGGTTTCCAGTGACAGCACCGGCACATCATTTTCAACATCGGTGCTTGTGAGAGTCTGCCACAAAGTGGCACTGTCGGGGGAATCTAGAGAGGACTACAACAACAGTTAATTATACATTCAATATGCATTAAAAATGACTATTATCTAATGCCCAAGCCATTCTTATAGCTTTGGGGGCCTGACATAATCCAAATTGTCACACTCGTAGGAGTGTGATGGTTAGTAGTTGTGTTGTTACTATCATTGGCAGCCCTGGCAGGGGCAATGTGGGGTGCAAGCTGCAGTGGCCTCTTGAAGAAAGCCCTGGCGCCTATTTCTTTTACAAATTAAGCAGTGCTTATAAGTGTAAGATACTCATAAACCTTTTCTAAGTCTCATTATTATACATACAAGAAAATGCATATTAATCTTTATCGATTATATGTTATCCAACTAATGAAAATACTTGTTAATTAGGTTTCATGAAGGCACACTTAAGCATATTCATGCAGCTCCTACTTTTCTTTTGTCATTTTCGGTGCACACATCATAACATGAACTAATATGTGTGTAACTTTTCACATGAAAATCAATCTACGTCACATTTATTTTTCTTTAGTCTTATTAATTTCACATTCATTACATGAAAATCAAATCCATCCTGTATAGCCAACAAGGCTACTGGGTGAACTTTCTTAGGGATCTCTGCCTCCTTAGTTGGATTTCTGTTGCTGCAATTAAATAGATCTGATATGGGGATGCCAGGACATCCCTGTCCAGCTGATTGTCTCAATTATTGATAAAGGAACCATTCACCTGATCATTCACTTGATTGTTTCCCAATGGTACATTAACTTTCCCATGGTTTAATGATAATTGCCACACTCTTTGGATGACAAAAAGGGGTGCCTGTGTTTTCTGAGAAAAGTGGACAGGTTTATTACAGACCATAATTAACTATTTTTGTGGAGCGGTGTAACTGAAAACATTGAATAACAGTTTAAGGACCTATTACTAAGATGTATTACTAATACACTGTAAAGATATTTAAGGCACTTACAAAAAGAAAAAGATTCTCTTGTATACAAGAAATCTCAATGTGAATGAATGAATTAATGACGTTACTTGTAAAGCGCACAGCTACTCAGGAGTGTGTCCCCGCGCTACAACATGAAACATGGAGGAATAGATGGAAGTTACTGGCTAAAAAGATACGTTTTTAAGGATTCAAGGCTCTTGAGCTGCACGGAAGTCCATATTGTGGGTGAATGTACCAAGAAAGCCCCACCACGCCTAGATTTCTTTTAAGCACGGTGCCAGTATCAGATGTGCTTTACTAGACTGAAGGATCCTGATCGGCTGGTACTCCTTCATTCTTTTGTTCCAGTAACGTGGGCTGGTGTTATGAAAGGCCCGACGCACAAGCATTAATGCTTTAAAAGTAATCCTTTTGCTAACAATCGCCAATGCAGTTGGTTGAGAAAATAAGAAGTAGGGGTACTCGTTTAAAGGTTAAAAGGCAGAGGCTCTTTTGTGAAACGCCTTCTGGGTACCTGGAGGAATTTAGAGAAAAAAGGCAGAAAAAAGGACTTATGGTGGAAAAAGCACCTCCCTATCCTATCAAAAGCTAAGAAAAAGGAACACCTTGCATTAGATGGCCATCATTGATATTCTAGGTAAACTAGAAAGCGCAATTTATGACTTCCAAGGTCTCCTAGACACTCAAAGATAATAAAAGCGTTACAAGCAACTATGAAGCGTCATACTAGGCACACTCCAGCAACAGGTACAATAATAAATACAAGTTTCACATACACCCCCCCAACCTGTGGTATACAATACTGAAACTAGTGAATCGGACACTCCACATAGGGAAGTTCCACAAAGCTTTGAAACACATGAAACCTTCGTACAAAATGGAGACCTTTTGGATCCTAGCAGTTAAGGTGTGTTTTGGTACCAACCTGAGAAATGTGTTATCTGCTATCATGAGAAAAAAAAAATACAGACATACATCAATGAAAATCAGATTCTATTCAGAAGCTAAATAGGATTATTCGTTCGTAGCAGAACCACAACCACAAACTCACTTCACACTTTCACCCACATTAACACTTCAGTGTGTACAAAGGATCTAAGATGGAAAGTTTATTCATATTTTGAAAATTTTCTAAAAGTCTTGGGCTGCCTTTGGCATTAAGCCCCTCTCATAAAACTCATTGGAAGTAGCAAGGAAGTGTAAATTATACAATTAAAGGAATAAACACCAAAAAAACAAGTGATGAAACATGAATGTCACTGCTTCCAATTTCTATGCAGCAGTTTCTTAGAGCAATCTAGAAATCAGCCTAGAAGAATCACTAGTCCTTGAGTTGATTCTTTTATCACCAAGGGGCAAAAAGCCTACAATGAAAGTTAACACACTGGAAAACACTGGAAATTAACCTGCCTGAAAGTAAACATAAATTATGATTTCCTACCACTGAAGAGATTCTAGGTATGACTTTTGGGTGAACATTTCAATCCAGTTCTACTCTACAGTAGCAAAGTCACGCGCCTACACTGAAGGCTACACCAATCGCAGCCAAAAGCGAGTACACGCATCACTTGTAAAGTATTAATGGTCCCTAGGAATATCTTTCAGCAATGTCAATCAGACTTTACAAAAGCATCACCCACTACTAATTTACATAGAAGGATGAATCACAAAATACTTTATGCCCATTTCTTTTCAGCTTAAAGCCCTACAAACTCAGCAAAAATGAGATAATAAACCTCTGAAGGTTAGAGACAATCTCCAAACACCAGAAGCTAAGCACGCACTTCACACAGAAACAAGAGAAACTGAGAATCATGCTATTTGTGCCTCAAACAAACGAAGCTGAACAAAGATACACATACACCGGTAAAACATGGATACATCTCAAAGAAAAATTCAATGATACAGTTTGCTAGACAAGAACTACCTTCTAGTATCTTATCACTGTCAAGTACCCAAAATAGAAGCAGCGTTTACCTCCAGCAATCACAGAGCCTTGGGATTTATCAAAAATAAGACAAAGTGGCTTTACCAAGGTAGACACAGCTTTTTTCGAGTGGAAACAGTGCATGAAAGATGATACACAATGGCTGTCATAACCGTTTCACTCTTACCATTACAGCATACTCGTAGCTCCCAAACATTTATATTTATTGCTGAACAAACAAGCATTGGCATAGCCAATTGGTTTTGCCTTTGGGTCCTTATACGTGTTTGGCCAGAGCTATTGGCTTTGCCAATGGGTTTAAGCTATGTTGTAGATCAACTAGTTTGAGCCACAGAAATGGAAAACTAATAGGGTATAAAAATATAAGCTGCCTTTTATCACAGCTATCTAATTAGTGCCCACAATGTCTTGGACCTATGATACAAGGAAACACTTTACCAAGAACCAAGCACGGCTGCCAGAAAGCCGGCTGAGCTCACCAACAATCATGCGTGCACGTACCCGCGGGGCAACGGAGGTCTGACCCAGGGCCGGACTGGCCGTAGCGGACACCGGGCAAGCCCCCGGTGGGCCGCATGGGTGGGGGCCGGTTTTGTTACAGGCCTATTTTGCAGCATAGCCCTGTAGCAAAATCGGCCGAAAACCGGCCCTGGCAAAGAGTTCTACGGCACCCCCAACCCACCGAGGGGGCCTGCCGAGCACTTTGCCAGGGTCGGTTTTTGGCCGATTTTGTTACAGGGCCGATTTTGCAGTTCGGCCCTGGTCTGACTTCAATGGTTACAGGGAGTTCTGTAGCACGACAGGTTTCTGAGGTGGGAGTATCAGGCAAGTGACACTTCTCGGGCTCCCTCTGTGCGAGTCTTCAGGGAGAATCCCTCTTCATTACTACCTCCACCTGACCCTAGACCCTGCAACGCACTCCCTTACAGGCTTGATTATCCACTACTCCTCTCCAGTGCACCTTATCTCACAGCTGACCTTGGGCCCCAGCCCCATATTAGGCACCATCGGGCTCCACTTTCCTTTTTCCCGGTAAAAACATTAGTAAAATCACCTTCAAACTTAAAACATTGAATATAGCAGTAAATATACTTAGCACGCACTTTAAAGTATGTTCCACAGTAGCCCTTATGCCCCGACTGCTAATTAAATAAACAAAAACAGAAAGGCCATGACAGGGCCAGCTTTAGCGCTGATGCAAAAGTCTTTTTTGGCGCCACACCAATAACCTCTTTCTCCGTAAATACCTTTACTACCACCTTCCAACAGTGCCCCTCATCCATCCATGGCTCATCCTATTGACCTCCTCCTCAGATTCCCTCACTGCCACACGCCTCAGGTGCCCCTCATCTCCCCATAGCCCCTCCACCTCATGACCTCCTCCTCGGATTCCCTCACTGCCCCCATCCACCAGTGCCCCTTATTTCTCTGGAGCCCCTCCACCCCATGACCTCTTCTTCAGATTCCCTCACTGTCACCCAGGGCACAAGTCCTAACAAATAAGTGGGGGGACGCTGACTTCACGAGAGGAAGTGACGTCACGAAAGGTAGCTTGCACCATCAGACTCATTGCCTCCCCTCGCTCACCCCTTAGATGCCATTGCATCAGAGAAGCCAGCACGTGAGGAGCGTTCTGAATGAGCTCCGATCTTGCCCCAGAGAGGCCAAAGAGTTAATGTGCGGCTCCATTTGCTCCAGTTATCGATCGCCCGGTAAAATAAGTGGGGGGACGCCGTCCACCTACGTGGTACCCCGACTCGAGCCCTGCTGTCACCGTCCACCAGTGCCCCTCATCACTCCACAGCCCTTCCCACTACCTCCTCCTCAGATTCCCTCAATGCCACCCTCCACCAGTGCCCCTCATCGCTCAGTAGCCCCTCTCTCATATGCATTTCATTTGTTGTGCAGCGCTACTCATATCAGTGTAGTGTGTGTCAGTACTTTACACCACGCACACATTATACAGAGACAATGAATCATACAAGTATGTAAATCAGTCTACAGGGAATGTCACATAAACCAATGAGGATTACAAGGTGTAGGAATCACATGTCATCCATACTGGTGGGCAGTATATTTTGAGAGGGTTTGGTCTGGAGAAACACAACCTTAGGATTTAAAGAGTATTCCATGGGGGTCAGCTTTACTGACAAAAATGTATATCTGCCCAAACATACTCATTTTAGCAACATTAGAATGATGAAAGACTGAGAAAGTTCTAACTATATCACAAAACAAAAAAAGCGAAGTTCTAACTATACCATTTATGTTTTTATGCAGCTCTTTGGTCACTCTCCTATGTTAGGATTGTAACTTCTGAACTGCAAGTAACACAAGGATATCTGTGACAAAGGCAGTAACCCACTGAGCTTCCACATAAAATACAGCTCATCCGCATTTAAAACTACTAACAGGCAAATGATTGCTCTCCAGCAGGATCATTAATCACCAGCGTTATCGGGGCATCTTTTATTGTCTTATTGTTGTCCTGCATCAGCCATGATAAGGATAAAAACTGTTTAAATGAAGCGCACACCAAGTATGTGTCCTGCTGGGCCTGTGCAGATTTTTAAAAGAAAAACAAATAGTGACACATTACCTACTCCATTAGTCAAGCTTTGTGTCACAGCCTGATGTGATAAGCAGCTGCAGGGGTCAGGAAAGGTGATAGGAATAAACAAACTTCTTTTCTCCTGCGCTGCATAGGAAAAGAAATACCCACGCAGCAGGACAGTAGGCAAAGGTTACCAAAGGTTACGTTGTCAAAGAAAGGATTTGTCGCCTTTGCCATGTGGAGATGAAGGGGTGAAAAAAGAAACAAAGCCTCGTTCACATGTAAATGGTCTTTGAAAGACCTGTGAAGTACTCGGGTGCGGCTGTGTGCGCCCCCGGGAAGCTGTCTCAGCCCGGGCGCACACACACAGACAGCCCTTTGAGTCCAATGCCGTTGCGCGCCTGCCTTCAAGCCCTCACTGCGAGGGCCAAGTCTCCCGTTTGGGTGGGCCAGGCGCATGTTTGGGTGGGCCTGGCCCACCCGGTCCACCCGCTAGAACCGGGCCTGCTGCAGACTGTCTCACTTACTTTTCAACTCGCAGAGAGCCGACTACGCGAGGCAGGATCAGGCTTTAAGCCAACTCTGCAATTTGGGTTGCCGGCCGCCTCCTTAGTGAGTTCTGTCCAGTGACAGTGGTCACTTCGTGTCCCTCGCCAATTGTGTTCACCGTAGCGGTGGGGGTTGTTGATTCACTGCAGCTGACTGAGATACGGTGCGAGCAAGCAGCCCTGGCTGCGAGCCCCATGATTTGCAGCAAACCAATGACCACAAATCCGGCAGCAGGACGTGACGTCCCCGCACCGCATAAGTAACAATAATGATAGAAGCCTCGAGGTGAGCGTGGTTCTCGGTGTTATCAACATAATGGACACTACTCAACACTAATACAACAGAAATTATATATATTTTTTTAAGTTTAAAAGAGATTTTATTTGCAAATATTTAAATACAATATAGTACAAACAAGAGAAAACCTTACATATAAGTTAACAATTTAAGAAAAAATGTAAGAGAGAAGGGGAAAGGAGAAGAGAGAAAGACAATCATCAAGTTCTAATAACACTTATAATCAGACTTGCCGGAATCACATCAATGTCAAGAATAACAAGCTTTGGCATAGCCAATAGGTCTCGCTTTGGGAACCTTATAAGTATTTAGTTATGCAGCACAATATCCTTGGTGCAAGAACATCAACTGTTGCATGGCTAAACACTTATAAGGTCCCAAAGGTGAGAACTAGTGGCTATGCCAATGCTTGTTTATTTTTCGTTTCAGTAGAAAATTATGAGGGTAGATTAATGCAGACTTTTATTAACTGTTTAATATTGTTCCTAAAGTAATGACCAAAGTTTAGCAGAAAATAAGTTTGAGATTTTTCAAAGGAAAAGTTTTTCCCACGATAACTCTCACCTTCAATACAGACAAGCAAAGTACCATAGCAACATATCAGACGCACATAAATACTCGCTTTCTGAAAGTAACAGAACATCATTGTCGGCATTCTCTTTGCCAAGAATGTGATGTATCGATAATTCTTAACAAGGGAAATTACATTGCACTATTGAACAATAAGCTATTTAAAACAAACAAATAGAAAAACAGTTGTGGCTTCAAGCAGCAACAGCCTTGATTGTTGCAACATTAAAAGAATATCTCCGAAATACCTCCTTCTGAAGGCACACAGTATTACAGCACGAGCAGCTGCACCACGAAATGAACCCCATTCAACTCTTTTATGAAAATCAAAAATATAGAACAGGAAAAGAAACATGCTCGCATAAAACTTGTCCGTGCAACTTTTAAAAGTAACTTTTCCGCAGCTGTCTGTGTAAACAGAACCAGTAAATTATTTTTGGCGGCCTAACTTAAACATATGTAAATAAACATTATTTTCAGTTAATACATTTGCTCTAACTTGTGACTGAAACGAACTACAACAATGGCTGATTGAGGGCTGGTCTTTTGACCTCTATCTCCATCTATAATGCATCATTATTGCAAAAAAAAAAAAAAAATAGTGCATGCATCGATAAGACAAACCTAACAATTATGTAGAGTAAATTTTTGACAATCCACCCTTTTCAGCATGGGAACTATAGATATTTGGTCTCCCACTCATACACTCAACTAATCAGCTTTTGTCTTGTCTGCCGTTTGTGCAAATATACAAACAGGTAAAACGCTGTACATACATGGTCTACGGAAATAAATTAATATAAATTAAACTTCCCAGGCAGTTTATTTGCCCAGCACACAGGGGCGACTCTCATCCAAGCAGTTGCCTAAACCAACATGTCCGATGGGATACCAAACTTGAAGAAATATAATCAAATTAAAAAAGACATAACGTTCTGTCCTTGGGGTTATGGGGCCCAGATGGTATCATATGCCTAATGTGTCAGTTGCTGACAGTTAGTTTAGGGCCATCCCTGATGGCAAAACAAGTCTTTCAGCTCATCGCAGATGCACTTAATTATTGTACTGTCTGTAGAATGACAAGGTCAATGCAGTCCCTTTGCACAGAAGGCACAGAGACTAGTTTTCAGTAAAGGAATATGCCTTGTAAGCATATGCAGACTAAGGCACTTTCTCTTCAATGTCAACAGTGAAATGTACCCACATGCAGGTACATACAGCATGTTACTAATGAACACTATTGTTCATGTCTTCTCTAGCTCAAAACAGTCACATTTTATCTTGTAATGCTTGTCTAGCCTGTGCCAATCACCTCCCTTGATGCTGAACACATGATCAAGATTTTTGGTAACCATTAAAACACAGTCATTTTTAAGGGGATTCAGAAGTGCAATCCATTTACTGATAACCCACTTAAAACAAGCCTTGGACGCGCGGCAGTAAAAGTAACGCCGCGAGGCCGTGAAAGCGAAAGTCATCGCGATTGCAAACACTGTGAAAGCGAAAGTGATCACGATCGCGATGACGTGCTAAAGCACGCGCGGGATGCGCACGCAGCAGCGCGCGCGCTTGTGCGCGTGACAGCAAGCTGGTGGCCGCTTTGGTAGCACTTCGAAAAGCCGCTACTAAATGTCTCGCCAGAGCAGCGCAATGCGCTGGCTCAGGCGAGACCTAAAAAGGATCAAATAAATAATTAATTAATACACCACTGTAAAATATGATACATGAAAAGCACTCATGGAGGTTTAGGAACTAGAAATTATATTTTTACTTACACATGTGTGTACAATCGTTTGCATCAACATATCAGCTTCCATTTGGAATTATTAACGCTGTGTCTCGCACACACTGTGCTCGCTGTGTGATGCAAACATGCAGTGTATCTTAAAGATGAATTGGGGTATCGCACTGAAATAAGGAAAATGCACGAACGTGCATGAAGAGCTGTTTACAATTAAAAGCAAGGAAACAGAAAGAAAAAGAAGTCCAACAACCTAATGAAATAAAACTGAGGAACAATTCTACAGGTAACAGGGCCAGGCACCGGAACCAGCCACGGAAAGGTGGGACAAATGATAAAATTAGCCACTGAAAGGAAGGGGCTTTCTAAAAGTAAACTTAGGAACCAATGGGAAGCCAGCGGTGTGATCAATACCCATAGAGGAGATACTATATCCCACGAGAGTCACTGTTTCTATTAAAAAGCGGCAGAGAAAGAGACAATAGTCATTCTAATACTGTATTTACTGGGAAAAATGTGTGTCCTGTTCTTGGTGCCCTCACACACCCGAAGGATGTCATGCTTCATCATTGGGCAGTTGCTCCTTGTCGGGCCTGCGCTGCAATGCCCCATGGGTCCCTTGAAGGGTCAGTTTTTCGGATATCTTTTCAGGATAAAACCGTAAGTGTGCGTGGGGGTATGAGTGGCAGTGGTGTCCTAACGTGAATTTAAAAAATGACTAGAGAGTCGCCTAGAAAATATATTAGAGAAAGAGTCCCTCTGTCATTAATAAAAACCAAAAGGTAGTGCTGCTATGAGGGAGATAATTGAGTGCGATAATTGCCCTCTTTAGCTAAACTTAGAACACACCCTAGTGGGTATGTTTTTAGGTCATGAAGAGCTGTTTACAATTAAAAGTAAGGAAACAAAAAGAAAAAGCAGGCCAACGACCTAATGAAATAAAACTGAGGAGCAATTCTACAGATAACAGGGCCAGTCGCCAGGCACGGGATCCAGCCACGGAAAGGCGGGACAAACGATAAAATTAGCTACTGAAAGGAAGGGGCTTTCTAAAAGCACACTTAGTAACCAATGGGAAGTCAGAAGTGTGATCAATGCCCATAAAGGAGATACTGCAGCTCTCGCAGAGCAGCACATGCACACTGACTCCAGGCTTGACCTAAAAATGGTATAAGGAAAAAAGGTTCCAAGGCCTCATCTGAATGTCAAAAGTGGCCGGAAAACATTATTTAGTCAAGCACATGGATTTCCTAAAATGCCCATATACTTTGTTGATGGGGAGAGGTAGTGAGTGAGTTTCTCCTTATTCCAGTGTTAATAAGTGTCGAACAGGTGACTGACACATTATGTAATTTTATTTATAATTGCTTTTTTGATTGGAGCTTGCTTGTGCCAAATGGTAGGAGTGGACGATTCTTTTGGATTTTCCTCACTTGGACTCAGGCAACCGCGACACTAGAAGAAGCTGATTCTTGAACATTTGTTTTGGAATTGAAGGTCACATCAAGAATGTGTGCATAGGAAAATGGCCCAAGCATTACAATATAGGACTATTGGAATTCACAGGGTGGTCGGCGCAGACAAGTCTGGAATGTGAAGTATTTCAGATTTTGAAAAAGTTCCAAATGATGGATCGAAGAGACATACAAAGTTTCATTAGTCAGTAATAAGACCTCCATGTACCATATTATGTCTGTGGAGTATAGTGATAAGAAATGGGGACCCTGAAGAGAGCCTTTAGGGTGTGGTGATATGTAGAGGCTGGTAAGGATGGTGCTAAGCATCAAGTAATTTGATAGAGCAGCCAGAAATGCTAGAGGACGTCGACATGAGTGCTGTGCCACAGGTTCCCTATGCAGCTAGAGTAAAATAGTCAACTTTATCAAAACACTCAGACAGGTCATGTAGAGGAAACAATGAATATTGGCAGATATGGTCAGCATTGATGATGAATTTCACAACCAGGTTCAGAGTTATTTCTGCTGAGTGGAACACCCGGAAACCAGACTGGAAGGGGTTCAATAGATTGTCTGTGGAGTCGGTGTGTGTTAATCTATTGGATAAAGGGTATTATTATGTTTTAGACAGGATGGTATTGGAGAGGATAAGGGTCAAGAATGGAGTTATTAATTTGGGTAGATGGCACACCTACCAACTGAATAAATACACTATTTTTAGTTCAAAGTTCATACAGAAAATGCTGTACTTTCTGTAAAGTCCTATCGCTTCATGTATGCTTCGATACAACATGCGGACAAGATTCATGCCAAATTGCTCTTTTGCAATGTTTTCAAAACACTTATAATTTACTGTATACACCTGTATACTATATGCAGTGCTCAATAAAAATATTTTTAAAACAAAAAAGTTCATACAGACTTTCTGTCTAACCCCTGGTAGCTGTGGCTGAAGAAGCAGGCAGTTCCCCCCAAAGAATTTAAAATGTAGTTCATTAAGCAGCAACTATTTTAAAAGCCAGGAAGTTAGATGATAAAAGTCTCAAACCTTTAAGAAAGGAAAAAAATTGTGAGTAAAAAGATACCAAGATCAGAGAAGGTTAACCAGAGATATTCATTTTTAAAATTTTAAGGCATTAAGCACCAAGAAAAAAGCTAATTGTGATGGATTCAGGTCTCCTGCTGGGTCTAGTCATATGTGTTCAGCTGGGCCATCTTGGGTTTAGGAGTACTTCTGCCTTTGGTGTCCCTAGAAAAAGCAAACATGAGGCCAACTACATGACTTCGGGAGAGCAGTTCCAGTCCCTTGAAATTGGCTGGTGACAAGAGTTCTTTAGTGAACCCTGTTCTTCCAGCAGGAGTCAGGAGTTGCATTCCTTCTAAAAGGACCTTCTACATCCGGTGTGGTCTTCCCAGGTCCAGTATTGTTCTGTGACGGTAAAGTTAGAAGTGCCTGATTTATCCGATGCACTAGCCGGTGATTGGAGAAGATTTTGCAACCCTCTCCTAGCTATTTTCTTGTAGTCCCTCCATCTTCTTTTGAAGCACTCCATCTTTGCCTTCCTGTTAAATAACCCAGGTGCCTCTGTTTCAATAAAGATAGCAGGCTTGTCTGCAACTGTACAGCTACACCCCTATCTGACAGAGTCCAGACCAGTTGTCTGCCTCACTATGACCGGAGACTGACTGTCTAACAGGGTTCTGGAAATTAATAAGAGAAGCCCTGTCTTGCATCCCCAAGTAAAAAGAGGTAGAGCCATGGCTAGACTTTGTCTGCCAGCTGCTCCTGTCTTCTCCCAGATAGCTAAACGCTGCTTCGTGATCAGCAGTTAATGCCTTCCTGTCCCCATGAGCTCAGAGGCAGGCCATTGTCTGTAGAGTTATAGTCGTTAATTATTGATTATTATTATGAGTGAAAGAACTGGTTCTATGCCAGGTTTGGTTCAGGTATTGAAAGTACACTTTATAAAGTTATAGTTTTATCAATGTTATCACAAATCGGATTTCACCACTTAATCAGGCTTTGAAAATTAAGTGAAAAGTAACTGTGAAGCATTTTTATAGTGTTTCCTCAGGCAGAGATAGGAAATTGCGATTTTAATCGTATCTAGGTCAGAAAAACATCTTGTATAAGCCTATGTAGTAAAATAGAATTTTTGTTTCATTTCATTGTAGCACCACACTAACATCAATATGTAATTTGCCCTATTTTTATATATTAGCATCCTGCCTTGTGGGCTTACAAGGTACACCTTTGTGATTGCTTATGAAGATATATAAAATAGGCTTTTCCTACATTGCAAAAACACTTTTCCTTGCCAGTTGATACTGCGGCGTGTTTCAAATGCAGCCCCATCAGGGCACCCTTGTGCTCCTAGCAGACATACACTATGGTCATACATGTGGGTAATATAACTACACCCTGTAGCCCACATATGACAATTAACCATCCATCCCATAGGTGAATTTTAGGTATTTCTTGCAATGGACTTGGGATAGGCAAGTGAAGTAGACCAGACAGGGAGTTCCAATGCACAGCACATGTTTTAGAGGGGAAGCATAGGCTCTTAACTACAGTTTAGCAAGGGCAAAGTGCACAGAGTTCTAAACCCAGCAAAATTATACAGGAAAACATGAAGGGGGCCACACAACATATTTGATACAGTGAGGGTTCTGCAAGAGTTTTTAAAAATGGCAGGATGACAGCAATTTTTTGCAGTGGGGCCGATACCAATGTTAATATGGATATTGATGCATCTATTGATAAAAATGAACTATCGTCCTTATTAATAGGATAATCCCTCCCGAGCTCCACATCTACCTGGGTATGCAAGTATGTAGTCTGGCTGACCCTGCGACCTAGGCACGGGATTACTGATTGATGGGTCACAGGTGGGAGGGTGCATAGTTGGCAGGCAAAAACGCAGACAGGAAACTCTTGATCAATCCCACAGATAGGGGCAGCAACATTACATTGGTCGGGGGAGAATTTCCCCAGTAAAGTACATGGCCCGAGAGGGGTACACGTACTTCTGAAAACATCATAAAGTCAGATGCCACATGGGTTAGGAACACATACACAATCAAGGACAGCCCACTTAGGACCTGATTACGAGCTTGGCGGTGCTGGAGTGGGCCTCCACGCTACCTCACCGCTCCAGGACCACAAAACTCATGTGCGCACCACCTGTCAGATTATGACTTTTTCAGTTACTGGTGTGTGGTTCTTTGGCATTCCCATGGCGGTGCCTATAAAATAGGCACCACAATGGGAACGTCACTGGCAGTATTTGCATAGCATGGACTGGTGTACTCCATACCGTGCAGGTACTGGGGTGCATACGCACAGAGTGGCAAAACAAGTGCCCCCTTGCATGCACCCCATGGCCCAGAGGCAACAGGTGGCCCTGTAGGGCCTCCTTTGTTTCCTCTACGCCACGGTTTTTATGGAGGAGGAACCACCATGAAAACCGTGACAGAGATAAAACTCGTAATATGGTTGGCGGGATCGTGGCAGACCTGCCAAGTATTTGCGGCCTCAAGACTGCCACACCGCTGCCAGAGATCTCTGTTTCCTGTCGGTTGTGGCAGTGCAATGGCGGTCTGACAGCCCAACCCGTAATGGGGCAGTTGGACCGCCGGTGCTGCAGTGGCTGGACTGCCACCGCTGTGCCACCAGGAGTCTGCTGGTCCGTGGACCACCAGACTCATAATCGGCCCTTAGTGATCAAGCGCTCAACATGCGGGGCATCTGGACACATTCACCATTGGCCACACTGTGGTCACGCAAGGTCTAGACCCACCTGCAGTAACCATTTGACCATTCATTTATGACTCTAAGGCAGCACCTAACATTCCTCACTATATATGGTATGCTGAAAACTTTTATTACTTGTTGGAATACTGTATAACCCAATGTAAATTGAGACAGTCCTCGGACCTTGCACCTGTAACTATTCTACTGTTTAATTAAACAAACTGTTCCTGTTTTGCCAAACGCCTCTTGTCTTCTGTTTTTTTCTAGTGAATTCTAACCCGAGCAACATTTTGGCGAACCAAAAAAGAGGGATTGGGACATTGTACCCAACTGCAGCCGAAGGAAGGTGACTCAGCTCTGACGGATTCAGGCTATGCAACAACAAAGGTAGGCAGACACTGTATTTGATTGTAAGTTCAGCTGAATTTGCAGGGTGGAGGTCTGTCCTGAAGCAGCCGTCACAGAGGGTAAGTGACCACATCCGAACCTTAAACATTGTCTTTTTAAGCCTTTGGCATATGGCAAACTAGGGAGAAGTGTTAAAAGATAATCCGAGGACCCAGCCACTGAAAGGGTCTGGCACTTTGCCTATTTTATATGCCCCTACTGTATCAGTCTAAGGCGGCCTCAGAGGTGATCCCACGGATGGCATCTTTTTTCGATAGTTAGCATGCTAGATAAGGTGAACATTTATTTATATATCCCTTCATGACTATTTTTGTGATACAGCTATCCTGAATGGGCAGAGTTGGCCCTTCAGTCCCATAGTTTTTCAGCTAAAAGGATTTCTTAGTGCTAAACAGGTTTCTTAACATCTTTGGCATCTGAAAGGAGTGAGATGTGTTGGTCGTGTGGACTACTGGGTGAGATACAGAGTGTACGCTTGGCCCCTGGGTGTGACGTAGGGTCTAATACAGACTTTAGGGAAACTAGGGCGTAACTTGAATGTGGCTAAGAGGGGCCGGTGTTTCCCAAGTTATTATGTTTGGTGTCTGTGACTACCACCTTTGTCTATGAGTGGATAGTGGCAGACTATCCAGCTCACTTAGGAATGTGTTCCACGCAAGTCTTTTCTTGCTAGAGGGTAATGTAATATATACATATATTCTACAAAAAATAGAAAATATACACTGGGATAGAAACTTTTGGCTTGTCTGCCTAGACATGGAAAGTTTGTATACTAGCATCAGACATAGAGATGGACTTAAAGCATGTAAGCACTTTCTTAGTTCTAGGAGTATACACTTGTTAACACATACTAGGATGTTACTGCAAATGATCGAGATGTGTCTTGTGGAAAATGTATTTACATTTAATGGGGTACTTTCCAAACAAGTACAAGGAACTTCGATGGGCACCTGCTTCGCTCCTAGCTATGCCAATCTTCTGGTTGGCTGGTGGGAGAAGCAGGTGCTCTGGAGTGGATCGATGGAACATTGGACCAATAAGGTCGCTATCTGGCTCAGATTCATTGACAATATTTTCTTTGTATGGGAAGGTGGAGAACAAGAATTGTTTATGTTCCTGAGACAAGTGAATGAAAATACTCTGAACTTGAAGTTTACGATGCAGCACAGCCAAGAAACTGTAGACTTCTTAGACATCAGACTCACTGTGAAGGGTGACAAACTTGAGACGGATCTCTTTAGAAAGAGTACCGCCGGTAACTCAGTGCTACATTCAGCAAGTTGCCACCCTCCCAATTTTAGGTGGAGCATACCTTTTGGTGAGTTCCTCCGAGCCAAGAGAAACTGTAGTACAGAGGAAGCATATGAAAGGAACAAAAAGGAGATGTCAGAGAGATTTCGAGCCAGAGGGTACCCTTACAAAATGCTCAAAATGAGTGAGAAAAGAGCAGATGAAATAAAAAGAAGTGAGGCACTCTACAAAGTGCCCAAGAATAAAGAGTCAGAGACAGACCCACCCATTAGACTCATCACGACGTTTAACTCCCAATCTAATCTATTCAGTCGAATAATCAAAAGGAGATGGGACATCTTGACACAAGACAGGGTCCTTAAAGAAAAACTAGGTCCATACCCTGTCATAACATACAGCAAAAAGGCCCATCCATTAAAGAAATGGTTGTCAAGAGCCAGATGAGTAATCTGAAACTAACATGGTTAGACAAAGTGGGAGGATTCCATCACTGCGGTAAATGCAAAGCTTGTAGCCATAGTGAAAATGTCAAAGAGGTCATCCTAGAGAGAACCAAGAGGAAATGGTATATCCGTAAAAACATACAGTGCAGCACAGACTTTGTAATCTATGTTATCGCTTGCCCCTGTGGCAAGTGGTACATAGGCTCAACTACCTTTCCAGTCAAGAAAAGAATACTGGAGCATTGGCATGCCATTACCAATAAGGACTTCAGCTACAGCACGGCTAGACACTTCCACAATGTACATAATGGAGACTGGACGAAGGCAAAATTCTTTGCCCTTGATACCATCCCCAAAAACCCCAGATGGGAAAAGAATCCAGGCTTTGCGCAGAACAGAATCTACATTCATTCTGCAGGCTGGTAGTGTAGTTCCGTTTGGGATGAACAATGACGAAGAGATGCATGTACATCTATAGAATGATTAATTAAGTTAAATGTAGCCTCCGCCTTGTACCTTTTAGAAACTCCAGTTCTTTTTATAGAAGTTTAGATTTCATTCTACATGTGTTTTTGTAGTCTAAATGTATTAGTTATGTCCATTTGGTTTATGGACTTCATCCCCACAATATATGTGATTCTCTGTATCCTGTAACGTTGATATGACGCATTTGATAGATATAAAATGTTTAATAGAGAGATGCACACCTTATTCTAACTTAATCCTCAATGACCTTGAATCCAGAGACTGTTGTAGATTTGTTTTCTTGGCTTACAACCTTAAAAATGTAATATTGATGTAAGACTATGAGTTGTATACCATCACTGTTAATAAATCTTTGTCCCTGTTTTCTTTCCCCATAGACTGGACGTGTGAAGCCCACGACCACCACTGCTACCGTTAAGAGATACGAGCACGGAGTCTTAGGTGTTTGTTATTAAAATCACATTCTCCTCTGTTAACCAATACATTTATGATTATATTCTTTCGATATATCTATGGGGATATATATAGGGATGGACATTTATTTTTATTTTAATTTTATTCATTTGCATTTTGATGCTTTACTATAGGTGTTTGCGATGATTGAAATCTGTCAGCAGTCTGGGTACTATACCTTTAATGATTTGTTCCTTATTGAAACAACAGATGACTGAGATTATATATCAGGAGTTCGTTACTCTTTATTAATTTAAACTAAATCAAATAATGTGATCACTGTCGTCCTGATTTAGGTCTTGATAGAAGTAGAATAAGGGACATTAATAATTGACATTGTTCTAGTTGCATACTTTGACTAATGTGCAATTGGTATGAACACATTTCTTTAATAGTTTGTTTCACACATAATGCGCCACAGCAGCAGAATTAAATTAGCTTGACTTTATGTGTGCAAACTTATAAAAATGTTTTTATACATGATTCACGTTATTGGGGGATGATGTGAAATCCTAAGTCTTTTGTTTATTGACATGAAATGACTTTAAAATGCTGAACTTTGAACCGATGGTCATGTGACCAAAAGCTGGATAGCTCGAAACGCGTCTTGTTTGCCCTGTAAATAAACTACAAGTTACCAAATTGGATTTGTGTGGCTCGTGCTTGCGAGGAAATTGTGCGAGCAGTTGGTGGATATATTATCTACTGGCGGTCGCCAGTAGATAGTTATAGTTAGGACCGAGTTTCCATAGGAAATCTGAAAATTCTATTTTGAATAACTTTGGCGCCGGTTGACGAATCCTCACGAAATTTTCAAAACTAATGGGGCGCTCCGCTCAGCTCCTACCCTGAAAGTCTCGGGGTGATTCGTCAAGCGGGGACTGAGAAAAAAGGGGGTCCCAAAACGCGTTTTCCCCATGCATTTTCCCATAGGACCTTTAGTCGAAGGTACAGCCCGAACGGCTGAACAGAATTACTTGAAATTTGGCAAAGAGGTAGTCCTCAGGTCAGGCATGTGCCTTTTGCATATATGGTGTTAATCTGTACAGTAGTTCCTGAGAAAATTGCAGTTAAAAGAACATAAATATCTATAAGCGCGCACCATGCGCGCACGGTGCGCGCACCATAACATGCACGAGCGTAATTCCGATTGGTGGTTACATGTCAGTCAACATTCGAATCGGTCGAAATCAGGAAGTGTCGGCCGCCATTTTGTGTGTTTTGTGTGTGACAGTGAAAAAGAAAGGTGGAGAACGTGAAAAGGGGGCAGGGTAGAGAGTTCCTGACCCCCTAGCCTTTATCAGGGGGTCCCTGAAGGACCCCGAGGGGTGAATTTTTTTTGTAAAAAACGTAGATTTAAAAATCATGTGTAAGTGTTTAGATGTTGGTTGGCTCTAAAAAGAGCCGTTGTGTTCATTGAGTGTTTTTTGGTACCTACATGTAAGTACTGATGCACAGTCTAAAGTTCAAGAGGAAGACTCTGTTCCCTTCATCTGTGAAATGTACACCATCTCCTCTATAAATGCCACTCAGAAGCATTGGTTCATAGTAGTTTCTGTTCCAGAATCTTCAAACACCACACTCACTCCCCTCACTATTTCTTCTTATTTGCTGGGGCAAGGAGCTGAACAGCTTTTCCAGTACTTGAAAATGGCAGAACAGCAGTCTACTTGAGGGAGTGAGGAGGAGACCTGGATGCACTCAGAAGTCTGTGAAATATACACCATCTCCTCTATAAATGCCACTCAGAAGCATTGGTTCATAGTTTCTGTTCCAGAATCTTCAAACACCACACCCACTCCCCTCACTATTTCTTCTTATTTCCTGGGACAAGGAGGTGAACAGCTATCAATTTTACTTGAAAATGGCAGAACAACAGTCTTCTTCAGGGAGTGAGGAGGAGACCTGGATGCACTCTGAAGGTGTCTTTCAGTAGAATGACAATATGAAAAGAAAGGTAGTTGTAAAATGGAGGCTTACATACTTTTTTTTTAATAAAAAGAACTCATTGGCTGTTTCACACCATTCTACACTAAAAACTAGGCTGTATGTTTACATTTTTAAAAGCATGTTTTGTATTGGTTCAGAAAAATGTGTTCCCACAGAACATTACTTTGGATTTGCTGTTAGGTTTGAAAAGTCAAGCACTCTTGCTGTTTGGATTAGAAACATTTTGTGCTGAACTTCTGACCTCTCTGCTCACACCAGTGTGCCATGATCTGTTGCTATGCTAGCAGGCAGAAGTCATGTTGGGGGTAGGAATCATTTGGAAAGTGTTGAAATTTTCAACCAATATATATAAATGTGTGTTTCCATTTAAAAGAAAGGTGGAGAACGTGAAAAGGGGGCAGGGTAGAGAGTTCCTGACCCCCTAGCCTTTGTCAGGGGGTCTCTGAAGGATCCCCAAAAGTGAAAAAAACATTTTATTTTTTTTCAAAAAATCGCGGGGTGCGCGCACGGTCCGCGCACGGTACGCGCACAGCGGAAAAACATTCGAAAAAAAATAGAATTAAAAATCAAGTTTAAGTGTTTAGATGTTGGTTGGCTCTAAAAAGAGCCGTTGTGTTCATTGAGTGTTTTTTGGTACCTACAAGTAAGCACCGATGCTCAGTCTAAAGTTCAAGAGGAAGACTCTGTTCCCTTCATCTGTGAAATGTACACCGTCTCCTCTAAAAAATGTGTTCCCACAGAACATTACTTTGGATTTGCTGTTAGGTTTGAAAAGTCAAGCACTCTTGCTGTTTGGATTAGAAACATTGTGTGCTGAACTTCTGACCTCTCTGCTCACACCAGTGTTCCATGACCTGTTGCTATGGTAGCAGGCAGAAGTCATGTTGGGGGTAGGAATGATTTGGAAAAGTGTTGAAATTTGCAACAAATAGAAATGTGTGTTTCCATTTGAAAAAATGTGGGAAGCAATGTGATTTGAAGTTAACATGTATATGTGTGAAATAAGAGAGGGAACGTTTGCGATTTACTGGTTCTGGTGAGAGGTGTACAGTTCAGAGATTCTGGCTCTGATAATCTGCTGTGTGAGTGCCACATTTCTTTCTCAAATAACTACTTTTAAAGGTCAGTTATGAATTTGAGAGGGGATGTATGTGGTGTATTTTGATATAAATGATAGAAATGTGTTTCTTCTTTTAAAGTTGTGTTTTACATTTTATGTTTTGGAAGATATTTAACTGCCTTGAACTTGTAAGATATTATGGAGTATGTCTTCACCATAAGTTAAGGTGTACTGGTATCACCCAGGAATACTGTTGTGTGCCTAGAATCACACCATGAGTCTGTGTGCACACAGGAATTGTTGTCAGAGATTTAATTTGTGTTGCTCTTGTTCTGTAAGACTTGCACTCGTAGGAAAGGGGCAGCTTGTTTTCTTGAACTGTGATGGTTAGCATTCAGCAGAAATCACTATCTCACAGATGCGAGGCAAATGCTAACACATTTGAAAACAACAGGGCGGATTTTCCTTCCACTCCTGCAATGGGTGAGGTAGTTCCTACATGTTCAAAAGCCCAATTAACCCTTACCACATGTGCTCTTACATACATGTATGCAGTCTTCATGCAGTTGTGCAAGTGTCCATGCAGATCTCTCTTGCACCTGACAATACACAGTCTCCAGAAACACACTCTTAGCACACAACAAGGTGCTTCTCCTGCACTCCCATGCTTACTATTCAGCACTGTGTGGTATTTCAGATAGCAGTGTGTAACGCTAACACATTCAACATCACCAAGGCTCATTTCCTTTGCTCTAGTCTAATCACTCACCCAGGTTCCACATGCTCTTGGTCTCAAGTAGCTATTAGGACATGTGCTCTTTTCTGCCTCTCTAAACTATAAGGAAAATGTGTCAGGCTGTTACAGTAATTATCACTTGCTCTACCACATTAGTAAATGTGCTTTGAAATTGCCAATCAAATATCGTTTTCTGCCTAGAATCACACCATGAGTCTGTGTGCACACAGGAATTGTTGTTAGAGATTTAATTTATGTTGCTCTTGTTCTGTAAGACTTGCACTCTTAGGAAAGGGGCAGCTTGTTTTCTTGAACTGTGATGGTTAGCATTCAGCAGAAATCACTATCTCACAAATGAGAGGCAAATGCTAACACATTTGAAATCAACATGGTAGATTTTCGTTCCACTCCTGCAATGGGTGAGGTAGATCCTACATGTTCAAAACTCCAATTAACCCTTACCACTCATGTACTCTTACATACATCTCTGCAGTCTTCATGCAGTTGTGCAAGCGTCCATGCAGATCTCTCTTGCACCTGACAATACACAGTCTCCAGAAACACACTCTTAGCACACAGCCAGGTGCTTCTCCTGCACTTCCATGCTTACTATTCAGCACTGTGTGGTGTTTCAGATAGCAGTGTGTAACGCTAACACATTCAACATCACCAAGGCTCATTTCCTTTTCTCTAGTCTAATCACTCACCCAGGTTCCACATGCTCTTGGTCTCAAGTAGCTGTTAGGACATGTGCTCTTTTCTGCCTCTCTAAACTATAAGGAAAATGTGTCAGGCTGTTACAGTAATTATCACTTGCTCTACCACAGTAGTAAATGTGCTTTGATATTGCCAATCAAATATCGTTTTCTGCCTAGAATCACACCATGAGTCTGTGTGCACACAGGAATTGTTGTCAGAGATTTAATTTGTGTTGCTCTTGTTCTGTAAGACTTGCACTCGTAGGAGAGGGGCAGCTTGTTTTCTTGAACTGTGATGGTTAGCATTCAGCAGAAATCACTATTTCACAGATGAGAGGCAAATGCTACCACATTTGAAAACAACAGGGTAGATTTTCCTTCCACTCCTGCAATGGGTGAGGTAGTTCCTACATGTTCAAAAGCCCAATTAACCCTTACCACATGTGCTCTTACATACATCTATGCAGTCTTCATGCAGTTGTGCAAGTGTCCATGCAGATCTCTCTTGCACCTGACAATACACATTCTCTAGAAACACACCTTTAGCACACAGCCAGGTGCTTCTCCTGCACTCCCATGCTTACTATTCAGCACTGTGTGGTATTTCAGATAGCAGTGTGTAACGCTAACACATTCAACATCACCAACGCTCATTTCCTTTGCTCTAGTCTAATCACTCACCCAGGTTCCACATGCTCATGGTCTCAAATAGCTGTTAGGACATGTGCTCTTTTCTGCCTCTCTAAACTATAAGGAAAATGTGTCAGGCTGTTACAGTAATTATCACTTGCTCTACCACAGTAGTAAATGTGCTTTGAAATTGCCAATCAAATATCGTTTTCTGCCTAGAATCACACCATGAGTCTGTCTGCACACAGGAATTGTTGTCAGAGATTTAATTCGTGTTGCTCTTGTTCTGTAAGACTTGCACTCGTAGGAAAGGGGCAGCTCATATGATGGGATTTGAAAAGCTCAAAAAAAATATAGTAATATATTTAAATTACATAAAGGTATTTTTTTTTTAGTTTCTTTTAGGTATTGGTGAACAACACTGAAATAAATTAAACATGCCTATAAAATCAAGAAAGAGAAAAGAACAGCAAAAACATCTATATTTGAAGACAACTGGACAACACAAATTAGTTGAAGAACCTCATGTTGGAAAAAAGAAAAAGTCTTCTGGTAAGCAGACTTAGGATTTTTTTAAAAATATCTTCAAACATAGAAAAAATGAAAAAAATATATCCACTGCAAATAGTGTTTCAAGTAGAAAACAACAACACAATAGAAAGAAAATACTAAATGCTAATGTACAATCAGAAGCAGGAAAGAATGACTTAAAAAGAAAAACAGAATTTCAAAACATTTGTAGAAAAATGTTTCAGAGAAGAGTGATGTTCAATTTGCTAAAGGATGTGAAAAAATATAGGAAGAAAGCTAAATTTTATAAGAAAAAGAAACATATTGAATCAATTGTTGCAAAGGATTTGGAATTAAAAAGAAAACTATTCATTTTAATTTTGAACAGGATCCGTATATTAGATAAAATAGTCGATGTAATGAAGTCAAAAAGCAAAAGGAAAAGAGTAGTGAAAAAAAATAACGTTTGTAAAGTGTTCTTAGGAGCATGGAAGCATAGTTCAAGTACTGAACCATTTTTTAATGAAGAGAGTTATCTTCAAAGTAATAGTTTGCTGCATGAAGTTGACACCAGTGGTCGAGCTTATGAAGTTAAGGATGTTTGTGTAATGGAAAAGGAGAAAATGGTTCCAAGAAATGAGGAAGAAGTGTTAGCTGATGAGGTTATGGGGAAACGTCCTAAAGCCCCAGTGTACACTTGGAATTGTAGTAGTATTTGTACTGTACGACAAGAATCTATTGATAAATTTCGTGACTTATAGTAAAAATATAGTAAAAAAAGTGTTAAATAGAAGATTAAGGTGCTTCAAAGACTAGATCCATGCAGAGTGAGAAAGAATACTGGTTTGCAAGGACATTATCTGGCTTGTCTTTGTAGGAAAGTTTGTCAAAGTGTTTTTCACCATTTTAGGATGCTGGCAGTTCATCATACTGAAATGAGAAAGTTTGTGAGAAGATTGTATTTTGCTAAAAGTCCAGCACTAAAGTTACATGAGTTGAATAGTGCTCTGTTCCGTGGATCTGTATCAGATGTGAAGAAGGTTTGTGAGGATATTGAGTTTTTTTCCTTTGGTCCAGAGCAAGAAAGTGCAGGAAATGACACAATTATTGAAGAAAATGTGGAAGAGAATGGAGAACCCACTGTTAGTAAAAAATGTGAAGATCAAATGACAACATTTACTATCATCTCTAATGAAAGACCAAATATTACTTGTATTTGTTGCCGGAGAAGCCATTATAAAACTCAAACAAGGAATGTTGATCTCTATAAAAAAAGTGAAAAAGAAAATAATTATGAGTGGAAGGATTTTGCTACATATTTGTTTCTGGAAAATTGTTTTGATTTGGGTGAAGATCAGCGTATTTGTAAATACTGTTATAACAAGTTAGAAGAAAATAAAATGCCAGCTAGAGCTGTACATAATAATTTAGAATTGGTTGATATTCCTGCAGAACTTAGTGATTTAAATACGTATGAGTCTATACTCATTCAATGTGTCCATCCGTTTCAGACTATAGTTCGTATGGAGCCCAAAACAGGTAAATTACCTCCTTCAGATTTACAAAGAGGTTTAAAAGGAAGAGTTGTCTATTTGCCATTAGATTTGAAAAAAAATATTGAAACAATTGATGCAGATAGTTTGGAAACTGAACCATTAGTTATTCTGGTTAATGGTGTACCTACAAAGAATAAGAAAATTTGGCAGGAGCTAGTAGATGTACGAAAAGTACAAAGAGCAAATTTATATTTGAAAAGAAATAATAAGTACTATGAATCAATTTATATGGATGAAGATGAAGAAGTTTTACTAGCAGACACAGGAATACCAACTGGGCAAATTGAAAAAGTGGATAAGTCAAAAGAAGAAGAAATTTATGAACATTTCAGCATACATCCTCTTCATTCTAAAGAAGTTATGGGAAACACTATTGATCTGTTTCAGATGAAAAAAGCAAAAGGAACTCCCGTGAGTGTATGGGAGGAGAGCTTGGAAGCTCGCTGTTTTCCCCAGCTGTTTCCTACAGGAAAAGGTGGACGATATGATGAACGTCCAGTACAGATTCCTGCTTCTGAGTATCGGACTACAAGATTATATGCAGAAGATCCAAGATTTCGTCAAAGTATTCCTTATTTGTTCCATCTTTTATATGAAAGTGACTTGTCTGCACTATCTTATGCAGTAAATCACATTTTAAAAACTGGAGTATATCTACATAATATGTCTGCAAAGGATTTTATGAACAAAGTGCAACAGCGAGATGATCATTTGGAATCTCAATTGATTAATCTGATGGCTTGTCAGCGTGGAACTAATGAATATTGGTACCGACGCCATGGAGAATTGAAATGTATGTTACGGAATTTAGGAACTCCTACATGGTTCCTTACCCTAAGCTGTGCTGAGTACACTTGGGATGATTTACTGGATTTTCTTCAAGAGGCAAATTCAAATATTGAAAACATCCAATACAAGACAGAAGGAGAATTGTGCTCATTGGATCCGGTTAATGTTTGCAGATATTTCAATCATAGATTTGAGGCTATGATGTCCTTCATCTGCAATAAAAAAAATCCACCTCTTGGAGAGTTGTGGATTTCTTTTGGAGAAAAGAGTACCAAGCAAGAGGTGCTCCTCATATTCATATGCTGTTGTGGATCAAGGATGCCCCAACATTTGGAACAGATTCTGATGATGCAGTTTTATCTTTCATTGAAGAATATGCAACATGTGCTATACCTAAAAGTACAGAAGAAAAAAACTTAAAAGAGCAAGTTTTACGTTTCCAAAGTCATCGGTGTGGAAAATACTGTTGACAAAAGTACAAGAGTAAAGATAAATTCTACACAAAATGTCGATTTGGATTTCCACGACCTGTTCTTTCAAAAGGAAGAGTAAACAGTTTTATGTCAGCTGTGCGACATACCATTACAAGAAAATCTCCGGAAAATACCTACAACCTAAGAAGAAAAGAAGAGTCAAAATATATAAATGACTACAACCCAGTCATTTTATCCATGTGGAATGCTAACATGGATATTCAGTATGTAGCTGACAATTCTATTGCTGTTGCTCGGTATGTCACATCTTACATTACTAAATCTGAGAAAACGGAATTGAAAGAAATGTGGGAAGAGACTTCTCACGAGAAGACTGTCAGTAAAAAGCTATACAGTTTCAGTTTAAAGATGTTATCGCATCAAGAAATTGGCTCATACGAATGCTCAGATAGGTTATCATCTGCAAGTCTGTACTCCAAATCCAGAAGAATAATTTGGGTAAGTTTAGGCCTTGTAGGAATGCGAAAACGGGTACTGAAATCTATTCGAGAAATTGAATATTTAGCAGAGAACGAACCAGAAACTACAGACATTTTGAAAACAAATATGTTGGACACATATTACCCAAACAGAAGTCATCATCTTGAGAACATGTGTCTCTATGAAGTGCTGCAGAACTACATTTATAAACGGAATGCCACAGAAGACATAAACAATGGAAAATATAAAGTCATTGGTGAGGAAGGATGTTTGGTGAAACAAACAAAAGGAAGTTTGATTAATCACAGGAAGCTGAGTTGCGACACTACTGACAAAAAGGAATTTTACTACTTAGCACTTTTACAGCTGTTTAAACCATGGCGTTCAGAGGATGAATTACTTGGAGATTTTCAGAGCTATGAAGATTCCTTTAATGCATGCAAAGATAACATAGAATGCAGTACTTTCTCAAATTATGTACAAATGTTAAATGAAGAAATTGAACAAGAAGCTACAATTGCAGCTGAAGTAGCTAGAGACAGTTCTCAAGACAGTCAAAGTTCTGGTACGCTCAGTCAAGATGCCCTAGGACAACCAATCGTAGAAAATGAAGCTGCAATAGCCATGACTGAAGTGGAAACAGCTATGAATCAAGCTCAGGAAGATTTAATAGACTTACCAAATTTGGAACAACAACTGAATGATGAACAACAACAAATTTATGAAGAAGTCACAAAACAAATTGATCATGGATTACTACATGAAAATAAAGAGTGCTCATGCACAGCATTTGAACCAATCAGAATGTATGTGAGTGGACAAGCTGGAACTGGAAAAAGTTTCTTAATTAAAGTAATTAGAGGCTACCTACAGAAAAAAACTGATTCACCTTTGTCTTGTGTTGTTACTGCTCCAACTGGGTTAGCAGCATATAACATAAAAGGAATTACCTTACATCGTTTGCTAATGTTACCAGTAGAGCATGAGAACAAAATAGAATACCACAAGCTAACAGGAGAAGCATGTTTTGAAGTTTCAAGACTGTTGAAGAAAATGAAAGTTCTCATTATTGATGAGGTAAGCATGGTATCAAACTTAATGCTTGCCTTTGTACATTTAAGAATGGAGCAAATTCTAAAGACAGACTATGACGTGTTATTTGGAGGAAAACATGTTATAGTTTTTGGGGATCTACTGCAGCTCACTCCAGTTAAAGGACAACCTGTATTTAATACTGTTACACATGAAGACACGAAAAAGTCGTTAGGAAGTATAGGTAATATGAATATTTGGTCATACTTTGAGTACAAAGAACTCATTACCAATATGCGGCAAGCAAATGATGATGATTATGCAAGTATTCTCAAAGATATCAGAATTGGACTACTCACAGAAAATGGCAGAAAAGCTTTACAGAGTCGATTGCTATGTAATTTGTTTCCAACAGAACAAATAGTTCCAGAGAAAATATACATGAAAATTGCAGAAAAAAATACTGTAATCTGCTTAATGCCAACACTACATGAATGCTCTAAATTCAATGAAGAACTTTTGAAATTGGAAAATGAAGAGATTATGAAAATGGAAGCCGTGGATAAAATACAGCATGAAGGCATAACAATTACATTGACAGGCAAATTGAAAACTTAATTAGATCCTCTAGAGAAAAACATATCGAAAACAGCTGGTTTAGAAAAGAATCTTTATGTATGTATGAACTGTTGAGTAATTTTAAGACGTAATTTGAATGTAGAAAAAGGTTTAGTGAATGGAGCTATGGGTAAAGTTGTGGGTTTTGTTAACTACCAGAAAAAAGATGGAATTTAATTTTTAAAAATAAAATTTGATCAGATTGAAGAGGTTAAAGACATTAGTCGTTGTTCAGTTCATTTTTTGCTTGTGAAAGACTTATATGTACGTAGGAAGCAGTTTCCGTTTCCTCTAGCATATGCTGTAACTATTCACAAATCTCAAGGATTAACTGTAGATAGTGCTTTTGTAAACATTGGATCTAGTGTGTTTAAAGAAGTTATTGCATATGTTGCTTTGTCACAAGTGAAAAAATTATCTGGTTTATTCATGATAGACTTTGATGACTCAAAAGTTAGTGCTGATGCAAATTGTGTAAAGGAGTATAATCGATTAAGAAGAAACTATGCTCCTCATTTAGGTCAGTATCCTGTGTTTGAAAAACGTGTTGTTTGTCGGAAAAGGAGAATTGAGAATATCTGTAATGAGGATGTACAGAAGAGAAAACAAAAGGAGAGTGATGTGATTGCAAGCAAAAAGAAAAAGGACAATGTTGAAGAGGTTGTTGGTTGTCATTTTGAAAATAGCTCTGGTATCAACTGCTACGCTAATGTAGTGCTGAATGTTGTATTTTATCTTGGAAGTTTGCAAGAGCAGATAATACTAAATCATGAAAAAAGATTTTGTTCTCTGCTGAGTTTCCTTTATGAGAAGCTGAGTAAAACTAAAATAGAAAGTGCTTCTGATGTTAGAAATCTTTTAGATGTATGTTCTGGATGTACACAGTTTACTGAAAATGTCCAGCAAGATGCACAGGAATTCTTAATGTATATGCTTATGGTACTGGAAGATGAAGGGGTAGAAATAGAAAATATGTTTGGTCTCTCTTATAAATGGGAACATTCTTGTGAAAACTGTATGAACTCATGCAGCACTAATATTGATTCTGAAAGGTTCATACATTTAACATTACCAGAGAGTAAAGCAGTGACTTTTAGTAAATTAGTTAAAGATGCAAATCACAACATGGAATGTTCTCAATGTAAATCAGAAATGTTATCAACGTTATTTTTAAAGAAATATGGACAGTATATAATTTTAATGATGCAACGTTGTAGAGCTGATGGAACAAAATTGGACACTTTAATAAAGAAGTTTACAGGAAATCAATTATCAATATCAGGAAAGACTTTTGTTGCAGTTGCAATAATTTTCCATGACGGACCTTCTATAACTTCTGGTCATTACACAGTTTATCTTGTGAAAAAGGCTGGACACTGTGTAATGATTCTCAATTGATTTTCAAGCAACGTTTGCCTGCAGAATTACCAAATTCCTACTTAATTTTTCTAAAACCAAAATTTTAGATACAAATTGCACCATCTGAAGAAACCATTATTTCGATTTTATAAGATTACCATTGGATATTTCACCTAAAAAGGGTTTAAAAATTACCATTTGGCCTCATAGAAAGGTAAACATTTCTATTGTGGACTTCTTTGACCGATATTATTTTGGTGTATGTGCTTAAGCAACAAGATTTACAGACGTTATTTATTGCAAATAGTTATTGTTCTTAGAAGATATTTTAAATATTTATGTTACATTTCTATCAAGGTATGTTTTACTGAGGATAGATTCTGTGCTTTTTTAAACAATCTTTCAGATTGTTAATTTTTGTTGCCCGCTGTTAAGTGATGAATGCAATTGATATCACTATTTTCAGTGAAATTCAATATATTCTGAAAACAGCAAAAAAAGGGCAAAAAATTACTTTGTTAATTATGAAAATATGTGTACTGTATTCTAAAATGTATTGTTAAATATTACTACTTTTTTTCTTTTTTTTCAGATCTAGAAAGAAAATTTAGGAAATTGAATCCATTTTTCTTGTAATTAACAAAACCCATTTATTTCTAATTAAGTTATTTTGTTGGTCAGGTAAGTTTAAAATATCTGTATTTCTCACCCCTTCATTTTCATACTCCCTTTTCTTCACTTCTCCTCACTCTGCTTTTCTCATTCCCCTTCCCTCTCTCTTCTTCCTTTACTGCTCTTTCGTAACTCCCTCACTCCTTCTCTACTACTCCCCTAGGTTTACTGCCTCCATCACTATTTTTTCAACCATATTTCTCTCCCTGTCTCCATATGTCTCAGTCATTCTAACTGCCTTACTCCTTCTCAGTTCCTTGCTCTCTGTCTCTGTTTCTGTCTCCCTCCCTTTGTCTGACTTACCCTTAATTTCCTTAACATCTTTGGAGCAGATTTACAAGCCCCCTGCGCCACCACTACGTCACTTTTCATGACGTACTGGTGGCGCAGGGGGCTCCTCCATATTTACAAGGAGAGGAAAAGCCACCCTGCGTCACTTTTCCTCTCCTCGTAAATACAGCCACTTCACACGCAGCACTGTGCGTTGAAGGGGCGTTCCATGGGTGTTGTTGTGGGTGTTCCCACGCAACACCCATAGAACTAGACACATCTCCAGATTTACGAGAAATCGTAACTCTGGAGATACGTGTGAATGCTACGCCACCCTAGAGGGGGCGTAGCAAGGCGCAATGAGGAGAAATGTTTTCATTTCTCCTCGTTTTTTCCTCTTTCAGTGCCTGCTGCATGCTACAGCACGCATTGAAAGAGGAAAAAGCCTCTTGTGATTGTTTTTGTGCAGGAAGGTGTCCCTTCCTGCACAAGAACAATCTCCCCACCACGCAGGCATCCTTGCAGCATGGTGCAAGGGAGCCTGCGTCGGCGCATGGCTGCAGTTTGTGCGCCAGCGCAGGGGAAGCATAGAGATGCGACATATTCTTGTAAATATGTCGCATCTCTGTGCTTCTAAACTAACGCAGCACGGCGCAGCAAAATTACTTGCTGCACCGTGCTACGTTAGTTTGTTATAAATCTGCCCCTCTGTTTCTACCACTCCTCCTCTTTCCATCACTCATTTTCCATCTATGTTAATTTTTTTAACCTTCTCTGTCATTCTCCTTCCCTCACCTTCCCTAACTGTCACTATCCTTTTCTCATAGTTACTCCTATTCTCCTACTTCACTTCCTCCTGTCTGTATCTCACACCCCTTCACCTTTTCGCATTCTTTCCTTCACTCTCCCTCACTCTGCTTTGCTCATTGAAATCCTGACTCCCTTTCTCTCACTCCAGTTTCCTAAATCCCTCCATCCCCTCACTCCCCATCTCTCACTTTCCCTTACCCCCTTTTCTAATCCTCATATCTGTTATCTCACCATCACTCCACTTCTCTTACTTTCAATCCCTTTACCCTGCTGTACTTCATCTGCTTCATCTGTTACTCCCTTTTCCTATCTCCGTCCCTTACTCCCCTTTTCTCACTCACCCCTCCCTCACTCTCCATTACTCACTGCCATTCCCTTACTCATTCACTCTTCTTACCTGTATCCTCTACCCAGCGGCGTCACTATGGGGGTGCGGGGGGTGCGGACCGCACCGGGTGACACCCTCAAGTGGGGTGACACCAACAGGGCCCGTCAGGGGCCGGCTTTAGGGCGGTGCGACCGGGTGCTGGCTTCCTGGGGGCGTCGTGTTTGAAAGTTTATTAAGCTTTTTAAGCACCTGCTGCAGCGTTTCTTTCTGCCAGCAATTAGCAGGCCTCACATAAATGTCAAGATAACTGGTGTGATTAATTATCTTCCTGGAGAGAGATCAGTGTTTTGTAAAGTTGAGGTTTTGACTTAGGTAAAGTTAGTGCAGAGGGTTAATATGCCTGCTGCAAAGAACGTGTGCCAAGTAGATTACAGAGTGCAGATCAGCAGGTTACTGATTTCAAAAGAGACATCCTTTTGTTGCAATTTATAACTTAAAGTCCTAATATTCAACAGTGAGCCATTAACTTTCATCCTAAAACTGCATACACACCTCAAAATATACTTTATTAGAACATTGATTAATGTTGCAAAAAGGGTTAATTTGGCTAGAAATAGATTCTTATTATTTAAGAAAACTCCCAACTATGCTGTTTCTTTTTCGACTCTGCGTTTGTGCTTCTCCACACCAAGTACTATACTGCCTACCAGTATGGATGACATGTGACTCCTACACTTTCAGTCCTTTGGTTTATGTATCATTTCCTATACACGGATTTACACACCTATGATTGATTGTCTCTGTGTAATGTGTGTGTGATGCAAAGTTCTCGGACACCCTACACTGGTATGAGTGGCGCTATATAACTAATTCAATGCATCTGAGAGAGTGTGGTTATGGTGACTTGGTCACTGTTAAAGGGTGCTAGTGAGAGAATCCGTGGTGGAGGTGGTCATTGGGGGGGCGCCAACAAACATTGTCGCACAGGGCGCCACCAGCGCTAAAGCCGGCCCTGGGGCCCATGTGCGCAGAGCAACCTAACCTTTTATGAAGAGGATGTGCCTGTGCGCAGTGCACACTGTCTCCTCTCCTTTCTTTTATTTGCTTCCCTGTGAAATGGATCCAAAAAAGAAAATCACTTTTGCTGGAAATCAATGTCGTATTTTTCTGACATTTAATTCCAAAATGCAGCATCAGGAATAAAAGTTTAAAAATATGAAAAATAAATAAAGTAAGACAGAGTGGTAGCAAACTGTCCAGATTGATTTTTATTCACACCCAAACACATTAGCGCCACTTTTACAGAGTTTGCCAGTGAAGAGCTATTTTTGTTGTCTTGGCTTTGTTTTCCCTGGGCTTGGAGCTAGTGCACCAATCCTGGAGGTACTGCAATGTGAGGATTGAAAAACAAAATTGGTACTGCTGCTCTGTATCTAGGGATGTTGTCTTTTTTTACCATACTGCTTACGTTTTGTAAGGATATAAGCAATGGCCATTGAAATGGGTCCATTCAGGGCCCTGTTGTCATGTCCTTAACTTTTCAGGCAAAAGCACTCACTGATTTCTGAACAGTGAGTGTAAAAGCGTTAAGGTAACCATGTTGTTCCTGCTTACATTTCACATGGTTTGCAAAATGTTGCATTCCCTATGATTGTTTGCTTTTTCCAGGATGCTGTCACTTTTTTTTGTAGGCCACATATTGCTCTTGCCCAGTGCGTAATTTAAATTGAGCCGCATCCAGGTGTTTATAGCTGGCAACAATTGGGTTGTAGTTGAAGGCAGTCTGAGTTTTTCTCAGTGGGGCAGTATGGTGTTCAGTGGGGGAGAGGATGTGGCACTATGGCCAGAGCTGCTGAATTTGGAACTGGGGAACCAGGTTCAGCCTTAATAACCAGTCCACCAGACCACTCTCCTGAGAGAGCACTATCTCATGCTAGACCTTAGAAGGCTTCGCAAGACATTAGAAGCCCCGGTGTCGTAGCACCAGCAGGTGGACCCTAGCATGACAAGTGTAGGTTAACCTTCAAGGCTTGTCCACTACTATTCATACTGAAGTTCACCCTCAGTTTTGCGGCAGGCCTATGAAGCAGTACACCCTAGAACAGTGACCCTGTCACTGAGATCACAGGACCCTTGAGAAGGGCCAGCTCTAGGGCGGTGCAACCGGTGTGACCGCACCAGGTGCTCACTTTCGGTGGAGGCATCATTTTTGCAAGTATATTATGGTTTTAAAAGCGCTTGCTGCCTCCTTCCTGGCCTCCAGTAATTTTCGGTAACAATAAAAATGTCATGATGACTCTGGTGATTAATGTTCTTCCTAGAGAGAGATCGGAATTTTGTCTAATGAAAGATTTGACTCATGGAAAGGTAGCTCAGAGGGTTAATGTACCTGCTGCAAAGAACATGTACCATGCAGATCACAAAGTGCACATAATGTAAATAGGCCAGTGGGCTACTGCTTTTGCCAGAGAGATCCTTTTGTTACTTGCAGTTTATAAGTTAAATTCCTAACATAGAACAGTGAGCTATTAACTGTCATCTACTCCGCAGCAACACAAGTCAAATTTTTTATTAACTTTTGATACGTTTGGTGAGATCATGCTGCAGATCTTGCATTATGAGGCAAATATGGCAGAGCCATTATTATTTAGAAAACATTTGCAAACTAGGATTTTTAGCAATTCATGTTTGAACTGCTGTTTTGGTAAAGGGAGAAGTGCTGATGACAGAAACTCCATGGCTTGTGCTTCCACATTTTATCGTATTTGGGGACATTCTGTGATTAGAAGCATATCCCACTTTGTGAACACATTTTACTGTCAATAACTCATTATAACCTTAAATAATCATGTGTATCCATTGGTTGATAAAACTGGGCAGTGAAACCAAACAAATACAAAAAATTGGAATGTTTGCGCATTCTGGCCACGCCTCTGGCTCTGCCCACTGATCCAATCCTTGGGTTATTCCCGCCCTTTGATTCTCCGCCCACAGTTCCCCTACTTTTTTTCCCCCACTTCGACCACTGATATATCGTGTTGATGAATAGTGGTAACACCACACCAGTAAAAAGTACCATACCTATGATATTATAAATTCCAATAAACTGTGGACTAGCAGGTAGCCCACTGTACAACCTGATTAATGAATCATTATCACACTGTTGTTAACAGGCACATTTTGTAAATATAGGACCTACATTTACAAACGTTACTAAGGATTCTGTATGGTCCCGTTATTTGCCAACTGTGTCCACTGGCGGACTCGGGCGGACTCGGGCGGACTCGGTCCATGCGGTAAGTCGTGAGGGGGTGACACCATGAGTTACCCGCACCGGGTGACACCAACCCTAGTGACGCCACTGCCTCTACCATTAGTCTTTTTGTTGCAGTCAGTCTTTCACTTCCCTTTCATGACTGATCATACTTTCCTTTTCTCACTCATTCTGTCAGTCGTTTCCTCCTCTTCACTCAGTCATTTCAATCATTTCAATCATTCATGTATACACTACACATTCATTCAATAAAATTACAACACAGTATATTAAGAATATAGCTCTTCTTGGAGAAGTGAAGTGAGTTCTGAAAAGAACTGTTTTTTTTGTCGAGCAGCAAAAAAAAAAAAAAAAAAACTGTTCACCAGGTCCAAAAAAAAATTTAAAAAAATTATGGGGTGGAGCAGCAAAAAAAATTAAAAAAATGAAAACCTGTTCACCAGGATAAAAAAAAATTAAAAAATATGGGGTGGTGCTTTTGTGCTGTTGGATTTTATTCTCTATCAGGTTAATGCAGCTCTCACCATAACAGAGAACAACATTGCACTCATTGCACCGGATATGAACCCTCTGGAACAGAGGTTGGATATCCAGAGGTCTGGAACCTGGTGATTCTGCGGCCGCAGATGATGTGCTCGGCTGAGGGCCTGGAGGGTTGGCTCTTGTGGCTGTTCTACACTCACGTGCATAAGCCACAGGATGCATTGTTTGAAAGTGCCTCAACATAGTATAAATACTAAAGGAGTATTTTTTTTAGGATCTCCTCGAGACAAAACAACTCCACAAACAGTGCAGGTGACTTTTGGGGCATTCACCTTCTTCTGACCCTCTGGAAAAGTAAAGAACTTCCAGATGAAGGAGTCCTTCTGTTTCCTCTGCCTTGCTGCCACAAAGGTCTCCTCCTCACTCTCTGAAGAAGTCTGCTGTTCTGCCATTGCTGCTCAGCTCCTTCTCCCAGAAAATAAGAAGAAATAATGAGGGGAGTGGGTGTGGTGTTTGAAGATTCTGGAACTGAAACTACTATGAACCAATGAAAAGTGTTGTTTCGTAATCACATGACTTGCCGTGCGCGCACGGAGCACGCATGCATGCGCACACGGAGCACGCACGCGTGCGCAAACGGAGCACGCACGCATGCGCACTCGGAGCATGTACGGAGCGCGCACGGAGCACGTATGCATGCGCACACGAAGCACGCATGCGCACACGAAGATGGTGCGTGCACCGTACGCACACGGTACGCGCACGGTGCGCGCACCCCCGTGGCAGAAGATAGCCAAAGAGAAAAGTTAAGAATGTGAAAACAAGTAACGGAAGACACTTCCTAACGCCCTAGGCCTTGTCACAGCGTCTCAAAAGGACCCACAAGAGGAAAAAAAATGCTTTTGATTTTGCTGGTGCGCGCACCGTCAAAAACCCTAAAAAAATATAAATAAATAAAAATGATTAAACTGTTTATAAGTTTATAGAAGATATTAACTATACTGTTCAACTTTATCCTAATTCAAAAAAAAAAGAGCTGAGCCATTCCATATTACAGGATACAGTCAATCTATAACTATATACATAGGTAGTTTATTGTAAAATAAATATATAAAAAATATAATAATACATACATAAATTAGCATTTAAAAAAACCTTACAAATTCACAAAAAAAAACATAGGTTTCACACACGTTATAGTTAGAAATTAGCATTTAAAAAAACCTTGCAAATTCACTGAAAAAAACGTAGGTTTCACACACGTTATAGTTAGGAATTAGCATTTAAAAAACCTTGCAAATTCACTGAAAAACGATAGGTTTCACACACGTTATAGTTAAGAATTAGCATTTAAAAAACCTTGCAAATTCACTGAAAAAACCATAGGTTTCACACATGTTATAGTTAGCTGGACATTTCACTCGTACAAAACCATTGAAATTCCCCCGTTACATTTAGTTCAGCTAACTAAAACTCACGCTCCCGCAATCCACTGCTGATGACGTCACATATTAAATCACTCATGACATGGCCAGTGACATCACTCATGACATCACTGATGACATCTCAAATGACATCACTGATGACATCACTGATGACATCATCCAGTGAATATGTGTCTTTCTGATAAATAAATATTTTTTATATATGTATATCTAAAGGTTAATGGAAGAAAAAATGGGTAAATAAGTGTCTAAATGGATGTTTTTTTTGTAAAATTAATTGTATAACTGACTTATTAACAGTATCTTAGTGAATACAAGTATTAGTGAGTAATGTTTAAATATTTAAATATCTGTATCAGTGTCTCACTTTGTGGATAAGTGGCTGCATGGGTTGGAGAGTAGCTACATGAGTGTGTATATGGGTTATTAGTTCGTTTTTAGAGTATCAGTATGAGTGTCTGTATGGTTCAGTGGGGGATGTTACTTAGCGTATGGACGCATGAATGAGTGACTCACTATTTGTATGTATTTTGAAGACAGTATGTGTGCAGGACAGTATGGGTGGATGAGTGTGTGTATGGGTGAGTAAGAGAGTGAATGACTTTCTCAATAATGTCTTTATGAGTAGGTCCATATGTTTGAACTAGTATATGTGAGTATTGATGTATATAAGTGAGGATATATGAGAGTGAGAGATTGGTAGAGATCCTGTATAACTAAGTATGTGTTTCTATAAGTGATTGTTTTAGAGAGTAAGTATGTGTACGTTTCTGTAGAAGTAAGTGTACTGGTGTGTGTATAGCTGTACATGCAAGTAAATGGATGTTTATTTGCATGTGTCAGTATGTGTGTGAGTAACTCTATGTATGAGTGTAGGTGTGTAACAGGATATATAGGTGTATGATTACATATGATGACTGAGTACATGTATGAGTGACTATATAGAAGTGTTGATGAATGAGTGGATGCGTATGTAGATTTTGGAATTACTGAATAGGTTGTTCTAACTGGTATTGGTATCTCTATAGTTTTCAAAACTTTAGTTTGTATTTTTCAATGTGTGTATTAAAGTTTATATTAGGATAAGAGGAGGTCTGCACCTCTTACACAATGATGATGTCATCAGTGATGTCATTTGAGATGTCACCAGTGATGTCATGAGTGATGTAATGTGTGACGTCATCAGCAGTGGATTGCGGACGCGTGAGTTATAGTTAGCTGAACTAACTATAACGGGGGAATTTCAATGGTTTTGTACGAGTGAAATGTCCAGCTAACTATAACATATGTGAAACCTATGGTTTTTTCAGTGAATATATATATATATATATATATCCTTCATTTTCAGCTCAAGTTGGGACTTCAGCGCTTCTTGTTTGGGGGCGGTGCGTATTTTCTCCGGCAGCACTACGCCAGTCACAATTTCTTCCAAAACTGCTCAGGGGATAAAAAATAAACCACACTCACTCTGGATTTGCTCGTGAAAATGTATTGCAAAGCGGAAATTGCCTCTTTGCAATGAATTTTCACGAGCATAATCCAGAGTGAATGCGGTTTCATTTTCATCGCCTCGGCGGTTTTGGAATATATATATATATATATATATATATATATATATATATATATATATATATATATATATATATATATATATATATATATATATATATATATATATATATATATATATATATATTACCTACTGGCGGTCGCCAGTAGGTAGTTATAGTTAGGACCACGTTTCCATAGGAAAACCTCAACATTCTATTTTGAATAACTTTGGCGCCGGTCGACGAATCCTCGCGAATTTCTCAAAATAGGTGGGGCGCTACGCTCCGCTCCTACCCTGAAAGTCTCGGGGGGATCCGTCAAGCGGGGGCTGAGATAAAAGGGGGGTCCCAAAACGCGTTTTTCCCATGCATTTTTCCATAGGACCTTTAGAACGAGCTACAGCCCGAACGGCTGAACAGAATTACTCAAAATTTGGCAGAGAGGTAGTCCCTAGGTCAAGGAAGTGCCTTTTGTAGGTCTGGTGTAAATCTGTTCAGTATTTCCGGAGAAAATAGCATTTAAAAGCATATATATATATATATGCGCGCAGGGTGCGCGCACCGTGCGAGCACCGTGCGAGCACCCTAACGTGCGCGAGCGTAATTCTGATTGGTGGTTACATGTTAGTCAACGTTCGAATCGGTCGAAATCAGGAAGTGTCGGCCGCCATTTTGTTTGTTTTCAGTGCGAGAGTGAAAAAGGAAGGTGGCGAACGTGAAAAGGGGGCAGGGTAGAGAGTTCCTGACCCCCTAGCCTTTGTCAGGGGGTCCCTGAAGGACCCCGAAGGCAAAAAAAAAAAATTTTTTTTTTTAAAAAATCGCGGGGGTGCGCGCACAGTGCGCGCACCCTGAAAAACACAAAAAAAAATTTTTTTTTTTGCAAAAAAAAAAAAATAATTCGCAGGGTGAAAACCAAAAAAAAAAATAATAATAATTTTTAATACGTAGTTTATTGCAAAATAAATATATAAAAAATAATACATAAATAAATTAGCATTTAAAAAACCGTACAAATTCACTGAAAAAACCATAGGTTTCACACACGTTATAGTTAGGAATTAGCATTTAAAAAACCTTGCTAATTCACTGAAAAAACCATAGGTTTCACACATGTTATAGTTAGCTGGACATTTTACTGATAAAAAACCAATGAAATTCCCCCGTTATAGTTACTGTAGGCAACTATAACTCACGCGACCGTAATCCTCTGCTGATGACATATGTGTCTTTATGAAAAAAAAATATTTGTAATATATGTATAGCTAAAATTTAATGGAAGAAGACATGGGCAAATAAGTGTCTAAATACAGTATTAGCATCAGCAGAGGATTGCGGTCGCGTGAGTTATAGTTGCCTACAGTAACTATAACGGGGGAATTTCATTGGTTTTTTATCAGTAAAATGTCCAGCTAACTATAACATGTGTGAAACCTATGGTTTTTTCAGTGAATATATATATATATATCTCGAGTCCAATCCCACTTCCAAGAAACGGGCCGACACATGCTCAGTGGATAAGATGGATTTATTGCGTTGGTTTCCCAGTTCAAAGTCCTGTTAAAATGGTGAAACGCTGGGCAGACGCGTTTCAGCCTTGCGGCTTTCCTCAGTGCCCGCTTCACTTAGATAGTGTTCTGCCTGGGGGCTAGTATTTGAGGGTAGATAGCACTTCCCTCATTGGAGCATATTGCTCTTGACCCCACCTCTCTCAGCCTTTGACTCCGCCACTCCTGCTGTGATCCGTCTCGGGTTTTCATGTCCCACGCTGTGATTGCAGATACAGTGATCTGCTTTTTCATACACCAAGTGGTGTATGAAACTAAATCGTGAAACAGGAAGGCATGCTTGGGAATAATGACTGGAGGGTCAGAGCAATGTCGAGTGCTTTGGTAAATGCTGAGGGCAATTTGTTTATTGATTTCTGCACGGCGGCCTGGTCGTGGCCAAAGCACCATCGCCTGCTGGAAGAGAAAAGATACTCAGCAGTGCGAGGCTTGAGACTGAAACGAATTCGGACTCTGTGGCACAGCGCTCTATTATCAACATAACATGCTGGAGTTTGACACAACCTACTAAAGGTAATTTTAAAAATGCACAATGGCAAATTTACACTCGGACTTACTTAAAGGAACAATGCACTTTCGCTTTACAGACTACAAGTCCCATTAATCACCAGTATGACGATGCACTCAGCAGACGCCCACTGGGGGGCTTGTTAATTAAATAAGTCGGAAATGAAGGGTAAAGCGATTTCTGAGTGTTATTTCTGCAGCCTCTGAAGACGGGGTTCCGACCCTGAAACGCGTCAGGCAAACTAAATGGTGAAACAGGAAGGCATGCTTGTGAATAATGACTGGAGGGTCAGAGCAATGTCGAGTGCTTTGGTAAATGCTGAGGGCAATTTGTTTATTGATTTCTGCACGGCGGCCTGGTCGTGGCCAAAGCACCATCGCCTGCTGGAAGAGAAAAGATACTCAGCATTGCGAGGCTTGAGACTGAAACGAATTCGGACTCTGTGGCACAGCGCTCTATTATCAACATAACATGCTGGAGTTTGACACAACCTACTAAAGGTAATTTTAAAAATGCACAATGGCAAATTTACACTCGGACTTACTTAAAGGAACAATGCACTTTCGCTCTACAGACTACAAGTCCCATTAATCACCAGTATGACGATGCACTCAGCAGACGCCCACTGGGGGGCTTGTTAATTAAATAAGCCGGAAATGAAGGATAAAGCGATTTCTGAGTGTTATTTCTGCAGCCTCTAAAGACGGGGTTCCGACCCTGAAACGCGTCAGGCAAACTAAATGGTGAAACAGGAAGGCATGCTTGTGACTAATGACTGGAGGGTCAGAGCAATGTCGAGTGCTTTGGTAAATGCTGAGGGCAATTTGTTTATTGATTTCTGCACGGCGGCCTGGTCGTGGCCAAAGCACCATCGCCTGCTGGAAGAGAAAAGATACTCAGCAGTGCGAGGCTTGAGACTGAAACGAATTCGGACTCTGTGGCACAGCGCTCTATTATCAACATAATATGCTGGAGTTTGACACAACCTACTAAGGGTAATTTTAAAAATGCACAATGGCAAATTTACACTCGGACTTACTTAAAGGAACAATGCACTTTCGCTTTACAGACTACAAGTCCCATTAATCACCAGTATGACGATGCACTCAGCAGACGCCCACTGGGGGGCTTGTTAATTAAATAAGCCGGAAATGAAGTGTAAAGCGATTTCTGAGTGTTATTTCTGCCGCCTCTGAAGACGGGGTTCCGACCCTGAAACGCGTCAGGCAAACTAAATGGTGAAACAGGAAGGCATGCTTGTGAATAATGACTGGAGGGTCAGAGCAATGTCGAGTGCTTTGGTAAATGCTGAGGGCAATTTGTTTATTGATTTCTGCACGGTGGCCTGGTCGTGGCAAAAGCACCATCGCCTGCTGGAAGAGAAAAGATACTCAGCAGTGCGAGGCTTGAGACTGAAACGAATTCGGACTCTGTGGCACAGCGCTCTATTATCAACATAACATGCTGGAGTTTGACACAACCTACTAAAGGTAATTTTAAAAATGCACAATGGCAAATTTACACTCGGACTTACTTAAAGGAACAATGCACTTTCGCTTTACAGACTACAAGTCCCATTAATCACCAGTATGACGATGCACTCAGCAGACGCCCACTGGGGGGCTTGTTAATTAAATAAGTCGGAAATGAAGGGTAAAGCGATTTCTGAGTGTTATTTCTGCAGCCTCTGAAGACGGGGTTCCGACCCTGAAACGCGTCAGGCAAACTAAATGGTGAAACAGGAAGGCATGCTTGTGAATAATGACTGGAGGGTCAGAGCAATGTCGAGTGCTTTGGTAAATGCTGAGGGCAATTTGTTTATTGATTTCTGCACGGCGGCCTGGTCGTGGCCAAAGCACCATCGCCTGCTGGAAGAGAAAAGATACTCAGCAGTGCGAGGCTTGAGACTGAAACGAATTCGGACTCTGTGGCACAGCGCTCTATTATCAACATAACATGCTGGAGTTTGACACAACCCACTAAAGGTAATTTTAAAAATGCACAATGGCAAATTTACACTTGGACTTACTTAAAGGAACAATGCACTTTCGCTTTACAGACTACAAGTCCCATTAATCACCAGTATGACGATGCACTCAGCAGACGCCCACTGGGGGGCTTGTTAATTAAATAAGCCGGAAATGAAGGGTAAAGCGATTTCTGAGTGTTATTTCTGCAGCCTCTGAAGACGGGGTTCCGACCCTGAAACGCGTCAGGCAAACTAAATGGTGAAACAGGAAGGCATGCTTGTGAATAATGACTGGAGGGTCAGAGCAATGTCGAGTGCTTTGGTAAATGCTGAGGGCAATTTGTTTATTGATTTCTGCACGGCGGCCTGGTCGTGGCCAAAGCACCATCGCCTGCTGGAAGAGAAAAGATACTCAGCAGTGCGAGGCTTGAGACTGAAACGAATTCGGACTCTGTGGCACAGTGCTCTATTATCAACATAACATGCTGGAGTTTGACACAACCTACTAAAGGTAATTTTAAAAATGCACAATGGCAAATTTACACTCGGACTTACTTAAAGGAACAATGCACTTTCGCTTTACAGACTACAAGTCCCATTAATCACCAGTATGACGATGCACTCAGCAGACGCCCACTGGGGGGCTTGTTAATTAAATAAGCCGGAAATGAAGGGTAAAGCGATTTCTGATTGTTATTTCTGCAGCCTCTGAAGACGGGGTTCCGACCCTGAAACGCGTCAGGCAAACTAAATGGTGAAACAGGAAGGCATGCTTGTGACTAATGACTGGAGGGTCAGAGCAATGTCGAGTGCTTTGGTAAATGCTGAGGGCAATTTGTTTATTGATTTCTGCACGGCGGCCTGGTCGTGGCCAAAGCACCATCGCCTGCTGGAAGAGAAAAGATACTCAGCAGTGCGAGGCTTGAGACTGAAACGAATTCGGACTCTGTGGCACAGCGCTCTATTATCAACATAACATGCTGGAGTTTGACACAACCTACTAAAGGTAATTTTAAAAATGCACAATGGCAAATTTACACTTGGACTTACTTAAAGGAACAATGCACTTTCGCTTTACAGACTACAAGTCCCATTAATCACCAGTATGACGATGCACTCAGCAGACGCCCACTGGGGGGCTTGTTAATTAAATAAGCCGGAAATGAAGGGTAAAGCGATTTCTGAGTGTTATTTCTGCAGCCTCTGAAGACGGGGTTCCGACCCTGAAACGCGTCAGGCAAACTAAATGGTGAAACAGGAAGGCATGCTTGTGAATAATGACTGGAGGGTCAGAGCAATGTCGAGTGCTTTGGTAAATGCTGAGGGCAATTTGTTTATTGATTTCTGCACGGCGGCCTGGTCGTGGCCAAAGCACCATCGCCTGCTGGAAGAGAAAAGATACTCAGCAGTGCGAGGCTTGAGACTGAAACGAATTCGGACTCTGTGGCACAGCGCTCTATTATCAACATAACATGCTGGAGTTTGACACAACCTACTAAAGGTAATTTTAAAAATGCACAATGGCAAATTTACACTCGGACTTACTTAAAGGAACAATGCACTTTCGCTTTACAGACTACAAGTCCCATTAATCACCAGTATGACGATGCACTCAGCAGACGCCCACTAGGGGGCTTGTTAATTAAATAAGCCGGAAATGAAGGGTAAAGCGATTTCTGAGTGTTATTTCTGCAGCCTCTGAAGATGGGGTTCCGACCCTGAAACGCGTCAGGCAAACTAAATGGTGAAACAGGAAGGCATGCTTGTGAATAATGACTGGAGGGTCAGAGCAATGTCGAGTGCTTTGGTAAATGCTGAGGGCAATTTGTTTATTGATATATATATATATATCTATATATATATTATCTACTGGCGGTCGCCAGTAGATAGTTATAGTTAGGACCCTGTTTCCATAGGAAATCCGCAACATTCTATTTGGAATAACTTTGGCGCCGGTCGACGAATCCTCGCGAAATTTTCAAAACTAATGGGGCGCTACGCTCCGCTCCTACCCTGAAAGTCTCGGGGGGATTCGTCAAGCGGGGGCTGAGAAAAAAGGGGGGTCCCAAAACGTGTTTTCCCCATGCATTTTTCCATAGGACCTTTAGACACAGCTACAGCCCGAACGGCTGAACAGAGTTACTTGAAATTTGGCAGAGAGGTAGTCTACAGGTCAAGGAAGTGCCTTTTGTAGGTCTGGTGTAAATCTGTTCAGTAGTTCCTGAGAAAATAGCATTTAAATCAATATATATATCTGTGGCAGCTTACCGTACGCTCACGGTAAGCTTACCGTACGCGTACGGTGCCGTGCGCGAGCGCGATTCTGATTGGCTGTTAGATCTTAGTAAACATTCGAATCGGTCGAAACCAGGAAATGGCGGCCGCCATTTTCTCTCTCGCACTCTGAGGGGGGGAGGAAAAACAAAGTTGGATATCATGAAAAGGGGCAGGCTAGACAGCTCCTAACCACCTAGCCTTGGTTAGGGTGTCCCAAAAGAACCCCCAAGGGAAAAAATGTAATTTTTTTTTTTTTCGAAAAAACGCCGATTACGCTTACCGTACGCGTACGGTTAAAAAAAAATTAAAAAAAAAAACATTTCCACATTTCCCCCCCCCCGTGTGCAAAAGGTGCCCGCAGGCCACCTTTTGTGCATGGCATATGTAGACTTCGAACATATAATAGATAACCTTTCACAACGAAGCACATAATATGTCCTCCGTGTGCGGACATGGCCCATCTAGCGTAACGTGGGCACGCGGTGCGCTACGCGCACCGCGTGCTTACCGTGCGTGCACGGCACTAACTGCGTAAAGTGGGCGCGCACGCCACGAACGGCGTAAAGTAACTTAGCATTTAAAAAACCGTACAAATTCACTGAAAAAACCATAGGTTTCACACACGTTATAGTTAGGAATTAGCATTTAAAAAACCTTGCAAATTCACTGAAAAAACCATAGGTTTCACACACGTTATAGTTAGCGGACATTTCACTCATAAAAAACCAATGAAATTCCCACGTTATAGTTAGTGCAGGCAACTATAACTCACGCGACCGCAATCCTCTGCTGATGCTAATACTGTATTTAGAAACTTATTTGCCCATGTCTTCTTCCATTAAATTTTAGCTATACATATATTACAAATATTTTTTTTTCATAAAGACACATATGTCATCAGCAGAGGATTGCGGTCGCGTGAGTTATAGTTGCCTGCACTAACTATAACGTGGGAATTTCATTGGTTTTTTATGAGTGAAATGTCCGCTAACTATAACGTGTGTGAAACCTATGGTTTTTTCAGTGAATATATATATATTCACTGAAAAAACCATAGGTTTCAGGCCTGATATAGCTAGGAATTAGCATTTAAAAAACCTTAGAAATTCACTGAAAAAACAATAGGTTTTAGGGGTGTTATAGTTAGCTGGACATTTCACTCGAACAAAACCATTGAAATTCCTCCGATATAGTTAGTTGTACTAACTACATCTCGCGCGCCCGCAATCCACTGCTGATGATGTCACATATTACATCATTCATGACATGGTCAGTGACATCACAGATGACATCTCAAATGACATCACTCCCCTGATAACAGGTGAGTAAATCAGAATTCGTAGTTCGGCGGATTTTAGAGGAATATTTGTACGTTTCAAAATTGGACACTTAGAAACTTTTCTGGTGAAAACCACACAATGGATTCCTATGGAAGGAAATACAAGTTACTGGTAAGTACGCTTAGAATTACTTTTCAGGATCAGTGCTGGGCTAAAAGATGCATCACTGGGTTCTCTCCTGATAACAGGTGAGTAAATCGGAATTCGTAGTTCAGCTGATTTTAGAGGAATATTTGTACGTTTCAAAATTGGACACTTAGAAACTTTTCTGGTGAAAACCACACAATCTATTCCTATGGAAGGAAATACAAGTTACTGGTAAGTACGCTTAGAATTACTTTTCAGAGTCAGTGCTGGGCTGAAAGATGCAGCCCTGGGTTCTCTCCTGATAACAGGTGAGCAAATCGGAATTCGTAGTTCGGCTGATTTTAGAGGAATATTTGTTCGTTTCAAAATTGGACACTTAGAAACTTTTCTGGTGAAAACCACACAATGGGATTCCTATGGAAGGAAATACAAGTTACTGGTAAGTAAGCTTAGAATTACTTTTCAGAGTCAGTGCTGGGCTAAAAGATGCAGCCCTCGGTTCTCTCCTGATAACAGGTGAGTAAATCGGAATTCGTAGTTCGGCTGATCTTAGAGGAATATTTGTACGTTTCAAAAATGGACACAGAAACCTTTCTGGTGAAAACCACACAATGGATTCCTATGGATGGAAATACAAGTTACTGGTAAGTACGCTTAGACTTACTTTTCAGGGTCAGTGCTGGGTTAAAAGATGCATCCCTGGGTTCTCTCCTGATAACAGGTGAGTAAATCGGAATTCGTAGTTCGGCTGATTTTAGAGGAATATTTGTACAATGGTGAAGGAAGTGGGCGGGGCTTGAGGTGACGTGTGCAAACACACCCTGCGGCGCGTTTTAAGTTGGGGAGTTAATTCCTCTTCAATCCTGAGGTCCCCTGGGGGCCAACTAGCCCACCAGGTACCTCCAGTTTGCGCCAGGGAGCTGCATTGCAGAGAGGTGTTCAGAGGCCACGCCCCTTTTTACAACACTCTGCAACGCAGCTCCATGGCGCTTAGTGGAGGTACCTGGTGGACTAGTTGGCCTCTAGGGGACCTCTGGATTGAAGATGAAGGAATTCCCCAACTTAAAACGCCCCACAGGGCGTGTTTGCACAGTATCACCTCAGGCCCCGCCCCCTACCTTCACCACTGTGCAAACGCGCCCCGTGGCGCATTTTAAGTTGGGCGATTAAGTCCCCTTGAATCCCGAGGTCCCCTAGCCCACCAGGTACTAGCCCACCAGGTACCTCCAGTAAGCGCCACGGAGCTGTGTTGCAGAGAGGTGTAAAAAGGGCGTGGTCTCATTACACCTCTCTGCAACGCAGCCCCCTGGTGCATACTGGAGGTTCCTGGTGGGCTAGTTGGCCCCCAGGGACCCCCAATATTCAAGGGGAATTAGATCCCCCTCAGCAAACGCGCCAGGGGGGCGCGTTTGCAGAGTGGTGCAAGGAGGGGGTGTGGCCTCCGGCCCGATCCCTTTTTTTTCTTCCTTTTTTAGAACGGGGGCTGTGTAGCCCCCCTTCTTTTTCTAATTTATTGGCCCTGGGGACCCCATCCCCCAGGACCTACCCCCAATTTTTTTTTTTTTTTTTTTAAAAACAAAAATCGGGTAGGGGGCCGCGTGGTTCCCCCTCCCGAGGCCATAATTTGCACTGGGGACCCCATCCCCGGGGCATGGCCCTTTTTTTAATTTTTTGGTTTTTGGAGGGGGGCTGCCTTGCCCCCCTCCTGTGGCCCCTTTTGGCCCCGGGGACCCCATTCCCCGGGCCGTTTTTTTTTTGGAGGGGGGCTGCGGGGCCACTACTGGCCCCGGTGACCCCATCCCCCGGGGCCTGGCCACCTCGTTGGGGACCATGGGGGGGTCCCCAATCCCCCCACAGTCCCAGCCGGCTCCCCGCCTCCTGCGGGAGCCGGCATTGCTTTCCCACATGGGGAGCAGCTAACATGCTTCTCCCCATGTGGGTGGGAGCCGCGAGGCTCCCGCCCTGCCATTGACAGCAGTGTCCCGGGGTGGGCACCCTGGGACACCCTGGGACACCCTGGGGGGTGGCGGTCCCCAGGGCCATCATTGGCTCCGGGGGGGGGGGGCGCGCGGCCCCCTCCCACTTAATTTAAAGCCCCGGGGGTAGTGGTCCCCGGGGCTTGGGGGGGGGTTACGGACCCCCTATGTTAAATAATTAGTGCCCCGGGGAGGTGGCGGTCCCTGGGGCGTGTGGGGGGAGGCTCAAGCCCCCTCCCACATAGGATTTTTCCTTTTTTTTTAAAAAAACACAAGCCCCTGTTTAAAAAGAGACACCCAGGTCCTGCAGCCAAAGTCAAAAGGGATGTGCACCGATCACCAGATCAAAGGGTTCCCATTTCCAGGCACCACATCCAGGGCCAATATTGCCTTCATGGCATCTAGTCCCAACAGCACCCCCCCCCCTCCCCCCCCCAAAAAAAGCCTGAAGTCTCTGAATCAAATGGAGTCCTCCCATTCAGTTAAAATAAGTCATCCACGGTGTTGTAAACCATGTTCTTTTCCTTCGCCTGGGATGACCGATAAGCTACGAGGGCTCAGCATGGTGACAAATCCAAGTCTCCATTTGGAAAGTTCACCAGGGTGACCTGGGTCCCGGATTTGTTGAGGCAGTCCTGGTTTTTCAGTGCCACCCGGCAGACTTTGCAATTTGTTTGGTCAAAGGTTTTCGGATTAATCACTTTTTATGTTACAGGACAAATACTAGCTTAACTAGCCTTTTACTATGCTTTGTGTGAATTGTCCCATTTTGTTGGTTTCCAAAAGTCCGGCCCCCTGCCACTCCTTTCCAAAATGGACAAGAAATGCACCAGTTCATTAGGCAAAGCAAGACCATGGAGACCCCAGCTGCAAGTTAAGGGACAGGTGGCCTGCCAGTATGCTAATTGGAAGTGAGGTGTGGTTCGAGGGAGAGGGGGGCGCCCATCAGGGGGGATTCCTAATCCCCATTCTGGCTCCAGACAAACGCAGAGCACCAAATACGCTCACCTCCAGATCAAGCACAGTGACTAATGGTGCCCCTGCCAGGCAGGCACCATCCAGGGAAAGCAGTTGGTTTTGACTTCGGACACCACAAGGCGGCATAAGTGAAGGTGTGCATCCTCCAGCCCTCTCACCCACATGACGCAAGACTTTGAGAAGCAGCCAAAACTAAAACCAACCACCTAAAGTCAGCCCAAAAAGAAGATTTCAGATACAAAGGCTGGGGGTCAAGATCAGCCAAAGCTAGGTACCTGAAAGCCACGAGGGACGTTACATACCATGTGCCGATAAGAAGGAGGTACACAAGCACAAAAATGTGCTCACGACACATGGCACTCACCTATAGCGATACTAAGCCAAACAGAGCATAACAAGTGCAACTAAGGGAAGTTTCAAAAGAGGTAGTCCCATGCGGGAAAATACTGGAAGGGGCTGCACAGCAATCAGACCCTTAGCCATGGCAAAAACTAGCATTGCCACAGAACTCCTGCTAAAAGCCACAATTCCATTCTCTCTATGTTCATTAGACCTCCCAACAAACATATTCAGCACCAATCTAAACATCCAGCTAGGATTGGAGGGGCTCGATGACTTATAAATAAAATATTTGATCCATCTAGATAACTAATAATCACCCTTACTTCCTGAAATTACTAAATCATACCTACCAAGAGTCACCTACTGGTGCCTCAAAATAGATCGCGACTAGTGGAGTGTGAAGATCAGGGGAGAGGAGTTGGCCTAACGGCTAGGGAGGTCGACCTTGAATCTGGGGAACTGGGTTTGAGTCTCGGCAATGACGCTGAACATCCTGTGATCCTGGGCAAATCACTTATTCTCCCAATGCCTAACAAAAATGAATGTGTCCTCATGTAACGCAAGTGGTGCTATGTAAAGCGCTCTGATACCCAATACTTTGGGTCAAGTTTGCGCTATATAAAACTCCGTAAAAAAAAAATCATATCCATAGGGTATAAATACATGGACACTGAAAACCATTAATTACAGAGCATGTGTGTGTAATATTTTTAAGTTAACAATCAACAAAGTTCTTTCAAATCAGGTAACAGAGAAGACAACAAAAGTGCACCAGAAAAAAAGAGGGAACAAAAAGGACAATTTCCAAACTTACGCTAATGGAAGGAGAAAAAACCCACAGCTTGCTTAACACCTGAGTGGGTGGACTGTTTCTTTGTGTATTTGAGCCCTTCCATGACAATGACACCCATGAACTAAACACGGCGAACATTTTCAAAATGGTCAGAAGAAATACAGTGGTATCAGCACACGACCGCAGTTGTATCCCAAGCATCAGCCAGGTCATGATTTGTCTGCTCGTTAATCCCACATGCAATAGGCGCAGGAAGGCTTTACCTGTTCCGAGAGGTAGCCCCGAGGAAGCAAAGTGCCTTATTCACCTCCACCTATGTAGGATGCAGGCCAAGATCCAAGCAAAGAAGATAGAACCACACAGGTTCATTGTAAACCTAATCTGATAAAGCAACAACCCCACACTGAGCCCACTGAGATGCAAACCGAGCTGGTGGACAGGATGCATAGGAAGGGCACTATATTTGAACATACCATATGGCCCGAGATTTCCAGGAGGAAAGATTTTTGGAGGTAGCTAAATACATCCACTCTAGCATCCACTTATGGACCGAGAGTGGCTCTTACTGTGTCTGGGGTGGTCTTTTTAAACAACAAGTGGTCTCTTGATATGGAATTCCGGTGTGGGCCATCCAGCTTTGGGATAAAAAGGGGAATGGGTCGCATGGAGGAGGGCTGAATGATAGTATAGCTAACCCATGTAAGGAAATCTGGGACATCGAGGTGGGTGGATACACGTGGTTAGAAGGGAAAGGTCAATACCTGACTGTATGGAAACTTACACTGTATTCTTTATGTTTCAGATGAAAGGGAACACTACTGATGGGCATGAATGCTAGCTGCGGAGTGATTTTGCATATTCCAGATATGTAATGGGGCACCTCCACGCTTATGGATTTTTATTGGCAGTACGGTGAGCATGCTATACTCAGTTGTTTCTCAGATGGAGAGGTTTGTGCTCCCTGGTGCAGTGGCGTAGCTAGCCCTAAGGCCTCCCGTGGCGGTCCCTGCTTTTGCTGCCCCACGGCTGCCCCATTATAGAGCAGGACGGTGCTGGTGAGATATGGCGGCAATTGCTGCCCATACCACACCTGCAGTGTAGAGCGGGGGGTCGATTGCCGCCCCGAGATGAAGGTAAGAGCGGGAGGAGGCCGCCGCCCCCAAAACTCGTGCTGCCCATGGCAGACAGTCCCCCCGACCCTCCCTTGCTATGCCACTGCCCTGGTGACTGCACACTCCGACCCTGGTCATTCTTGGAGAAGAGCTAACAGACTTGAACTAGCATTTGTTAAGAAAAAAAACACCTTGCTGCACCAAGATCGTGATAAGAGAGGGTTGGACTATTTTGGATGACCTCAGTTCAAGGACATCCCAGAAGAATTTAGACAGTTCACAGATGCACAGTTAGGGGTAGGGGTGTTGATACCCTTCTTCACCCTGCAGACAAAAGGTAATGCCCGATGGCTTCAAATTACCGGGTGGGAAATTCTCAAAATGATGAACAGCACTGAGCTCGGCCTCAATTCGATTAAGGAAGAAATGAGAGCCATCTACCTCATGGTAATGCAGCATCGATATGTACTGGACTTAATGACCACACTGGAGGAATGGGTCTGCTCCAAGATCTTCTCTGCCTGCTGCACTTTCATCCCAGGGAATGATATGGACAATGGAATATTAACACTCGCCATCCAAGCACTGCATAATCTACAGGGAAGCATGCGTGAAGAAGGAGGTATCCCTGACCAGCATTACTTTTCGAAATGGTTCACTTGGCTCCCGCGATGGATATCCGGTCTATGTATGTCACTCTTGCCACTCATTATTGTGCTCCTGATGGTTTGCGGGGTATCATCTGCTGTAAAAACGCAGTCCTCAAATTAGGTAGAATGCAAGTAACTAGAAAGGTTCTCATAGTCAAATGTGAGCAGATGGAACAGTAGGACCCTAGGGAAGTAATGATACAAATGCGTGAGTTAGATAGTTTAGTTGAAGAATCAACTAGAGGGGGAATGTTAAAATGGCTATTGATGAGTCTATTGATAAAAATGAACTACCGTCTGTATTAATAGAATCACCCGTTCTGAATTCCACATCTACCTTGGCAGGCAAGTATGTAGTCAGACAGGCCCTCCGACCTAGTCCCGAGATTACTGATTGATGAGTCACAGGTAGGAGGTCGCATAGCTGGCAGGTAAACATGCAAGCAGGAAACACTTGATGAATCCCACAAAAAGGCACAGTAACATTACAATGGTCAGGGGAGATTGCCCCCAATAAAGCACATGGCCTGAGAGGGGTAAGTGTGCTTCGGAAAACACCATGAAGTCAGATGCCACATAAGTTATGAACAAATAGCGAGGCAGGACCTAGCCCACGTAGTGATATCGCACTCCTCATGCCGGACATCCGGACACATTCACCACTGGCCACACTGTGTCCACGCAAGGTCGAGACCCACCTGCATTAACCATTTGACCATTAATTTATGACCCTAAGGCAGCAACCGACATCCCTCACCACATATGGTACACCAGAAACGTTTAATACTTGTTGTAATACTGAATAAAGATGCACGTGAACCCAATATAAATTGAGAGAGTCCACAAACCTCACGTCTGTAATTAATTCTCCCCCTGTCGAGCTGTTTAACTAAATAAATGTTTTTCCAAACTCCTCTTGTCTTCTGTTGTTTTCTAAGGAATTCCTTCCAGAGAAACACCAGTGATCAAGGAATTATTGAAAAGAGAAGTGCGTAAGGAGTTGGGTACCGATGAAATGAGGTCCAGCATAAATTAAATTATTCCAATACCATGCTCACAAATGTTCACTTTTTTACTTTTAAAGCAACATAATACTTTTCATATGTTGTTTTTCATTGGGTTATACCTTTGTTAAACACAATAAGAATAATGCAATACAATGTTTAGTGCATAGATATCAATAGCATAATTGATATTGATTTTCTGAAATCCATCTGAATATTATTTCATTGTCGAGTCATTATCATTAAATCAAACATGTTATGATTACAATCAGCTACTCTCACCAAACTACTTTTGTTCTGCATGTTCTTCAGCCACTCTAACCCTTCTAACTTTCTTCTGCGATCTCAGACTTAAACGTATTCAGTTTTAGGATTTTAAGCCTTATATTAGTAACGCATTTCTAAATTAAGAATACTCATTCATGATTAATTTTTTCAGCCAACGAGAGACCTAAGTGCTAATTGCATTTATTGATTCTGGAATTGGTTATGAAAGGTTTTGGGGCATTTAAGTTCAACCTAGGGGCACAATAAATCCATAGACGAGGGGAAGTACTTATTCTTGCTCCCCATAATCAGGATAGTCTGGAGTTTACTCGCAAATGTTGCTTACAACTATGAATATTGCTTCAGTGTGGTAAAATTTGCAAAGGGGTTGAGATTGTGGGCATGCTGCTTTTGGCAGTTCTACCAGCAAACAAGGGTGAATAATTGCAACTTTATGTTTTAGATATTCACTTAACCTGGCTTTGCAAACATGTTCCCATCCTGGAAATGCAAACACATTTACTTTGTGCAGTCACACAGTCTGTCTGCTCAGTAGGTTTGTGTGTGTCAGCACTCTAACTTGTTTTAGGTCGGGGTGAATCAGAGCCACTGACTGTGGTGCCACTGAACTCGAAGGTAGTGAGCAGCACAGTGTGTCAGGCTCTCCAGTTTTGTATCCTCAGGGCTGTGCCGATGCTCAAAAGGGGCCCACCTCTGAATTGACCCAAGTCTGGAACATGTGAACACACACAGGCTTTTGGGGTAATTGAGCGGGGGAAGGAAAGGGTAGGAACTGCAGGGAGGTAGACCTGTGGGGGAAACAAGGAGACACCATGAGGTTCCGACTATTACTCTTTCTTCTACCACTAAGACCTGCTGTCCCTTAACCCCATCAATACCACCGTTCCTACCTGTAAAGGAAAATAAAGGTGACCCAGCACACTTCAGAGGAGAGCAGAGGATGACACCTTCATAACAAAGCTCTATCGATAGACATAAGACAAGAAGGAAGACATAAGAAGCTTACTTCTGGGTATCCCCTAGTTTGTTCTTTTCAAAACCCCCCCCACATGATTACAGGCACCACCTACCAGGAATTTCTGTTCAGCATGACCCGGCTTTGCCCTGTTATGTCCTTGCTTTTTTCTCCCTCTGCGCTCTTACTCCTGTGTGGTAGTAGATATGGAAACAAAACAAAAACAATGTAGAACAATCACAATATCAGGGTATTGTACCAGGAAGTATCCTGGCAGCTCCTGACACAGGGGGAAACGTTAGCCAGCACATTTTCCCTGTTATCTTAGCACTCCATGACCAAAAATACTGTGCAGGCGATAAGAACACACACGAACTATAATCGTTGCAATAGTCAAGCTGTGTTATCCCCACACAAGTGTTATGCAGACACCAAGTCTCGTGCCCTGGACTCGGGTACCATCACACACACGGTCTGTAACTGTTGCAAAAGTCAGGTTGTGATATCCCCCCACAAGCGCTATACAGGCACCGAGTCTCGTGCCCTGGATTCAGGTACTATCACACACACGGTCGGAAATAGTTTCGCTGGCGCTGTCACTCCCCCTGCATGAAACCGTGCTTGGTTTCTCCAACAGGGAGAACGCAGCCCAAGCACCTCTAAGGGCACCTACACTCCACTGCATGAGACCGCTACTCGATCGGGTCTCATCCAACAGAGGAGTCGCTCGCAACCGGGGATCTCGTCTCCGGTTGCCTTATTGATGGCAGCTCTAAAGTATCGTGTCTAAGACACTCTTACTGCCCAATGGAGCAGCCTGAAGAAATGTCCTGTTTCACCAAAGGATCTTGGTCGACTAATCAGCAACGCGATCCGGAGTCCAGGTGTCTTTATTTCCTGCTTCCGGCGCTGCCTCTGACTCACGCACAACTTACCTTGCTTTGCTCCCTGGGTAATGTAGTTCCGTAGAGGATTTCTTGCAGCCGGTTTCATTTCCGGAGAGCAGATAGCGTTTCTGCCTGCACCGAAATCCTGACACAGTGGACCCTGTCCAGGCAGTCGGCTGCTCAGCTATTAATGATTTTTAGGTCTCCCCTAGGCAGCGCGCATGCGCTGCTCTAGGAGGGCCTTTAGCCATCGGTCTTCACTTTTTCAAGCAACTGCACTTGTGCTTGTGGCGGCATCCACCTTGCGGGAGCGAGCAGCGGCGCGGCCATGTTAATTACAAACATATGGCCGCTGCTCACTCCCGCAAGGTGGATGCCGCCACAAGCAAGAGTGCGAGTGCTTTAAAAGTGAAGACAGTGAAGATCAGTAGTGTTCTGTTTCCTTGGGAAGGCTCTCCTCTCACACAGCACATGCTCCTGCTGCTTCATCTTCTTTCCCAACCTTTTTTCTAGCTCCCCCCAGCAGTCTCTGCCGTCATTAGGGACAGGAGGTGGACAGTAGATGTGAGGCATCGCACTGAATGTTAGTTAGGGTATTTCCGGATAGCGTGTTATGCATGTGTAAACAAACTTTGTTGTATGCCGTACCCCTTTTAACTACACACCATTTTCATTTCGCCTAGGCAGCGTGCATGCACGGCTCTAGAAGGGCCTTTAGTCATCGGTCTTCACTTTTTCAAGCACTGCACTTGTGCTTGTGGCGGCATCCTCCTTGCGGGAGCGAGCAGCAGCGCGGCCACGTTAATTACAAACATATGGCCGCTGCTCGCTTCTGCAAGGTGGATGCTGCCACAAGCACAAGCAAGAGTGCTTGAAAAGTGAAGACAGTTAAGATCGCTTGTTTTCTGTTTCCTTGGGAAGGCTCTCCACTCACACAGCACACGCTCCTGCTGCTTCATCTTCTCTCCCACCCTTTTATCTAGCTCCCCCCAGCAGTCTGTGCCGTCATTAGGGACAGGAGGTGGACAGTAGATGCGGGGCGTCACACTGAATGTTAGTTTGGGTATTCCCAGATAGCGTGTTATGAATGTGTAAACAAACGTTGTTGTATGCCGTACCCCTTTTAACTACATGCCATTTTCATTTTGCCTAGGCAGCGTGCATGCGCTGCCCTAGGAGGGCCTTTAGCCATCGGTCTTCACTTTTTCAAGCACTGCACTCGTGCTTGTGGCGGCATCCTCCTTGCGAGAGTGAGCAGCAGCACGGCCACGTTAATTACAAACATATGGCCGCTGCTTGCTCCCGCAAGGTGGATGCTGCCACAAGCACAAGCAAGAGTGCTTGAAAAGTGAAGACAGCGAAGATCGCTTGTTTTCTGTTTCCTTGGGAAGGATCTCCTCTCACACAGCACACGCTCCTGCTGCTTCATCTTCTCTCCCACCCTTTTATATAGCTCCCCCCCACCAGTCTGTGCCGTCATTAGGGACAGGAGGTGGACAGTAGATGCAGGGCGTCACACTGAATGTTAGTTAGAGTATTCCCAGATAGTGTGTCATGCATGCGTAAACAAACTTTGTTGTATGCCGTGCCCCTTTTAACTACACGCCATTTTCATTTTTACCATCTCTGGTTTCATTATTTGAATTTGGAGGCTGCCGCCTTTTAACTAAATGCCCGCTTTCATTTTCAATCGTGGTTTCTCATTTTTTTTAATGTTGAGGCTGTGTTTCTTTTAACTACACTCCCTCTTACTGCAGCTAACTCGCTCTTCCTTCCCCTCCCCTGCATGAAGGCTCTTGCAACATCACCATCTCAGTGCCACACTATTCAGTCACTGAATATGTATGTGGCAGCTATTGGTCGCATATTGCACCAGTAGTGCCCCATTAGAAACCTTCTCTCTTGGTCTGGTGAAAAAAAGTTTGTCTGGCCAGACCACTGCAGCTGAAATGTGTCCAGGTGCACCATGGGCCTGCCATGGAATTAGGGCACGTTAGCAGTCTGCTCAAGGGGTGCCTGTACCAACCTAGCGGCATCTGTTGGGGTTCTCTTCATCCCTGTGGCAGAAGACAAGGAGCACTTGTGTGCAACAGACCAGAGGAAAAGGCCTGCCTAGGAACTAACTGTCCACTATTTAACTGGTGCAGTTTAATGTTTATTCCTTACACTAAAGCAGAGTGTACTGACACTGCTTTGGTAGCAATAAGTGATTGCAATCAAGGCTGGCTTTATTCATTTGCGAACTGCGCAAGGGTCTTTATCTGACTGGGCTCCAGGTCTTCTTCAATAACTGATGTGCTCTTTTTTTCTCTTTTAATATGCTGCAGGCACCGTGTACTCCTGCAGTCAGCCACCTGGTCAACCCTTACCTCCCTCCCAACATGAAGTACTCAAGTCACTTGCTTGGAGTATTAAGAGTAACAAGCTGGAAAGCACAGCACAGAGGGCACACCACTTTTATACTTCGAGGATTTTTTTTACCATTTTTATGTAGGGTGAACTAGCTCAGATACACTACGTAACTTGTCCAGAATCACAGGGTTTTGAGCTGATGCCGTGACTTATTTTTAAACGGCCCGCTAACACTCACCCTCCTTTTCTCCCATCCTGTTTTCCACACCCAACCAATGAGCAAAACAAATCACTGGCTTTCTAGGTTTTCTATATGTTCTGGCTCTCCAGCTTTTCCACTTTTCTGTTGCCTGTTTGCCTATGTTTGTCTGTGCATTTGTCTGCTATTTATCTTTTGGCTGTCAGCTTTTTTTCACTGTTTCTTTCTACATATTCTCTCTTGTGGCGTTCTTCTTCCTCTGTTAACTGTTGTTCTATGTACTGTGCCTCACGTTTTGCCTTTTTCTGGCCTCTCCTCTGCTGTTGTTCTTGGTATATCCCTGTCCCCTCTATCTAACTCTGTCTGTGGTTGTTACAGTGTGTGTGTTTGTGTGTCTGCCTTGCTCTCCAGTTCTCTTGCCATGTTCTTCTGTTGTTCCCCTCCGTCATTTCCATTTATTGGCTGGAGAGGCCTTGACATTAGGGGCCCCTGAAAGTACCAACTAAACATATTCAAAGGAAAGCTAAAAAATGTCTTGCGCAAGGAGCAATGTCATCAAGTTAAACTAATTTTAGGCCTAAAGGTGCCTTAAGGCAGGTTTGGAATTTGTATTTCTGCTTTGGGGTGCCTGCTTCTCAACATCATCATAACGTACAAACACTCAGGTCTTATCTAATTTGGGCTGATACTAACCTTTTCCGTAAGCCTGAATTTTTCAATATTCTGTTGCACATAAAATGTTGTTACATCTTTTATGGTTACCTCAGGGAACTGCTTCATGCAAGGACCTGCCTCCCTGTTGTAATAACAACACTGATCCCTTATTCTGAATGTGAGTCTTTTTTCCTGTGATCAGGGTTTTAGTGAAATATGGAAGTGCAGGGACTCACTTTACAAAGCACCCGTTTGCTCCTGAGAAATGCCACAGCTCTCAGCAGTGCTGAGAAGTGCTCCAAATAAAAGAAGTGCAGGGACTGGAAAGCAGAGAGGAACTGCCCATTATAGCACTGCCTTTGATTGCTTGTAACGTCCTATATAGAGATCCTCTATGCACACATTGATTTACCCCAAACTTTGATGTTTTTTATTGGCTAATGTAATATAATAGACAATGTGCTGCATGGCTAAACACTTATAGGGTCCCAAAGGCGAGACCTATTGGCTATGCCAATGCTTGTTATTTGTGTGAGCTAAACATCTTTATGAAATAATACAGCCTCTGATGTTTATATGTTTTCCATTGCTTGATTTTGATTGCAAGAAAGAGTCACCCATAGTCGTGGAAATGTCATTCATAATTACACTGAAATAATGAAAATGTCACACACAGCAATCTGAAACCTTGGCAGCTATGCCTGAGCTAGAGGATTTGGCCACTGCTTCTAAGTTACTTACGTTCAACCGCACTGCTTTTCAATCAACCTTCGGAATGTCTGATAACATCTTGGCTCTCTCCATTCTGGTTAAAAAAGCCACACAGAGTAAACAAACCCCTCTTATAGGCATGCTTCATTGTATTTAAAGTGGCATTTGATTAAGTAGACAGAAACCAACCATGGCAAAGACTCATCAATGGCCCCCTCTGTTGCTGCACACCATTAACATGCTCTATACAAACAACCGGATGAAGGTAAAACTAGTTACAAGTAAGAATATTTCTTTAATGTTTGTCACAAGAGAAGCCTCCAGCAAGCATGTGCACTTTCCATTTACCTTTTAACTTGTATACCTAACTTAAGTGGTCAATTTCATAACGTGAATTCTTATCCTCCAATAATAGGAAACCAGCTTGTAACCTCTCTGCAGTATACTGAGGATAGTGTTCACTTACATTATACCGCAGTGGGACCCAGAGCTTACTAACAGTTTTAAACACCTTTAGCCTAACTGATTATATGATTCTGAACCTTAAAAAAACACTAAAGTTGTAGTCTGTGGCAAGAACCTTTCTAAGTGTGACTTCTGGTGGCTCTCAGATAGAAATTCAGTTGACAGAGTGACTTGTTACGGGAAACATCCGGAACAACGAGGCCAGAGCCCGCAAGCCGAATAACGACTCGCCCGAACAACGACTTTGCCTTAACCACGCATGTCTGTTATTATGGCAAAGTTGGTCTAGTGTTTGGGATGGGTGGGTAGAGAGGATCGTCGAAAGCAAACAGGACAGTTAAGAGGGGTTTCAAGGTAGTTTTCAGGGTGTGGGGGGTTCGGAGTAGGTTTTAGAGGGTGGAGAGTTTGGGGAGTTTTTAGGGGGTCTAGGCGGTTCGGTAGTTTTTAGGGGGTTCGGGGTAGTTTTTAGGAGCTGGAGGGGTTTGGGGTAGTTTTTTGGGGCGGGGGTTCGAAGCAGTTTTTAGGGGGTGGGGGGTTCAGAATAGTTAATTGGTGTGGTGGGTTCGGGGTAGTTTTTAGGGGTGGGTGCTCTGGGTAGTTTGTGGGAGGATGGGTGTGTATTTAGGGCTCGGGGAAGAGGGAGGGGGGGTGGGAACCTTATTCACGGATAGCCGTTTACCATGCATGCCTTTGCCACAAAAATGTATGGTAAAGGAATGCGTGGTAAAGCAATTCGTGGTTAAGACGCGGTCATTGTAGAGACCGCGTCGTAAAGGTAGGCGGGTTAGAGAGACTCGTTGTTCCAACATAAAACCACTTGTTACAAATACCTAAGTATTTGGTTCAATGAGAGAGGTAGTTGTAAGCAACATCTCTCCTCACTAAACCCAAAGGCAAACTCATAACATATACTCTTGCTTCTCAAGAATGTTCAATCAAAAATCATTCACTTGTGCCAGCATTTGCAGATACAAAGGGTAAGCGAATGCATTCATTAAGTATGGCACAGAGACCCTTCCAGGAAAAATTGTAGAGTTCCTTAATCTCAGGCAGTGTAACACATACAGGTCCCTGTTTAGGCTTCTGCAGTGCACCTTTCAGGCACGGATTAGAATGGAGTATATCCTACTCAATCAACCATATGTGTTGAAACCTCCCTTTGTAAAGAGCTGTTTCAAACTTAAGAATACCCTAAATTGCAACTTGAAATTCACATATGGGAGGAAATCAATAAGATAAAAGTCTGAAGGAGCGCTCCCAAAGCCTCAATTATAAATCTGACTTGGTGTCTTCAAAATTCCATGAGCTTTGTGAATTACTATTATCATTTGCCATCTTTAAAATAATGATAGAAAAAGTCACAAAACTCATCTGACTTCACGGAGGTAAAACAGCCTTCAGGTAAAGGAGTCATGCATGTATATTAATTAACTCCAACAAACAAGCACACCAGACAGAAATACCCCACAGACATGTACCCAAGTATACTATTGTAAGAAAGTTAAATTATTAATTGAGGTGAATGGTAGCCCACCACAAATAATAAAATTACTAACCTGTTAGATTCAGTGAAAGATTTCAGTAATTTAAACCTGAGCTGTGCCCCTGGTAGCTATGGCACAGACCAGACAGGCTTCATTTAGAGAAAACACGGAAAACCTTTAGAAGTACCAAAACATTTAAAAAGTTAAAATATAATACAATAAAAATTCCACTCCAATGTATAAAAATATAGAAACATTTCTCCAAAACAAAAATCCGAAAACTGGAAGCAGAGATGAATTTTTAAAGATGTAATGTAAACTGCGGTATGAAAAAGGAAAGCCTCAATCAGTAGTCACTGGTTATTGTTGACAGGCACCTAAGGGCAATTACAAGCCAACTGGAGCGCAGGTTGGATCCACCAAGCGGATTCATCTCACTCAAAGATTTTACTTTCTGACTTAGGGCCTGGTTTATAGTTTGAAGAATGGGAGTGGTGCCCATCTGGGCAACAAAGTAAATTACTTTGACAGACATACCGTCCCCCAAATCTTGATATATTCAGAAACCAGTGAACATCTCTAAACATTGGCAGGAACTTACGTCAAGCAGTCTCTGTCAATATTGCAAACGTTTGATGGACAGCTCCATAAAACAGGATGGCTGCCCGTCAAAGGTTTACACAGCTTTTAATTGTTCAAAAACAAACTCCCAAAGCAGGAGTTTATTTTTGGGAAATGAATAACTAATGACCACCACACTTTAGGTCTTTTCTTCCATGGTGCTTGAGATCATTATTCTTTTTTTTTTACTGTCCCTCACTACTAGGTTTTATGGGACTACAATGGACACCAAAGGAAAAAACATCTGAACACCCAGTCTAAATTGGGCATGTGATCAGATGTCTAACCTCACACATCCTGTACTCCATCGGGTTGCAGATGGTTCGGTCGTCTACCACTGGTGTTAGGTACTTATATTTCCTTCTTCATTTTCCAACTGTTGGTAGTCACTTTCTTTCAACTCACTATTCACAAATATGGATTAAGGAAAAATGCACTCTTAATTAGGTTTGTCACTGAGGTTAGCATATGTATTTTAGCTTACATGTGAGATTGGACTTTTGCAGTCATGCTTTTCCAGTTTACTGTAAGCGGATATTTACAGTGAAAAAGTGCACTTTTAACTGGGTGTGTCACTTGCTAAGGGCCTTATTTATGAGAAGTGTTGCATCGCTGAGACAAAGCAGCAATGCAACACTTCTCAGTGCGTCCGACACCATGGATGCGCCGCATTTACAGTACGGCGCATCATGTCGCAAGTTGTTACATATACGTCAGTATCACTGAAGTATCTGTATGCGCAAAAGTGGCGCATTGCTGGGGTGTGTCTGAAACCAGACGCAATTCCAGCAATGTGTCCTTTCACATGGGGCACGCCCAATGTAAAAGGGCCTACGTCACCTTTACGCCTGCCATGAGGCAGGCCTAAGGTTTTGACACAATGGCGTCCTAGAAATGGCTCACTGAAATCCTATAGATTTCAATGTGCCACTTCTAAGAGGCTTTGATGTGGGGGAACGCTCACCCTATGTACATTATACCTGATGCTGGTATAATGTAGCACAGGGGTTTACGAAGTGAGGCATCTACCTAAATGTGTCACTTTGTAAATATGGCACAATGTGGAAAATTAGTTATGCCACCGCAGTGTCACAAAAAGTGATGCAACGGTGGCGTAGACGTGACGCTGGGTTTCATAAATAAATCCCTAAGAATTTATTTTTCTTTGTGCTCAATCATTTTGTAGAGACCGGACTTCGCTATTTTTTCTTGCACACAAACAGAGGACACTCCGCAGTCGGGTTCGAGAACTCTGCGCATAAAAAGATCGGACAGGTGTATGTTCATGAGATGTTTCAGCATGCACCCAAACAACCACTGGGTAAAGTGCACTGGTGTTAATTTTCCGCTTCATCATCTAGTTTAATTTATTTTGGAGGATTTTCTTTGTTTATGCTTAAGAATTCCTCTGACGAAGGGTCTCACTGACCCGAAATTCATTGCGAATTTGTCAGATATTGGAATGTTCTTTAGATGTATGTCTGTCATTACCAGACAAAGTGAAACACACATTAAATTTGTTATGGAAATTGAATATCATAAACAAACACATGGATGGAAATTGATGATTTCTGATTACTTATTACTGTTGCAGTTTGGATGAACACCGATTAACATGTAAAAACAGTTCTAGCCTGCTGGCACTTCTCTTACAGTGCATCTTGGGATTGGTGAGCAGAATTTGCAACCAGCAAATTTATCTTTTCTATACATCAAACACATTTCAGCTACTCGCTAGCCTTGATCACTGATGGCGAAATGTCATTTATTTCTGTATTTAAACACTGCCACACATGTGCAAATAAATCATGTAGAAAGACTACCACATAGTCTTTCCCCTCTTGAGTGTTCGACCACTTCCCATTATCAACATCTTCGATCGCCTCAGCATGCAACCATAATTTAACCCCTGCATCAAAGACCTGTATTCTTCACAGACCATAAATTTAAATATTGCACATATCTTAAACATATTAAATACAAAAAATATATTCAACGGGTCACATTTTTGCACTGAAATGTTTCCTAAACAATGTTATCCAAACCACATCATTAATAAGACAGAGTTGATCAAAAAAACTTTTTTAAAGCTTTCCACAACATAACCACCTAATAAATCGATTTTCCACAACTCTAATTGTTGTCCGAATTTACTAGCTCCAATCATTCATATAGATGGTTTCTCATGGAAGTTCTTAACAAAACATTGCTACCCTTTCATTTTAAATACAAAATTGCCCTGTGCAGCATCACTCAAATACCATTTCCTTAGCCTATCTACTATTCTTACATATTCAACACTATCAAAATCATTCTTGTTGCATCCGTTTTTTTAACTCACATTGATTTGCCACATTCATCAAATCAAGGAGTCATTCATGTGCAAAAGTCAATTTGTTGTTTATGTTAACGAATGTCTATGCTCCCTGAAATACATAGGGAGGGCAATTTGTGAGTTAAAAAAATGGATCCTGGAACATGTTCGCGCAACAATCAATAAAGATCAAGGAAACTCAGTGGCGAAATACATCGATTTCCACCATGAAGGAAATTGGAAACTTCTGAAATGTTACGCAATTGAGACAGTAGCGTGGAGTGATCAAGGCGTAAACAGGGAGAAAAGTTACGACAAAGAGAATCACGACAGAATCTGAATTTAAGAACTTTCCCCCCAAGTAGGTTGAACCAAAGCGAAGAACTGTATGTACATTTATCAAACATGATTGCCTCTGATAATTTGGGTTTTAAATCACTATTCGTAAAATGTTGGCACTTGATGAACACTGAAAGATCCTTTAAACTTTAAAACTTGATAAATAATTATGAAAAATCTAGGCAACGCTTACTGGAGGGCAGGACTGAGGTAAACTGTGGTACTGAACTGGTTTAAATAAAATAACATATAAATTGTTTAACTAATGAAGTGAAAAATTTCAAATACTGTTGAGGATCTGGACAAATCAAAACATATTAATTATTCACTTACTGTGCACTTTATCACTTTTGTAATCACTCGAAACACTGTGTGAAACACATATGTAAAGGGACACTACACCTCCCAAAATGCTTGGCGATGGTGGCAAAACCAGGAAATGACCACACAACAATAGTAATGTATTTAATTGGCAGTGGTAAACATGTGGAGACCAAAACGTGTCGATGTGGCTTTCACCCTGTAAATAGAAATAATGGAATAAAGGGCTATTCAAAACCTTCCGTTAGTGCGACCCACTTTCCTTTGCTGGAAGGAATTTGTAAATTGATTTTGGCTGGGCTCCGCCACGGGGTCTCGCATCATTGAAGAAGCCCCAGGAAGCCAGCGAAAACTGAGCAAGTGGTGGAGGAGACATATATATATATCCATGATAAAGGCCTAGGAGGGCTGAAACGTGTTGGTGTAATCAAAATGGAATACATTTGTGAACAGTCAAAGTCTTCAGAGTGCAGCATTTCTTTGTTTTAAAAAAATATAAATATATATATATATATATATATACAGATAGTCAGATAGATATGTCTATACATATATATATATCAAAGCTCCCAATTGCCCGCTAGGCAGGATTGCACTCGAGCAGCAGCCAATTTCAACTGGTAAAGGACCTTCATGTACGCCGATTACTGCGTCTTCCTCTGTCATGGATGAAAGCCTGACGCGTTTCTGAGCCGTGTTGCTCGTCTTCAGAGGCTCGACCTGGGGAAGAGTTCTGGAGACACACCCACACATATGTAATTAACCGCCCTCAGATGGGCGTGCTCAGATGAGCACAACGCCAATGGATTGTGGGTAATGTAGTTCATATCCATTTCCCTTTGGGCACAGTTTCACACTTAAAGCCCTCAGATGGGCCTCGGCGAACAGAAAGTCCATTGATCCCTCGCCACTGCTTCACATAGTAGACTCTGTGTATCAGAGCCCGTGACCCCCAACGAAGGGATGGTGCAATCCTCGCGGCCGGACTGCCGCGTAAAAATCAAAGCTCCCAATTGCCCACTAGGCAGGATTGCACTCGAGCAGCAGCCAATTTCAACGGGTAAATGACCTTCATGTACGCCGATTACTGTGTCTTCCTATGTCATGGATGAAAGCCTGACGCGTTTCTGAGCCGTGTTGCTCGTCTTCAGAGGCTCGACCTAGGGAAGAGTTCTGGGGACACACCCACACATATATAATTAACCGCCCTCAGATGGGCGTGCTCAGATGAGCACAACGCCAATGGATTGTGGGTAATGTAGTTCATATCCATTTCCCTTTGGGCACAGTTTCACACTTAAAGCCCTCAGATGGGCCTCGGCGAACAGAAAGTCCATTGATCCCTCGCCACTGCTTCACATAGTAGACTCTGTGTATCAGAGCCCGTGACCCCCAACGAAGGGATGGTGCAATCCTCGCGGCTGGACTGCCGCGAGAAAAATCAAAGCTCCCAAATATATATACATACATAGCTATATTATCTACTGGCGGTCGCCAGTAGATAGTTATAGTTAGGACCGTGTTTCCATAGGAAATCCGCAACATTCTATTTGTAATAACTTTGGCGCCGATTGATGAATCCTCGCGAAATTTTCAAAATAGGTGGGGCGCTCCCCTCCGCTCCTACCCTGAAAGTCTCGGGGGGATTCGTCAAGCGGGGGCTGGGAAAAAAGGGGGGTCCCAAAACGCGTTTTTCCCATGCAATTTTCCATAGGGACCTTTAGTCCAAGGTACAGCCCAAACGGCTGAACAGAATTACTTTAAATTTGGCAAAGAGGTATTCCTCAGGTCGGGGATGTGCCTTTTGCATATCTGGAGTCAATCTGTTCATTAGTTCCTGAGAAAATTGCAGTTTAAAGTACATACATATCTATAGGCGCGCACGGTGCGCGCACGGTGACGTGCGCGAGCGCAATTCTGATTCGTTGTTAGATGTCAGTAAACATTCGAATCGGTCAAAATCAGGAAGTGTCGGCTGCCATTTTGTCTCTCGCAGTCTGAGGCAGTGAAAAACAAAGGTGGAGAACGTGAAAAGGGGGCAGGGTGGACAGTTCCTGACCCCCTAGCCTTTGTCAGGCGGCACTGAAGGACCCCCAAGGGTGAAAAAAACATTTTTTTTTTCAAAAATGTGCGGGGTGCATGCACCGTGTGCGCACGGCACGCTCAACGCATCGTGGGCGCGCGCACGGTGAAAAACCTGAAAAAAAATATACATTAATAAATACATAACTTAGCATTTAAAAAAACGTACAAATTCACTTAAAAAACCATAGGTTTCACACACGTTATAGTTAGGAATTTGCATTTAAAAAACCTTGCAAATTCACTTAAAAAACCATAGGTATCACACATGTTATAGTTAGCTGGACATTTCCCTCGTAAAAAAACAATGAAATTCCCCCGTTATAGTTAGTGCAGGCAACTATAACTCACGCGACCGCAATCCACTGCTGATGACGTCAGATATTACATCACTGATTACATATGTGTCTTTCTGAAAAATAAATATTTTTAATATATGTATAGCTGAAGATTAATGGAAGAAGACATGGGTAAATAGGTGTCTAAATACAGCGATGTAATATCTGACGTCATCAGCAGTGGATTGCGGTCGCGTGAGTTATAGTTGCCTGCACGAACTATAACGGGGGAATTTGATTGGTTTTTTACGAGGGAAATGTCCAGCTAACTATAACATGTGTGATACCTATGGTTTTTTAAGTGAATTTGCAAGGTTTTTTAAATGCTAATTCCTAACTATAACTTGTGTGAAACCTATGATCTTTTAAGTGAATATATATATATATATTACCTACTGGCGGTCGCCAGTAGGTAGTTATAGTTAGGACCGTGTTTCCATAGGAAATCTCAAAATTCTATTTTGAATAACTTTGGCACCGGTTGACGAATCCTCGCAAAATTTTCAAAACTAATGGGGCGCTACGCTCCGCTCCTACCCTGAAAGTCTCGGGGTGATTCGTCAAGCGGGGGCTGAGAAAAAAGGGGGGTCCCAAAACGCGTTTTCCCCATGCATTTTTCCATAGGACCTTTAGACACAGCTACAGCCCGAACGGCTGAACAGAGTTACTTGAAATTTGGCAGAGAGGTAGTCTACAGGTCAAGGATGTGCCTTTTGTAGGTTTGGTGTAAATCTGTTCAGTATTTCCTAAGAAAATAGCATTTAAATCAATATATATATCTGTAAGCGCGCTCCGAGCGCGCACCGTAAGCTTACCGTACGCGTACGGTGCCGTGCGCGAGCGCGATTCTGATTGGCTGTTAGATCTTAGTAAACATTCGAATCGGTCGAAACCAGGAAGTGTCGGCTGCCATTTTCTCTCTCGCACTCTGAGGGGGGGAGGAAAAACAAAGTTGGATATCATGAAAAGGGGCAGGCTAGACAGCTCCTAACCACCTAGCCTTGGTTAGGGTGTCCCAGAAGGCCATCCAAGGCCAAAAATTAATTAATTTTTTTTTTGAAAAAACGCCGAATGCGCTTACCGTACGCGTACGGCAAAAAATAAATTAAAAAAAAACAAAATCCATATTTTCTTCCCCCCCGTGTGCAAAAGGTGCCCGCAGGGCACCTTTTGTGCCTAGCATATTTATTATGTGAACATTTAATAGATAACCTTTCACAACGAAGCGCATAATATGTCCTCCGTGTGCGGACGGTGCACGAAGGGCATCGTGCGTACATGGCCCATCCAGCGTATCGTGGGCACGCGGTGCGCGTAGCGCACCGCGTGCCCACCGTGCGTGCATGGCACTAACTGCGTTAAGTGGGCGCGCGGTGCGCGAAGCGCACCGTGCGCGCACAGAACGAACTGCGTGAAGTGGGCGCGCACGGCACGAACGGCGCAAAGTAACTTAGCATTTAAAAAAACGTACAAATTCACTGAAAAAACCATAGGTTTCACACACGTTATAGTTAGGAATTAGCATTTAAAAAACCTTGCAAGTGGGAGGAGCCTAGCACGCATCCAAGATGGTCGCGTGAGCACAGGGCTCCCCGGACCCTCGCTGCTCCTCGGAATTTATCCTGACTTTATCCTGACTTGGTTGACGGATTCTGGAAGATGAATGTTGGCTGAACCCTAAACTCTTTTCAGAAACCAAATCGGACCTGGGAGACCTGATCTACGGTGGTTTGAACTTTTGAGGCCCAACTGATGGCTGTGCCCGGTGCGAAGATGACCTGTGGAGCCGGGGCATAGTTGAACAACAACGGCATCGGGGCTGTGCCAGCGGCCGCCCCATCACTTTCGGTTTCACTTTTGGATCTCTGAGTGGCTGGACCGTGGAGTTGCTTTGTGCGGCTGGGGTTTTCACTCGGCCTTCGCTTGGTGCCTTTGCCTCCGCCTGATACCAGTGTGCCCATTGACTTTGATCCTCTCGCACCACCACATTGCGGTCTCTGGTACGGCTCTTGTCTGCTTCGCCTGTGCCCCCTCGCCGCTTGCTCGGTGGTCCCCTTCGGCGAGCGTGGTTCAACATGGGTGGCAGGGGGGATCCCGAGAGGCGTAAGACCAAGACATCCCTACGTGGGGGACCGGTCCAGACTAACAACATGGACCGCTACACTCAAGGTAAAGGGTCCCCTGGGACGGCCAGTGTTCTCCCGGATGACGCTGGTGGTGTTCCGTCCGTCCCTCCGGATTTGTCATTGCAGGACATCATGGGCGCCATTAATGGCATCAAGGAGACCATCGCTAAGCAGTACGAGGCCTTGGCCCGTAAAATCGACACGGTGGCCATTGATGTTACGCTAATCCGGGCGGATCTCTCTAAGACCAATGAGAGGGTTCAATCGCTGGATTTGCGGACGTCCACCCTTGGTACGGATGTGTCGGACCTGCAGACTGCTCTTGGCGACCTCAAGTCGGCCAACGACCTGATGGCCCGGCGGCTGGAGGACTTCGAGGGACGGGCTCCACGCAATAACATCCGCGTCATAGGTGTTCTAGAGACCTCCGACAATCGCCCGGTTGATCTTATGGTTGAGGATCTCATCCTCAACCAGCTTTCCCCCACTGGCCTGAGTAAGTTCTTTGCCGTGGAGCGGGCCCATCGAGTCCCGGGCGGTCGGCCGCGACCGGGGGCTCCCCCGAGGCCTATTGTTGCAAAACTTTTTCACTACAGAGACCGAGATGCGATCCTGCAGGCCTCACGGGTACATGGCCCGGTCCGATATGAGAACTCATCCGTTAACTTTTTCCCGGACTTCACCCAACTTGTCCAGAAGCAGCGGATGGGCTTCCAGGGGGTGAAGCGCCGTCTCCGGGACCTGGGTCTTAAGTACTCTATGCTTTTTCCTGCTAGGCTCCGAGTGGAATACGAAGACCGGACTACCTTTTTTGACTGTCCCTCGACTGTGAGTGACTGGCTGGATTCTCTACCGGACCGGGGTGACCGGCCTGGGCCTTCTGGTGGTGCCGAGGGTGGCGGGCCTCTTTTGGAGTGACTTTTGGTCCTTGACTTTGCTATTTTGTTTGGTTCAGCTGGGTTCTACTTCTTTTGTACATTTTGTTTAATTATGATCTGTGTTGGGGGCGGGCAGGGACGGGTCCCTTTCCTCCTCCGGGGTCTTTTCGTAGAATGGGGTTGTTAGGGCGACAGGCACACTGCAAGTTGGGGTGGTTTTTTGGACCGCAGGGGTGCAGGGTGGGGGGAGTTGAATTCGGGGGGGGGGGGTTGGTGGGTGGGAGGGGTTGTTTGGATTTGTGTTTTTTGTTTTCAAGGCGAGGTATTGGCTCTGTTTCAGTCTCAGGTGTCGCGCTATTTGTTGGGGGACCCTTGATCTACTGGAGGGGATGGGGGGGGACGGGTTGAGATTGATGTCTTGGAACGTCAATGGATTGGGGGATCGTATCAAACGGGGTGTTGTGCTGCAATATTTGCGTCGTTTGACTCCTGATGTGGTATTCTTACAGGAGACGCATTTGGTTGGTAATGTTTGTCATGCCATGAACAGGGGGGGCTACCGACTCGTGGCCCATTCCGGTTTCACCACCGGCTCTAGAGGGGTGGGCATTCTCCTACGATCTTCACTTCCGCTAGAGATCACCAGGGTTGTCCTAGACGATAGAGGGCGCTATGCGGCCCTGACTGGGAGGTGGGAGGGACAGTCCCTTTCCTTGGTTTCGGTTTATGTTCCCCCGGGCCTCCAGAACTCCACTTTCTCAGACTTGGGTCGTATGCTGCTTGAGCTTCCTGACAGTCTTTTGCTTTTGGGTGGGGATTTTAATTCGGTAGTTTCGGGAGATTTGGATCGCCACCCGCCCAGGGCCCTCCCTGCTGCCCAGGCGTGGCTCGGCGGGCTCTTGGATACCCTCGGTCTGGTGGATTGTTGGAGGTTAATGCATCCGACACAGTGTCAGTACACATTTCACTCTGGGGCCCATGGGAGTCTTTCCAGATTGGATTATTTTCTTATGCCCGCGGCCCAGACTGCCCGGATTCGAGAGGTTAAGCACCTGGCCCGGGGTATCTCTGATCATTCCCCGCTGTGGTTGCTTTTTGACACCGGGACGCGGTCCGCTGGGCGGATCGCCCCTATTAACCCTTGGTACTTGCGAGACCCCAAAATTCGTGATAGCCTTGTTAAGTCGATTGATCTGTATTTTCTCGAGAATGAGGGGTCAGTGTTGTCCTCAGTGTCCCTGTGGGAAGCCTTCAAAGCAGTGCTCCGCGGGCATGCCCTATCCCAGATAGTGGAGGCTAAGAGGGTTAAGAATGAGGCGGTGGTGAAGCTGGAGACTGAAGTATCGGGGCTGGAGGCAGCTTTGGAGACGGGTGTCACTCAGGACGGGCTTCACGCCCTCAGCTTGAAGCAGTTTGAATATAAGTCTCTTGTTACTGACGCTGCCAAGACCATGTATAGGGAGCAGCAGGGTAGGTTGTATGATGCCGGGGACAAGGCGGGTAAACTGATTGCTTGGTTGGACAAGAAGGAGAGAGTGAATCGTGTGGTCCCGGAGCTTCGGGTTTCGGATGGAGTGTGTGTGACTGACCCTGGTGAGATTGTGGAGTGTTTTGCTGACCACCTCCGGGCGGTGTACTCCCCGGTATCTGATAGAGATGAGGATGACTCTCGTCTCTTGCTGCGGGATATTGCCTTGCCCGGCTTATCCGTCGAGGATCGTGAGCAGATGGAGGCCTCCCTGTCTGTCGACGAGATCGCTACCGCGATTCGTTCCCTTCGCTCGGGCAAGGCTATGGGCCCCAACGGATTGCCGATTGAACTGTATAAACTACGCCCGGATAAAATCGCGCCCTTCCTCCGTCGTATGTTTCTGGAGTCGCTCGAGCGGGGTTCCCTTCCCGACGACCAGCGTCTGGCTACCATAGTTGTGATTCCCAAGGACGGTAAGCCACGAGACCGCTGTGCCTCATATAGGCCTATTTCCCTACTAAATGCCGAACCGAAAATCCTTGCCAAGGTCCTCGCTAATCGCTTGCTGAGAGTTATATGTGATCTGATACATCCGGATCAATGCGGCTTTATCCCGCATCGTAATACCGCTCTCAACTTGCGGCGTCTCCATGGCGTCCTCGCTAGGGCGGAGTCCTTCTCTGAACCGGCCATATTGGTTTCCTTAGACGCCACGATGGCCTTTGATACCATCGAGTGGCCATTCCTTTGGGCCGTATTGGCGAAGTTTGGCTTTGGGGAGGGATTTATTAGTTGGGTTAAGCTCCTCTATGCTGGACCAATGGCTCAGGTTGTTGTCAATGGGCGGGTTTCTCGGCCCTTCGCTCTCGGGAGGGGTACTAGGCAGGGGTGCCCGTTGTCTCCTCTGCTCTTTGCTCTCGCCTTGGAGCCGCTCGCTGCCTGGCTCCGCTGGGAGCCCTCGATCAGAGGGATCCGGTGGGCCCCGGGCTTCGAGGATCGGGTCTCGTTGTACGCGGATGACATTCTTTTGTACCTCACCTCGCCGCGGAAGTCGCTCAATGTGCTTTTTGATGTTCTTACTTCCTTCGGGAGAAATTCGGGTTTGATAATTAACCGGTCCAAATCTTGCGTGTATCCTATCTCCGGTGGCCTTCCTCTCTTGCCGCCTCGGCTTCCGATCCAAACATCTCAATCCGGCTTTAAATACTTGGGGGTGTACGTTTCGTTGGACCCGGCGGCCCGCTACGAGCAGAATCTCCTGTCTCCCCTCCGGCGTTTGAGGGTGGATACGGCTCGGTGGTGTAAGTTGCCCTTGTCTCCACTTGGTCGCGCAGCACTGTTTAAAATGATGTCCCTTCCCAGATTTCTTTACGCACTCCAGAACTCCTTCGATATCATTCCGGCGGCCTACTTTAGGGAAGTGGAGAGTTTGCAGAGGAGACTGGTTTGGGACGGTCGTGCGCGCATCGCTTTGGCAAGGCTGACTCTTCCCTGGTATGACGGGGGCATCGCGCTTCCTGACATTAGAAGGTACTATTGGGCCTCCCAGCTGGCTGCCATTAACCATGCTACGTACGCTCCTGGTTCGAACCCGGCATATGAGATGGATAAATTCCTGCTTCCCGGCGGTAACTATAACAGAGCGCTTTACTCTCGATCTGTCGGAAGGACCCTCACGGGCCCTACTAGGATTGCGGTACGGGTGTGGAAGGCGGCGAATGTAGCTGTGGGCTGGAGTGAGCGTTTAACGTGTGCTACTCCTTTATTCGCCTCAGAGCGCTTGGGAAGCCTCTGGACAACGAAAGGCTTTGAGCACTGGGATACGATCGGCATTAGCAGAGTGGGGGACCTATGGGTTAAAGGCGCGGTTAAATCCTTCGCGGCGCTTCAGAGCGAGTACGAGCTTAGTGAAAGGGAGTTCTTCCGCTATGCCCAGGTTCGGCACGCCCTGCTCTCGGTTTTTGGGGAGGGGACCACGGTCCCTGTTTCTTCGCCTCTCGAGGACCGTATACTCGACGGACACGTCCCCGACAGTACTATCTCCCTGATTTATAAAAAATTAATAAATAATCGGGCTGATCTCTTGGTGCGACTTCGGGAGGCGTGGACGGGTGATGGGGTTGAGTTGGACGACGAGGACTGGCAGTCTGCGCTGTCATCCCCTAAGGAGGTTGCCATCCCGGCCCGTCTCCGTCTGGTCCAGCTTAAGATTCTCCATCGTGTCTATGTGACGGGTCCCCGTTTGGTCTCGATGGGGTTTTCTGACGACGGGCTCTGTAAGCGTGGCTGCGGGCTCAGTGCCACCTTTCTCCACATCCTCAGGGAGTGCCGCGAGGTGGCGGAATATTGGCGCCAGGTGCATGATGTTATGAAACGAGTCACTGGGGTCGCTCTGTTGCCGGAGGTGCGCCGATGTGTTCTGAATGTGTGGGAGCCCAATGACTATAATGCGGCCCAGGCTCGGTGGGCGGCCCTTGGGAACATGATCGCGAAGAGAGATATTGCGCAGCTTTGGGGTTCCCAACGGCCTCCCACCGTGTCCGTATGGAAGGAGAACATGGACTGGTGCATGTTCAGGGAGAAGACGGTGTATGTGGCTCGTGGTAAACCGGGGGCGTGGGGTAGAATCTGGGGTCAGTGGAATGTGTATCGAGGGACTATCTGTTCTCCCCCCCTGGTGGATACGTCTGAGGTTGCCTTGTCCCCCTGATCCTTGAGGGTTCCTTGCTTAATTTGTTCATCTGTGTATAGATTTGGTTTTCCCGTGGCCCCCCCCTCCCTCTCAGACTCCCCTCCTTTTTATTGACCACCCTAGGGTGGTCAGGTGTGGAGTTCCTCTACTGTGGTTAGACGCCCTTTCAATGTTTTTCGCCTTGCTTTTTGTTTTTCTTTACTTTTGTTGATATTTATGTAAAAAGGGTATATCCTGATGTCCCTTTTGTGCAGTCTGATCTTCTGTAATTTAGCGGAGCCCCTGTGGGCCAGTCAATGTTTTTTGACCTGCTCGATCATTTTTGAATACTAGCGGCCGGCCCAGGAGGTTGTAGGCCCGTGCTTGTACCCTTTTTCTCTGCACAATAAAAACTTAAAAAAATAAAAAAATAAAATAAAATAAACCTTGCAAATTCACTGAAAAAACCATAGGTTTCACACAAGTTATAGTTAGCTGTACATTTCACTCGTAAAAAAACAATGAAATTCCACATTATAGTTAGTGCAGGCAACTATAACTCACGCGACCGCAATCCTCTGCTGATACTAATACTGTATTTGGACACTTATTTGCCCATGTCTTCTTCCATTAAATTTTAGCTATACATATATTACAAATATTTTTTTTTCATAAAGACACTTATGTCATCAGCAGAGAATTGCGGTCGCGTGAGTTATAGTTGCCTGCACTAACTATAACGTGGAATTTCATTGGTTTTTTACGAGTGAAATGTACAGCTAACTATAACTTGTGTGAAACCTATGGTTTTTTCAGTGAATATATATATATATATACATACATACACATACATGTATATGTATATATATATATATATATATATTCAGTAAAAAAGACAGAGGATACAGGGGTATTATTGTTAGGTTCACGTTTTACCCACACAAAACCATAGAAATTCGGCAGTTATAGTTGTACTTATAGTTTCCTTGGATAAGTATTACTATAAACATAACTATATCCGCAGAATTTCTATAGTGTTGTTTGGGTAAAACGTGAACCTAACTATAACATCCCTGTAACATTTTTAGTTTTCACTGAATTTCTATGTTTTTTTTTACATAAAGTATTATATAATTACCATATGTTAATACAAGCTCCGCCGGGCCCTGTGACCAACCCACATGCAAGAACCCAACCCCACGCTGCACGCGGCTTTTGGCCTTGACAACCTGGCTTTTTGCCTTTTAATATCTTTCTTGGTATAAGGATGATGCTTTCGACCCCTGCCAGACTAACCGCTTCAGCGCCTTGACACCCTCAGGCATTTGTTTGCACTTTAAAAGTTGCCCAATCAAATCAAATCATGTGTGACTGGGTGTCAGATAGAGTCTTACTTGAAGTTTCCCAGGTACTTCACTGGAGCAAAATGTTGCTAGTTCCCAATGCCCCTCCGAGTTTCCCCCACACTCCAGAAGTAACTTTCTAGGGAGTATGAAGGGATTCTCGGGGGGAAAGGGGTAAGGGACAGAGAAGAGACAGCTTCCTCTTCAAGTTCTGGTGTCGTCTATCAGCAGCTAGTCTATCTTGCTTCTTGCGCTGTTTTTGTTGATAGACACTGCAAAATAAATGACACAATTACTAAGTTCTTCTCTAAGGTCTACTACTTCTATTATTTTCTAAATCCAATTATAACATACCCTTTTGAGGACTGGGCTTTTGCTTCTCTTCAATTAATGGTAGTCTTAAGTAAGGACCCCAATAACGATTTTCCAACTATGTAACTACCTATAGGAATACAATACGATTTTATAACTAAGATGCTGTTTATTAACTATGTAGTTCTTAAACTACTCTGTTTGGTAGAGCTATTAACCTTTTTTTGTTATTCTTGTTTTGCAGGTGATAATAAACAAAGCCTTCCACTCTTCAAGAACAACAACTCTGGTCAGTATTTTCTCTAGGTCTACATATTGAGCGTAATATTCATAATCTAGTGCCTTTTGGTGAGAATTACTGTTTGTAATAACTGTGCAATAGAGAGAATGAGGTAAGATACAGGTTTCTATTAAATATATTCTGAGAACTATGTCAGTATTTTTCTTAGGAAGTTTTGCTTCAAGGCTGTACTTGCGTGACTGGAAACAGGGTTGACATAATCTTCAAACTGGAATGAAGCCGGAATTGAACTGCCGGTGCTTTAACAGGTCGTAAATCTTCAGGCTCTAATTCCTGGAAAACCCGTCACGTAGCTTCGCTGAAACTACCGATGGAACAACAAAATGAAATCTATGCTACACTATCTCAGGAATTTCACAGCCGAAACACCACGTGCTGCTGCAAGGGCAACAGACTCGGTGAAGTGCACACAGCTGAGGGCAAGCGCGAGCCTCAGCTGTGCTGGGAAATCAAGCACTCATTGTTGGAAGGCTGGAGCGCTGACCTTAGCGCTTCCAGCCATCTTTAAGGACCGCAACTTGATTAGTTTGGTCCAGGCTGTGTTGGTTAGCCTTCCAGAGGGGTAAAAGGATTTAGTTACCCTCCTTCTGCCAAATTCAGAAATAGCGCCCACAAGCTGGGATCTATTCTGCCAAGGTCTAAGGTTCCTGACACCGGGGTATGGTGGGTAAGGGTTTTTTCCCCATTGGGCTTCGGATCCACAAGTATCCACGGATCCTTGATTCAGGACCCAAAACATGTTTGGGGTAATTTCTTTCCCATGAGGGGTCTCTCAGGGACCCCTCCTTATGTCCTATGTGGTCAGGATACAGGTATCCTGACCCTTATGTGCTTTGACACTTTATTTTTCCCTCCCCCAGGCCAAGTGACAAACAAAAGGGCCCCTGCAACTTTCCTTTCAGGTTGCAGCCAGCCAATCATGGACTTGCTTTTCCCTGGATCCGCAGATTCCCCGTGGGTACCTGTGAACCCCCCATGGGTACCCACGAATCCCCTGTGGGTAGATCCGCAAAGGATACGTGCCACTAGATAGCTATAAATGTCTTTCTTTAATAACTCCCAAACCTACTGAACAGATTTATACCAAATTAAAAAAAGAGATCTTTCTGGACCAAGATCTAGATTTCTGCCAAATATGGTATCACTCTATTCAGGGTTCGGATTGTAGCCCTGTCTAAAAAATTCAAAATCCCCATAGACATTGCATGGGGAAAAGTGTTTTAGGACCCCCCCCCCCCCCCCCTTGACGGATCACCCCAAAACTTTCCATGCAGAGCTAGACAAAGTAGGGCACTTTTTTGGGACAATTTTGTGAAGATATGTCAAACGGGCCCAAAGTTATTACCAAAACAAAAAATGCTTCGTCTATGGGACAAGTTGGTCCTAACTATAAAAACCTACTTGTGGATGACATTTATTTATAGAATGTCACCAGACAGAATGGGAGTCACGTTTGCTTTGGCGTAGGTTGATGGGCAGAATTGAAGGAGAAAAGTCAGATCGCAAAGGTGGCGAGTCTTCTTTCGACCCCATCGCTGCCCAGGATTTCCATCTCTGTTAAGTGCAGTACAAAATTCGTGAATAGTACTTGCTTTTTTGTGACAATAATATAAACATGTATGTAGGAATTAGAGGAAAAATATCAGTTGCAGTTAATAATTTGTAGGACATAAAACTATTTAGGATGGAGCCTCAAGGGGAAATAGAATTGATTACAGAACCAGTAGATGTGTTTCCCCGTAAATAATTACATTTACTTTATTATAGTACTACTAATCAATGATTTTTTTCTTTCCTCCTTTCAGTACCACCACGGAGAAGGAACCAGGCTGGAGTGTCCGCCAGAGCCCAGGGTGTCACCGGCATCATAGCCACTGCTGCTGAACGGACACCCTGTGGTGCTGGGAAGTCAGGTTTAAGTATGTAATCTTCTTAGATTTAACACTCACTCTTCCTTAATATTCATCATGGCTTTCTTTATTTTCTTTTTTTGTATTTTTTCAAATTGTTTATTAACCTTCCCATAAACCTCTTCCCCTTAATACCTTTATTCACCTTCTAGTGTTTTCTTTTATATTCTCTTCCATTTTCATTGCCTAACTACTTCTGTCTCCAAATGTTCTCTTTTGCTGGCTGTGGCAGCAACCTTTCCCTTACCCCTCCTTTACATGTTTTCTCCCCACTGCCTTGTCCATCCTTTAATACCTTTTGTTTCTTAACCATTTTCCCATTACTAAAAACTTGTGGTACAGCGTTGAACAGTTGACTATTTAATTTTTAAAATGTAGAAGTATATTTTTCAAAGTCATACCTTGTCTAGAAATAATTCCAAATTCATTTGGTGTTGTTTTATCTAGTGCAAAAACTGTGGTTGGTTGTAAGATATCGCTTGGTAAATGTCCTCATTTTTTTGCAACAACAACATGAAGCATGGAATGCTTAAATTCATCTCAGCCCCTGGCAATTCCTCGGGCCACATTGTTTTTTTGCCAACCACTTTACTCTAGACAGTGTCTTGCCCTACGCAAATCAGTATTGACCCTGCTCCTCGTCGGAACATTCCATCCCGAACTGCCAAGCAAGGCCCCCTGCAGAGGGACCACAAGCAACTATCCAGGAAGAGGACCAGTACCAGCATCTTGTAGAGGCAACAAGGGATGCAGAGGCTGCTGAAACGATTCTTGTAAAGTCAAATTCTGTTTTCAGTAACAACGGCTATGTATTTCTTAAGGTATTCTTTATTTGCTTCCAAGTCAGTCCCTAATCCATTTTAAAATAACTACCTTCCAATATTTTTTGTCTCTTTCCTAATGCCAATTAATTAATGGGTAGAAAAGGTGTCTTGCCAAGTTCTCAGTACCCAGCGGCCGCTCATACCAACACTACTGTCTATACCACCCCATCCCATCCTGGCATCTACTACATTTCTTGCAAAACTTCTTACTATTTTAATTCCTCCTATACCATCTCTTATACTGGTCAATCTTCCACCTTCCATTAACCAAAAAATGCATATGAGCCATGTCATGTGACACAACTTACAGATAACCAAACTTAAAACTATCCCAAGACCTGATGTTAATCAGACAATTCCTAATACTCAGTAGCGACCTAACCAATTTCTAAATATGTTGTACTGTAATGAATTAGGGACCAGGGTGTGGGGTGGTGACATGTAATTCAGGGAGGGACTCAGGAGTAGGGAAAGGGGTAGAGGCACTGACATTAATATTCCTATAATACTGTGCCAATAGTTGTCCAAAAATTATCTAGGCACACAAGGTTAGCTCAAGTAATGCTGCATTAAAGACAGGGTGAAATATATTGTGTTACTTAACGTAAATCACCATGTATTCCAGTGGCAATTAATATAATTTTGCAGTTCAGTCACTTGTTGGGGGCATACATTATTATTATGCATAGGGTCCTGGTGGATTAGTTAATGTCAGGTAAATGCCCTAAGACACCGAATTACATGAACAAGCCAGTGGCTCTGAACAACCAGCAACAATGTGTGACTGTCTAACTATACATTCTCTGTTAGTGAGGTGGGAACTAGAAAGTATTTTATTCTTTCCTCAGACCATCCAGCTGTCCCCATTTGAGGACCTTCACTATTGTTCCGGGGTCCGGTGAACCATCAGTACAGGAGACAATGGCTTAGCTGGCCTCTAAAAATAGAGCCTGTCGCTACAAAGACCTAGGTTTCAGAAGGTTTAAATGCCATACAGATTGGTTCTAACCTTATAGGTCTTTAGTACTCCCCTTAATCGGAAACTTCTTGGGGTAGATGCCAACTAGTTAGCCACCTTCGCTTTATTTAAAAACAAAAAACGATAAACGATTTTACTCAAAGCAGTCTCCCAAATGATCGTCAAGGTGTCTAAACTCATGTGTAGTACACCTGGGGTTTCTCAATTCGATTATCTAGTGAGAGAACCGTGAATAGACACATGAATGTGAAAAAAATGTGAAAGAGACGTGATGGCACCTCACGTGCGCAACCCCAATTGAGCCTGCTGGCTGGTACTCGTCAGCTTTGCCCACTCTTCTCATCATCGGTAGCCATCACGCTCCAAAATAATAATGAGGTGTCCAAAAAATAAAGCCAACAAAAACAAGTGGTGCGACTTAATAGTGATGAATAAAAAGTGAAACAGGTACACCCACTATAGGTTCAAACTATATTCCGCCTTAGGAGTGCACCTACTTCAATGCTTAAAAAGGTTGCTAGATATGCATACCATTCTTATATGCCAACATGTTTCATCGCCTGGAGTCTTTTTGGCGATTTCGTCAGGGCAACAACAGTCGCTTGGCACACGATAGGGACACTTCTTAAAATCACATTTGGAGACTGCCAAAAGTAAAAACACACATACACAACACTTTACCATGGTGTTCATCCCTTCTTCCTAGATCAACACGGGCTATATTGCATGGATATATAAATCGTTACTACCTTACCCTCGTGGAGCCTTGGCCTCGCGTACCAGCTCAGTCAATGAGGTCACCAATAGGCTCCTTATGTGAGTCCTCGTGGTTTAGTGTGGCATTCCACCGTAATGCCAATCTGTTAATAATTTTAAACAATTACTCTAAGTTTTCTTGTGTGGAAGCTCTGTTTGTCAATTACGATACCACAATTATAGCCAGTGTCATACTACTAAGGCCAAACTCTAGCTGTTCCCAATCTCATCTTTTCTCTCCATGTTTATCAATACTCCGCCCTGAATGCTCTATTTTAGCCTGTTATATGGTCACCCTCACCATGGTGATGTTCGTATGTCTTCGTGTACTCAGAAACACCGTGTCAGACTACCAGTATACCCTCTGAGGTGCAATCACCCTCTCTCATCGGCAGAAAAGCAATGTTCTATACTTAGAAATGAGTCAGCATAGGTCTGGTTCCTAACCCGGTCTCTCAAGTTGTTAGGAGATAACTTCATAGCCTCCAACCCTAAAACAGATGTAACATGCTGGCCCCCTCCCCTCGCACATAACACCTCCTTACCACCCAAAGCCTCACGGAGCTCCTTCTCTCCGCCGGTCACCGGTGTTGTGATCCCGCGGTTAATTTATACTTCCGCCCCCTGCGCGTCCTCCTCGGCGCGGGACTAGTTTGGGCGCCATCTTGGAATGGGGTGGTGCGAGTGTATCTCCGATCGAGCGTTCAGCGCCCTGAGCCTCGGAATTGATGCCTTTTTAACGTGTGATCTTAAACCTACACCTGGAGTGTGCCCTAATGTATTTTTTAATACTTTTCAATACGATATTACCCAGAACAACAAACTCCCCCACACAGGGACCTCCTCATAACAGGGCCAGTACAGGCGCCATATTGGATAGGGGAACTCCTGTATGTCTAAGTTTTACTCTTTAGCGCCGAGAGTCTCAGAATGAATTTAATTTATTCTGAAGTGATGTCTCTTTTATATATAGCGTGATCTCCAACCCACCATTTGAGGTATTGTGACATGATGCGTGTATTGGTGAGTCTAAAAAGGCTTTTGCCCACATAAACACAGCAACAAATACTCCTCTTGGGAGTTTGCCGCAATCTAGGTAACGCAGGGGTCTAAGACACTGGTGTATCAATGTAATCAATCACAGGGTCCCCCAACATGATGTGACATGATGCGTGTATTGGTGAGTCTAAAAAGGCTGTGGCCCACATAAACACAGCAACAAATCCTCCTCTTGGGAGTTTGCCGCAATCTAGGTCTAAGACACTGGTGTATCAATGTAGTCAATCTCAGGGTCCCCCAACAAGACCCAAAGCCTAGGGGATATCTTAAGTCCATGAATAGATCTTGGGTATTCATATGGTTGGTATATTGCTGTCTATCACTGTTATTTGGTACTGCCCAATAGGGTCCAAATAGGAGTTAGCGGGGGCGTGCCTTGCTCGCTAATGTAGATGTATCTATATTTTAAATACTCAGTATCTCGCCTTACCCCATTCGATTTGGTCGTTCAATCCCTCTCGGTCGGACTTCTCTTGGAAAATCCATCTCGCTTCCTTAGAAGCCAAGATTTCTTCCACATTTTGAGGAGAGCCCATCATTCTCTCCAAGACCACCCACGTGAAGGTGTGCTTGGTGTTATGGCAGTGTTGTACCAACTTTGTCGTTAACTTGCCAGCTCTAATAGTGCTAAGGTGTTCTTGCATTCTGATTTTCACCTTCCTGGTAGTTAATCCTATATATTGAAGGTTACATTGGCACGTTAATCTGTAAACCACATTGGCAGTGTTGCAATTACTAAAATACTTCAAATGCCAGATTTTTCTTGACTTTAGGACTACACTTTGGGTTTTCTTCGTTAATACACACACTGAACACGACCCGCACGGGTGGTGACCAGGGGGGATGGACGACTCGGTGAACTTCTGTTCCACTTTAACCCGTGTATGCACAAGTTTGTCACCCAGGTTGCTAGATCTTTTAAAAGCAAACCTGGGTGGGGGCATCTTGAAGTCCTCAGTAGACAGCAACGCCCAGTGTTTACGAATGGACTGTCGGATCTTCGTGGCTAACGGGTCGAATGTCATGACTACCGGGAGGCAGTCTTCTGTAGTTTTTTCATTCTTTTGCAGCAGAACACTCCGGGGGGTGTTCATTGCCCTTTTTCTAGCCTGTCTGATGGTCTTCCGTGGGTATTGTCTCATTTCAAGTTTGGCACATAGTTCTTTAGACTGGTCCAAGAATGTAGTTGTCGAAGTACAGTTCCTGCGGTGCCGAAGAAATTGACCAACAGGAAGGTTGTCCCTGAGTGCTCTAGGGTGATACGACCTGTAGGAAAGGAGGCGCCGAGCCTGGCCTGTATCTATGTGGGCCAGTTCGAGGAGCACGTCATATACCATCAGTCTAATCCCTTCCAGAGTAACATCCGTATCAGGAAGAGATATATTGACGATATTCTCTGCGTCTGGTCAGGTCCAGATGATGGTTTATTACAATTTCTGAACTGGCTTAACCATCAGGATGCCAGTCTGAGGTTCACATGGAACTATAGCAACCACACAGCAGTGTATCTGGATTTAGACATTTATGCAGATGGGGGCAGGCTATGTTCCAAAGTACATCAAAAGCCAACAGATAAAAACTCCCTCCTTTCCTACAGGTCGTATCACCCTAGAGCACTCAGGGACAACCTTCCTGTTGGTCAATTTCTTCGGTACCGCAGGAACTGTACTTCGACAACTACATTCTTGGACCAGTCTAAAGAACTATGTGCCAAACTTGAAATGAGACAATACCCACGGAAGACCATCAGACAGGCTAGAAAAAGGGCAATGAACACCCCCCGGAGTGTTCTGCTGCAAAAGAATGAAAAAACTACAGAAGACTGCCTCCCGGTAGTCATGACATTCGACCCGTTAGCCACGAAGATCCGACAGTCCATTCGTAAACACTGGGCGTTGCTGTCTACTGAGGACTTCAAGATGCCCCCACCCAGGTTTGCTTTTAAAAGATCTAGCAACCTGGGTGACAAACTTGTGCATACACGGGTTAAAGTGGAACAGAAGTTCACCGAGTCGTCCATCCCCCCTGGTCACCACCCGTGCGGGTCGTATTCAGTGTGTGTATTAACGAAGAAAACCCAAAGTGTAGTCCTAAAGTCAAGAAAAATCTGGCATTTGAAGTATTTTAGTAATTGCAACACTGCCAATGTGGTTTACAGATTAACGTGCCAATGTAACCTTCAATATAAATGATTAACTACCAGGAAGGTGAAAATCAGAATGCAAGAACACCTTAGCACTATTAGAGCTGGCAAGTTAACGACAAAGTTGGTACAACACTGCCATAACACCAAGCACACCTTCACGTGGGTGGTCTTGGAGAGAATGATGGGCTCTCCTCAAAATGTGGAAGAAATCTTGGCTTCTAAGGAAGCGAGATGGATTTTCCAAGAGAAGTCCGACCGAGAGGGATTGAACGACCAAATCGAATGGGGTAAGGCGAGATACTGAGTATTTAAAATATAGATACATCTACATTAGCGAGCAAGGCACGCCCCCGCTAACTCCTATTTGGACCCTATTGGGCAGTACCAAATAACAGTGATAGACAGCAATATACCAACCATATGAATACCCAAGATCTATTCATGGACTTAAGATATCCCCTAGGCTTTGGGTCTTGTTGGGGGACCCTGAGATTGACTACATTGATACATCAGTGTCTTAGACCTAGATTGCGGCAAACTCCCAAGAGGAGGATTTGTTGCTGTGTTTATGTGGGCCACAGCCTTTTTAGACTCACCAATACACGCATCATGTCACATCATGTTGGGGGACCCTGTGATTGATTACATTGATACACCAGTGTCTTAGACCCTTGCGTTACCTAGATTGCGGCAAACTCCCAAGAGGAGTATTTGTTGCTGTGTTTATGTGGGCAAAAGCCCTTTTAGACTCACCAATACACGCATCATGTCACAATACCTCAAATGGTGGGTTGGAGATCACGCTATATATAAAAGAGACATCACTTCAGAATAAATTAAATTCATTCTGAGACTCTCGGCGCTAAAGAGTAAAACTTAGACATACAGGAGTTCCCCTATCCAATATGGCGCCTGTACTGGCCCTGTTATGAGGAGGTCCCTGTGTGGGGGAGTTTGTTGTTCTGGGTAATATCGTATTGAAAAGTATTAATAAATACATTAGGGCACACTCCAGGTGTAGGTTTAAGATCACACGTTAAAAAGGCATCAATTCCGAGGCTCAGGGCGCTGAACGCTCGATCGGAGATACACTCGCACCACCCCATTCCAAGATGGCGCCCAAACTAGTCCCGCGCCGAGGAGGACGCGCAGGGGGCGGAAGTATAAATTAACCGCGGGATCACAACAGCGGTGACCGGCGGAGAGAAGGAGCTCCGTGAGGCTTTGGGTGGTAAGGAGGTGTTATGTGCGAGGGGAGGGGGCCAGCATGTTACATCTGTTTTAGGGTTGGAGGCTATGAAGTTATCTCCTAACAACTTGAGAGACCGGGTTAGGAACCAGACCTATGCTGACTCATTTCTAAGTATAGAACATTGCTTTTCTGCCGATGAGAGAGGGTGATTGCACCTCAGAGGGTATACTGGTAGTCTGACACGGTGTTTCTGAGTACACGAAGACATACGAACATCACCATGGTGAGGGTGACCATATAACAGGCTAAAATAGAGCATTCAGGGCGGAGTATTGATAAACATGGAGAGAAAAGATGAGATTGGGAACAGCTAGAGTTTGGCCTTAGTAGTATGACACTGGCTATAATTGTGGTATCGTAATTGACAAACAGAGCTTCCACACAAGAAAACTTAGAGTAATTGTTTAAAATTATTAACAGATTGGCATTACGGTGGAATGCCACACTAAACCACGAGGACTCACATAAGGAGCCTATTGGTGACCTCATTGACTGAGCTGGTACGCGAGGCCAAGGCTCCATGAGGGTAAGGTAGTAACGATTTATATATCCATGCAATATAGCCCGTGTTGATCTAGGAAGAAGGGATAAACACCATGGTAAAGTGTTGTGTATGTGTGTTTTTACTTTTGGCAGTCTCCAAATGTGATTTTAAGAAGTGTCCCTATCGTGTGCCAAGCGACTGTTGTTGCCCTGACGAAATCGCCAAAAAGACTCCAGGCGATGAAACATGTTGGCATATAAGAATGGTATGCATAGCTAGCAACCTTTTTAAGCATTGAAGTAGGTGCACTCCTAAGGCGGAATAAAGTTTGAACCTATAGTGGGTGTACCTGTTTCACTTTTTATTCATCACTATTAAGTCGCACCACTTGTTTTTGTTGGCTTTATTTTTTGGACACCTCATTATTATTTTGGAGCGTGATGGCTACCGATGATGAGAAGAGTGGGCAAAGCTGACGAGTACCAGCCAGCAGGCTCAATTGGGGTTGCGCACGTGAGGTGCCATCACGTCTCTTTCACATTTTTTTCACATTCATGTGTCTATTCACGGTTCTCTCACTAGATAACCGAATTGAGAAACCCCAGGTGTACTACACATGAGTTTAGACACCTTGACGATCATTTGGGAGACTGCTTTGAGTAAAATCGTTTATCGTTTTTTGTTTTTAAATAAAGCGAAGGTGGCTAACTAGTTGGCAACTACCCCAAAAAGTTTCCGATTAAGGGGAGTACTAAAGACCTATAAGGTTAGAACCAATCTGTATGGCATTTAAACCTTCTGAAACCTAGGTCTTTGTAGCGACAGACTGTTTGAGTGGAGGGCGACCTGGGTTTCTCTCTCCCTCTGTATACACGTTGTGAACGGCGGATCAGCCGTGAGAGCCCTTTTTAAGATATTTGTTGAGAAAATCTTGTCTTTTTAGAGAGACACACACAACACACCGTTCTCATCCCCTTCCGGTTTTTTCCCTTGCTGAGCGCACATCAACACAGACCCTAGGGATTTGACCTCCACCCCGCAAATGGACAGGAATTGCCTTGCATTCACGGATGAACAAATCGCAGCAATCCTATCGGGTCCATCACTATTCCCTGATGCCCCCCTACTTAATGTAACATCAGCAAGGGAAGAGTGGGAGAGACTCAGTACAACTAAGAAAAAGCAAGTCAGGATAGCCCTTCATGGGGCATTGATGACAGAGTACTTAAGAGCAGGAGCAGCCCCAGCTAGCCTCATAGTAAGGATTGAACCCAAGATCTTTCTGGAAGATAAAACATTCAGATTGGATTGGAGCTATATAGCCAATAAATGTACACGAGATTGGCTAATCCTTATAATCAACACTGCAAAGAGATTAAGTGAAGAGCTCCTTAAGGAAATTGTTGATTTAGAGGAGAGTATAAGGAGGGACACTACCCTTGTGGACACCAAGGAACAGCTCCAAAGGATTCAGGAAGACCTGAGCGATTACAAAAATTATATGATCAATCAAAAGATCAAAGGGCTTAAAAGAAATCTTGATCGTTTTTCCCACGAATGGGCTTTCCCCTACGTGGAGGACAAATATTACGACCCAATAGTTGAACATCAATTTAGAGGAGGAAGAGGTAGGGGTGGAAAACAACAGACCAAACGTGCACCCAACAACTGGACATTCGATAACACCTCCAGTGAAGAGGAAGAGCTAGGCCCACAGTCTAACCCCCCTAGAGTAAGATTCAACGAACAGGAGACAAACAACGAAGACCTAGGAGCCCTTCTCCGGTCATTTTTAGGACAGAGCCACAGGGGCAACAGAGGGGGAGGTCCGCGTGGCAGGGGTCGAGGCAGGGGCAACCAAAATCAAAACCAGCAATGGCAAACCCACTCCCCAAGAGTAACACGGAGCCGCGGACGGAACCAGCTATGACTCTGAATAACATAGTGGTGAACCTATCCGACCATGAACGGACCATCAACGAGGAAAGGGTGTTGAACAAAGGGTTAGGGTTTGTTCCCACCCCCACACATGACCCCTTCAGATGTAGGATTGAACTTCACGAAACGATGCGAAGAATTAAACTAAAGAAGTTCTTCTCTAATAAACCAAAGGATACTTCAACTGTGTTTAACACCACACTTAGAAAACCATCCAATTTCTGTCCATCTAATACAACTATAGGCCCTGAGGTCACGGTCTTTGAGAATAAGGTACTGCAAGACATCTCCCAATTGGAACAGCAAAACACAACCTCGAAATTTAACAACATGAGTAGGGTAGAGTGGGAAGCAGTCAAGGGCCTTGAGAATAATCAGCATCTGACGATTAAAAACGCAGATAAGGGAGGAGCAGTAGTAGTTATGAATACCATCGACTACGGCACTGAAGTGTTGAGATTACTCAGCGTCCGCCAAAACTATCGCCCATTGGCACAGGATCCCCAGAAAGAACTGTTGGCGACCATTAAGACTATGGTGACGGAGGCGAAGGAGAAAAAATGGATAACAGCGAGAGAAGCCGAGTTCTTGGTTAATGATAAGCCAAGAACTCCGGCATTCTACATTTTACCCAAAATCCATAAACCACAACGTCCTCCCCCCGGTCGACCAATCGTTTCGGGGATCCAGTCTGTGTTAGAGCCTCTCTCGCAATTCGCAGATTTTTTTCTCAGGGAATCAGTTATTAATCAGAAATCATTTGTAAAAGATACCACAGCAATCCTAAATATCCTTGAAGATTTGCAGTTTGACCCAGAGATTGAATTTATGGTAACCATCGATATAGAGTCACTCTATACCTGTATACCACAGGATGCAGCGTTGGTGGCAGCAGCGCATGCGCTTAAGGCACAAGAGTGGTTCTATGATGCTCCACAATCTTTCATATTACAATGCATAGAACTGGCTCTCACACGAAATTACTTCTGCTATAAGGATACTATGTATCTGCAGACTACGGGCACATCTATGGGCGCAACGATGGCGCCGAGCCTGGCCTGTATCTATGTGGGCCAGTTCGAGGAGCACGTCATATACCATCAGTCTAATCCCTTCCAGAGTAACATCCGTATCTGGAAGAGATATATTGACGATATTCTCTGCGTCTGGTCAGGTCCAGATGATGGTTTATTACAATTTCTGAACTGGCTTAACCATCAGGATGCCAGTCTGAGGTTCACATGGAACTATAGCAACCACACAGCAGTGTATCTGGATTTAGACATTTATGCAGATGGGGGCAGGCTATGTTCCAAAGTACATCAAAAGCCAACAGATAAAAACTCCCTCCTTTCCTACAGGTCGTATCACCCTAGAGCACTCAGGGACAACCTTCCTGTTGGTCAATTTCTTCGGTACCGCAGGAACTGTACTTCGACAACTACATTCTTGGACCAGTCTAAAGAACTATGTGCCAAACTTGAAATGAGACAATACCCACGGAAGACCATCAGACAGGCTAGAAAAAGGGCAATGAACACCCCCCGGAGTGTTCTGCTGCAAAATAATGAAAAAACTACAGAAGACTGCCTCCCGGTAGTCATGACATTCGACCCGTTAGCCACGAAGATCCGACAGTCCATTCGTAAACACTGGGCGTTGCTGTCTACTGAGGACTTCAAGATGCCCCCACCCAGGTTTGCTTTTAAAAGATCTAGCAACCTGGGTGACAAACTTGTGCATACACGGGTTAAAGTGGAACAGAAGTTCACCGAGTCGTCCATCCCCCCTGGTCACCACCCGTGCGGGTCGTGTTCAGTGTGTGTATTAACGAAGAAAACCCAAAGTGTAGTCCTAAAGTCAAGAAAAATCTGGCATTTGAAGTATTTTAGTAATTGCAACACTGCCAATGTGGTTTACAGATTAACGTGCCAATGTAACCTTCAATATAGAGGATTAACCACCAGGAAGGTGAAAATCAGAATGCAAGAACACCTTAGCACTATTAGAGCTGGCAAGTTAACGACAAAGTTGGTACAACACTGCCATAACACCAAGCACACCTTCACGTGGGTGGTCTTGGAGAGAATGATGGGCTCTCCTCAAAATGTGGAAGAAATCTTGGCTTCTATGGAAGCGAGATGGATTTTCCAAGAGAAGTCCGACCGAGAGGGATTGAACGACCAAATCGAATGGGGTAAGGCGAGATACTGAGTATTTAAAATATAGATACATCTACATTAGCGAGCAAGGCACGCCCCCGCTAACTCCTATTTGGACCCTATTGGGCAGTACCAAATAACAGTGATAGACAGCAATATACCAACCATATGAATACCCAAGATCTATTCATGGACTTAAGATATCCCCTAGGCTTTGGGTCTTGTTGGGGGACCCTGAGATTGACTACATTGATACACCAGTGTCTTAGACCTAGATTGCGGCAAACTCCCAAGAGGAGGATTTGTTGCTGTGTTTATGTGGGCCACAGCCTTTTTAGACTCACCAATACACGCATCATGTCACATCATGTTGGGGGACCCTGTGATTGATTACATTGATACACCAGTGTCTTAGACCCCTGCGTTACCTAGATTGCGGCAAACTCCCAAGAGGAGTATTTGTTGCTGTGTTTATGTGGGCAAAAGCCTTTTTAGACTCACCAATACACGCATCATGTCACAATACCTCAAATGGTGGGTTGGAGATCACGCTATATATAAAAGAGACATCACTTCAGAATAAATTAAATTCATTCTGAGACTCTCGGCGCTAAAGAGTAAAACTTAGACATACAGGAGTTCCCCTATCCAATATGGCGCCTGTACTGGCCCTGTTATGAGGAGGTCCCTGTGTGGGGGAGTTTGTTGTTCTGGGTAATATCGTATTGAAAAGTATTAATAAATACATTAGGGCACACTCCAGGTGTAGGTTTAAGATCACACGTTAAAAAGGCATCAATTCCGAGGCTCAGGGCGCTGAACGCTCGATCGGAGATACACTCGCACCACCCCATTCCAAGATGGCGCCCAAACTAGTCCCGCGCCGAGGAGGACGCGCAGGGGGCGGAAGTATAAATTAACCGCGGGATCACAACACCGGTGACCGGCGGAGAGAAGGAGCTCCGTGAGGCTTTGGGTGGTAAGGAGGTGTTATGTGCGAGGGGAGGGGGCCAGCATGTTACATCTGTTTTAGGGTTCGAGGCTATGAAGTTATCTCCTAACAACTTGAGAGACCGGGTTAGGAACCAGACCTATGCTGACTCATTTCTAAGTATAGAACATTGCTTTTCTGCCGATGAGAGAGGGTGATTGCACCTCAGAGGGTATACTGGTAGTCTGACACGGTGTTTCTGAGTACACGAAGACATACGAACATCACCATGGTGAGGGTGACCATATAACAGGCTAAAATAGAGCATTCAGGGCGGAGTATTGATAAACATGGAGAGAAAAGATGAGATTGGGAACAGCTAGAGTTTGGCCTTAGTAGTATGACACTGGCTATAATTGTGGTATCGTAATTGACAAACAGAGCTTCCACACAAGAAAACTTAGAGTAATTGTTTAAAATTATTAACAGATTGGCATTACGGTGGAATGCCACACTAAGCCACGAGGACTCACATAAGGAGCCTATTGGTGACCTCATTGACTGAGCTGGTACGCGAGGCCAAGGCTCCACGAGGGTAAGGTAGTAACGATTTATATATCCATGCAATATAGCCCGTGTTGATCTAGGAAGAAGGGATGAACACCATGGTAAAGTGTCGTGTATGTGTGTTTTTACTTTTGGCAGTCTCCAAATGTGATTTTAAGAAGTGTCCCTATCGTGTGCCAAGCGACTGTTGTTGCCCTGACGAAATCGCCAAAAAGACTCCAGGCGATGAAACATGTTGGCATATAAGAATGGTATGCATATCTAGCAACCTTTTTAAGCATTGAAGTAGGTGCACTCCTAAGGCGGAATAAAGTTTGAACCTATAGTGGGTGTACCTGTTTCACTTTTTATTCATCACTATTAAGTCGCACCACTTGTTTTTGTTGGCTTTATTTTTTGGACACCTCATTATTATTTTGGAGCGTGATGGCTACCGATGATGAGAAGAGTGGGCAAAGCTGACGAGTACCAGCCAGCAGGCTCAATTGGGGTTGCGCACGTGAGGTGCCATCACGTCTCTTTCACATTTTTTTCACATTCATGTGTCTATTCACGGTTCTCTCACTAGATAATCGAACTGAGAAACCCCAGGTGTACCTCACATGAGTTTAGACACCTTGACGATCATTTGGGAGACTGCTTTGAGTAAAATCGTTTATCGTTTTTTGTTTTTAAATAAAGCGAAAGTGGCTAACTAGTTGGCAACTACCCCAAAAAGTTTCCGATTAAGGGGAGTACTAAAGACCTATAAGGTTAGAACCAATCTGTATGGCATTTAAACCTTCTGAAACCTAGGTCTTTGTAGCGACAGACTGTTTGAGTGGAGGGCGACCTGGGTTTCTCTCTCCCTCTAGAGCTCCTTATTGTATACACACTCTAAAAATAGAGGCCATGACAGAGGCCTACCACTGGCTTATTCTGCTTAAAGAGGAGGATGCAGAGGCATTGGCAGCCAAAGTCCACTGCTGAGCCGGTAGAACCACCTAGGCCACAAAATCACCAACACCACTGCAGAGAGCCAAGCCTAGCACAGCCCTCACGTAAACCAGCCCAACCATCCACCTCCATAACCACCACAGATCCTCTGGGAAATGGTTGAAGGATACCCAGAGGAAGCTCATGAACAGACTGGACACTATTGAGGGACTGCTGAAAAAATATTTAGGGGGGAGGGGTGGGGCTTTTGTGGGTGTTGTAGGTCAGGCCATTTGGGGAAGGGGTAGGTTAGGTTAGTTTAAGTATTTTTTAGGGTTTAGGGAGGGCATCTGGCCAGTTACGGGTGGTGTGGGTGTTAACAGTTGGGGAAGGGGTAGAAGGCCAGAGGTTTTGTTGTAGGGTTTAAGGAGGGGTGGGCCAGTTGCTCGTGATGGTGAGTGTGAATAATTTTTGTAATGACTATGTTTAATTTATATTCAAAACTCGTTTTTTATTTTTTTTATTAGGTTTTCTACCCTACTTGGCAACTGCATGTATAATATAAGATTAGCATCCCAGTAAATTAAAACAGGAAGCTCAAACTATGTACTACTTACCTACCAGAGCTGAGTACTGACTTCCATTACATTACATATAAATTGTCCAGCTATCCATTCCCATAGTCCGCTCTCTAATCCGTCTCTGCTTGAGCTCGCTTTACAGTCTACTACCTCCAGTCAAGTCCACCCTCCTGCTATTAGTTTTGGACCATGCCTAACCCTCACCTCCCTTTAGGGCTTCAAGTTACTTGGGCAGCACCCACCCTCATATCAGGGATGGATGCCTGCGTTCTGTCCTAACCTCTACATTGCCCTCTAAATAACTTCCTTTAGATGATCATAGAGGTGTAAAATTATGTGTAGTGTGAATGCCAACCTTGACTCAAACCACTTCCTTCTTCCTGTTCTTAAAACTTCCTTTCTTGCCTGAGTAGAACAAGATTGCCTGCAACCTTCCACAATCAATCCAATTCTGCCTTTTCAACAGGGTCTTACTGCTGGTGATAACCCTAACAGGAAAGACATCACAGGATAAACAAGGTTCTTCTTATGTGAATGAAACTGAAGAACCAGTCAAATGATTCTCATTCTGCAATTGGCATCTAAATTAAAAGAAATCACATAGGGTGTGAAAAATCCAAAACAGAGACCTTTACAAATCAACATCATGCACAGAGTTATATATATTCACTAAAGTAAGCATTATGAACCCTCAACACAGGAGAAGGATACCTCAGTAGAAATCTTGGGGTACATAATATGGAATAAAATGCACACAACCTATCCTTGGCCAATCATTTTTGTACTTTATTTTCTGCACTATGATGTTCCTTTTTTGCCTGGGTAGGAGGGATGGCAAGGGCAAATTTGCAATTTTTATTAACCTCCTCTTGTAAAAATTGACACTGCTTCAACCACATCTGCCCCACAAAGTGTGGGATTTTTTGATGGTGGGAGTTAATAGCAGAACAGATTACACACCTTTGGGGGAAGAGGGTTAGAGATTTCCTGAATGGATGAGTAAAAGAAAGTAGGGAAAGGTGAGAGATAGACAGGCACAACATTCATCATGTCCATGAGTATGGCGCATCTTTCATGGAAGGAAGATGTCAGTTCAGTTGCCAAATTCAAATAGTCTTTCAGTCCCCAGGCTCTCTAGTTAGCTAATCATGACAAAGGCTTGAAAAATGCTAAATAGGGAGGACCCACACAGTTAAAAAAAATAGTTATAATAGGAGAACAAATATACTGTATCCAAATGGGCGGTGCAACTGCATTTATCTGGCATGGTCCATCTTGGGTGCAGGGCTGAACCGCAGAGCAGGAACATTATGGGGATTTCTTGCAGAAGAGAAGGCCTGTGGAATACAAAAAGAAAATGATAATATTGGTGAGTCTAGGTGAGCATGGGTCACAAAGAGTTTGAGGGCGGAGCATAGGCTGGTGCAGTGGTATGTCATTTACTAAGAATCAATCTTATATCAATCTTAGATAACCATTTCTTATTTTTTGGGGCAAGGTACCTGTTCCAAGTGTGATGTCCATTTATCTATGTGTTTCTCTTTCCCAACAAGGAGATATCCAGTGCATATGAGCAGTGCAGACTTTTGAAGCCTCACTGGCAGCCCAGCATGGGAATGCAACAAAGGAAAGGAATGAAAGGCATCTTTGTTTTAATGAAATGGAGGCTTCCTTTTCAGACCATGATACAATTGCTCTTTTCAAAGTCGACTGTGAAGAACAGAAGGTTAAATTAGTCTTTTGCACCTCAGTCCGCCCTCCCAGAAGAATGGCTGTGTCCTCCTTGATTGACTATTTGTACTGTGCACCATGTCCATTTAAGTATATTAACAATGGAGGCCTAAACTGCACTACTGCACACCAAATATATACCATTTATTTTAAGCAGTCATATCTGTTGTTGTTTTATGTATTTTATCAGGATAGCAGAGTGTGTCCTTAAACACAGCGGGGTTGTGTGAAGGATGATCCCACACCATGCTTGTGATGTCCAACCAATTGCTCTCATTCACAAATGTCTTCTGGAGTCTGAAAATATTGAGGATGGAAAGTTTATTCATTGTAATCATCTGCAGTGCATCTGACTGTGACAACTGCCCCAGCTGCACACATACTCTGAAGAAACACTAGCTACCAGACACACTGGATACTTTATTGCCAGCTTGCTGAGTTCCGGCCATTTTTTCTTCTTCTAATTCCAGTAGAGCGATGGGTGTTAATCCAGGTACACCTATGTTGGGTCATCCAGATAGTCATCCAGATAGTCGTAGACCATCTTCTCAACTCTTACCTGCAGTGCATGCTTTGCCTGCACCTGTGCACTTGATTCAAATCCTGCCATATGAAACCAATCTATTGCATCTGTTTGAAGTGAATCTGTTTTTGCTGTCGGCTTAGTAGTAGCCAGTGATGATGTTGGGTAATGCTACTACAGTTATGACAAAGTGCTTCTGGATCACTCAGAGCCAACACCACCACCATCTCAGGAGGATTAAGGCTCCATTTAACTTCTGGTTTGGCCTTGAATTTTCAATCGTTCCTCTGCTAGATCATCCACTTTCCTGATGATCAAATTCTTCAAATTGAGCCATCCAATGATGAGAAAGGAACGAAAGTGGCTAGCACTTTTTTGTACCACGGAAGCAGTACTGTGGCACAGATGTATTCGTGAGAAGACATCATCTCCTTTTGCTACCTTCTATTTGTGTTTAAGCAAAGGATTAAGAGGTGTACAAAGTAGCTTCTTCGTCACTGACATTGCAAAATGTTTGTTCCACCTTTTGCAAATGTTTCTTCAGAAGGTGCAAAAAGGGATCACTTGGCTTATGGTACTCTCCTCATAGTTCAATTCTTGTGTCATAATCACAAAAGGTAGTAGCATATTGATCAGGCACTCCATTAGCCCCCATTTCTTCACCTCCGTTGTCATGAATTTGGCAGTTGCATCCCCTCTCCTTTGAAGTACATAATCATTGATAGGGCTGGAGTGCTGTGCTCAAACAGGCGTTGCAGCATATATTAGGTGGAATTCAAACATGCTGGCACCTCCTGTATGAACCCTTTTACAGGTACTCTAGTAGCATGCTGAATGATCCTAAACCTCCTCCGGGCTTTGAATGAATGGCTAAAATGAGTGCAAATTCTGCGACAGGTGACCAGTATGTTGTTGGCTACTTCTACTTTTTTGAGGAAGTCCTGCACAATTAGGTTTATCCATTGCACTAAACACAACAGTCTAAAGTTTCTCTTGTCAGCCATTGCTTTGATAATAATTTTATCGCTAGACATGCTCTGGAGCAGCGGCGCCTGGCAAACACCTCAGACGCTTGTTTTCAGCATGACTATCACTTCACGAGTCCGCTATTCCTACGGCATACACAGTGGCTAAATAGCCACCACGATTGCACTTTGTCCGTTATCGTGATACCACATAATGTAACCAAACGCAGGCACAATTAGTACACAGGGCCTCATGGAAACACTTGATATTTCTATGAGTCCCTTCCTTGCGGCGAGTAATCACTCGTGTTTGGGTGTTTTTGGCTACAATTGATATTTGGACACCCACTCCCGCTCCACAGCACGGGATTACCAAATTACCTATTCACCAATAACGAGTAAAGATGAATTGATGTAATCAACAAAATCATGTCTCTCTATGTTTTTGTATGTGTTACGTTTGTCTTCTTCCTTTTCAGACATTCTTAGCCCCGGAATAATAGGATGGCTATTCGGTAAAACCGTGAGTTTTACCATTACGATCTCCACAGGTTAGGGTGCGCCTTAGCGTGCGCATACCGCCGTGGAGACCCTTGTGGTCCTGATGAAAGCTTAGCCAACTGGGCAAATTAAGCAGAAACATGCCGACCTTATCACAAATTGGTTGAGCTCTGGTTAACCTAACAAACCAGATCTTGTCCAACTCACGTTTTTATTGGTCTTTGGTTTGCCGATATTAAATTAGTTGATGGTTAAAACCATTTACCTTTTAAACTTCACTACCTTTCACATCCTAAAACCAGCTCCGCTGTAATTCAGGCGTTGCAGCACACCAGAGAGGCACTCGGCCTCTCTGGTGGGAACCCGATGATGAAGCATGTCACCAACTAGGTTGGTGAGTGAGGGTTCTTTTAACAAAACTTTTTGGTTTTTGCCCGTGCATTTTCGCTCCTTTTTTCCCTTGTCACTCTTTTGTTGTTTAATTGATAATATTACTGCCATTTTCAATGGCAACAAATTCAGTGCTCAGACCTCTGCATTGACGTCCTTCATATACTTTGGTGTTAAAGGTGTTTGGACAGGATATCGAAAAGAATATTGTGATACAAAAATATTGTTACAGGGATATTGTGGTGCCAAAACTATCATGGACATAAATATTGAAGGTAAGTATAGCATTTTTTGTTTTGTTTTTAATATTGCTGTAAAATATATAGTTTACTGAAATATGGTACCATATAATGTTGTTTTTACAAGATTTTTGTTAAATTGTTTTGTTAGTTTTTTACTTTATTTTATGTGTTAATTTAAACATAGGTTCTTGTGGTGCATATTTATTTTAAAAAGTAATTGCAATGTCTATTGTTTGATTTTAAACTATATTTTTTCAAACTTTTTGTGTAAAAATATATGTTTTATAAATTGTTCACTAGTAGGATTTTTGGTTTATAAGGCAAAATTGTGGGGGATTATTAAAGTATGTTTGTTTAAATAATGATTTGATTTTTTTAATTTAAATTATTCTTTTTAAATTAGTAATTTTATATTTTAGAAATGTTACAAATGTATATGGCAAGTATTAAACTGTTTTTGTTATTTTTTTAATGTTTTAATATTTTTTAATTTTATATTGTAAACTACAAATGTATGTTTAAAATGCTGTTTATTTTCATTTTTTCTTTCTTTATTTCCTATTTTTTATGTTTATGTTAAGTTATGCTAGATATACTTTGTGTTAATGTTTAATAAAATTAAAGTATTTTATTAATGTATTTATGTATTATTGCAATATTCAATTATAATTTTAAAAGGAAAATTGATTCCTAATTATTTCGTTTTTACTTTATATCTTTTATAAATTATGTTTTTTATTTGTTTTGTTGATTAAAAGTGTATGTATAAAATATTTAAATAAATATATTTCTGTGATTTACCTTTTTGATTTTTCACTTGAAAAAATAATGTTTCTGCAGATTTTTATTTGCAAGATGTTAGGTTTATAGAGGAACAGAGTTGGGAGAGTTTTAAAGTATTTATTTTTGTATTTATACTTTACTTAATGTTTTAGATTTTAATTGTAGGTCAGGTATATGTAAATTTGTGTTTTGAAAAAGTTAAATTTAGAAATTAAGGGGCCTATTACAATGCGACGGTCGGAGCCTTCTGGGCTGTGTAATCGGCTGCTCGGTTTACTTTCCGACCGCCGCATTACAATGCTGGCAGTAGGAAAGTAAATCGGCCCATCATTCCGGCTGCCTTCCGACGGGCTCATGGAGCACCGGGGCAGTCGGAGCCAGCTCGTAATCACAAAGGCGGGCCTTTTGCAGCCTTGGGATTATGATGCACGGTTTCTGACATGGTTTTCATGCCCGCCTGTCTGACATGGAAACCATGTCGGAAAGGCCCCCTTGTGCATACGGCGGCCTCCGGTTGGGGGCCGAGGGGCACCTATGGTGCCCACTGTTGATCCCTACACCTTGTGGCAGGCACATTGAAGGGCCTGCCACGGGGTGCAGGGATGTAAGCACCTCTCATTTCTCAATGGGAGCTCGTGTTATGGCTGGTTTACAGCTGTAAAATGAGCTCCCATTGAGAAATGGGAGTATGCGACCGAACAGTGTTCGGTCGCATTGTAAATAGCCGGTCGGGACCACCGACCAGAGGTCGGGTGGTCCCAGGACTGAGACGGCATCCGCCCGACATCATAATCAGGCCCTAAATATTTATTACTGAAATTTGTTTGATAATTATTATATTTGCATATATAATTCAACTAAATGATTAACTAATTACTAATATTTCAATTGATTTAAAATATGTTTCCTTTTTTAAATTTATTTACATTTTCTGTATATGCATTGTATGTTTATGTGTCTTCATTTTTATTAATTTTTTTATTGTACAATTATAAGTTTCTTTGCAAATAATATTTAATATGATTTTTAAAAGAAGTTAAATGTCACTTTTACCGTTATCAGTCTGAATTTATAATGTTGTGAATATTGTTTGTTATGCTTTATTTTATGTAGTGTGTTATGTATAATTCTTTTAAGTATCCATTGTTATTGCCATTTATTTAGTTTTCATTGTTTTTTATGATTTTGTAAAATGATATATAGTGCTGTGGGAATGGTAAAGCTCACCCCTTTAGTGTCCACAACCTTCCACACAATGGTTTAGGTTATAGTGCGATTAATAAGCCTGACCTCTTTAGTGTCTAACACCTTCCTATAAATGGTTTAGTTTGGAATGTAGGTGGAGAATCTGACCTCTATAGTGTCCAACGTCTTCCTCAAAATGGATTAAATTGGTGTGGGAATAGTACATTTGACCCCTTTAGTGACAACCACCTTCCCCAAAATGCTTCGGATTGGAATGGGAAAACTAAATTAGGATCTTTTAGTGCAAACACAATATGCACCATGCATGGTGTATATCTCTGTGAATGGTGAAGGGCATATTTTTAAAGTTCTGTCCATCATCCACATTTCACATTGGCTTAGTCTTAGGAATTTGTCTTCGGTTGCATATATAATTATTCTTCTGTGGTTATTGTGATTGTCATACAAGAGGAAGGGTTCATTGTTATTTCCTGGGTCTGGTGGCTTAGTGGACTAATGCGCCCACTGCAGGAGCCTGTGTTTGACCTCATGGTAACAGGTTCAAATCCTGGGGGGGTCCACTCAGACTTTCATCCTTCTGAGGTAGATATAATGAGTACCATTGAGCTGTGTAACAATAAACATCTGTTATTCAGCCCCGAGATACCGTTCTGGGTGAACGTGCTCTTTACAATTACACATGTTAAGTTATGTGCAGTAGGTAGGAGTTCTGGTATTTGTATGCCTTGGTGTCATCTAGGGGCTGCAGGAGTTTGACTTGTAGCTTTTTTAGCATGTGATATTAATCGTTTTAAAGAAGGGGTTTCTGGTACCTGGCCTGTAATGTGATCAGGTACTGTCTTATAATGTTAGCAGTGGGCTCTTGGCAACTAATGCTTCCCTCTTATAAATCTTGAAGTACATGCTGTACTTTTATCTCTGTTACATTTGGTGGGTGGTTGTGTTCTTGGTCGTTAATTACAATATAATTTTTCATTGTAGCCCTCCAATAACAAGAATTTGCATTATATTTAGTACATTTACAATTCATCTTCTTGGTGCTTGTGCTTTTCTCGCAGTATGTGTATCCCATGTGCAAACACAAATTGTTGCCTTTTTGTGATGTGATATATGTGGCCCTTGCTGCCATTCTGTCTAAAAGTAGTATATTTAAAAACAAGAATCTTGTAAAATATGTTTATCATGTTTACCAAATTAAAGTAAACATTCTTTCAAATCTTTTGCAGTTTATCCTTAGACATGTACTGATCCTTTATGTTGCACTTGATTTTCTTCTGTTTGTGTTTAATGTTGTCAAGATTTAGCTCACTTGCACTTTCCTTTTCTGTTGGAGAGAAAATGTTTGCTTTAGTTGTATGATAAAAATAAAGATTTGGTTAGTTTGGGGGTTGGTGGGAATTTAGGTGTAAGTTTACTGTGTAGGGGTTGTTTTATTTTTATTACTATTTTTTTTAACTTAATTTTAAAGTGCCTTTGTCCAGGTTTAAGACTATGAAGTTGGAGGTTTCAGTGGGCAGTATTTCATTTCTTTAAAGTGCTTTTTTCGCATCGACTGATTACTATATATAATAAAAGAGAGAGTCTAGTAATGTATTTATACATTTCCGTTTTAAAATCATGTTAGGTTACATTGCAGGTATGTTAGTTTTTAAACTTACTTGTGAAAGTGGCTTGCTATTTCGTCTTCCTACTGACATTTCTTTGTGCAGTCTGACAGAGTGTCATTTTCTTGTAGTGGTTAAGGTTTTCCTGTAAAAAATACTGCGGTTTTGTGCTCTTTCAATAGTTTTTTTTTAATTAGGTTTATATTTTTCTAGGTTAGTTTGTTTTACAGTCCATTTTATTGGCTACAATGTGTGTAGTTTGGTTTTATTTCAGTTATTTTCTTTATTGGTGGATGCTAATTAGGTATTTTAAATGTGTTTTTTTAAATTTCCTCAGATGACCTCCGTAGCTATAGCACCCACCCGACCTGTACCACCTCTGGTGCATATATACCTTGGCAGTTCCACTCTCAGCTGATGTTCTTTACAGGAAGTACCCGTAACACACAACCTGAGCTGACCAGAGGTTTTAATCATTGGACCTTGCCCTATCTCTAAACTCATCCAGAAGCAGCAGCATCCAATAGATTCCAAATCGAACCCTTATTTGGCCTTTATAAGCATTTACTCTTTGATCTAGGGTTCTAAAGATCTTACAGAGTTCCACCAAACATTCCAAGTGGGAGATGCTGTCTGGTGCCACAATTTACAGATCTCCCTCCTAGCCAGCAGTATAAGGAAAAACACCAGTTTTTGTTGGAACCCTGTCAGGCCCAGCACTCCCCCCAATGCGGGAACAATACCAAATATTAGAAGAGATGGGCTTACCTCCACAATGCAGCCCAAGGCCCTGGACATAGTCTTACCCACACTTCTCCAATATTCGTGTATCTTGGAGCAAGAAGCAAATACATGAACATCATCTGCATTCTGACGGCCGCATCTCAGACAGCTGGCCTCTCCACCACCCTTTATCCTGGATACCTTAAGGGGGGACCAGTAGATCCTGTGAAATGTAAAAAAGTGTTTTTTTCTGAGTGCAGCAGATTTAATCAGGGGGTAAAGAATGTCTCGAGATACTTGCCATAAGTATTTCAGCTCTTCACTCGGCAAGTATTTCTCCCAGACTCCGTATGGCCGTTCCATCTTTCTGTCTGTTGCTGCCAAGAGATGATTATACCATTGCGCCACTTCTTTCTTCCTAGGGGCTAAGTCTTGTAGTTCTTTTTCCATGCTATTATCTCCCAAGAGAGGCCAGAGTTGACTCTTGCACCAGGAAGAAAGCTGATAGAACTTAAACCTTGACAGAGTTCCGCTAGTAATATGACTCCAAAAGTCCCATGAATTACATTTATCACCCAGTACGAGATCCCACCAGTGTACGACTCCTGCCTCTTTTAGTGGATAAGCAAGAGTGTCCAAAAGACACTCCGGTGTGCCAGGAGAATCTCATACTGGAGCCCAATCAATATAATAAGAAAGTCCTAAGCAGTCTCGGCAGTCCAGCCACAGCTTAGCCGCCATACGCAGCGTCTTTAGACTAATTTTTTTTTAAATTTTGGAGAGATGAATTTGTACAGGAATCCTAGCTCCCCTACACCTACTAGCATGGCTTTAAACATGTAGCCTATCAGTGAGTTGTCTGGTTTGAGCAATAGCATCCTGCAGTTCTTTAATTGGTAGGCCCAACAGTACAGTTGAAAATCTGGTAAGCCCATGCCCCCTCGCTGAAATTTGCGTCTAAGTTTTTTCCAGGATAACCAAATCACTTTGCTTGCCCAGATAAAGGAGGATATCTTGGCCTGGATTTTAAGGATATCGTTTTTTGCAAATTCTAGGGGGATATTATTGAAAAGATAAGTGAATTTTGGGAGGAGACACATCTTGATCAACCCGCCCATAGTTGGAAAGTGGGATGTTCTGCCATCTTTTTAATAGAACATCAACCTCCTTTGAGACTCTATCTAAGTTAGTTTTAGGAATTTGGGCGGGATCCTGAGTTATTATAACTCCTAGGTATCTGAGATCTTTGGCAAAAATCCCCTCCTGATCAACAATATTCCAGGCCATGATCTCAGTTTTATCGCTATTTATTCCACAGCCCGATAAACCCCCCAAAAATGTGGGCTTCAGCTAGGAGCTCCGAAAGTGTAGTGTTGACATTTGATGATAGTAAAATCAAATCATCCGCGTACAATGCTAACTTTCGTACAAACCCATTTGTTTGAAAAGGGACGATCTTCTGGTTTAATCTTATACTCTGGGCTAATGGTTCTATGTACAAATCAAACAAGATGGGGGAGAGCGGGAAGCCCTGCCTAGTACCACGCCCTAGCTTGACTACAGGGGAAAGATTGCGTTGACCAAGATATGACCCCGGGGGACTTATATATCTTTTTCAGAACTTTACTGAAACTGTCGGCGAAGCCAAAGATGCTCAGGACCCTATCCAAAAAGTGCCAGTTCACCCGGTCGAAGGCTTTGGCTGCGTCGACAGTAATAATTGAAAGAGTGAGATCCTGTGATGAAGCCAAATCAACCGCCCGATTAAGGTATGTACCAGATCCGACATCTGCAGCCCCGGCAAAAAACCTTTTTGGTCCATGTGGATTATTGACCAGGCGATCTTACTAAGCCGAATATTCAAAATTCCAGCGAAGACCTTATAGTCGGCATTTAGTAACAAAATTGGCCGGTATGACTGGCATTGGGTTGAGTCCTTCCCAGGCTTTAAGATCAGTGCAATAACTGCATCACTCCAAGAATCAGGCAATGGGGATGTATCGTCCAAGATGTTGTTATACAATTTCAGCCAAACAGGGATAACCTCCTCCCTCAAAATGGCATAGACCTCAATCGGAATAGCGTCGGGACCTGCCGCTTTCCGTTTGTTAGCTACATCTAAGATAGTTAATATCTCAGTCCCTGTTATTTCTGATGTGAGGATTCCCCGGCTGACCTCAGATGATTTTGGGAGTTGTTTCTCTTTAAGCCACTCATCAATATGTTCCTCTACTACCTGAAGATCTTCTCGGTAGAGTTCCTGAAAGAATTGTGCAAAGGCTTGTTCTATGCTCCCTTTATTCTCTACGATTTGAGTGCCGACTTTGATCTCGGTGATATAGTTATTAGATCTCTCAACCCTACTCTTCATAGCTAGGAGTTTGCCACAATTCTCCCCCTGCTCAAAGTCCCTCATTTTACTTGCCCCCCATTTTTGGAGTAAGATCTCCTCAGACTTAATTCTGAACTTCAACTGCAGCTCTTCGACTCTCTTAATAAGGTTGTTATTGTCTGTCCCAAGAAGACCACTTGCCTTTAAATCTGTTTCTGCCCCTGCTATCTGTGATTCTAGGTCAGCTAATTCTTTCCTCTCGGCCCTCTCCCAGCCCACCACCGCTCCTTTTAGAATCCCTCTCAACCAGGCCTTGAAGGTATCCCAGACCATACGTAAGCTGGCAGCCCCAAATTATCCCGGAAGAAGCTGGCTGTTTCTGACTTCAGAAAGCCAGGAGTTGCGGATTGCAAGAGAAATCTTCTATTTAAAGTCCACTTCCTCAGAGATAACTCTTGGGGGAGTTCTAATTTCAGGAGTATGGCACCATGGTCAGATATATGTATGGGTAGGTATTCTATTGAGCTAACTTTATCAAGATCAGAATGCTCCATAAATATGTAATACATTCTGGAATAATGAGAGTTCTTCTTGCTATGAATTTTTTTCCGCCATACATCACAGAGGTTAACATTTTTCAATATGGTCAGGAGATGAGCTTCAATACGGGGACTGCTACCTGCATTCTAGGGGAAGACCTATCTAATTTATTATTTAGAAGTACATTAAAATCTCCACCCAGAATCAGAGATGAGTCATAGTCAGCTAATGCAAGACAAAGATTTTGCAGGGGAGTTATATCATCCTCATTGGGTCCGTAGTAACTGACTAGTGTATGTTTTGACCCCCGACAATTGATTTCTGCAATAACCCAGTGCCCACTTTTATCTACCTGAGACTTAACAAGCTCTACTCCTGAGTTTGTTTTAAAAATAACTGCAACCCCCTTCGAGGAACATTGCTGATATGTGGCTATGATCTTATCCACCCATCTTAATTTTCCATATAGTGCCTTACATTCTGATTGTAGAAGATGGGTCTCCTGAATCATAAATATTCTAGCTGAACTGTTTTTTAGGTACTGAAGAACCAAACGCTGTCTTCCTTTCACCCTCAACCCATTTACATTCCAGCTTAACAGTTCAAGATGCTGTTTCCCTCCCCGTATAGGCCTATCCCCCATCACTATCCTGACTCCACCCACTGCTGTAACTACTAGAGGCTATTATGTCACATGAGATTATTGTTAAACCTTTTTTTTTTCCAATGCCCCCCACCAACAAACGTGAAAACCATTACAACCATTACAACCCTCCACCATCCCCACACCCCCCCCACCCACCCACAGGAACCCTCCCTGATTACCCATTGGCAATAAATTATTGCCTATTCAAGTCAGGGCCCTCCAGCCTCCCAAAAAAAAAAGATGATATTTAGTAGTATTTAGTACAAAACCCCCACTTGAGCTGAGGACTATACACTAGGTTTAGTTTAATTTAGCTAGATTTGGTCTGTGCCAGGAAACTGTCTACTTCCTCTGGAAACCTAAAATTGTACATCTTATTAGCCCAGACAACCTTTAGAAAGTCGGGAAATCGCAGCTGTACTTGCGCTCCCTGGTTCCTTAATGCATCCATTCTTTTGCCCAGTTCCCATCTTCTATCTTCTGTGACCCGGGAAATATCAGACTGAATTCTGAAGGAGACATCCTGGACCTGGATAGAATTTTTACATTTTGAATTTATTTTAATTATTTTCTGTGTGTTGTAATATTTCTTGTTATAATGTTTGATTTTTTCACGTGTTTATTTTTGTCAAAGTTATGTTTATTAAATGTTTACAGCTTACAATCTGGGAAAGTACCATCACAGGATCCCGCGCAGGGGATCAAAAAACCTCAGCATGACCATAACAGTTGAATGATTTGCCTTGATCAACACAAAAACAGCTCCTTTGCTCGGAAGGTAAGCCGACTGGAGAACACAGTTTCTAAACATAATGGAGCTTAAAAAGAGTCTTTGCAGAGGTATGAAGTTAACAGGCAAGTCCGTAGAAAGTTTAACTTCCGCCTGCGATGGAAACCTCCCCAAGGTGCGCCAGTGTAATGCTAAACATGGAATAAAGAAACATAAGGGAAAGAAAAAAGAAAAAAAGCATGTACAAAATTATCCCAACTTGGGATAATTGCAGAATAAGAGCAAAAGAAAAAACCCCACCCCCCACCCCCCACCCTACCCGTGGTGGCGGCAAAGCACAAAGATTCGAGATGGAGTGCAACACATGACTCTAATCAAAATTGAAAGAGGTGGAGGCTTCTTATGGAAGAGGGACAAACAGCAGCCGGGAGGCCTCTGGAAAGGAAGGAAACAAGGGGTCCCCATTTAAATTCAAAATTCTTATAGTCATCTCTGAAAATATCAGCCATACGCTCCAAGCTAAGCAATCTCCAGAGACAGGAGTGCCAGAGGGATACAGCAGGAGCCTCTCTCCGCTTCCAAGCGGCTGCAAGGGTGACTTTAGCCGCACCAATACAAAGCCACATAATCATTTTATCGGCCCGTGTCTGATGTACTAGGGAGGCATCTCGAAGCCCCAGAAGTACTCCCGCCATGGTAGTGGGGATGGGGTAGCCCAGCATATCTTTTATATGCGCCAGGATTTCTTCCCAGAAGGGGCGGATAGCCGGGCAGTCCCACCAAATATGTTGGAAGTCCCCGAGCAAACCACACCCCCTCCAACATCTATCCGAGGTGGTGGGGAAGATCTGCCGGAGTTTGGCTGGGCGCAAATACCAGTCCATCATGGTCTTCAAGTGCGCTTCCCTGAGTTCTGTAGAATGATTGAAGCGTGCAATGTCGGACCAGAGGTGCATCCATTCCTCGTCAGAGATAGGACGATGAATCAAGTCCTCCCACATGGACATATATCTGGGGCGTGGGGATGAAGCTGTTTTAAGTAAGAAACTATATATGAACGAGATCACCCCTTTCATACTAGTAGTCTTGGTGAGGTAGGCCTCAAATTTCGTGAGTGGCCGAGTAGCAGCATCCCGCACTGGAGGAGAGTGGGCCCAATGCATCAATTGCGTATAATGGTATCGTTCCGTGTTCTCTAGTTGATAGTCTCGCTTGCACTGATCAAAAGTGAGTGGATCAGAGTTATGGAACAAATGTGTTAGAGCCAAGCAGCCTCCCCTTCTCCAAGCATCAAAAGGTCCCTCATGTTGGGCAGGAGTGAATGCTGGATTAAAATGGAGCGGAGTAAACGGGGACGGGAAAGTGGTCCACCTGTCGTCGCCCGAGACTGAATCCCATATTTTAAGAGTGGTGCGTGTAGGGGTGCTAATGTACGTGTGTAGGGGTCTGTCCTGTCGCGCGCGCCACACCAGGTCCCAGATGGTTCGCCCCGTCACACTGCGGTCCATATGAAGCCAATGTTTCTCGGAGTCCCGTTGGGACCATTCAGTGAGGACTCTCAATTGTGCTGCTTTGTAATATAGGAGGATGTCCGGTAGGCCCACTCCGCCATCAGAACGGGAGCGACGCAGCAGAGAGTAAGAGAAGCGTGCTCGGCCTCCCTGCCAGATAAAACGCAGGATCATGGACTTCACTTTGCGGAAGAAATCAGGCTCCAATTCAATGGGTAAGGCCTGAAATAAGTAAAGAAGTTTGGGCAGGAGAGTCATTTTGATCGCATGAATGCAGCCCAGCCAAGACAAGAAAAGAGGCTTCCATTTCGTGAGTTCCATTTGAATACGTGCTAAAATGGAAGGGAAGTTGGCAGCATAGAGTCCCCCAAGTCTCGGCGTCAGGTGAACCCCCAGGTATTGAATGGAGGAGGTGGCCCATGACAGCGGGGTAAGCGATTGAAGCCGGAGAACCTCTGTAGGTGAGAGGGTAAGATTAAGTATATATGATTTGCCTAGATTTGCTTTGAACCCTGACACTAGTTCAAAACGCTCGCGTTCCCCCTGCAAGGGCGGTAGGGACGACGCCGGCTCTGACAGGGATAAGAGGACATCATCTGCGAACAGCGATATCTTATGGGATTCTCCTGTAAATGGTATTCCCTGGATGGCAGGGTTATTCCTGATCGCTAGAGCCAAGGGCTGAGCGCAAAAAGTAGGGGTGAGAGGGGACAACCCTGGCACGTGCCTCTCGAGTGGAAAAAGGTAGAAGAGTGTACCCCATTAATCACAACTCTAGAGCGGGGGAGGCGGTAGTTAGCTCTCAACATGTTGAGAAATTTAGGCGCAAAACCGAATGCCCCAAGAGTGCAAAATAGGAAACCCCAGTCCACCCGATCGAAGGCCTTCTCGGCGTCCAGGCCCACCAAGACTGCAGGGATCTGACGCTTATTGGCCTTTTCAATCAAGTGTATGATTCTACGGGTATTGTCGTGCGTCTGGCTCCCTTTGATAAAACCCGACTGATCTGGGTGAATGAGGGCGGGCATGAGGTCATTTAGGCGTTTGCCAATAATCGAGGAGTACAATTTAGCATCAAGATTTAGTAAGGCAATCGGCCTATAGGAAGCGCAGATCCGAGGGTCCTTTCCCGATTTGGGAATCACGGAGATCACGGCTTCAGACATGGTGCCGGAGGCTGAACCTTCTTCCGCCATTTTGTTGAAAAGGCAGACAAGATAGGGAGAAACATCGGGGGCAAATGTTGTCCGGCCCTGGGGCTTTATGAGATTTCAGGTTGTGAATAGCCCCGATGACATCCTCTAAGGTGATAGGAGCAGTGAGTAAATCATTCCAAGAAGCCGACACCTGGGGCAGAGACAGCGATTTGAGATATTCCTGTTGAGCGTCCGTGTCTAAGGAATCCCCAGAGTATAGGTTCCCATAAAAATTCCGAAATAGCTCCGCCTTGTCCCCGTCCCTATGGGTAATGGCCCCCGAGGGATCCAAACTGCCGCCTATGTATTCCTTCTCTCGTTTGCCTTTCAAATGTCTGGCAAGGTGTTTTCCAATTTTATTGCCTTGGGTATATGATAGGTGCCGTAGCTTAAGAAGCGTGAATTCCGCCCTGTTAATATAAATGGCCTTGAGTTTACCTCAGAGGGCCGTGAGGCCACGTAGCGTTTGCCTTGTGGGGTTGGCCTTGTGAGTACACTCAAGGGCCGACAGTTCGGTCTCTAGCAGTTCTCTCTCATGGGCCCGCTGCTTATTCAGTGCCGCGTTGAGAGCTATACACTCCACTCGGATAACAGCCTTAAATGTATCCCAGGTGATAAACTCCGAGGTATCTTCCGGCCTATTAGTGTTGAAGAATTCCGAAATGGCGTTCCTGATTTCGGAACAGGATTCCTTATCCCGAGTGAGCGACGGAGGGAAATACCATCTGGGAGTGGTCGAGGCAGTCCCTAGCCAATTAAGGCAAACAGAGAACAGGCTATGATCCGATACCAAGAGGGGAAAGATCTTGGCGTCCTGTAATACACCTTGCAGAGACTGGCTAACAAAGATGTAGTCCAACCGGGAGTATGTACGGTGGACATGAGAATAAAACGTATAATCTCGCGATTGTGGGAAGAGAGCGCACCAAGTATCAAGAAGGCCTAGATCATGCATGCGTTGTTACGTCTCCCCTGAGAAAGAACCCAGGCCTGCCGTTGAGCGTATGAACTGTCCAGCTCTTTTTGCCATATCAAATTAAAATCTCCCATAAGAACCAGCGGGCCTTCTGCAAAATCAGTCACTTTCCCCAGAAATGTGTTTAGGAAAACCGTCTGACCTGTGTTGGGGGCGTATAACGCCGCAAAAGTGCAGACTGTACCTCTAAGGCGGCCTTTAGTCATAACCCAACGCCCCTCTCTATCGCTCTGAACCCCCAATGGTTGAAAATGTGTAGAAGAACGAAACATAATGGCCACCCCTCGATGTTTCGTGTGGGCCGAGGACTTATAAATTAGGGGACAACAGGTCTGAGGACCCAGTCCACGCCCGCCTCGGCGGGGAAGTTAACCAAAGGGAAATGTATGCGGCTCTCAAGAAGGCCACAGAAACAGAAAGGGCCAGACTTAACGTCGGACCAAGCCTAGACAATCGCACTAAGAAGGCAGCTACATTGGAAAACAGAACAATCAACAACAGTGTGGCACACAGAATGCATCCGAAAGCTAGCAAGAATATACCCTGGAGTGACAAGACCATGGTGCTAGTATCAAAAGGAAACAACATCAGTCTTACTTATGAAGTCTGCAGCGACCATGACCCCACTTTCTCAACAGGAGGGATCCGCAGCCCCAGAGGCAGAGGCCACAGCAGGGTACAGGGCTCCCCTGTCAGGAGCCGGCCCCCGTCGTGTATCAGCGGAGGCTCCTAGGGGCATCCGCCAAGACAGCAAGCAGTCCAGGAGACAAGTTGTATAGCCCCCGTGGCCTCCAACGGACGTTCAGCGCCTCACCCTGCGGGACCAGGCAGAAGAGGAAGAAGCTCCTCGGGTGAGACCGCCACTTGCGCCCTGGACGTTGGCATCCCCACCAGAAGGAATGCCCAGCAAATCCAAGCCGTCCTGGAGGTCGGTGATATGGCGTCGTTTATTCTGATATTCAAAACTGAGCCCAAATGGATACGTCCATCTGTATCTGATCTTGTCGTCCCGCAATTTAGTGGTAACAGGTCTGAGCAGTTGTCGCCGAGCCTACGTCGCTGGTGCGACATCTTGGTAGATGGTGCAGGTATGATCTTGGAATGCGATGGACTCCCTAGCCCTGGCTGCCTGGAGAACAGCCTCCTTGACCTTATAGGAGTGGAATTTGGCCAGGACGTCCCGCGGCCGTTTCTTCTCTCCCTGTTGTAGAGGCCCCACCCGATTAACTCTGTCCAGTTTTATTTTGAGAGTCTGTGGAGACACGATCTCCGAAAAGAGACCCACCACAAAAGCCTCTAGATCCGAACCCTCAGCGCCTTCCTCCAGGTCCCTAATACGTATGTTCTCCCTCCGAGCCCTATTCTCGAGATCTTCTGCCCGTAGTTGCGATTGATGGAGCTGCTCCTTAAGGAAGGCGACATCGTCCCGGAGGCCGGTAGAAAGCTGCTCCTGTTCCTGGTGGTGGGCTTCGAGGTCCAGGACTCTGGTGCCGACTGAGTCCACATCCCGCTGGAGGGAGGACAGCCGCTCGGTCAGGTCGGCTCGCAGCTGGTCAATGGAAGTTTTGATGTTGTGACCAATGTCTTTACGTAGTTCAAATTGGAAGCCTTTAAACATAGTTAGCAGATCAGCTTTCGTGAGCGCCATCTCAGCAGAGCCTGCGTTCCCCCGCAGCTAAGAACGCTTATCTGCAGTCGAAAAGAAGTCGGAGACCTTGTTTGAAGTCTTGGCCGTCGTCTTCTTGGGCGGCATAGGGCAAAACTATCAGAATCGTGCTGGTATATGTAGTGCCGAACGCACCCACGTCGGACTGGTAAGTGATTGTAGGCGATAGGAGTGAATTCCCTTGCTACAAGGCCTCACACCTTGCCTCTCAGGAGAGCAGTCAGGAAACTCCCGGGGATATACCCGTGGCCCCGGCAATATGAGGAATCGGGATGCTCAAGAGTGCATCAGAGCCCTTCGGACAGACCTGGCGCGTTGCTCCCGCGACAGACCACCGCAGTGGGGGCAGTAAGGTGCTAGATTGTGAGGAGCAGGGTCACCAGCCGCGAGGTCCGTAGATCGTAAGCGCTGGCGTGTCGGGCAATGAGGAGGAGCTGCATAGGCTGGACATTGCCAAGCTGCGGTGGATGACAGGCCCCGGCCCAACAGGCTTCACCCAAATAGGCCACCCAATGCCCTGCAGAACGGTGATTCTGTGCTTGACGGTCAAAGGGGCCCTCTCAGGGAGAGCCGACAGTCGGTTCTGGGCCGCAAGGCATGAGCGCGAAAGATCGCCACGAAACAGCGTGCTGCCGCCATTTTAGAGTCATGCAAAAACAACAATTGATGGACAGAATGCAGAACAATGTCATACATTCACCCCAGTACAGAGATCTGGGCCTAAATCCATCGCTTTTTGCTCACCATGCCGTTCCAGTTTGGACCCAGCCATATGCAAATCAGTCTTGACCCTGTGCCTCATGGGAACAGTCCAGCCCAAACTGCCAAGCCAGGTCCTCCCTGGACTGGAAACAAGCATCCTAGGACCGGTTTCGGGGTTTCACCCCTCTTCAGCCAGGATAGCTTGATTCCAGTGGCATGGAGAGCAATGGACCCACGTCTGGGCATACCCTTCCCACTCGGGGTGACAAATGCAAAAACAACAATTGATGGACAGAATGCAGAACAATGTCATACATTCACCCCAGTACAGAGATCTGGGCCTAAATCCATCGTTTTTTTGCTCACCATGCCGTTCCAGTTTGAACCCAGCCATATGCAAATCAGTCTTGACCCTGTGCCTCATGGGAACAGTCCAGCCCGAACTGCCAAGCCAGGTCCTCCCTGGACTGGAAACAAGCATCCTAGGACCGGTTTCGGGGTTTCACCCCTCTTCAGCCAGGATAGCTTGATTCCAGTGGCATGGAGAGCAAGAGACCCACGTCTGGGCATACCCTTCCCACTCGGGGTGACAAATGCAAAAACAACAATTGATGGACAGAATGCAGAACAATGTCATACATTCACCCCAGTACAGAGATCTGGGCCTAAATCCATCGTTTTTTTGCTCACCATGCCGTTCCAGTTTGAACCCAGGCATATGCAAATCAGTCTTGACCCTGTGCCTCATGGGAACAGTCCAGCCCAAACTGCCAAGCCAGGTCCTCCCTGGACTGGAAACAAGCATCCTAGGACCGGTTTCGGGGTTTCACCCCTCTTCAGCCAGGATAGCTTGATTCCAGTGGCATGGAGAGCAAGGGACCCACGTCTGGGCATACCCTTCCCACTCGGGGTGACAAATGCAAAAACAACAATTGATGGACAGAATGCAGACCAATGTCATACATTCACCCCAGTACAGAGATATGGGCCTAAATCCATCGTTTTTTTGCTCACCATGCCGTTCCAGTTTGAACCCAGCCATATGCAAATCAGTCTTGACCCTGTGCCTCATGAGAACAGTCCAGCCCGAACTGCCAAGCCAGGTCCTCCCTGGACTGGAAACAAGCATCCTAGGACCGGTTTCGGGGTTTCACCCCTCTTCAGCCAGGATAGCTTGATTCCAGTGGCATGGAGAGCAAGGGACCCACGTCTGGGCATACCCTTCCCACTCGGGGTGACAAATGCAAAAACAACAATTGATGGACAGAATGCAGAACAATGTCATACATTCACCCCAGTACAGAGATCTGGGCCTAAATCCATCGTTTTTTTGCTCACCATGCCGTTCCAGTTTGAACCCAGCCATATGCAAATCAGTCTTCCGGTCCAGGGAAGGCATGGCTTGGCAGTTCGGGCTGGACTGTTACCATGAGGCACAGGGTCAGACTGATTTGTATATGGCCATATCTGAACTGGGATGGCAGAGTGGGCTGAAGAACGGTGATGGATCAAACCCGGATCTGTTGACTGGGTGTGAGTGTTTGATTGGTTCTGAAGCTCCGTCCATCACCACCCCCTTTTGTACCACTTTGTTCGCCATAAGTTGGCAGGGTATGCTCAGACGTGAGTCCCTTGCTCACTTTGCCACTGGATTCAAGCAAGCCTGGCTGAAGACGGCTGAAATGCCAGAAACCGGTCCTAGGAAGCTTGTTTCCGGTCCAGGGAAGGCATGGCTTGGCAGTTCGGGCTGGACTGTTACCACGAGGCACAGGGTCAGACTGATTTGCATATGGCCATGTCTGAACTGGGGTGGCAGAGTGGGCTGAACAACGGTGATGGATCAAACCCGGATCTGTTGACTGGGTGTGAGTGTTTGATTGGTTCTGATGCTCCGTCCATCACCACCCCCTTGTGTTCCGCTTTGTTCGCCATAAGTTGGCAGGGTATGCTCAGACGTGAGTCCCTTGCTCACTTTGCCACTGGATTCAAGCAAGCCTGGCTGAAGACGGCTGAAATGCCAGAAACCGGTCCTAGGAAGCTTGTTTCCAGTCCAGGGAAGGCATGGCTTGGCAGTTCGGGCTGGACTGTTACCATGAGGCACAGGGTCAGACTGATTTGCATATGGCCATGTCTGAACTGGGGTGGCAGAGTGGGCTGAAGAACGGTGATGGATCAAACCCGGATCTGTTGACTGGGTGTGAGTGTTTGATTGGTTCTGATGCTCCGTCCATCACCACCCCCTTTTGTACCACCATTTTAGAGTCAGGCACATAAGGGAAGACCACAGCCGGCCGTTGTTACCAAGTGCCGGTAGTGCCGCTGGTGACCCCGGGCCATCTCCCACTCGCCTCGCAGTCCGATGATCCCCAGGGGTCCACACAGCCACCGTAGGTCCGCACAGGGCACTGGCCGTCGTCATGGATGCGCCGCCATGATGGTCCGGCGCGTCCCTCACTGTCCGGACGGCGGAAGCAAACGGAGCCAATCCAGCGATAAGCAGCGCTCACTGACACCACCCGCCGCTGCCAAAGAGCGTCACATGCCCGCAGCCTTCAAGGGCGATGGACGTAAGTTGCCGCAGCCGTTGAAATTCCCTGCCAGGTGGTGCGCGAGCCGGGAGCCAAGACGGATTAGGTCCGGTCGGCCATCTTGCCCGGCCCCACGTGTTTATTTTTAATGGTATATTTATCATGACTAGCTATGGTTTTATATATGGATGATTCTATTTTTTTTATGTATTATTGTTTTTATGTACTTTATTGATGGTTTTCATATTTATCTTACTTTTTAAAAGAGTTTGTGATTTAAAATATTTGTTTATCTTTTGCGATATTTTTATTGTTGATATTCTATGTCATGATATTCTTGATATTGTGTATATATTCAATAGTAGATTATATTTTGTGTTTTTATACTTGAAAGTTCGATATTGTTAGGTATTTTTGTTAGGTTATTGTGCGGTGATCAGGGCAGTGGCAGTACCCTGAGCCGCTTGGTGATACGCTGTTTGCTTCGGGAGCGAAACGCTGAGTCTCTTTTATTTAATTATTTTTAACCTGTGATTGCTGTGTACGTTTTAAACATTTTTTTAAGCATTTTAAAACTGAAAACACTGAAACGCCTCCGTTTGAGGGGTAGTTTACCTGGGGAGATCTGTGTGCCTTTGTTCCTTCCTCCTTCCTTCTCGCGCCGGTGCGACGCGGTAACTAGTACCGTTGCGCGGAGGGCGGAGAAGGTCAGGGCAAAGCACTTCCGGGGACAAGCAGGCAGCGGGGAGGCATATAAGCGCATGCTCCAGCGGCCGCGCAGCGGTGATCAGGGCAGTGGCAGTACCCTGAGCCGCTTGGTGATACGCTGTTTGCTTCAGGAGCGAAACGCTGAGTCTCTTTTATTTAATTATTTTTAACCTGTGATTGCTGTGTACGTTATAAGCATTTTAAAACTGAAAACACTGAAACGCCTCCGTTTGAGGGGTAGTTTACCTGGGGAGATCTGTGTGTCTTTGTTCCTTCCTCCTTCCTTCTCGCCCCGGTCCGACGCGGTAACTAGTACCGTTGCGCGGACGGCGGAGAAGGTCAGGGCAAAGCACTTCCGGGGACAAGCAGGCAGCGGGGAGGCATATAAGCGCATGCTCCGGCGGCCACGCCGCTGGCGCGCCAAAGGCGCGCCTAAGGCAAGCCCGTCTGCGCCTGTCCGCGGCCATCCGCGGCCGTCCGGGGCCCTGGGACAGTCCCCCTGGTGGTTTTTGTAGGGCATTATGTTATAATAGTCAGGCCCTTCTTGCTCTTCGCTTCAAAACCGCTGACACTTGCACTCACTCTATGCATGCTGATGGCCTCATTAGAGCCTGCAACTACTGTACCTTTAAATTTAACTCTACGTTTGAGGGAAAGGTTGGCTCACCTACTCTGACCTGCCGCTCTTTCAGGAAACACAGACTAGAGATCTACGACCTCCTGATTGACAATCAGGTGGATATTATGTTTCTTACTGAAACCTGATTGGACGAGGAATCCGCTCCGGAGCTCCTCGAAGCGCTGCCAGTTGGGTATACTATCAGCCGTATTGATAGGGACTCTGGTAGGGGTGGTGGCGTGGCAATGATTTTTAAACACGACATCCAGTGCCAACTTGAGTATCACCATCACTGACTGTGAGGCCGGCCTGTTCACTATTACGATTGATAGCAAGTGTATTGTGAAAGGCCTCCTGGTTTACAGGCCTCCGGGGTATCCATCCCGATTTGCATTAAGCTTGGTTGACTACCTTACCCAACCTGCACTGCGCTATAGTAAGCTTATTGTGCTAGGGGATCTTAATCTACACCTGGAAGATGCCGGCTGCACAATGGCACAAGCTTTGCGCCAGGAACTAGCGACACTTCAACTACAACTTAGTGTTATGGGCTCCACCCACCAGAAGGGCCACTTGCTTGACCCAATCTTTACCAACTGGAAGGAGGCTGTGGTTGGTACCCCCAGCCTCTGATCTGGACGGACCACCACCTAGTCCCTTTCATGTTGCGGATCCCCATGTCGAAGGTGCAAGAGCACTCGAATGAGGGTATAGCCTACCGGAAATGGACTGGCTTTTCCCCGGACAAGTTTAAGAGTGCCCTCCTGATGGGGGTTCCGCCAGGGGGTGAGGACGCTGATAGTGCCTGTCTTGAACTGGATGGGAGGGTAGGAGTTGCTCTTAACAAGACTGCCCCCTGGTCGTGGAAAACACTAACCAGAACCAAAAAATCTGCCCCATGGTTCAATAATACGCTGAGAATGGCTAAGGCAGATTGTAAACGTGTTGAAAGACAATGGAGGAAGGACTTCTCTGTACAAGGGAAGAACGAGTATAAAGCATCGCTGAAAGCTTATCACAGGCTTATTAGGAAAACCAAGGCTGAACACTATCTTGAAAGAATCGGGTCTGCGGAAAACTCTACTAAAGAATTATTTAGGGTCTATAAAGAGATCTCTTCTCTGGACTCTATAGCAGCGCCTGCTGAAGGCTCAGCGGAACGCTGTAACCAAATAGCGGAATTCTTCTCCGAGAAGGTGCTGACGATTTACTCCTCTTTCCCTGAAGTGGTCCTTACTGACCAAGACGTGTGGGCTAGGTCACGCCATGTTACTCTAACTGAGGAGGAGAGGCTTGAGAACTTTTTCATTCCCCCCCCCCCCTGAAATTTTGATTAATATCTGTCGGAGTGTAAAGTCAGGGTCTCCCAAAGATCAGGCCCCCCGAGAAGACTTGAAGGGTGTTTAGAAGCTCTGGAACCCTTCATCAGGCATCTCCTGGAGGTCTCATTTAAGACCAGCACAGTCCCTAGCTGCTGGAAGGAGGCAGTTGTTCTCCACCTCCCAAAAAAACCGCACCTGGGCCTTGAACGCCTAGATAACCTGCGGCCCATCTCTCTTCTTCCTTATTTTGCCAAGATCGCAGAGAAAGTGGTCAACCAGCAGCTTACGGCTCATATTGGGAAATATCATCTTTTACACCCTACCCAATTGGGCTTTCGTGCATGTCATTCGACGGAGTTGGCTCTTCTTCTGGCCACTGAGACCATCCAACAATTCGTGGATGTGGGTCAAACTGCGGCCCTGATTCTGATTGATCTCAGTGCGGCCTTTGACACGGTGGCCCACCAGATATTGGTTGACCGTCTGAAGAAGGGAGGTGTGTCTGGGAGGGCCTTAGGCTGGCTCACCTCTTTTTTGGATAATCGTAGCTTTCAGGTGAGGCAGGGTAAGTTTTACTCAAAGGTGATGGCACTGCAGCAGGGGGTCCCCTAACGCTCAATTCTGAGCCCCACCCTTTTCAATCTATATGTGGCTCCCTTGGCTGAGATTGCTGAAGGCTTCGGGATTGGGGTGGTATCCTACGCCGATGATACCCAGTTGGTTGTGTCACTGACTCAGGATCAACAATCGGCGGCTCCCAACCTGGTGGCGTGCCTCCAAGAACTTGCAGCCTGGATGGTCACTAATTGTTTATAACTTAACGGCAATAAGACTGAGGTACTGGTGGTGGGAAAAGCTCCTTCTATCTGGTCGTCCACGTGGTGGCCGCATAATTTGGGCCCTACTCCTGTTCCCTGTGCCCAGGCAAAAAACCTTGGGGTCTGGATGGATACCCACCTCTCATTTGATTATCATACCAGACGGGTTGCGGGCACATGTTTCGGAGTTCTTAAGGGACTTAGGAAGACTCTGGACATATTGCCCGCTGCTGCCAGGAAGACCCTGGTTCATGCACTCGTGACCTCCCGTCTTAATTATTGGAATGTCCTCTATTTGGGTGCTACAGAAAGGTGTATACAAAGACTCCAATGTGTGCAGAACGCTGCGGCCCGATTAGTTCTGAAGCGTCCGAGGAGAACCCCCTCCAAACAGGCTCTCACCTCCTTGCACTGGCTCCCAATCCGGGAACGTGCTCATTTAAGGCACTATGTGTGTGCCACCGTATTATGCATGGGACCTCTCCAGCATATTTGCGGAACCTCCTCACCCCTTACACTCCCACCCGCTGCCTCAGGTCTGTGGGGTTGGGTTTGGTTTGTATCCCGATGGTGAAGAGAGCCAGGATGGGGGGCCGCTCCTTTCGATTTTTGGCGGCCCAGCTCTGGAACAAACTTCCAGTATGCCTTAGAGTGGAACCCGTTGAAAGCATTTTTAGGAAGAAATTGAAGACTCTCCTGTTCCCTCCTGAATAGACCTCAGTACCTGCTTTGCTGAATCATCGCAGCGCGGGGACACACTGTTCTAAGTGTAACCATGCGCTTTATAAGTTCATTAATAATATAATAATAATAATAAGGTTAGGTGTTTTTGCCATCGCTATTTGTGTTTTTTTTTGGTTAAGTATAGGGTGGCAATATTTTTGTGATCGTCATTATTTTGATGATATTTTTGTGATTCAGTATTGTTTTTCACAATATTCTGGCCTGTCATGGAACCAGTGTTAAATTTGTCCAAGATGCCATTTCCCCATGGCGAGCATCACTACTATTGCATGTTTATGAATGCCCCCAAAAGCATCATCAGCAGTGAGACCAGCAATTAGTTACTGTTTCACTTCCTTGAAGGAGATCCAGTGTACAGTGATTCACATGTAATCTGTTGTAAACAACTGGTCAACATGCCTGGAATGAGGTGGATAGACTGAGCAGTGCTCTTCTTCATAGCTTTTCTAACCAACTTCAGAACTTGATGGTGCAGCACTAGCACAGCAACAGCGGAATATAGGTCTGGCTTGGATTCTTCCATTTCTGGGCAGAGGGTCTGCACAAAATCAAGAACCCCCTCTCTTTCCACAAAAGAAAAAGGAAATAAGTCAAACACTAACATTTTGACCAGCTTCCCATTCTATAAGCATGCTTTCTCATGGACAAAGAGTCGGTAACTGCGACTCCTTGGTGAACATAGCTTTGATAGTTGGTTGTTGTGACTGTTTTCCAGTTGGTTGTTGTGACTGTTTTCTTTGTGATACCTACATTAGTGACCTATAGGAGGCTAATAAAAAAGTAGGCTACTGGGCGCTTTGGGGTGACTCTATCCCTTCGTTGGTAGGAACATCTGTCTTTTGGGGCCATCTTCTTTGTTTATTGTATGGCTTCACACATAGCACAAGCAGAAACACTTAGAGTACTCTGGAGTCTCTGTCAGCTAATTTGCAGACCCCCCTCTGTCCTAAAATGATGTCCTGTGCACCTGCAGTAAAATAAAAATAAAGCAGGAAGCCAGAGAGACCTGGACAAGCTAGTCAATGTAATGCAACTCATCAGCAGTCATTATAAATACTTATCAATAGTGTACCCATGTGTAGCAAAATGGATACCCCCCATTTAATCCACCTAGATGTTTGCTTTCTGACCCCCTAGTTTGTTAACCTTAACTGTGGGTGAATCTCATTACTCAAGTCTTACTCACGGTAATTACATGCTAATTGGACTGCACGTGTTTACTGAGACCGTCCGCCTTTTAAGCTAAGGTCACTGCAGCATAGTTGGGAAAAGGGCACTGGGCTGGTTATATGTGAACATGGATGCATATACCAGTGCTCACACCTGCTGGCTGCACATGTGAGACTACCATTGTGTGAAATGACTGATAATTGTGCACAGGTAGACTGGCGTAGAAGGGACCCTGCCACGATAGGTGATTACCTCAAATAGACATTATAATATTAGTGGGCATTCATCGGTCAGTAGAGTTTACTGGATTATTTGTAGTGTCATTGCATTGTATACATCTGCCTTAGAATGCAGTTTCACATCAATTAGGCCTGAAAAGTCCAGCAAGGTGTCAAACTGGGGTGAAAAATGCACACCGAGTGGAAATATGCAGGTCCCAATAAACTAAGTGTACCACTAATGGGTCATCCAGAGTTGTAATTTTTCTCTGTCTCTGCTCAGAATCAGATTCCAGGCATTTTATCCCCTTCTGGGACACGTTCATTTCTCTGCTCTCCAGCAGAGGGAGCAAAGGTCTCCTCATACAAAAGGAGCAAGTATCAGTGCTTGACTCAGTTCCTGGGAACAAAAGGGTGAGAGAGGAAAATTTCCATCTGGTAATTAGTTGCCACACGGCACCTGTGTTGGCATAGCCCAGGCCCACTGAACAAACAAGAAGCCCACACATTCAGAGTCAACACTGGAGTAGCCCCCCTTTCAAATTTTGGTGTGAAAATATCTGGCAGTGATGCCAGCTGGGGTGGAGTTGAGGTCCCCAGAGGAGCTCTCCACATAGACTTCTTGATGGTTCCATATTCGATTGTCCTAAATGTAGTGCAGAAGGGTTGGGACAGAGGTGGAGGGATAATGTGGCATCCTAGGACTGACCCTGGGGTGCCTGGCATATAGACATTTCCAATCACTCTTAAAATGACAAGGGAGAGATCGGGAGCAAGACTCTGGACCTGGACAGCGATGCAACAACTCCATTAACAGTTGGAAGGAGGAACCACCTGATGCCCTGCTTTAGAATACAGCTGACCCCAAGGAGTAAATGGGTCTCTCAACGGCCAGTGGCACTGGCCCCCTTACAGTTCCTGAGGACCAGTTGGGGTAAGACGTCTGTGCCCCAGCAAAAGGGCAGGAGCATCAGGAGCCAGGTATGGGAGAAAGCTGGTGCAGGGAGAAAGCGAAACCAGCTCCCTACATATTGCTCCCTTTAGAGGCCATGAGGCTTGCTTCTGGTGGCTAGAGCTCACCTCTAGGAGCAAAACGAGCCCAAGACTCTTGAAATCGGGCCAACGGTGCTGGAGATATTAACCTTGAGAGAATTTTACCTTATTAGAAGTCGACCTTGTGGTGCTCTGCCGTGATTCCTTTGAAATTCTCCCATGGATGGCCAAACCCCCAGGGGACGATCCAACACACTTATTACCAGGTCAGGGGTTGTGTGTGGGGCCCCCTGTCAGACTCGCATTGGGCCCGTGACTCTATTCCCCAGGTAAGCGCATTTATGGCGTGGCCGGAGACCCCATGTCCGAGACCCAGAACAACAAAGAATGGCCAGGTATAGATGTGTAGAACAAGGGAGTGTCCCACCACCCACTCACCCCTCTGCATCTCTTCTCTGGTCTCAATGCCTGTGAGTAGGAGGAGAGGGGGAGGCACAATGAGGCAGCAACCCACCCACAAAGATGCGCATGGGAGAAGAAACAGGCTGACTCCCATGGCAGCAATGGATGGTGCTGGCAAGATGAGAAGCCAATGAGGCAGAGCAGGAGTGGGCTCCCCTGGCTGCCCAACAAAGGAGCAAGACTGGGGGATGCAGGTGGAACCGGGAAACCCAAAAGTAAAAGAGTATGCGGTGCTAGGCTGCAAAGAGAAGAAAAACACTGAGGGAGACCCGGTGATAAAATATTCACCTTCCTGAGCTAAGAGTGCCCCATACAAGCCCTCGCTGGCTTTATTGGCATATTGTTCTGGCCCTGTGGTGGGGCACCATCAACATATGCTACAAAAGCTGGAGCTGAAAGGTCTGGACTGCAGGGACCCCTACTAATTAGTCCTGCGGCTGCATCGGCACAGCAAATACTTTTTTGCACCTTTGCCAGATAAATATTTCTGCAATTTGACACTCTAAAATCCTCCATGGGACACCTGTGCCGTGAGGTCCTGCTGAAGCTACAGAAGCCAAAGGATTTTCTAAATTACAACTTGTCAGGCTTGGGGTGACCTATTGAAATTTAAAAGAAAGATTTCCCTCCTGTCAAAAGTATAGTTTAACAGGTCAGACTGCAAAGTTAAACTGCAGCAGTCAGGCTACAATGGAAGGCCTCTCTCGACTTCTCTCTCTCTCGACTTCCCTATTCCTAGTCAGGCGATGGAACCACCACAGCCGCCGTTCCCTGGTGGTCTTGCAGCAGTCAGGAGGCTGCGATATATGCTTGGTGGAACCCCCGCTGTCCTGACAAGCATATTACAAGTTTCCTCTCCACCGGCAGTGCTATAGAGGTTCCTCCTCCATGAACACTGTGGCGGAGAGGAAACTATGCCTCCTCCACATGGGGATGCACACAGACAGGGCCGGACTGGGAACTGAAAGCAGCCCTAGCAAATGTTGCCAGACCAGCCCCAGTCCAGCGCATCGCGATCGAGCGCAGCCAGTGAGCCGGAACACCAATAGGGGGGTTTGGTGGGGATCTCCCCCCCAGAAAATTTGGGAAAAAGACAGACCAAAATGCTGCATTTTACTGCACATTTTTCATTAGCTATTTATTTGTATCGACTTTCAAAGCACAGTAAATAGTAGATGATGACCTTAAAGAACACCAGGCTACCCACCCAGTCATGTGTGTACCCATAGACATTCTTAAAGAGAGCACCAAAAATAGACACAAGTAGTGAATCAGACATAACAAAGTAAAAGTAGAACCAGCCCCCATATGGTGGGTAGGGGGCAAGCACAGTGAGCAACTACTACTAGGGGGAGTTTGGGGGATTCTCACCCCAAGAAAATGTGGAAGACAGAAAGGCCAAAACAATGCTTGCTTGCTCCCGCCTGTGCTCTCCTTGTTCTGGTTATGAGAAACTTGCTTGCTCATGCCTGTGCTCTCCCTGTTCTGCGTATGAGAAGCTTGCTTGCTCCTGCCTGTGCTCTCCCTGTTCTGTGTACGAGAAGCTTGCTTGCTCCCGCCTGTGCTCTCCTTGTTCTGGTTATGAGAAGCTTGCCTGCTCCCGCCTGTGCTCTCCCCGTTCTGTGTACGAGAAGCTTGCTTGCTCCCGCCTGTGCTGTCCCTGTTCTGGTTATGAGAAGCTTGCATGCCCCCGCCTGTGCTCTCCCTGTTCTGGTTATGAGAAGCTTGCCTACCCCCGCCTGTGCTATCCCTGTTTTGCGTATGAGAAGCTTGCTTGCTCCCGCCTGTGCTGTCCCTGGTCTGTGTACGAGAAGCTTGCTTGCTCCCGCCTGTGCTCTCCCTGTTCTGTGTACGAGAAGCTTGCTTGCTCCCGCCTGTGCTCTCCCTGTTCTGTGTACGAGAAGCTTGCTTGCTCCCACCTGTACTCTCCCTGTTCTGTGTACGAGAAGCTTGCTTGCTCCCGCATGTGCTCTCCCTGTTCTGGTTATGAGAAGCTTGCTTGCTCCTGCCTGTGCTCTCCCTTTTCTGTGTACGAGAAGCTTGCTTGCTCCCGCCTGTGCTCTCCCTGTTCTGGTTATGAGAAGCTTGCTTGCTTCCACCTGTGCTCTCCCTGTTCTGTGTACGAGAAGCTTGCTTACTCCCGCCTGTGCTGTCCCTGTTCTGTGTATGAGAAGCTTGCTTACTTTCGCCTGTGCTGTCCTTGTTCTGTGTATGAGAAGCTTGCTTGCTTCCGCTTGTGCTCTCCCTGTTCTATGTATGAGAAGCTTGCTTGCTTCCGCCTGTGTTGTCCCTGTTCTGTGTATGAGAAGCTTGCTTGCTTCCTTCTGTGCTGTGCCTGGTCTGAGAGAGGGAAGCTTGGTCTGCTGAGTGCCTACTGTACTACACCGCGGCTTCTATTTGAGTACATCCTGCCTGCTGCTGCTGTTTCTGTATCTCTCATTCTGGAATCGTACTTCACTCTTTATCTATCGTTCTCTTTCACCCACTCTTTTTCATTCACTCTTTTCTCTTACCCTATATTTCGTCCTATTTTGCTGATTTTACTTTTAGTTTTTGCCATTTTCCCTGCGGCCTTGGACTCCTGCCACATCACAGCTCAGAAGTGCACCTCACAAAACTGACATCATAACACCCCACTGAACACTGCAGCACATCACAATACTTTTCAGCACGACGCGCCTTACACCTCAGCACGTAACAGAACAGTGTACAGCGTACGGTGGGAGCCCAGCAGCACACACTATGACACCCCACAGCGGAATATCAGAAGACGCCTCGTTACACTGGAGCACACACTCGAGCCGGACAGCACAGCACATCAGCGACAGGGCACCGGGCACAACAGGTCACACCAGGGCTCGTGACGTCACGGCAAAGCACAGAACAGAACTTCAGTGAACCACAAACACCCAGACGTCAGAGCACATATCAACAAATCCTCTGAGAGCTCGGCACGTCAGGGTGCCCCACATGACATGAAAGGACGTCATATGACATCGTATCACGTTGAAGTAACGCACAACACACCACGTGGCAACACCCACGAGCACAGTGCTACATCAGAACATACACCATCAACAAGACCGGAACACATGACTGCACCCCAGACTATACGTGACAGTGCAACATATAACAGCACAGCTGTAATGAGTGAATCCTGTTGGTTCACGGTCACGCGCATTAGAATGTTTGTGTGCACGCTTGTTTCCTTGTGCATGTTAATTGTATAATGCATCTTGCCTCTTTGTTCTGGCATGCGCTTCCTTTCCTTTGTATGCGCATGCTGTACAGTTGATTCTTAATAACATGTTTATTTACAATCTTGTATTCGCGTGCATACTGACTTTCATTGAGGAACGAACGGCTTTAACAGTCATTGCCTGTTCGTGCTTCGAGGAGTCAGGATGCACTCCAGTGGTGTTAGCTTTCTACTTAAATAAAGCTACTTCACCTTTTCACCAAGACGTCTCCTCTTCATTCTTTCATTGAGAAGACCTGCCCATTTCAACAGCACAACATCGCATTTCCAAACGTCACAGAACACCACATCACGACACTAAAGCTCATATTATCACAGTGTACTTACTCTAATGTCCAAATGACCAATACAACAAATAACACAAGCACCACACGAGGACACCTGAGAGCACAGCACATCAAGCGCAAAGGAGTGCAACAAATCACAACATACCTGAAAACCACATAATACAATAAAAGCCCAACATACCCCCAGCGCACCTGCTGATCCTGGACGTCCGTCACGGTTGTGTGGCTGCAATAAATAAAAAATTGTAATCATGATGATTGTCACAGTTACGGTGACAATCATCGTGATTAAAATTTTTGATTTATCATCCACCACGCCTGCCAGAGCGGTGCGCAAGCCACCTCGCTCCGCTGAGGACGCTCAGGAGTGGGACCAGCCTCTCACAAACTGGAGGAGCAAATACATCTGTGCAATGCAATCCCATCAAGGCAGAACCGGGCCGGGGCCTATTATAGTTACATTTGCTTTTAATACCAGCCCAGCTGCCTGCCCCCACCTGACTGTGCCCAGCCCCAGCTCATGATGACCACCATCCACCCCGAGTGGACCGTCACCGTGAGTGACGAGCGGCACGAGACACCACGCCTGAGTGACCAGACACTCACCTGCGGGTGGCAGAGGAGAGCAGAACTAGCCTGAGCGTGGTGGGCAAGCTAAACGCGAACTATTAATTGCACAAGCCTCGCCCTCAGGCTCGCCCTCAATTCGCATGACACACAGAGTCACCAGGCAGCCACAGCCCCACCCTAAAGACCGCGCACGCAGACGCTGGAGCGGAAACATCTGGGCACTGCGCACTGGCACGGCAGTGGGCAGGGCACATTAACATATCACTGAGTGACCTGTCACCTGACCTGCCATACAATGCCATGATCACAGGCATGATCAATGACCTGCCGCTGGGGTCTGGCCAAAGAAATGCTGCCAGTTGTGTTTTTCCCCCGCAGTTAGGTCACTGATTCACGGAGTCAAGGCCCGAAAATCGGTCCCAGCAAAACCAGCCCCCTCTGATAAAACCGGCCCCCACACCATCCGGCCTACTGGGGGTTTTGCCCGGTGCCCGGAATCACCAGTCCGGCCCTGCACACAGGGTGACACAACATGTGACCCCTTTGTGCATGTGCCCCAGTTCCAGCATGGCATGGACTTTTTAGTCCTTGCAGTGAAGAAACTGTTTTTGGCATTCCCATTGTGGTGCCCAATTTCTGAGGCACCATCATGGAAATGCCAAAATCAGCCAGCCAGACAAGAGGAAACTCCTAATCTGTCAGGTGGTCTGACTACGGCTTTGGCATTGCCCCTGCGGCAGCGGGGAAGCCCCCCCTTTTTTGTCTTGCAATTAGCAACACCGTAGAATATCAACCTCAAGAAGAATATATTTGGGGTTGCACTGAGTAATTGAAGTAAAGAATTTGAACTGCAACACGAATGAGGGTTGGTATTAAATTACTTGTGAACAGATTAATGGATACAATTGGTATCCTTTGAGAGTATTGAAGATGTATATATACTCCCATCAGGTAGAGATAATTAACATATAGATACATACTGGTTAGCAGTAGATCACTAAATTGTCTTACCAATAAAAGAGGAATGTAATCATCCTTGTGGTTATATTATATATATATATCAACCTAAGGGCTCTTAGGTGAATAGATTAACTACAGTGAAAATGTCCTTTAAGCATCTTGAAGACATTCGTGTTTATCTTCCAGCATAGGGGTGTTTCACTCAGTCGAATTTTGAGACCTTGGATTAGATCTGATCACCTTTCAAATATATTTTATATATTTGAAAAAAACTTTGCTTAAATTGAATAATGATTGCTTTATTGACTCCCAATTTTAAAGATTGATTTTTAACTGGTATATGTTCTTTGTTGTTATCATTTTTTATATGTAGTGTAAATATCAGAGCGGGTTCCTGACGAAGGCCTAGCCGAAACGCGTTGTCAACTTACCGCCTATGTGTCCATCTATCGTCTAGAAAGTAACAATCTGAAAAAGAAGCTTTTACACTGCTTTTTTGAATATTATTATTGATTGTCAACTTACCACCTAGGTGTCCATCTATCGTCTAGAAAGTAACAATCTGAAAAAGAAGCTTTTACACTGCTTTTTTGAATATTATTATTGATTAAGAAATAACTGAAGAGCAAAATAAGTGAGAAACAATTGTAGTATAACAAGTATGCACTGCAGATTCATTATGATTGGCTAATCATGGTTATATGTATTACACAAGAAATAATCTGTATATATACAAGCATTTATGATGAGATATTATTGTCTACAAATGTACATGTTTACATAGAAAAATTAATTCATTGAAAAATCAGAAAACTAAATTAAATTAATATTTATATTTTGTATTAATTAAAGAAACATAATATCAATATATTAGTCTGTTTGGTTCATTACATGAAGTCACATGTTTGTCAGGCATGCATGTTAAGTATTAGTCAACTTTGAGGTAATCTTATCAAACTGGGAGTCAATTTGCAAACCTTTTTTCTAACCACACCGTGCCCGGTGTTCATTTTTTCCTCATCGGCAGCGGGGAAGCCCCCAGCACCGCATCACTAAAGTCGTAATCAGACCCTGAGAGTCACCCTTTTGTCCTGTTCTTTAAGAATGAGAGCAAATAAACAAGAGTAGGTTTGCTCATGTAATGAAAGTCGAAATAGTACGTCACTATTTTGCAAACCAATTGTAACTTTGCCCATGGGCATAGGAACCAGGGGTGGGGATGAAGGATTTATCCCCAATCTACCCATATTTTAGAGTATGGGGTGATTCAGGGGACAATATCTCTCACAGACTTTGAAGTGGAGGGGAAACTGAAAATTAAATAGTGACAAAAAATGTCTGTGTGTTGCACATCCCACTAGTGTTTTAGAAGCTTTGTAACTGGAAGAGCAAGCTTTGTGGGTATCCGAGTCCTCTTTGTTGTCCTTGTTTTGAAAATTATTTAATTGCCTTCATTGAGGTGCTGACCATCACCTACAATTGGTGTGTTTGTCAGTATAAATGTAAATGCATAGAAAGAAGGAGATCATATTTTTATATTAATGTTACTGCTGGCCCACCTCACGTAACAAACAGAACTCTTTTAGCAGAGGCCTAACACCTCAATGGCCACAATGAAATAATTAGCAAAAGCAAAAGGGACTTGAAGCCCCATAGAGTTTATTCCTTGTGCTACGGCACTTTAAGGACATGGGATGTGAAGCAAGGCTTCAGGGAGACACTTACGACTATGCACATGTATATGTGTGTATAGTGTCACTTGATTAAGTGTTTTATGAATCTCCAAGTACTAATAATAATTTATTAAATAAGTGAACACCGTTCATTGATCTTTGGTGCAAAACGGAAGAGTGGAGGATGTAAAACTACAGTGGTTGAACTGTTCAATTTACAAGCAGGAAACCTGGGCTCAAATCCCAACTTCCCCACTTGACAAAATGCATGATCCACAGCACATTGTTTTAATTCAATGTGTATCATTTTGCTTCACCAATCAATTTGAGACCATATTGAAGCCAATCTTGCGTCACATTTTATAACAATATACACATAGAATATGACAAACTGACATGTCTTGGGTAACTACTGGAGACGTTGTCAGGGCATGAGGATGTTCTTAAATGTTTCATGTTTAAAAAAAAAACATTTTTAAATTACTCAATTCAGTAATTAAATCATAATAGAAAATCTCAGAAATGTTGAAAAAATATTTATTTTCTAGTTCTCATATAATATTTTTTGTTGTTTGATTTACATCTTTGATTGTTCTGCTTGTGCTCTTAGAGCCAAGCAAGATCGGTGGCTCAGTTCTGGCGCAACTCTCCCCAAGGCTCTCTATTTCACTGCAGAAACTGAGGGCCAGGTTGATAGTCCGGAAAACAGGGTACTCTATCACACATGCAACAGAGTACCCTGCGGCCAAACCCTTGGCATCCCCCCTCATGTAAAGGCAGTCAGACCATACATTTTCCAACAATGGAGACCTTGTTGGCTCTGATGATGGAAAGCTTCCTCCATCAACTCGACGAAGCAGGGGCTCTCAGAAGAAGAACATTACACCGTCTGCCCCATTTAACGTGGACAGTGTAATGTATTTTTTTCTGTCTATCACTGCTAAGAAAGACCTGGTGTTGAAGGACAGGAAAGAAATGACCCCCCCACACTTTGAGAAATCTCCCAGGGTAAGAAGGTAATTAGTTATTTATTTCTCTGACTCTCTTGCTTTGGGAGTATGTTTCTAGAAAACCCAAAAACATAAAACATTTGGTGAATGATTGTCAGAACCGATGTCAGTTGTGCACCAACTTTTTGTATATTTAAAAGAACCGCCTTGACAGAGTTTTTTTTAATTTGTAGAGATGACCGCTAGGCCAGTGGTCGGCTCTAAGTTTGACATATGTTAATCCATCAGGAGCTAGTAGCCTTAACTACACCAATACACTCAATGCCGAAATCTCCAACCAGCTCTTCTCCTGTCTTCAGACCATCCAGGACGGCACTGCCAGACTTATCCTGGACGTCCCCTGGCTCACTCACACCATGCCTCACCTCAGACATCTCCAATGACTGTCAATACACAAACACTGCCAAATCAAACTCCACACGCATGCATAGAAGCCACTGTACACATTAGACCAGCATACCTCAACTGCTGCTTCCACTTCTACTAGCCCACCGGACACCTATGCTCTGCCTCTCTCTCGCTCACACATACACCCTGCATTCACAAAGCAGAACAGGGGGCCTACACTTCTCATACCTTGCACCCAACATGTAGAACAACCTCTCTCTACACCTAAGGGCTTCCTCCTTTCTTCTGGAATCCCACAAGAAGCTGAAGAACTGGCTCTATGACTAAAACCCTGCAGACAACCTCCACACCTACTCCAGCTCCTGTGTCAGTGCAACTGTAGGGAAATTGTTAAAGTGCAGAGGGGTAACATTTACTATTCCCGCTCCACTCAGTGCAACAATAGGGAAAGTGTTGGATTGCTGAGGGATTCAAATTTACTACTCCCACTCCAGCAAATGCAAGAGTAGGGAAACTAGTGGATTGTGGTGAGGGTAAAATTTACTATTTCCAATCTCATCAATGCAACGGTAGGGTAATTGCTAAATTGCGGAGGGGTAAAATGTATTATTCCCACTCCACTCAGTGCAACAATAGGCAAAGTGTTGGATTACGGAAGGGTAACATTTACTGTTCCCACTCCTCTCAGTGCAACAGTAGGGAAAGTGTTGGATTGTAGATGGCTTAAAAATTACTATTTCGACTCGAGCCAGTGGGAGAGTAGGGAAAGTGTTGGATTACGGAGGGGTAAGATTTACTATTCCCACTCCACTCAGTGCAAGAGTAGGGAATGAGTTATATTTAGAAGGGGTCAAATTTACTATTCCTACTCCAGTCAGTGCATCAGTAGGGAAAGTGTTGGACTGCGGGGGTGTAAAATGTATTATTCCCATTCCAGTCAGTGCAACAGTAGGGAAAGTGTTGGATTGTGGATGGGCAAAATATACTAGTCCCACTCCAGTCAGTGCAACAGTAGGTAAAGTGTTGGATTGTGGAGGGGTAAAATGTTCTGTTCCCGCTCGTCAATGCAACATTAAAACAAACTAATTAACTTCAACATAATAAAATAATTTCTAAAAACACAATAAACAAATGTGAATGTAAATATAAATATGAAAAAAATATATAAATGTTTTTAAATAAAATTAAATACAATAAATACGTATTACAATGTTAACTACATATCATAAATTACTATACTTATATTATTATAATTTAAATACAAAACTATATTCTTTAAATATTAAAAACGAATAAATACAATATTACTTTAAAAAGCACAACACAATTAACACAAAATAATAAAGAATATAATTAAAAACAAAATTACCTATTTTTAAATTTATTAGTACGGAATTTCTACCCTACACTTCAACTAAGTATACAACACATTTCTAAAAAATCTTTATTAAAATAATAGGATTTACACGTTACATCATTAAATATTAGTTCAAATATTAATTATAATTGTATATCCCTACAATAACTACAGTTAATTACCACCCCAGCATTTATCTATAATATAAAATAACCCACACCATTTATATAAATTAACAACTTATTATTTCCATCATTTTCATAATTAAATCTCAAGTAAACTATTATTATTATTAATTACCTAATAATAAATTAATAATACTTAAATAACTATCCACCATTCAATCGTACATATTCAACAACTCACAGATAATATATAATGTAAAACATGTTTTATTTACTTATTTAACATAATTATAAATATTATAATTAACTGTATTTATTAATTAGTATAATTAATGTCCTACACATCTTTCACATACAAAAACAATAAAAACATTTAATATATTTTACAATTTACATAATTATCATTTAAATAATTAATATAGTTTAAAATGTCATTATTAACAACAATGTAATTATTAAATACATCTAATTTAAGTGCTTCACACCCTATATCCCTATGAAACACACTAATCACACTTAAAACTTAATAATTTTTTATCCAATTAACTTAAATAATTATCAATTGACTAATTAATATTAATTACAAATTAATAATTAACTAACTACGATTACTTTACTTCCCACCCCATGCCCTTAATAACACACAACTCACACCTAAAACTAAATTTAAAAATGTTTTTATACAATTAACTTAGTTAACTATCAAGTAAATAATTATTATTAACAATCCATAATTAATCAATTAATATTAATTTACTTCTCATCTAATACCCCTACAAAACACACAGCCTGCACCTAAAATGTTATTAAAATAAACAAATATTTATACAATTGACATTTAATTATCAATTAAATAATTGAATTGAATTACATTTTAATTAATAATTATTTATAGTTAATTTATCTCCCACCCTATACCCTTACAAAACACATTACTTGCACCTAAAACTTACTTAAAATAATATTAATACAATTAACATAATTAATTACCAGTCCTGGTAACCCTGTTCTTAGTCCTCCTTTTTCTCCTCATTCTGGACCTCCTCTACCTTCTATGCCTTGCCAGGTATCGATCTTTCCGGTTCTCTGTCTTATGTTCCTGCTCCTCTTGGTTGTAGTGCCAATGGTTCCATTTTCTTAGCTGTTCTTCTTCTGACTCTGATTGCTTGCACCTCTACTCATGGTCCTCAGCGTTCTGTTCTTCTTCAATCTGGTTCTGAGCTGTCCAGTCCTGGTCTTCCTATTCTAGATCCTCAAAGTCCATGTTTTCCTCCTGTGTCTACTCGGCTTGGACCTCATGCTCCTGGTACTCCTTGTTTGAGTCTTTATATGCTTGGTCAACATGGGCCTCGCCTGTCTGGCCATCCTGGTCCTTCCAGAACTCCCTTCTCTAGGCCCTTCCAAGTCTTGTTGACCCCGGGCATTTTGTCCTGACCCTTCTGATCCCCTTCACCATGTTCATCTAATTGATGGTACCCAAGCTCCTGGACCTGCAGGTCCTATTGGCCTACCTAGAGTGTTGTGTTCTCGTCCAATTATGCATGGGCCTTTTAGTCCTTTTCCTCCTGGTTTGGATAGTCCTGGTCCTCCAAACCGTGCTACTTGTATTGGCAGTCCTTCTTGTACTGCACACACGGGCCTTGGCCCTCTTGGTTCTGGTTCTCTTCGAGTCCTGAGCATGGCCATTTTGGTGCTGGCTCTGTTGGCCATCCAGTTTAAGTCCTTTTTGTGTTCCTTGCTCTAGCTTCCCTAGTCATCCTGATTTTCCCACTATCCTAGGTCCTGATCTTTCTGCTTCACCTGGTACACCTACCAATACTAGTCTTGTTCCTGGTTCTCCTGGTCTTGATCCTTCTAGTCATACTTGCTTTTATCCTCCTGGTATGCGTGGCCTGGCCTCTTCATCTTCTTTGATTATTCTGGTCCCCTGATCTTTCTGGCCACAGTCTTCATGTTCATGATCTTTGTAGTCTTCCTTGATCTGGTCTTGGCTCTCACTCATAGACCCGGTCCTGCTAGCCATCCTAGTCCAGGTATTTTTGGTTCTGGTACGTCTCCTTGTTCCGGGTCCCCCTGTCCCTTCTTGTTCTTGTCCTATCATGCTGGTCATCATAAACCTGGTCTTCTGGTCATCCCAGGCCTTCCAAGTTATCCAGTCCTGGCCCCCAAACCCTGTTCCTCATTGGTCCTCTTGGCACCGGTGGCTTTGTCTAGGTTCTTCTTACCCTGTGCCTCCTAGTCCTGGTACTGCAGGTCCTAGTCTTGCTGGTCCCCTAGGCTCACCTGAACTCTTTTTGCATTGTCTTCTTATGCTAAAACCTACAACTTATTGCCTTAACTGGTTGGGTTGTCCTAGTTCTCCTGGTTCTCCTGGCTCTGCTTCTTGTCTTCTTGGTCGTCCTTATACTGCAATCCCTGGTACCTGCCTTCTTCACCCATTTTGCCATTGTTCAGGTCCTCCTGAGCCTAGTAATTTTTTTCCAAGTCCTCCCGGCATGCTGTATCCAAACCATTTGGTGTTCCTAATTCTGGGCTGGTCTTGTTACATCTGGTTCTCATCACTCTGGTTCTGCTACCCCTAGTTCTGGTCACTCTTCTCCGCTTGGTACTCCAGGCCTTGGTCCCCTAGGTCCTGATATTTATGGCCCTCTGAGCCCTATTCCCGGTACTCCTGGTCCCTGTCCCTTTTGCCTACCAAACAATCCACGCTCTAGAACTCCTGGGTCCTTTCATCCTGGCCCCCTGTTCTTTCTAGTCCCTATCCTTCTTATTCTGGTTCTACTGGTCACTCTCCTTATTGTCCTGATCTTCATAATCCTTCTCAATTTTGCCCTGATTGTCTAGGCCCTACTTTTCCTAGTGCTCCTGCTCCTTGTCCTCATGGTTGTGTGATCAATTGTCTTTGCCCACCACTGATCATCCTAACCCTTCCTAGTTCAGATAGTCTAAGACGTCCGGTTCATGCTAACCTTAGTTCATCCTGGTCCTTTCCAGCCTGGCCCTTCTGGTCATCAATCCCAGGTTATTCTGTCCCAGGTCCTCTGGTCCCTATCTCTGATCATTTGCCCATAATGCTGTTTACCCTGGTTCAGTGTCTCCTCATCCATTTGTTCCTGGTCCACTGTGACCTTGGTCACCCTGGACTCTATGGATAAGGGTTCCCTGGTCCTCATGGCTCTGATCATCCTAGTGCTCCTGGTGGTCCAGGTCCTGGTCTTTTTCCTCTTCCTTTCCCCACATCCCCTCCACAATGGCTTCATTAGGGTACAGCCTCCAAGTCTGTCATGCAGATTTTCTTTTTGTTTTGATTCCAGATTTCATTTAATGACACAAAGCTGCTAATAAAAGAAGCAAGGGTCCAGGAGACAGGCCCAGCACAATCAAAACACCTCTTAGCATGTTAAACAAAATACAGCTACCACACAAGACACATTGGGCTGATGACTAAAAGTCTAGTGTGGCCTACATGACATGGGACCAGTAAGCATCTAAGCTATTGAGTGTATTGTCTGAAATTGTGTGTTTATCACAGTGGCAGCTGAATGAATAGGCACTTCCCTTGTGAATGATACACATGCTTTTCTTACCTATCCCTGCTTTCACTTCCCCGTTCTACATAACTCTGCAATTCAACAGAAATGTGTTTTCATCTACCAGCTCTTGAATTTTGCAGAGTAGCGAAGCTTAAACAAATGTCCGGTATTTTTTTTTGTTCTTTAAGAAAAGTGGTAACCATAACTGCTGCTTGTCAGCTGTTGCTGGGTTGCTAGGTCTGAAATACTAACCAAGAACAATCCTACCTAAAAACAAGCCCAAGACAAGCAGAAGTCCTTCCATAAGAAGCCTAAAATGAATCTAGTGCTCATACATCATCAAAGGAAGTATCATGAAAAATTATACAATACATCCCTGCCAAGTGCCACACATATGGGGTTAGATTAACGCATAACAGAATATTTTCGGCATTACCGCAAAATCGAAATAAATCACACTCATCACCTGAACTCAGTGAACTGCCTGACAGCTGTTTTCTTACTCTCACTTCCAGAAATCCAAGGCAGTGGCGGCTGGCAGGGAACAGGGTGGCAGGGTAGGGCAGGGGATGCGGGGGGGACAAAATAAAAAAAAACACTTATCGCCTCACGGCTGTCTCCGTCTCTCCTCTGTTGTTTCTTCGCTGATGAGTCCCAAAAGCACACAGACTCCCCTAAGCCAATCACAATGGTGCAATACAGCATTGTGAATGGTCTGAGAACCGTGGTTCAGCGCTCAGATGGAGACAGAGAGGCTGGGCATGTTCTCCACTCAGGCTATGTATTACAGCCTGGTGGAGAACATGCAATGAGTGCATGACTGTTTGGCCGGCCCAAGATGGCTGCTAAACAGTCATGCGCACTTAAGTGTATGAACCACTCCTCCAACAGTGGCACCCAGCCCCCTAGCTCCGATTTTGTTTTTATAACAACCATGTTATTATCATTTTTATGTTTTCCTGGTCTGAAAGCCGTGAGGCGATGCTCCTCCACCTTAGCGGAGGAGTCGCCCCTGATCCTAGGGGCCACCTCAAGGACTCTTCATGTGCCCTATCTCCCGGTCACTGGACAGTGGGACTCTGCTCTCTTAGCATCACAGATATGCTGTGCACTGTAGCAGGGCTGCTCCTCTGGGTTTGTTGCAATCATCACTGGCAGGACAGTCAGGGAGTGGATTCATGCCCAAGATCCTGTACTGCGCTGCGCACTGGAACATCTGTGGTGAGCAGTCTCTAAACGTGACTGTGATACAATTGGCAGCTTTTCTAAGGTGCAGCAGCCTGAAGTTGTCGCAGTCTGCCCTTGAGAGCAAGAATCTGATCCAGCTGCTTCGGTCGGCCTCTGCTGCCTTATGCAGCTCTCACTCAGGCAGGTTCCTACAAGCCTTTCTCTCACTGTCTAGTGCCAGTCTCAGGTGTCTGAGGCAGACTACCTCAAGGCTGAAGTAGAACTGCCACTCCTGAGCCCCTCCTGCATCTTTGCCAGTTTTCAGTATAGATACAGCCAGGCCTGGCACTGAGGCTGGCTGTATAAACATCTGCAAACAGGAAGCACCTCATCAGGGAGCTGAGATGGTGGCATGCCAGGGAGACCGCGGGCAGCTGCAAATTGCGGAAGCACTTCGACACCATGGCAGGGTGAGCTGCTCAGCTGACTTCTCATGACAGCAAGTGAGCTTTGAAGTGGCTTTGATTATCACACTATAGCGGCCAACTGGCTGTGCATTATTGGACACCGTCAGCCAATTCTAACTCTGCATTTTTAATCCAGCACAAATGTGCATATTGGCCACTCTTACATCTGCTGTGAAAGTCAAGCTGTTGACCCCAGATTGCAATGTGATGTAGCTTTAAAAGCCAGAACTGGCAAGAGGTGTCACACATTATAAGAGTTTAATTGGCATCTAAACCTTGTTAACACGTTCTTTCCAAGTATCTTCTGATTTATTGATGACAGGGACGAGACACAATAGAAAGGAGCAAAAGGAAATTCCTTACCCACCGCAATGTGCTTTGCATTCAAGTTAATGTACAGTTTTTGAAAACCACAGTTATATAGTGAGAAAGGCACTATCTCGCATTGGATGAAAGGGCATTTGTTGGTAGGAAAGTAAAAACAACAACAGAACAACACAACTGCATTTAAAATAAGCGCCATGTCTATGAACTGCAAATTATAGAATTGGCAATCGTGCGTATACATGACCAACATTTCTTAATTATATGCATGTAATCCTTTTATATTCTTTAAAAATAAACTTAAATGAGGAAAGCAAATTATTTCTTCGTACAAGAAGCATAAGCGATTTCAACAAGCACCCTCATTAAAGCTCTAGTTGTCTCTTGTTAGGTGTGTATTTTGCTTTTGTCTGCGTGCTCCGGTACTTTTAGTTTTGCTTTTTCCATTATGGATACATAGGGGCCGATTCCGATCCTGGAGAAACCGGGTACAAATCGTCGGACGGAGCGTTTTCTCCGTCCGACTTGTACCCGGTAAAAACACCATACAAACATGCAAGTACGATTCGTACGGAAACACCATTTCCGTACGAATCGTACAAAACACCGACCGACTCAAAAATACATCCGAATGTGACCAGGGACAGCGCATACACGACATGCGGACGGAGTTAGGCAGCCTTTAACGTACCAGCAAGTACGATTCGTACCGACAGCACTCCGGACGGCAATATTTTTACGGCACCCAAAAAGTGCCGGAAAAGCCAAGTGCGCCGCGAAGCGTGAGGAAAAGGGGGCCCAGTACGCGCCGAACACCCCCCCCCAGCCCCCCGCGGATGTACGCGCCGGACCCCCAGCCCCCCGCGGACAGACGCGCCGGACCCCCAGCACCCCTGCGGATGGACGCGCCGGACCCCCAGTCCCCCCGCGGACGGATGCGCCGGACCCCCAGCCCCCCCGCGGACGGACGCGCCGGACCCCCAGCCCCCCCACAGACGGACGCGCTGGTCCCCCAGCCCCGTATGTACGGTGCGGACCCCCAGCCCCGTATGTATGGTGCGGACCCCCATATGTATGGTGCGGACCCCCACCCCCGTATGTACGGTGCGGACCCCCGCTGGGGGTCCACGCCGTACATACAGGGGTGGGGGTCCGCACCGTACAAACAGGGGTGGGGGTCCATGCCGTACATCCGCGGAGGGGCTGGGGATCCGGCGCATCCGTCCGCGGGGGGGCTGGGGGTCCGCGCTGTACATCCGCGGGGGGTCTGGGGGTCTGGCGCGTCCGTCCGCGGGGGGGCTGGGGGTCCGTGCCGTACATCCGCGGGGGGGCTGGGGGTCCGGCGCGTCCGTCCGCGGGGGGGCTGGGGGTCCGCGCCGTACATGCGCAGGGGGCTGGGGGGGTGTCCGGCGCGTATGCGGGCACATGTTTGGACGTCTACATGGTTGCTATAGAGGTTCGCTCCGTACGGTGTTTTTACCATACGGTTGTGCATTTGGACGGACGGGACTGATCGTACTGATCGTACTTGCGCGTTCGGACTTCGGTTTCCCGATTCGTAGGTAAAACTGTCCGGGGACGTGTCGGACACTTTTTCCGACCCGGGGACGTGTCGGGGAATTTTCCCAATGCGATTCGTATGGAGTTTTTTACATACGAATCGTACTTGCTAGTTTGTACGGGACTTGTACGATTCGTACGTAAAAAAATCCGGATACGATTCGTACGGGGAATATTTTACACGGATCGGAATCGGCCCCATAGTGCCATAATTCAATGGATGAACGTAATCTGGATTTAGCTGGAATAGTATGAAAAGTAAAGGTGTAATGAAGATTGTCTTACAGACTTAGAGACATGATCCTTCATTTGCAATGTGTTTGTTAGGAATATTTGTGATTTGTAAACAGTATCTCCCCTAACACTTTAATGTGCCGCAGCATTGGTTAGATTCATATTTTTTCATTTTTCAGAATGGGATTCTTTCCCATCCAAGTATGACAAGCTGTCATTGATACTCAAGCATAGTCAAGGGACATGTTGACAACAGGACAGTGCACACGTTTTTTAGAAAATTGATGCTGGCAAGTGACCTTCCGGGAATTGTTGTTGGAAGGGAATTTCTGATGTGATCACTGGTCACAGTACAGTCAATATGTGCTGTTGGGAATAATTGAGGCTAAACCAACCACTTTGCTAGGGGTCCAAGTTTATGTCTCTGGGGACATTTCTGCTATTACTGGATGAAATTACTCTTCTTAGGTCACTTACAAAAATTGTGGTGAAGTGTAACTTAAAATATGACCTAAAAATGTCGTATATTGGCACACTGTAAACATGAACATTTTACACATAAGCAGACTGGAAAACAATATATTCTCATCAGTGAAGACAACGTATTTTTTTTGCATTAAAACATACTCATTATTCTTTGCAGACACAGCTCAAAGAGTCACATGCAGGGAGCAAAATCAGACCTTCCCAGTTTCCAGTGTGCTCATGTGTGGTATTTTCATGTTTGCAATATGACAATGTCTGACATTTCTACCTGATATATGTGACACTTTGGGTGACACTTTACCTGTTTTTTAAAAAAATGTATTGAGCAGAGCAGGAGAGCAACAAAACCAGTACACAGTAAACACAGTAAACAAAGTCCATGAGCAGTAGATCAAAATAATTATAAAACAGCAAACTTTAGACAAATGTATACATATCCATAATTTCAGTTATGCAGATAGTGCAAAATGTGCAAATATAAGCAAGGTAACCAGAAGCTTATAATAATTACATTATTCAACCTGGCCTCCCAATACATAGGACATTAATTACCTATACATATAATTTTAGTTGTCCAAATAGTGCAAAATGCGCAAAATAAGAAAGATAACCAGAGGCCTATAACAGTTATATTATTCGACCTGGCCTCCCAATACATAAGACATTAATTACCTATATACATAATCGATATACTTTCCAAAAGTCCCTACAACGCTGCAATCTCAGCTTCACATGGCCTCAGGCCTAAAAGAAAAAAAAAAGGTGCTTAGTGCTTGCTACAATCGCTAATTCAATAAAGTGCTAACAGATTTTTGAGGTGCTAAAAATACCTGTGTTAGAGATGTATCTAATTAAAAAACAATAATAAAAACCAAGTGCTAAAGTGCTATGTGACATACATAGATAGATCACTATCCCAAAATGTCCAGGTATTAGTAAACCTTTTAATTGCCCCGACTCTTTTGGCATAGGCCTCTTCATACCTTTTTATGATTTGTATTTTATTCACCCATTTCGAGTATGATGGTATATCCTCAGATCTCCAATTTTGGAGAATTAAGGAGCGGGCTACTAACGAACAAATCGCCACGTGAGACTCTTCGGCGTTAGACAAGTCCGTTCTTTTTCTCAGCAAGCCAAAAAGAGCCACCTCATTTTCAGGTTCAAGCTCTTTTCTAATTACTAAGCTCATTGCTGCGAAAATCTCTCGCCAAAAAACTTCAAGCTTCGGGCATGTATAAAATATATGAAGCCAATATCCCCCATTTTGAAGCTGGCAATGAAAACATTTATTATCCACTTCCGAAAAGCGTCTATTAAGAACCTTCGGAGTGTAGTAAGCCAGCTAGCGAGATAAAAAAGCATCCTTTTAAAATTGGCTGCTCTAAGAGCCTTACTTCCTAACTGAGCGATTTGTTCCCACTCCTGTCTCGTGAAGGAGCAATTAGTTTCATGAGTTAATTTACTGAGAATTTCTTCGACCAGAGGAGACTCTTTGCCCTTTCTTAGTAAAGTATACCAGTTTCCCACACCTTTTAATTTAGTTTTATATACGGCGTTGGTCAGAGCAGATAATGTCCCACATGTTGACATATTAAATTTATTTATAAAGTTCAATATCTGGAGATATTCCAAAACAACGGTTGCTAAACGGTTATCGGATCTCTCTAAGACCTCTTGCCAAGTAATGAATTTCCCAGCGGCAAAATAGGAACCCAATTCACCTAGACCACAGTCCTTCCATCTTTTACATTTAGTGGAATGGATTTGGAGCCCTAGAGCCTTAGATTCTTCTAGATTGAGGTAATAAAATCCACCAAACCCAGCTTGTTAAAAGAAGGACTGGAGTCTATCAGAAAAATCCCGAATAGTCTTATAACAGGTCTTTTTGGGTAGTTTAGCTGTTTTTAAAAAAATAGAAACTTGCGAACCCGACTCCTGAATCATTATATCATAAAAAAAACTATCCGGCCAACCAATAGGATCTAATAATCGTGCTGAAGGATCGAGGACCGCCTCCAAATAATAAGTACGAATATCTGGTAGCGCTAGCCCCCCTTGGGTTATTTCTAACTGCAATATAGGTAGCCTGACCCTAGGTGCTTTTCGATTCCATACAAATTCTCTGATCATGGACACAATATCTTTAAAAAAATGGAAATTGATTTTTAGCGGTACGTTAATAAAAAGAAAAAACAATAAAGGAAGAATCGACATGTTAATAAGTGCTACACGACCAATCAAGGTCAATGGTAAAAAAATCCATCTCTCCAGCAAGCCCTTAATTTTATCTCGCATTACTAAATAATTTAGATTAAATAGTTGCTCAAATTGACTGGAAACATAAATACCTAAATATCTAAAAGGTTCTACTTTTAGAGCTTGAGATTTTAGATTAGATGGTAGAAAATTATGGTCCACATTCAAGGCAAGAACCTCGGTTTTATTTTGATTAATTTTATATCCGCCTATCATTTCATATTTGCTAAATTCGAACAAGACTAGATCAAGATTTAATTTATCTGGTTGCAGATATAAAATTATATCATGTGTATAGGTAAATGTATAGGAATTTATATAGCGCCGATCACCACTACGGGTATCTCAGCGCTGTACTCATACCGCTGAAGGAACCCTTCCTGGCTTTCCATGTGAGGTGTCCACTCCTGGGCACCCCCATGGTGAGGCCAGGCATCCCAGCGCTGTTGGGGCCGTTGTGGAGATTAAGCAAGCTATTGCCCAGAGTTGCAGCATGGGATCCATGATTAGAATAGGCACTGAGGCGAGAATATCCGGTCCGCGGAATTTTTAGCCTGAGACCCTGCCGCGACGGGAATGGAACCCTGGTCCCGGACCAGTGCTCTGCATCGAGGTCTGCCGCTCTAACCATTGAGCCACACTTCTCCACCATCAGCGAATAATTTTATTTTCGCCATTCCTTCTATTGGTGGTTTAATTTCTGGATTACCACGAATTCTTAGTACGAGGGGCTCAATAAAAAAAGTAAACAAAATAGGGGACAATGGACAACCTTGCCTGGTGCCTCGACTTATATCAATTACCCCTACCGTGTTAGCGTTAATCACCACTCGAGCTCGGGCACCTTGGTAAATATTTTTCAACATATTAATCACCCGGACCGGGAAGCCAAATCTTTGCATTCCAAAAAAAAGAGCCTCCCAGTTGACCAGGTCAAATGCCTTCTCGGCATCGACCATTGTAACTAAAGTTGGAATTTTATTGCTAGTGACATAATCAAGAGCCTGAATTAAAAATCCAGTATTTGAGGCCATTGTCCTTTCTGCCACAAAACCAGCCTGGTCCGGGTGTATTAGTGACTGAGCAATTGGAGTAAAACATTGGGCCTATATTTTCATAAGAATTTTAAAATCAATGTTGAGCAAGCTAATCGGCCTGTAGGAGTTAACATCCTTATGATTCTTTCCCTTTTTGACAAAACTAACAATGATGGACTCCTTAAAACTCGGAGGAACATTACCACCCATTCTAACAACATTAAATAATTTTGCCAAAATGGGAGTCAGCTCGTTCACAAAAATGTTATAAAATTCAATTGGGAACCCATCCGTTCCACAGGCCTTCGCCCCTGCTATCGATTTAATTGTATCCGCAATTTCTACCACCACAATTTCACGTTCAAGTTGATCTACCATTGGGTCAGATAAAATCGGAACATTAACTTCATCAAAGTATTTACGGATAAGATCTAAGACTACCACATCATTTGTAGAGTACAACTGGGCATAATGTTCCAAAAAGACTTGAGCTATATCGCCCATCTCTCTGCTGATGTTTTGAGTCTTAGGGTCAATAATTTCAGAGATTAAGGTGTTTTCCTGCTTTGATTTTGTCTGCCCTGCCAACATTTTTCCCACCATTTGGCTCTCCTCATAAACTTTCTGCCGAAAATTTCTAGAACTATTATTTTCTTCAATTAAAAAAAATTCTTTAAGGGCTAATTTTGCTTTTTCTAGCTGAATAGCAGTATCTCGACTCCCCTGTGGCTGAGTGTCTTTTAAACTCATGGCACCATTTACAGCCTGTTGGAGTTGGTTAGTCTTTATCTGCCTTTTTCTCAACAGAGCGGCTGAACGGGCAATTATCTGCCCCCGCATAGCTGCCTTAAACCCACCCCATACTGAAAAAATATCTGCTGTCTCTTCACTTATGCTAACAAAAACTCCAATATCCTCTTTTTAGTTTGGGTAACCCAATTAGGATCTTGCAGGAATAGACGATCCATCTGCCACCTGGATTCCGTCTTAGTCCCCCCTTCAATTTCCAGCTTTAGTGGAATAAGGGAATGATCTGAAAATGGGTTAACCACTATCGTGGTATCTAGTATTTTCAAAGAGCGTGAAGTATGAAAAAAATCAATCCGGGAGGCCGTGTGAAATTGTTTAGAATAGCAAGTAAACTTAATTGACCTGGGGTTAGATTTACGCCATTGGTCAAGTAATAAATATTCCTGCCTTATAGCTTCCAAAACTTTCTTTGTTTGGGGTTTCAGCTCTTTTTTATTTTTATTTGACGTATCTTTTTTGAGATCCTGGATAAAATTAAAATCACCGCCAAGAATTATTTGTCAAGGGGTACCCCTAAGAAGCTCCACAATCTTTTTTAAGCATGTAGAATCGCCTACTATTGGCCCATAATAATTTATAAAATTTAGTTTTATCCCATTTAATCTAGCCACCACCCACAACCAGCGTCCCAATGGATCTCTCCAAATTTGGCCGAATTCCCACAGAAGACTGCGGCAAAAATATATAGCAACACCCCTTTTGGCCAACCCGGCTGAAGCAAAAAAGACATGCGAAAAAAACCTAGGAACATACAGCTTGGGGTAGTTGGTTTTTAAGTGTGTCTCCTGCAAAAATACAACCTGAGGGGAGGAGGACACTAGCCACCTTATTAAGGCTCCATATTTAGATTTATTCAATATCCCATTGACATTGATGGAAACAGTATCACAAGTACTCTTCATAGCAGCTTATATAAAAAATACAGACTGCATACGACAACTATGAACATTTCCCATCCTATCTTTCTTAAAAAGAAAAAATTATGCGCTAATGCCCCTGCTTCTGCTCTTTTATCTGTTTTAACTTCCACTTCCTTCCCCACCCCACTCAACCCACCCTCCAGGGGGGTGTCCCACCACGCTACCCACCTCCACCTCACCCCTACTAACTTTGAGGGTGCCATGGAACTTATAGAAGGAAGGGGAAAAAATCCTCAATCATCCATTAATTCCTTACGTAGCTGACATTCCTTTAAGGAAATCCTGAGCATCCTCTAAGTTGGAAAACATATGGAATTTCATCTTGACTAAAACCCGAAGTTTAGACTGCTGAACAATTGATGCCTGTGCACCTTGAGCTTTAAACAAGAAAAGCAATTTAACAAATTCTTTGCGTCTCCGGGCTGCAGTAGCGGACATATCTGGGAAAATTCTACAATTAGAGGTCTCATTCACTGGAAACTGTCTTGGTTGTACCGCTTTAGCCAAGATCTTCTCCTTTATCCGATAATCTGCAAAGTTGACGAAGATGGTGCGTGGGCCACTCGTGCTTGGCAAAGGATGAAATATAACTCTATGGGCTCTAGTAATTGTAAGAACCCCACCAAACTCGGGAAGAACTTTTTCTTTAATAAAGGATTCCACCCAATGCGATGTCTGGGTACCTTCCACTCTCTCAGGTACACCCACTATACATAGGTTTGAGCGGCAAGAGTGGTTTTCCAACTCCTCGAGCTTGTTCTCTAACGAGCTCCTGTCCCTTATGGCCTCACATACTTTAGTAGATAGTCCGGACATCTGATCCTCCACCTTGGAGATCCTAGATTCTGCTTCCTGTATCTTGACTGGTAGACAAGCCACCGCGTCTTCGATCTTCCCAAGGCGGATATGAAGAGAGGCAATCTAATTTTCCTGCAACCTTTTCATTTCGTGAATCTCTTCGAGAATAAGGTTAAGCAAAGTCTTAATATCTAATTGTTTGGTGGAGCTTGTCTCTACAGGAACATTTATTATATTTTGGGCTATATCTAAAGCCGGACCAGTAGCTATATCGGGAGCTGGAAGTTGTACCATATCTGATACTTTCTGGTTCTTATGAATGGACGTTTGCTGACTTTGAAGATCCCGTTGGTCTAGTTGATCCTGTTCCAGAAGCCTGGAGGAAAGCATCGAACTACTGGCGCTCCGTGTCTGGTTTGGAACTATCCGGGAGCATAGCTGGGCTCCATCTTTTGCAGCGGGTAGAGGAGGAGGAGTCGAGGCACTGTCATCCAGCTCATTCGTTAAGAGAGTCGAAGTTGTAGACTTTTGAGCACACAGTGGCACTGGAGAGATAGGAGAAGTGGCGGTTGCAGGAGAGCTGGCATCTAAAGAGAACTGCGACAAGCTATGAAGATCCACCACCACTGTCTGCAGTGCCATGGGCTGGAAAAGAGCTAGCTGCATTCGCTTTTACGTGAAGAGGGGAAACTCCTTAACACTCTTTCCCTCCTCTTTGCTGCTTTCATTAGTGTCATTCTTATCCGCTTTTAACTTGCTCTCCTCCCCATTTACTTCAATTTCTGGTATAGATATGGAAGGAGAAGTTCTGGATACCTGACTTACACCAATGGATTCCACTACCAGTTCGTCTTCGGAGCTTTCGAAACAAGATCTCCGATCAAGGCGACTCCCGACAAGTCCTGTTCTTCCTATTCCAGCAGATAGTGCCTTTGCCTGCGCCTGCGCCAGGCGAGTCTTAACTTTCAAACCAGTTGCTGCATCAATCCTGCCAGCTGGGTTGCTTTGTTTGTTATGTCTCCCCATTGCAGACCTGAAAAGGGTACTATAACCCAACTTTACCGGAGTTTTTTTTCCCCCTCCTCTTTCCCACTGTACAGTTAAAACACCACTGTGTAGTCTTTTTCTCCTTTAGCAAATATCCTCAAAGACGCCTCAGCCCCAATTCCGCCACTCCAAACTTCCTCACCTCTCACTCTTCATTTAAGCTGTTCGCCGTCCTCCTCTTCTTTTTCTTCTAAAAGCCAGGTTGGCCAACCTGGTCATTCAAAATCCAAAAAGCCACCACCAAATGTGTTCCTCGTGGGCCGCCGCTCTCTAGCGTTTTTCTTTCTTTTTTTTCACTGGAGGATAATCCCCGGTCAAGAGTCCTGCCTGGCCGTTTTTTTTCCCACAGGCCACAGGTCACTGCTCCCCCGGCGTTTTTGCCAATCAAAGCACAAAAAACAGGGAACCCCTGATAAGGGTCCCACCGGCCAACACTTTTTTTCCGCCTTTTCGCTTTTTTCTCCCTGAGGGAGGATTACGATTTTTGCCCAGGGTTGCTACTGCTACGTCTGTCAAGCTGAAATGCCGTTGCCGCCATTGCCGAGAAGAGGGGGCGTGGTCACGAGCAGCTACTCGGAGGCGCGGAACTCCGTCATAGCCGTCACTCCTGCAAATGTCGTATATTGGCACACTGTAAACATGAAAATATTACACATAAGCAGACTGGAAAACAATATATTCTCATGAGTGAAGAAGCATGTATGTTTTTTCCATTAAAACATACTCATTATTCTTTGCAGACATAACTCAAAGAGTCACATGCAGGGAGCAAAATCAGAGCTTCCCAGTTTCCAGTGTGCTCATGTGTGGTATTTTCATGTTTGCAATACGACTATGTATGACATTTCTACCTGATATATGTGACACTTTGGATGACACTTTACCTGACACTTTGTCATTGGCCCAAGCAGAGAAATGTCACCCTACCTTAGCAGAAATGTCCCCATAGGCATACATAGGGAGACTCTAGCTAAATGGTTGTCTTAGCAGCAAGTATTCCCAGCAGAACAAATAGACTGTATTGTGACCTATGACCACATCAACACTCGTCCATCAAAGATAATTACAGGAAGGTTACCTGGCGCCATCACCTTCCTAATATAAACGTGTGCACTCTCCACTTCTCAACAGGACCCTTGACCCTTCATGATGGAGTATCACTGCCAACTTGAGATACTTGGAGGGGAAACCCCATTCTAGAAACTGAAGATAGGACTGTAATCAATGCTGCTCATTAAAGTGTTGAGTGAGCCAGTGCTTACAAATCACAAATATTCGTAGCAAACACATTGCATCTGAAGGATCCTGCATCTAAGTCTGCAAGGCAATGTTCATTACACCCATACATAAACACCACACACTCTTCCACATTCATTCATTGTATGATGGCACTTGCAGTCCTGTCTGCATCAGTAAAGGGAGAAACAAAACTAAAAGTACCAGAGCACACAGAAAAAGCAACTAATGACTGAAGAGAGGGAACGTGAGCCCTTTGCAAAAGGAAGGCTTAAATGAGTGTGCTTGTTCAAATCACGTATGCGTTTTGTGTAAAGGAGAAATAATTAGCTTTCTTCATTTTTTTCAATATCTGGATTATATGCATAAAAAGCCGTCATGTGCACACTCGATTGCCAATTCTATTCTTATCTTTCAGTTCATCGACATGGCACTTATTTTAAATCCAGGAGTGTGGTTCTGTTGTTGTCTTTTCAGCCCTACCGACAAAAGCCTGTTCATCCAAAGCGGGCCAGTGGGTTTCCTTCCACACAGCTGTGGTTACATACTGTACTTTAACTTGAAATGCCAAGCATTTTTTAGTGGGTAATAAATTTCCTATTGCTCCCTTTTATTGTCTCTTGTCCCTGTCATCAATAAGTCAGAAGATACTTGGAAAGAACGCCTTAGTAACGTTTAGATTCCAATAAATCCCTTATAATGTATGACACCTCCTACCATGTCTGGCCTTTGAAGCTACATCACATGGCAATTTGGGACCAACAGCTTGACTTTTTCAGTAGACGTTTGAGTGTCCAACATGCACATTTGTGCTGGATTAAAAATGCAGAGTAAACACCGTCTGGCGGTGTCCAATAATGCACAACCAATTGGCCACAATAGTGTGATAATCAAAGCCACTTCAAAGCCACTCACTTGCTATAATGAGAAGTCAGCTGAGCAGCTCACCCTGCCATGGTGTCGAAGTGCTTCCGCAATTTGCAGCTGCCTGTGGTCTCCCTGACAAGTTGCCCTCTCAGCTCTCTGATGAGGTGCTTCCCGTTTGCAGATGTTTATACAGCTAGCTGCAGTGCCAGGCCTGGTAGAGATAAAGGAGGGACAGAGGACTGGCAGTCCTGCTTTGTGCTGAGGTAGTCTTCATCAGGCACCGTGGTCTTATCGAGTAGAGCATATCTGAAGGATCGAAACAGAACTTTGATTTCTACATTTCTTAATTTAATTTTTACCACACTAAGCTTAATTCATGCACTTACTTTCGTGCATATTTTTGTGCATTTATCTATGCACTTTTTTCAAATGCTTCACACATTGTCCTGTACCTCCATTACAAGATGGGTACTACCCTGCCACTGTCTGGAGCACCTTTTTTGTTCATGTCCGGTTAAATAAAGACCTCCTTCACACCATTTTCCTGGTCACTAGTCAATTGTACAAAATATCTTCTATTTAGGGTCAGGCCAGATAGAAAGTTAAGCCCAGTTGTTGGTTAGCTTTTTCTGAGGCTGGCTACATATGCACTCATAAGCATAGATTTCCAAAAGTTAGGAACATAATGGGGAAAAATCACTGAAAAAAACCCATTGAAAACAAGAAAGAATCTTCAAACTCTAAACTGAATTGTCTTTGGGTTAAACAACAGGCCACACTTTATTTAATTCAGTAGTCAATATTTTATATGTAGCAGGAGGTTTTGATGTTGTCAGATTAATTACTGTGTTGCATCAAGTTATCCTGTATCGGGCCACATCTGGTTGTGGGAATGTGGCAGAGAGGGCAGGATAAAATGAGTAAAGCAAAGCAGGTGCCAAGGGATTGGCCAGAAAATTAAAATGCCCCCCCACCCACTTCGTTCCAGACCGCTAAGGTACTGAAGGATTGAAGAAAGCGAGAACGACCATCTATAGATTTCTTTTCAGCCTTTCATATTACCATCATCTACTCAGTCATATCTTCACATTTCTATCCACCCATCATTTCATCATTCATCCTTCAATCCATCCACTCCTCTGACCTACTGTCCATCCATCCATCTATCCATCCATTCATCCATCCATCCATCAATTAGTCCATGCATCCATCTATCTGTCCATCCTTTTACCTATCCGTCCATTACTAACCCACCCATCCATCTACCTGTCCTCCTTTCCGTCCACCCATACTTTCACACTTGCATCCTTTCATCCGTCTCTCCATCCTTCCGTCCATCCTTTCACCCACACATTTACCCTTAATTCTACTACCCTTTCATCCACCCCTTCTCCTTTCGACCATTCATACTTTCATCCTTTGTGCCTCCTTTTCCTTTCGTTCTATCCGTCCATCCTTTCACACTTCCTACTTTTCACCTTTTATTCCGTTCAGCTTTCCTATCTTCCAAGATTCCTTATTTTTTTAACCATTCTTGACTTCTACCCTTCCTTTCTAACTTCATTTTTTTATTTCATTCTTTCTCTTTTCTAGCTACCCATTTTACTTTTCTCACATCTTAATTTTTTCTCTGTTCCACTTGCTCTTTATATTTGCCTCACACTCTTATAATTATTTTCCATTTTTAACTTATTTTCCTTTGATGTGGAGAGGGGAGAGTAAATACAGAAGGCCTCAGATGGGATTCTATTAAGCGAAGCACACCCTGTTTCTTTACTTCTAGCTAGGGGAGCAGCATAGTGCATCGTTCGAAACAACATTTTAAAGAGGCTGGATGTGCACTTAGAAATATGTGATAGTTGGAGGCTCTCATACAAATGCACAGTGCTCAGAAGCAGGCCAGTTATGTTGACAATTAGTTAATGCTTAGCTGTAGCAAACACTATATAATAGCATTCTTGTGACATCACCTTCTTATGCAAAGATGTGTTAATTATAATAGCTGCTAGGTGGAATAAGTTGGTATTTTTACAAGATTCAGAATGACTTTGCACACTGGCATTGCTGTTGGGGAGGTTTAATGGACTGCTTTAAATAGCTTTGAGCTGGTAAGAAACCGGTTTGTTAACAAGAAGTCCCCATTTAGTTTAGAACTAACCCTGCCATTGGAGTCTGCCATTCTAGCGTGTGACTCCCTGTTTATTGCAGGTACAAACGATGAAAGCTGAAGCATGGAATTCAAAGTAATCATCGTTCAGATCATATTAGCCTACAAACTCAAATTATACCTCGACTGAAGTAATAGGTTTCATTTAATCTAGGACCGACTCACTCATTGTATTCCTACTAGGTAGGTTCAACACAGCTGAATCAACACTGAGTCAACCCACACAAGGGCCACCACGCATCATGAAGAAACACACACCAGTGTCTCCACTGGTGCTGTGGAGAGGTGTGGAGAGCCAGATCAGAGTGGGTAAAGTATGTTATGGGGCCAGGAAATTCAAGGAGAACCCAGGTAGAAAACCCCAGGAGACCAAGAGGATGAAGACCACGATGAGCAAGACCAGGAGGATATGACCAGAGCAATCATAAGGTATATGGCCTGAGGATAAGGAGGGCCAAACCCAGGGAGACACAAATAACCTAGACATGAATCAGGACACCAGGGCCATAAGAAAATAGACAAGGAGGTCCAGGACCTGGGGGACCAAGACAAAGACAACCAACAGGCTCAGGGCCAGGTGGACCATGGTAATGACGATTAGGACCGGGGGACCAGGAACATTGGGAGCAGCATGACTAGCATCAGAAAGATAAGGAAGAAGAGGAGCAGGAACAGAACCAGACATAACAGGAACAGAACCAGGGTTTAAAGGACCAGAGATTCGATGGCAATCATCACCAGGAGGACTAAGATCAGGATTACCAGTAGCAAGAGAACCATGATCACGATTGGAGGCGATGAGGATCAGGCGATCCAGAACCAGGATGCCAACGAGGAACAGGGTCAGAAGCGACACAAAGATATGTACCAGTGGGGAAACCTGGGTGCTGTGCAAGAAGAAAAGTGACAACTTACTACCTTCTACACCGTTGGGGTTGAAGAGAAGGCCTGTTGCCCACTACGTCTTGTAGTGAGCCCCTTTAACTTTAACCCTGCCCGTGTCACCCTGTGTCCTCCTCAAAACCGAGAGACTTCCTCTGTCTCAACTTCCGGTTCTGTGATTGACAGAGTGGTATTTACATGAGGCTCCCGCTCCTTTGATCTCAATACCACAAACCGCATATCAGTCTTTTTGGGTGTTACGGATATCTGACAACACCCCGAGCACAGAAAAAATTATGACTGGCGGTTGGGAAAAAATCATGCTTTGTACATTAAATCACTCTGAAATCATGAGGATCAAAGATGTAGAGAAGCACTCTTAACTCCAGCTGTTGTAGCTGGAATCTGTATTTCTTTTTATATTTTCAAGAATTGCCCAGCTGTGTCACAACCTTTGCTCCTCTACACAACTCAGTAAATAGCTGCTCTACGGAAAACCAAACCTAAGTATTCCATATGACACAGTACAATTCAACCTGAATGAATTTAAATAAACATGATCATTACATCTTCTCCTTTTTATTAACTATTAAATAATGGAAGAAAGACAGCAGTCAAGAAAGACATCAAGATACGAAAAGAAAGCAAAAAGAAAAGAACAAAGACAGAAAAGAAACAAAGAAAGAAAAACCAAACAAGAAAAGATCACTAGTCACAAACTGAAATTCTCAGCAACAAGATAAGTTACATGTATTCAGTCAGTAGTTGTGGTTTCTTTATGACTCTTAAAAATTTCTGAACAAGAGTCTCTCCATTTATTATTGAAAGTTCAAAATTGGGTATCTCAGCTACACAGCTTACATCATGAGGCTATGTTATATCTTCGTTTCCTGTTTGTGAATTTTGCGACGTGCTCTTGTCAAGTTTTGACCTTCTTTTAAGATGAGTGATGTTGTGTCCTACTTTAGTGAGGTTGGCCGCCTTGTAATTTGCTTCAACTGCCCCCACGCCCACTGGAGTAACACACACCCACACACTGTATAGAGTCGGGTGTATAGACCGGAGTGGTCTACTCCCCTTTATTTTATAACCTCGGACCACACCTGGCCCATGGGTGATGTATGACTACATTCGGCATGCCTGCTGGAAAATAAACAGGTCTGCTGACCTGCTACATCCCATCCCAACCTAGCCCTTGGAATAACTTAGACAAGTTCTTCCACACAGCATTCAAAGTCCGTGAGTGGCAGGCTTGGTTGAAGGTTGGGCCGAAGACAGTACCTGGGTTGCTGATTACGAGCAGCAGTCCCTGAAGTGCTGCCCTGGGTGATGCACTGCATCGTAGATTTTCTTCTGTTGTTGTTGGCTGCTGGTCAGTTCTCCCCATGTCAGCTCCTGAGGTTTCTCCCCACTGGGACAGTCATCTTCCTCTGCTCCCTTGCCATTCGGGGTTAGGTCTTGTGGGGCCACCTCTATCTTCTTGAACCATGAGATGTTCTGGGCCACTGTCTCTTGTCCCTTCACAGCCATTACCATGGTTCCATCACTCTTTACCACTTTCCACATCCCTTGCTCGTATGGTTTCCTGAACTTCAACCAGTTTGTTTGTTGTTGATGATCACTTGGTCCCCCGGCTTGAGGTCACGGGACTTGGCCCCTCTTTTGTAGCTGGTAACTGCATTCTGATTTCTCTGCATGCACGAGTCTCATGGGCATCATAGGGGGCGGCGTCCACCCCGGGATCGTGTCCCGGCGAGACCCGTTGAACATCAATGTCCATAGGGCTTGTTGGGTGGTGCTGTGGGGAGTGCCCCGATAGTTCCTTAGGAATTAATGGAGGTGGCATTCTGGGTCCGTCTGCTCGGTCGCCGCAATCCAGAATGTTTTTTTGAGTGTTCTCATGAATCTTTTGATTTCGCCATTGGCCTGGGGCCTTTGGGGGGTGATACGGCAATGGCAAATTGTGTGGGGCTTTAAGAAGTCACTGTATAACCCACCTTGCAATGCAGACCATTGTCACTTTTAATTTCGGTTGGAAAACGAAACATTGAGAATGTCTTCGCCAAGACGGGAACCACGTGTGTGAAGACTGTTGAGCTGATGACTTCCACAATGGGATATTAGGTGTAGGTGTCCATCATGACTAGCGTGACTCTCCCGTCCGGGAAACTCCTAATGTCTATGCTCACTTTCACCCAGGGATTATTGCTGTATAACCATGACGTCTACAGTGGCCACGGTGTCGAGATGGCTTTTACTTCTGCCCCTGCTATGCGGACTGTGCATGTGGGTTGCAGCCTGCAGTGCCTCTTCAGCTGTCTTGTGAATGATATGAGGAATGTTTCTTCCTCTACACCCTCTTCAGGCGAGGAGTCTTCTATGCGGTAACTAGATTGAGGTGTGGTCTCCTAGTTATCAGGGTGTGTAAGGTTTGCAACTGGCAATTGGGGATTCTGTAGTGAGAGCATGTTCAGCCTTGTGCTGGGCAGGCATTGATTGGACGTTCATCCCGCCAACAGTATCCACACTTCTTCTTCTGGGGCTGGAATAGGCACCCACTAGGGGCATATCCCCTTTTTTTTTTATCCTTATGGCATCTGCTCGTTCCCTCTTGATGACCACATTCTTGTTGGTTGTCAGTACTAGTGCCAGGTCCATCTCGTCGGCTCGTGCGGCGGGCAGGTAGTGCAACCATGCGTGGGTTAAGATGTCATCCCGGCTTATATTTGGTTGTCTTAGAATCAGGCCACACAGTGCTTTTTGCGACATTCCTGAATCAACTGAGCGCGGATCTCCTTGGACTAGTGATCAGCTGGGCAGGTGCATGCTAATTCCCGTAGCCTGGCATAGAATGTGTCTATTGATTTGCCCTCCCGTTGGCGGGCCAGGCGCAGTTTTAACCTCTCAAAGTCCAGATTTAATTGCGAGTCAAAGTGAGCTTTGAACGCTCTTATGGTGGCAACGTAGTCGGTGGGTAGGCCTGTGTTGGTATGTGCTTGAATAAGAGGTACATTACTTTCCCTGCGTAGTGTAGGACTAGAGAGCATTTTACCCCGCCATCAGTCTCTCTTCTGGCTATGAAGTAATTGTCCAGACGCCCTATTCATGTTTTCCACCTGGGGGAGGCAGTTGGGGGGTCTGCTAGGTCCCTGAATGGGATTAATACACGTGTGAGTGGGTGCTGTGTGATGATTTGTCTGAGTGGTTGAGCTACTTTAGGTTCATCTACCATCTTGAGGGTAGTTTGCCGTTTGTGTTCCTTTATCACTCTTTTCTCTTTGTTTTTCTCCTCAGTGTGAGTCCTTTAGTCTGCACCTTGATGCTTGGTAGCTATATTCTAGAGATGAGGCAGTTAGTATTGGTCCTGTGGCGAGAAAACGGCTTACATTAGCCACTGCTTGTTGCCTTCTGTCTGAATGGTTGTGTGTGATGGGAAAATGGGTGTAGCTCAATACCTTGCAGTGGAATCTTGGTTGTGGTGCCTTGGGGACCAAAAGAGTATGTCCGATCGTGAGGAGAGGGTGCTTGGCTGCTGTCCGCGGTGCTCCTGCCTCCTCTCATGGGCCGACTGCTGCGCGTGTTGCCGGGACTTGTGGAGGCATGGCTGATCTCCTCCAGGCCCGCTGATGCTCTGCGCCATATATCACTCTGGGGCGTGCCGCCTGCTCCGTGGGTCCACAATGGCAGCGCGGAGGAAATGTGTGGGCCAGCCCCAGCCCTCACCGGCAGTGTTGTGTCCTACTTTACTGAGGTAGGCCACCTTGTAATTTGCTTCAACTGACCCTGCGCCCAGTGAAATAACATACACCCACACACTACCCTTTATTTTATAACCTCGGGTCATGGCTGGCCCAAGGGTGATGTGTGACTACATCTGGCGCGCCTGCTGGCAAATCAACAGGACTGCTGACCTGCTACAAGTGACATCATGTGACTTGACAATGAGCTTTTCTCAAGCCCATCTGAGTCGCGCGCTCCCACCGCTTGACTCTTTCCTCGTGCCTTTCTTGTTCTAGGCACCTGCGCCAACTTTCCACCCTTGTAGTGAAGCCCTCTTAGATACAGCAGTTGTAATGAGAATCTGTATATATTTATGTCGTCAAGAAAAGCAGTGCCAACTAGTGTCATGACTGTTGCTCCTCTCTTCAGCTCAGCATGTGACTGTTGTGCAGAAACTAAACATTAACATCAGAAATGCCACCGCACAATTCCACTGAAATGGAAGATTCCATGTAAACAAGCATACACATTATACATGTGAATAGGCACTGTGACTACATGTACCCCTGAACTTTTCAGACTCTTGTTGACTATGCCCAGGGCAATTAACATGTTTGCCTTAAGCAGTATTGTCAAAATGAGGCGGGCTCGTCTAGCCATTTTGAGTGGTGGACTTTTCCTCAGGACTGAGCGGTCTTTGCATGAAGCACCATGCACATTTTAAAACAATGCAACTTTTTAAACAGTTTGTGACACCCCTCCAGTTCAATGGAACAGCTCATATATCTCCCTTTGGGAATAACATCAAACATGGTTTTTGACCATTGAACTGCACCTGAAAGAACTGAGCACATGCGTGCCCATTTGACAGGGTCTGCGTATCTAACTTCAAGTTTGTGGATCTTGTGTTAGCAAACATTAAAGTAAAATAGTTACAATTGATACAGCATTGACAGCTGTATGGCTGTATAGTTGTCAAAGCCGTATCGATTGTCACAAGCAATTTCCCTGGTCACAAGCAAGCTGGATTAAGGAAACACCCTCTATTCCGGGATCAACAAAAAACTCAACAGAAGGCTGCAGACCATTGAAAATTCGGCAGCTAGAATCACTCTCAACATCCCACGCTACACTTGCATCACACCACACCTGAAGGAGCTTCACTGGCTTCCCATTCACAAACTAGCACAATTCAAATGCCTCACCCACACTTTCAAGGTACGACCCAACACTGACCAGCGTACTTCAATAATTGCATCTACTTTCATAAATGTTCCAGACACCACTGCTCATCCAGATTCCTACTTACACAAATCCCACGCATACTGAAAACCAGATCCAGTGGTCGAGCCTTCTACTACATCACTCCTAAATAGTGGAACTACCTGCTACTACACATAAGTGCCTCCTCCTCACTTCTTGAATCCATTAGAAGCTGAAGACCTGGCTTTTCAAGTAGTCCCACCAAGCCTTAGGTGTGCCTACACTCACACCTGCTCAATGCCAGGATACTCTCCGTGTGATAGTGTGCTCCACAAATCTGCATAACACAACATAGCGCTTAAGTGCTATGAATATGTTTTGACTCAGATCTTGTTCTTTAGCTAGAAAGTTGTCGTTTTTTGTGCTAATATGCATTTGATGTGTATCAAAGAGCATTTTTGTTTAGAAAAATAAAACACCAACAGTAAATGGCTTTATTAAGGGGTATTTGGCTGTTTCACTGTGTTCTGAATTTGTAGCCCACATCACCTTCTTGAGTAAGCCTTGGACTGCTCTTCATAGCCACATTGAGAGAGTCAAGTGCTAAAGCGAAATAATTGGAAGTCCAGCTAGTGCCCAATTGTGTTCGTGGCCAGAAAATATCCATGGCGAGTGACCCACATTGTCACAATTGAAGCCCAGTAGCAGGGCCGGTTTTAGGTCGGTGCGACTGGTGAGGCTGCATTGGGCACTGACCTCAGGTGGGACGCTGTGTGTAGCCATAACATATGATTAAAAAGCACCTGATTGAGAGTTCCTTGGGCATCCAGCTTGCAGGCAGCAATAAAAATGGCCTGGTTACTATTGTGAATAATGTTCCCTCTAGAGAGAGAGAGATTGGAGGTTTGTCCAGTGGCAGCTGTGCCTCGCCATAAAGTAGTGCAGAGGGTTAATATGCCAGCTGCAAAAAAAGATCTGTATTTTATGTGGGTAGCTGAGTGGATTATTAAAGCCAGCCTTTACTAGAGCTTTAAAACAAATAAAATGTTTTTGAGATAGGGGTCATGGAGAAATGAGGGGCACTTTTTCCAGGTGGTAGTATGGCAATCTGAGAAAGAGGCCATATGAGGGGGAGGGGCCATAAAAGATTGTGCACCGGGCGCCACAAGCGCTGAAGCAGACCCTGCCCAGTAGACTCTGATTGGTCTGTGCACCTGTGAATTAGGTCTCACACAATGCAGAATATATAACACTTAAGACAGGGGTTCTGCCTCATATTTATACATTTTGTTTCCAATGCAAGTGAATGGAAGTGGGAACACATGACTGGGACTTAAACTAACTCATTTTCATTAACGAAAAGGTACCAGGATTTTCTCAAGAGGAAGGATGTGAGAAGACTTTGACAAACTAATACAGAAGGCACAGACAGGAGCTGACAACACTATTTTCAAAAATTCTTGTTTTGTTGTACCAATTCTGAGAACCAGGCTGTGCTTACTACACAGTGCACAAAACATGACAAATCGAATAGATGCAAATTTGTGGCACGATTTCCAAACTTAAAATGTAGATTTACATATATCTGTGGCTTAATTCCATCACATGCATCCTGATAAATCCATTGCTTTTGTGTGCCTTAACACGTGACATTACATTTTATTTTTGAATTGGCCACTAAAGTTTTAATACACATGCTAAGTTGCAAGCATGTGTTTAGATGTTGATGGGGGCCCCACTGATATTACAACGTGCTTCAACACTTTGTGTGCATTGATTGGGGAGATGCTCACCCTTCAGCCTTCAAACTGCCCGCAGAAACCTTTTAGATGGTTCAATTCTAACTGTTCTACAGCACATGCACCCGATTAAAATCTATTAAAATGGTTCAGCTGGATGTAAAACTCATCAGGACGTGTTGTACTTCCTATAGGCAGCACTTACGACAAGGAAAAGTGAGATTAGATCTGAGGCCTGTGAGTCCCTGCTAGCAGCCAGTAATCTGAAGGACTCCCAGCTGTTTTGGAAAGTAATAAATAGCCTTCTCTTTAATAACAATTCTAAGACAGAGACCGCTACGGTCATTGCATCCGATAGAGGGATAGAGCACTTTAAAGCGGTGCATGTCAATCTGAAGTTATTACACTATCCTGATGCCTCAACCATAGGAGATCCAGTGGTACATGTTGCAGGAATGACGACAGAAATGCATGAAGTTATAGCGGCTATAAATAGGTGCCCTACAGGGGAAAGCACCCAGCCGAGATGGCGTCCCTGTTGATTTATTTAAAGATAATGTTGACTTTTGAGCACCCCTGCTGACTAATGTTTCGAATGCCTTCTATAAGATGGGGCCACTAAAGTCCTGGTAGCGATCAGTTACCGTGTCCAAGTTCAAGAAAGGAGATAGAAGTAATCCAAAATGTTATTGCCCCATCTCTTTGATTAATTCAATAACAAAGATTATAGGCAGAGTAACTTTAGACCACCTAGAGGTTTGGGCCCAGGAAAATAATATTGTGTATGATTTGCAATATTGGTTTCGGGCGGGATTAGGCAGTGTGAGCAGTGTCTAAATTTACAGATCACAATTAATAAATATACCCTTGCTCTGTCGGGAATGTCTACATGGTCTTTATGGGTTTAAAATCCACCTTTGACCATGTACATTGCACTAAACTTTGGGGCATGATGTTTGGCATAGGAGCCAAGGTCAATACTGTTCATTTTCTTAGGGAACTTAACTGTGAGGTATCAGCCAGTGTGAGGTAGGACCCTTGGGGGAAACTACTGAACGATTGTAGATTTCCCGGGGTGTGAGATAAGGCTGCACCTTGGAACCACTGTTATTTACTTTATATGTAAATAGACTGAAGCAACATCTCATCAAACTGAACGTGGATGGACCACATACAGGCCCTGGTTCAATCCCTATTTTATGCGGATGACCCAGGACGACACTTGGGCTGCAGAGGTTTCTGGATAGTTTTGTTAGCTTTATGAATGGATTGGAGCTAACAGTGAACTGTAAAACCCACATTATGATTTATGGGCCCAGGCCGAACTGGAAAAAAATCCTTCTCTGTTCATAGTAACCAACATCGCGCCAGTCTTGACTTTCCCATATCGGGGTGCACTCTTTGATGAACATGGCACATGGAACCCACTTGGTGCTGCTATGGCAGCTACATTTGCTTGGACTCAGGAGGGACTCATTGAGTTTATAACCAACCCAGGACCTAAGCCTTTTAGGCAGCTTGTGACACTATATAAAGCCAAATGGTTAGCAGTCGCCATGTATGGCTCTGGAGTGTGTGGGGCAAGAATTATTTGGCCACTCAGATTCGAAAATGAGTGTTTGAAGAGACTGGGGTGGGGGGGTCCCACAGGGCACGGCTACCCACATCATTCATGCTGAACTTGGTCTCGATTACGTTAATGATCTTATTAGAATTAGGCCACTCCTTTTGTGGCTATTTATTTTGACAAAGCCAGAGATGGATTTCAGCCGCAAGGTGATCAAGGATTGTATGAAATTGGACAAGGTCAACAAACATCCCTGGCTAATGCAAATACACAATACGAGTAATAGCCCGGTTTTCCTGAATTTGATACTAGTCCAGAGGCCCTTTTACTGGCCTTTAAACACATTCAGAAGGATCACTTCTGGAGCTGGAAAAGAAGTAGAAAAGACTGCACAGGGAATATTAAAAGCACAATCTTCCAAGACAGTCTTTTAAAATCTGCATCAGGTATGGAGTTGTACCATATATGGGTAAATATTAATGACCAGTGTGTTATTTTGACCAGTTTCAGATTAGGCATTTAGCACATTATGGCTACTTTTCCAGAGCCTGTTAGGCATTCAACGACCCTAGATGTGTGCCTGTGTGTTGGACATTCTGCACAATCCACTTTGCACCTACTGTTATTTTGTAAATCTTATGGCAGTAGAAAACATATTTTACAACCACTTTTAAAGGATATTAATGTCAGACATTATAAGCAAGCCATATTTTACTTATAATCACTCCCTTCTCTGTATATATGCCTGATAGTAGTGAATTATAACCGGTGTGTAACCAAGCATAGGAAATATGGCTTTCAAAGAAATATGCTTGTTTGATGGTTTTGTTGCTACATTTGAAATTTTCTGATGCCTTTCAATTTTTGACTTTTATTTTTAAATATGTATCTATTCACAAATTGCTATTTAATCGATAAACTGTATTTGTCTTTTATTGATTCTTGGCCGGATAAAACATTTTTGTGATGATGACAAGGATTTTTAATGCACTGCAGCCATTTTATTAAGTGTTGCGCCATTTCTAATTTTTAGGACTGTGTACTAAGCGTAGCCTCTTTCTGATTTGCACAACACAGTGAGAATTTTTGAAAATAGTGGAGTCAACTCCTGTCTGTGCCTGTTTTCGTTTGTCGAGGCCTTCTCGCATTATTTCCAGTGAGAAGATCATTGCACATATTCATTAGTATCAGTTAGTTTCATTCTCAGTAACATGTTCCAGCTTCCATTCGCCTGTATTGAGATTTTTTTTAATTATGACTAACTAATGTGTGGATTTTAGCATTACATGCTCCAACTGATTAGGGTGGAGTCCATTGAAACTACAATTGCCTTGCATTATGTTTACTTGCTCATTGACTATTTTGCGTTATGTTATCGTCTATTCCTACTGTTTTGTTTTTCTTTAACTCAAACAATTATAAACAGGTTAGACCAAAGATTTCATCAGAAAAACAAAGAGAAAAACACCAGGAGGCTGGCCTTCTCCATCTATGCACCCTGGATATGGAACAACATCCCCCTCAAAATCTAAACTGCTCTGAAGTTCCTGCAGTTCAGGAAGGAAGTGATGGCACTATCACCAAATAGCACTATCATCCCACACCTTTAGGGCTAGATTTATCAACATTAGGATTTGCGATGCTAAGATTGCGATTCTTATCAAATCGCATTTTGGAAATTGCAATTGCTATGATTTTTTAAGTATTTTAAATAGCGAATCAGAGTAGGTCACAAATTGACCTACCTCATAGATAGTAATGAGGTAGGTCACAATTTGTGACCCACTAGGAATCACAGCAATCACAGGGGTGGTGGCCTGCTGTGGTCAACAGACAACCATGTCTGTGATTGTTTATTAATAAAGAAATCTTTTTTTTACATGCATCCCTTTTTCTTTTAAGGAAATGGGATGTATTTAAAAAAAGAAAATTAAATGTTTAAGTTTAATTTTTTAAGATCAAGCAGTGGTCCGTGGGACCACTGCCTGCTCATAAAAATAGGAGTGACAGTGGGACCCCTTCCCATTTGCAAAGAGGTTACCACCATTTTTGAACTGGTGGTAAAGTATTACAGTTTTGCGACCTGAATTCAGTCGCAAAACATTAATATGTACAACTGTGATTCTGAATTTGGAAGGGTCATCCTAAACACGCCCCCTTCCAAATATCAAATCAGATTTGGGTCGCAAAGTCAACCTACAATTCGGTAACAAGTTAGCGAATCACAACTTGCCTTTTGTACATTAAAACACCTTTTTTGCCGTTGCAAATTACCCAATCATGCAATTCAGGCCGTTTGCGACCTCAAAAAAGCTTTGTACATCAGGTTCTAAGAATCTACTGCTTAACTGCTGCCATGTAAATGATCTTGAATCATATCCTTGGGTCTCACCCACTGTTCAGCACTCCATTGCATCCCAGCTGTGTTTGCGCTTTGTACAGTTAAATAGAGCAAAAGGTTGCTTTCAATCCATGGAACCACAAATGAGAAGGTTAAAAAACAAACATAGAAAAACAGCATTGTGTTTCACTTGCATAATTCATGCAACACTGAAATCAGGTAGCAATGTCAGATACCATTCATCTAACAGCACCATGACAGGTGCTAAAACATACAAAAGAAAAAAGAACAGATGATTAATAAAATTCTGAACAAATCAAACATTCACACCCAGCCAAAGATCTGGGTTTAATTTATTGTGTATTTGCTCACCACGCCACCCCAGTGTGGATCCAGCCATATTCAAGTCAGTCTTGACCCTGCTACCATGGGAACAGTCCAGCCCAAACTGCCAGGTAAGGTCCTCCTTAGACTGGAAACAAGCATCCTGGGACCAGTTACGGGGTATCACCCCACATCAGCCAAGCTAGCTTGAATCCAGTGGTACAGTGAGCACCGAACCCACGTCTGGGAATACCCTTCCCACTTAGGGCAACACAAGCAAAAAGAACAGATGATGGATGGAATGCTTAAAAAATCCAACATTCACCCATTGCCACAGATCTGGGTTTAATCCACTGTTTGTTTGCTCAAAACGCCACCCCAGTTTGGACCCAGCCATTTGCAAATCAGTCTTGACCCTGCTCCAGATGGGAGCAGTCCAGCCCAAACTGCCAGGCCAGGTCCTCCCTGGACCTGAAACAAGCTTCCTGGAACTGGTTTTGAGGTAACACAAAGGCACCATGTACAGTGATATGATGATAAATATCATTGCACCTCTTCCTTTGTCCGTTCTGGTACCAATCCCATGTCATGCATGAACCTGCAACCTCTGCTTTAGGCATGCCCTCAATCAACCACTGTAAGCTAGATGGCCCTACCCTGTCTCCACCCCCAAACTTGCTTTAATACTTTTGAACCAACTAGTGCTTAGCAGTCAATAATAGAACTATCTATCACCATAAATGATGCATTTTCTGTATCCATAGAGCATACTTAGTTTAAAAATGTGGCCCCTTGACACTAATATACAACGACAGTGCCAAGCAATGTTTCCAGGCAGTTATAAGCATTAATTGCCCCAGGCAGTTACCATTCAGTTAGAATAACAGAAGAAAAATGTGAGCAATCAGTCAAGCTGCCTAAGTCAGATTCTTTTACGTGCTAGCAGAGTATAAAACAAGTGAGTAAGGTTCAAGCAGCCTGAGGCCATCTGTGTGATGACTGGCACAGGTGCATGAAGGTACCTGCGTGTGAGCATATGTGGGGGATACAGTATGTGAGTGAGACATTATGTCCGTTATCACCCATTAGTACGCGGACATTAGTCCGCGTACCATTACTACGCAAGCGTTACAACGCATGCGATGTAACAACACGTAGCCTTTAGTATGCAAGTTGTTACATCGCATGCGTTGTTACAACGCATGTGTAGTCAGTGAGGGGGTGTCCATTTTCAGGAAGAGGGTCTGCTATGTGCGCAAGTCGGTGAGGGGGTGCGCGCCTGCCCTCAGGACTCATTATTCTACCTGACCACGACGGAGGAAGCCAGAGGAAGCAGGAAGGGGAAGAAGATTGGAACCAAGCGTGGAGGTGAAGAGAGGAAACACGAGGAGAGAGAGGTAGGAGGGGCTGTGTAGGGTTGTGTAAGGTCGTGCAGGGTTGTGTACTTGTGTTTGTGTAGTGTAGAGTAGTGTCGGGGTCGTGCAGGGTAGTGTACTTGTGTTTGTGTTGTGTAGAGTAGTGTCGGGGTCGTGCAGGGTAGTGTTTGGGAGTAGGGACAGAACTGGGGTAGGGGCAGGGTCATGCTGGAGGTAGTGTTTTAGGGTTTAGGGTAGTGTTCTGATGTTAGTGTAGTGTAGGTTACTGTTTTAGGGTTTAGGGTAGTGTCAGGGTGTCGTGTAGGGTAGTGTTTGTTAGTAGGGACAGGACTGGGGCTGGGGCAGTGTCGTGCTGGGGGTAGTCTTTTAGGGTTTAGGGTAGTGTTCTGGTGTTAGTGTAGTGTAGGGTTGTGTTTTAGGGTTTAGGGTAGTGTCAGGGGTCGTGCAGGGTAGTGTTTGGGAGTAGGGACAGGACCGGGGTGGGGGCAGGGCCGTGCTGGGGGTAGTGTTTTAGGGTTTAGGGTAGTGTTGTGGTGTTAGTGCAGTGTAGGGTAGTGTTTTAGGGTTTAGGGTAGTGTCAGGGGGTCGTGCAGGGTAGTGTTTTGGAGTAGGGACAGGACTGGGGCTCGGGGCAGGGTTGTGCTGAGGGTAGTGTTTTAGGGTTTAGAGTAGTGTTGTGGAGTTTGTGTAGTGTAGGTTAGTGTTTTAGGATTTAGAGTAGTGTTGGGGGATCGTGCTGGGCAGTGTTTGGGAGTAGGGACAGGACTGGGGCTAGGGGAAGTGTCGTGCAGTGGGAAGTGATTTAGGGTTTAGGGTAGTGTAGTGGTGTTTTAGAAGTGTAAGGTAGTGTACTTGTTGAGGGTTTGGGTAGTGTTTTTAACTTTTGGATGTGTAGTGTATGTGTATGTAGTGTTGTTTTTTTTAATAGGCAAGTTTTTAGTTCGACTACATTAACACTTTCAATGTAATGGTATGCGAACTAAACACTTGTGTAGTAACGGTTAATGCTAAGAAAAAAACGTGTAGTAATGGCATGCAAACTAATTGCATGCGAAATAATGAGTCATATTCCATTGTGTCAGTATGTGAAAGACGCAGGAAGTATGCCAGTGAGACCGAGTGTGTGAGTGAGATTGTGAGTGAGTATGGAAGCAGGTGATTCAGTGAGACAGTATGGAACCATTTGAGTGAGACAGTAAGGGTCAATGTGAGGGAGGCAGCATGTGAGTGTATGGGTCTGTGTGAATAAGACTGTGTGTGAGTGAGAGAGGGTGAATGAGCCAATGCATCAGCAAGAGGGTGAGACAGTATGTGTGTAAGGGAGACTGGGTTAGTAAAACTGTGTGAATGAGACATAGTGTGCGAGACAGCGTGTGAGTATGCGCGTGAGAAAGTGAAACAGTATGGGCAGCAATGCGTGAGCATGTCATTGAGACAGTGAGGGAGACCGCGAGCATGCATCTGAGTGAGAAAGTGTGTGTGTGAGACAGTGTGTGAATGTGACAGTGTGGGAATGATAGAGTGCTATGTTGGGCACCTATATTAAACTGCTGGTGATGGCGTTTTGGAGCTAATCCTTGGTAAAAAGAAGGAAAAACATGTTATATGGAATAGGGTTTACGGGGCATCTAGCATGACAACATGATTACATATTGAAGGTAATTTGTGACATATAGATTACTCATGATATATCAATCGGCTTTTTAGGATTCACTGATGAGTTGTGCTTAGGTGTGTAAGGTATTTTTAGGTTTCAGGGACGGTTGGAGTGTATGGGGTTTTTCAGGGGTTTTAGGGTTCATGGATGGGCTGGTGAGTGTTTTTAAGGTTCAATTATGGGTTGCGGCTTGGGTGATGAAGAGATTTTAGGATTCAGGATGGGGTGGAGTTTAGGGTGGTGAGGGGTTTTAAGAATTCAGGATGGGTGGAGTTTAGATGTAGAAAGGAGTTTTTAGGGTTCAGGGATGAGTAGTTTAGGGTGATGAGTTCTTCTGGGTCATGAATGGCTGTTGTTTAAGGGTAATGAAGGTTTATGGGGTTCAGGGATTGGTGGGAATTTGGGTGTGCTGGAGTGTTTTAAGAAGTATGGGATGGGTGGAGGATAGGAGTAGAAAGGGGTTTTAGGGTCCTGAAGTGGGTGGGCTTGGAGGTAGTGAGTGATATTATGGTTCAGGGATGGTGGATTGTTGGGGAAGAAAGGGCTTTTAGGTTTCAGGGATGAGTGTTGATTAGGTGTGCTGAGAGGTTTTAGGGGAGAAAGATTGATGGTGTTTAGGGTTTGTGAGGGTTCAGCGATGGATGGTGTTACGGGTGGTGATCGGTCAGAGAATTAAAAGCATCTGAAGCAATTATCTGACAATGTAGACAAAATATGAAAAAATGACTTCTGAAGTAAAGCACTGAAATAAATATTTCAGGCAAAAAAGGTTCTTAAAATTAAGACCTGCAACCATTGCGCTCACACATAAAAATTAAGCATTCCAAAGCCAATTTTGACCAAAAACAGTTTCTATGAATCCGTTTAGATGAAAAGGTAAATGTCATTCATTCTGAAAATTTCCACTAAACAGTTGAGATGAAATGGTTTCTCAGTAATGGTATTCAATTATTTTTTTTTCTGTGAAATTACATGAAACCAGTAAGCAAATGTGTGTGAAAATTGTCCTTTAAATTGTGCTGTTTGAATCAGCAGATCGTTTGCTGTTGGCATAAGATCCCACCTCCAGGAGAAGCTCCCCTGATGCACTCACATCATCTGCAGCATTAAAAAATGCAAGTACCAAAGATAACAGCTGCTGTATTATGTATTATTAAACAACTGTTTACAAAACTACCAACAAGTAAGGCTAAAATAATAGAAAATAACTTAACATTATCGCTAATTCGAGATGTACCTGCAAAAGAAATACACACATCCAAAAGATGCATGGGCAGATATTAAAATGTGAGGGTCAGCCCATCGAGCAAATACCTAAAGAGGGCTAAACCTAGCAAGCCATTGGTTAAAAGGGCTGACGCAAAACACTTTTCTATATGTTCTGTGTTGTGTGTAGTGGTTTTTGTGATGACATGCGGATGTACCAGTTAAAGCAGTCTGTAGCCAAAGTTAAAATGGGCTGGGGAAGGTGAATGGTGAGACTACTTTGAACCATCTCAATCCTCTAAACGGCCTGGAAGGTGATCTGTGGATTACAATACCCTTATAATGTACAGTAGTGGATAATTTATTCCATATATTCATGGCTTTAAGAGGGATGGAAAAGGTGTGATGGGGGGGCTCTAAAAGGAGCTTGGCCTAAGAATCCTTTCCAAGAGACATGGCTTACTTAATAAAGTATATGGCTTAAAGCATGTAAACTAAAATCCCATGCTGTTCATAGCTTGCCATGAAACCAGTTATTTTGGTGTGTCTTTGTGAGATTTCTTCTCTTGAAGCTAGTCATGTCACACAGTAACTGACATGAGTCTAAAACAAGACAGACCTTTTGGTTATGCCAATGCTTATCAGTAGTATCAGCTAAATGATTAACACACAATTAAGTTTGAATTTTTCTAATTGAAGATGTTTCATTTCTGATAATATGATTGTTTATTAAACCTTACTAAACGTCTCTGGAAGGGATAGTGGTCTGCGGAGTGACTTAGGGCCCGATTCATATTTAGGCAGCAGATCCATTTTTACAGTCCCTCACCGCCAGGTTTTTCTGGCAGCGACAGGCTGTGAAAACTGACCTCTAATTACACCCATCTAAATCAGGTGGTCAAAATTAGAAGTCTGCCTCCGATGACTATTCCTCCACAGGGCCGTCGGAGGGGTTTAATGACAGGAGTAATAGAGAAGTCTCCTCTGTGATTAAACCTATGGTGCACCCACATTTAAATTTGTCGGGCGGACCTATATGTTGGTGGGGAGGGAACACTGCCATTGTTGCGACAGAGTTCCCTCTCCCCAATGTATAAATTTGACCGTTCTTCCCTTCACGCCACTTTCCTCTGCGGTGTTGCACTCTGTTAGATACACCTTTTCCCCCACATTTTTTTGAAATCCTCTATTTGCATATCTCATGCATTGTTGTTTTCCTCTTCAGCACCCTCTTTTCTCTCTCTCCTACATGTACTTCTTTGCATCTCCTTCACTTCAACATCACCTTACTCCCTACACACACAACGCACACACTCACTGTAAGAACTGTAGTTTCTTTTATTTTCTCTCAGTCATTATTTCGACAGGTGTGTACTTCCTTCAAACTCTTGCGCATATAAACTCAATCAAAATTGGCTCACGTGACCATTGCATTGTGAGATCTGCAGAGAGTCCAAGGACGAAATGAACATATATTCTGAACACATTTATAACCTCCAAGAAAGACTGCGAGGAGCCTCAACTCCAGAGGTCCCAATTTTGGCCTGTTCTAAACAACCATACATAACCTGAACACACAGATACAAAAAGTGACTCAATTCACAGTGCTTAGTATACAAAAGTAATATTCTGCACAAAAACAAAAACCTAAAGAAAAATAACACAAATTCTTGAAGAATGCAAGAATAAGTAAAACGTGTGTAATGTAAACAGAGACTGTGCCACAGATTACTGTAATAGTTTCAGATTAATTGTTCAGAAATCGATCATTGTTTTTGCCAGTAATGTTAAGGACATGTATTTGGGACCCGAGAGAGACCCGTTTCAATGTCAGTTTTTAGGTCGAGCTTCGACCTGTTGTATCTCTTCTGTGGGCATTTGGCAAACCCACAGATTGTCATTAGTTACTATCTGCGGCATTCAGAAATGCTGGCTTGTTATTGGTGCATTTGTGTAAATGCCCCTCCTTTGCATGCTTAGTTCCGTCCCTTGCGATTTCACAGAGAATGTTTTGCTTGGCCATCACACTGTACAGCATGTGATGGCCCATTCTCCATGTTTTTGGTTTTCATTCCTCGGCTAGTTTTATTTTGACACTAACTTGTTTTTCACTTACTACGCCCGCGAGCAAAAGGCTTTTAAAAATTCGACTCTCAATACATTTTACAATAAATATTTTTTTTCAAACTATTACCAGGCTTCGGAAGCAAACAGCAGGTGTCATCAAAGCTGACCTACGTTCATATTCTCTCAGCATTATTAAAATAGCTATTTTCTCTCCTTGAGAGCTGACTTTTCATTCCAACGCAGCCATAATTCATTATCTTACACAGTGCCCAGGCTTCCTTTGGAGCGGGCAGAAAGCCCCTGATGGTGCGAAATAGGGTGATGTCCTGCTAGACAGACAACCTGAGTGCTATTCTATTTCAATTGCAACAATTGGCAAAATGTTAAAGCAAAATGTTAAAGCAATATTTACAAATTAAATGTGCGTGTTAAAGCATGAGAATCAACACAGAGAAGATAATGGTTTCAAATGTAGCTTTTGAATTAAATTGGTAGCCATTTTTGTTCTTTTTTTTTTTTTCTGCATTCCTAAACCTTTTACCTTTATATTTGTTCCTGGAAACGTGAGTTTATGCTCAGTGTGTTTACATACGAAAAATGGGGCTGACCCAGTCTTGTGCAATCTCTTTTTCATGCACATAATTGCTTTACTGCCCATTTATGATCATGCACATGTCCTGCCTTCTGCAGTTAAAGGAGAATGGGAGTAGAGATCAGGGTTAGCACACGCGCAGTTGAAATTGACTGCACAGCATGGTGGCTGCTGTGCTGTGTAGACGACAGCAACGGGTGCATTTTACTGATTTCCTAGTTCCGGAAACTGATGGCACCCTATTTTGTGTTTATTTTGTATCTGTGTGCAAATGTCTTTGTGCATATGTTGGTGTGTATATTTCCATCTTTATATATTCCTGCCACGCTGTGTGTGTGTCTGTGCTGTTGCGTGGCTCTGTGTTGCTATGCGTGCATGTGGCTTTGCGTGGAGTGAGCTGCCTTCTGTAGTGTCTGGATGGTTGTTGCTGTTCATTGAATGCTATTAATGACACGTTTTCTCACAGATTTCTGATTTTTCACATATCATGAACATGCCTGATGACTCAATGACAGCCTTCTTTATATTCTCCAGCATCCCAAGGTAGATGTAATGTTTACAGTCCTGGGAGACACCATGTCTCCCCATAATACAGGGGTGACCTAGTTGGGAACCCCGAGCGTGCTCTGTAATGGGCTGGGCTGGCCCGGCGTATGCAGAGCCAACGTGAGTTGGGAAATAAAGAGCCCGCGGCTCCCGGTGTGGTCCAGTTATGATCTGGCCACCAATGTTAAGTGTCCCGAGTCTCTCTTTATGCCCCGAGTGCAGACCCAGTCCAGGACACTACAGTAGATTAGGGTTTTAGCAGGATTTCAGAATCAGTGTTGCTCTAAAGACACCCTATTATGGGCATGAATATTATAACGCCTTAATTGGTTGTTGTATCAGTGCTGGGTTTCACAAATATGGTAGTTGTGACAGCAGATAATGCCATTTAATTTGTTTAGGCAGGATCCACAAAAACTGTAGCTCATTATGAGCCGAGAACCATGTGTTCAGAGGGGCCAAACATTAGCATTGCAAAGCCAATAGGTCGCAGCTCTGAAAGGTCATTTTATTGGCTTTCCATTAAGATGCATGCGCAAACATGGCCAGCAATCTTTACCTTTCTAAAATAGTGGAAAGCTATGTTAAAGTATTAATTGAGCAGATGAAAAATAAGTACGTGCAGTGCCAGAAAGGTAGTGGGCAACCCAGAAACACTTATCAGTTGGCCAACCCTTGCAAGATAAACAAATAAATGCTGAAGAAAAATAATAAACAGAGCATAGAGAACAGCAAGCATTTTCCATCTATTCACCCAGGATTTGGAAGCAGATGCCTGTATCCATCAGGCCACCTCAATGCTACTCCAATTTAGAAAAGAGTAGAGGACTCATCTCTTTAAACAACACAACATCAGCGCACATTAACCATCCACAAAACCCGGCTTCCTCTTATCTTACTTGTTGACTTTAAGTTTGTCTTTGACCATGTAGAGAGCACCGCTGCCTTTTGGCTACGTTTCTTACTGTCAAAGTACTATATACGTGCATATGTAATTACAGGGGAGCAATTCAGTAACAAGAGTGTATGGGTGGGTTAAAGAGGAAAAACTAGGAGAGAGCAAAGAAACACATACCCTTGCTGGGAGTGCTGAATAGAACATATAAAAAGTGCCCTCAAGTATGCAGTGGAAGGATACAACGAATCCAATCAAATCAATGTATGACCGACTTGTCCGTGGGCAGGACAACCCAAGAATGTGGAGGAAGAACACTGAATAAGATAAGCATTTCCAATGCAATAGGCCTCCCATTTACGAGAGTTTGAGCTATTGACATTGTAAATAGCAATGCTGTTTATTTATGTGTTGTTTTGAAACAGATAGCCAATAGCTTAAACTCTCGCAAATGCGAGACCTATTGCATTGCAAATGCTTGTTAATCACTGGCGGATTTGCGACCAGGCTTCACTCCCCGGTCCACTGTATAGCCCTGCACCTTGCCATCAGACTTCATTCCAGCTCAAAACTATTTAAAGTCTGCAAGCCCATGGCCAATTCAACAGCACGGGTGTACACACCCAAAAAATCAAACTACTCAAATGAAGTAGCTGAGCCGGAAACACTTAGATTGCCATTCAGTAACCTGCTCAGTTTCACTGCAGTCCCTTGTAAACAGTTCCCTGAATGGCGGCTCCTATAACGTGATAAACCCTAATCCAGTTTCTATTGGTCTAAATAGCTCAGCAGTGTGTCACGTGGGAAGCTGGCACCCTAATGCAGTATTAAGTGTATAATTTTTACTTATACTGGCGATGTTACAGAAGTGAGTTCCAGTTAACCTACAGACCCCCTTATATTTGTCACACATTATAGCAATCGACACCCTGCATTTCCGTTTTGCCAGACCGTGCACAGTCATGCCTCATCTGAAACAAGAGATTTATGTTTCGGTTTCAGACATTAATCTGTTGAGACAGAGTCAAAGAGCCTCTCAGTGGGTGTGGCTCCACCCTGTAGCTGCACGCTGGACTATTGCCCATTTATTTCTGTGAACCTCTGTTGACAATTATGTTTTGTTTCTGGGAATAGTTGCCATTGCCTGGTAAAATATTGATGTACCATTTATTCTTTGAGCGGATGATCTTCACAACAGCTCTTTATCTGCTCTCTCGAGGTCTCCTCTGGGTTCTGGATGTTTGGGTTCTACAGTAAGTATGTTTGAAGATCAGGAGACAAGGGTGACTCTGAGCCAGCAGCATTCTTTAGCTGTGCAATCACGCTGAACAGATTTTCAGTTGTCATGGAATGTACAAAATATCATAAACAAATGCTAAGTAACCAACTATATCATAAGAGCGTCTCTAGGTAAGCACAGGGGGAATGTATTAATGAGTGTGTAGACTGTGTTCCACTCAAGAGAACTGCAAACTCAGCCCTTGTGTAACTTTCACTGCACTGAAACAATATCCATATTTGTACACATCATTTGTGAGTAAAACCCAGCCTGGCCTGATTCTGAGAAGTAGAACTGAGCAAGGCTGAGGAGGTCCGGTATTAAAGTGCAGAACTTGAATCTGATGTACATGGTAGGAGCGGGAAGTTGGCAATATTAATAAAGTGCAAACAGTGTCTTTAAAAAATGTATTATGATTAAACAAACATATGATCATCAACTAGTGTTCGTCTCTCATGCCCGACATATAAAGCAGCCTAGCTTTTTTAGTCAATGGGGCTATAAGGTATAAACATGTATAATAATTATGTTTATAAATATATTGTTATTCACTAGTTCTGCTTAACAAATGTACATATTACTTATGGCTATATTAGTCCGTGTTTAACATGTACATAGGTGACTGCATAAATAAGTAAATCTTTATCATAACTATTTATTTACATTTGCTTCACTATTGAATTACAACACAAATAAATTAACTTAAAATACAGCAACACTTGAATGTCTGAGTTTATTAAATACAATCTAAATCTACATATATTACCTGCCTTATACATATATACGTTCCATATACTTATATATCTTTATATTTATTAATTTCCTTCTGATTCAGCATCTCCAATGCACTACCCTGTTTCTCACCCTATACCGCTCTCAATATATCCTCTACCTCCACTCTCTGGCTCATCTCAAACCTCATTCTGATACTCTCTCCAATGCACTACCCTATATCTAACCCTATACCTCTCTCAATATATTGTCTTTCTCCACTCTCTGACTCATCCTAAACCCCATTCTACTCCTCCCTCCAACACACTACCCTGTTTCTCACCCTATACCGCTCTCAATATATCCTCTACCTCCACTCTCTGACCCATCCCAAACCCCAGTCTACTACTATGATCCCCAAAAAAACCCTTTCTTGACCCCACCCTCCTTGCGTCTTCTCAAACCTCTTTTGCTATTCCGATCTCCCAAACAAGCCTTTCTAAACCCCTTCCCTCTGACTCTGCCCGCCTCCACCTCCCCTTTACTCATCCCACACCTCCTCCTACTGCTATGAGGTCCAAAAAACACTTTCTAGACCTTTCCCTCTTCTATCCCTCCACTATCCTTTTCAATTCAACTAACCGACTAACATGTCCACTGCTCAAATTAATTTCATATTTCCCTATACTAATTCACCATTAATCCTGTTTGGGTTCCCTAGTAGCAGGCTACCGCTGACAAGCGTTTCAACACCTCATCAGGGGTAGCAAGTGCTCTATAAATGCAAACCCTTCCATCTTCTATCCCCCACTATCCTTTTTCTATCCAAATAACAAACTCACATATCCACCGCTCAAATTAATTTCATATCTCCCTATACTAATTCACAACTATTCCTCTTTGGGTTCCAGAGTAGCGTGCTACTTGCCGGAAAAGAGCTTCAACGCCTCATCAGGGGTAGTAAGCGCTATATAAAAGCAATTACAATTACAATTTTCCCTCACCTATGGAGTTTTTGTGCACATAAGTTGTCCTTAGATGCCCACAAATCTTTGAAAAGTAATGCCAGAATAAATAAATAAATAAAATGAGCACTTGCGCCTCTCATTGGCTTAAATATTAAATCCTAAACGAGCATTGCTGTTTTAGAAACGCATAACTAGTATAATTCTCAAAATCCTAAAAATTGTAAAATGAACACACTTAAGACTAAAATAGCAGAAGAAAGCTAGAGTGGCTGAAGAATCTATAGCGGAAACAGAGTATCCAATTATGATTGTGACATGTATGACTTAATCATAATGAATAATTAAATGGAATAATATTCAAACAGTTTGTGAAAAATGCCTGCATCTTGTAGTATGCTATTGATATCTATGCACAAAGCTTTACATTGCATGATATTTTTTGCATTTAACAAAAATATGAGACCAGTGTCAAACAACATATGGATATAAACAAGTCAACATTTGTGATCATGGTTTTGGAAGTTTGTAAAGTATGCTGGACCTTATGTCACCTATAGCATTCTTTTTCTTTTCAGTCATTCATGGGCACTTGCTCTCACTGCATAAAAACTGCTGTTATTCTTCCATTTTAAAAACCATTGCAGAACTATCAATCCGTGTATAATGTTCCCCCATGTTTTCCAATATATTTTTGATGTCTTCAGAACTCCGTGTACATAACCCCTGTAAAACAGTATTAAAGTTCCACCCTAAAACATGTGCTGTGCACTAGAACTGCTGTTCTGTCTATCTAATTTCCCTATAAGTCCATTTCAAATGGTGCCTAAAATGCACCCATGAAATGGAAGGTTAAATGTCATATGTGGGCAGCAAGGTGTATTTACACCACCTGCATATATGACCAAAGTATATGTCAGCCAGGCTGGGCTGCCCTTTAAATGCAATGTAGTAACACATGTCAAGGAAAAATGCTTTTGCCAAGTACGAAAAGCTTGCTTTTTTGTCTTCCGCAGAATTATGCCGTGCAAGCTCACTGGAGTAGGGTGCTGACAAAAGGCACACTACACTTCGGGGTAAATGTTCTGCCACATTAAAATTAAACCCAAAATGATTTCACTGTATAGGTTTTGCTTGACTTTTTCCTGAACAGGCATAGATGTGATTAAAGTATTTATTTCCTGTCTTTTTCCAGAGAAATGCCAGGAAAATGCTGCAAAGTTATTTTCCACTGATTTTTCAAAATCTTATTTAATGGTGAAATCAGATTCTTGATATTCTTGGTAGAAAGGTAACTTTAAAAATGTATATTTTGCTGTCTGAGACAAACTTGGCATACAATCAGTTCTGCTACTCATCGTATCTCCAAAGCTTGAAAATACTTCCTTGGCTGGGATAATTAATGCCCTTCAGTCAGGAGACAAAGGTTAGTCTTTGAACCTTGATCGGCAGGAAGGTATTAACTGTTGTCATCTTAGAGGGCCTAAGCTGTCTAGGAGTGTAACAGCTAGCAGAAAAAAGGACAGCCTCAGCACTACCTCTTTTGATGTGAAGATTCACAGCAGGGCTTCTCATTTTCATTTCCCGCAGCCTCATACACAGCCAGTCTCCAGTCAAAGGGAGGCAGAGAACAAGTCTGCCCCCTTTGATTGGTTGTTTGAAATTTGTGTAATTTGCTGTCATGTTATTACGGGAAATACCAACAAAATTATGGAAAATTACATGTTATGCTCTTTGTGGCTCTTTGTGTTAAAAATTGACACAATTGCGTATTTTGGGCTACAATATAGGACAAAAATGCAAAAATGTTGCATGAGCACTGGACACAGGCATCCATTTTGAGTATGCTTCTTCAATCCTGCAACCTGTTCCTGTCTGCCTCTTACATTCCCCTAATATCCTTCTCCTTTACGAATACAAAAAAGGTGATGGATGGAATTCTTTAAGTCCATTGTTATTATGCACACCATACCATCTCAGTGTGGACCCAGCCATATGCAAATTAGTCTTGACCCTACTCCAATGGGAACAGTTCAGACCAAACTTCCAAACCAGATGCTCCATGAACCAGGGCACAAGCAACCGAGGACAGATTTCACCCTTATTAGGGCTCATCAGTCAGGTATAGCTTGGTTCCAGTGACACAGTGTGCATGGGACCCACGTCTGGGCATACCTGTCCCATTTAGGGCGAAATACTGAAGTATACAAAGATGTGATGGATGGAATGTTTGAATGAATCTTAGTCACTGGTAATTACTCAGGCCACATCCTAGACCCTCATTATTTTGCACACCATGCAACCCCAGTTTGTACCCAGCCTTTTGAAAATCAGTCTGAACCCTGCTCCAATGAGAACAGTCCAGCCCAAATTGCCCAGCCAGGTCTTCCCTGAACCAGGACACAAGCAACCAAGGACTTTTTTTACCCTCACTAGGGCGCATCAGCCAGGCTTAGCTTGGTTTCAGTGGCAGTGTGCACGGGACCCATGTCTGGTCATACCCATTTATTTGGGCGACACAATGAAATATACAAAAAGTGATGGGTGGAATGCTTGAATCAATCTCAGCCACTGTTACTCGGGACTGCATCATAGTCTATCATTATTTTGCACACCATGCCACCTCAGCTTGGACCAAGCTATGGATTGGGTTGCTGTCCAAGTGATTGTTAGCAGCTGAAAATAATTTAAGCACTCCATCCATGGCTTTGTTTTGATGCCATAAGTATGATGGATGACCAGGACAAGGGCAGGACACAAGGAAGTAGCTGCTGAGGTGAGTGGTAAGTCAAAGTTCTTATTCTCAACTGCTGCATTTGTTAAGGTGATCTTTCCTTTCCTCCTCAAATAATAATTTTACCCAGCCCCAACCATCCTATTAAGTTATCCACCTACCTTTATTTTCCTATCTCCTCCTCTCAGCCATCTATTTTAATGGGTAGAAGAAGTGGCTATTGTGCGGACCAGTGCCCAGCTGTAGTACCCACCAATCATGCCTACCACTGGTTCCAGAACCCTGTGACTTCTGTCCTGAGCCATGTTTGTATCTTACCTTCTTCCTAAATTTCTCTTATGCCATCACTTTCATGAGTACCCCTTCTACCTTCCATTGATGAACTATCTAACCCTTCTGTTTCTAAAGTGCCTAACTCTAGCTAAAACTTTGGGCACAGGAGACCTTAGATGTCAGAATAATATTCAATCCTATTCTATAAACAAGGTACTAACTAAATAGCTATGCGCTTGCAGTTGGTACAATTCTCATGTTTTATTTCTATCTTTAGAACATCCTGCTACTCCCGCCAAAATACAGCCACATAATTAAGATGAAGACCCCAAGAAAAAATCTCAGTGGGAGTTAGCTGCTTGGCTGCGCCAGGGCAAGATTACAGAAGACTGGACCTACTTGCCTTTTACCAAGGACCCCCAGAAGTGTCTCCAAAGGTCAGTTGGCTGACTGCCTCTTGGAGGCACAAGGACACAACAAGCTTCCAGAGGCCTCTCTCCCTCCACCTGACCAGTTGACCAGTTCCAATTTGACCTGTCTTAGACTCTGCTGCTGGCCTCTGTTGGAGTGACTTCTCACCTCCAAGTTGTGCGCCCCAGGTCGTGGCCCCTTGGATGGTGTTAGAGTGTACCCCTCCTGTCCATACTGTAATAGCTGCGACTTACTGACTTTTTGTCAACCTTCTACCAATGTAAACCAGGGTCACAGTCCAGCTGAAGCCTTCATCGAGCCTTGCCTCTGTTGCGGCTCGCAGCCTGCTCTGCCAACTACCGCCCCCATTAAAGTGTCTAAGTCAGAATGTAAGCTTTCCACTGGGATGAACCTGGTCCATGTATCCGACCCACGTGATCACCCTTGAGCAACGCGGGAAATTCTCCTTGAGGCAGTAAGGGTTTGAATGAAGGATGACTGTGTGTGTGTTTAACCAACCACCCCAGGTACAACTGCGATTGAATGTTGTTTTTTCCTTTGTCACATACCGCATTTTTCACGCCAATTGTGGTCTGTGTTTCTCTCCAGAGGGTTTGACAACAGGGGTTTCCCCTCCCCTCCGCCCATGGGGCAAGTAGCTTTGGTACTTAGGGTAAGAACAGTGAGACATTATCTCACTTTTTGCATCTCTGAAACAATGTACACATATAGAGTCTCACATGTCACATGAGTAGTCACTCACTTATTACTGAAACAGTGCATGTATTGTGTTCAGTACCTCACCACGACCATGGTTTGCTGTTATATGTGTTTCCTTTCAAATTTTCTTTTACAGGCTTGAACTTAGAAGCCATCCAATTGTGGAGAGTGACATAGGTCACACCCACACAGTGGTATTTCCTTGCCACCAGTTGGTAAGAACGGAGCCCCCTTTTTACATTTAGGTCCTGATAAATGCCCTGGACCCACCTGGGCCAACACGGCAGAAACATGTCGACCTCTCTCACTATGGTTAGGGGACAATAACTTCCCCACATACCGTCTATTGATTTTAATATCATATAGTTACCTATCACATTAAAACATAATTAAGATAACTATAATGATTTTTAATCACACTCACTTCCTCACGGGCCCCCACTTAGTTTAGAAGTGCATCCCTGCTATCAGGTGTATGCCCGCCCTCTATCAAACCAAGGTTTTAGAGGGCGAGGACTGGTCAATGATGAAGCATGACACCAGGTGGTGTGTGAGACCAGTCCGTCACATTTTGTGAGATGCCTTCACTCCCAATATAACCCAAAACCCACAGTGGTCACAACACTAGGAGCAGCTTTTCGTGGTTAACAGTTGTTGTTGGAGGCTGCTAGCTCCTAGAACCCCACGCCTCTTGTTCCCTTCTCCACACACCGTGGAGCTCACGTGTTCTATGAAGATGTTCCAACTTAACCTTCAGCCAGTGACCCAAAAAGCATTAAACATTCTGAGGCACACCCACAAAAGTATTTGAGCACTAGATGTAATACTACAGGAATACTCTTTTACATATTCTTACACACCTTTGTAAATCCGACACAAGCGTCCAGTCCCTAAGCGCCAAAGTTGTTTCTGTTTGTACCAATTCTGAGTGTTCCTTGAAGATCCTCATACTAGACATGCTGTCTGCTCTTCACAGACAACCAACAGTACCAACATGAGTACTGCTTTACATACTTCATAATGTCTTTGTAAAGTTCAATTTTAAATGGCCTAGCACAGGGACACTCCATGGAGTAGCCATGTGCTTTACAAATCCTATTCATATTATATTAATTGTATTATTATAAATAGGTCCCAAAGTGTGTTTGTGTGTGTGTATACACACCTAATTTTTAATCTTTACCGTTCATCATGGAGGCGTCTTTAATGGAGAGAATTCTCTGTCTAGCTATATATATATATATATATATATGAGAAGCAAAATCAAAAAGCCGCACTCTTCCTGGATTTGGTAATTGCAAATTTTAATGACCTTCTCTCCACCTACGCGTTTCGAACTTCAACAGTTCCTGGTCACGGTGATTACTAATCACCGTGACCAGGAACTGTTGAAGTTCGAAACGTGTAGGTGGAGAGAAGGTCATTAAAATTTGCAATAACCAAATCCAGGAAGAGTGCGGCTTTTTGATTTTGCTTTTCAAATACGTGTGGGGTTTGTCCTTACCTCACGGCCGGCACCAGCTATTGAGTTCTCCCCCCGCAAAGGACGATTTGTTTATCTCATATATATATATATATATATATTCACTGAAAAAACCATAGGTTTCAGGGGTGTTATAGTTAGCTGGACTTTTCACTTGTACAAAACCATTGAAATTCCCCCGTTATAGTTAGTTCAGCTAACTATAACTCGCGCGCCCGCAATGCACTGCTGATGACGTCACATATTACATCACTCATGACATGGTCAGTGACATCACTCATGACATCTCAAATGACATCACTGATGACATCACTGATGACATCATCCTTGTGATAGAGTGGCAGACCTACTCTCACCCTAATATAACCTTTGATACACACATTCAAAAATAGAGACTACAATTTTCAAAACAATGGACATACCAATACCATTTACAACAACCTCTTCAGTAATTCTAAGATCCACATACACATCCACTCATTCACCAACAGTCCTATACAGTCACTCATACATGTACTCACTCATCATATGTACTCATACACCTATACATCCTGTTACACAATGCCACTCATCCATAGAGTTACTCACACACATAGTCACTCATGCTAATAAAGAATCAAACATACATTTACTTGCATATACAGTTATACACACACCACCACACTTACTTCTACGGAAACTTACACATACGTAGGGCCTTATGTAGGTGGGCTTGCATTTACCACTTCATAAATACCGAATCATACCGATTCGGTATTTATGAAGTGGTAAATGCAATGTAGGTAATGAGTCGGTAAATATTACCGATTCGGAAAAATTCGGTAATTACCGAATCGGTATTTACCGAGTCGGTAATGAGGCATACCTTCCCATTGATGGGAAGGTATGCCTCATTACCGAATCGGTAAATACCGATTCGGTAATGGGGGAGCACATGCAAGGGTGGCAGGGTGTCACATTGACACCCTGTTGCACCCCTGATTCGGCCATGTGTGCACATGTGGCGCACATACATGCCCTAAGGGCATGTATGTCTGCCACATTGCACACTTAAACGTGCACAAAAATGCTTTTTGTCACCTATTCGTCATTTACCACCAACCTTTAGTTGGTGGTAAATAACGAATCCCCACACCCACCACACACTCCCCCTACATCTCATTTCATGATTCGGCATTTACCGAATCGGTAATATTACCGATTCGGTAATTTTACCGATTCGGTAAATACCGAATCATGAAATTCTCCCCCTACATCTCAAAAGCCAAAATACCGGTCGGTAACGGTATAATTACCGAAAATCGGCCGTTACCGACCGGTATTTGGCTTCCTACATGAGGCCCTTAGTCTTTTAAACAATCACTTATAGAAACACATACTTATTCATACAGGAACTCTTTCAATCTCTCACTCTCACATATACTCACTTATATACACCAATAGTCACATATACTAGTTTAAAACATATGTAGTTACTCATAAAGACACTATTGAGACAGTCATTCACTCACTAACACACCCATAAACACACTCATCCACCCATACAGTCCTGCACACATGCTGTCTTCAACACATACAAACAGTGAGTCACTCATTCATGCAACTATGCACTACGTAATACCCCCCACCGAACCATGCAGACACTCAGACTGATACTCAAAAAACCAACTAATAACCTATATAGACACCCATGTAGCTACTCACCAACCCATGCAGCCACTTATACACAAAGTGAGAGACTGATACAGATATTTACATATTTAAACATTACTCACTAAGCCATGTATTCACTATGATACACTTAATCAGTCAGTTACACAATCAATTTTTCTAAAACAAATCATCCATTTAGACACTTATATACCCATTTATTCTTCCATCGACCTTGAGATATACATATAAAAAACATATTTAATTTTCAGAAAAACACACATTCACTGGATGATGTCATCAGTGATGTCATTTGAGATGTCATCAGTGATGGCATGAGTGATGTCACTGACCATGTCATGAGTGATGTAATATGTGACGACGTCATCAGCAGTGCATTGCGGGCGCGTCCTGTATTGTTGGTTTGTTGCCCCTGCCCCCCTTTCCACTGACCTCCATAGTCTGTTGTGCTGCCACGGCCCTTCCTGCCTGCTCAGTGTGGTTAAATTGTTGCCTTTGCACCCTCCTACCTGCCTTCAATTTTCAGAGTCCGTGCCCCTGGCCTCTGCCTCTCAACAGTATCCTAATGAACAACTAGATTGCTAACATTCTATATTTATTACAAAAGTGTGGAACGCCTGACGTCATCTTGATGTAATCAAAACTGTAATACCTAGAGCATTTCCTTTAGAAATTACATATATGAGAGGGTCTTATTGGCATCAAAATTATGGTTAGTGCTCTAAAAGACTAAAATAAGGACATATTTTCTGAGTTTTCAATAGCGACAAAGCACTTTTAAATTATTTGTTATCTTTATGTTTTTTTATCCAATTGACCACTTGATTAAATGTTGCACTTAGGGTAGAGGATGTGGTGTTACTTCCAGAACTGCAGACTTTGCAACTGGGGACCAGGTTAGAGGATCTGCTTCAGCTCGACATTCTGTGATTCTGGTCAAACCACTTAGTCTCCCCATGTCTACAACCAAAATGAATTTGTTCTTGTGTGATGTAACCAATGCTCATGCAAAGCACTCCAATACCTGACAAGTCTGCGCTATATAACACTGCAAAAACACAAAATAATAAGTGTTTTGCACACTTCTGTCATTGGGCTATATTTGGGCTACATCTGGGTGATTTTGGGCTACATTTGGGCTCTTTTGTCTCCGGTGGCCATTTTGGGAGATTTATTTGTTATGAAGTTTCCTAATTTCCTCATGTACTGCAGTCTCCTCAGTAGGAAATGCTTTCAGTTTTTTACTTTGATTCCATCATGAAGGTATTCAGATATGTCACACATTTGCCATAAATTCTGAATGTTAGCACTCTAGTTGCTCATTAGATCACTGTAGTAAAACTACTGTTCACCATGGAAGTCTGCTCCTGGTATTAAAAGTGCATGTTTCAGTCTGCATGTCAGAATTTTTTAATGAAATAGAAGAGGATTTGAGAAGTCACTCAAAATGTGCCCTCATTTTCTTTCTTCAGCATTAATCATCATTTCTATGGCAAAATGAACCCCCTCATTGTGTTCCTTTTTAAATTAAATGTTTTAAGTGTTACCAGTTTATTCCAATCAAGATGGCTTCAGGTGAGCCATACTTTTGTCATAATGAAGACAGTAAGCGCTCTAGTTGTTTTTAAGAACACTCTGGGATATTCTGTCATTGGGCTATACTTGGGCTACATCTGGGTGATATTTGGGCTACATTTGGGCTCTTTTGTCTCTGGTGGCCATCTTGGGAGACTTATTTGTTATGAAGTTTCCTAATTTCCTCATTTACTGCAGTCTCCTCAGTAGGAAATACTTTGTTTTTTACTTTGATTCCATCAAGAAGGCATTCAGATGTGTCACACATTTGCCATAAATTCAGAATGTTAGCACTCTTTTTGCTCATTAGATCACTGTAGTAAAGCTACTGCTCACCAGGGAAAACTGCTGCTGGTATTGAAAGTGCATGTTTCAGTCTGCATGTCAGAATTGTTTAATGAAATAGAAGAGGATTTGAGAAGTCACTCAAAATGTGCCCTAATTTTTCTTTCTGCAGCACTAATCATACTTTTTATGGAAAAATGAACCCCCTCATTTTGTTCCTATTTAAATTAAATGTTTTAAGAGTTACCACTTTAATCCAAGCAAGATGGCTTCAGGTGTGCCATACGTTTACCATAAGTAGGACTGTTAGCGCTCTAGTTGTTCTTTGGAACACTCTGGGAAGCTGCAGTAGAACACAAAGGAATCAACTGACAGTCTCTGCCCTTGTTGGATGTACATGTTTTACTGAGAATGTCAGACTTCATTCTCACATGACTGAGAAAGATAATGTGAATTTACATAAAATGTGCTCTCAGTTTAGCTTATAGATCACCTTCCAAACCTCTGTGGGAAAAGCATGAGAAACTATTTTTCTCTCAATCATGATATCCCAGCAGAAGGCTTTTTCACATGGTGAAATCACCTTAGAACATACCACAATTCCTAAAATGAGTATGGTACCATCAACAAATGATTTATAATATAACTAAAGTCTTAAAATCTTCTATTAACTGCAATGCTTTTTAATGAGGTGCTATCATGTATATTGGTCCCAAGATGGCTGCCAACACTTCTTGGATGAAGTGCTGACAGCCAATCAGATCTCAGGATGAGATGTGTGGTTAGGCTCCGCCCACATATATATATGATTTTACTTTTGATTTTCTCAGGAACTACTGAACAGATTGACACCAGACCTGCAAAAGGCACATGCCTGACCGGAGGACTACCTCTCTGCCAAATTTCAAGTAATTCTGTTCAGCCGTTCGGGCTGTACCTTGGACTAAAGGTCCCTATGGAAAAATGCATGGGGAAAACGTGTTTTGGGACCCCCCTTTTTTCTCGGCCTCCGCTTGACGAATCACCCCGAGACTTTCAGGGTAGGAGCGGAGCGGAGCGCCCCGCCTATTTTGAAAATATTGCGAGGATTCGTCAACCGGCGCCAAAGTTATTCCAAATAGAATGTTGCGGATTTCCTATGGAAACACGGTCCTAACTATAACTATCTACTGGCGACAGCCAGTAGATAATATATATATATATATATATTCACCGAAAAACCATAGGTTTCAGGGACTTTATACTTAGAAATTAGCATTTAAAAAAACTTTGAAATTCACTGAAAAAAACATAGGTTTCAGGGACGTTATAGTTACAAATTAGCATTTTAAAAATCTTAGAAATTCACTGCAAAAACCATAGGTTTCAGGGACGTTATAGTTAGTTGGACATTTCACTCATACAAAACCAGCGAAATTCTACAGTTATAGTTAGTTTAGCTAACTATGACTCACGCCCCCTCAATGCACTGCTGATGACGTCATATATTACATTATTCATGACATGGTCAGTGACATCACTGATGACATCATGGATGACATCTCAAATGACATCACTGATGACATCATCTGCGTGATAATCTGATGCACCTCCTCACATTCTAATATAACCTTTGATACACCTACTGTAAAATACAGACTACCATTTTCGAAACCATCGACACACCACTGCCAGTTACTACATACGCACTCACTGATTCCTAGGTCTACACACACATCCACTCATTCACCCATACAATCACTCATACATGCAGTCACTCATCAATACAACACTATCATATGCACTCATACACCTATACAGACACTCACACACCGCCACTCATCCATGGAGTTACTCACACACCTAGTCAGTCATGCAAAGAATCAATCACACTCTCATTTACTCACCTATACAGTTATACACACACCACCTAACTTATTCATACACGTACTAACACATACTTACTCTCCTATATAATCACTGATACAAGTACACACTCATCCATACAGCCACTCTCACAATCACTGACTCTCATGTATAGTCATTTATATACACCAACTCTCATATACACTGGTTTTTACATATGTAGTTACTTGGACATGTACCACTGAGACATCCATTCACTCACCAACACATCCATACACAGACTCACCCACCCATACAGCTGTTTCCACATGCACTCTTGAACCCATACACCCAGTGAATCATGAATAAAAAGATGAATGAAATTCTATTTGTATAGCGCATGGCTACCCTAAGGCCTCCCAGCGCTGCTCAAAAGAAGAACAGAGAAAAGAACAGAGGCCGTGCTGCTACGGATGTGTTTTAAAGAACAAGGGTACCCCAATATGCGAACCTGGGGTGATACAATGTAGAAGGATACAATGGTTCTTAATGGCCTATGAAGGTCCAGGACAGAGAAGGGCCCTTAAGAGGGCAGGTGATTTAGTATAGGTACATAGACTCATATGGGAGAGTGATAATTAATATAGAGAAAGGGGACAAGAAAGTCAAATTATGACACTTATTTATTATACATAAGATGAATTCAAGTGCTCACATATTCAGTGACAGCAAGCGTGACGTGAAGGTGAGGTGAACTTTAAAAGAGAACATCGCATTGGCAACAGTTGTGAACCACTTTTTTGTTAAATTAGTATAAAGGGTTCAAGTTGCGTAAGGTCGACGACGTTTCGAACTCAGTTATTCGAGTTCATCTTCAGGACAAATGTGAGCATATGAACTCTAAATATAAGAAATGCAAAGAAATAAGTATAAGTAACTCATAGTGTAGTCCCTGAAATATATACAGCATCACAGTCATTTAAATGTGTGGTACATAATGCTCTCCAAAAAGTGATGCAAACAAGCACACGTTTAGAGTGCCTAATTGTGAAAATGAAAAATTGAAGAATTAATCAATAATGAAATTATATAAACTGTGTACTACAATAACAATTGACACATTGTTCATTTTTTTGAAAGTATTCGCATTAAACCCTTTTCGACGCAAGGGAACAGGATTAATTAAACAGGGGATAACCAAAGATTTAAAAGCCACTGGCATAGTGGTATATACTGATTGCCATCTATGAAGCGGGGACCTGAGGCAGCGCGAGAGTAGTTAAATCACTTACTTAGCATATGGAAGGGTTAATCACTGAAGGTGTAGTCAATTAATTAGCGTTTCACCGGTGGTGTCACCACTTCAATGAGGGCCTCGAGGAAGGTCGAAGGCCTGGGGAGAGGGGGTAATTGGTATAAAAAACTCGTACAGCGATGTTGCGTGCAAGGCTACGGGGCTGGGCCAGAGTTTAAAAGGACTTACTTGAGAAAACCCGCTGTGTCCAAAAACATCAATTTAGAATGGAGCGAGGGTGTTCTGGTGCCGGGAATTGAATCTGCAAGGGAGGGGGAGTGATTAGGAACAAGCGGACAATGGGGCCGCGAGGGAGGAGAAGGACAAATTAAGGGTTACTTACTCTTTGAGAACGGCACACAGTCCAATAAATGGGAGTCTCAAGGCGGGGTGGAGCGGGTCCTGTTCGCGTGCTACTACATGCTGCGACTGGGAATGGAGCCGGGAGCGCTAGGTATATATTACAGAAGGTTGCTATTGGTTACGTTAAGAGGCAGCAGCTGCGTGCGCTAGCACGCGTGTACATCCGACGGCGGTGGTAGGCTCGGGACATGCCTGATTACAATAGGCAACGGCTGAGAACCGAGCATGCGTGTGGGTGCAGAATTGGTAATTGGTAAGAGACATGTGTGTGTTGACTGCACGTGAAGTAAAGGAGCTAAACTCGGGGGCAGTGCATGAATACATGCTGCAAGACGCTGGAGTGTAAATACTTGCTGCATTGTGATGAAATCACATAAGAGCTGCCAAAACGCTAAATGGTTAATTACTAAGAAATGCGTGATCTGTCTTGGGTCAAAAAATAAAAAATAAAAATAAAATAAATTAAATTAAATACAATACATTAACCGGTCTCATGGCTAGAATTGAACAAGGGTACATACATGTAGCGGGGGTGGGAACAAACAATTTCTCTGAGTATACAGAATTGTTGGCATATGTGGCCAGGATATCTGTTTATAGAAGGGTCCTGTATTCATCCAGAGTGTTAAGCCCATGTTCGATAGTGCGGCATTTGAAAATCCATTTGCATTCCATGCGGTTAAGGATTTGTTGTTGGTTCCCTCCTCGGTGGTTAGGGTGTAGACTTTCAATCACTTGCCATGTGAAATCAGTTTCAGAGTGTCCTTTGGCCAAAAAATGTTCCACCAGTGGTGCCGTTTGTATTTTGCAGCGGATCCTACTTCTATGTTGAGAGATCCTTGTCTTGATTTTCTGCGTGGTATGTCCGATATAGAGCAGTTGGCAAGGACATTTAATACAGTAGACCACATTTTGTGAATTACAGTAAGAAAAGAACTGTAAAGTGTCTTTCATGCCATTAAATTCAAAAGACTTGGTGTTACATGTAGAATCACATGCCATGCAATTGTTACATTTATAGTGGCCCTGTAAGGGAGGAAGGCCAAGAAAAGAATGTAGAGTATTGTCCTTGTGTGTGGGTTTTTGGGCCCTGACTAGGTGGTCCTTAATATTGTGTCCTCTTTTGAAAGCAAATAGCGGGGTGCCTGTGTTAAGCTCCAATGGGCCTAGTACTGACCAGTGTTTTTTATCATTTTGGTGAGTTTATTGCTGACTGGGCAGAAAGTAGTCACACATGTGATCTTGGTCAGGGTTGCTCTTTCTTTGGGTTGTAGTAGAAATTCACGATGTGAGTACCAAGCTCGTTTCATTGATCGTTTAACTAAACGTCTAGGATAGCCCCGGTTAGTGAGTTTTTTGCACAGGATTTCAGCCTCCAAGAAGAAATCCTCTTTGAATTTGCAATTTCTACGAATTCTGAGAAATTGTCCGTAGGGTAAGCCGTCCCTCAGTGCTCTAGGGTGACAGCTATCATATTGCAAGAGGGTGTTACGCTCTGTCGGTTTTCTGAATAAGGTAGTGTAGAGTTCGCCATTGGAGCTCTTGATAGTGACGTCTAGGTAATCAATTTTGGTGTTATCAAAATTATAGGTGAATTTGAGATCAGTCTGGATGTTATTGAGCCATGAGCAGAATAATTGGAGTTCGATTTCGGTGCATCGAACTCCAATTATTCTGCTCATGGCTCAATAACATCCAGACTGATCTCAAATTCACCTATAATTTTGATAACACCAAAATTGATTACCTAGACGTCACTATCAAGAGCTCCAATGGCGAACTCTACACTACCTTATTCAGAAAACCGACAGAGCGTAACACCCTCTTGCAATATGATAGCTGTCACCCTAGAGCACTGAGGGACGGCTTACCCTACGGACAATTTCTCAGAATTCGTAGAAATTGCAAATTCAAAGAGGATTTCTTCTTGGAGGCTGAAATCCTGTGCAAAAAACTCACTAACCGGGGCTATCCTAGACGTTTAGTTAAACGATCAATGAAACAAGCTTGGTACTCACATCGTGAATTTCTACTACAACCCAAAGAAAGAGCACCCCTGACCAAGATCACATGTGTGACTACTTTCTGCCCAGTCAGCAATAAACTCACCAAAATGATCAAAAACACTGGTCAGTACTAGGCCCATTGGAGCTTAACACAGGCACCCCGCTGTTTGCTTTCAAAAGAGGACACAATATTAAGGACCACCTAGTCAGGGCCCAAAAACCCACACACAAGGACAATACTCTACATTCTTTTCTTGGCCTTCCTCCCTTACAGGGCCACTATAAATGTAACAATTGCATGGCATGTGATTCTACATGTAACACCAAGTCTTTTGAATTTAATGGCATGAAACACACTTTACAGTTCTTTTCTAACTGTAATTCACAAAATGTGGTCTACTGTATTAAATGTCCTTGCCAACTGCTCTATATCGGACAAACCACGCAGAAAATCAAGACAAGGATCTCTCAACATAGAAGTAGGATCCGCTGCAAAATACAAACGGCACCACTGGTGGAACATTTTTTGGCCAAAGGACACTCTGAAACTGATTTCACATGGCAAGTGATTGAAAGTCTACACCCTAACCACCGAGGAGGGAACCAACAACAAATCCTTAACCGCATGGAATGCAAATAGATTTTCAAATGCCGCACTATCGAACATAGGCTTAACACTCTGGATGAATACAGGACCCTTCTATAAACAGATATCCTGGCCACATATGCCAACAATTCTGTATACTCAGAGAAATTGTTTGTTCCCACCCCCGCTACATGTATGTACCCTTGTTCAATTCTAGCCATGAGACCGGTTAATGTATTGTATTTAATTTAATTTATTTTATTTTTATTTTTTATTTTTTGACCCAAGACAGATCACGCATTTCTTAGTAATTACCCATTTAGCGTTTTGGCAGCTCTTATGTGATTTCATCACAATGCAGCAAGTATTTACACTCCAGCGTCTTGCAGCATGTATTCATGCACTGCCCCCGAGTTTAGCTCCTTTACTTCACGTGCAGTCAACACACACGTGTCTCTTACCAATTACCAATTCTGCACCCACACGCATGCTCGGTTCTCAGCCGTTGCCTATTGTAATCAGGCATGTCCCGAGCCTACCACCGCCGTCGGAGGTACACGCGTGCTAGCGCACGCAGCTGCTGCCTCTTAACGTAACCAATAGCAACCTTCTGTAATATATACCTAGCGCTCCCGGCTCCATTCCCAGTCGCAGCGCGTAGTAGCACGCGAACAGGACCCTCTCCACCCCGCCTTGAGACTCCCATTTATTGGACTGTGTGCCGTTCTCAAAGAGTAAGTAACCCTTAATTCGTCCTTCTCCTCCCTCGCGGCCCCATTGTCCGCTTGTTCCTAATCACTCCCCCTCCCTTGCAGATTCAATTCCCGGCACCAGAACACCCTCGCTCCATTCTAAATTGACGTTTTTGGACACAGCGGGTTTTCTCAAGTAAGTCCTTTTAAACTCTGGCCCAGCCCCGTAGCCTTGCACGCAACATCGCTGTACGAGTTTTTTATACCAATTACCCCCTCTCCCCAGGCCTTCGACCTTCCTCGAGGCCCTCATTGAAGTGGTGACACCACCGGTGAAACGCTAATTAATTGACTACACCTTCAGTGATTAACCCTTCCATATGCTAAGTAAGTGATTTAACTACTCTCGCGCTGCCTCAGGTCCCCGCTTCATAGATGGCAATCAGTATATACCACTATGCCAGTGGCTTTTAAATCTTTGGTTATCCCCTGTTTAATTAATCCTGTTCCCTTGCGTCGAAAAGGGTTTAATGCGAATACTTTCAAAAAAATGAACAATGTGTCAATTGTTATTGTAGTACACAGTTTATCTAATTTCATTATTGATTAATTCTTCAATTGTTCATTTTCACAATTGGCACTCTAAACGTGTACTTGTTTGCATCACTTTTTGGAGAGCATTATGTACCACACATTTAAATGACTGTGATGCTGTATATATTTCAGGGACTACACTATGAGTTACTTATACTTATTTCTTTGCATTTCTTATATTTAGAGTTCATATGCTCACATTTGTCCTGAAGATGAACTCGAATAACTGAGTTCGAAACGTCGTCGACCTTACGCAACTTGAACCCTTTATACTAATTTAACAAAAAAGTGGTTCACAACTGTTGCCAATGCGATGTTCTCTTTTAAAGTTCACCCTCACCTTCACGTCACGCGTGCTGCTACGGAAGCATCTTGAAAAGGTGGGTTTTCAGGAGCCTCCGGCAAGCCAAGAGATTATTATTCTCACGAAGAGTGAGGGGGAGAGTGTTCCAGATCTTGGCGGCATTAAACGAGAATGAGCGACCACCTCATCTAGATCTTTGTATTTTCTTGGGGGTGGCCAGGCACAAGGAGCTGGAACGCAGAGTCCTGTGGGGAACATATGGAGTGACCAGGGAATGCGTGATGACCGGACCAGTTTTCCAGATGGCTTTGTGAGCCAGGCACATAGCTTTAAACTGTATCCTTGCAGAAATAGGCAGCCAATGAAGATTCTTCAGTGCTGGTTTTGCAGACTGCCACCGCGGCGTCTGGAAGAGCATGCGCGCTGCACAGTTCTGCGTTACTTGTAGTTTGTGGATAGTAAATTGGAGAGCCCCGAGATAAAGGGCATTCCCGTAGTCAAGGCGAGAGAGAATAAGGGCCTGTACCATAATTCTTCTCGCCTGAAAGGGAAGGAGGGGGATGATTTTTCGCAACATTCTCATCAGTCCATAGCAGGCGGCTGAGAGCTTGGTGGCCTGGTGGTTAAAATCAAGAGAGCTGTCAAGCCACATGCCAAGGCACTTGATCTGAGTCTTTGGAGGTGGAGCAGGGCCTAAGCAGACCGGCCACAGAGAAACAGGGATAGGGGATGGAGGATTACCCAGGAACATAATCTCCGTTTTGTCTCCATTGAGCCTGAGGCAGGAGAGTTCCATCCACTCGGCCACCGCCTCTAGGCAAGGGCCTAGGGTGCTAGACGACCCCTCAGAGTGATTTAGTGCTACCACTAACTGAGTGTCGTCTGCGTAGGTGATAATCTTAATGTCGAATGGATGGACAACCTCTGCCAGAGGACTCATGTATATATTAAAAAGCGTGGGGCTCAGGGCAGAGCCCTGTGGAACCCCACAGCTGAGGGGTAGCCGGGAGCACACCACATCTTCCTCAAAGACCTGAAAATATCGGTCACTGAGAAAGGACTGGAACCAGGTCAGTGCCATGCCTGACACTCCCATATTTTCAAGTCGATGGGCCAGAATGTTATGGTTAACAGTGTCAAATGCGGCACTGAGGTCCAGGAGGATAATTGCAGCTGTTCCCCCTCGATCCAGCAGCCTCCTTGCCTCCTCCGTCACCGTGAACAGGGCCGTTTCCGTCCCATGCTGAGGACGAAATCCTGTCTGAGAGTCACACAACAGGTTGTTAGATTCTAAATAATCAACCAGTATGGTGTTAATGTGTCTCTCAGTTTACTCAGCCAGGGGAGGAGGGAAATTGGGCGATAGTTGGCCAGATTGGACTGGTCTAGAGTGGGCTTCATTAAGAGGGCCCTAACCATCGCGCATTTCCATGCTGTGGGAACCATACCAGAGGCGACCGAGGAATTCAGAACATCAAGGATGACTGGGCGTGTGGATTTAATGACCAGGTTAAGATGTTGTGGGGGAGCGGGATCCAATGGGGAGCCTGAGATTACTTTAGAGACGACCAGGTCCAGAGACTCATCATCTAAGGGGGGAAACTCCTCTAATGAGCATTTGGCCGTGGAGATAGGGCTGCTTATTACCGTTGTCATGGGCTTGAGTGTAGTTTTAGAGAAAGAAGAATAGATGTTTTGAATTTTTTGATAGAAGAAGACTGCTAGATTGTTGCATCGTGTAAGAGCTCCTTCCGTTGTCGCAGGTCTCTGAGGAAGAGTGATAAGTGATTTTGCAATGCGAAAAATCTCCTTAGGGGAGTTAGCTGCTGTGCTAATTTTCTCATCATAAAAAATTGTTTGGGCGATTTTAATTTCAGATTTGTATAGCCTGATTGCTTTCCTATACTCCACTTTCCTAGTTTCTGAGAAGTCTTGTCTCCAACTTCTCTCTAGTTTTCTGCAGGATTGCTTTAATACCCTTAATTTAGGGGTGAACCAGGGAGCTGTTTTCTGTCTAGTTTTTTTATGAATAGGTTCCTTGGGAAGAACTAGGTCAAGGGAGCTTTGGATCCAAGTATTAAAATTACTATTCGCCAGATTGGGATTAGGATCCATGGACGGTCTTGTATTTTCAAGGGCTGCCATCCAATCAGTGGAGGAAAGCCTAGACCATTTCCTTCCCAAGGTAGATGTTGTTTCCTAGGGGATGGTGGCATGAAGGTGTCCCAAATTAGAGGGATTAGGAAATGATCCGTCCAAGGGAGTGGAGAGGGGCTCCCTACGACCAGGTTGTCCAGATTGCTGAATACGTGATCAAGGAGATGGCCCTTGATATGTGTAGAGGCAAATCCTTTTTGTTTAAGCTGGATCGCCAAAAGGCTCGAAAGAAGTTCACAGGCTACACGGTTAGAGGGATCATCTAAAGGGATATTGAAGTTGCCAAGTAGCGCAAAGTTAGCTGGAACCAGTGCTATATTGGCGGTTAAGGTGGAAAGATTAGGGAGAAATTGCCCTGGGACTCCTGGGGGGCGATAGATCAATAGACCGGAGAAGGTGCTCGTTGGTGAAAACTCTAGGGAAAAAGCCATGCTTTCACACTCTGATAGCATAGTCGGTGTGGTTCGACAATTAAAGGTATCTTTAAATATAATGGCCAGGCCTCCGCCTCTGCCCGATGTACGATCAGCTCTGAGTATTGAATAACCCTGGGGAAGGGCCTGAATAATGGCGGGGTCAGTTTCAATCTGAAGCCAGGTCTCTGTTAAAAAAAGAGCATCTGGCTCGAGCTCCTCTAATAGTAAGGCTATTTCGACTGAGTGTTTGGATAACGATCTGCAATTTAAGAGAAACATCCTTAATAGGGTGTTAGTATGAGGTCTAAAATGTTTATGAGGTGTAAACTGAAAATTGCAGTGTGGACAGTGGGAGGGGTTGTTGGTAATATTTAATAAATGTAATCATTTGGGATTAGTGTTCTTTCTCAGTTCAAGCAAAGAATGCGAGCTGTAAGTAGTTGGGCTTTTAGTAAAATGACCAGGGGTAGTGGCCCCTGGCCCGGTCGGGCGCAGACGGGCTTGCCTTTGGCGCACCTTTGGCGCATCATCGGCGCGCCCGCTGCGCTCGTCCGCTGCGCGTTAGCGCCATCCGCCCTGAAATAGATTAGATCACCTGAAGAGCTGGAGCGGCACCCTGCCAAGATGGCCGCCCAAAAATGGCACAACCAGGAAGTGGTAGGCTCGGTGATCTCCCTCCACACAACCAGCATGGGAATTGCTGTGGTGGACCGGGGAGTCGGCGAGCGTGTGGCAACAGGTAATGTGTGAATTCAATTTGCAATGTGACTTTTAAAAACAATACAAGTGCAATTCTAAAAACGATTTTACAAAGCGCTAGCGCAGCAGTGCGGGTCGAGCAGAACTCTGCCTCCTTTCAGTTACGCGTCAGCGCCCTGCCCCCTAAAATAGTCAAGACCGCCTGAAGAGCTGGAGCGGCACCCTGCCAAGATGGCCGCCCAAAAATGACACAACCAGGAAGTGGTAGGCTCGATAATCTCCCTCCACACAACCAGCATGGGAATTGCTGTGGTGGACCGGGGAGCCGGCGAGCGTGTGGCGACAGGTAATGGGTGAATTCAATTTGCAATGTGACTTTTAAAAACAATACAAGTGCAATTCTAAAAACGATTTTACAAAGCGCTAGCGCAGCAGTGCGGGCCGAGCAGAACTCTGCCTCCTTTCAGACCACTCACACATCTATGCACAGTCAAACACCTCCCACCCACCCACACACACACTCAGTCTCCCATACAAATACTCAGGCAACCAATCAATAACCCATATAGACACTCATGTAGCTACTGACCAACCCATGCAGCAGCTTACACAACAACAGACAGACTGATACAGACATTCACACAGTTTAGTCACTAATCCATGCATTCAGTAAAACACATTTAATCACTCACTTATACAGTCAGTCACGAACCTACTAAATCCTCCATCCAGACACTTATACACCCATTCATTCTTCAATACACCTTTGCATATATATAAAACATATTTAAACTTTACAGAAACACATAGTCACTGGATGATATAATCAGTGATGTCATTTGAGATGACATTAGTGACGTGATCAGTGATGTCACTGACCATGTCATGAATGATGTAATATGTGACGTCATCAGCAGTGCATTGTGGGTGCGTGAGTTATAGTTAGCTGAAATCACTATAACGGTGGAATTTCTCTGCTTTTGTACGAATTAAATGTTCAACTAACTATAACGTCCCTGAAACCTATGGTTTTTTCAGTGAATATATATATATATATATATATATATATATATATCTATATATATAAATATATTTATATAGAGATATATATATATATGTATACAAACAGTACAATACAACATTAAAAAAGTGACTCTACCATATTGCAAATATACAAACAACCAAATATAACACTCTCAATTGACCCATTGTGGGCAAAGATAGACCAATATTTCGAGGACACGATCCAGGCATATACATAGTAAAAGTGCTCCCACTGAACGCCCCACCGACGTAATCTACCTTAATAGGTTTCCTGTCCGTCCCCACAAGGTCCAACAAGCAAATATGTGTAGCTGTCGGTGCAGCCCCATTTATACGTAGCCATTCGTTGACCTAAAACAGCTGTGAAAGATTAGCTGCTACAAGACAGAAATAACCAAAAGCATAATATGTATATAAAAATAGCAGCCATCATAGAATGGTGATGATAAAACAGCAACATTAGTGTGATGCGCGCGATTTTCGATTTTTAAAATGTTTGACGCTCAAGAAGGAAAGATATTAAACACAACCAGAAATGATAATATCACCTATGTTAGCTGACACAATAACTCGAGTTGAGGTGGGCCGATGTTGAATATACCTAATGTGTTTACGTGACCGAGATAATAAGATCGTTACTTAAGGACGTAAATGCAGCAGCCATCTTAGATTGGCAATAAATCAGCAAAATGATATAATATAGAGCTCCAAAAAATGATAAAGACACCCATGAGACGAGGATGCGACACAAATAATGGTGTCACATGAATTGTCATGACCAAAAAAGCCCTTCAATTCAAGCAGTCTGATATTATAAATGCATACTGTAGGAACGTGGTATCTCACCCCAACTTTTTGCTGGTGTCATTATGTTTTACTGACTGGGATCCTGCTAATGAGGACCCCAGTCTCTGTGCATCGGGGTGTGGTCATTTGCAGTGAGGCTCTGATTTGAGGCCCTGGCTGGGCCTGCAGAGGTCTGTGGTTGAAGAGAATTTAGGGCAGTGAGGCCCTGGTAGACGGTGCCGCGTCACTGCAGTCCCCACCTGTCTGACCTGATGATTAACCCATATCCCCCTTGTCCAACATCACATGCCTGTCTGGGGCAGAGAGGAGGCCTGCCCAGGTCCTGGACTTGGATCCCCCTGCGGTACACAGAGGGATTCCCAGACTGTGGAGGGAACCGGCTCTCTGGAACTGCTCATACACTGTCCCCTCTCAGGGCCTCCCCACTTTTAGACTGAGAGTCTCCTGCCCTCATAGGCTACCAGATCATCGCTCATTGCACAGATGGTCCATACAGGAGGTGACTGAGAATGATAGAATATAGGCAACCTGATACTCTTGAGATTAACCCTGGAGTGATTACACTGCTGAAGATGGGGAAGCCCAGAGTATAGACGACAAGAGAGGCAACGGACCGAGGGGAAGATACTCCTGACCAACAGCCAGAGACCGCAATGGGGACTGATCCGGTTCAGCAGCAATTGGCCAAGATATTAAAGGCCATAGCAGATACTATGTCCACCCTCCGCCAAGACATTAGCACAGTATCAGTCGACCTGGGGTTGCTCCGTACTGAACACAGCAAACTGGTGGAGAGGGTGGGGATTGCAGAAACTTCCATTGTGGATCTTCGACCTACGTAACAATCGCTGGCTCATAAAGTTGAAGAGCTCACAGACCGGGTTCATACCTGTGAATACAGGGCAGAAGATGCTGAAGGTTGTAGTAGGAGGAACAATATTCAGGTGGTTGGACTACCAGAGGGGATAGAGGGCAAAGATATGTTAACCTCCCTTGAAATCTGCCTCCGTACAGTGGTGGCCCCGGAGGACCTCTCTGCTTTCTGTGCTCTTGAGAGGGCCCACCGGATCCCTGCCCGTCCACCAGCACCGGGACACCCTCAGCGCCCACTGGTGGTGAGACTCCTGTACTTTAGAGACAGGGATACCCTTCTGCAGATAGCAAGAGCTAAAAGCCCATTTGTGATCAATAACAGCAAGGTATCAATCTTCCCTGACTATATCCCCAGCAGGGGCGATGATCCTCATTAACAGAAGTGAAGAAGGCGCTACGGGACGCAGGTCTGCAATACTCCTTAATGTTCCCAGCTAGACTCCACATAATACTAGATGGGAGAACTCATTTCTGTGATAATCCTGATGTGGCCTGGAAATGGCTTAAAGCCTTTAAGTCAGGCGTTTCATCCTCAATGATAGACTCTGCTACTGGAAGTCGATACTTTCCCGCTGTGAAGCGGACCCGAAAGAGACCCAAACGTAGACCATCTAAGAAGCTGAGCCCATCCCAAACAGAGAAAGAAAGATCTGCTGCTCTTCAGGCAATGGCAGAAATCATGATACCTAGAGAGTCAGTATCAAAGGCTGGTTCGCTGGGGACTGAGGACTCCGAGTCAGACTCGCCTCAAACAGACAGAATTCTGTTGCCACAGGTTACCCCCAGAATGATGGATGGTCTCTGAATGGACAGCCTGTTGGATGATGTGAGGTATAATTGTGAACTGGAACACTCTGCAGGTATCGTAAGTCAAGAGGGCTAGAGTTATTGGTACCAGTGCCGGCGCGGGCTGGCAAGACTTCCACGACACTTGAACAGCAACCTACCCCATCCAGAAGTCCCCATCCAGGTTTGGTTGGTTCCTTCTGCTGAGAAAGATATACTGTTTGCAGTTTGGGCAGCTGGCCGTCACCAGACTGCTCTGGGGAAAGGGAGTTTGGCTCTGTTGGGTGTTTTTTTTCATTTGCTATGTTTTGGTTATGCTCTGTTGCAGGAGAGGTGCTACACACTTTCGGAGGGGTGAGGGGGGGCTTAGTGGGGGTGGGGGAAGGAGACAGAGGTTGACTTCCTTTGAATGGCATCCACACATCACACACTGAAACTTATGACATGGAATATCAGGGGGATGGGGACAGCCGCAAAACGACATATTTTTTATTTTTATTTTACGGAGTTTTATATAGCGCGAACTTGACCCAAAGGTATCGGGTATCAGAGCGCTTTACATATCACCAGTTGCATTACATGAGGACACATTCCTTTTTTTTGTTAGGCACAGGGAGATTAAGTGATTTGTCCAGAATCACAGGATGTTCAGTTTCATTGCCGAGACTCGAACCCAGTTCCCTAGATTCGAGATCCCCCCGTGCCTAACAAAAATGAATGTGTCCTCATGTAACGCAACTGGTGCTATGTAAACTGCTCTGATACCCAATACCTTCGGGTCAAGTTTGCACTACATAAACTTCGTAAAAAAAAAAACTGAAATCTCAATAGCATCCAGTCTACTAAAAAAACATTATAATATAAATTAAAACATTAAACTATTTAAAATCTTTAAACTTACATTTCCCACTCCTGTCAGTGCATCAGTAGGGAAAGTGTTGGATAGCGGAGGGGTAAAAACTACTATTCCCACTCCATGGAGTGCAACAGTAGGGAAAGAGTTGGATAGCGGAGGGATAACATTTACTATTTCTACTCCAGTCAGTGCAACAGTAGGGAAAGTGTTGGATAGCGGAGGGGTAAAAATTACTATTCCCACTCCAATGAGTGCAACAGTAGGGAAAGTGTTGGATAGCGGAGGGGTAAAAATTATTATTTCCACTCCAGTGAGTGCAACAGTAGGGAAAGTGTTGGATAGCGGAGGGATACAACTACCATTCCCACTCCAGTGAGTGCTACAGTAAGAAAAGTGTTGGATAGTGAACGGGTAAAAATTACTATCCCCACTTCAAATAGTGCAACAGTAGGGAAAGTATTGGATAGCGGAGGGGTAAAACTTACTATTCCCACTCCAGTCAGTGCAACACTAGGGAAAGTGTTGGATTGCGAAGGGGTACAAATTAGTATTCCAACTCCAGTCAGTTCCAAATTAAAAACAAACAAAATGTCAACAACAAAAAGAAATGTCTTAAAGACAAAATAAATAAAACAATATGTGAATATGTTCAAAATCAAAATACAAATATATTTAATATTAACGATTAAAAAAATAAAAACATAGTATAATGTTAACCACATATGACAAATACCTACAAATACATTAAATAAAATAAAAACATAATTTTCAAACAAATAAATATTTTTAATTAGAAATTATTTTAGAAACAAAAACATCAATTTAGTTTTTTTATTTCCTACCCTATAACACCATACAATTCACAACCCACATCTAAATTTTAAAAAACGTACTTCCATAATTAACATAATTATCAATTAAAGAAATATTATTAATTAAAAAACAAATTAAAATGTACAAAATTAACTAACCTCCTGCCCCTTACCCCTATAATCCCCAAAACCCACAGCTAAAATTAAACTGTAAAAAAATTATTTACACAATTAAAATGTATTTTCAATTGAAAAATGTAATAGTATTTAACAACTAATTATAAAGTAAATAAAATTAATTTACTCCCCTCCCTTTACCCCTATAAAACCAAAACCCAGACAAAAAATAAACAATTACCCTAATTAATTATCAATTAATTAATATTAATGATCAATTCATTATTAATTAATTAAACATAAATTACTTCACCCCTGTATCTCAATACACCCAACAACCCACACATAAAATTAATTACACAATTTCCATATATAAATTTGAATGAATTAATATTAATTAAACATAAATTGCTTCCCACTGTTTACCCCTATAAACCCCACAGCCTGCACCTAAAATGTATTACACAATTTCCATATTTAATTATCAATGAATGAATTATTATTAATTAACAACTAATTATTAAATAATTGAACATAAATTGCTTCCCACTGTTTACTCCTATCAACCCCACAATCTGCACCTAAAATGTATTACACTATTTCCATATTTAATTTGCAATTAATTCATAATATAAATTAACAACTAATTATTAATTAATTTAAAATAAATTACTTCCCACCCTTTACCTCTATAAACCCCACAACCAGCACATAAAATTAATTACACAATATCTATATTTAATTTTCAATTAATTAACCCATGCCTAATTTGTATTACACAATTATCAATATTAGTTACCAATTAATTACTATTAATTAACAACCAATTAATAATTAATTAATAATAAATTACTTCCCACACTTAACACTGTAAAATCTCAATTAAATAAACATTAATACATGAGAAATAATAATTGATTTCTTATAATTAAATTACTTCTCACCCTATTCCCCTATAAACCCACAACCTGATACGGCACTAAAAAACTCAAAATGTAATTAAAATAAAATTGATAACTACTAAAAATGTAATACATATATTAAAAGACAAACAATACTCGTACAAAAAAGTACATCACATACATTTAAAATATCTACTAAAATACATAACACTATGTAAAAAATCGAAATTTTAAACTACTATATTTTTGCAAACGATATTGATGACTTCTATATTTCTAAAAATGATATTTCTTACCTTAAAATAGATATTCTTGACCATGATATTCTTGCTGTCGATATTTCTGTGTCACAATATTTACAACTCGATATTTGTGTAAGTCGACATTTCTAACTCGATATTTTGTCTAAATAGCACCACACTGGACCAGTGGCATCCCCCACTGCTGGGAGCCGAGACTCACAGCAACAGGATTCAGAGATTGGATGGGACATTGTGGGCTAGAAGATATTTGGAGGACACAACACTTGGAAGATAGAGACTATCATTCTACTCCTTGATACACCAAGTGCACACAAGGATAGATACATTTCTTTGCTCCCCTGGCTTGGGACATGCAATCACCCACACTAAATACTTGGGGCGCAACTTTTCTGATCATAGTCTCTTACTGATGACCTGTCAACCAGTGGGGAAGAGACCATTTGCCCCACTATGGCGTCTTAACATGCAGATGTTTGAAGACCCTTGTTTTAAGTAGTCCATGGGTTCTGCCATGGATGCTTACTTTGTCACCAACACACACACAGCTTCCACAGTGCTGGTGGAGTGGGAAGCATTTAAATAGGTGACAAGGGGGTTTTGTTTTGGACAATCGATCGGGGTGCAGCGAGAACTGAACTAGGAAATAAGGAAATTAGAAGATAAGCTACAGGAGTTGGACAACGAACAGGGCCAGGACGTTGCACGAAATGGGCTACTAAAGGAGACACAAATACTGCACCATCAAGCCCTCGAAAAGCTGAGGTGGTACAAGTACAAGGGGTTCATTACTAAGGTGCATGAGGAAGAGGGGAGACCTGGCCGCTTATTAGCATGGCTGATTTAACCAGAAACCCCGATTAGTCATGTACGACAGGAATGAACCAATCGATCAATGACGCAGAGGAAATCAACAGCCTGTTCCATGACTATTATGAATCCCTATATAAGGCACACTCCCAGGTCCCGCAAGAAGTACAGAGAGCTTTTCTGTCTCTGCTGCCACTTGTCACAATAGATCTACAAGTAAAGGCAACCCTTGGTTGCCCCATTGAGATCCAGGAAATCCAGGTGGCAATCAATAGCATGGCCACAGGTAAGACCCCAAGCCCAGACAGTCTTCCTACAGAATTTTATTCTGTATACGCTCCGAAACAGGCTCCCTGCCTGGAGACCATATATGCAGAATCACTGCAACTCGGGTGACTCCCTGCATCTGTCAGAGATGCATTGGTGGTTCCACTCCCCAAGACGACCCTGAAGGGGGCCCGGGTCTCTGATTTTCGACCTCTCTCCATGCTCAACCTGGATTTTAAAAATCCTGAGCAAGATACTGGCGCCCTGTATACTACCACACAGGTCCACGCTAATACATACAGATTAAAATGGCTTTATCCAGACAAGAAGCACCTCCAACAACTTGCGCAGACTGTATTCAGTGCTGTACCATCCTGATGTGAGGCTTCTTCCTGGGGCTGCCCTTCTGTCAATAGATCTAGAGAAGGTCTTTGATACTATTAGATGGGATTTTTATTTGAAACCATGACACGCAGGGGTCTGGGCGAAGACTGAAGACTAGTAGGAAAAAATCAGAGTCCTTCAGCAACAGGACCAGGATTTCACAAGGCTTCGCTTCCTGTTCTCTTCCCTTTCAAGTGTGCCCCAAAGGCTATATATAAACCCAGAGACAAGCATTTGGTAGGACAAAAGCAGTCCTTCTGCAACCAGATAGTGGATCCACAAGAATTGTCTTTAATTCTTGTTCTCTTCACTGACAAGTGTTCCCCAAGTGTTATAAGTGAACCCAGCAAATCTGTCAAGCAGGATTTGACACTCCCCAAGATTTAACACAGGAGGGTCAAGATGATGCTCAGAGCCCCCACCCAGGATATTGAGAGTCATCTCTGCCCATTTACGTCAGCCTATTGTTTGCTCATGAGAAGCTTTTCACACCTATTCACAGCTATTCTAGGTGAATTACTGACAGGGAGAAGCTGGATAGCAAATGCAAAGTAGCCTCCAAGAACTTGAGGCAGAGAAAAGGTAACTTTCTAAAATATATTTTCCCTTATTTATTAGAAATTTGAATTCACCACTGAATTGGATATTTGTTAACTATTAAAAAAGTTGTTTAATTATTTTTCTTGATGGTCCCTTTTCTCTGGTTTCTACATGAGAGTTAGGCCTTCCATAGTGAAAGTAGCTTTTGGGTACTAGTCAACTTAAAGACATGTTAACATTTAGGCCCTCATTACGATGTTGATGGGTCCACCACTGACAGGCCGTTGGTGGCGGGCCCACCTACATCTGTGAAAGCAGTCTGACCATCAGATTATGATCTGGTAGTTGGTGGCATAGGGCAGAGGGACTGATCGCTGCTTTACCAACGGGCTCAAGGAGCCCGTCGGGGCTTGGGTGGGACCATAATCCCTACAACAGGTGCAGTGCCTGCTCAGGCACCGCCATAGTGATAATAATGTCCGTTTCCCTCTGCCTTTTCATGCGGTCCACTTGCCATGAAAAAGCAGACGGGAAGGGATTTTTGGGGTCCCAAGCTATGCCTCCACTATGGGTCAGGGGGTCACACATTATACCCCCCCAAACACCCATGCACCATGCACCCTGTACCAAGCACCACACGGTGCCTGGCACACAGTGCAGGGATGGTTGTAAAAATGCCTTTTGCCATTGGGGCTTGTTCCGCTGCACTTTTCTGGGTCACAACACAAGCCTCAATTAAAAAATGCATGTTACCGACCGCCTTCACAGTGGTTGGATCATAATAAGGCGGGTGAAGCAGCTGACTACATGTCAGTCACACTCCATCCCGATACGATGTCGGGCAGACGTTCATCTGACCGGCATCGTAATGAGGGCCTAAATTTCTAGATAACTTGCCTTTAAATACCATTCACTTTACCCTGTAGGCTACAAGACCTACACATAGGTGACTTACTAATATTTAAAAGGAAGGTTATGATCTGTCAAAAGAGCCTATTTTGGCAAGTCAATTTGCAATTTTTACACCGCTACAGTCAGACTACAGTGGCAGACCTAAAGCCATGTTTGCACTGCTGCTATAGTGAATAGCATAATAGGTGCTGCAGTCTACTAGTTTCATTTAATTTCCAGCTTTGGCTACATCTTGTACCACAAACTAGAGACTTATAGGTAAGGAAAATATGGCAATTATGAATATGCCAATTGACCAAGTAAGAAGGGACAGAACAGGCACTTTACTACTGGCTAGCATGGGTAAAGTACGCAGAGTTCTAAAGCCCAGAAATATATATCACGCAAAAGATCGAGGGTGACCACACATAAAAGACAGATTTTCTACAAACCTACAATAAGCCCACCTGAAAGGTTTGCAATGATGTCCCCATCTCCACTCACTATATTCGTCAGACATAATATTGAACTTTGGGGCCTCATTCCACCTGTACGACTAGGAGCCATGCACAAGCTGTCCCACTTAAGATAATGGTGAATAGGTGGCGGGTGTCCGACGGGAGCACAAACAAGATTTAGAAGCCTCAACTGGCGTAGAGGATGAAAAAAGAGCAACGTTGAGGCCAGCAAGGTCCAAGGGACTCACCAACATCAGGAGAGTCTGAGCAGGCTCAAGCAAACAGTGGAGCCCACTGAAGCAAGGGAAGACCCTCATGAGAAACCACAGGCCGAAGGCACAGGAGTCGCAAGAGGACCTCAAGCAGCACACCAAAGATGAGGGTTCCCTTCAGGTTCTTTTACAGACCACAAGTCTGTAAAAGAACCTGGATGAAGAACAGCAAGACCAGGAACAGCAGTAGGCTTTCTTGGTGCAGTCTCAGTTCCATGAAAAGTCAAATGAAGACATAGGTGCTGATTAGGATCCTGGAGAAACCGGGTACGAACCGTCGGACGGAGGCTATTCTCCGTCCGACTCGTACCCGGTTGTAAAACTTTACAAACATGCAAATACGATTCGCACGGAAACACCATTTCCGTACGAGTCGTACAAAACACCGACCGACGAAAATATACATACGAATGTGATCCGGGAATGCTCCGACGTGACGTCGATACGCTCTCAGGCAGCATTTCACGACCCAGGAAGTACGAATCGAACCGACAGCAGTCCGGACGGCAATATTTTTACGGCACCCAAAAAGTGCCGGAAAAGCGAAGTACGCCGCGAAACGACCAGATTAGGGGGCCGGGTATGCGAAGTACCCCCCCCCAGCCCCCGTGAGTACGCCGAACCCCCCGTGTATGTACACCCGTGTACGTACGAGTCGAACCCCCCCGTGTATGTACACCCGTGTACGTACGAGTCGTACCCCCACCCGTGTATGTACACCCGTGTACGTACAAGTCGAACCCCCCGTGTATGTACACCCGTGTACGTACGAGTCGTACCCCCACCCGTGTATGTACACCCGTGTACGTACGAGTCGAACCCCCCGTGTATGTACACCCGTGTACGTACGAGTCGTACCCCCACCCGTGTATGTACACCCGTGTACGTACGAGTTGAACCCCCGTGTATGTACACCCGTGTACGTACGAGTCGTACCCCCACCCGTGTATGTACACCCGTGTACGTACGAGTCGAACCCCCGTGTATGTACACCCGTGTACATACGAGTCGTACCCCCCGTGTATGTACACCCGTGTACGTACGAGTCGAACCCCCCATGTATGTACACCCGTGTACGTACGAGTCATACCCCCACCCGTGTATGTACACATGTGTATGTACGAGTCGTACCCCCACCCGTGTATGTACGGTGCGTACCCCCAGCGCTACGCGCTGGGGGTACGCACCGTACATACACGGGTGGGGGTACGACTCGTACGTACACGGGTGTACATACACGGGGGGGTTCGACTCGTACGTACACGGGTGGGGGTTCGGCGCGTACATACGGGGGCTGGGGGAGTGGTTCGGCACGTACATACGGGGGCTGGGGGGGTTGTTCGGCGCGTATGTGGGCACATGTCTCCATGGTTGCTATGGGAGTTCGGTGCGGACGGTGTTTTTTCCATACGGTTGTAACATCGGACGCACGGGATGGATCGTACTTGCGCGGTGGGACTTCACTTTTCACATTTGTACGGTAAATCGTCCGGGGACGTGTCGGACACATTTTCCGACCCGAGGACGTGTGGGGAATTATTCCCAATGCGATTCGTATGGAGTTTTTCCCATGCGAATCGTACTTGGCAGTTTGTACGGCACTTGTACGATTCGTACGGTAAAAAGACCGGATACGAGTCGTATGGGGAAATTTTTTCCAGGATCCTAATCGGCACCCAAGTGTCCAGAGCAACCTAGTTTCAGGGTTGATTCTAGTCCCACGATGAATCTAAGTACCCACCACAGGTAAGCCCTTAAGTTACCTAAGGAAACAACTCAGGGGTCCCTCCCAGTCTGCGGTCGGCAGCAGCAGCAGCTTACTTGCAGACCCTGAAAGGCTGTACGATTGTGTGCCCATTTGATTTGCATACACATTATGTACTTGCTCAAATTCCTCTCTGCCCAACCTGAAAACTGAATCTTTGGTTACATGGCTGTAATGGAACGTTGCATGCCCTTCTATCCATCATGTTGAACTCATTTAACTCTAAAATAATGTACGTTTATCCTTGAAGCGCCTATCTCCCTATCCAATCACATAGCTCCAATAGCCCTATGTTTTAGTGCTTGTGCCATCTTCCTTTGTACACAATCCAGATGTGACCTTGAATTCCAAAACTAATCATCAAGAATCAATTTATTCTAGTGAAACAACTGAGTTCAAGTAAGGAAAATCGGAACGAATCGTCCACTGCTACCATTAGACACAGCCAAAATTCCAATCAAAGAAGCAGTCATAAACAAAGTTACATAATGTAATAGTCATCTGTTTGTTATTGAGTCTCCTGTGAATAAGGGGAAACTGAGAATCGTTCTCTGCCTCTCTCCAAACACAGACTATAAGGACATTTTAATAAGTCCAAGTGTTTGGTTAAGTGTATGGTTCTTTACCTCAGCTGAGGCGCTGGAACATTTTTCCTGTCCTAATCATATGTTCAGCAATAGTCAAATGCTCAATAAGCTAAGAGTATGCTGTAATGGTAAGAACAACCTGGCTTTGACAAGTTTGTGTCCTTATTAATTCATTAAATGTTTCCAATCGAATACCGGCTGTATCTAGCTTGGCAAAGTCACTCTATAGCCCTTCAGACTCAGAAGAGTTACAGTTGCATAACTGTCCTATTTCTACAATCGGATTGCCCTTCCCCAGTGTTTCTCAGCCTTTTGACTTCCATGGGCCCCCACTGAATCATTACTTGAATCTGGGACTCCCCACGAAGTCATTACTGGAAGTCGGGGACCCCAGATTAAGCAATTTCTATGATTTGAACCTCCAAAAATACACAAAAAATATAAAAACAAGTATACAGCAAAAAAAATACTTAAATGTTAAAATATTTTGTTTAATTCACAATTACATTTAGAAAAAGTTTAAACATGTTCAAATATTGCTCCATTAATTGTATATACTTTATTAATTTTAACATTATTTAAAATTGGTAAACAGTTGTGTACTCCCTGAGTATGCCTCTTGGGCCCCCAGGGGTCCTGGGATCACAGGTTACGAACCACTGCCCTACACGCATCAAACTCCGAACATGTGTGATCAGTGTTTTATCAATGAAGAATCTTACTGAATTTTTCCACAACTATTTACAATGTTGAGACTTGATACAATACAGAAATTTCGAATAAATTTTTAGCAATACGATAAAAATAATTATCAGTAAAGCGTATGGGTTTACAAAGGTTAAAAAGAATTAATTGTGACTCATGTTTACAAAATCTTTCACAATTATCAAAATATGTGTTTCTGATTTTAATGCTGGCCGATGCTTCCCAGACTTTCTGGCCATATTTAGGGTCAGATTATGATCTCGTGAGGAAGGCCTCCTGACGGGTACTGGAACGTGCGAATCTGATTTGGCGCCTATGTTTCCGACCGAGTCTTCACCTGCTCTGAACGACCAAGTTGGATGTGAAGATCTTGTCCGCGTCAAACAAATTGTTTCCAGAACCCAATCCTGTATGACCTTCACGTTCGCAGACGAATCGTGCCACACAATGGGGACGGATTCCAACCGAGCAAGTACAATGCACGATTCAGTCAGCTGTATCACCTTGGTCTCAGCGAGACGAATCGACTGTCGGAATCAGACTTCAGGGGGGCCATAGCAGGCGCCCCTTCACCCGAATTGGTCACAGGGGTCCCAATGGGTCCCCCCGATCCATGCATGCATAGTGTGGTGGGCAACATGGAGTGCTCGCCACAGGGTGTACACGTTTCCCCACCCACCCCTTTTGTGTACGTGTCGGTACATGGGCTCCCATAGAGTTCAATGGGATTTCGAGCGAACCGAGTCCATCACAATACGGCTGCATCGTACTCGTTTGGTCGGACTCGCACAGCGCAATTCGCTTGAAAAGCCCTCTGGATCAGAGTCATACGTAGGGCTTTCCTAGCAAGATTGTAATCTGGCCCTTAGTGTTTCTCCTGGAGAACGTGGATCTTAAATTGTCTTCAAACCTTGTGAATCTATTGATACTCTGAATTAATTCCTCAAAGAAGTTCTGTGTTTCCTTGTATCTATGGCAGTGTACAACAAAGTGTACCTTGTTCTGTACGAGGCCCAATTTACATTGTTGATACATCCTGTGTATATCTGTGTTTCTGGGTCTGACTCCGACACAATCTTTCAGTCTCTAATCTGTGACTGCTGATCCTGTACTCGACCATCAGCTGCTTGTGTTTGAGGTTCTTCACTTTGATTGGATATCATATTAGAAGTTCGTTCTTATCTAGTAGACTGTAACATTTAGTTTTGCTTTTTAATGTGTTCTCTGTGTTTGTGTATCATTGTTCAGCTATGTTTACTTGCAGGCACATGGAGCACGATTCTGGGTTTCTGTAAGAAGTGTATGCTTAGATTTTCATGTGTGAAGATTGTCTCTAATCAAAAGTAGTTTATCATCTCATTTTGCTGCGTTTTTAGGATTTTGGACTGAAAATTGTTTTGTTCTATAAAGAATTTTGTGATCTACATTTCTCTGTAGAGCAGGACTGGAATGGTGATGTTGCCAGCTCTGCTAGCATGGCTGGAAGATATTCCTAAGGACCATTAGGGCATCTATACAGAATATCAGTGGCACATTTTCGGATTGACTTTCCTTCCGCTTGGTGTAATCTTCAATGCAGGCAAGTGACTTTGCTACTGTAGAGACGTTTCTTTGGTGGTGGGAAATCCAGACACTTCAGTATTACTCTCGTTGCACAGAAGGCACTTGTGACTTTATCCTTGATGCATTTCAGAGTTAAAGTGAATGTTCTAGAAGAGCAGAATATTATTCTCAAGTGAGTCTATCTGACGGTGAGCTTGATACTTTCCTTATTTATCTTAAACTAGTCCATTTTTTGTACATTAGGCTTTTTCAGGAAAACCAGAATTTATGTTTTCTTTCAGGCTCCTTTTGTTACAGTAGTTTTCAAGTGACTTAACGCTTATGTTAGACCTTAAACCCTTGGGTGGTAGCCCACCAAAACCTTTTGCCCTCACCCATATTATTTTTGCTGGATTCTTTTTTGCTGGCTGTAGGACTGTGTATTTTGCCAGTGCTAACCAAGGCTAAAGTGCTTGTGCTCTCTCCCTACAACATGGTAAAATTTGCCTACACCTGATTGGCATGTCTAATTTACTTGGAGGTCCCTAGTATATGGTAGTACATGTATCCAGGGCCTGTAAATAAAAAGCTACTAATAGGCCTGCCGCACTTATTGTGTCACCTGCTCCATTAGCCCTTTAAAACATCAGATCTGCCACTGCAGCCTGTAGAGCAGTCTAAAACAGCTTTTCGGTTTGGCAAAATAAATCTTTTTGAGTACTTATAAGTCAACCATAAAGTAGTTCCCAATAGCTCCTAGTGCAGGGGGCATGGTATTTAAAAAGAAAGACGAGTAATCAAGTTTTTTATGCTCTTGTAGTGGAAATCCTCTAAAGTTGCTTTTCACTGTGGTGAGGCATATCTCTCCCATTTATAAAGGGTTGGTTACCTTTTTATATTTATTAAGTGCTAACTTTGGATTGAAACCAGATAGGGATATGCTGTTTGAACTCAAATTAATTTTAATTTTAAATTCTCTTTAATTGTAAAGTTTAAGTTTAAGTCATATTTTCTGAAAATTCCACTTTTAGAAAGTTGGCATTTTCTTGTCCTAACCATTTGGGCCTTCTACCAGTATCGTGGGTCACATGGCTGTGAATGGCTCTGTGGTTTGTGTATTTATACCATATGGTGAGACAAAGGAGACTAGGCATGGGAAGTATTTTATCCTCACTCTGATATAAGTAAGCTACTGAGCCATTCATTTCTGCTGAGCCTTATAATGTGTTGTCACACATTTTTTATCTTAACTCGCTTCTCTTTTTCCCTATTCCATCTAGCTCTTTCTTGGGATCCTAATTATCTGAGTACTGATGCTAATCCTGCACCCTTTATGGGACTGAAATGCTGTCTACCTTCATGACAGATTTGCTTGAATAACTTTGTTTTCAATTTATCTTGTTGAAACCTTTTTTGAGACATATTTGGTGTCATATTCACACGTCGCGTTTGTAAGAGCACTGAACACTTTTTTTCCCTCTCTGACACTGTTTCTGAAACTCCCTTGTGCTTATACCAGCTGTAGACTAACTAATTATTAAAAATTGAACATATTACTATTTATGCCTTATGTTTTTCACAATAGGGACCATTGTTTCTTGTTTTGTATGGCATACCCAGGTTCCTATTGAGTGCAGGGTTTTCCTTGTGTTTGATGAAAACTAGAAATAATTAGCGGCTGCATTCATGCTTTTTTTGGTGTTTATTCGTTTAATTGTTTCTTAAACTCTTCCATCGTTTGTTACTTAAACTTCCACCCATGCCACTTCCAAGTAGTTTTATGAGAGCTTCTTAGAGCCAGATGCAGCTCAAGGCTTTTAGAAAACTGCCAAAATATGAATATATTTTACATCTTAGATTCTATGTATGCATTGAATTCTTAATGTGTGTGAAGGCGTGAAGTGTATATGTGGTTCTGTTACTGGGCAATCATCCTATTTGGCTTCTGCCGTGAACATTTTTGTCACTGATGTATGTCTGTTTATTATTTTCCTGATAATAGCAAAGAAAGTCTTTCCCAGGTTGGCACTAAAACAGATACTCTAATTGTTCTGATCTTAACTGTCTCTTTTTGTATAGAGGTATGTTAACCCATCCTACTTTCCATTCTTTGGGGAAATTACCTGAGTTGAGTGCTCCCGTTCACTAGTTTTATTACTGAGTATCACAAGGTGGGTTGAACCTTTTATTTAGTTTTGTGCCAGTTGTTGGAGTGCACATGGTATTATGCTTAACTGTTGTTTACAATTACCTTGTCTGTTGTAAGACGTTCCTTTTTTGGGCTTTTGATAAAATAGTTGTGTTTTTTTCACTTAGAGGCCTAGCTTTTCCCTACTTTTTTTTAACTAACTTCATCTACATACTCAAAAAGAGCTTGCATTTACTCCTCACGGTCACCCCACCTGCACCCTCTTTTGTTCTCATCCAAACTTTGCTCATAAACACTGCCGACTCACCTTTACCCTCTGCAATGCACCACGCTTCAATAATATGTAGAGGTGGACGGAATTTGCGAAAGTGACTTTTGCGAAAATGTTAAAAATCTCCGCAAACACGCGGAAATATCGCGAAGATGCGGAAGTTTTTTTCCCGCCCGTTCGCGGTATTTTCTGCGTGGTCGCGGCTCACCAACTTACCCATGTGGTTGCTCGCGGGCGCGGCCATCTTGTTTTCACTCTTCTCGCGGTGCATGATCGCGAGAAGAAAGACGTGATCGCGCGACCAATGACATTACTGCGGGCGCGAACTGTCGCGAGACAGCGCAAATGGCTACCAACAATCCAACATCTCGTGGAGAACGCGACCGGATCGGGAAAACTTGTCGGCGAACGCGGGGATTCAGGTAAGGCGATCGCGCGCGCGCGAGAATGTATTATTTTACAGCGCGAGCAAGAAACAAATTATCGCTAAGTTGCGGAATGTGGAAATTTTGACATTTTCGCGCTCTCCGCGGAACGCGAAAATGTCAAATTATCGCAATTTCCGCGAGCGGAACGGAAATTTAGCCCAGGCCTAATAATATGCCACGCATCCTGCATACTCCCTTTCTGCCAGAACATTCTCTGTGCTAAAGCTTTTTGTTATTATAGGACGGTGATGCTTTATAGTTTGCTTTTCATAAATAAGCATCAAGCACATTTATACAAAAAAAATGTGGTGCAAGAAATACAGTATATTTATTGGCTCGTCAAAGTGTAGATGCAGTCATTAAAAAGACACATTTCAACAAGTGTAGAGGGGCGCTAACCCTAAGTCTGGGAGGGGGGTGTAGGGCCTAGCTGCCTCAGGCATAAATAATTGCACACACCACAACTTGCAGCTACATACGTGCACTGGCCACGAGTGATGCACGCACCTTTATTTATAACCTGTGGGCTCAGCCAGGCCCTCAGGTTGCGAACTGCAACATTTAGTGATAGTAGCTGTATGGCTCACTACATCCCTCATAACCTGAGATTAAAAATAACAAGGAAAAGACATAGAAAATACATTAGTACTCATGGTGGATAGCTCTCACATGTTAACCACGTTACATAGCAGACAAAGTCTCCCAGTCTCTGGCTGGGCCGAGGATTGGCCCTCAGATGATAGGGATGCCCTCATTGTGTCACTGGCACATCACCCCCCCCCCCCACTGGAGTTTTAGCTGTTGGAGGTGTCTTCAACCCCCCTGGCATGTTCTGTTGTGGATTCTCCTGGTTTTCTCTTTCAGGACTGTCAGGAAATGTTTCCCATTCCATAGCACTCTGCTTCCATACGGGCACATCGTTCTTCTCTTCACCTTCCTGGCACCGTACTCCTGGAATTTTCTTGACCCAAGATACATTTCTTGAAACTACCACTCCTCCTCTACTTGCTGTGGCTATCGCCCCTTGCATCTTGACACCCTCCCAGCCGTCCCTCTCAAAAGGCGTTTGACATTTCCATTCAGGGTGTCCATCTTTAATAATAACCTGGCCTCCCACTTGGATATACGGCTCCCTAGCTCTCCATTTACCACTGGCTCAGGCATTGCTCATCCTTCGTTTGTCTTAGGCCTCAGTGATATTCAACTTTCCTGGTTCCCAATTCAAACTCACCAGAACCAGATCTTGCACGGGCCATCTCATGAGTAGTTTACACGGAACACATCCTGTGGTGCTATGAGTAGTTGGCCTATAGGCTCTCAGGAATTGATGTAGGCACTCTTCCAGCTAAACTCCCTGATCTAAACCTATTTGTAGAGACTTATTGAGTGTCCCTATAAATTTCTCCACATCCCCATTAGCTTGGAGCCAAAGAGGGGTTATCCACCGGTGTTTAATGTTGAGATGATGGAGATACTCTCGAAATTCTTGGCTTTGAAAAGGCGGACCATTATCACTCTTTATTTTAGCTGTAGCTGGATCACCCACTGTTCTGTCTAAGATGGCTCATTTCACAACGTGCCACCAAACAATGGTACCAGTGGCTTGTGATCTGTGAGGACAAGAAACTTGTGACCACACAGGTAAATGTGAAAATGCTGGAGCCTCTCTCTTAATTTGTACGTTCCTTGTCTCCACCGCTAATAGTGCTCGGCTGGCATATATAATGGGTACCCACTCTCCTGATGCATTAATTTGTGGTAGGACTGCCCTCAGCCCCACCGGACTGATGTCCACAATTAGCTCTGTTTTGCTCCTAGGGCTAAAATAGGCCATGGTGCTCCTTGCAACAGTATCTTCTTGACTTCATTGAATGCTTTTGATGCTGCACATGACCACTCCCACGGAGTGTCCTTCTTGGTCAATGCCCTCAATGGTTGCTAGCTGGGGAATGAACCTACCACAATAGTTGGCCATCCACTGAAAGCTGTGCACCTCTGTCAGATTCTGGGGGATAGTGGCCGCTCTAATGGCCTGAACCTTCTGTGGATCTACCTGTAGGCCATCCTTGGAGTAACGGTATCCAAAGAATTCCCCTTCATCGGCATAAAAAGAACATTTGTTTTGTATAGCGTCAGTCCTTGCTCCACTAAACGCCGCATTGTTGCCCTCAAATGCACTTGATGCTCTTCCAATGTGTGTTAGAAAATCAACACGCCATCACCTACATTTATGACTCCCACCAGCTTCCTGGAATACCTCTACTGCAGAGGGCACCCCAAAGCTAAGTCTTTTGAACCATCTCAGACCCACATGTTTCGAAAAAGTTGTTATATATTGACTGTATTCTTCTAACTTTAACTGGTGGTACCCCAAGTTAAGATTCACTTTGGAGAACCACATTGCTCAATTTATATCAGCCACGATTTCGTTAATTGTTGGAGTGATGTGCCTTTCTCGTCATATTGTCTTGTTGGGCAGTCTCATGTCCACACAGAATCTTATTGCTCCTGGCTGTTTGGGTTTTGGGGTAATTTCCGATGGCGATACCCATGGGGTGGGGCGAGATACTTTCTCTATCACATCCACTTGCTCCTACTTATCCAGCTCAGTTTTTACTAGTGGTCAAAGATGAAAGGGGACACGTCGGTGGCGTAGAGCTACCGATTTGACAGTCTGGTCAATATGTAGCTTCACTTGCACATTTTTCAGGCACCCTAGTCCCTCGAACGCTCAGGAAATTCAGCCATGATCTCATCAGCCTGTGACTGGTGGACTTGTTTGGCAAACAGTACCAGACCTAAGTCCTCAGCTGTGTGGCAGCCTAACAGGGTGCCCAAACTTTCTCTGGTGATGTGGAATTTCGTCTGTGATGTTTTCTTCCCATTCTTGATCTCTACTTCTAATACTCCTTGTAGAGGAATAGGGGTGGTGCCCCCGTAAGTTTATATCTTCACACTGCAAGGCATGAGCTCTGGTCTGAGTTCAAGACCGAGGACCTGTTCAGAATCTAGCACTTTTAGCAATGCCCAGTGTCAATGAGGGCTGTTATCAGCACCCTGCTGATGTCCACTTGGCACATGTATGGTGGCCCCCTGATTGTTGCAGCCTGTAGATGAGATGGAAAACACCTCTTCTTCGTCCTCTTCCAGTGGCTTCATCTGCTGTCTCACCCGCTGTGTCGGGTCACTTTTCTACTCTTCCTCTGACAGCTGCTTTACTCTGCCATATTCATTGCTTTTGCGCGCCTTCACCCAGCAGTAGACTTGCACTCTGGCACACTTTTACAAAGTGGTTTAGCCGTTCACACTTCAGACAGGGTTTCCCTGTTGCAGGGTACCCACTCGGCAGATAACTGCTGAGCCCACAGTTTCCGCACATCTTCTCCCAATGAGGGGCACTAGCTCCCCTGCACCCTCTACCTAGCCACTTCCTTATAGTGTCCACGTGTTACGCCTTGACTTTCATGTGGCCCAACGTCAACAGGGCCACAGTGACCTGTGCCAGTGCGAACTCCATTTTGCCAGCCCTGGCATCAGCCAACTGATGAGATTGTCCTAGGATTAGTCTGCCATCCAGCGAAATTCCAGGTTATCTCAGAATCATCTGTTTGAGGCTGGCAGAGTGGCATCCCTGTATGAGTTGTGCTCTGATCTCCACTTGTTTGTCCATGCCAGTGCATGTGCTGGCCAACTTGCGCAGTGGCATGAGAAACATGTCAATGGATTTGCCTTCCAGTTGGTGGACCTGCCGCAATTTTAAATGTTCGGAATCCGGATTTAATTGAGTGTTGCAGTGTCTATCCAGCACCCTCACATCCGCTTCAAAGCCATCATCAGCCCCAGTATTTGGTAAGTCCTCACACAGCTCATAGGTTTCACCCCCTCCCATGTGCAACATCGTGGATCATTTGACTGCACCATCCAATTCACGCATGTTGCGAAAATAATGTTTTAACCACAAAATCCACTTTCTATATCTTGGCACCACTGTCGCAGGGTCAGCCAGTTAGCTGAATGGCGGTAACGCCGAGATGGCAGGGTGATAGCAGCGTTCTGTTATTGGCTTCGCCTCATCGTGTGCTTGGTTTAACATTTCTGTAGGCTAAGGTATGGTGATCGGACATAACGTCTCTCAGTGGTGTTAGATATTGTCCACGACAACACCACTTGCCACAATGTCCTGCACTCTCACCCACCACTTTACCACAGGTATGGGAAGGGGGAAAGTAGAGACTGTTAACATTATAGCCTTTTCAGACAACCTTGGATGTCAGCTCCCCCACATCCTCCTCAGGCCTTTTACCTCTCCCCAGCCAACCTGAGTGCCTGCACATCCGCGCACTGCCACAAGGAGGAAATCCTCCTCCTCCCCGAGTAGCCAGTAACACCTCACCTCCTCAACCGAATGACGCCTCTGTCATCGGTCGCCAGAGGTGGAGGAATCCCGGGCACACTCTTCACAGCCCTTGCCAAAACCACGACCACTAGCTGCTGATCTGCCTCCAGTCAGCCGCGCCGCTGCCGCCAGCACTGCACCAGTCCTCACTTCGCCTCCTCGTCAGGCGAGACACTACAGTGCTCCACAGGGGCTTCCCTTCAGTCCAGGATTCCACTGGACTGCTTGGATCTTCTTCACGACCGGCGCCCCTCCTGACTTCAATCAGACCACAACAGCCAACCACCACGATGGTTGCCGATGAGCACACTGGGCAGCAACATGCACCAAACACAGGTACCTCGCGGGGCACATGCCAGCAGCAGGGCAAGACCGGCTCAAGTCCAATGTAGATGGGTGCTACCTCTAAGGCAGGAGGGGTGTAGGCCCTAACTGCCTCGGGCATAAATGACTACACACACACAACTTGTAGCTACATATGTGCACTAGCCACGAGTGGTGTGCATACACCTTTATTTATAACCTCATCATCATCAAAAACTTTATTTCGCCACATTTGGCCATAAAAGCACAGTTTAAAATATCGATTTAAATTCAATAAAATGTGAATAAAAAGGAAGGAATAATAAAAAAATCTACATGCCACGCTCAGGAACACCAAGTTCAGAAATCAGCCATCGTGGAAGACAGAGCATAAGGTGCATGTGCAATATACATTTTAGGGTTATCTACAAACGGTTTTTATTTGATCCATTATATAATATGATTTAAAATTGTGGTGCATATCGGGATAATGACAAGAACCAGAATAGAAATGCATTTGCTCAACCCACATGTTAGCCCCCATTTATCAACATGGTGATTTAAATAAAACCGAAACATTGAGAGGCAATGATCTATATACCTTCAGTGTCAGCGAGTAGTGGTCAGAAAAAATAATTCAATCATCTCTACACAGACCAAATAAGTACAGTGTATACAAAAATCATCAATTGAGACATGTATCATAAGTAATTGTCATTCCCGATTGCTAACTTTCTTAATATGGCTCTGAGTATGCACCACATGGTAAATAAAAAGCGTGAAATTGAAAAAACAATAGGCATATGCGTGTCAGTATTTAGAATCCTGTACACGTCGCGACAGAGTTGAAGTAGCCATCGCGAACTTGCCTTCCTGTACCCCTGGCAAAAAAATACCACATGGAGTTCAGACTCATCTGTGTTGTTACACACAGGGCACTCAGCGTTTGTGTGACCCTCCCAGTTTTTTGTAAATGAACGCAGCGGAAGGACTCCATACCTGAATTGCAAATAAAGCTTTTTAGCAAAAAGCGGCTGTATGTCGTCCAGCACTGGTTCTAAAATATATACGTTCTTTACTTCCAGAAACTCAGCGGTCAGTCGTCCCACTGAAGGCCTCCTCTCAAACTGGGTGAGTTTATAAGCTCTATAACTCTCTACCAGGGCTTTTCTGGAAGTCGTTTGGGAGATTTCTTCTGCATTTTGCCACAGACTACCCCAGCCCAATTCCGCGCAAATGTTCTTAATATGCAACAGCCATGCCAATTCCCTACACCTCGCAGCCCCATGACGTCAGTCAATTCTTCTCTGTAGGGGGCTAATTCAGGGGTGCACCACAGGCGACGCCAGTGTAATATAGGTCTATGGGCAGCTTCTTCCTCAATGGGTCTAATCCCTAGATCCATACGGAGAGGTGTTAATGGTGTACTAGGAGGCAGTCCCATAAGTTGTCTAGCGAATTAATTCTCAATACGGGCTAACTGGCCCAATGGACAATGCCCCCATAATTCTGCTCCATAGAGTGCAGCAGTCCTGGCCTTTGCCTTGTAAATTTCCACCACTGGGCTCACCAGTTTATCAGAGCAAGTCCTATATAGTTTCAAAATACCCCCCGTAGTCTGGGATAATTTCAAGCTTGTTTTACGGATTTGGGCTCCCCAATCCATTCTCTCTGTCAGTGTAATTCCCAGGTACTCAAAGATGGTTACCCTCTCTAGAGGACTTCCGTCTAGGGAAGGGTTTGGGCGAGTGATGTTCCCTACATTAAAAGCCATGTACTTAGTTTTTTGTAGGTTAATTTCTAGTCCCCGCTGTTTGCAGAAGGCGCTAAAGTTGTTGATGGTCCTCTGAATACCCATAGGAGATTTAGCAAGCAGGAGCATATCATCTGCAAACATAAGGGCATGAATTTTGTGTTTCACCAGCCTGGGAGCATCGATACTATCCCCAGCATTCAATGATTCTATTAGGCCATTAATAAAAAGGCAGAAGAGAGTTGAGGTCAGGACACAGCCTTGCCGGACCCCTCTCTCCACAGGCAGAGGGGATGACAGTTCACCATTTTTACCAAATCTAATTCGAGCAAAGTTGCCCTCATGTAAACGTTTTAATAGATGGCAAAGATACTCTGGGACTCCCATGTCTAACAGAGTTACCCAGAGTTTGTCCCTAGGTAACAGGTCAAAGGCAGATTTAAGGTCTACAAATACAAGGTAGAGGCTGCCACCTTCTATACAAACAGTTTTCTAGTGTAACATCTGTAGCCTTAGTATCTGATCAGTTGTTGATGTCCTTGCTCGAAACCCGGCTTGGAGGGGAGAAAGGCTGTTTTGTTCCTCCATCCACTTCTGGAGACGCCCTAGTAGGACATGTGCAAATATTTTTTGGCTTACATCTATCAAACTAATCTGACAATAGTTGACAGGTGAAAGCGGGGAGCCCTTTTTGTAGATTGGTATTATTTCGGCCCCTGTCCAGGTGTAAGGAATCGCCATGCCTTGGAGAATAGCATTAAACAAGGAAGACAGGTAGGGGGCCCATACAGTCGGCTCAAAGCAAAAAGGATCACCAGGGATCTTATCCAGCCCTGCAGCTTTGGCTGGTTTAATCATGCCCAGGGCGTCGGTGACCTCTCTCTGTGAAATTGAGCGGTTATCTGCAGGTATCGGGCACAGCGACAGTAGAGATCTGTTCTCTAGCCCTTCCCCGTCATTGGCCCTTGTATAAAGTGATCCAAAGTGCGCCTTCCAAACGTCCTCACTGATATTCGGCTCAATTGCTGGTTTGCCATCCTGAGACCCTGAATTGATGATATTCCAAAAGGTCCTCAAGTCGTGGTTTTTTAAAGCGCATCTGAGCTCATCCCATTTTTGCGATTCCCAACTTTTTTTGGTAATGGCAATAGTGTTCTTGTATTGTACCCTAGCTTCTTTAATAGCTGGCCTGATCTTGCTTTTGATGGTGGAGACAAGGCCAGATTTGAATTAAACCATGGGTGTTGGGATTTATTAGTCGCCCTAGGCTTTTTGGTTTGGTAAAAAAAGACAGCAACTGAATTAAACATATCTTGGTGATTTTTAGAAATTATGGAATTGTAATTAGGAGTGCCCTTTGTCCCTGCGGCTTGATTATTTATAACCTGAGGGCCGCGCCCGACCCCCAGGGTGCAAACTGCAACATTTAGGCATAGTGGCTCACTACATCTACGAGAAGCTCCTGCTGTAACTTCTAGAAGGCAAAAACAAACAGGTTAATGGAACTTGCCAAATCAGTCCCTGAGAGACTCTTATCTTTGAGAAGTCCCATGGTTTTATTTTACTGTATTTAAAAAATAAAAAGTTTCTTACACAGCTGTCCAAAACATTCATACACCTCCAAGGTATTTAAACTTCAAGCCAAATGCAGTACTTGACAGCCGAGACACGTCACAGCGTCTTTAACTGGAGCGTGAACTTCTCGATTCACTGCTGTGCCCTGGGTGGGGACTCTGGACACTGAACACCTGACTTGATAAGCAGAACTGTCTTCCTATTGTGTAATTGCTTGTGCAGACAGGCTTCAATGAATGGGCAGGTTTGGCCCGACTTGCAGGCAAATCAGTTCCTGTGAGTGTTTCTTTTCGCGAGCCTCCTGACCTATTTCGGCGCGCCAGGTAAGTAACTTATGTATCTGCTATATTAAGCAGGCCAGGCCTGGAGCTATCAGCTAGTCAACAATCTATTAGTGTTTGGAATGCATTATATAATTCCTAATATAATTATTGACAATTATGCAAGATGTATGACGGTTTGTGCGGCTAGTTTTACTGCCTTGGCTTTGTGACAAGTGTTACCATTTCCCAATCACATAGTTCTCGGGACTTCTGTCTTTTAACTACTTGACTGCTAGGGTTTCCTCTCCTGTGCTGAGCCCCTTTTTGGGAAGTTTGACCTGTTCGCAGTTAGGCCTTTGTAATTTCTTTCCACAAAAGGCACCCAGCTCAAATGTTCGATCTTTTTTCCCCACATCTTGGGGATTCTAAAGGTATAAGTTATTCTATTAAATTTGAAATGTTTAAATATGTCTCCATACATTTCAACATTGCAGTTAAACTATGTTACCCTTTTTAAAAATGAAATACAATACATTATTGCCAAACATCAGGGCTGGAGTGGCCGTACCGGACATCAGGCATTTATTTCCCTTGGAGGCTGGAAGAGAGGGGGCTGGTTTTGCAGCAGGGGAGGGGCGATTTTGTTACTGGGGCTGGTTTTGCAGTGGTGCTGTAATATCGGCCCCCAGTAACAAAAGCAGCAAGCATTTCCATCCTCCCAGGGCCAGGCAGTGCTTCCCCAGGGACAGGTCTGATAACATTTCCAGGACTGCTTTGAGTTCCCAGTTAGGCCCTGCCAAACATACTATTCTATGCAGCCAGGCCTTTAGTGTAAACGTTTCTACAATGTGATTATCACTATTGGTTTGAGGGAGATGTTTATGGATTATTTGGAATCCCTTCCCTTTTGACACCTACTCCCAGCCAGTATATAAATGGCAAAATGTGTTAGTGATGCCCTTTACAGGGTGGCTTACTGACACTCATTTTTCCCCACTTATAACAAAAGCACTTTTATCAGCATGATGCTTCTCTTGGTCAGAGCTTGGTGCCCCCTCTGATCAATTAAGGCCCGCCAGGGGGCCCAGCTCCCCAGTTTCAAGACCTTTGCTCTAGATGGAACCGAGAAATTAACCAAACGCAGCAAAATGTTTGTGTTTTTTGGAAGTATGTGGAAAAATGCTATGCAAGAAAGTGTATGTGTTGTTTCTGAAAATGCATGAATGAAATATTTGTTGTTCTAAGATCACTGTCTTCCCAGCTTTCAGGAACAAGAACAGTTGTTAAAAAAATGACCACAGCATTTGCATTTTTCAAAATGGTAGTCTGTGTTTTCCTATTTCTTTGTGGTTTCAATCTACATGCAGTTTGTAACACATGTGAAATGCATACGTGAACCGAGAATGCTAAACGTTTCTGAAAACAAGACAAAATTTAAAATTCAGCAAGTAGACATTTGTGTAAATTTCTCATGGCCTTTCCAAAGAAACTAATCGTTGATTTTTCCCCCTCTGATGGCCGATCTACAACTAACATTCTGTTATGTCTGTCAGACCCTTGTAGTTGCAAGGATAAATAGTTTGCCAGTTGTGAAGAACACGTGATACACATAGCTAGCAAATGATCTGTAGCCTGTGATGATTTTTCATTGTGTACCGACTATGAAGCAATCCATGTGGTATAATCTATTGAATGAAAGATGGATATGGAGGAAATCTATGCATTTTTTAAATGTGTTTAAAACTATGAGCTTAGAATCAGTGGTTATTTGTACCCCCCTGAATTTGGGACTACCCATAATATCATGTGAATCAGAGGGCATTTTGCCAAATGTTCTTTCTTGTGCACTGGTTTATATTTGGAAGCCAAAAAATGGAAAGAAATAGAATTGGTGATTACAAATGTTCTACTATTCTGTGTTCCTACACTTCACTCAATAAAAATGCTACTCTATAGTGTGGAGGGACTAGTGCCACAACAGGAAAGGCCCCAAAACGCAATGTGGGAAATCAAATGTTCTCCATCAAAAAAACCCTTTTTTTATCGATGTGGATAGCTGTGGCATTTGGACCTGGGCTTGGATGTCACCTAGGGAAACCTTCCAAGCACAGTCAATTCTGAAACCAAGACATCCAGTGGAGTCATGGTGGTCTGGCTTGCATGGATGCAACTACTTTATCTTCCCACAATGTCCTGAAAACCTCAAACTTTGGAAAACACACACATTGGCCTCTCATTTCTGTGAGAGAAAGCTCCATAATATGTGGGAGTCCATAAAATTACTACCACCCAGCATTCCCACACTTCTCCCTATAAAACCATTGCCATCTGTATGTGCGGAATGGCCGAACTCCTGGAACACGAAAGGCCCCAAAAATCAATGTGGGTAAATCAAATCTTCACAATCAAAATCAACCTTTTTTTAAAGATGTGGGTGGCTATGGATTTTGAGCCCCGGTTCAGCCACCAACCAGAGAAACTTACCAATCTGAGGCATTTCTGAAAACAAGAAAATGAGGGGATGAAGAGTAGTCTTCCTTTCCCCTAGTGTCTTGAGGGCTTTCTGCCCCTCCGACAGGTAGATTGAGGGTAAACCCCTAAATCCATCACCAGAGAGGGCAGAAAGACTATTGCGAGCGTTCTGGGGTGGGGGCACAGCCCCATACCTGAGTGGGCCTTTTTCCTGCTAGCGTCTGGTAGGCTTTCTGCTCCTGGGGGACAGATTTGAAGTATACCCCCTCAATCCACACCCATGGGGAGCAGAACAACTGCTGCACCCATTCTGAGGTGAGGGCACTGTCTGATGCCTGGTTGGGCCACCCCTCAACCCTTCCATACTTTGTCCTCTAGTATTTAATGGGCTTTCTGCCCACCCTCCGAGGGCCACACAGTGGGTAAACAACCACACCTGCCTCCCAAGGGTGCGGTGAGAAAGACTGTTGTGCCTAGAACAGGCCCATATCCAGGGGTTTGTTCTCCGTCAAAAAACAATCACTGATATTTCGTGGGTTTTCTGCCCTCCACTGGAAGTCAGATTGGTGGTATTCCACCCTTTGTTCAGTCCCAGGTTATCAGAAAGACTTGTACCCGTTGAGGAGTGGGGTCACTTCCTGATACCTGTGAGGATATCCCCCAACACATCCTTTTATACAACTTTTAACCCCTTCTGTCTAGTGGGCTTCAGGGAGCAGATTAGAGGTCACACCACTATCTGCCCCCCCAAAGGTCAGAAAGACTGTTGTGCCCAGAGGGTGGGATAGAGAGCAGAGCAAACCACCAGGGGAGCCACTTCCACCCTCAAATGTTAATTCCCTCATGTGAAGATGTGCTTTCTACCCTTCTTCACAAGGGCAGATTGGGGGTGAAACCCCCCAGTCCACCCCCAGTGGGAAAGAATGACTATTGCCCCTGTTGTGGGGGGTAGGGTCATTGCTTGATACCTGTGTGGCCTGCACACATCTCTTTCTCTTTTTTTCCCTTACTGTCTAGTGGGCTGTCGGTCCCCCCCAATGGGGAGTAGATTAGGGTAGCCACAGGCCTGTGTCTGAGGAGTTACTTCCCATCCAGTCCCTGCTGCGTATTATGGGATTTCTGTCCAGCCCCCCAAAGGGAAAGATTGGGATTAAAATGTCCCAATCCACACCTGGGGAGGAAGAACATATATATGTCCCATTTTGGGGTGGGGACGTGGCCCGATGCCTGATTGGACCACCCCAGCCAATTTGGTATATATATATATCTATATATATCTTTATATATATATATATTCACTGAAAAAACCATAGGTTTCACACACGTTATAGTTAGGAATTAGCATTTAAAAAACCTTGCAAATTCACTTAAAAAACCATAGGTTTCACACAAGTTATAGTTAGCTGGACATTTCACTCGAAAAAAACCAATGAAATTCCCCCGTTATAGTTAGTTCAGCTAACTATAACTCGCGCGCCCGCAATCCACTGCTCATGACGTCACATATTACATCACTCATGACATGGTCAGTGGCATCACTCATGAGATCACTGATGACATCCTCCTTTTGATAGAGTGGCGGTCGCGCAAGTTATAGTTACCTGATCTAACTATAACGTGGAATTTCATTGGTTTTTTACGAGTGAAATGTACAGCTAACTATAACTTGTGTGAAACCTATGGTTTTTTAAGTGAATTTGCAAGGTTTTTTAAATGCTAATTCCTAACTATAACGTGTGTGAAACCTATGGTTTTTTCAGTGAATTTGTACGGTTTTTTAAATGCTAAGTTATGTATTTATTTTGAATTTTGCGCACATGGTGCGCTTCGCGCACCGTGCGCGCGCTGTGTGCACTCGGTGCGCTTCGCGCACCGAGCGCCCACGTTGCGCATTTCGTACCGTGCACGCCTCGCCATTTTTTACAAAATATCAATTGTTTTTTTCTCCCTTGGGGGTCCTTAGATTTATATATTAAATGTGATTGTTAATTCTTTTTTTTTTTTTTACCGTACGCGTACGGTAAGCTTACCGTACGCGCACTCCGGGATTTTTTTTAAAAATTATTACATTTCTTTTTCATACTTTTTGGTCCTTCGTGAACCCCCTGGCGAACGCTAGGGGGTCTGCAACTCTCTTCGTTGCCCCCTTTTCATGTTATCAACCTTTGTTTTTCAGTGCGAGAGACAGAAAATGGCGGCCGATACTTTCTGATTTCGACCGATTCGAATGTTTACAGTCATGTAACCACCAATCAGAATTGAGCTCGCGCACGGCACCGTACGCGTACGGTAAGCTTACCGTAAGCGCACGGAGCGCGCTTACAGATATATATATTGATTTAAATGCTATTTTCTCAGGACCTACTGAACAGATTTACACCAGACCTGCAAAAGGCACAACCCTGACCTGAGGACTACCTCTCTGCCCAATTTCAAGTAATTCTGTTCAGCCGTTCGGGCTGTAGCTCGGACTAAAGGTCCTATGGGAAAATGCATGGGGAAAACGCGTTTTGGGACCCCCCTTTTTTCTCAGCCCCCGCTTGACGAATCCCCCCGAGACTTTCAGGGTAGGAGCGGAGCGTAGCGCCCCATTAGTTTTGAAAAATTCGCGAGGATTCGTCAACCGGCGCCAAAGTTATTCCAAATAGAATGTTGCAGATTTCCTATGGAAACACGGTCCTAACTATAACTATCTACTGGCGACCGCCAGTAGATAATATATATATATATATATATATATATATATATATATATATATATATATATATATATATATATTCACTGAAAAAACCATAGGTTTCACACATGTTATAGTTAGCGGAAATTTTACTGATAAAAAACCAGTGAAATTGCCCCGTTATAGTTAGTGCTGGCAACTATAACTCACGCGACCGCAATCCTCTGCTGATGCTAATACTGTATTTAGACACTTATTTGCCCATGTCTTCTTCCATACATTTTTAGCTATACATATATTACAAATATTTTTTTTTCATAAAGACACATATGTCATCAGCAGAAGATTGCGGTCGCGTGAGTTATAGTTGCCAGCACTAACTATAACGGGGCAATTTCACTGGTTTTTTATCAGTAAAATTTCTGCTAACTATAACATGTGTGAAACCTATGGTTTTTTCAGTGAATTTGCAAGGTTTTTTAAATGCTAATTCCTAACTATAAAGTGTGTGAAACCTATGGTTTTTTCAGTGAATTTGTACGGTTTTTTAAATGCTAAGTTACTTTACGCCATTCGAGGCGTGCGCGCCCACTTAACGCAGTTCGTTCCGTGCACGGTTTTTATCAACTTTAATAAGCCCTGTACATTTGGTGGCCTTCGGCCACCAAAAGCACAGGGGGTGGGGTCAATGTGGATAGTGTTTTTTTATTTCGATTTTATAATTTCATGTTGCCAAAATGTAGTTTTTTTTACCTATTAATAAGCCCTGTACATTTGGTGGCCTACGGCCACCAAAAGCACAGGGGGTGGGGTAAGTGTGGATAGTGTTTTTTTTTTTTTTTACCGTACGCTTACGGTAAGCGTACGGTAAGCGTACTCGGCGAAATTGCCGAAAAAAAAATAAAACCGTTTTTGCTCTTGGGGGATGTTTGGGGACTCCCTCAACATGACTATGTGGGAGGGAGTTGTCAAAACAGCCCCGTAACATGTTTTTGGCCATCTTGTTTGATAAACAACACTCAGTGCGAGAGACAGAATGGCGGCCGCCGCTTCCTGGTTTCGGCCGATTCGAATGTTTACTAAGATCTAAGAGCCAATCAGAATCGCGCTCGCGCACGCCACCGTACGCTTACGGTAAGCGTACGGTAAGCGTACCGTAAGCGGGCTCAGATATATATATTGATTTAAAGGCTATTTTCTCAGAATCTACTGAACAGATTTACACCAAACCTACAAAAGGCACTTCCTTGACCTAGGGACTACCTCTCTGCCAAATTTCTAGTAATTCTGTTCAGCCGTTCGGGCTGTAGCTCGTTCTAAAGGTCCTATGGAAAAATGCATGGGAAAAACGCGTTTTGGGACCCCCCTTTTATCTCAGCCCCCGCTTGACGAATCCCCCCGAGACTTTCAGGGTAGGAGCGGAGCGTAGCGCCCCACCTATTTTGAGAAATTCGCGAGGATTCATCGACCGGCGCCAAAGTTATTCAAAATAGAATGTTGAGGTTTTCCTATGGAAAAGGGGTCCTAACTATAACTACCTACTGGCGACCGCCAGTAGGTAATATATATATATATATATATATATATATATATATATATATATCTATGTCATCAGTGATGTCATCAGTGATGTCATCAGTGATGTCACTGACCATGTCATGAGTGATGTAATATGTGACGTCATCAGTAGGGGATTGCGGGCGCGCGAGTTATAGTTAGCTGAACTAACTATAACGGGGGAATTTCATTGGTTTTTTTCGAGTGAAATGTCCAGCTAACTATAACGTGTGTGAAACCTATGTTTTTTTAGTGAATTTGCAAGGTTTTTTAAATGCTAATTCCTAACTATAACGTGTGTGAAACCTATGGTTTTTTAAGTGACTTTGCAAGGTTTTTTAAATGCTAATTTATGAATGTTTTATTATATTTTTTAATTATTTATTTTACAATAAGCTACCTATGTATATAATTATAGATTTACTGTATCCTGCAATATGGAATGGCTCAGCTTTTTTTTTTTTATTTTGGATATAGTTGAACAGCATAGTTAATATCTTCTATAAACCTCTAAACATATATATATATTTTTTTTAAGGGTCTTTGACCGTGCGCGCACCGTACGCGTACGGTACGCGTACGGTGCACGCACGGTGCTTGCATGCGTACGTGCTCCCTGTGTGCATGCGTACGTGCTCCACGTGTGCATGCGTACTTCGTGCGTGATCCGTACGCGCATGCTCCGTACGCGCATGCCCGCGTGCTGCTTTCGCGCATGCGTGCTTGTACCGTGCGTGCTCCGTGCATGTGATCAATAGACAACACTTTTCATTGGCTTATAGTAGTTTCAGGTCATGTGATTAAGAAACAACACTTTTCATTGGTTTATAGTAGTTTCAGTTCCAGAAACTTCCAACACCACATCCACTCCCCTCATTATTACTTCTGATTCCCTGGGAGAAGGAGCTGAGCATCTTTTCTAGTACTTCAGTACTTCAGAATGGCAGAGCAGCAGTCATCTTCTGGGAGTGAGCAGGAGACCCTTGTGAGACAGAGACAGAGGAAACAGAAAGACTCTTTTATATGGCAATTTTTTACATTTCCACAGGGGCAGAAGAAAGTGAATGCTCCCAAAGTCACCTGCACTCTTTGTGATCGTGTCTTATCAAGAGGAGATCCTATACAAAAATACTCTTTTAGTATCTTCACTATGATCAGGCACGTTAGAGATGTACATCCTGTGGCTTATGCTCGATCTGCTAGAGAAAACCCTCCAGCAGCTCAGCCGAGCACATCCGCAGCAGCTCAGCCGAGCACATCATCGGCAGCTCAGCCGAGCACATCATCTGCGGCGGCAGCTTCACCTTCTTCGGTTCCTCTGGATATACACCCTCTGTTTAAGAGGGTGCATATACGGTGCAATGCGTGTAATGCTCTTCTCTCTTATGCGGACACCAGCATTCCGCTAATAGAGAGCAAGATACAGAAGCACACGTGCGGCACCCTATAATTTTTGCCATGTCTTTTTTTTCCTCTGTCCATCCATTAACACAACAGCTCCTTTTAGAGCCACCTAACATCTAAACACTTAAATTTGTTTTTTATCCCGCCGTGCGCGCACGGTGCGCGCACGGTACGCGCACCCCGCGATTTAAACAAAAAAAATAATGTTTTTTTACCCTTCATGGTCCTTCAGGGACCCCTGACAAAAGCTAGTGGGTCAGGAACTCTGTACCCTGCCCCCTTTTCACGTTCTCCACCTTTCTTTTAAATGGAAACACACATTTCTTTTTTTGTAAATTTTCAACCCTTTCCAAATGATTTTTACCCCCAACATGACTTCTGCCTGCTAGCATAGCAACAGATCATGGAACACTGGTGTGAGCAGAGACGTCAGAAGTTCAGCACATAATGTTTCTAATCCAAAGAGCAAGATTGCTTAACTTTTCAAACCTAACAGCAAATCCAAAGTAATGTTCTGTGGGAACACATTTTTCTGGACCAATACAAAACATGCTTTTAAAAATTTAAACATACAGCCTAGTTTTTATTGCAAAATGGTCTGAAACAGCCAATGAGTTATTTAAAAAAAAAAAAAAAGTATATAAGCCTCCATTTTACAACTACCTTTCTTTTCATTTTGTCATTCTACTGAAAGACACCTTCAGAGTGCATCTAGGTCTCCTCCTCACTCCCTGAAATACACTGCTTTTCTACCATTTTCTATTAAAATTGATTGCTGCTCAGCTCCTTGTCCCAGGTAATAGGAAGAAATAGTGAGGGGAGTGGCTATCGTGTATGAAGATTCTGGAAGAGAAATTACTATGAACCAATGCTTCTGAGTGCATCCAGATGTCCTCCTCACTCCCTGAAGTAGAGTGCTCTTCTGCCATTTACAACTAAAATTGATACCTGTTCTGCTCCTTGTCCCGCGAAATAAGAAGAAATAGTGAGGGGATTGGCAAGGCATTTATAGAGTAGACGGTGTACATTTCACAGATGAAGGGAACAGAGTCTTCCTCTTGATCTTTAGACTCTGCATCGATACTTACTTATAGGCACCAAAAAACACTCAATTAACACAATGGCTCTTTTTAGAGCCAACCAACATCCAAACACTTAAACTTTATTTTTAATTCTATTTTTCATACGATTTTTTTGTCGTATCACTATGCTTCCCCTGCGCAGGCGTACAAACTGCAGCCATGCGCCGGCGCAGGCTCCCTTGCACCATGGTTCAAGGATGCCTGCGTGGTGGGGAGATTGTTCTTGTGCAGGAAGGGACACCTTCCTGCACAAAAACAATCACAAGAGGCTTTTTCCTCTTTCAATGCGTGCTGTAGAATGGAGCACGCACTAAAAGAGGAAAAAACGAGGAGAAATAAAAACATTTCTCCTCGTTGTGCCTCGCAACACCACCTCTAGGGTGGCGTAGCATTCACACGCATCTCCAGAGTTACGATTTCTCGTAAACCTGAAGATGTGTCTAGTTCTTTGTGTGTTGCGTGGGAACACCCACAACAACACCCATGGAATGCCCCTTCAACGCACAGTGCTGCGTGTGAAGTGGCTGTATTTATGTGGCGAGGAAAAGTCACGCAGGGTGGCTTTTCCTCTCCTTGTAAATATGGAGGAGCTCCCTGCACCACCAGTATGTTATGAAAAGTGACGTAGTGGTGGCGCAGGGTCTTTGTTAATCTTTCCCAGAGATGTTAAGCAAATTAAGGGTAAGACAGACAAAGGGAGAGAGACAGAAACAGAGACAGAGAGCAAGGAACTGAGAAGGAGTAAGGCAGTTAGAATGACTGAGACACATGGAGACAGGGAGAGATACATGGTTGAAAAAGTAGTGATGGAGGCAGTAAACCTAGGGGAGTAGTATAGAAGGAGTGAGGGAGTTACGAAAGAGCAGTAAAGGAAGAAGAGAGAGAGAAGGGGAATGAGAAAAGCAGAGTGAGGAGAAGTGAAGAAAAGGGAGCATGAAAGTGAAGGGGTGAGAAATACAGATATTTCAAACTTACCTGACCAACAAAATAACTTAATTATAAATAAATGTTTTTTTTTAATTGCTAGAAAAAAGGATGAAATTACCTAATTTTTCTTTCTCGATCTGAAAAAAAAGAAAAAAAGTATTAATATTTAACAATACATTTTAGAATACAGTACACATATTTTCATATTTAACAAAGTCATTTTTTGCCCTTTTTTGCTGTTTTCAGAATATATTGAATTTCACTGCAAATTGTGAAATCAATTGCATTCATCACTTAACAGCGGGCAAAAAAATTAACAATCTGAAATATTGTTTAAAAAAAGCCCTGAATCTCTCCTCAGTAAAACATACCTTGATAGAAATGTAACATATATATTAAAAATATCATCTAAGAACAATAACTATTTGCAATAAATAACGTCTGTAAATCTTGTTGCTTAAGCTCATACACCAAAATAATATCTGTCAAAGAAGTCCACAATAGAAACAGTTACCTTTCCATGAGACCAAATGGTAATTTTTAAATTCTTTTTTTGTGAAATATCCAATGGTTATCCTATAAAATCGAAATAATGGTTTCTTCAGATGCTGCAATTTGTATCTAAAATTTTGGTTTTAGAAAAATTAAGTAGGAATTTGGTAATTCTGCAAGCAAACGTTGCTTGAAAATCAATTGTTAATCATTACACAGTGTCCAGCCTTTTTCACATTTTAGATAAACTGTGTAATGACCAGAAGTTATAGAAGGTCCATCATGGAAAATTATTGCAACTGCATCAAAAGTTTTTCCTGATATTGATAATTGATTTCCTGTAAACTTTTTTATTAAAGTGTCCATTTTTGTTCCATCAGCTCTACAACGTTGCATCATTAAAATTACATACTGTCCATATTTCTTTAAAAATAACGTTGAAAACATTTCTGATTTACATTGAGAACATTCCATGTTGTGATTTGCATCTTTAACTAATTTACTAAAAGTCACTGATTTACTCTCTGGTAATGTTAAATATATGAACCTTTCAGAATCAACATTAGTGCTGCATGTGTTCAAACAATTTTCACAAGAATGTTCCCATTTATAAGAGAGACCAAACATATTTTCTATTTCTACCCCTTCATCTTCCAGTACCATAAGCATATACATTAAGAATTCCTGTGCATCTTGCTGGACATTTTCTGTAAAATGTATACATCCAGAACATACATCTAAAAGATTTCTAACATCAGAAGCACTTTCTATTTTAGTTTTATCATTACTCAGCTTCTCATAAAGGAAACTCAGCAGAGAACAGAATCTTTTTTCATGATTTAGTATTATCTGCTCTTTCAAACTTTCAAGATAAAATACAACATTCAGCACTACATTAGCGTAGCAGTTGACACCAGAGCTATTTTCAAAATGACAACCAACAACCTCTTCAGCATTGTCCTTTTTCTTTTTGCTTGCAATAACATCAGTCTCTATTTGTTTACTCTTCTGTACATCCTCATTACAGATATTCTCAATTCTCCTTTTCCGACAAACAACACGTTTTTCAAACACAGGATACTGACCTAAATGAGGAGCATAGCTTCTTCTTAATCTATTATATTCCTTTACACAGTTTGCATCAGCACTAACTTTTGACTCATCAAATTCTATCATGAATAAACCAGATATTTTTTTCACGCGTGACAAAGCAACATATGCCATACCTTCTTTAAACACACTAGATCCAATGTTTACAAAAGCACTATCTACAGTTAATCCTTGAGATTTGTGAATAGTTACAGCATATGCTAGAGAAAACGGAAACTGCTTCCTACGTACATATAAGTCTTTCACAACTGAACGAACTGAACAACGACTAATGTCTTTAACCTCTTCAATCTGATCAAATTTTATTTTTAAAAATTCAATTCCATCTTTTTTCTCGTAATTAACAAAACCCACAACTTTATCCATAGCTCCATTCACTAAACCTTTTTCTACATCCAAATTACGTCTTAAAATTACTCGATAGTTCAGACATACATAAAGATTCTTTTCTAAACCAGCTGTTTTTGATATGTTTTTCTCTAGAGAATCCAATTAAGTTGTCAATTTGCTTGGCAATATAATAGTTATTCCTTCATGCTGTATTTTATCCACAGCTTCCAGTTTTATAATCTCTTCATTTTCCAATTTCAAAAGTTCTTGATTGAATATAGCGCATTCATGTAGTGTTGGCATTAAGCAGATTACAGTATTTGTTCCAGCAATTTTCTTGTATATTTTCTCTGGAACCATTTGTTCTTTTGGAAACAAATTACATAGCAATCGACTCTGTAAAGCTTTTCTGCCATGTTCTGTGAGTAGTGCAATTCTGATATCTTTGAGAATACTTGCATAATCATCATCATTTGCTTGCCGCATGTGTAAGAGTATGAAATACTGGTTGTCCTTTAACTGGAGTGAGCTGCAATAGATCCCCAAAAACTATAACATGTTTTCCTCCAAATAGCACATCATAGTTTGTCTTTAGAATTAAGTTTGATACCATGCTTACCTCATCAATAATGAGAACTTTCATTTTTTTCAGTACTCTTGAAACTTCAAAACATGCTTCTCCTGTTAGCTTGTGGTATTGTATTTTGTTCTCATGCTCTACTGGTAACATTAGCAAACGATGGAGGGTAATTCCCTTTATGTTATATGCTGCTAACCCAGTTGGAGCAGTAACAACACAAGACAAAGTTGAATCAGTTTTTTTCTGTAGGTAGCTCCTAATTACTTTAATTAAGAAACTTTTTCCAGTTCCAGCTTGTCCACTCACATACATTCTGATTGGTTCAAATGATGTGCATGAGCACTCTTTATTTTCATGTAGTAATCCATGATCAATTTGTTTTGTGACTTCCTCATAAATTTGTTGTTGTTCATTATTCAGTTGTTGTTCCAAATTTGGTAAGTCTATTAAATCTTCCTGAGCTCGATTCATAGCTGTTTCCACTTCAGTCATGGCTATTGCAGCTTCATTTTCTACGATTGGTTGTCCTAGAGCATCTTGACTGAGCGTCCCAGAACTTTGACTGTCTTGAGAACTGTCTCTAGCTAATTCAGCTGCAATTGTTGCTTCTTGTTCAATTTCTTCATTTAACATTTGTACATAAGTTGTGAAAGTACTGCATTCTATGGTATCTTTGCATGCATTAAAGGAATCTTCATAGCTTTGAAAATGTCCATGTAATTCATCCTCTGAACGCCATGGTTTAAACAACTGTAAAAGTGCTAAGTGGTAAAATTCCTTCTTGTCAGTAGTGTCGCAACTCAGCTTTCTGTGATTAATCAAACTTCCTTTTGTTTGTTTTACCAAACATCCTTCCTCACCAATGACTTTATATTTTCCATTGTTGATGTCTTCTGTGGTATTCCGTTTAAAATGTAGTTCTGCAGCACTTCATTGAGACACATGTTCTCAAGATGATGACTTCTCTTTGGGTAATATGTGTCCAACATGTTTGTTCTTAAAATGTCTGTACTTTCTGGTTCGTACTCTGCTAAATATTCAATTTCTCGAATAGATTTCAATACCCGATTTCACATTCCTGCAAGGCCTAAACTTACCCAAATTATTCTTCTGGATTTGGAGTACAGACTTGCATATGATAACCTATCTGAGCATTCGTAAGAGCCAATTTCTCGATGCGATAACATCTTTAAACTGAAACTGTATAGCTTTTTACTGACAGTCTTCTCGTGAGAAATCTCTTCCCACATTTCTTTCAATTCCTTTTTCTCAGATTTAGTGATGTAAGATGTGACATACCGAGCAACAGCAATAGAATTGTCAGCTACATACTGAATATCCAATCCAATATCGGTTCTGAAAGTCGGGTTGTCACGTATAGCGGAGTGGATGCAAAGTCATCTTCTTAAACTAAACGGTGACAAAACCGAAATCCTCATCCTAGGAAAACATAAGGATTTATGGGGCCCTCAACATTGGCCTGAGGAAATGGGACCCCTTCCCCAGCCGTCTTCTGTGGTCCGTAACCCGGGCTTTATCATCGTCGACCAACTCTCCATGCGACAGCAGGCCACTAAGGTGGCCGCTACTTGCTTTGCCATCTTGCGATGGCTCCAGAAGATTCTCTGGATGCTGCCTCCCTCCACCAGACGAACCGTTGTCCAGGCGTTAGTTACATCTCGCCTGGACTACGGAAATGTCCTTTATCTTGGTGCTGATGTGGCCACTGTTAATAGACTTCAGGTGGTCCAAAATTCAGCGGCCAGACTTCTTTGTAACATTCCGAGAAGACAATCGGCCACTCAGGCGTTACGTGACCTACACTGGCTTCGGATCCCTAGTCGTATTAACTTCAAAGCCTTATGCTATCTTTTTAAAATCAAGCAAGGCTCTGCACCAAGTTATCTACAAAGTTTGGTCCACTCTTACAAGCCCAGACGCACTCTCAGATCCTCTGCCAATTGCGATTTTGTTATTCCTCGTTTTAAACTTGTAAGAATGGGGGGACGGGCTTTTTCACATCTTGCCCCTAAATATTGGAACACCCTACCCATTTCTTTAAAAACGGAAATAAATTATTTTGCTTTCAGAAAAAAGTTGAAAACCATACTTTTTCAATGATCTGTGCCGCTCTGAGGATTTTAGGTGTTGTCTTTTATATGGTCTGTTTTCTTCTTGAGTCTATCCCTTGCGCCGGGAAACCCATTGTGGGAAGCTGTTGCGCGTTATAAATTTCAATAAAATAAATAAATAAATAAATCCATGTTAGCATTCCACATGGATAAAATGACTGGGTTGTAGTCATTTATATATTTTGACTCTTCTTTTCTTCTTAGGTTGTAGGTATTTTTAGGCGATTTTCTTGTAATAGTATGTCTCACAGCTGACATAAAACTGTTTACTCTTCCTTTTGAAAGAACAGGTCGTGGAAATCCAAATCGACATTTTGTGTAGAATTTATCTTTACTCTTGTACTTTCGTCGACAGTATTTTCCACACCGATGACTCTGGAAACGTAAAACTTGCTCTTTTAAGTTTTTTTCTTCTGTGCTTTTAGGTATAGCACATGTTGCATATCCTTCAATGAAAGATAAAACTGCATCATCAGAATCTGTTCCAAATTTTGGGGCATCCTTGATCCACAACAGCATATGAATATGAGGAGCACCTCTTGCTTGGTACTCTTTTCTCCAAAAGAAATCCACAACTTCTCCAAGAGGTGGATTTTTTTTTATTGCAGATGAAGGACATCATAGCCTCAAATCTATGATTGAAATATCTGCAAACATTAACCGGATCCAATGAGCACAATTCTCCTGCTGTCTTGTATTGTATGTTTTCAATATTTGAATTTGCCTCTCGAAGAAAATCCAGTAAATCATCCCAAGCGTACTCAGCACAGCTTAGGGTAAGGAACCATGTAGGAGTTCCTAAATTCCGCAACATACATTTCAATTCTCCATGGCGTCGGTACCAATATTCATTAGTCCCACGCTGACAAGCCATCAGATTAATCAATTGAGATTCCAAATGATCATCTCGCTGTTGCACTTTGTTCAGAAAATCCTTTGCAGACACATTATGTAGATGTACTCCAGTTTTTAAAATGTTAATTACTGCATAAGATAGTGCAGATAAGTCACTTTCAAATAAAAGATGGAACAAATAAGGAATACTTTGACGAAATCTTGGATCTTCTGCATATAATCTTGTAGTCCGATACTCAGAAGCAGGAATCTGTACTGGACGTTCATCATATCGTCCACCTTTTCCTGTAGGAAACAGCTGGGGAAAACAACGAGCTTCCAAGCTCTCCTCCCATACACTCACGGGAGTTCCTTTTGCTTTTTTCATCTGAAACAGATCAATAGTGTTTCCCATAACTTCTTTAGAATGAAGAGGATGTATGCTGAAATGTTCATAAATTTCTTCTTCTTTTGACTTATCTACTTTTTCAATTTGCCCAGTTGGTATTCCCGTGTCTGCTAGTAAAACTTCTTCATCTTCATCCATATAAATTGATTCATACCATTTATTATTTCTTTTCGAATATAAATTTGCTCTTTGTACTTTTCGTACATCTACCAGCTCCTGCCAAATTTTCTTATTCTTTGTAGGTACACCATTAACCAGAATAACTAATGGTTCAGTTTCCAAACTATCTGCATCAATTGTTCCAATATTTTTTTCAAATCTAATGGCAAATAGACAACTCTTCCTTTTAAACCTCTTTGTAATTCTGAAGGAGGTAATTTACCTGTTTTGGGCTCCATACGAACTATAGTCTGAAACGGATGGACACATTGAATGAGTATAGACTCATACGTATTTAAATCACTAAGTTCTGAAGGAATATCAACCAATTCTAAACTATTATGCACAGCTCTAGCTGGCATTTTGTTTTCTTCTAACTTGTTATAACAGTATTTACAAATACGCTGATCTTCACCCAAATCAAAACAATTTTCCAGAAACAAATATGTAGCAAAATCCTTCCACTTAGAATTATTTTCTTTTTCACTTTTTTTATAGAGATCAACATTCCTTGTTTGAGTTTTATAATGGCTTCTCCGGCAACAAATACAAGTAATATTTGGTCTTTCATTAGAGATGATAGTAAATTTTGTTATTTGATCTTCAAATGTTTTACTAACAGTGGGTTCTACATTCACTTCCACATTTTCTTCAATAACTGTGTCATTTCCTGCACTTTCTTGCTCTGGACCAAAGTAACAAAACTCAATATCCTCACAAACCTTCTTCACATCTGATACAGATCCACGAAACAGAGCACTATTCAACTCATGTAACTTTAGTCCTGGACTTTTAGCAAAATACAATCTTCTCACAAACTTTCTCATTTCAGTATGATGAACTGCCAGCATCCTAAAATGGTGAAAAACACTTTGACAAACTTTCCTAGAAAGACAAGCCATAGAATGTCCTTGCAAACCAGTATTCTCTCTCACTCTGCATGGATCTAGTCTTTGAAGCACCTTAATCTTCTGTTTAACACTTTTTTTTACTATATTCCCTTAGAAAGTCACGAAATTTATCAATAGATTCCTGCCGTACAGTACAAATACTACTACAATTCCAAGTGTACACTGGGGCTTTAGGACGTCTCCCCATAACCTCATCAGCTAACACTTCTTCCTCATTTCTTGGAACCATTTTCTCATTTTCCATTACACAACCATCTTTAACTTCATATGCTCGACCTCTGGTGTCAACTGCATGCAGCAAACTATTACTTTGAAGATAACTCTCTTCAATTAAAAATGGTTCAGTACTTGAACTATGCTTCCATTCTCCTAAGAACACTTTACAAAAGTTTTTTTTTTTCCCTTCTCTTTTTCTTTTGCTTTTTGACTTCATTACATTCACTAATTTATCTAATGTACGGATCCTGTTCAAAATTAAAATGAATTGTTTTCTTTTTAATTCCAAAGCCTTTGCAACAATTGATTCAATATGTTTCTTTTTCTTATAAAATTTGGCTTTCTTCCAATATTTTTTCACATCCTTTAGCAAATTGAACATCACTCTTCTCTGAAACATTTTTCTACGAATGTTTTTAAATTCTATTTTTCTTTTTAAGTCATTCTTTCTTACTTCTGATTGTACATTAGCATTTAGTATATTCTGTCGATTGTCTTGTTGTTTTCTACTTGAAACACTATTTTCAGTGGATATATTTTTTACATTTTTTCTTTGCTTGAGGATATTTTTTTATAAAATCCTTAGTCTGCTTACCAGAAGGCTTTTTCTTTTTTCCAACATGAGGTTCTTCAACTAATTTTTGTTGTCCAGTTGTCTTCAAATATAGATGTTGTTGCTGTTCTTTTCTCTTTCTTGATTTTATAGGCATATTTAATTTATTTCAGTGTTGTTCAGCAATACCTGAAAGAAACTAAAAAAAAAATACTTTTATGTAATTTAAATATATTACTATATTTTTTCTGAGCTTTTCAAAACCTATCATATGAGCTGTCCCTTTCCTACGACTGCAAGTCTTACACAATAAAAGCTACACAAATTAAATCTCTGACAACAATTCCTGTGTGCACACAGACTCATGGTCTGATTCTAGGCAGAAAACGATATTTGATTGGCAATTTCAAAGCACATTTACTACTGTGGTTTTGCAAGTGATAATTACTGTAACAGCCTGACACATTTTTCTTAAAGTTTAGAGAGGCAGAAAAGAGCACATGTCCTAACAGCTACTTGAGACCATGAACATGTGGAACCTGGGTGAGTGATTAGACTAGAGCAAAGGAAATGAGCCTTGGTGATGTTGAATGTGGTAGCGTTACACATTACTATCTAAAATACCACACAGTGCTGAATAGTAAGCATGGGAGTGCAGGAGAAGCAGCTGCCTGTGTGCTAAGAGTGTGTTTCTGGAGACTGTGTATTGTGAGGTGCAAGAGAGATCTGCATGGGCGCTTGCACAACTGCATGAAGACTGCAGAGATGTATGTAAGAGTACATGTATGGTAAGGGTTAATTGGAGTTTGGAACATGTAGGAACTACCTCACCCATGGCAGGAGTGGAAGGAAAATCTACCCTGTTGCTTTCAAATGTGTTTGCATTTGCCTTTCATCTGTGAGATAGTGATGTGTGCTGTATGCTAACCATCACAGTTCAAGAAAACAAGCTGCCCCTTTCCTACGAGTGCTAGTCTTACAGAAGCACAGCAACACAAATTAAATCTCTGACAACAATTCCTGTGTGCACACAGACTCATGGTGTGATTCTAGGCAGAAAACGATATTTGATTGGCAATTTCAAAGCACATTTACTACTGTGGTAGAGCAAGTGATAATTACTGTAACAGCCTGACACATTTTCCTTATAGTTTAGAGAGGCAGAAAAGAGCACATGTCCTACCAGATACTTGAGACTATGAGCATGTGTAACCTGGGTGAGTGATTAGACTACAGCAAAGGAAATGAGCCTTAGTGATATTGATTGTGTTAGCATTACTCACTGCTATCTGAAATACCACACAGTGCTGAATAGTAAGCATGATAGTGCAGGAGAAGCAGCTGGCTGTGTGCTAAGAGCGTACTTCTGGAGACTGCGTATTGTCAGGTGCAAGAGAGATCTGCATGGACGCTTGCACAACTGCATGAAGACTGCACAGATGTATGTAAGAGTACATGTGGGGTAAGGGTTAATTTGAGTTTTGAACATGTAGGATCTACCTCACCCATTGCAGGAGTGTAAGGAAAATCTACCCTGTTGTTTTCAAATGTGTTAGCATTTGCCTCTCATTTGTGAGATATTGATTTGTGCTGAATGCTAGCCATCACAGTTCAAAAAAACAAGCTGCCCCTTTCCTACGAATGCAAGTCTTACAGAACCAGACCAACACGAATTACATCTTTGACAACAATTCCTGTGTGCACACAGACTCATGGTGTGATTCTAGGCAGAAAACGATATTTGATTGGCAATTTCAAAGCACATTTACTACTGTGGTTTTGCAAGTGATAATTACTGTAACAGCCTGACACATTTTCCTTATAGTTTAGAGAGGCAGAAAAGAGCACATGTCCTAACAGCTACTTGAGAGCATGAGCATGTGTAACCTGGGTGAGTGATTAGACTACAGCAAAGGAAATGAGCCTTAGTGATATTGATTGTGTTAGCGTTACTCACTGCTATCTGAAATACCACACAGTGCTGAATACTTAGCATGGGAGTGCAGGAGAAGCAGCTGCCTGTGTGCTAAGAGGGTGCTTCTGGAGACTGTGTATTGTCAGGTGCAAGAGAGATCTGCACGGACGCTTGCACAACTGCATGAAGACTGCACTGATGTATGTAAGAGTACATGTGGGGTAAGGGTTAATTTGAGTTTTGAACATGTAGGATCTACCTCACCCATTACAGGAGTGTAAGGAAAATCTACCCTGTTGTTTTCAAATGTGTTAGCATTTGCCTCTCATTTGTGAGATATTGATTTGTGCTGAATGCTAGCCATCACAGTTCAAGAAAACAAGCTGCCCCTTTCCTACGAATGCAAGTCTTACAGAACCAGACCAACACGAATTACATCTTTGACAACCATTCCTGTGTGCACACAGACTCATGGTGTGATTCTAGGCAGAAAACGATATGTTATGTTATGTTATGTTATGTTAATAGTTTTTATAAGGCGCACAGCTGCCCCAGCCAAGGGGCGTCCCGGCGCCTGATCAGGTACCACAACACAACAAATCGATATTAGTAAGGGAAAGGAGGGAATTAGTCAGCGATTGGGAACAAAAAAGTTTTTGTGGCCCGCCTAAAGGAAGTAAGACTGTTCAGGGCTCGTATATGGACAGGAAGGGAATTCCATAATCCTGCTGCTAATACTCGAAAGGAGCGCCCTCCCATCCTACTCAGTCTAAACCGCGTATTGACCGCCAGATGGAGAGATTCCGATCTAAGAGACCGCGTAGGAACATAGGAGGAAACAAGCTTAGCGAGGGCTGGAGGAGAGGAAAGCTTCAAGATTTTAAATGTCAGGCAAAGAGCCTTAAATTTAATTCTCTGTCTGACCGGCAGCCAGTGAAGGGAGGTCAAAACTACAGAGACAGAGCACTGTCTAGGGAGGCCAACAATGGCACGCGCCGCGGCATTCTGCACCCTTTGCAATCTAGTAGCCTCCGCCTGATTCACTCCGAGCAGCAGCGCACTCCCATAGTCCAGCCGAGAAAGAATAGAGGCTTGGACCACCAGCTGCCGAGTAGGGGGGTCGAAGAATTTGAGGACCGGTCTCAGTCCTCGCAGAATACCATAACAGGTAGCTGCAACCTTCTTCGTATGGCTGGTAAAAGAGAGTGTAGGATCCAGCCAAACCCCCAAGTTCTTAACTTCGGCAGCTGGGATGGGAGTCACCCCCAATTCTGGAGCCCACCACTGATCTCCCCAGAGCTCCGCCTGCTTACCTAAGATCAGGACCTCGTTTTTTTTGGCATTTAACTGCAAACAGTTGGTTCGCATCCAATTTGCCACGGCTATGAGTCCTGCACGAAATCTGGGAGCGTTCACCTCGGGGGCACCGCTGAGTGTCACCGCCAGCTGCGTGTCGTCAGCATACGATGTCATGGTTAGGCCACATTGTCTGACGACAGCAGCCAGCGGTTTCACATACAGGTTGAATAAAGTGGGGCTCAACGCAGAGCCCTGCGGAACCCCCAGCCCCAGTGGATGGAAAGAGGACTGACAAGGTGGAATAGCCACTTTAAAAAACCGGTCCGAGAGGAAAGAGCGAAACCATTGGAGAGCAGTCCCCTCAATTCCCACTCCCTCCAAACGTCGGATCAGAATGTCGTGAGACACCGTGTCAAACGCGGCGCTCAGATCTAACAGGAGGAGCGCCGCTGTCTGCCCAGCATCCAGCACCGTTCGCAAGTGCTCGGTCATAAAGAGCAGTGCAGTTTCGGTGCTGTGTTGTGCACGAAAACCATTCTGGCTCTGGTCAAGAATGTTATTTCGAGAAAGGTGGGCAGACAAGATGGAGTTCACGTGTGCCTCAGTAACCTTAGCGGTCCAGGGCAGGAGGGAGATGGGACGGTAATTTTCTGGCAATAGGGAGTCAAGGTTAGGCTTCTTTAAAATAGGGCTGACCACTGCCTGCTTCCAGTAAGAAGGGACCACGCCCGATGTCAGCGATAGATTGATCAAATCCAGTAGAGGCTCACGACATAGAGGAGGAAGAAGTCTGAATAGCTCTGGCTTCAGCGGATCTAATGGAGAACCGGATTTAATTTTGAGGCTCAGGGTGTCGAAAGCCTCGTCAGACATTACTGGCAGAAAGGAAAAGGTATCGTGAACCGTAGCCATCACATCAGTTTGCTCAGTACCGGGCACAGATGACGTAAATCCTCGGTAGATCGCCTGCACTTTCTCCACGAAAAAGGATGCCAAACTTTCACAGTGAGAGTCCGTGCAGATTTCCACCGAGGTGGCCCGTTTCCCCATAAGGTCTTTAAGAACCTTAAAAATTAATTTAGACGGGTTGGGGCTATTCTGAAACTCAGAAGCATAGTATGCGGCCCGGGTTTGACAGATTGCCCTATGATAAATCTTAAGCTGGGCAAAATACGAAGATTTCAGGGTGGGATCAAAGGATTTCCGCCACGCCCTCTCAGCTTGCCGGCACGTTCTCTTAAGCTCGGCAAGAGTATCATTATACCATGGGCTGGGAACTTTAGCATGGCATTTCGACCAGCGCATCGGTATAAGAGAGTCAAGGGCGGCTAGGACCCAGTTACAAAACTGCTCATATCCTTGTTCCACGTTCAGCAGATTGCCCAGGGGCTGCGCCTCCAAGATCTTATAAAACTCCTCCAGTTTGAGCTTGTGCCAATTTCTTTTAAGGACCAGTCTATCCACAGGTATAAATTGCGGGTCATCTATAGGGCATGAAACTTTAACCAGCAGATGGTCCGACCAACCTACCACCATCGGGTCAGAGACCCTAACCCGCTCCAGTGTGGTAAAGAAGGGGTCAAGGATATGACCTCCAATGTGGGTAGGGGAGGTAACTAGCTGGGTCATTTGCATGGCTTCAAGGTCCGCTAGCAAGGTATTAATAGGTGTTGATGACCTCTGATCAAAATGGATATTGAGGTCGCCTACGATGTTAAAATTGGCACATCTCGGGGCTAAAGAGCTGACCACGTCAGTAAGAGCGGCCTTGAAGACAGTGTCATTCCCTGGCGGACGATATATAAGCATACCACTAAGTGTAAACTGATGACTGAAAGCTACCTTAAAAGAAGCGCTCTCACACGCTGGTAGATCAAGAGCTTTCCATTCAGCCGGGAAGCAGGATTTTATCACCATAGCTATGCCACCCCCTCTAGAAGTGCGATTAAGAGTGAACACTGTATAATTAGAAGGGAATGCCAGATTGATTAGTGCAGTATCCGCATCCTGAAGCCAAGTCTCAGTGAGAAAGATAAGGTCAGGAGAGTCCTTTTCAATGATGTCACGTAAGCACTGATGGTGCTTGACCAACGATCTCACGTTCAGACTCCAGATGTGAAGTACACGCTCAGAGATATTAGTGCGAGTCTTAGGGGCATTCCTTTCTACAGTGCGCACCCTAGACGGGGTATCAAGTGACAGACTGCCACAGGCACAGTCATAGGGACCCGACAACGGGTGCACAGAGTCTTGAGCACACACCGTAAGCCTCTCTCTAATAGAAAGCAAAGCGGCACGATTGTACCTGAGCGTCAAGGTATTCTGCATGATGCTACAATGGTACGATGACTAACTGCCAGAGTCCAGGCCCCACTCACGCTTCCTCGACGCGGACGAGCGCAGACGGGCAGGACTCTGGCACGACTCCGGCAAAGCGACGGCGTCCCACTGCGCGGTCCCGCTGTGCGGGAGAGGACGACTTTAAGTAGGCGTCGCAATAAAGCGCTCGAGCGTGGGGACGCTCCAAGATGGCGCCCGCCTAAGTCTCCACTAACCCGAGCCAAAATGGCGCCCACAAGAGTCCAACCCCGGGACCCGGACCCGCCAAACGGCGGTGCGCTTTCCAGATTTTAAATGCAAGTGAGGGGACGAGTACCCAGGCAGAAGAACAGTAAAAACAGGGGGAATCCAAGAAAAAAACGAAAATACAAAACCGGTACTTTAAAAACACTGCACAATGACAGCGCGACCTGCACTAATGCAGCACCCAATCTAAATGAAAGACCAGCGAGTCCGCCTTAAGTAGGCGTCGCAATAAAGCGCTCGAGCGTGGGGACGCTCCAAGATGGCGCCCGCCTAAGTCTCCACCAACCCAAGCCAAAATGGCGCCCACAAGAGTCCAACCCCGGGACCCGGACCCGCCAAACGGCGGTGCGCTTTCCAGATTTTAAATGCAAGTGAGGGGACGAGTACCCAGGCAGAAGAACAGTAAAAACAGGGGGAATCCAAGAAAAAAACGAAAATACAAAACTGGTACTTTAAAAACACTGCACAATGACAGTGCGACCTGCACTAATGCAGCACCCAATCTAAATGAAAGACCAGCGAGTCCGCCTTAAGTAGGCGTCGCAATAAAGCGCTCGAGCGTGGGGACGCTCCAAGATGGGCCCGCCTAAGTCTCCACCAACCCAAGCCAAAATGGCGCCCACAAGAGTCCAACCCCGGGACCCGGACCCGCCAAACGGCGGTGCGCTTTCCAGATTTTAAATGCAAGTGAGGGGACGAGTACCCATGCAGAAGAACAGTAAAAACTGGGGGAATCCAAGAAAAAAACGAAAATACAAAACTGGTACTTTAAAAACACTGCACAATGACAGCGCGACCTGCACTAATGCAGCACCCAATCTAAATGAAAGACCAGCAAGTCCGCCTTAAGTAGGCGTCGCAATAAAGCGCTCGAGCGTGGGGACGCTCCAAGATGGCGCCCGCCTAAGTCTCCACCAACCCAAGCCAAAATGGCGCCCACAAGAGTCCAACCCCGGGACCCGGACCCGCCAAACTGCGGTGCGCTTTCCAGATTTTAAATGCAAGTGAGGGGACGAGTACCCAGGCAGAAGAACAGTAAAAACAGGGGGAATCCAAGAAAAAAACGAAAATACAAAACTGGTACTTTAAAAACACTGCACAATGACAGCGCGACCTGCACTAATGCAGCACCCAATCTAAATGAAAGACCAGCGAGTCCGCCTTAAGTAGGCGTCGCAATAAAGCGCTCGAGCGTGGGGACGCTCCAAGATGGCGCCCGCCTACGTCTCCACCAACCCAAGCCAAAATGGCGCCCACAAGAGTCCAACCCCGGGACCCGGACCCGCCAAACGGCGGTGCGCTTTCCAGATTTTAAATGCAAGTGAGGGGACGAGTACCCAGGCAGAAGAACAGTGAAAACAGGGGGAATCCAAGAAAAAAACGAAAATACAAAACTGGTACTTTAAAAACACTGCACAATGACAGCGCGACCTGCACTAATGCAGCACCCAATATTTGATTGGCAATTTCAAAGCACATTTACTACTGTGGTTTTGCAAGTGATAATTACTGTAACAGCCTGACACATTTTCCTTATAGTTTAGAGAGGCAGAAAAGAGCACATGTCCTAACAGCTACTTGAGAGCATGAGCATGTGTAACCTGGGTGAGTGATTAGACTAGAGCGAAGGAAATGAGCCTTGGTGATGTTGAATGTGGTAGCGTTACACACTACTAACTAAAATACCACACAGTGCTGAATACTTAGCATTGGAGTGCAGGAGAAGCAGCTGCCTGTGTGCTAAGAGCGTGCTTCTGGAGACTGTGTATTGTCAGGTGCAAGAGAGATCTGCATGGACGCTTGCAGAACTGCATGAAGACTGCAGAGATGTTTGTAAGAGTACATGTGGGGTAAGGGTTAATTGGAGTTTTGAACATGTAGGATCTACCTCACCCATGGCAGGAGTGGAAGGAAAATCTACCCTGTTGTTTTCAAATGTGTTAGCATTTGCCTCTCATTTCTGAGATATTGATTTGTGCTGACTGCTAGCCATCGCAGTTCAAGAAAACAAGCTGCCCCTTTCCTACGAATGCAAGTCTTACAGAACCAGACCACCACGAATTAAATCTCTGACAACAATTCCTTTGTGCACACAGACTCATGGTGTGATTCTAGGCAGGAAACGATATTCGATTGGCAATTTCAAAGCACATTTACTACTGTGGTTTTGCAAGTGATAATTACTGTAACAGCCTGACACATTTTCCTTATAGTTTAGAGAGGCAGAAAAGAGCACATGTCCTAACAGCTACTTGAGACCATGAGCATGTGGAACCTGAGTGAGTGATTAGACTAGAGCAAAGGAAATGAGCCTTGGTGATGTTGAATGTGGTAGAGTTAAACACTACTATCTAAAATACCACACAGTGCTGAATACTTAGCATGGGAGTGCAGGAGAAGCAGCTGCCTGTGTGCTAAGAGCATACTTCTGGAGACTGTGTATTGTCAGGTGCAAGAGAGATCTGCATGGACGCTTGCAGAATTGCATGAAGACTGCAGAGATGTTTGTAAGAGTACATGTGGGGTAAGGGTTAATTGGAGTTTTGAACATGTAGGATCTACCTCACCCATTGCAGGAGTGTAAGGAAAATCTACCCTGTTGTTTTCAAATGTGTTAGTGTGAGACCGGCCTTGTGGCGTTGACCCTCCCGACCAGTAAGCAACCCTGCAACCACACCTGATCCCCGGTATCACAGACTTCCGGCCACCATGGCCCAGTAAACCCGATGGCCGGCCGGGGCCCCAGCAAAACCCAAGGCACTACCACGCATGCCCGGCCGAGGGAGAGAGAAACCCCCAAGCGAGACCAGAAGACGCCGTCCCTGTCACACCTCTGATCTCCTCCCCAAGGAGGGTTTCGATCGGCCACCAGGCCCCCAGTGAGCGGGCGCCTCGCATGCTGTGCGTCTGGAGTCCCTCCCAGACCAACCTGAACAGATCAAAGGGGCCGAGCGGCAGGAAATCCCCACACACCGCCCCCAGGCACCAAGACCCCTCTCTGCGAGGACTCCGGACTTCAAAGAGGAGGGGGAGTATAACAAGAGGTGCTGAAGGGACAGGCGGCAGAGAAGACCTGGACCTACGAGAGCCCTGCTGACGCTGTTGCGGCTCCCCGAACTCTGAACCATCTGAGCCCTGCTGACGCTGTCGCGGCTCCCCGAACTCTGAACCATCTGAGCCCTGCTGACGCTGTCGCGGCTCCCCGAACTCTGAACCATCTGAGCCCTGCTGACGCTGTCGCGGCTCTCCGAACTCTGAACCATCTGAGCCCAGCTGACGCCGTCACGGCTCCCGAGAATCTGTAACCACCTGTGCCTGCTGAGAGACTCGCGACGCTCCTACCCAGAAGGACCGGCGGAGGTTGCCGAGTGAACCCACATCCCCCAGCTCGAGGATTGAGAGATGTGTGCAGGATACTCCGCAGAGACACTGAACTTAAAGACTGTCCCGCTACCCCCATACCCCTATCACGAAACCACCGCCGCTTGCGGCATTGACCCAACAGCGGTATCACGGATCATAAAGATCCCCTGAAACTATCGATAAAGTATACTGTCTTACTAAGAACTACTGTGTGGTGTCCCTCTCTCCAAGAGTGTAAGCTCAGCGTGTACTAGCCTAGGAACGAGACCCTTCCAGGAAGGGCCTCCCCGCCATTGCTCGGCCTAACTCGGGGAGAGGTGGGTCAAAGGGTGGTCAGGAACGTATTCTGAAGCCCCCCCGGAGAACGCCCTTCCAACATTTCGTGGCAGACGACGGGATCCGAGCCGACACCTAGAGATCGTACAGTAAACGGCTGACGCACTACCGGAAGGAGATGGAAGGAGAAACCACCATGAGTACTGCAGGAACCAACACAAGCCCGACGTTCCAAGAGGACCGGTTGGAATATTATACGCATCGAGAACTAAAACAGTTCTGCAAAGACCTTGGAATCGCTACCACCGGATTAAGCACTAAAGAAGACTTCCAGGAAGGATTGAAGACCTGGGTCGAGGCAGGAGCTTCCCTGCCCCAAACCGAAAGAGAGCCACCAAATGAACCACAAAGCATCCCGGTAAGGAGCAACGCCACAGAGGGGGGCCTATCCCTGGAAGAGCTAGCGGACCGAGAGAGGGGCCGCAACCACGAACTAGAACTAGCCAAACTAAAAATAGAGGGAGAGCTAAAATTGGCCCGAAAAAAAGTTAGCCGAAGAACAATTACGTCTACAAGGGGAACTCGAGGAAAAGAAACGACAGCGAGAACACGAAGAAAGGAAACTTCAACTAGAACACGAACGCAGGGCCAAGGGTGAGGAGTCCAGAACCACGGGAAACCAACCGACCTCCCCCACCGTGGAACCAAAGTTCCACATCCCCAAGGACGTGGTGAAGGAATACTACAAGAACAACGACATCCAGCAGTCGTTCAAGGCCTACGAAGTCGCCATGACCTCCCACCGACTTCCACAGAAGGATTGGGGGGCTGGCTTGTGGGGCCGGTTCCTGAGCGAGGGGAGGGATACCCTGCTCGACCTGCCCTCCACGGTGCTGAATTCCTACAGCCACATGAAAGAGGCCCTATTAGCCAGATATGGACTCACCCCCGAGATGTACCGGCAACGGTTTCGAGACTGCAAAAAGATACCCGGTACCACGTGGGTAGAATACGTGAACTTTTACAGCAGGGCCTTGGACGGGTGGATCAAGGGCAGCAAGGTCTCCACCTTTGAGGAACTGTTTGACCTAATAGCATGGGAACACTTGTCTGCAAATTGCTTCATGGAGTTATGCCAGCACCTCCTGGACAGCAAGCTCACTGACCCTCGGAAACTGGCGGTCGAAGCTGACCGATGGGTGAACACCCGGGCCTCCCGGGGCCCCGTGGGAGACTACGGTCGCCACAGTCAGGGACCTCCCCGCCAGAGGGGCGGAGGGAACCAAGGCAGACCGAGGGAATCCCAGGTGGGCCACCAGCATAGTCCCCCCAGAGGCCAACCCCCGCACTTTCCAGCCCCACCTCCAGCCAGCACAGGACCCCCGGGGAGGCAGGGACCCCGAGTCAAGATCACCTGTTTCCGCTGCCAACAACCTGGACACTATGCCAGTGACCCCCAGTGTCCCATGTACCAACGACCTGCAGCCACGGCCCCTCCGGCCCGACAAATGGCCTCCGTAGCCCTAGGAGAAGAGATGGAAGACTCCGAGGAGTGGGAACCAGCAGCCATGGCCCTGGTCTCCCTAGGAGACCAAGAGATGATTCCCGGAACACCCCTACCCGCCAACACAAAAAAATACCGACAACAAGTGACGGTCAACGGTCACCGAGTCGAGGCCCTCCGCGACACCGGGGCGAGTGTCACAGCGGTCCACTGCCACCTGGTCTCCAAAGACCAGATCCTGCCCGACGCCTTCTGTCCAGTCATATCTTCGGACAATTCCGAGAGCCTCTGCTGGATGGCCCTGGTACCCTTCGAATGGGGGGGAGTCACCGGTAAATTGAGAGTGGCAGTCCGAACATCCCAACCAGTAGACTGCCTCCTGGGCAACGACCTCGAGAGCTCCCTGTGGGGACAAGTGGAACGAAGAGCCCATCTGGAGATGATGGGCCTACCCGAATGGGTATGCGCCACCACGCGCTCCATTTCTGCCCGATCGCCTTCCCCCGAGGAAGTTGAGGCCTTACCCCTGAACCCAGTCGCCGTCCCCGAGGACCGGGACGTGCTACCCGAGCCCGACGACCCTCTCCCGGAAGAAGAACCCGTTCCCAATGACGGGTCAGTGCATCCAGACCCCGACCAACTGACCGAGCTCGGGGACCTACCCGAGATGGCCCACTGGCACTGCGAGGGAGGTCCCTCCCGAGAAGAATTCTGCAGGGAACAAGCCACCTGCCCTTCCCTCGTTGGACCCCGACAGCAGGCCGAAGCCCAGGCAGCAGGCGACCAGTCCGGAACCCACTGGGTATATTGGGAAAGCGGCCTCCTGTACAGCGAACAGAAGTCGGCCGAGCTGGGATCGGCCCGGGTACTGGTGGTACCCCTGCGCTTCCGAAATTTCCTCCTCGGCCTAGCCCATTATGTACCCCTGGCAGGACACTTAGGCCAAGACAAAACCTATCATCGCCTGGTTTCCCACTTCTATTGGCCCAAAATGCGAGCGAATGTAGAGGCCCACTGCAAGTCATGTCTCACGTGCCAGGCTAGCGGAAAAGGTGGTGGGAAGCGCAAGGCTCCGCTACAACCCTTCCCCGTTGATAGTACCCCCTTTGAACGGGTTGGGATCGACATCGTGGGACCCCTGGATCCCAGGACCGCCCAGGGCCACCGGTTTATCCTTGTCCTGGTGGACCATGCCACCCGCTACCCAGAGGCCATTCCCCTCCGCACCGTGACGGCCCCCGTGGTGGGCCGGGCCTTGATGGGGATCTTCTCCCGCGTGGGGTTCCCTCGCGAAGTCGTGAGTGATCGTGGCACAAACTTTATCTCCAAGTACATGAGGTCCTTATGGCAACAGTGCGGGGTGTCATACAAATTCACCACCCCATACCCCCCAAGGCAATGGCCTAGTCGAAAGATTTAACCGGACCCTGAAAGGAATGATCATGGGCCTCGAAGAACCCCTCCGCCGGAAATAGGACGTCCTCCTCCCTTGCCTCCTGTTCGCCTACCGGGAAGTTCCCCAAAAATCTCTGGGGTTCAGCCCATTCGAGTTACTCTACGGACACCCCGTCCTGGGACCCCTGAGCTGGGAAACGGCTCCCCGAGGAACCCCTCCCGATGTATTCCGCTATATCCTGGCGCTCCGCAACCAGACCCGGAAGTTCCAGGAGCTCGCCGAGGCAAACCTCGAGGTTAGCCAAGAAGAGATGAAGCGCTGGTATGACCAGAATGCCACGCTGGTCGAGTTTCAGCCGGGCCAACAGGTCTGGGTAATGGCCCCGGTGAAACCCTGCGCCCTCCAAGACAGATGGACTGGACCCTTCAAAGTGGTCGAGCGGAAGAGTCAAGTCACGTATCTAGTTGATGTTCAGTCCCCTCGGAACCCCCTCCGGGTCCTCCACTTGAAGCGCCTCAAACCCCACTTCGTGAGGACGGAGTTGAGTTTGCTCCTGGCCACCGACGATGGGACCGAAGAAGACACAGAGCCCCTCACGGACCCCCTGTGTGCTAAAGAGAAAGATGGCTCCATAGAGGGGGTGAAACTTTCATCCACCCTCACCCCCCAACAGTCCGACAACTGCCGCCAGCTATTGAGACAATTCACAGACCTCTTCTCCCTCACCCCTAGGGTCACCGACTGGTGTGTCCATGACGTAGACACCGGAGACAGCCCGCCGGTAAAACACTGAGCCTACCGAGTCCCTGACCGGGTCCGGACCTGCATCCAGACCGAAGTAGCCAAGATGTTAGCCCTAGGGGTGATTGAACCTCCGACAGCCCATGGGCCAGCCCGGTAGTACTGGTCCCGAAAGCAGCAGCCCCTGGTGTTGCCCCCGAGCTGAGATTCTGTGTAGACTACCGGGGACTCAATGCGGTCACCCGAGCGGATGCTCACCCTATCCCCCGTGCAGACGAGCTCATCGACCGCCTCGGGGCCGCTCGCTACCTCAGCACCTTCGACCTGACCTGCGGATACTGGCAAATTGCGCTCACTGAGGGAGCTAAGGAGCGGTCCGCCTTCTCCACCCCGGATGGGCCTTTTGGGATGAGAAATGCCCCGGCCACCTTCCAACAACTGGTGAACCGGGTCCTGGCCGGAATAGAGGGGTTCAGCACAGCGTACCTAGACGACATCGCAGTATTCAGCTCCCAATGGACCGAACACCTCCAGCACCTCCGACAAGTACTGATGGCCCTGCGCCAGGCAGGCCTAACCATCAAGTCCAGCAAGTGCCAAATTGGACAAGGCTCAGTGATCTATCTGGGACACCAGGTGAGGAGCGGGCAGGTCGCCCCCCTCCAGCCAAAGATCGACGCCATCTTGTCCTGGGAACCCCCCCACGACCCAAACGGAAGTCCGGGCCTTCCTAGGCCTCACCGGTTACTACCGGAGGTTTATCAAAAACTATGGCAGCATCGCAGGCCCACTCACAGAGTTAACCTCCAAAAAGCCCCCGAAGAAAGTACAGTGGACTCCCCCGTGCCAAAAAGCATTCAACGCCTTGAAAGCCGCTATATGTACTGCTCCGGTACTCAAAGCCCCTGACTACTCTCAGGAATTTGTGGTCCAAACGGACGCTTCGGAGCACGGCATCGGGGCAGTCCTCTCACAGTTCAACGACCAAGGCATAGATCAGCCCATAGCCTTCATCAGCCGAAGGTTACTACCTCGGGAACAACGGTGGAGCACCATTGAAAGAGAGACCTTCGCAGTAGTCTGGGCCCTCAAAAAGCTACGGCCCTACTTGTTCGGAACCTGCTTCCCAGTTCAAACGGATCATCGACCCTTACGGTGGCTGATGCAAATGAGAGGAGAAATCCCCAAGCTGCTACGATGGTCAATCTCCCTCCAGGGGATGGACTTTACTGTGGAGCATCGCCCCGGGACTGACCACGCCAACGCTGACGGCCTGTCCCGATTCTTCCGCTTCAGCGAGGAGAACCCCCAAGTGGATGGGTAGTTCTCCCCGCCTTTCAGCTGGGGGGGCACGTGTGAGACCGGCCTTGTGGCGTGGACCCTCCCGACCAGTAAGCAACCCTCCAACCATACCTGATCCCCGGTATCACAGACTTCCGGCCACCATGGCCCAGTAAACCCGATGGCCGGCCGGGGCCCCAGCAAAACCCAAGACACTACCACGCATGCCCGGCTGAGGGAGAGAGAAACCCCCAAGCGAGACCGGGAGACGCCGTCCCTGTCACACCTCTGATCTCCTCCCCAAGGAGGGTTTCGATCGGCCACCAGGCCCCCGGTGAGCGGGCGCCTCGCATGCTGGGCGTCTGGAGTCCCTCCCAGACCAACCTGAACAGATCAAAGGGGCCGAGCGGCAGGAAATCCCCACCCACCGCCCCCAGCCACCAAGACCCCTCTCTGCGAGGACTCCGGACTTCAAAGAGGAGGGGGAGTATAACAAGGGGTGCTGAAGGGACAGGCGGCAGAGAAGACCTGGACCTACGAGAGCCCTGCTGACGCTGTCGCGGCTCCCCGAACTCTGAACCATCTGAGCCCTGCTGACGCTGTCGCGGCTCCCCGAACTCTGAACCATCTGAGCCCTGCTGACGCTGTCGCGGCTCCCCGAACTCTGAACCATCTGAGCCCTGCTGACGCTGTCACGGCTCCCCGAACTCTGAACCATCTGAGCCCTGCTGACGCTGTCGCGGCTCCCCGAACTCGGAACTATCTGAGCCCTGCTGATTCTGTCGCGGCTCCCCGAACTCTGAACCATCTGAGCCCTGCTGACGCTGTCACGGCTCCCCGAACTCTGAACCATCTGAGCCCAGCTGACGCCGTCGCGGCTCCTGAAAATCTGTAACCACCTGTGCCTGCTGAGAGACTCGCGGCGCTCCTACCCAGAAGGACCGGCGGAGGTTGCCGACTGAACCCACATCCCCCAGCTCGAGGATTGAGATCTGTGCGCAGGATACTCCGCAGAGACACTGAACTTAAAGACTGTCCCGCTACCCCCATACCCCTATCACGAAACCACCGCCGCTTGTGGCATTGACCCAACAGCGGTATCACGGATCATAAAGATCCCCTGAAACTATCGATAAAGTCTTACTAAGAACCACTGTGTGGTGTCCCTCTGTCCAAGAGTGTAAGCTCAGCGTGTACGAGCCTAGGAATGAGACCCTTCCGGGAAGGGCCTCCCCACCATTGCTCGGCCTAACTCGGGGAGAGGTGGGTCAAAGGGTGGTCAGGAACATATTCTGAAGCCCCTCCGGAGAACGCCCTTCCAACAGTTAGCATTTGCCTCTCATTTGTGAGATATTGATTTGTGCTGAATGCTAGCCATCACAGTTCAAGAAAACAAGCTGCCCCTTTCCTACAAATGCAAGTCTTACAGAACCAGACCAAATCTCTGACAACAATTCCTTTGTGTACACAGACTCATGGTGTGATTCTAGGCAGATAACGATATTTGATTGGCAATTCCAAAGCACATTTACTACTGTGGTTTTGCAAGTGATAATTACTGTAACAGCCTGACACATTTTCCTTATAGTTTAGAGAGGCAGAAAAGAGCACATGTCCTAACAGCTACTTGAGAGCATGAGCATGTGGAACCTGGGTGAGTGATTAGACTAGAGCAAAGGAAATGAGCCTTGGTGATGTTGAATGTGGTAGCGTTACACACTACTATCTAAAATTCCACACAGTGCTGAATACTTAGCATGGGAGTGCAGGAGAAGCAGCTGCCTGTGTGCTAAGAGCGTACTTCTGGAGACTGTGTATTGTCAGGTGCAAGAGAGATCTGCATGGACACTTGCACAACTGCACGAAGACTGCACAGATGTATGTAAGAGTACATGTGGGTAAGTTTTAATTGGAGTTTGTAACATGTAGGAACTACCTCACCCATTGCAGGAGTGGAAGGAAAATCTACCATGTTGATTTCAAATGTGTTAGCATTTGCCTCTCATTTGTGAGATATTGATTTGTGCTGAATGCTAGCCATCACACTGCCCCTTTCCTACGAATGCAAGTCTTACAGAACCAGACCACCACGAATTAAATCTCTGACAACAATTCCTTTGTGCACACAGACTTATGGTGTGAGTCTAGGCAGAAAACAGTATTCCTGGGTGATACCAGTACACCTTAACTTATGGTGAAGACATACTCCATAATATTTTACAAGGTCAAGGCAGTTAAATATCTTCCAAAACATACAATGTAAAACACAACTTTAAAACAAGAATCACATTTATATTTTTTATATCAAAATGCACCACATACATCCCCTCTCAAATTCATAACTCACCTTTAATAGTAGTTAGTTGAGAAAGAAATGTGGCACTCACACAGCAGATTATCAGAGCCAGAATCTCTGAACTGTACACCTCTCAGCAGAACCAGTAAATGGCAATCTTTCCCTCTCTTTTTTCACACATATACATGTTAACTTCAAATCACAGTGCTTCCCACATTTTTTTCAAATGGAAACACACATTTCTATTGGTTGCAAATTTCAACCCTTTCCAAATGATCCCTACCCCCAACATGACTTCTGCCTGCTACCATAGCAACAGGTCATGGAACACTGGTGTGAGCAGAGAGGTCAGAAGTTCAGCACACAATGTTTCTAATCCAAAGAGCAAGAGTGCTTGACTTCTCAAACCTAACAACAAATCCAAAGTAATGTTCTGTGTGAACACATTTTTCTGAACCAATACAAAACATGCTTTTAAAAATTTAAACATACAGCCTAGTTTTTAGTGTTGAATGGTCTGAAACAGCCAATGAGTTATTTTTATTTAAATAAAAGTATGTAAGCCTCCATTTTACAACTACCTTTCTTTTCATATTGCCATTCTACTGAAAGACACCTTCTGGGTGCATCCAGATCTCCTTGAAAGATGTTCACAGTGTGGATTGTAGGTCATAGCTATGCCTTCTGGAGTGAAAAGTATGCAGAAAAAAGAGGTATTGTGAAAGACCTTGCTTTGCCAAATGTAGACATTAAATGGATTGGTCAGAGAGGGTTAAAGTGGCACCAATTAGTGCCTTTGGTGAAATCCTTTCTACATCTCCCTCAGCCTGACCTTATAATTTTGCACTGTGGTGGAAATGACCTAGGCACTTTAACTGGGGTAGGTCTGGAAATGCTTGTTAAGGACACCTTTGTGCAATTGATGTCACTTTTTCCACAAACTACCTTTGTATATTCTTATATATGCCAAAGGCAAAAGTGGAACTGGTCCAACCAATATTGTCCACAGATTGACAAAGCAAGAAAGCACGTCAATAAGTCTGTTTCTGCTTTCCTCAGAGACTATGGTATGGGTTCTATATACCACAACAACTTGCGTTACAACATGCAAGGCATTTATAGAGGAGACGGTGTTCATTTCACAGATGAAGGCAACAGAGTCTTCCTCTTGAACTTTAGACTCTGCATCAGTACTTACTTGTAGGTACAAAAAAACACTCAATGAAAACAACGGCTCTTTTTAGAGCCAACCAACATCTAAACACTTAAACTTGTTTTTTATATTTGTTTTTGCCTGCGTGCGCCCACCGTACGCGCACCGTGCGCGCACCCCGCGATATTTTTTTTTTTTTGTGACCTAAGGGGCCTTTCATGGTCCCCCTGAGAAGGCCTAGGGGGTCAGGGACTCTCTACCCTGCCCCCTTTTCACATTCTCCACTTGTGTTTTTAGCTCTCTTCTGCCTCTAAAACTCAAAATGGCGGCTGGGGGGTGCACGCACCTTGCGCGCACCCCGCGATTTTTTGAAAAAAACAGTAAATGTTTATTTCACCCTTCGGGGTCCTTCAGGGACCCCCTGACAAAGGCTAGGGGGTCAGGAACTCTCTACCCTACCCCCTTTTCACATTCTCCACCTTTCTTTTTCCCTGTCACACACACAACACACAAAATAGCGGTCGACACTTCCTGATTTCGACCGATTCGAATGTTGACTGTCATGAATCCACCAATCAGAATTACGCTCGCGCACGGCACCGTGCGCGCACGGTGCGCGGCTATAGATATGTATGTGCTTTTAACTGCAATTTTCTCAGGAACTACTGAACAGATTGACACCATATATGCAAAAGGCACATCCCTGACCTGAGGACTACCTCTTTGCCAAATTTCAAGTAATTCTGTTCAGCCGTCCGGGCTGAACAGAATTGATGTCATGAGTGATGTCACTGACCATGTCATGAGTGATGTAATATGTGACGTCATCAGCAGTGCATTGCGGGCGCGCGAGTTATAGTTAGCTGAACTAACTGTAACGGGGGAATTTCAATGGTTTTGTACGAGTGAAAAGTCCAGCTAACTATAACACCCCTGAAAACCTATGTTTTTTTCAGTGAATTTCTAAGGTTTTTTAAATGCTAATTCCTAACTATAACGTGCCTGAAACCTATGGTTTTTTCAGTGAATTTCAAAGGTTTTTTAAATGCTAATTTCTAACTATGACTACAGAGATAGATCATGTGAAGAAAGAAGAAAAAATGCACAGAAAGAAAAAAAAGAAATGCAGAAAGAAGCAACAGAAGTCTTCAAAGACGAAGAAAAGTGCAGGAAGAAGGATAACGTGCAGAAAGAACAAACAGAAGAGCAGAAAGAAGCCTTGTTGCAAAATCATCTGTACCCTCAACTTTTTCAGACGGATACTGGTGGTAACTGAGTCTGACTAACCAGTCCTAGAGCCAGTGCTATGTTAAAAGACACTTAGAATACATTGAAAACACCTACATACAGTAGGAAACACTATGCGTTGGGGTCCCCCTGTGATTAGCATGACCTCCTCTGTAAGCCCCTAGTATATAATAGGGCAGGGAGATTAAAACTACCTCTTAAAACGTGCCACAGGGCGTGTTTGCACACGTCACCTCAGGCCCCGTCCCCTCCCTTCCCCACTATGTAAACACGCCCTGTGGCCATTTTAAGTTGGGAGATTAAGTCCCCTTGAATCCTGAGGGTCCCTAGGGTCCAACTAGACCACTAGGTACCTCCAGTGCGCGCCAAAGAACTGCGTTGCAGAGAGATTTAAAAAGGGGCACGGCCTGGACCACCTCTCTGCAACGCAGCGCAGTGGTGCTTACTGGAAGCACCTGGTGGGCTGGTTGGCCCCCAGGGTCCCTCAGGATTGAAAGGGAATTATTTCCCCAACTTAAAACGCGCCACAGGGCGGGTTTGCACACGTCACCTCAGGCCCCGTCCCCTCCCTTCACCACTGTGTAAATGCGCCCTGTGGCCGTTCTAAGTTGAGAGATTAAGTCCCCTTGAATCCTAAGGGTCCCTAAGGTCAAACTAGCCCACTAGGTACCTCCAGTAAGCGCCACAGAGCTGTGTTGCAGAGAGGTGTAAAAAGGGGCGTGGCCTCAGAACACCTGTCTGCAACGCAGCTCCCTGGCGCATACTGGAGATACCTGTTGGGCTAGTTGGCCCTCAGGGACGCACAGTATTGAAGGGGAATTAATTCCCCAATTTACAACTCGCCAGGGGGCGCGTTTGCAGAGTGCTGCAAGGAGGGGTCGTGGCCTCCGGCACGATGCTGGTCTTTTATTTATTTTATTTTTTTAAGAAGGGGGGCTGTGTGGCCCGCCTTCTTTTTCTAATTTATTGGCCATGGGGAACCCATCCCCCAGGGCCTGCCTCCTAATTATTATTATTTTTTTTTAATTTGGACGGGGGCCGCGTGGCCCCCCTCCCAAGGCCTTAATCGGCTGTAGGGACCCCAACCCTCGGGGCATGGCCTTTTTTAAAAAAAAATTCTTTAGGAGGGGGGGGCTGCGTTGCCCCCCTCCTCAGGCCACTTATGGCCCCGGGGCCCCATCCCTCCGGGGCCTGCCATTGTTTTTTTTTTAAATATATTTATAGAAACACCTAGGACATGCTGGACAAACCGTACGTACCTATCACCATGACGATTTGCGTGATATTCATTAAAAGGCGACTATGCATGCAATGAATCCACGTGGAATGTATTTACACTGCTAGTGAAGCTCTGACGTGTCTTACGCCCTACCGTGCCTAATCCCTGCGCCCCCACCGGTGGGTACTCTCCAAGTAGACACCCTTGTTGTTTATTTATACAAACATGGGTAGCTATTGACGGGCACATTTAATACACACGCACACCAAGCCATTCAAAGGGGATTCGATAAAAATTCGACAAAAACTATGCAAGAAATCCCCCTCACGGTTAATAAAACACACATCCACCGCCGGATGTGTAATACTTTTATTTTACTCTCTGGAAAGGAGACAAACCTCACTTGAGAGTCACAGCGCGCCCCTGGCTGAGCCCAATGCTGTGTTACACCCACCAGTGCCCGCCGAGTGCCACACACCTCTGTGTTGTATTCCACCAGCTAGTGCGTATGCTGTGACACTCTCGAGCCCATGTGCACTGTAACACCACCCCGTGAATATGTCATGCCACACTTGCCTTCGCATGGGTTATATTGCCCCATCTAACGTGCCTTCCTCGATGCCTATGTTATAACGCACAGCGCTATGCCATACATATTACAATATGGGATCCATATCTTTGTCACAGTGCATATGCAATCTTACACTCCCTAGCACATATTTTATATTAGAACTTTAGAGACTAGTTAGGTTACACAACACTGCCCTGTGCATATTACACTCCAAGGCGCATATCGCATAGCACACACTAGTGCCTGTGCTATCTTGCGCTCTCCAATGAATCTGTCATTGCGCTCAATGTATTGCATATTATATTTCACGCCCGGGTTATCTTATATCACACTTTTTGGTGCATAGTTTATACCATACACTATATGTAGTTTTCATTTGCAATCGTGCTCTCAGGACTATGTTCTATTTATCACTGCGTTCACCTACCCTTTTCACGGGCATTACATTTTGCGATGGGGGGTGGAGGGTCAGGGGGTGTTTCTGCCAAGTGAGCCTGGAGTCACAGTCACAAATGTCCTATTCTTCCTGAATTAAAGTGAGATTATGCTGCATACTTGTTCATATTTTAAGTAGTTCGCACAGACACATATTTTAAAAACAATAAAGTTCCTAATACCCACCTTCTCTGAACAGTTAGCTTGCTGCCCCATCCCCCTCCTCCCTATTCTCTGTTGTCTGAATCCATGGACTAGCCTCCTCCATCCTGCCATGCATGGTCTGATGTGCTGCCACTGTCCTCCATTTAGCATGATGTACCAGTCCAATCCTCCTGCCCTCCATTGCCCAATTCTATGCCCCATCATTGACCTCCTGCTTAGCCTCTGTGCTTAGCTTGCTGCCCCTATTCTCCTTCCCCCTGCCCTCCGATGTCTTTGTGCATGCCCCTGCTCCATCCTTTTGCCCACCATGTTCCATGGACCTGCCACTCCTATCTACTCTGAGTGTTCTGTTGAGCTGCCACTCCCCTCCCACCTCCCTAGCATTGTCAGATGGCTGTAACCTGTTCCTGTCCCTGCCACCTCCACCTTGCCTGTCCACATGCCATTCCCCTATCCCCCTTCTCCTGTCCTCCATGGTCCATTTTACTGCCACACCCTTCTGCCCTCCCTGGTCTGTTGTGCTGCAACTGCTCCTCCTGCCTGCCCGCGTGGTCTGTTGTGAGGCCCCTTCCCCTGAATTCTCTTGTCTGTGCCCAGGTCCTGACCATCCCTTCTATCCTCCATGGTCCTTTGTGCATGCCCTTGCACCCTCCTTCTTGCCCATCATAGCCATTGTGCTGCCACTAACCCTCCCGCTTGCCATGCATGGTCTTCTGTGCTGCCACGGCCCCTCCCACCTTCCCTGTGTTGTCAGCAAGCTGCCCCTGACCCCCTCTCACCTTCCCTTCATGGTCTGCGTGTATGCCATCATAGTCTCACTGTTGCTCTCCATGGTGTGTCTTGCTTCTAGTGCCCATCCTGCCTGACCTTCATGGCCATCTTGCTGCTCCTGCCCTGCCCTCTTGCCCCCAGCCCTCTGTTTCCATGTGCAGACCCCTATTCCCTCCCTCCTGGCTTGTCTGTTCCATTGTAATGCCCCTGATCCGTCCCTCCTGCCCTTTATGGTCTGTTATGCTGCAGCTTTCTCTCCTGTCTGTACATTATGGTCAGCTAGCTGCCATTGTCTATTTCCCCTCTGTTCTCTGTT